>NW_027466845.1:4750000-6052500 GCF_046128005.1 Genypterus blacodes
GAAATGTAGCCGGGGTGAGACAGAGAGAGAGACAGACAGGCAGAGGAGGAGGAGGTGGAGGAGGAGGAGGGGAGGGACACCAAAAGTATGGTGTGAGTAAGGGACGTGATAATGGGCATATCAGCGCAGTGGTGTGTGTGTTCTGTTTGGTTCTGTGTCTTTCTCTCACGATGCTTTGTGTTCCCCCGCACACTCGTTTCCTCCCCTCGCAAGAATGCTCTGTCCTAAACAGAAACATGCCCCGTTCTCTTGTTAAAAGGTGTTGATTTCAGTCCGTGCCCCGGCTCTAAACGTTCATACAGCACACGCACACACACACACACACGCGGGGAAAGATAACGATAAAGATCCGCGGCAGAGGATCATTTAGTCACAGTCTGTTCAGATGTGTAACAAGTGCAGCTGCTCGGAGGCCTCAGATCTTCATCAGGTTCAAACAGGTGAGGAAGGAGCAGTAAGTCAGAGGAGTAAAGGACGTTTAGTGCTCTCCGTTTAATACAGGGTCGCAAATCAGATGACAAGGGTGTTATTAATAGAGGTTAGCGTGTTTTTGTTGGAACAAACGGCGGCCGAGTGTTTTCTGCTACAACAATGGACCTGGCTATTCATTTATTTATACTTAGTTAAGGGAAGAACATAAGGATCTCGCGTCGTTTCTTTAATCTGTACACCGTGCAGGAAGTAACATTCTAAGTGCTTTACATTCTCAACGTAAACATTAAAATGTGGAAGAGTGTCGCTATGATGCCGGTAATAAATGCTTTAGGAAATCTTAGATGTGTTTTAATACAGGAAAATTCTCCTTATCTTTCCAGAAACCCTCTTAATGTTGCTGTTTCAGTTATTAGCTTCACCTTCACATGTAGCACAGAATCCTGTCAATTATGTTATCCACTCAAGTTGCAAAGTATACAGTGAAGAATTAAACGTTTGATTTAAAGATCAAAGGTGTTAATGCTTTAAACATCCAAACCATAATTATGTAAAATCTAATGGTTTCTATAACTGAAAAAAGGAAGAACTTGAGCTTGATTTTTCATGGATTTTCACTCTTTTCACACTTTTATTTCCTTGAGGAATGTTCTCCCCCCCATAGTTAAAATCAACACTCATTAATATATTGAACATGGCAAGTGTGCGAGTGTGTGAGTGTGCGAGTGTGTGAATGCGGCGGCCTCGTCTCCCCGGCGCTGACGTATAGTACTGCAAAGTGAATCAGGGAGCCTCCGGAGATGTTTTCCAATGCTGTTTTTCGGAGCCGAGCGCGAGTCAACGAGGCTGAGAGGTAGAGCAAACTGATTTAAAATGATGTTGAGTTATGCGTGTAAAATGCAGTCACACTTAACATTAAACAGATGAAGAAACCAGCAAAAACTCAAATCACACCGGAGCTTTTTAAAAAAAAAAACACCACAGCACTTCCACTCGCTCTCTCTCTCTCTCCCTCCCTCTTCCCCTACCTCTCCCCCTCTCTCTCTACTTCTCTCTGAGTCAGTCACAGGCTGACATCTGACCTACTAGTGTGTGTGCGCGCCGGTCTTTCTCAGTTACAATGACTTCAGTCTAAACCTTTGCCCTTTTCCCCTGCATTGCACTCGCGCTTATCACGCCAGCTCATCCCAGAATTCATCTTCTCCTTTCTCACGTCGTGCCCGTCGTTTCTTCCCTAACAGCCCCAACGGCTCGCAGCGCATTCGTCACACCTGTGGCCAGGTTCGCCTGTGAGTTGCGTGTGTCAGAACAAGGCGGAGGGAGGGAGGGAGGGAGGGAGGGAGGGATGGTTGTGGTTAATGGGGTGAAGGTGAGAAGGAGAGTGTTGGATCAGGGCACCCGCTGCCCCCGACACCAGACACCTTCGACCTTTGCCATTAAATGCCCGGCGCCGCCAAGTGGCATGGAGGCGAGGGGGGAGGAGGAGGAGGGGGGCATGGTGAGGCTGCCAGCACACTCCTGGCGTCTCCGTTCTGGCTGTCACTTATATTTCAGCGCGAGGTCGACGATGCCTTTGATTCCACCTGGCAGCTTGGTGAATATGAAGTCAGGAAGAAGGAGAAGAAGAAGCTTCTTCCTTCATGCATGTTGAAGATTTACAGCACCTGAGAGGAGAAATGCTAATTTGTTTAATGTCATGAAGCAATTTGTGGCAAGTTGCTTGATTCATATCAAACATCTGGGAAGGTGCTATGATTTCTTATGTCCTGGTGATAGTAGGTGATTTTCACACACACAGTGGAAAAGAACGTGTGTGTGTGTGTCAATGTGTGTGCGTGTGTGTGTGTGTGTGTGTGCCGGGCTGGCTGGCTGGTTTTGCTCCTGCTGACAGAGTAATGGATCTGTTCATTGTTGCATGTGGACTTTGTGTGATGTATGAGATTCATTTGAAATTCTCTGTCTTAAATGAGGCACTCGCGTGTCTCCATGTGGGAGAAAGCGGAGGCGAAGGTGAACGTCGGAGAAAGGCGAGCAAAGGTCGCCCCGTTTTCAGCGCTCGCCATCGCCGCGTAATGGTCTTTATCGCCGGCTTTTGTGTTGTATTTCTATTGAATGTGAACGCCATGTTATGCTTAATAAATGTGTCATAAAAGAGCAAGAGATTGTGCGGCTGCTCTGAAGCGTTAAAGGTTTGGAACGCACAACTCCCCAAAACATTAACTTAATATAACAAATTAGATTAAATGAATGATTATATTGGACCTGAGTCTAATGGAAATGTGGTTTATGGGATTTAAGATATCTAAAAGAATTCAAATAAACTAAAATAATGACACTTTGGTTGTGGATTCATTATCCAATTTGATTTTTATTGCCAAGTTGATTTTGATTATAGTAACAAACACACAAAGAGGACATTTTGACATTGGCTCTTAAAAAAATAAAAGCCTTATCGACACAAATTATCCAGACGGCATCATTGATAAAAGAAATTATAAAAAAAAACAACAACCCACAATTGAAATGTACACAAAACCGATGAACTATAAACACTTTGACATGCAATAAATACATTCATTTCACTAAAGCAGGGAAAGATCAATATTGGCAAAGAAATGCGAAAAAAATACTGTTTGGTTTGTGTGTGTGTGTGTGTGTGTGTGTGTGTGTGTGTGTGTGTGTGTGTGTGTGTGTGTGTGTGTGTGTGTGTGTGTGTGTGTGTGTGTGTGTGTGTGTGTGTGTGTGTGTGTGTGTGTGTGTGTGTGTGTGTGTGTGTGTGTGTGTGTGTGTGTGTGTGTCCAGGCCGGACGTTAAACCATTAAATGAAACGCTGCCTCCATATTACTGAAATACAATCTCAAGTTCCACTGAAGAAAAAAACACAATTTCCATTTTAAATTTGTGATATATAGATTCTGTCATGTCTGCCCCCTCCACACACTCACTCACACACACACACACTCGTTCACCCACAGTTACTGCTGTCTGCATGGCGCTCGACATTACCGCTGAACTTTCTCACTCCCGAATCGACCGCGAGCAGTCGGGTCGGACCTCCGAACGTCTCACTGATCTTTCATTAGATCCTAGTCCATCATTTCTCATTTAACCGCTTTCCCCAAAACCAGAAAAGCTGTCATTGTGTGTGTGTGTGTGCTGGTGAGAGGACCCTGAGGCTCTGTAACATTCTGGCATAGGTTTCTGTGTGTGTGTGTGTGTGTGTGTGTGTGTGTGTGTGTGTGTGTGTGTGTGTGTGTGTGTGTGTGTGTGTGTGTGTGTGTGTGTGTGTAAGCCGTCAGTAACGCTGCCTTTTCTTTAATGATGACTTTTTCTATAAGAAGCGACACTCCAAAAGGAAGCGGGGCAGCCTAATTAAATCTGATCTAATCTGCACCAGCAGTCTGCCATCCAGCTGTGTGTGTGTGTGTGTGTGTAAGGGAGAGATACAGTCAGATCTGCTCTTTCAACAACTTTCATTGTTCCATAAAGCTGAGATATTGCAAGGACACACACATCAAGTTTGCTCGTCTGTTCATCAGATTTGGGGGTGTGTGCGCTCCTACTAGCTAAACACACTCTTAAGGACGGACACATACACACTGGGGTCATGCGGTGATCGGGTGATAAATGTTAAGTCTGGCGGGGGGAGGGACGATGACCTGGCGGCCATCAACAATAAAGAGGCGCAACCTTCATTTCCTCCTTTAGACTTCCAAAAAGGAGGGAAATGAAACGAGGGAGTCGGCCTCTTGTTAAGACAGCGGCACGGAAAAGAAGAAGAAGCAAACCGATCTGTAACGCCGCCGCTCTTCCTTTTGTCATTACGAAGCGTTTGCGGCGCTCTCCTTCTTTCTCCTTCCCTCCATCCTGGCGGGTCAGGACTTGGCCCGGCGCGGCTGCAGGCTCGGCTCAATTGTGCAATTTCATACGTGTTTACTCTGCTGGCATCTTTCGCCGCATATTTTCCCCCCTTGAACATTTCCCCTCACATTATTCTGCATTTCCTCCACAACGATATGTTGTCTTTAATCTCCTCTCTGTAAGCTGTTTCTTGGCACAAGGAGGAAAATACAATAACCATGTCGGGTTTTTTTTTTTTTTTTACTTTAATTTTTTTGTATTTTGGCCCATCAGCCGCTGTGTTTTAACACATGCCACAAAGTTCATTCTGGAAATTGATCAGGGCTTAAAGAAAAGGAAAGTAGCCCTTCACGTAAACATTTAGACAACTGTCTTCTCCAGCATGAAAAACAGCTGGAAGTAAGTGGATCATGTGGGAGAGGGAGTGGGGGGGAGGGAGCCGGGGGTCAGCGGTTTGAGTGGAGTGGCGAAGAGCGGGAGAGAGAGAGAGAGAGAGAGGACAGGCGGAGGTGAGGAGGGGAGGCCGAGCTTTGTGAGGTACAACGGAGAGAGGAGGAAGCAAAGTGCCAGAGGAAAAAAGGCAATAGTGGGGCTGCTCGGGGATCACAAGGGTCATAAAAAATCACAATACAACGATTTTTCCAGAAAAGTGCAGTTGGGGGGAAATAAATCTAAAGCAGCTGCTTGAAATAAAGACTCTTGAAAGTGTCAAATCTCTCCCTCTATACTTCTCTCTGCTGCACTGTGGGAAAGGAGCTCAGACTCAGAGATGGACAGGTGCACTATGTTGACCCGTCACACACACACACACACACACACACACACACACACACACACACACACACACACACACACACACACACACACACTCTCGTACAAACACACAAATCATGGCAGAATCACTGACGATGCTGGTTGTACTGCAGGCACATTTGTATTGTTGGACTTTTTTTTTTTTTGGTTTCAACACCAAAACAAGGCTGGATTATAATATTTGGATCTAGTTTACATTTATACACAAATCTTCATTGGCAAAATAGCAGAAACATACAGTATGTACACGAGACAGAATGAGCGGCATGTCTGCGCTCTTGCCACAAGTCTTTATGGGAAATAAGGCAAAGTCAAATTCGATCAGACTCGTTTGAAAGCATGAAGATTGTCACTTTGGCAACGCGGTGTGACAAGATAGTAGACACGGAGCAGCGGCGTGATGGAGGCGAGTGCAGGTCGTGGAGGACGTGCTTCACATTTTTGAGCATTAAACTTCAATCTTTCTGGTGGAGGGGGGGGGGGCGCTGCTGAAACTCATCCATCCCTTTTTTTGGTTTTATGTTTCTTTTCTATATTCTTAGTGTTCTGAAAGTTACAGCCCGGGAGCGTTGCCATACCAACATTAGATCGGAATGAAATTGCCTTTTTTTTTTTTTTACGGATCCAACCACATTCCATAGTCTGGTTCTGAACAATGCTGCATTTATTTATAGTTCCCTGGATTCATTCACTTTTTACTGCATCAATTAAAGCAACAAGTACGCTGACAAAACCTGAAACTTCTTTATTTAGACTGTTTCGCTCAAGACGACAAGGTTTTCTGGGTTGGTTTGCTTATAAATAGAGTCAACAAAAGCATCAGGCTCAAACCCTAGCAGATGAGCAATTCCCATCGCTAAATTAAAAAGAGACTGATCTAATTTTGGTAATTGAATTAACTACGGGAAAAAAAACAGTAGAGTTAGATTTCAATTAGGCAACGTTTGTTTTTTTTGTCTCTCTCTATGCTGGTGGTACGGCAGCTGGGTTTGTGTGTAGCGTTTCGCCCGATAAGACCAAATCGATGCCACAAATGTCAAAAGGAAAAACATCCTTAAAAAGGCCGCTCGACTGCCGTATCAGCCGTGACACTGACCAGACGTTCAAATCTCACAGAGGAGACGAACGGGAAGGAAGAGCAGAGGAGATACGGCCTACTTGTTTTGTGAATGGGAGAGTTTTTAGAAGACGTGAAACCGCTGCGTTTGTGCCGAGACAATGGGTTCGCGTCCACCCTGCTGCGCTCTCTCTCTCTCTCTCCCTGCATCTCCTTCTATCCCTCTCTCTCCTACGCTTTGTCCACTCTCTCTCTCTCTCTCTCTCTCTCTCTATCTGCTCCTGAGCACAAACACACCGTACATCCTCTCAGTGCGGCAGCAAAAGCAAGGACTTGCCAAAAAGAGTTCACTTCCTGTCCTCCTCGGCTCTCCTCTCCTTCACACCAAACCCTATTCCCAGGGCATACATTATTAACGGCGCCACGGACCAACAGACAAGCAAATGCATACACGACCCCCCCACCCTCCCCGTCCTGCCCCTCACTACTTTTCCCTCTCATCCATATTATTAAATAAATGTCACTCTCTCGCCGACATTATCTCGTTCTTTCTTCCTGCGCAGATTCGGAGTGACAGTGGAAACATTCTGTGTTATTCCAGCGGTGTAAGGCGAGGGAAAGGGTGGCGATAGCTTTTTATTCAGAGTTAACGTGTGAATGAGGAGGGGGGGCAAGGTGGAGGAGCGCGAGTGCAGTTCCCACGATTGACATCCGCCCCGTTCCTACGTCTCAACACGTACTCGCATGCTTACGGGCCGAGGTCCGATTGCCGACAGGAAACACCTCTGAAGATTTAACATTTCAACGTAGCTTTTTGCATCTGTAATCCAAAAGAAGCTTGCCTTTCTCTCTCCCTGTGTGTGTGTGTGTGTGTGTGTGTGTGTGTGCAACGGCCTCTGCTTGATCCTCTCATCAAAAGGTCACCGACCTCTACATGAACGGCTCAAACAACGCCCTGCAGAAGCCACTGCTAGTGTGTGTAAGGAATTATTTATGACAATAAATAACGCGAACAAAGATACTGCGACTAAAACTTTATAAATGCAGTCACGCTCACTAAAGTGTGTTTGAAATTTTCACTTAAGACACCGAAATGACTTTGCCTTATTTTAATAATGGAATTGGTCAGACGGACACGAGCCTCTTTGAGGACAAAAACACACAGAAAATGTTTACCACATAGTAAAATAAAAACACATAAATGTTAATATCACATGTTATCTCTCCAACCATAAAACTGTAACAGGAAGTATAAACACAGAAATAACCACAGGTTTAACACAGGACAAGAGCCCTGTTGAAAGGAAAAAAAGTCTGTGTGAGTGTGTGTGTTATTGTTGACGCTGATATTTGAAGGCTTCCTAAAGCTTAGCGTCCCCATGCTGGGTTTCAGTCCTGAGGTAAGCACCAGTTTCACGTGCGCTGCTTTCAATTCAAATCAAAAGGAAGTAAAAGAGAAGTGTGTGTGTGTGTGTGTGTGTGACAGAAAAAGACATGTCTGATATGATCATTATGCTACAGAAAGAAAAGCCCTTTAAATTACTGTTACATTAAAAAAAAGAAACCAAAAACAATCCCAAAAGTCAGGCACATTGATTCTGTTTTGAAGCTGTGTCTAAGCCTTTAAGATTCACTACGTCTATCACAGTGCATTTATGGCTTTAGTCTTCACATTCACCCACTGAGGTTCGCATTGGTACTATAGTGGTCAGAAACTTCTCATCTCAATAAAAGACCAATAAAAGTGGAAAAGGAAAAGGCCAGCGCGCTCTTTGGAATCAACATTTAATGACACAAGTCTGCCTCCGACCCCCCTACAGCCTCTGAGTGCTCCAGTTGTCCAACTGCCGGTCAGCCAAACACAGAAATATGTCATTCGCGTTTTCATTCGCTCGGCTTGGGACGCGACGCTGATAAGTGGATAAGAGGCGTTAGGATGGCAGGCGTGAAATGTGGACATCGGGCCCGGCGAGCTGTGTGAAGGGTCCAGGAGAAAGTGGGATTTCACAGGGATTACTGAGACGCAGCAGCTGGGGCGTGCTGCTGCTCTCCCGCTGGCTTAAGGAAGGACCCAGAAGCCCCCCGACTTGTGTTCATATCACTGACAGATTAGCAGCTCGCCGTGTGTGTGTGTGTGTGTGTGTGTGTGTGTGTGTGTGTGTGTGTGTGTGTGTGTGTGTGTGTGTGTGTGTGTGTGTGTGTGTGTGTGTGTGTGTGTGTGTGTGTGTGTGTGTGTGTGTGTGTGTGTGTGCGAGAGAGAAAGAGAGGAGTAAGGGGGAGTGCTATTAAGGAGAAGGGCTGTGTACAGCTCTCACTTTGGCCTGTCAACAGTAGCGGGGCTCTCATACAAGAAACTACAGGGGAGGGGGGGTCAAATTAGAGGTCAGACAGCGGAACGGCGCAACGTTCAACGCCGCCCTGGAACTACTGCAGGTGATGATTGATCATGGGGTAAATGCTGCTGACAGTGAATGACAGATCTCTGTGTCATTAACGCTGACCTATGCCCGGCTTTGGACGGTCTCTGCCTGCTCCTCTGCGACGTCCCCATTTGTAAATATTACATAATGTCAGGCAACACCCATGCTTGGTCTACACGCACGGCGAGATGAAGCTACGCTCGTCATGGATCGGGATTAGTGTGTCATCGGTCGGGTATGTGCACCCATGTCCCAGTTATGAGATCACAGGGCTGTGCTTGCTGCTTCTCAACAACAATTGGAAGCAGTAGGATGGAAGTCGACATGCAAAAGAAGTTTTAGTCGAAAGTAAAAAAAGGGGGTTAAGACTGGTGAACCTACCATTGCTGTTACATCACATGAGCCAACATCTTAGGTGACAATAAAGCAGAGAAAGACCAAAACTCTGAAGTGATCGCTCGTAATGTTCAGTTCATTTCCTCGCGGCTGCGGGAAGACGGAAGACGGCGGCGGGTGGAAGGGGGACAAAGCTGGAGAGTGAGATACACAAATTGTCCAGTACCCCCAAAAAACAGAAAATAAAAAAGTCCTCCAATCACTTTAAAGTCCAGGAGAGTTGGCTTATTCATTTGGTAAAAATAAAATAAAAATTGTTCTGCTCAGGTCTGGACACAAACCCTGAATCTTGTCCTTTATGTGCTTTTTCTTACTATGCATTTTTTTGTACATAGACGATACTTAATAGTACACAGGTTTAGGGTCAGATTGCAACGTTTCCTTGCAACACTTTCTCTTTGGATTTCACCACATACAAAAATAAATAAGACGATTTCATTTTGGTTTTCAATTTGTTGCTTTGGCTCAATGGCTGGAATATAAAAAAAATACTTGTTTGCAAACACTGTACATAAATACTGTACTTTGAGTGAATGTTCCTTGGTCACGGTATAGCACAGTGCTCCTTTATAAAGGAGGGCTTTAACATACATTAGATGCAAAGGAAGGCACTTAAAGTCTACACGTCTGTGTGCATTACAAGGCCAATAACGTCTGACATGAGTCTGAGGTGCAGAGGAGATACTGCGTTGAGGTGAGTTTCATTAGAATACTGCAAGTTGTGTGTGTGTGCACACAGACCTATTGGTGATAGCCGTTTATATATAGGTCAAGTGGTCTTAGCTGGGTGAGTAGCGGTCAATGGTGCGGGCTTCAGAGAGGGGGGGGTTGGGCAGAGCCAGGACGTCCATCTTGTCGTGGGTAAGGCCCAGGTGCTCCGAGGCCAGTTTGGACAGTGGGTAGAAGGTCTCCATGGCCTTCACGTCGGCCACCATTTGCTGCTGGGCTTGGATGAGAAGCTCGTTGGCCTTTTCCTGCTTCAGCCCCAGGTGCTCCGCTGTGTATTTACTGAGAGGGTAGATGCCCTCCGCAAAGTCGAGCTTCAGCTTCCCGTCTGCGGTCAGGCCCCCCGGCGTCCCCCCGCTGCTGTGCATCTTCATGTGGCTGATGAGATTGCGCTGCTGGGCAAACTTCCCTCCACACACCTGGCATTCGTAGGGCTTCTCTCCGGAGTGGATGCGCATGTGCTCGGTCAGGCGGTACTGGCGGGTGAAGCGCATGCCGCAGGCGTCGCAGGCAAATGGCTTGAGGCCCAGATGGCTCCGCATGTGGCGCGTCATGGTGCCACGTTGCGTGAACTTCTTGCCACAGATGCTGCAGGGGTAAGGCCGGGTCAGCCAGTGGGTCTTCTCGTGCTGACGCAGAGTGGCTGGGTCTTTGTAGGACTTTTCACAGCTGGAGCAGCGGTAGGGTCGGATCATCTCGCCTATGCCCCCCGAGCCGAGACCCTGGCTGGATTTGCTCTCCAGGTGAGAGAGACTGTTCAAACTGTTACTGTTGTTCAGGCTCCCGTAGCCATTGGCATTGCTGCTGATGTTTTTGGTATTGCTGTTATTGCTGTTTCCCATCTCTCCGCCTGAGTTGACGTACAGCTCTTCCTCTGTATGCGTCTCAACGTGTGCGTTGAGCTGCTCGGAGCTCGGGAAGCCTTTGTCACAGGGAATGCAGACGTACAGATTGTCCCCAAAGCTCTCTGGCTCATAAGGCACATGGAATCTCCCCATGGCTCCGGGAGGAGATGGACGACCCTCACTGCTCCCTGTCTCCTCCGTGCCTGATCCGCTCTTGTCGTCAGCTCCTTCACTCTCCTCCCCGGCCTTGTGATGGTTGTGATGCTGGTGGTGGCCGTCCTGATCTCCATTTTCTCCCCCCTCTTCGTCGTCTTCATCCTCGTCTTCATCCTCAGCTGGATATGACAATGGCTCGTGTTTCACCCAGCGGTAAATGTTACTCATTTCTCTGCCCGGCTCTCCGGCGTCCGTGGGGGTGTCGGGGCTTGGTTGGCACGGGTAGCGCTCTGTGCCATGGGAGCTCGAGCGATGAAGGTGGGGTAGGTGTGGGGCCAGAGGCTGATTGAGATGGGAAAAAGGGGGAGGAGTGAGAGAACTTGCTTGGTCCGTCGTCTCCATTTTCTCTGAGGGGAAGTCCCTTCCATTCGTGGTTGGACTGGCACGACCACTCAGCGTCCCGTCTCGCTCCTCGTCGTTGTGCTGCAGCGAGTTTGCCAGATGGGATTGGGAAGGCGTGTGCTGAGATTGGGAGTTGGGGCTTTTCTTGGAGAGATCGAGGCCAAAGATGGGGGAGCAGTTCCTCTCAGAGTGGGCCGAGCGCAGGCCCAGCTGGGCAGGCAGAGCTGACTGTGGGGATGGGAACACCTGAGAGCCCTGGTTGGAGGTGGGAGCATACAACTCCCCAGCATGGATGGCGAGCCGGTGGGGAACTAGCTCCTCTAGTGGCGGCCCGCGTGGTGCGTGGCTGTTCAGAACTCCTCCTGGAGGGCAGGACTGAATGACAGGAGCGGAAACTCTATACCTGCCACCGCCCATACTGTTGGGCCCCATCTTTGCATAGGGAAGAAATGCAGGAGTTGCTCGGGGAGGGTACTTGCCATTTCTTTTCAGCTTCTTTTTGCACAGAGCCACTAAGTCGAGCAGCTGAAGGTAGTTTGCCGCTGCCAGGACAGCACCTAGATTAGGTTCATTGGGGGAGGTGGGGTCTCCGTCACTAAGGCGGCCCGTGTAGATGTAGTCCAGAATGACCCTGAAGACCCCTGGACTCACCATCTCGTGGTCAAGGTTGATGAGATTGTCATGGACCACCAGAGACTTCAAGTAGAGGCTGCTGGCAGCGAGAATGTTCTTGTGAGCTCTGAAGAGAGCGTTCTGCACCACAATGATAACATCACACAGGAAGCCCTTGGTGCGCTGGCTGTTGAGCTGCAAGAGGAGATCCCTAGCATGACTTGGAACTTCCATGGCATCCAGCATCGTCTTCAATCCGCCACCTGCAACAACAGAAATCTGTGAAATGTCACGCAGCACTCAGAAGGATCTGTGTTCAGAAGGATCATTTCTGTGAATGGGGAAAAAAAGGCTCAAGCTGCAATTTCAAACTGTAAAGAAGTGTTAAGAACACATCTGAGCATTAAAGATAGAATCATGTAAAAGTAACATGAGTAAGATGTTATAAAGGGATTATGAAATCTGTTACACATCTGCAGACATTTTTATGAATTTATGCTTTTAATTGCTTGGTTAAGTCAAAAAGTAAATTCAGATTATGATTTCATTATTCATCTCAGTCATACAGGATTATTGGAATTTGTTGCCGTGTGCTCAAACTTCATTCTAATGGAATTTTTTTCCAAAGAATTTCAGTCATCGTGTTCAAAATCTTGAAACCAGAAGAAGAGAAATACACAGAATACATAATTTATGTGTGGGAAGTGCACACAGGGGCCACTCAATAATAGTGAACTTTTGCTCAGGGTGAGCGGCTGCAATGGTTTTGTCATTATCAGAAATTCATTCTACGCACTCACTTCCTCTGCAGCAAGCCTGAGAGAGAGAGAGAGAGAGAGAGAGAGAGAGAGAGAGAGAGAGAGAGAGAGAGAGAGAGAGAGAGAGAGAGAGAGAGAGAGAGAGAGAGAGAGAGAGAGAGAGAGAGAGAGAGAGAGAGAGAGAGAGAGAGAGAGAGAGAGAGAGAGAGAGAGAGAGAGAGAGAGAGAGAGAGAGAGAGAGAGAAAATGTTTCACAAGTGTGATGCACAGCAGGTACAAACCCGCATCCAGAAAACAAAGATGCGCCTTTTCCACTCGACCTCTGCCCTCAGTCACATAAGGAACAGAGAGCGCACAGGATGTAAATCATTGCCAAATTAGATGGTTTAATACTACAGCACACGCACACACACACATGCATACACACTCAAATATCTCAACTAATTGTTCCGTGAAGACTTAAACTACATCAGCTGTGCACACACTACATGATGTGTTGATCAAACTATGTGATGAAACGTCTCTCTGATAGGAAAACAAGCAACTAACTAAGAGATCAACAACTAGAATAAATATCTGCTGGTGATCTTTCTGACACAAGTTTGACCGCATCTTGTTTATTCCACAGACGCAAACCGCCCCGGCGCACATAGATGAGTTACCAAGGTGTCCGGTAGAGCTCATCTCTCTTTTCCTCTGCGACACACCGCTGCTCAAAAAGGCGCCTATCTGGAGGCGAAGGTCACTCCTTTAAAGTTTTGTTGAAGCTTGTTCTGCGTTACGCCTCGTCTGTGTCGGCAGCTTGAGAATTTGTCACCGTTTGCTGAGGTGGAAAACGCGAAACGATGGATATAGGCGTGACCTCAGCCAGCTGGTGACCACTATCAGGTAAACACCCATTAATACGGCCGGAAAAAAAAGTGTCTGTTTAATCTTCTGCTTAAAAAAAAAAACAATTCAAATTAGTTGCTCCTTAAAAGTGCCGCATCCTCATTTCACCCATTTGCAATCGCTTAAAAACAAAATGTGCTGGTTTGTATCCATTGTGAAGATCTAACAGAAGCTGAGTATAGGCAGTTACTATGAATAGAAAACACGGGTATCACGGGTTTAGATGAGTTTACCCTCCATGATGTCCCTGTTTGTCATTTAAAGTGTTTCCACTTCTGGTTTCTGTCTGGCTTTGATTACTCAAAGCTCATATTTTGCTATAAATTTACGCAGCGGTCAGATCAAAAGTGTTTGGAAATGAGTGTAACACAAAGGCCAGGCCCGAGCTTTTTCCATCGCTTGCTGAACCTCTGCAGACAGCCCCCCTGCCTCTGAGCACAGTGACATGTTGGCTACTCGGATACACACACACACACACACACACACACACACACACACACACACACACACACACACACACACACACACACACACACACACACACACACACACACACACACACACACACAGCCCAATCACACGACAAAGCAGGAAGAAAATGCAGCTAAAGTTGAGTTCCTTAAAAACCGAGCACATGAGACCTCTGAAGTCACAAATGCAAAGAGAACTAAAGCCTTTGTGATTAAATAGGGAACAAATCAAGAGGACAACGCCGCCTCTCTATCTCTCATCTGCACCTGTTGGACAGCAGATCAAATTATCCAGCATATAAAATCTCTTCTAAAATTGAGATTTTGTCCATTTGTAACAAGTCGTCCTCTCTTAAATTCCTACTGTCCTCAAATGTTTCAACTTTATAAGAAAAAAATATCTGAGCTTACTTGTTGAAGCCGACTACTGAAAAAGTGAAAACATGTTTTATAAAACCCCTGATCTGAAAAGCATGTGTGTGTATGTGTGTGTGTGTGTGCGTCTGTGTGTGAGCGCTGCATCCTGTTAGGAAGCTATCTATGCTTGCAATTACATCAAGTCAGACGAGGCATCTTTATTTAATCCGGTTACATATAACGCTCGCGTAAACAATTTCAAAAGCCGGAGCTGCCCCTGTACGCGACGACTGTTCCATCATTTGTCTAGTTTGCATATACAAAACAGCCACCAGAGCAGATTACTGGAGTCCCTCAGGGCCGCTTGGTTGTTTTCATAGATCTTGATAACCTTTCATTTGATAGACTTCTCTCTAAACGCGACATCAGTGTCCTCACACACACACACACACGCCCATATACACTCTGTGCTGTACTTTCGGGCCCCAGCACTTGGTTATCTGTCGTTACTTTAAAAGTCATGGTTCCCTGCGTTTTTATCAGTTTTGTCACTTCTGTGGTCCGGGGGAGGCGTGAGTTTCAACTTCCGATATGTACATTCATTCGAGCTCTCGTAAACAACTCTCGCAAAACGTGTTGACATCTGATTTTGTTTCATTCTGAGCTGAGCACAGTCTTGTTTATTTTACAGCCCATCTGAGCGTGACCGTACACACCACGTTCCATTTAGGGAGGGCAGCACAAAGCCACTGTAAGTACAAGTTTGTCGCAAAAAATAAGCCCTGTTGAAGTTTTACGTGATTTTTTTTTACCAGTGCATCCACTAATTCGCCTGATGTCATTTTTGTGACTCACTAGGGGCCTAATGCACGATTGATGAGCTGCACATATTATAGTGTAATTACACTGCACATGATGACATGAATGAGCTGAGTCAGGTCACACACACACAGGGGGTTTCCTCTGGCTCACTGCTGCAATCAATTCAGGGAATAAATTATCATACATTTATAATCACACTTTTACACTTCCTCCGCACCTCGGAATTCATTAAGATGAATTTTGAAATGGGAATTTGTCTGGGAAACAACAGGAGTACAGCAGTCAAATTATTCAGCCCAGGCACCGAATTTTAGGATGAATAATTAAATATTTTTAGGCCACACAACAAGTCTCACTTTCTTGTGAAGAGAAATGATACTTTAATTTGTTTTTAGAAAATATAATTGATTGCATTTGCGTGAATTTATCTGACTGGGTGACGTTTTTTGTCAACTGTTCAATACTTTTTTAGTTTTTAATACTTTCATGAAAATGTCACTGATTCCTGACGACGACGACGAACAAAACATCACGTCACCTTAACAATCGCTTCTGCTCACACACACTCACACGCACACATAAAGGGAGTCACGCGTGGGTCATCTCGGTGACCCTTCATGCTTCTTCTATCAGCGCTTCTCTCCGCAGCCAAAGCCCCTAAGTCATCCTTGTTTTCGGGGCCGTTGAGGCAAACGTGTCCCGCTCAGCTGCTCGTCAACCCGGCCGGTTAAAGTGCTGCTGCTCGGCGTCAAAAACGACAAGCGACGTCCCCAACAAATACACGAAAAAGTCACCGAAATATCCTTGTAATATTCTGAAATTCCACCTTTCAGCATGCACGCATATTTTTCATCTCTAAACTTCACTTTTTTAACATTTAAATTTGTTTTCTTTTTATTGCTGGAGCTCCCTCGTAAAAACGTCTCACATTAACACACATCTGCGCCTTTTCATCACAGCTCTCCTCCCTTTTAATCCTCCTATAAAACAAAACAATTTAATAAAAAATCCTAAAATCGCGTCTGGTGCACTTTCAACAAATTCTTCTACTAAATTCTGCAAACGCGTCAATGTTTGAATTCGCTGTAAACCAAACACGATAACGACTGTGTTTGTGCTATTTTTAAAAACACAACTTTTAATTAAAAACAAAACACACTGACTCGACAGAAAACCGCAGAGTCAAACAGCAAAGATTTAACCGGGGGTAAAGTTTTGAACTTCCCGACAAATATCCCTCAATACCGGCACGACTGACGCCAACCGACCGTGTGTGGAAGTTTTTAAAAGAAGCGTTCAATGTCGCGTCTCGGTGTGTCTCGGAGCGAGTCGGGAGCTCTTACCTGCATGCCCGATGTCTTCTGCCATCCGCTCTAAGTCTCCCTTCATGATCATCTCAGCGCTCTCATATCTGCCAGCCTCCAGAGCAACATGCCAGTTTTCCGAGCGCGTCTGCCAGCTCTTTTTTCATTGTTATTAATTGATATGAATTTCTTGTCGCTCCTTTAGGTCCGTCCTCCCACCCACTCCTCTCCCTCTCTCTCTCTCTCTCTCTGTCCCACCTCTCTCCTCTCTCTCTCACCCCCCCTATATAGTATATATAAAAAAAACCGTCCTTAGACCAGCATCAGTTTCCTCCTATTTCTCTCCTTTTTTCTCTTCTTCTTCTTCTCTTCCTAATTTCCCTGACTCTATTTGGGAGTCTCGATAATGGAGCCCGTGTGCGCCTTAAGTGTCTTAGCGGCCCGTGTGATGTCAGGCTATAATAAAACTCAAAGGTAAAGTCGAGGGCAGGAGCTGAGAGTGACCCCGGCGTGAACTCCGCAGCACCTCGTCTTAAAGAGACAGCAGGCAGGCGAGGCAAGCAGTACATATGGCTGCGTGTGTGTGTGTGTGTGTGTGTGTGTGTGTGTGTGTGTGTGTGTGTGTGTGTGTGTGTGTGTGTGTGTGTGTGTGTGTGTGTGTGTGTGTGTGTGTGTGTGTGTGTGTGTGTGTGTGTGTGTACGTACGGGCTCGGTGCACCTCAGGGCGCCGCGGAGAAGGAGCTTTGAACGGCGAAACCGTCGCTATGTCACACGTTTAAGTGGAGCATCAAGAATGAAACTGACTCACTTTCACTGCAAGACCTCCATTAAGGATCAGTGTTAGAATCATCCAATGAGAGAGGAAACCATGATGAATCACTTCAAGCTCTCTCACACCCTCTCTCTCTCTCCCTCACACACACACACACATGCACAGGTGAAACACCTGCCGTGCAGTGTGAACCCATCACCCGCAGGTTAAGCGGCACCTCGCTGATTTACGCCCCACATGTTGAGCATCAGGTCATCGGGGTCCAGATCCTGCTCAATATCACGCCGCCTTTGATGAAGCGTCGTTAATGTTTCACTGATGATTAAATACCGTTTAAGTGCCGCACAGGTATGAAGACAGGCGCTCCACGGTGACGTAATGTAAAGCCTCTATATGTTCACTTCCTCTTGTATTAAAGTAAATTCTGGAGCGTTTGTTTTTTTAATGTTAATTTACAGCTGTGGCGGTGCGTTTGTGTCCCTGGTGCGTTCACTGACTCGCTGCCTTTTGGTGATTTGTATCATATAATCGTGGTGATATCAGACACCATCTGGGCCTAATGCGCCTCCAAGTGATCCGGATCCTTCATCCACAGCAGAACCTCCGGCACATGAATCACGTGGAGAACCTTCACCGCGCTGTGTGTGTGTGTGTGGATGTGTGTGTGTGTGTGTGGATGCCATCACTCTCTCCACACTGTCAGAAACTTACCTCGGACTCATGTCTGGTGCTCTGGCCGTGTGTCTGCTCTCCTGCTCGGCATTCCCTCATTAAGACCTCCGCTCTCTCATACCAGCCGCGGATCTCTTGACTCTGTAAACCGTCTCCGGTGTGACGTCTGCCGGTTCTTCTCCTCTCTCTCTCTGTCTCTCTCTCTCTCTATCCCTATCCCTCTTTCTCTCTCTCTCTCTCTTTCCCTCTTTACCAACTCTTGCGTTCCTCACGTGTTCACGCCGCCGTCTGACACTTTAGACTGTGTTGTGTTGCGGTCCGGTCGGACCAAAACCTGCCGGTGGAGACTTTGCGCGCACAGCGACACCCACCGGCGCAGCGAGCGACCTCCAGAGCGGGACACGGCTGCAGTGATTTAGAGAGAGATAGAGAGAGAGAGAGAGTCAGGCACCATCAGCTGCACTCTGTGACCACCAGCACATCAGCCACATATGGACGACAAACACACCTCAGGACTGCGTGAACGAATCGACTACGTTGAATTAGAATTTCACCTTTAAATCGTGATCGATGTCGTTGCCTGATTACTTTGGCAGTTTGAAAGGAAACATCCCATCAGACGGCAAAAGTTAAAACGCCCGTATGTCAATTTAAACAGCAATCACCGTTTCCAGAAAATCTGTTTCATCTTAACCCACATTAATCTCAGCACTTAGTAATTATGATATAGATTACATTTTAAATTAAATCCAGAAAATGTGGTGTTTTTCTGCCTTTTCTGGCTTGGGACTTTATGGAAAAAGTGTGTGTTGATTCTTTTTTTTTTAAATACTGTAATTAACAGTGATTAACGTGCAGTAAACTCAAATTCACACTCAGGATGAATCTGTTGCAGACGTAAGTGTCAGTCGACCCAAACTAATTATTTTCCCATCAGCGCGGCTGCGATCAGACAGAAGATGTGATGTCATGCAGCACCGACCCGTCTGCGGGCTATTTATTTCTGTTTTGGCCACAATAGCAGCTGACAATCTCATGTAGCAGGGTCTTCCTCTCCAAAAAAAATTATCCAAGTTCAAGATGCCGGTGTGTCATTAAGAGCGCTCGGGGCCATCCCAGGAGCCCGGCGGAGCGGAGGACGGTATTGTCTCTCACTTCCAGTTTCCAGCGATGACCTTACGATAACCTCGCCGACAGAGGTAGGCAGCACCGCGCAGAGGGACAGACGCGTTCTGTGTCGAGGATGTGGCCGCGTGATTCAATTCATGCTCCAAAATAGTTTTAGTAAGCAGGGAAATAGCAATATCATATGCATCGTGTACCCCGTGTGTTCTACTTCTTATACCGCTCTACTGGTGTGAGGTTGTGGCAAAGACTAAATACAAGAGAATGATGTATTATAAAAACAGAATCAATGCAAGAGTGGCATGTAAATGTATCAGAGAGTGATAAAGGGATTTAAAGAGGTAAATTCCCGTTTCTTCATGTGTCCCTGGCTGGCTGCTCTCCTCCCAGACAGATTTGTATCTGGCTAATCAATCGGCCCCCAGAGGCCTGAACTGGACAATAAACCTCCTCTTGTCAAAACAGAATTTACATAATCTGGAGTGTGCCGTGAACCTGAAACCGTGAACTTTTAATGAACTGAAAAAGCTCCCAAATTGATGGTTGATAGCAATGATTCAATTTCAAACTAAGTCTGAGCACAAGCCGGGGGGAGCCCGTCTTAAATCTGTGCGTGTCCGCTTCCCCGAGGAGCCGCAGGTGGAGATAAGGCAGACGTGCTGCAGCTGAAGGCCCAAATCCCTTAAGTGTCTGCCGTCACCCCTTAAATCATGCACCTTTTTCTCGCATTCGCGCATGTGGTGTTGCTGTGAGATGCGTCGTGCAGAAACACAAACGCCGAGGCCGAACGCTCCTAAACGGCTGCAGGCCAGTTCTGCAGACATCTGCTCTCAGATATGCTGCGGGGTCGCCAGCTCTCCATGACTCGGGGCCCACCTTGTTTTAATTTGCAATGCGAGTGACGAATATTCCAAACGCTTTATTATGGCTCTATTTCCGTCTGCCAGCGGGGCTGCGGTGGTCGGCCCGGCGCGTAAGCAGGACAGTAGGAACGTCTAAAAGTGGTGTGGACACCTTCAAACTGATTCTGACACCATGTGAGCAGATTTCACCCACGTTCACACATTCTCCTCTTTCTTTCTTATCAATCATCCATTTCTCCTCTCTTCCTCTACAGCGGACATGGCCACTGAAAGCTCCAGATGCTCGCCGTCACCCCCCTGCCATACCAGACACACCCCCACCCCCCCCCCCTTCAGAGATGAACCCATTGCCACCAGAAATTGAATGGTAGGCTCTACGTTTACACGCAGAGCCGATCCTAATTCACGATAATGTGCGGTGCTGCGACAGCTTTAGAGGATCGGCGTGCAAAGCGTGTCATTTAAAACGATCTGAGCTGTCGTGCGCGTTTGGACGCTATTCCAGCTCGCCGCTTCGTCGGTGACGGCCAATTATCTTGTCACGATTAGAGCCAGATCAGAAACACTGGGTGGAAATTTGTTAACAAAGGGAAACATGTGGATGCAAAGCGGTGTCGGGTTTCTGAGGGGAAATGCACAAACAAAAAGGTTGAATTTTCACAATCGCATGACGAGAACAGGAAAAAAAACAGCAAAAGGCCTCGATGGCTTTTACGTATTTTATGTTTATGGCAACTGAATGCAACTCAAACAACTGGAATAACATGGAAGGAGACAGGAAAATTGCCTGTTTCATCACAAAGAACGTTAAATTGATGTTGAATTAAGTGTGTGTCGCTGTGTGTGTGTGTGTGTGCTTGTGTGTGCATCAGCCAGTTGAATTGTGCGTCTGTGGTGCACATGGCTGTCCGATGCATGGACTCTGCTCCCTGGTCTCTCCTCATTAGCCTCACACAGTGCAGCCATTCGCCTCCTGCCCCCTCACCTCCTCTTCCTCCTCCTCCTCCACTGCCTCTACCTTCCACCCTCGCGCACATACACACACACACACACTTACACGAGGGAAGAGCGAACCTTTTGTTTTCTGCGTCCGACCTGCCGCCCCCCCCCCCCCCCCATCCCAGCCCTCCTCCTCCTCCTTTTCTCTCCTTCTCCTCTCTACTGACTAAATCGCTTTTCCGGCTTGATACTGCTGAAAACCATATGGTGTGTGACATCATCAGGGCAGGAAGCGGGGAGAGGGAACAGTAGAGCAGAGGAGCGATTGGCTTGCCAGGTCTCTGTGCGGTGATGTCAGCAGAAAAGCACTCTGGGAGGCCCGCTGGGGGGGGGGGGGGGTGAGGGGCGAGAGGAGAGCAGGTTTGAAATGAGGTTTCACTCCCACCTGGATAATCAGCGGCGGAAGAGGCTGCACGCACCTTGAAGGGGAAGGTGAGGGGATTATGCGTGACCTTCTGTCCTACAAAATGAACATTTGTGCGTCCTCGCCGCTCTCGCCGTCACATTTCTGAACGCCGATTTTACGTTTGGACACAGGTGTTCCTGCGAAAACATCCAAGTACGCTCCCACGATAAAACGCAAACTCCCATCAGAGGGAATTCGCTCGCGGCTCGTTAAGGAAAAGTTCAGGCCATCTTTACGTGTCTTTGCCTGCTCCTGCGATACTGAAATCTTCTGCAGATCATCCATCTGCCTCTTCCTCTTCGTCGCTGGCAGTCCCAATCTGCTCACCAGGCTTTGTGTCTGTCAGCCTCCCTTCCTCCCTCCCTCCCTCCTCCTTTTCGTTCTCTGGGTGAACTCTTCAGCTTTGTTGTGAGGTCCTGGTCTCCATACCATCACAACCGTCCCATCCAGCTCAGCATCAGCACACACACACACACACACACACACACACGCACAGATGCACATAAACACACAGTTAGTCACCCGCACAGTCAGCTTGATTCTCTCTCGCTTTCCCTCACACACACAGACACACACTGATATATAAACACATAAACACTGAAATACCCTTTGCGCTGATTAATGGCAGAGCTGGAGAGTGTGCCAGGAGAGAGGAGAGGAGAGGAGAGGAGAGGAGAGGAGAGGAGAGGAGAGGGAAAGGAGAGGAGAGGAGAGGAGAGGAGAGGAGAGGAGAGGAGGAAGGAAAAGGCTGCTGCAGCTGTGGTTTTGGAGCCTGTCTCTGCACCCCCTTGCTGCCCCCTCACTCTCTCTCTCTCTCTCCCCCTCTCTCTCCCCCTCTCTCTCTCCGTCTCTCTCTCCATCTCCTCCTTGGCTCCTCCAGGGACACACGCCTTGGCCAGGCCCCAGGAACCAGGGAGTCAGGACCAGGCTAAGGGGGAGAGAAAGGGGGGAACAAGAAAGGAAAGGAAGGATATCGCCAAGAGAAAGGGGGGGGGAACATAGGGCAGGCGAGGCGGTGTTGTCGTGGAGCGGCACCTCCGTACGTTCCTTCACACACCACGCCAAGAACCCCTAAGCGTGCCGACGCTCTTTCACGGTTCCATCAGATCTTTCATTCATGTCGTTTGATTCACGGCCCCGGTTGGTGCGACCCGGGCCCACCTGCTGCTCCGGAGTGCCGTTCACACCCGAGCTGTCAGAGCTCAGGCGGGATGATTCATTACGCAGATTGAAGGTCGACATTGTATATTTGAATAATATAAATATTATCGCCGCTGTATAATTCGTTTAAAGCTCACTTAAAGTTCTAGGAAATTTGTTGACATATCTTCGGTCGGGGGCCGCCTTCAGGTTTTTGCCTCTGGCGCCGTTTGCCAAGAACAGCTCCGGCTACTTTATTCCTCAGAACCGCCGTTACTTCCCCGGGAAACACCATGTAAACCCGAGTGATGAGAATGGAAAGAGACACGGCAGAATGTAAAGGCGAGTGGGTGGAAGCTCTTTTAGAGAGACGGGACTGGACCACCGTCTCGGCGCTACATGTGGAGCGGCCCGGGCCTGCTGCTCCTTTCGTTGTCTTGTCAGGGGGGTTTTGTGCTTAATTCTGCATTAATGTGACAGAGATGGAAAGTTTCCGGTTAGCTGCGAGGAGGCGACGCATCCCTCAGAAAATTCCAGATAAGCTCGTCGCCTTATCAACTCTCTTTTTGCGAGTTAACCTGCGTTGAATGTTTTTGGTTCTGCCCGTGTGTGTGCCTGTGTGTGTGTGTGTGTGCGAGCGAGTGAGTTTGAACCCCGGGGTGTGATTTGCTCACCCCTCATGCTCAGTGTGTGTTTGAGGCCTATATTCTCTCTCTCCTCTACCCCCCTCCCCCCCTCCCCACTCTGTGTTTTATGGGCTGTGTGCTGCGGTGCCGTGACCTCCCTCTCACCCCGGTGCCACCCAGCCGGTGCAGGATTCAGGCGCGCACGGCCCCTGCCAAAACCCCACAGCGCCACATCTGCAACCCATAAACGCCAGCCACTCTCTCTCTCTCTCTCTCTCCCTCTCCTCCTCCTCCTCCTCCTCCTCCTCGCCCACACCGCCTCGCACACTCTCGCACATCTCCGTCTCACTCTTTCTCCCTCACTCGCTTTTTTATTATAATTTCCAAATTTCCCTCATCCCCCCCCGAACATCCCCGACTGGCTGCTGCCCTTATCACTCATTCCCCCCTCGGCCCCTCTCCCCTCCTCCTCTTCCTCTTCTTCCGCTTCTCTCTCTCCACATCCAACGGAAAAATCTCTCACCCATTATATCTTTCAGCGGGAGCCAACTCGGTGTGGTGGCAGCGAACTGGGAACCGCAAGAAGGCATTCCTGATCCCAAACTGCGCCGAGCCACCGGCGCTCGCCTCCTCCTGACGGCAGGCGGCCCGTGCCAAACACACACTTCACTCATGGGCTGGATTCCACCGCACCACGTCGCAAGTTGGTCCCCCCTCCTCCACCCGGAGCAGCTAAATGTTTATCTGTCTCAAATTGATAGTGTCAGGGAAAGAAACCCTGTGTGTTAATGTGTGTGTGTGTGCGTGTGTAGAAAGTCGGTGCCATTTTCTCCACGAGAGCGCGCTCCATAGTTGGGGAAAGGGGGTGGTGAGGGGGTATTGAATTCCTCCTCCCCTCGCTGTGAACTCCAGAGCCAGTACAACACACACACACACACACACACACACATCCCTCCCTCCCTCCCCCCAGGCTTAACGAGATGTGTTACAGTACCCCAGACTTAATACATGTAAGAAAGTAGAGTAGGAAATAAATTGAGTGTTACCGCAAAACTATCCAGGGCTCCCCAGTTTAACCCCCTCCACCCCCCACCCCCCCAACACACACACCCCAGGGCAAGGGAGACATTACTCTTTTTCTAAATGTTCTATCTTTATTTTTCAGCTGTAATCAAATTCACAGGACGAAGAAGGAGAAGTAGAAGACGAAAAAATGCAAAGCGCAAGTGAACTTTTGCTCCCTTGTCATTTCTTGGATGGCGTTTTCTTCTTCCTCTCCATCCCAGAGTGTTCACCTCTCGGTTTCCCCCAGACATATTGGCACGCCGCCGCCGCGCAGAGTCCCAGCAGAGTCCCAGCAGAGCCCCGAGGATGATTCACGTCCACTGCAGGCATGTTTTTTTTTTTCTTACGATAAATATTGCAACTCCCATTAATCAACGTGGAAGGAAGTGATGCTGTCGTGCGTAGTTCAGTTGGAGTCCGGGGTCACGATCCGATACGGACTTGTGCTGAAAAGGAGGCTTCAGGTCAGGGCGAGACCACCGTGGAGAAGAGAGCAGCGTGTGTGTGTGCGATCCATCCATACACATCACATTAAACATGAAATCAGAATATTAAGCTGTGATTGTGAAGCTTCAGCCTCTGCACGCCGCTTTTAGTCTGAGCGGCGTTTCCACGTGCGTGAGGTCGTGCATGCTGTCTTAATTTCCCCGTCTGCGAATGTTGATTAATTGGGTCTTGGTTGGCTCTTTTTTCCGTGTAAATTTCCCTGATGCGTGTTTGTGATAAAGCGCCGTGTAAATAAACGAAGCGGACAGCTGCCATTTGTCAAACCCCTTAAAAAAAGTGGCGATGTTGAGAGATTATGAAGTGTTTTTCCTGAATTTCCTCCCCGTGATTAATGTTCCTATAATATCAGTAACATAATCTATACTGATGTTTGTCCCAGTTAGTGTTTTTCACTTGTAGCTGCGTGACTTCAAAATGCCTTTGTAGTGAGTTTGATGCGTCCAAAGTCAAGCTGCCAGTTCCTGTGCTTGCGGCCTGGATGTTTGTTTCATCAGCCTGTTCGCTCTGCGCACAGCTATTTGTTTAATCTTCGTCACTCAAATATGTCCTGACCCGTTTCAAACAAAGTCAAGAGTTGCTCAACAAAGCTCGTTCAGAAAGCCTTTATTAATACTAATTCATTACTGCCATCTAGTGGCTGAAACACGGTCAGGTGACTTAATGAGAGGAACTACAAAAGTAGAAGATGTGGATCAAAATAGGTTTATTTTATGCTCAATACACTGAAATGTCACGTCCATGTAAAGCATTTCCGTTCCTCCTGTGTCTCCTCTAGTCCATGTCCAAGTCCAAGTCCTCCATTACCACAGCGCCCTCTCTCTTGACCCAAGGTAAGGGCAGGGGCACGTACGGGTCGTACGTCCAGCGAGGATACACCCTCTTGTACAAATTCATCATGACAGTGTCTTGTGAGCGCAGTTGACTGTCGAACACACACTTCATGTGACCGTGTGTGCCTGCACAAAACAATAAAAACAAAAGTGTGAGCACGAGAAAATGCAAGAGCGTACACAAACCTGCTGACACACAATGTTTGTTTTCCTTACCCAGACCCTCCTTGATGTGACCTCGACGACCCCACTTGGTCCGCAGCTCCACTGGCTTGAACCACATGATATCATCTGTCACACACAGAGAGAGAGAGAGAGAGAGAGAGAAAAACAACAGAGAGGACCATGAGGTACAATTACAGCCACAGGCATGTCAGATATGCCACATATACTGCATGTGGGCCAACACACTGAGCCCAGTAGAGAAGCTCAAACAGATGTTGTCCTCTCACCCCTGTTAAAGAACATGTAACGGACCACCGCAGAGCGACGGTTGATTTTGAAGGGGTGTCCGCTCAGCACAATCCTCTTAAGGACCACGCGCTGCGGGTCGCAACTGAGCACGCTGCCCGTAGCGACCAGGTCCTGCATGCCTGCGGGGGTCACAGTCACACCAAGGCATCATCAGTCACCACATGTCAGTTAGCATAATCGATTAACTTAATAAACCTTTTTTTTTTTTTTTTTTTTTAAAGAGACAGCAGAGAAAATGGTCAGATGTTGAAAGTGAAGGCAGCCAGACCACTTATTAAATTAGCTGATTTTCCAGTACACACACACACACACATACTGTACATATGCACGAGGGGCTCTTCGTCTTACCGTCGTCTCTTTGTTTGAAGAGCAGGACTCCCGCAGGGGAGAAAGTGATGGGAGCGTACACTGACACCACAGTAGGAGCGTCTGGCCTGAGGAAGCGCTCCATCTTGTGCTTGTCAGCTGGAGAAGAGTGGATGAGTTCAACACTTAATGCGTTTATAAACCCCGGTTACAGATCATTTACTCCCCAAGACCACCTGGCCACCGGCGTAACCTTCACTCCAGTTCATATGTGGCTGGTTGGGGCGTTTGGGGCAGAAGGTAAAGTCAACGCCAAGGCTCTTTAAGGAGAAGTTTCTACAATTGACAACTAGATTCTGGCTTCATTTCAGATTTTGTAAATACTCTCAACTCGATAAATTCTGTCACCAAGGTAACGGGCACTTTCACTTTGAGGAGTAAACAGATGTGTGTTTGTAGTGTCGTACCTGTGGTGTGCTGAGAGAAGGTAGGCGAGGCCCTGAACCTCCGAAATCCACAGTGGAACACAAGCTCCTCTTTGGACTTGATAGGCTCCGTATTGCCGGGGTGTCTCCTCACCATCAGGTTGATCACCGACATCTGTGCTCGCAGGGAAGAAGGTTATGGGGTCAATGTCATCAAGAGTAATGTTCTGCTGTCTGTGTGACTTTTTTAGGACGCCAAAACGGCCTTCCATACCTTCTGCTCGTGGGGTAAAAGGGACACCAAGACCAGAGGTTTGCCCGACTGAACACTCTCCAGCACAGAGGGAGGCACATCGGTGACGTGCAGCGTAACGTACCAGCCCACCTACAGGGGGAAAGAGAGGCCAAGGGTCAGCGAAGGTAGGCAACGTAAGATCTCGCAAAAAACACAACACAATCATCTTTTTTATACCATGGCGCCATCTTCCTCCTGCGCTGCCTCAGCCAGGATGCGGTGCCGCGTGCGCTCGAAGCTCTGGAACTGGAAAATGCGCGAATAGTTGAGGGGCAGATTCTCCATGGTGTCCCAGGGTGACGAGCGGAAACTCTTCAGGCCCCTGTAGCGTTGAAACCTGAGGGCAGAGGGCGACAACGCTCACCGATTACAGACAGCAGGATGGACAGTGAGGGTTGACGCTTGCGTTACGGAGAGGAAACCTCACCTGGCTTTTGCCTGTGCGTCGAGGGGCGTGTCCACCTCATCGGGAAACAGCTCATTGGCTCGAGCCTCGCGGTAGCGTTTCAGGCCCTCTACTTCCGCCGCTTCGTCCATGTGCTCGTCGTAGCGCTGGTCCGCTCCAGGTCTCTCTGTGGCGCTTAGCTCTTCCTCCTCCTCCTCTTCTTCTCCGTCTTCTTCCTCCTCCTCTGAGCCACAGCCTGAGCCGGCATCCTGAGCATAAAGGACACAGTCACAAAAGGCACATAAACCTTCTTTTTTTTAACCCCATAATCCACTTGAAACCATTAACACGCCTCAATTACGAGAACATACATATTAGCGGCTTAATGCTGTGGGGACATTTCGCCCCTTAAGACACAACAGCTGGCTGAGTCATCTGTCCGTATCCATAGAGACAGATGTTCTCTGCTTGTAGAGTGCTGGCAGTTACACACATTTCATTTGACCCTCAAGACAGCACTGGGAGCGCCATCTACAGCTGAGAGTGTGACGCTCCTTTTTCTTGTAGAATCAAAGAGATTCTAAGTATAGAAATTGCAATTGTATAATATCCAACTATAAACAAGACCAGCCCAGCCACAATAACAAACAGTGCTCTGAGAAGTACAACACTGTGTACGCAACAGCTTTTATGTGTCAATGTGTTTGCGTAATGTGGCCGGGGGAAATATGGGTTTACATATATTAAGATGTTGAGCTCATTCCCAGTGTGCGTAGGAACGATCCCTCCAGACGCCCCTGTGTGAGTTAGATTTATAAATTAGTGGAATATATTTGTGTAAGGGGGTGAATCATCAAAAGGAGACGTGCAGTACTGTTCTCTCCCAGATGGGCAAATTACAGCCTGAGCCAGATCCATGAGGGGAAGTGAACTCAGCGTGGGGTTAATTCACAGCATTCCCAACACCCCGCTGCAATAATAATAATCATTATCATTTGAAGTACCACTTTCCCCATTGTTACCGTCGCCCAAATATTCCCGTGTGCAAACCCCGACATCAAAAACATGCTAATAACAGTTACGGATCATCATGGACCTTGAGCGTTTCAAGCAGAGCTGGAAATAAATAAATGGCCGTCCCCTCCCCTCGTCGAGACAGGAAGTTCTGTTCACAGAACAGGAAGACGGGGAGGCTTCTCTGGGGACTCCTGCTCCAAACACTATTGTTGTAACAAGCAGCCTGGCACTGCAGGGCCGCAGACAGACACCGGGTAAACAAACAGCGCCTCTGGGCTACCAGGTGCACCGACGGCGGGTCACGTATGCACTGCTGCAGCCCCGGAACCACCACCGTCCACCGTCCATCCCTGCTCCACAGACGGAGACTTCCTCGTCATCCTTCACAGGCTTACGCAGGCTACCGCACTGTCTCTATGGCAACAGGTTGCACTTAAGCATTTCTAGCACTTCTATTCAACAGTTTCCTGGGAGCAAGTCGTCAGAAAAGGTATAATTAGTTTGTTTCAGTGAGGAACAGCAATCGGATATTTAGTTTCTCTCACCTGGGAGGCGTTCTCCTCGTCGTCTCCATCCATGTCCATTATCCCATCATCATCATCGTCATCGCTGCTTTCTTCATCCACCTCGTCGTTCTCATCGTCGTCAGCCACAATCCAAGTGGCCTGGTAGTCTGAAGTTCCTTTGGGGACCTTCATCACACGTTTGCTCTTCCTGGCCTCTGAACGGTGACGCAGCAACGTGGGATAGAAATGAATACACTTCATCAAAATGTGACTGCACAGATCAGTTTGTTATCACGTCAACTTGATAAAGCCCCAAAAAATATGTCATGTATAATTACATTCAGCTTTAAACTAACTCACTACATTACAGCTATATTTAGGTTGTTAAAGTCACCAACAAAACAGTCTGAAATACCAATCCTGAAATGTGAAATTGCAGTATAAAATAAATGGATAAATACTGAATATATTCAAGGAAAATGCTGGCAATTTCAACACAACCTGGCAACACGCTTTGGTTTAGGGGAGTCCAAGGCCAAACAGAGGTGAATATGCCTGAATTACTTTGTCCAGATCTCACTGGATTGTGAGAAATGAGCCAGAATGTGGAAAAACACTCCCGTCTCACAATAATAAAGAGAACAAATCCTGGATCTGGATCAGCACCAAAGATTAATGGGTTCCTCTCTGGATCGCGTCCAACCTACCCACAGAGCTCCATAAGAAAGAGGGGTTCATAACTTTTCGAATAATCCCGCTGACAAACCGACAAAGCAGCAAAGCCTTAACGAGACAGCCAACGCCGCTGCAGCAACACCAGAGCATCAAACACCAGGGAACAGATGACTTCTTAAGAATAACAGAAATAAATTACTTAAAATATGTTTCTTATTGGCTACACTGAAGAAAGCCTAAATAATGTCAAATGAGGCGTCTAATGGAGCTTATGCTGTTTCCTTACTCACATTCTATCATTATGGATAAATTAATAATATAAATGTATATCTATTTAGTAGAATTGATGCTTTTGGCGTCACAGAACCACTCCGGGGGGGAACAAAACTCAAAAACCAAATGTTGGACACCAAACAAGCTTTCCTTTGTACCTTCAGCCTCCAGCAGCTCTGTCTCTGTGGGCCACGTCTGCTCTGCGTCCATGGGGTCCACCTCCGCCTCAGCCACCAGGCTCTCCCTGCAGGACGGGTCCGCCTTCATCAGCACCCGCACCGGAGCCTCCTCATCAGCACCATCCTGTGGCCAACACAGACGACTGAATCAACACACAAACTAAACTCCCAAGACAAACGTCCAGGTCATTGTTTCAGTTCTGAGACGAGTAGATCATTCAGGATTTATTAACTTGAATGGATTTCTGATTTTAACAAATGTGATCATGTATGATGTTGTGATAATGTAATGACCGTATGTCGGCGTCATCCCCTACCTGCATGTCGACGTCTCCCTTGCCGGTCTTTGCTGGTCTGGGTGCGGTCACAATGAGGGGTAGTGGATCTGACGGAGCATCAATTTGACTAAGCTGAAAGTCTCCGTGTCCACTGATGTGCACCAGTCTGTTGACCTGTAGTGGACGGCCACGAACGTACCCCGAAACACAAAGGGTGCCTAAGCCGGTGGGTCCTCCGTCCGTTCCCTCGCTGGGGCTGTTGGGGACGTAGGTGACGTGCTGAGCTAAGAGATGGGAGCGTCTGGAACGGAAACCCAGCTTCCTCTGTCGCTGGCTGCCCAGGTGTCTGAGGAGGAGGGTGGCGTCCTGCTCCGAATCCAGAGGGAAGAGACGAGCGTCTGGGAAGCGGATCTCTGTGATCTTAGACAAAGCTCTCCTGGAGTCGACCCTTTTCTTCACGGGGAGGTCAGACACACCCTGACACACCAATGCTGCGGAAGAGGAATGTCCAGAAACAAAGATGTTAGTCTAACATCAGTCTGACCAGTCTCATTGGAGGCTCCTGCTGTGCGTGACCTCGTTTACAGACTCACCGTGGCTTGGGAGGCCCTGAGCAAAGAGACATGACAGACAGTAGTCTCCATAGCTGTCCCAGCCTTCAGTGGAGTCCAGCACGAACACCAGGCTGTCTGCGACCTTCACCACGTCCAGCAGGGAGTGTATGTCAGCTGTCCAAAGAAAACAAAAGGTTTGACACAAGGCCTTTCTGTCAGTGAGTTCTACAAGTGTAAATATTCTGTTTTATTAAAGCTTGTAAAACGTGGAGGAAAACAAGCGAGGTTTATGAATCGTGCTCCAATCCAGGCATGAGTGACATAACTATGTATTTATGTTTGGGCGACTTTGATCTGTGTCTTCTAGCGTTAAATCTTCTTGCTTCGGGAAAACCAGCCAAGCAGAAACATAACCACCCTTGTTACACACGCCGTTTAAGCACGACTTCTATATTTACCGGTGCTGTGGGACAGGAAGGTGAACCTCTGTTTAAAACGAGGAAGAATCAGTCCAAAACTGTCGCTGGCGCCGCTGACGCACTGATCCTGTAGGACGACTCCCCCAGCTCCATCCCCTCGCAGCAGCTTGGTGATGGCCCCGCCGTCCACCCCGGCATGGAGGGTAACCACGGCCACCAGGTGAGGAGGTCCGTCCCTGCTGCCTAGGCGCCGCTTCTCTGTTAGGACCTAAGATGGACGGCAGAGGTGAGACATTCTGAGTACAAATCAAGTCAGCCACTCGTAAGAATAAATGAATGAATACAAATAATTACCAGATCCTTCTTATTCCTTCGTAGCTGACTGGCTTTGTGTCTCCTGTCCATCCTCTTCTGTTCCTTCTTCTGTTTTTTGGTGAGGGTAGTGACAGACACCCTGCCTGTGAGACGAGACACAACACTGAGTGATCACGCGTACACTTTCAATGGATGATTTGGCGAATTTTAACTCATCAGACACGTTCTGGAAATGTGACCACAAAGGTGACTGCAACAATAACACCTTGATGTTGACATTGTCGTATTCCTTCTAGAGCATCATCAATGATATTGGACCAATTCATTAAGCGCCACTATGTAAATGTTTACCTGTGTGGATCACTCTGATTCGCAGGAAGTTGAAGGGAAGGACAAACTATCAAGCAAACCCGTTCTGACTGCTTACATGATTTAACAAGGTAAAGTTTATGATCACAGCTATTGTTTGCAAACATAAGTGTATATGCAGCGACAAACTCGGTGCACTAAAATAGACTGAATTAAGACTATGTAATTACATTGTGAGGTTTGTCTATAGTGTCGCAACTAAGAGCTCTCAAGGAATCTCCAGTCGATATGTAAACAAGGTAGTCACACACTAAATCTGTGGGCGAGTCGAGATCCAATAAGTGCCACGTTTGTGAAACACAAACTTTGTTAAGACTTAGTGCTAGTTTGTTGTTGTAGTGGATCATCACTCTGACCGACTACCATAAACACAATCAAATCCAAAACAACTCGACCCACAGGCTCAAACAGCCGCAGATCTGATGTCTGATTGATCTTAGCGTTTGACAAATGGACATAGACGATTCGGTTCACAGTCAAGCTAGTTCCCATAATAACAAAGATGAGACATGATGAGAACTGATCTGCTGTTCCTGTCCTGCCCGGAGACAGTGGAACACGTGTGTTTTCAGAGCCGCTGTTCGCACAACGTGACGCTAGCTGTCGGGTGCTGTTGTCGCTTTGTATCACGTCGCTTACCTTTGTTCTCTCTCTCGATTGCACCTTTTGTTCGATGTTTGCCATATTTGTGCCCTTTATTCTTCTGTTTGAACACGCCGGCCCTGTGGCCCTGCTGGCCTTCCTCGGCAACCATTTTTACCATGTGAGGAGGCCAGTGCGAGACACTTCCGCGTTGTCATGGAGGGGCGTGGTTTGATTATTTTCCGGGGTGTGTTTCTTCAAAATAAAAGCCATTGTTATGACGGCGTGAACGAGAGTTATTTGTGAGAAAGTTTGGCCAAATCATTTTTTTAGTACATAACGTTTTTTAAGCTGCAGCACCTAAAATACACCAGTAAGTTAAACAGAAAGGGTCGGTACTATGTGTACAACTAAATTAACGTTAAAAGGAACTCTATTGAAAAAACATTTAGCCTTCAAAATATGAATTTAGTACATATGACTACACTAATGTGATTGTCTTATGGTATTCTGATGCAACCTGTTTCCCTGTAGGTTAAGAATCTAATTGTGTATTGTGTAGACATTAGCCCACCTTCTTTCTCATCCTGGTTAAACCTCTTTCTAACCATCCAACTGTGCAGTGAGGAGGAGTGAGAGATCCCTGTCACACCTTTGATCGGGAAACTTTCACATAGTCGCTTTTTGCTGTCGCTCCTAAACACTTTCTGGAGAAACTTAGGTTTTTCAGGTGAGACACTTGGTCACATTTTGCTGTCGTTTTTGAATAGGAGTCTATGGGAGCACCCTAAAGGAAGTGAGATAAAGAATCCAAACCAACTCATCTATATTTCTGGAGGGCCAAGAACGGCACTGTACCAGATTTCAGGCCTCTAGCTCAAGTCTTTTTAAAAATCCTAATCCTAACTCCAACCCTCACCCACTTTCACCACTATACTAGGTGGGAAGAAATGTTCCTACAAAAGCTGTACCAATCAACTCAATGGCCCGAAACACACTCCGAAACACTTTCTGGAGAAACTGGTATTCAGGTCAAACACCAGGCCAAGTCCCTGGTCAAGTTCTGGGAGTTGACCTGAACTTGTAGTGTTGGACTTACCCTGATCCTTATAATTAGCCATGGGTATTACAGGAATATCACACAACAAGCTTTATTTTCCAAACTACATAAGTCAAGTCAATAAATGTCAAGTTGAATTCACAAAGTATCAATTGAACAGATACTAATGTAAATCACAAGCAATTTAATGAAATGATCCCAAACAAACAAACAAAAACATTGTTAATCTTTCCCCACATGCGCTGCATTAATTACAAACGCATTTACAAGAAACCTACAAACTACGATGAGACGAGGGACGTAAAGTGTCTGTAATTGACGTGCTTGACGCTCCGTAGTCTCCGCCTGTGGATGTGTGCGGGTCAGGCAGAGTTTAGTGCGACAGGCGGGGCGGAACTGGCGCTCAGGCTGCCGAGGGAAGACGGACACCCGGGCACAGCTACAACACAAACACGCAGAGCCGAGTATCACACGCGGGGACTTCAGCTCGCATCTCGGCCTTCACCGCTCTCCTAACGACGCTGCGGATAACTGTCGCGGTTTGTTTATGGGTGTTTATGAGGCGTTCGAACTTCCCCCTACACTCTTCCGAACGTATTCTCACGAAGGGAGGCGGCGGTGGATCGCTCGGCAGCCATCTTTGGACCTGCCTGGGAGTGGGATTCGACAGTTCTGGCAACCCCGTTATACTTCAACAAGGGTGGGGATTCATTTAACCTGCATTCATTTACACTTGTGTGCGAATTTATCGACTGACAACACTAACAACCGCACGGGTTCTGTGTGGCTAATTGCCGCACCGGGAATAATACTTTTTCTATTGCAAAGTGTTATGTATTACACGACATTGTGCGCTGGCCTGTCAGAGGACGCTCAGGCTCAGCTAACTGGCTAGGCTAACTTGGCTAACACCGCTTACGTTAGCTACTTAGGTTAATTTGTCGGCCTTTAGCGTGGTGACTCTGAAAAGTTTTGGGAAATTGCTTTATGTTCGCGCCGCAACTTCGCTGTCGACGCTATTAACTTAACACACACGCGCAGGTACGACTGTTTGGTTTTGTTAGCCACTACATGACGCGTAATTTAGCCGTGCTAAGTTTGCTAACATGTAGCTAGTCAACGTTGGTGTGTGTCGGAGCTTCTTGAAACCCCTCAGACGTGTTTGTGCTTCGCCGTGTGCGCATGCAGGTGTGTGTGAGTGTGTGTGTTGAACTGTGGGGATATTACTCTTCACTCTTAGTAAGTGTGACTTTGTTATGACACAACTGGGAAAGCTGCTGGAAACGGACAACTTTCAACAAATTCTGCGAAGTCTCGTCTCCATTCCAGCTGCCCCGTTGGTAACTAGTGAGGCGAATACTGTACCCTACTGTATCTTGTTCCACTCCAGGCCTGGTTGCTTGCTGGATATGATCTTTACAGGGGTTCTTATATTTAATAACATTGTGATGGTTGTCATCGTCTTGGTGGGATTCCTACAAACAAACCCTGTGTGAATAAATCGAGCTGGCAGGTCTCTGATGTCTCTCCAGTACGTGTACATACCTCGGCTAAATCCTCTGATTGATGACTGTTGTTTTTCAGGTGCCAGAAGTAATTATAATTGTCACTGTTGGCTGGCAGCGTGTGTGATTGTGCCTTTGAGGAATGTACCGCAGCGTGAATAGAAAAGTCATTCATGTAAACAATTATTACATACTATTAGTTTATATTAACCAGTGATTCCTGTCGCGTTTCTGTAGCTCCACAGCATTAGCACTCGTACTTTAAAAGATTACAGGTTATATTGTACTGTAATGCATGTTTGAGAGCATACCAAGGATATTATGTCAAGGAATACAGATAGTCAGCAGTCAAACTGCTCTTTAGGCCCCATTCCTGCCTCCCTATTTCAGTGTGAACAGGAAATGCTGTGAAATGCTGCGCAGTGAGGGCATACGTTGGGAATTCCAGCCCTCCAGCTTTGTTGTCCTGTCCTGCTGCATTCTTATGCATCTGTGTGTGTGTGCTGGTTGGCACGCTAGGGTGTTTTATGAAGGTATTAGTTATTATCACTCTCTTTTCCACTAGCATGTTTTCTGTTGAAAATTCCATCGTGAGATATGACAACAAAGCTCATTCATGACCGACAATGTAGTAAAGAACAATGACAATAAAGAGGCACAGTCCCACTCAGTCTCCACATGGTAATGAGGCTTTATTTCAAGGCTGTGGCTGCATGTGTGGACGAATGAGAAGTTCAGTGTTGTTGTGGGACAAAAGATGTCTACTTAAACTAGGGTTTTCTCCCAGGCTGGGAGAGAAGTAGTCTTGTGACTGTCGCGCCAGCTCTGCATCTGTTTGCGGCTGATCATCTGAGCTGCATGGACTCACTAAACTCTCCTCAGTGATCTCTCGACACACTCTTGACATCTACATTGTAGCCCAACATTAAAAAGTATCCAAGAATTACCAAGTAGTGAAATGTTTATGTTATGGCATTAGGATGATAGACCTATTTTCTGAACAGTCTATTTTTGTGATTTTAATGAGTTGTTGCAAGGAAATACGGATGTTGTTTGATATGTTTGACAACATGTGTTTACCAAGTAGTTACAGGTTTAGCAAGTCGTCCTTTCACAGGAATGCTTTGTTTCACTGAGGCATCGCTCATGTCATCTGACAGTCGGGCAGCTTGTTGGTGGTTCCTTTGTTGGAACAGGAGCGTGTCAGCTGAGAGACACCTCTTTGTATCCGTGTTAGATCTGTCTGTCCGCATACCAGTCACTGAAGGTGTGAGGGTTGGGGAGGTTGTCTGGATACAGCCCACTGGATTTTGTACTGAAGTTGCTGTTATTATGGAAACAGGGGATATATCTCTTGCTACCTCACTGTCGCCAACTGGCCATTCTTCACATTTGCACCTGACATCATCGTTGAGTAAATGTCTTGCTTATCCATCATCACGTCTGTTATTAGGCTCTGTCGTGGCTCAGACTGACAGTTGAGAGCTGTGATTTTTAGTCGCCGAGCTCTCTTATTGGATTACATCATCTTTAACTGTTGCATAAGAAAGTGTGGATCTTTGTCAAAGAGGTTAAGTAGGATGAAATCAATGAACAAGCATTGTTGTATGTCTAAGCTTTGAGGTGTACAGAAATAAATCTAAAACATTTCTCTATCGTGCTTTGTATGACAGAAACATGATGTTTTCAGTGGCCATTGAAGTTGAGATGAGGTTTTCTGGCAATCTGAAGGGGAACTGAACTCTAGTCAGCATTCATTTAAAGCAACCATGCTTGAGTATTTTGTATGTTTTTGTCTTGGCTTTGTCACTCTGCTGCTGTTGATCACATGACTCACTCTTCTTTTTTCCTTTTTCTTTCAGCTGTGAACACGCATGAGTCCACTGTCCTGCAGATGAGCCACAGGTGGGGGCTTTCAAGTCGCTGTCGCAGACCCAGATAATTCCTGGCGGCAGCGGCATCGCCCCCCACATCCCATTATGCCCAATAGCGCTCGGGCGGGGAGCCTGAAGGACCCCGATGTTGCCGAGCTGTTTTTCAGGGAGGACCCAGAAAAGCTCTTTGCAGATCTACGTGAAATCGGACATGGCAGCTTTGGCGCCGTCTATTTTGTAAGTATTGTGCAATGTTTCAAAGTTGCAAGGGTAATTTTTCTAATCTTAAAGTGACCAAGTGCTGATGTTTAGCTTCCCCATGTTACTCTATTATGTAGATTATCAATTAATCTGAATTGAGCAATAATTAGCTGCGAGGCTGACAAATGTTTGAACTGTTTCAGAGATCACACATTTGTAATAAGGGTTCCTTATTACAAATTTCAAATCCTACATTCAGGATCAGTTACAGTGCCCATTACAGGTCTGACATTGATTTTAGATTTTCAAATAAATATTGTAAGCCAAATCATTGCATAATCTTAAAAATTATTAATGTACATTTGGATTGTTAACTTTTTAATGGACGATTCAGTCCAACTCTCAAACAGCAAAGGGTCCAGTGTCATTGCGTAAGATACCACAAATATCCAAACTATTCCTCCTTGTGCGTGTTTCTTTGTGTCTTGCTTTGGTTCTTACCCACTTTGCATGTTTTGATGCCTCATTCGTGAGGCTTACATTATGTAACCACAAACTGGTGACACAGTCGTCATTCTTTTTCACCTGTGGATTCACTGCAGTTTGTCGGTAAACCTACAGAAGTCACATCACATTAATGCCACTAGAAAGAAGAGGGTGCGATATAGAATCTTTGATGATGTAGATTTGTAAAATCAAACGCTGTAACAAAAATAATTTAAGTTTGAGAACTAAATTGTGGCATAGCAACTTGGTTTTCACTTGTTGAACAGGTCTTCTTATTATCCACAGTTATTGCCTAATCGTGATTGTCTGCTGTTCCAAACAACACCTTCTAGATGTTGGGCAATACCTCAAAAAACCTGTTTTAGTCTTTCTGGCCCCTTACAATTAAACCAGAATTGACATACTACTTTCAAAATAGACTAGAATAGGAAAGGCACCCTGTACGAATACCACAGGGCCTGAAGGCATGTGTATGAAATATGAACAGTGGAGTATTAATAATTGAATTACATTTTTACCCAGCTACATGTAACAAAATGGAGCTGTAGAAAAGGAGTTTTTCACATGTACCACCTGTCAAAGCTATACATACTGTGTTATGATTGTTGTCTCTTGGCAACGCTCATTTGTCCTTGTAACCTCATGAATAATAGGCGTCTTTCAGTCTCGGATGTGATGGGGATGGTCTTAATGAATTATTGTATTTGTTCTGCATTTCATCACTTGAGTGGTTCTATGAATGATCAAGTCCACACAGCCTTTAACCAGTCAGAATGTGTCTGAATGATAGCGGGATGCATGCAGTGTTTTGATCCATTCATCTAAAGCAACTCCTAATCAATAATTGAGTTGGTGCACTTTTTCCAGATGAGGTGGGACAAACTGAAGGATTGAGGAGATTTTTTCTAAATATCTCTTGTGAAATTGAGACGGTGCTTTGTAAAGGCGTAGCAGTGTGTTCAGTAATGTGGCTGTTTTGGCCAGCAGATGAAGAAAACTGGTCGTGGTTGAGGCGTCGTTATCAATATCTGCCAGCTCAACGGTTGTGGCCTTTTATTAGTTGTGTACACATTGGGTGTACTTAGTCCTTGGCTGCTTTCACACTGACCCCATTTGGCTCAGTTGAATCCTACTGCGTTTGACCTCGATGTTTGATTTGTTTGTTTTGAAAGTGTGTTAGTGTGAAACTAGTCCATGAACTCGGGTGAGCACAAAATCACTGCACAGAGACTGAATAATGAGATGGACTTGGCACGAAACGGCCGTGCTCAGTTTAGTTTGAGTTGGAATGAAATCGGAGTTGTTGTTTTTCATACATATTGAAGCATATCATAACATACAAGGTGGGTGAAAGTGAATTGTATGCCACTGTAACTATGGTAACATGAATTCCAAACAGAGGAGAGGCTTCGACAGCCACACCACTGTGTGTCCCTGTCTGTCACTTTTATCCACAACAGGATTTTCCTTTAAAATATGCTGACACTCTCTCTGTAACATTTATTTACTGTGTCTGCATCGCAAATCGTGTCTCCTTTGACTAAGGCAAGATTTGGATATTATGCTGGTTTGTGTTTATTAGGACCGAAAAATATGAGTCATTATGTTACTGCTCACCTTATGAACAAATAGAGAGCAGTTGTTCAGAGTTGCAACATTGTAACTCACCTGTGTCTTCTTGCTCTGATCTGGAACTCTATACTAAATTGTTGAGCTATTATTGAACGCACCAGCTGTGGCAGATGTTTGTGCAGTTGCATCATCATCAGCTGGTTGTAAATGCCAGGAGAGGAGCAGTAACATCGCAGCACAGATTGGTGCGCTGCCTTTTAATACGAGGGGAAACCGACCGAACCAAGTAACAAACATACACTGTGACCGAAAGCGGCCACAACTGTGTACACCAAAATTAGTGTATCTAAATGTAACAGAGATTCAGTCAACATGACTCGCATACACACAAAGAAGATGGACAGAATTTATGGTTGGGCCTTAGTTTTTGCTATTTTTGCCTATAAGCAACAAGTGATCTTGAATTTTCCTCATAGTGCAATACATTTTCAGCCAAGCAAAATCATCTTTTTCAACTTGGTTCGTCGTTGTTTTGTTTCTATATATATTCTACGTCTACTCTAGCTGAACTCACTCTGGTATTTTATTTACTTATCTTTCAGGCACGAGATGTGCGAACAAACGAGGTGGTGGCCATCAAGAAGATGTCCTACAGTGGCAAGCAGTCCACTGAGGTATGAGCTTTATACAGATTCATTTGTTTGTTTGTTACTGAATATATTGTTTCATGTCTATCCTATCTGATCACAATTGCCATTAGAAGCCTGACTGTTTTGTAACGACTGATTTTGTTGTTAATTTGTGTCTTCAGAAATGGCAAGATATAATCAAGGAGGTGAAATTCCTGCAGAGGATACAACACCCAAACAGCATCGAGTACAAAGGATGTTATCTGCGAGAGCACACGGCCTGGGTAAGAGGCTACACATCACATCAGTGGAGAAAATACTGCATGTCACTATAAAGTTAGTTATTTACTGCAAAAGAAATTCACTCAAAGTTGTCTCTCTCCTAGCTGGCAATGGAGTATTGTCTCGGCTCAGCCTCCGACTTGTTAGAAGGTGAGTTAAAGACGATCATTGTTACTAAGGCATAGAACGAAAGCCTCTCTTTACAGACTTGTCCTCGTCTGTGTTTCCTTGATGTGCAATGCCTCTGTGTGTGTGAATGTGTCCATTCCAGTTCACAAAAAGCCTCTGCAAGAAGTGGAAATTGCTGCAATTACCCATGGTGCTCTTCAGGGGTTGGCCTACCTTCACTCCCACAACTTGATTCACCGGTGAGTGTTACGAATGTCTGAGAGTGCCTGTACCCTCCAGCTTCTGTCCTCTGTGCAGTTTGCAAAGCATTTCTTCCTTTGTGATCCAAACAGAGACATCAAGGCCGGGAATATCCTGCTGACCGAGCCAGGGCAGGTGAAGCTGGCAGACTTTGGTTCTGCCTCCATCGCCTGTCCCGCCAACTCCTTTGTTGGGACACCATATTGGTATGTGGCCAGAACATGTATGTCAACAGTGATGCTCTTCACACGATCTTCACATTTTGATTGAGTTGATTTTGTTTTTGGTAGGATGGCCCCAGAAGTGATCTTAGCGATGGACGAGGGTCAGTATGATGGAAAGGTGGACATCTGGTCTTTGGGAATAACCTGCATTGAATTAGGTAAGAATTGTGTTTCCATACGGCCCGGCTAGTGTCGACCTATTTTTCTCGTTGTATTGATTACATTTGCACATCTTCTGTTTCACCATCTCGTGTATTGACTATTTTCCTTTTGTCTTCTTGTTTCACTTTTCCTTTGAACATCCGATTCCTTGATGTTGCGTCTGTGGTCTGTAGCTGAGAGGAAACCTCCACTGTTCAACATGAATGCGATGAGTGCCTTATACCACATAGCGCAGAATGAGAGCCCATCATTGCAGTATAGTGAATGGTGAGGAGAACAGATAATTGTGTAACAGTGTTTCTGAATGCTGAAAGGGTTTCCATAAAATGACCGAAATATCTTCTCTCCTTTCCCCCCCAACTCATTACTCATTTCAGGTCGGATTATTTTAGAAACTTTGTAGATTCTTGCCTTCAGAAATTTCCCCAGGATAGACCAAACTCTGAGGAGCTGTTAAAGGTAAGACTGAGAACACATTGGCAGTGACGGTTCTTTCTGTACGTCCTTATACTTGGGACTTCTTTCAAACTCAAGATTTTCATGTCATTGATGTTTTCTCTCTCCCTTTCCCAGCACGCGTTCGTTCAGCGTGAGCGTCCGGAATCTGTTCTAATAGACCTGATATTGCGGACTAAGGATGCGGTGCGGGAGTTGGACAATCTGCAGTATCGCAAAATGAAGAAGATCTTGTTCCAAGAGTCCCACAACGGCCCTGCAACCGAGGCTCAAGACGAGGAGGAGGTCCGTCATCTGATCAGCTGGAGCATGTCTCTTCCTTCACTGCTGATTTTCCAGGTTATGATTCTCGACTGTTGTAGTCACCTCGCTGCCGTCGTGTGTCTTTAGGAGCCCGACCACAACGTGGGTCAGACGGGGACGGTGAACAGTGTGGGGAGCAACCAGTCCATCCCCAGCATGTCCATCAGCGCCAGCTCCCAGAGCAGCTCAGTCAACAGCCTGACAGACGCCGGTGACGACAAGAGTGAGCTGGACATAGAGGGAGACCACACAGTCATGTCCAACAGTTCTATCATTCACCTCAAACCGGTGAGTTCTTACTGACTTATTCTGATTTGGAATTAAATCTCTATCCGTAGAATGTATTGATCTATATTGGTTCATTTTTAGCTCTTTGTTTTGCATGCGAGTGCTTTGTTGGATCTTGCTCCACTTTACATACTTGATATTTTTTGCATGCCCCACAGGAAGAAGAGACGTACCCGGAGGAGTCCGAACCTCACCCGCGGCCAACTGAGCCACAGTCTCCTCCTGCACACACTCCCCGGCCAAAACGGAACCGTGAACACTTCGCCACCATACGCACAGCCTCTCTGGTAAGTAAACAGAACTTGTATAGAGAGAGTACATGTTCCACATTCCTTGAGCTTGTTATCTTGATACTCATTTAATAGTTTTTACAAGCCCAGTATGTAGTTTTGTACAGATACGGTGCTGTGAACCTCTCTGAAACATTAATCTTCTTAGAGATAAAAACAAACAAACAAACAAATATTGCCTGCGTATCTCTTATTTTCTTTATCACCTCATTAGTACGGTGTAATTACTATGGACATTACGCATTATACTAATGAGGAAACGGTCTAATTAAAAAGCGTCTGTGTTGCATCTTCAGGTCACCCGTCAGATGAAGGAACACGAGCAGGATTCTGAGCTGCGGGAGCAAATGTCAGGCTACAAGCGCATGCGGCGGCAGCACCAGAAGCAGCTACTGGCTCTGGAGAACAAGCTGAAGGCTGAGATGGATGAACACAGACTCCGCCTAGACAAGGAGCTGGAGAACCAGAGAAATAGCTTTGCCCAAGAGGTGGACAAACTCGTCAAGAAGCACCATGGATCCATGGATAAAGATGTATGCGTTTATTAATGTACCAAGATTTACAAATCAATGGCTTCTGTTTAGCCTGAAGAACATTGATTCACCATGTGCTTCCTTCTGTAGGCAAAAACCTTTAGCAATGATGAAAAGAAGTTCCAACAACACATCCAGAGCCAGCAGAAGAAAGAGCTCAACAGCTTCCTCGAATCTCAGAAGCGGGAGTACAAGCTTCGTAAGGAGCAACTGAAAGAGGTTGGGGATAGTGCCACTTCCACGTAGCACTTAAAGTTTACTCCCTGTTAGCAAATAGACATCAGTCAGTCAGTGCTGAGAAGCCTGCTCTGCTAATGAGCTGCTCTTTTTCCTATTAGGAGTTGAATGAAAACCAGTCGACACCCAAAAAGGAAAAGCAAGAGTGGCTGTCCAAGCAGAAGGAGAACTTCCAGCACTTCCAGGCAGAGGAGGAGGCTAACTTACAGCGCAGACAGAGGCAGTACCTGGAGCTGGAGTGCCGCAGGTTCAAACGGAGGATCCTGATCGCTCGCCACAACATTGAACAGGACTTAGTGCGGGAGGTCAGATCTCTTTCATTCACCGTCTGATCCATTCGCTGTTCCTTTCTGTTCGTGTCACGCTCATCTATTTGTTTACGTTTGCCTTCATGTGCGATCGATTAGGAGCTAAACAAGCGTCAGACCCAGAAGGACTTGGAACATGCCATGCTTCTACGGCACCACGAGTCCATGCAAGAGCTGGAGTTCCGCCAGCTCAACAACATCCAAAAAACGAGGGCTGAGCTGATTCGCCTGCAGCACCAGACGGAGCTCACCAATCAGCAGGAGTACAACAAGAGGCGGGAGAGGGAACTTCGTCGTAAACACGTTATGGAGGTTCGCCAGCAGCCAAAGAGCCTCAAGGTGAGAACTTGGCTTTACTTGAAATCTGATGACAGCTTTGGAAAGCACAAGTGCATACTTGTGAGGCTCTGTGCGTGCTCACATTTGGCAGTGATCAGCAAACACATTTCACTGATTGAGGCGGATGCAGGCGGTGACACACATCTGATTGGAAGTCAAGTTAATGTGAATAAGAAATTGAGATCTGCCAGAGTCTCTAGACTGATACATAGAAACACTATGGAGGTGTGTGAGCAGTGCAGCTACTTCAGTTTGAGTCACAGTCATTTGTGATTAAATACACACCGCTGTAGTTTTAATATGAAGAGAGTTGCATGTTAGAAAGTAGTTTGACTTGTTGTCATGCCAGCAGTGTGCTAACTGTCCAATAGCAACATTGTGTGTTGTAGATAGATTTATTAATGTCCTGAAATTAAAATACATACTTGCTACATCATATAAGGTAGACCTGTGTTTTAAATTTGAAGCGTCAGTGTCATCTTTTCAGAAAAGGAAAATATTGTGGTGTGTGTGTGTGTGTGTGTGTGTGTGTGTGTGTGTGTGTGTGTGTGTGTGTGTGTGTGTGTGTGTGTGTGTGTGTGTGTGTGTGTGTGTGTGTGTGTGTGTGTGTGTGTGTGTGTGTGTGTGTGTGTGTGTGTGTGATCTATCCACATAAGTGGAGAAATTCAGTTCATGTAGAAAATGGAATAATTTCTGAACTGCTGCTGTCTCTGCTCTGTCAATGACACAGACAGTGACACAGCTCACAGTCACATGAGCACAGACCAGCATGGTCAGGCTCTCAAGCTCCATATATGAATATCATGTATAAGCATAATGTTCATTTCTATGCTTGTGTTTACATTTGAATAATTGTATCATTGTACTCATCTAAATTTCACTCTGACAGTCTAAAGAACTCCAGATCAAGAAGCAGTTCCAGGACACCTGTAAGATCCAGACCAGACAGTACAAGGCGCTGAGGAACCATCTGCTGGAGACCACACCAAAGTCTGAGCACAAGGCTGTGCTGAAGCGTCTGAAGCAGGAGCAGCACCGCAAACTTGCCATCTTGGCAGAGCAGTATGACCACTCCATCAATGAGATGCTTTCTACTCAGGCGGTGAGTCTAGGAATGTAGACGCTGAATTGTGAAATGAGGACACGAAGGTGCCAGACTCTCATTAGAGTTTGACAGCTTCAGAGCATGTCTAATACTTTTGCGTCTGACTGCATTGTACCTCTCTGACCTCAGCTACGTCTGGATGAGGCTCAGGAATCTCAGTGCCAAGTCCTACGCATGCAGCTGCAGCAGGAGCTGGAGCTTCTCAACGCCTATCAGAGCAAGATCAAGATGCAGACGGATGCCCAGCATGACCGTGAGAGGAAGGACCTGGAGCAGAGGGTGTCACTCAGGAGGGCCCTGCTGGAACAGAAGGTTGTCTCAGATCAATTATTCAAATCCTCTGCCTCTGCCTCTCTGAATATGTTTATATCAATGTGCTGTGGTGATCCAGGACCGTGGCCCGGTTAATACGCTTGTGACTGCTTCATTTGTATTAAAATGTGAATGTGCTCTCAATGTTTCATGAGTTATTAGTTGTGTGGAGGGTTAGTAAAGATGCAGGGCGTGTATCTTCTGAAAGAAGAGTTAATGACAACTGATTAATGGAGACTGGGGGGTAGAAGGTTATCTTAAAGGAAACTGAGGACACAGGCCAAGGACCTTTTTGTGACTCTGTACAATAGATGAACAGTATTATTGACTTTCTTTCTTCTTTTGTAGATTGAGGAGGAGATGTTGTCCCTGCAGAACGAACGCTTGGAGCGAATCCGGAGTCTGCTGGAGCGTCAAGCCAGGGAGGTGGAGGCTTTTGACTCGGAGAGCATGCGGCTGGGCTTCAGCAACATGGTGCTGACCAACATCTCCCCAGAGTCCCTTAGCAACAGCTACCCCGGAGCCCCTGGAAACTGGTCTCACCATCAGCTGCAGCAGTCGGGGAGCTCTCACGGGCCACACTGGGGCAGTGGCGGTTCCGGGTCGGGGGCGAGCCACCACGGCAGCCATCACCACTTCCACTCCAGCCAGGGAGGGTCGCCCATGCAGCAGGGCTGGGGGCAAGGCTCGCAGGGAGGCGGGGGTCCCCAGCCATGGGGCCATCCGTCTGCAGGAGCCCTGCTCTCCCGCAGCAGCGGAGGCGTACAGAACAGCCCTCAAGCAATGACGAGGACACCCTCAGGAGGGCGCAACGAGCAAGGCATGAGCAGGAGCACCAGTGTCACCTCTCAGATATCTAACGGGTCGCACCTTTCCTACACATAGAGCCCCTAAACAGATCAACACCACACGACAGAGTTTTGGAGCTCTCCCACACTATCTCTCTTTGCTACACTCGCCCCCCCCCCCCCCCCCCTGTTCCTCCCCTGTACAGATGTGGATGTGTGATGAATTAAATGTTGCTCAGGTCAAAAGGGCTGGAAGAGGCGCGGCCCCTCCTCACGGCAGTTTATCGGCACACACAGATCCTTTCGCTTGTTTTTAACCCAGCAGTTAAAGTGTCAATATATAACACACACCCACTTTTTATTTTATTTAGCGCTCTCTTTCTCACAGCCATCGCTCTCATTTTGCACAAGAAACACTGTTAAACCTCCTTTGACATGTGTTGGCTATGTCTTTGGAAAAGTGGTGTCAAACAATCACAGTAAGCTCATTTTGTTTAGGACTCCCCAATATTCACTGATACACTGGCTTATATCCTGAATACTTAACGGTTTGGAGGCTCTGTAGTGATGTCAGCCTGCTGTGATGGTCACTGTGATGAACCAGGCGCCTTCTCTTAGTCATTATCTTTGATTTCACTTTGTTTCCAGGTCATCAGCCAAAACGGATCGATCAATTTCAGAGCCAAAAAAAATCTAACAAGAACTGTTTTTAAACCCGTCATTCTACAACTTTGTGCCTTTTTTAGCTTTTGATTAGACGAGTCGGTCAGAAGTTGAGATTAGTGCCAGTGTGTGTTTAGTTTATTCTGTTTGTTTTACGATATACCAGCATTTTTTTTGTTCCAAAGTTGTTCTGTGCGGTAATGTTGGCGTTCGACGTTCGTCTGTGGTGAATAGAAGATAAGTTGTGTGTATCGCTGACTTTATTTTGAGTTGTTTGAGTTGTGGTAGTCTGGGTAAGAACCCGGAGGACGACAGTTTGGATGTCCACATAAGGAATTCTGTGACTCTTTTGCCTTTGAAAACAATCCTTGTGTTGATCTCTTGATTTTTTTTTTTCATTTTTTATTAGTGCCTTTTTAAAAACTGCTGCCTTTTTCAAAGCACTTTATACAGCTCCATATGTATAGTGTAAAAAAAATTAAAATGTAACTTTTTTTGCAAAGCACATGCAGGATGAGTGTTTTGTCGGGACGGAGTTGGGCGGAGGAGCGTAGCTAAACTCCACTGTGAGCTTAAGGAACAGAACAGTGTGACTCAGTTTGTTTGCTCATGAGCTGACAGCTGTTGGTTGTGAAATATATTAAGGATGTTAGGATGACGCAGACGCAAATTACTTTTTGTCCACTGATCACACGGTAGCTGGGGTGAAGGCAGGTTGGTGAAGGTAAATTGTGACCATGACAGCAGGTTTGGCCAAATTAGGATTTAGGGATTAGAACTTTAACACTGTTGGGGCTCACACACACAGCACACAATGCTATAGGTTTTTCACTTAAAAGGTGCTAATTATTACGTCACGGGTGCCCAATAAGATGGTTGAGTGAATCAAGCACATGTTCCCACCATCACGTGGGAGCGTAAACAATGTCAACCCAACTTGGTGCACATTCACATTCACAGCACATCTAGAAATGAATGCACGTGGCAAAAAAAAGCACTTGGATACTTTTCCCCCGATCATTGATGTTCCTGCTCCTTCCGTCTGGTTTGTGTAAGATGACATGTCATTGGAGTAACCGGTGCTCTTGTAAACAAACCTTCTACAGCCTCTTATCCCTCCCGTTTCCATAGAGACCTTTAAAACACAGAAACCGAATGGGCTTTTAAGGGTATTGATCCACATTGTACGGATTAGACGTTCCCACAAATCACAAAGCTGGAGTTTCATGTTCATATTGTGTATATTTTTATGATACAACATTTAACAACTAAACTCGCCATTACAAGGAAATAATTTGTAAAGACTAACATTATTTAACTGACAGACCACACTGATATTGGCAAACCGCCGGCCCTCATGGTGACGCCGGCCTGGGTTTAGTGTACATGGAGGCAAAACGCCTCCTATGCCTGTATTTGCTGTCATTTCATTTGTCAACTGGCCATTTCCCAGCACGTGACGTTTGACCATTTGTCCCCCAGTGCTCACCCAGAGCCAAGCTTACATGCACACGGTTTCAGATGCTGGCTCTTTCCAATGTCATGCTGTGGGATGTGTGTGTGTTCCCGTCACCTTTAAGGGCACAATAAATGCTGAGGGGTTGTTTTTCTTCAAAGAGGTGGGAGTTTTATTTTCCACATGTATATATCCTACCTAGAAAATATGCATTTTATCATTTTATATATGGTTTTATATCTCAAAACACTTTCCTTTTTTTTTTTTTTTGTTTAAATGCCAAACGAATAGCTCCAGCTTAACACAACAGGTCATAGTCATAAATGTGTCTGATTCATGAATATTCCATAAGGGGAATGTATTTAAGATTATTGGGATCTTACCTTAAGTCAAAAGCCAAGGTCAAGAGTTTGAATGTCAGGCCAATCAAACCTCACATATTTTATGCATACTTTCTGTTGAGTTTTCTGTCAATATTCTGCGTGAGGGCGTCTTTATTGTTGTTGATAATTGTCAGACCTTAGACGTCTCCACCACCCTGGATTTTTTTTTTTTTTTTTTTTTTTTTTTACTTTTAACTTCGATGTCAAACTTTGTCCTACTGACTGAAAGTTTATGGAATACAGAATGAGGCAACAGGAAACGGAGATCCTTTCTATGGTCAAACACTGTGCCATACCAAGTTGCCAAGCCCAGATACCAACGCATTGTTTCATCTCCATGGCGATTACCATCGTCTGCCCCATGGTGTAAAATGTATAAAATATTAAAAAAACAAACCCAGTTGGTTCTGGTCGAGTGGCCAAAACAAGAAAAGGCTTGAAAAGAGGAAATGGTGACAGGCAAATAATGAAAAGAGAGATAGCATTTCTTTGAAGATGTCAGTATTCTTCTTTGGCACATTACCACTACAACTCATATAACCTGTATTAAAATGTATAGATGGTGGACTTGTTGTTGAATGTCTGAGAGATTATGAAGATACTACGTAAGAGAAAAGTACTAAAAGTGGATTTAAAATTGTGTAAAAAGATACCTAAAACATATGAATAAAAATAGGATCAAAATTACTCTTTTGTTTGTATTATATTTACTATTGTGTTGGCAGAGGGATATTGAACAGAAATCAGCTGTAATAAAGTAATTTTAGTATAACCTGCTTTGTGTTTTTCTTTAAGTATGGAGCTTCATCTTACTACAGAATATTTTCCTCCATTAACCATCAACAACAAACAGGCATTAAATCTGCTTTGAATTTAGTAAAGAAATTCTCAGTAGTTGAGACAGAACAAGCACATTATTAAATTTGGTAGAAATTGAGTCGTGTGTCACTGCAAAATTGACCCAGGTGACAATATATCAACATAAAGGCACTTTTAGTTTCCGATCTTAAGACAAACTGCTAAATTATGTTAGAAAGTTGAGAATCTTTATCACAGATTTCATTATCATATGGGTCAAACGCTTCATTTTTGATTTAAAGAACGACTTCTTATCACTAAGCAGAAGAACCAGACGTTGACTGTTGGGACCTGCGGGTCACGTGATCAGCGTACATCAACATGCAAAAGACACCTGAGAGGTCCGCAGACCTCAGCTTGAGAACCGCTGCGCAGCTGATTCCAGAACCCGGAAATACAAGCGAGCGACATGCCAGAGCTTTGTAAACAGAGAGCGCAGAAGAAGAATGCTGCCAGAGCTTTGTAAAGAGAGAGAAGAAGAAGAAGAAGAATGCTGTCGCTGTGAGCCGAGTGAGTAAACCGAGTGAGTGAGTGAGTGCAGCAGAGAGACGCTTAGCCGTGATGGCGGCGGAGGAGAGACGAGGAGAAAATATGACGTCACAGGAGACACGGGCTGCTGCTTCATGTGGACTCACACCTTAATACGATTTAAATGTAAACCGATAGTTGCGCTACATGTTAGATGCAAACTGAAGCCACAAAACAGATAATGTCGCTACTAGCTGCCTCTTGGAGCTCTAAAGTAGCAGCTAGGCTCGCTAACGTTAGCATAACAAACACAACAACTGACTAACTGTGTATCAATGTGTCGCAGAAGTTAAGTTTGTCATCGCGTTAACGCATTATTTACTCACTCTGTCATCTGCGAACGTTATCTTTATTGACATGGGCATTAACGTTCAAAATACGAGTTTATAGTCTTTACGTAGCCACTGTGTTTGTTTGGATGGAGCAGTAAACTTTGTCAGACTGAACTTGTTGACGTTGCTCGGTTCTCTTCAGAGCAGGGCCTTGTACAGTGCAGCATTTTAGGAACATGTCGTATACGAAACATACACAGGGTAAAAAAAAATCATCTGGAATGAAAGCTACACAATATAAGACATAATCATGTGTGTTTGCATTTGATTCTAGAGGCCATCGTTTGTTCTCCTGTTCCCAGAGTTCGAGGATGTTGTGTGAAGTCCTGCTCTCATCACTATGGTTCCTGTTTGTGATTTTCTGGGTTGAGACGATTGGTGTGTGGCTGTTTCTCTGCATGTTCTACCAGGACCGGGTGTTCTACCACTGGGGAGACGGGTAAGAGCAGAAATAAACAGCGCCATGCATCACTTCCATCAGACAGTTGGACGAGCGTTGTTTGGACTGTGGACACACTGTTTAGACCATATCAATGTTTTTGTTTTCATGTGTTACCAGACGGTCGTGTCTTGCTCTGTGATCTGTACGTTAATGTGCTTTTTCACCTTTGTTTGTAATTTAACCACTTGTGTTTTTTCACAGCATGTTTGCAGGCGATCCTGGACAGATCATCTACGTGTTGAATAGGTGAGAGCTTTGTTCTAAAAGAAAATGAAGTGAGATTTTGTCTTGAAAGAACAAACTATCCATGTACAAGGCCTGAACTGGCGCCTGTCCCCACAGAGTCGATACGAGAACGCACAGACAGACGCAGACCTAAGACTGAAAGGACACAGATCTCCACTCAGAGGACTCTCCATGGAGGCTCAAGACTCTCTATCCAGGTTCGAGACTCTCTGTGGAGACTCAAGACTCTCCATGGAAGCTCGCTGCAGTAGCTCTTTTCCTCTGCTCTAAATGTCTTTTGTCAGTGTAGGAACCTGTCCGTCTGTGTTTAACCATAGGTGATGTTGATTTGCTGCATGAGTGAATGATGTAATCACACCCTACAACCTGTCACATTGCAGACTGTATTGAACTGCAGATATTGGAGGAGCAAAATGATTTGACTGAACTGCTTTAGCTAAGATTGAGGTGAGTTGGTGTTTGGATCATACTGCCATTCTATGCAACCTGGGCTGTTGTAGCCCACAGCTACAGCAGGTTTGTGTAAAATATGTCAGGTAGGTCTGTGAATGTTCTTACCTACTGTCAGCTGCTTTGGTGTCTGGCTAATATCACAACAAGAGCTAGCGGAGTGATGGATTCTCTGCAGTATGTGCAGTCAAAAATAAGAAAAAGAGCATTGTTTTAAATGTAACTGTCTTTTTAAAATCTTGCTTTCATTCTCATGCATGTAGATATGAAAGCAATATGTGTAATTATACAATATGTATGATAAGAATGTCAATGTCATTTCGAGTATTAAAGGCGCAATTCTGATGCTTTAAACCCCAATCAGCTGATTATTTTGTCGTCCATTGTATTTGTGACTAAATGTTTTACTTGATGGTTCTATTATATTAATTGTTACAATGAATGAATATTTTAAAAGGCCAAGATCTGTAAACATCCATCCATTCTCTACACCTGTCTGTGTTTAGATGAGTCATAAACTACCTACAACACATGAATCATATCCAAATACAACCTTTTCTAAAATTAAAGAAGTCTAAACGCTTTTTAATCAGTACACTAAAGCAAGACTTTTGAAAGTGTAGCAAATAAAAGTGTAGCTTGATTGGTATGACAAATGTAAATATTATCCCTAAAGGACTTAACATCTGATAATAGTAATGAAGCTTGTTTCAGTCTTTATTATTGACTTTACTCATGGAAATTTCAAAAAAATTCAAATATGAGCTATTTATCACATCGTATCTTTCGCTTCCACTCCGGGACACTAGGCGGCACTCAGCAAACAAACCAAAACCTTATTTCTCTGTTCCAAATCAAGCGCCGGGTCACTACGCGTCACTGTCCAGGCACAACAGCAGCGCTCTGTAACGGGGAGGAAGAATTAACAATTATTTATACTTAAGACAAATCGGAATTGATATTGTTGATTGTTTTGGAAACAAGAAAGAAAAGCTGCTTTGAGTTGTGAGCAGTTTGTGTCCAACATGGCTCCAACTATCCAGACGCAATCTCAGCGGGAGGACGGGCACAGGTAGGAGCGCTGCCCCGGGTTACTTAGCTGCTCCTCGGCGCGCGGGCAACAATTTCACCGGTCAATCGCGTTGTAACGAATAGTCGATGACTGCTGGAGTTGGTCACCGGTTGTGGTTGTAGCTCGCGCGGCGAAGCTCACGTCAAAAGAAGCGACGAGTGCGGTTAACCGAATGCTAAGCTAACATAACGTAGCAGCATGACTGAAATGTGTGTTTTCTGTCAATATTTGTGTTTTTAGGAGAAGGGGAAATTCAGTTAAACAAATAATTAACGTCTGAGGGAAATAATTAGCAACGGAGTTAGCATTTTGACTACATTCTCCAGAAGTGTTATGGTTGTCTGCATTGTTGTGTTTGTTTGTTTGTTCGAACTAAACTAGAAAACACTGGTTAAGAACTTTGCGGGGTAAATCTGTGTTACTTGTTAGGTTTTACATCTTCTGCCGGTCTTATTTTGAAAGCTGCTATTGGTAACGTATCGATTAATCGGCATATCAACTTTGACTGTAAAGAGTTGACAATAAGACAGTTGTAGCAGTGTAATAATGACAGTATCTCTGTGTAGCAGTGGTTTATGAGAGATGGTAACCGATCTTTTCTCTTTTCTCTAGCAGGCCGTCGTCCCACAGAACGGTCCCAGAGAGGTGAGGCCATGTCACCATTCCACCGTCGATGTACTGCCAAAGTGTGTTTAGGTGTCAGCGAAGTAAGTGTGTGTGTGTATGTCCCTATGACAGGTCGGGAGTGGTGTGTCGGGTGAAATACTGCAACAGCCTGCCCGACATCCCCTTTGACCCCAAATTCATCACGTATCCATTTGACCAGCACAGGTGAGTCCTCTGGTGTTCATAGGCACGTCTATAGATGACAGATATATATTTATATGTATTTATCTCTGGCAGGTTTGTCCAGTACAAAGCCACCTCTCTTGAGAAGCAGCACAAGCATGAGCTCCTGACTGAGCCGGACCTCGGGGTCACCATCGATCTCATTAACCCAGACACCTACCGCATAGACCCCAACAGTAAGTTACTGTTCTTACATCTTACCATATTACTGAGATCATGTGACATGAATAAGGCCTTTGTTACTCATCATTAAGATCAGAAGTTAACATGAATCGGACTCTCCACGACATCTAGTAGCTCTAAGTAGTCGTGATATTCTCAAATCTGTCTGCGTCTCTAATGAACGTGAGTCTCGGGCTGTGATTAGAGCGATGGCCATCTGCTGACGTGTCAAATCTCCATCCAAATTTCAGTTCTGTTGGATCCGGCTGATGAGAAACTCTTGGAGGAGGACATCCAGGCTCCGTCCAGCTCAAAAAGGTGGGGTGGGCAGATACACAGCATGGTGTTGTTTCAGAGGTGTGTGAAGAGCTCCTGTCCAAACCCCTCTGTCTGTCCCTCCCTCTGTCTGTCTGTCTGAAGGTCACAGCAGCACGCCAAGGTGGTGCCATGGATGAGAAAGACAGAATACATCTCCACAGAGTTCAACAGATACGGTGTCTCCAATGAGAAAGTGGAGGTCAAGTAAGTCAGCTAAACCCACTGTTACTGCGTTTAGATTCATCTTTAAGTTTTAAGTATTGCTTTGCACGCGTGTGTTTGTGTGTGTATGACCCGGACGTGTTTTGTCGTCAGGATCGGCGTGTCCGTCAAACAGCAGTTCACAGAAGAAGAAATCTACAAGGACAGAGACAGCCAGATCTCTGCCATCGAGAAAACGTTTGAAGACGCACAGAAATCGGTGAGCGAGAATCTTAGTGGGGTTTATTTACATCCCATAATGCAGTCTTTTGATTAAATTGATGATGACTAAATTGGATGCAGTCTGGCCTTCTTCCCTCGGGGCCGTCGGGTTTGAATCGGCACAGAGCATGTAAATGAAATAAAGTTTGTTTCTCCTCAGATTGCACAGCACTACAGTAAACCCAGAGTCACGCCTGTGGAGGTGCTGCCTGTGTTCCCTGACTTCAAGGTGAGCGGGCATCACTTTGAAAACACACTTAGTTCACTTTTGTCCACTTTTCAGGGTTTCTGCAATTGTGAAAATGATTGAAAAGTCATTAATCATGTTTTAATTCCCCCTCCCCTCCCCAGATGTGGATCAACCCGTGCGCTCAGGTCATCTTTGATTCTGACCCTGCACCTAAAGACATCTCGGCCCCGGCGGGAGTGGATATGATGTCTCAGGCCATGATCAGGTCTCCACAAACAACCTCTGTGTGGGCTCGGGTATTAATGGTTAACATTTTCTGCGTGAACGGCGATTTACTGTGCGTCTCTCTGTGTAACGCAGAGGTATGATGGATGAGGAAGGAAACCAGTTTGTGGCCTACTTCCTGCCCCATGAGGAAACGCTCCGCAAACGCAAGAGGGATTGCGACGAGGGTCTGGATTACATGCCAGAAGATCTGTGAGTCAAATATGGCGTCAAAACACAGACGTTTAGATTATAATGACTGCATTTCCTGTTTACTTCATAACATTATACCAGCAAGTGAACTGACAAGTATGTATTCTACTTTCTGTGCATCAGGTACGACTACAAGATCGCCAGAGAGTACAACTGGAACGTCAAGAACAAAGCCAGCAAGGGTTACGAGGAGAACTACTTCTTCATCTTCAGAGATGGAGATGGTGTTTACTACAACGAGCTGGAGACCAGGTAACGACCGCTTAAGTAACTCTGTCAAAACAAATGTAATGTCTGCTCGTGTGTCTCTGTCCTCTGACGCCGTGTGTTCTGACCTACAGGGTGCGTCTGAGCAAGAGGAGGGCCAAGGCCGGAGCACAGTCCACCACCAACGCCGTGTTGGTGTGCAAGCACAGAGACATGAACGAGAAGGAGCTGGAAGCCCAGGTGACCCTCAGCTCTAATCTCACACTTTGTTTGCTTTATCATGCAGAAAAAGAGTTTGTTTCTGAACACCGATGTGGCTTATTAACTTGTGTTATTGTTATTGTGTACCGCTGTTGCACAGTGGCTGGTTTTTGGTGTAAGAATTATACTTAATTGCAATTTGTGAAAGAAGCAATACTGTTGAAGGAAACAAAAGGTCCTTATGGGCAGAATGTTGCATAGTTATTCACACGAATAGAGGGTTTGATTAAATCCTTAATCATTGAGCCATAGTAAAAAGTTCTCTGCACAGTGAAGACATTCAACATTGTCTAAGCGTGTAGCTGCAAAGCTTCCAACGTACTTGCATGGTGTGTGATTGAGATGAGACCCAAGGACTGGACCTTTCTGTCATACAGCATCAGCTACGCTCTTAGATTCTTTATCTCAGACAGTCGTAGTTTCCTGGTGTCATTCCTCTTCTTTGTTGTCCTCAGGAAGCACGGAAAGCTCAGCTGGAGAACCACGAGCCAGAGGATGAAGAGGAAGACATGGATCTGGACAAGGACCTGCAGGACTCTGGTTAGTTGTCTGTTTATCTTCACTATCTTCCTCTGGTCCAGGTGTCTTCACTTCATTTGTAACGCACAATTCAGTCATTTATGTCTGCGTTCGATTGTAAGTTATTATCTGATTCTACTTCTGACATTATTGTCATGATTTGTTCTCTCCAGGTGATGAGAAGGAGAAGGGCAGCGGCAGCGACGCAGAGAACTCGGCAAGTGACTCCGACAGGGACGACAGGGAAGACAGGGAAGACGGGGAAGACGGTGAAGACGGGGAAGATAGGGAGGACAGGGAAGACAGGGACAACAGGGACAACAGGGAGGGCGAGGACCGCGAGGACCGCGTGGACCGTGAGGACCGTGAGGACCGGGAGGACCGGGAGGACCGTGTGGATCGTGAGGACCGTGAGGACCGCGAGCCAAGAGAAGAGGAAGAGGAGGAGCAGAACAAAGCGAAGAGAAGGAGGAAAGCCAGCGGCAGCGGAAGCGAGAGCGGAGAGGACCGGACCAGAGAACTGCGGGACGAGGAGGAGATCTTTGGCAGCGACGACGACAGCGACAATGACGACGACAACGACGACAACGAGCCCAAGCACTCCGCCCGTAGCAGCGGGGAGGAGGGCAGCGGCAGCGATGACGAAGGAGGACACAGGGGCGGCAGCAGGAGTCGCAGCGCCTCTCCGGCACGCAGCGACCGCAGCAGCGATCACTCGGAGACGCGAGCACAGAGCGGCAGCGGGAGCGAGAGAGGTTCAGACTCCAGCGACGCCAGTGACAGTGAATGAGACCTGTAATGTGGACGCAGTGATGACGGCCATCTTAGCCGCTCGTCTGCTCCAAACGGCATTTTTTACCGAGCTGTGGCTGCCTCGTGGCGGCCTTATGCTGATCCATGAAATATCAAACGACTTGTATAATAGATGGTCACAGCCATGGGGATCTTGGTAATCTCATATAGATTTTAGTCTAGATTTAGTTCACACATAGCAGTCCTCTGTTTCTGTCTGTCAGGTGTTCGATATGATTCGAGCTTGTAAATTTGTTTTCTCTTCTTTCAATCCGTCTTTGTGCTTTGGCTGTGAAAGTGATAATAAAATCAGGTAACATTTTGTAAGAAAACGACACAAGTGTGCATCATTTAAAGGTTTTATTACCCAGACAGACGAATGAATCTGTCTGGACAAAACATGAAGGCGTAATTATTCGATTTCAAAATACAGTGAAGTGAAATTGAGTTGAGAGAGAAAACAAAGGGAGAAAGCTGATGAAGGGATTTTTGGATGTTGCCTGTTCAATTGAAAAATCCCAGGTGCTTCTTCAGCCATTCTTCTGTCAGGTCATCAGCGCTCCGTGTTTCAAAGACCTCGGAAAATAAGGTAAAAGAATATCACAGTCAAATATACGCACAGGAAACCTGAACACACAATTCAAAGCAAAAAGTGAACCTAACAAACTTCACAAAAAAAGGATTTATGAGAGGACGGCTGTATCAGATTGAGATTCTAATAATAGTCATATTGGAGGTAATCACCTTTGTGAGCTCTGCGGCTTGGACCAGCTGGTTCTTGCTGCCTGCGTACATCATCTGTTGCTCTGGTTTACAGCCTGCTCGGTAAAATTAGTAATTTTTCAAGGGAGCCAATATGAGTCATGTTCATCACCACTGTAAAAACTCTCTAACTGGGTGTCAGACGAGAGGAGATGTTTAATCAATTAGCCAGGTAACGATCATCAATCTCAACCAAACGGGCGATAATTCAGTTTTATGAAGGAGAACAAGATTGTGTTTGACTCGTGAGGGGACGATTGCTCACCCAATGGACTGCAGAATATGAAACACAGCGGGTAAGACACTCTGCCGTCGCCATGGACGAGTTTGTAGCTGTAGACGATGAATGTGATTTATATTGTTAAGGAAAAGGGCTGATTTACTGATACTGAAGACTTCTTTCTGAGCTCTGATATTAACACGTGACGTTCAATGAGGATATCTGGGCTGACGTTCTGGAAGTTCTTCTCTCAAATCGTCCAGAGAGATATCCTGAGAGACAAAGCGGGGGAGGTCAGGGGGGTTAGCAGGGTCAGCAGAATGGAATATCACTTTGCAAATTAGTGAGGTAATTCTACAAATATTCACTTGCCTCATATTCCTCCTCAAGGATAACAACTTGTTTGGCCATGTCTATTTTCACTGAGACATGAGAACATTCATGAGGCTTTGAGGATTGAATCATGACTCTTTGGGATAGAAGTCTAGAAGTAACATTCACCAGCTGCATGCATGTGATACTCACTTATTATGGCAGCATTGTTGGTCTCCTTACGAAATCTAAACTTCCTCAATTTGGCTTTCAGATCTTCATGCACTTCACACACGACCAGAGCGCTCGACTGCAACAGGGAACAGAGGAAATACGCTTAAATATTGGTAGTTTACAGAGAAATGTCACAATATCAAAGAATTCTCCATTCCTGCACACAGGGTTACGATCAACTGGGCCATTTGAGACGCTCGGCTCTTTGGTGTCATCAAAGCTTAGAAATATACTGAATATACTGAAGGCAGGAAATGTTTTTGCTGCAACATGCAAGAATGTCGTTTCCTGTGCGAGCAAAGAGTGGCGAACAAAGGTCACATTGGTAAAGTTAGATCAAAAGTCATCTGAAGTAGAAGTAAAATATAGGCTAAGTTAGAATGACAAGTCCGCCAGACCCAGTACATGTCAACAGAAAGGCAAAGTATTTCAAGCAGTTGCGTCAGTTTCTCTCTCACCATTCTCAAGGGCTCCTCGTTCTCCTTCCTGTTTTCAGACACACTGAAGTAGTTTGTTACCGCCAACATATAACAAACTGACAGCTACTTTTACAGTCAAGTTCTTCCCTTAATAGGCAGGAGGAGGGCAAACACACAACTAGAGGTGCTCCCCCTTTCACCAACACAAGGTGACACCAGTGTGCAGGAGCTCCCTCAGTCTTCACATCTCTTCATGTGTATGCAGGTGGAAGATAATGTGTGGAATTATTTGGAATGCCCTGGATTTCTGCATTAATTCCTCATTTCTGCATTATTTCCTGGTTAAACAGGCTCCGATCGCCATCCAACTCATGATAATGTACAAACACAATCTGTCTGCAGAGGAGAAGTGGGCAGGGAAAGTGGATGAGTGGACGGATTGTTTAAACATTTACAATTCGGACTGGATCAGAACCTTCTTTAAGAGCAATTGCTTTATTCCCCACGGTTTTATTTTTGTTTGTCACATATTTTAGATTTACACATTTTCATTTATGTGTTTATTTACGTTACGTATTTTTTATTCATGTTTATTGACACTCTTTTACTTACCAAACAATAGGTGTGGCAAAGCCATACTGTCTAATTAACTTATTTTAATCTATTAATGCATTTTGTCTGCAAGGTTTTTATTTACTTGACTGTGCTAACTGCTTTATGTGTTTGTATTAATTATAATTTAAACCCTGTATAGTCGCTAAGCTATGGGCGGGGCCAAACAGTACGTGCTGTCCAGACGTGTGACGTATGACGCCTTACGTCAACTCAAAATCGAAGTAGATTTCTCCAGGCGTACACTCTTTATTTTGTGTATTGCATTAAACATTTTGTACGTATATTCTTTACCATGGCATGTTTGAAATAACGGGAGCTTGTCGCTGTAGCGGAATGTGCCTAAGAAGCGACGCGCATGGGATCTGAACCTACGCTTCTTTCAGCTAAGCTAACATTATTGCATCTTTACGCAAACTTGCTAGCGAAGGAGCTAGCGTGAGCGCCCTGCCGTCGAGCTAGCTATGAAGTAACGCTAGCACCTTAGCTAGCGCGTTAGCTTAGCTCGCCAACCAGTGACAACTGACAAAGGTAAACAACCGAGCTTCTGAGCCGCTCTCACTGCAGACTAACTTCGTATTGATAACTCGCCCTACTCTCTGTGGACTGGATATGCGGTTTAGCCACCGGGTTAGCACGCAGGCTGGGGCAGGGAGCTGGGAGATGGACATATGAGCAGCAACAGCGTCTGCGAAAAACAATACAAATCCCGAACCCCTCATCAGTGAGTAGGCCGAGCAAGCTAACTCCGGCTAACCGCTATTTGAACGCTAGCCTGCCGGTTACAGCTGCCGAATGTAACGTTAGCTACTTTAAACTTAATAAATAGTGTTGGTCCAAAGGCGGGCAGCCGACCGGAGTTTATTGGCAGACATTAAGGTTTGTTTTAATGATAGTGCCTTCTGCTCGGGTGACATATTGTAGAGTTTACAGTGTTGGCAGGTGGGAGTTTTGACATGTAGCTGGGTAGTGGCTCTCTGCGCTATCTCTATCTGTCCACTTGTAGATAATCTGTGTATTATGATGAGCTGTTCTAAATACAGGGCGCCGGTCACAGCCTTGTTGCTTTGCCCAGCAGCAGATTAATTTAGGTTGCAAACTTCTGCATCAGCTTTTCTCAGCGTTACTGCCCCGCTGTCTTAACGCGGACAAGTCACCATATGAGTCTTACTGTGGTAGCAACACTGAAGTCTCACTTGTGATTAACATCTTTAGATAGTCATCTTCATGTTTTGTCTGGTCATAACCCATGACGTGTGAATCCAAACCTCTGAGGTGCTGATTAAGCTATTTACATTTGAGTTAAGAAATCAGTATTTGGCTTCATTTAGTCTGCTGCTAAATAATACACAACTGCCATTCTTTGCACATCATCAACACAATTTGTTGTCATCTCACTGTCCAGGAATATGCCGTCTCATTGATAGTGAGTTCAGTTCAGTTTGTTTGCTGTCAGCCTGCTATTTGCCTCCTTATTATGTATTTATTTTTTTAAATTAAGGCATTTTTGCAGCTTAGAGAATGGCAGTGGATGTTTGCACAGCTGTCTTTAAACCATGTGAATAATATAGTCTACTGGCTGATCAGTTGGTCTGTTGGTCAGGGCTCATGTTTACTTGTGGCTTTATTAATGCATGCCGTCTCACTGGATGAAGTGAAAATACAATTAAACAAATATTAATAGTTGTTTTCTTTCTGTTGTTCGTTAGGATGCAGATGATGTGATCCTGAACATACCAGTTTTAAGAAAAAACCCTTTCCTGTTTGTGTCATTACCAGCCACAGTTGACACATTTCCCACTCTTACTCCATAAGACCTCCAGATAATCCACACGCCCCCTCTATCTGCAGTCACTCCTGCACCTGAACCATGTGAGGGCCCCTCGGTCCAGTCTGAGGGGATCCCGGGACTGTTGCAACTACGACCCCGCTTTGCGGGGCTAGATTGACTCTTGTGAGAAAGAAATCTTCCCATTAACCCCCTCCCCATCCGCACATTCCTGTTCTCCTCCCCAAGGAGACACGCCATGATGTTCCGAGACCAGGTAGGTATCCTCACGGATTGGTTCAAGGGCTGGAATGAATGTGAACAGACGGTGGCACTGTTATCCCTCCTGAAGAGGGTGTCCCGCACCCAGGCTCGCTTCTTACACATCTACCTAGAGCACTGGCTGGCAGACTGCACAGAGATCCACATCCTAGAAGCTGAGGCCAACAATGCAGGTAGCTGAGAGTTCTTTGATTATGTGCTGGAAACATTAGTTCTTACTTTGCCTGATACAGAGGATGTTGTCTTCAACCACAAACAGAGATATTAATCAGCCCTTTCTGGTTCTCTATTTGTCATCAGCAATTGTCAGTCAGTGGCACCAGGAGCCAAAGGAGAAGGTGGTGTCTTTGCTGCTGTCCCACCTGCCTCTACTACAACCACGGAATAGTGAGGCCAAATGTGAGTACATGAAGCTGCTGCAGAAGGTGTTGAGTCACACCATCGAGAGCAGCCTCTTTGTAGAAGAGAGCAGACAGCTGCTGTCCTATGCTCTCATCCACCCTGCCACCACTCTGGAAGACCGCACCTCTCTTGCCATGTGGCTAAACCACTTGGAGGAACACCTATCCGGTGGCTATGCACCCTCCACCCGGGCTCCATCCAGCCCCTACCACCCACGCCAGGGCTCAGATGAATGGTCCAGCTCTGCAGAGGGACTGGACCCTAGCCACGCCTGGCATGACAAGTCCTCTTCATCCAGCACATCTCCAGCAGGCCAAAATGGACACATGCCTTTCCCCGGCGGGATGTCCTCTCCCATAAACAGCAATAACACCGGTAAGATCTCCCCCCCTGCTTTCATGTCATATAGTGGGGTTTGTGGATTTATGGTACACTTCAATTAGCATAAGTTATTAGCATTTAGCATTCAATAGCTTTTGGTTTGGATATTATTGATTCTAGATTGCCAACACATTCCCTTTTTCCTAATGTTCCACTTACCTGAATCTCTTCTCTCTCTAGGCCTGGGTATGCAAATGCAGCCAAGCCCCATGAAGAAGCCCATGTCTATAATCCCCTCCAGCCCCCAGGCTTGTGGCTCAGAGTGGGTCAGCCAGGATGACCAAGGGGGCCGGCAGACCTTCATCACAACAGACCACGCGCCCCTTTCCCCCCAGAGCAGTGTGGCCTCGTCAGGTAGTGAGCAGACAGAAGACCAGGGCTCCTCACGCAACACCTTCCAGGAGGATGGCAGTGGCATGAAAGGTCAGAGTTCATCGCCAGTGCACTCTATGCGTCACCTAACTGCTCCTTTACTTCGGTCTAAGTCGGGCGCTAAGCTGTAATGTAGGGATAACCTTTCATTTTGTTGGTGTTTCTCTTTGTTATAGATGTTCCTGCCTGGTTGAAGAGCCTCCGCCTTCATAAATATGCATCACTTTTCTCCCAGATGAACTACGAGGAGATGATGATTCTCACAGAGCATCACCTGGAGTCACAGGTTTATACGCCTTCCCTTTGCATATGCTGAGGCCGTGCTTTGATTATTCCACCCTCCTTATCAATTGTGAACATTACTGTCCTCAGACGTGATGATACATCAACTCTCAATGAGGCATGAAATTAAGCAATGCACCCTGCAGTTATATTGAGCCAGTCTCACACACAAATGTAGCAAATTTGCCTCTGCCCCTTGGCTTGAATGAAACAGATGGTGATTAGGTTTGTTATTTACTAACTGTACAAATTGCTCAGTGTTCCCACAAGGAACGGCTTGCTTTCTTTTCATGGCATCTTGTTATTTTCCATCTTTTTTATTTCATAGAACGTCACTAAAGGGGCGAGGCACAAGATTGCTTTGAGTATCCAGAAACTGCGGGAGAGGCAGAGTGTCCTCAAGTCTTTAGAAAAGGTAAGGTTATTGTTTTTTATCCCGGGAATGCTGGAGCGGCGTTTTGTTTTGATGATTTAGAAAGTGGTTCTGCTCGCCAACACAGGGTCAGTCACAGAGCACAGCTGGCACAGGAGGTTCATTGTCTTTTCCCCTCAGTAGGGCAGAGTCTTGCAAAACACTGAATCTTGTGAATAGTCTCACAGTTTATGACGTGGAAACGTTTGTCGACAGGATATTTTGGAAGGTGGTAACCTGCGCAACGCCCTCCAAGAGCTGCAACAGATCGTCATCACACCCATCAAGGCCTACAGCCTTGTAGTGCAGACTCTCGCCGACGCGGCCGCGCCCTCTTTAGACGTCTCTAAGCCGGGGGCCGATAAGGAGTCGTCATCCGAGGGCTTCCGGTCCCACAACCCGCCGCCCTGCGATGGAGACTCCTTGGCCACACCCATTTCAGACGGCGACATTGCTGGACAGTTCACTCGTGTCATGGGTAAAGGTGAGAGAGCACGTGTTTGTTTTCACCAGACTGAACGACATAGATCCTGGACTACTTACTGTTTACTGTATTTGCAATACATTGAAGTGCAATTCCACGTGTTGGCTGCCCTTTGTTTGCTTTGTGCGTCGTCATCATATTTGCTCAGCGTGTGTGAATATGCAAACGCTTTCCTTCCCTCTCAGTGTGTACCCAGCTGCTGGTGTCGAGGCCAGATGAGGAGAACATCAGCTGTTACCTTCAGCTCATTGAGAAGTGTTTGACACATGAGGTGAGCCGGCCCGCACAGCCAGTGTTTGGGAAACGAACGTATCTGTGTGATTTGTGTACATGGCTTTGCATATCCAACATGCCTTAAGGGCAAATTTAACAAGAACAGTGAGTGAGAGTGCAAACCCTCGCCTCAGCTGCTCCCTCATTCTTTTCTATGCTGCTATGGAAACATGCAGTTCACAGCTTTTTTCCTGCATATTTCTGTATTTTTGAAAACTTCAGTAATATCAGCAATGGTAGTAATAGATGATTTATAAACCTTTCAATCCTATTTCACTGTTTTTGTTGAGTTTGTAAGCCTGATGTTCTGCAGAGGGATAAATAATGATTCTGATTTTGAGGATAGGATTTGTCTTAAGGCTGCAGCCCAAAGATCAGCACTTCATCATTTTCTCAAACTGTCCAGTGCTGATTGGAATGCTGAGGCCTTTGTTTCTGCTGCTCTCTCTCCTCGTCGGCGTCAGGCTTTCACAGAAACTCACAAGAAAAGGCTGGTCTCCTGGAAGCAGCAGGTCCTCAAACTGCTCCGCCTCTTCCCTCGGAAAGCTATGCTGGACATGCCCGTGTACAGACAGAAAGGGTGAGATGCCGCCAAGTCTCTTTACCTTTGATCTGCGTGTCTGGCTGGGGCTGTGTCACGCCGGCTGAATGTAACACGCTCCCTCCACTTTACATCTTTTGCCCGTTGAATTTCTGTGGCGAATCTCATGCGCTTTCATCTGCTCTTCCTGTAGCTGGGCGTACGGCTCCAACTCCCTCCCCACAGCGGGCTCTGTGAGCGGAGGTGTAGGGCGGCGGGGCCAAAGGCAGTTCCCCATGACCCCTCGTGGACTCCCAGCCGGGCGCATGGGTCTCCTGAGTCCAGGCGGGATTGGCGGAGCTTCTCCACGCCATACACTTACTAATCCTGCGCTGGCCGGCCAGGGTAGACAAGTCAGTACTCAATGCGTCGGCGTATTTCCCCTGACACACATTAGACGAGTCAAACCGTTGAGTGTCTAGCTTTAGCATATGTTGCTTAGATTCTCCTCTCCGTCTCCTTTTGCTACATGTTGCGTTATTGACCTGCATGATGAGGCGCCTCAGGCATCATAATGAAAGAGTAAACATTTGTTCTACGAAGGGAAACAAGTAGGAAAAACGAAGTGCAGGCAGTCGAATCGATATACGCAAAGCAGTACAAGGGGTTAGGAACGGCATTTTTATATGAATTGATTCATTATCATAGCTTGAAGAGGTTCTGTGTTGTGACTTGGCTGACTTGGCTTTTCACGTTCCTGGGATGAGTGGCGTTTGTGTAATGAGAACTTTTGTTTTCCTTACAGAGCCTGTGGTTTGCCAACCCCGGGGGCAGTAACAGCATGCCAAGTCAGAGCCGTAGCTCCGTGCAGCGGACACACTCGCTCCCTGTCCACACTTCCCCACAAACCATGCTCATGTTCCAGCAGCAAGGTAACACCGCAGGCCAACGCTTCCTTCTGACCTTTTGTTTACAATGACATGCACCTCACCGCCACAGTCCACCCCTGTCTCTATGTACAGTGTGTTCATATCTCAATCCATATGTTTGTGTAGATATGTCCAACTCCGGGTTAGATTGATTCTCACTCACTCGTGGCCTCAGAATCACATCCCACATGGGTCTTAGGTGACTGCTTGTCAGTTTGCGCTACACTGCTCATATTTGACTTCCTCTCTGGGGAAAATAGCTCTGCAAAAATACACATTAGTACACCTACACACAAACACGTCACATGCTTCAAGCCGTTTGATCATCTCCACGTGTAATAGGACCGACAGATGGGGACTGGTTGATATGCCTCAGCAGTAGTTTAGCATTAAACCATGTGCTGTGTGTGTATTGTAGGATCATTCAGCTGCGTATCAGATCACCATCAAACTCAAGAATCATAGGAACATCAGCATTGTAATAATTTGTTTACATTCATAACATTGTGAATTTTCCTCTCTCTAACTGAAGACTTTGGTTTGGTTGTTTTTTCCCGTAGAATGCCAAGTTCCAGGTTCTGACCTGGAGATCAACCCCACGCTGGAGTCACTGTGCCTCAGTATGACGGAGCATGCCTTAGGGGGTAAGTGTCCTCAGCGGCGCAGTGTTAAATAGGCTAATGCTAAGTTCCAAGCTCCCAGGTGAACCCTTTGAAACATCAACATGTTAAATGAACCGTCTCTCTTAATATGTCAGTCTGATTTTAGGTCTCTGAAAGGCATCACACACACATCTGTAGAGTGAAAGAAAGTTTATGTGACCGGTATAGCCATGACAACACAGCAAAGAAAACAAAACAAACGTTCCTTCTTGAAGTCACACAGACGTTTATCACTCAGACACAAAGAAACGGAACTTTGATTGGACATAATTAGCATAATGTCTGTGTGAGGGCACAGGAAGCTATTACAAATGCAGTTCTGCAGCTCTACGCTTTTCCCTTCCAAGCAAGTGTAAATTGATCAAATTACAACAATCTGGGGAAGGTTCCGCTGTTTGCTCTGCGGCCCTGTGGTGATGACACAGACGGCTGAAAGTGCAGCATTGTCTCTGTTTGTCCTACTTTTGCAGTCGGACAAACCTGAATGTCTTTTTTTTCTTCTTCCATTTGCTTTGTCCCTGATGTGCTTGATGGTATGTTGAACAGCAAGTTTAGCCAAGTTTTACCGCATGCCCCAGAAGACCACAGGCTCATATAGCGGCTGCTTTCAAAAGCAGGGGAAGTACGCGCTGGCACCCCTCCAAACACTGCCGAATGTTTTGAACCGTAAATGTTCATTAAGTCGAATGTCGCTGTTAAAATATGTTTTTTCCGATGAGGTTATGTGTTCATGTACACGCAACCACTGCAGATTTAAAGTATTGTGCTTATTCTCTGGGGGGGAATTTCAGAATCTAGATTAGAACATAAATAGGTCCTAAATGTGTCTCTTAGTTTGGGTGGAGCTGCTAGGAGACCCCACAGATATCCAGGGGCTGAACAAATGTATTGAACATGTTTCTCTCTGGTCTTCTCAGATGGAACAGACCGAACGTCAACAATATGAAACAGAAGAAAGGAAGATACACTTCACTTCAGTTGAGGCCTGTTCAGTCCCTCGTCACCCAGCACAAAGATATTTGCTTATGAAAACCAGGCAAAGCGTTCACTACAAAATGACAAAAACTGTGTATATGTTCTCTAATATTTTTGTACTTTATTATATACAACTAAGTTTATTAAAAATGGATACAGATGATTATTATATTGCAGGTCAGAGAAAAAGTAAACTGTGCAAACTGCTCCATGTCGTCTGCAGGACTGTGACATGATGTGCAGAAGCTCAGCTTGCAGAGAGAAAAATGGTGGATTGGTGCTGTCTTAAAGGGTTCTGCCCTATTACGTTTTTCTTCTTTTCCTCCTGCCTTGGAGCAAGGCTTCTTTCCAAAAGACACTGACAGCCACAGCCCCTCCCCCAACACCGTGTTTGGATAAAAAAAAAAAAAAAAAACCTTCCCCATGCGGGAGTCAAGGCACTTTTAGAATAGAATCTTTTCTTGAGTTTGGGCACTAAGTTGTTACAGAGTGTCAAAAGTCCTGAGACCCAGAAGTGATTGAAGCTACGGTTTCCTCCTTAGATTCACAATTATTCTTTTCAGTTCCTGCAGTAAATAAGGAAAGCAGTTTGTCGCAAGCCTGTGAAATTCGAAAGTTCTCTTCTGAACTGTGTAGACTTCTTAACGCCTCAGCTGGGATTTCAACAGATTGAGAGTTAAGCATCATCCCAAATTGGTTTGTGGAGAGTCTGTCTATGAACGTAATGTGAATATCGCACAGCTTTGACGGCTGCAGAGCTTATTTCCCTGCGTAACTCCAGGAAGCCTAAATAAAATGAATTGCAAATCTGACGAGGGAACCCACGTCGTTCTTGGAGGTTTGCCTACAGAAAGACCTCGTCGCCCCGGCCAATCTGCTCGCACACTGACGCACTCGTTGAGAGGCTCCAGCTGTTGACCGGCGTTAAATCCCAGATACCAATCCAAACACTCCCTAGCCACACTCATTGTGGTGTAACCAGCGCTAGTGAGGGCCCGTGTTGGTTGAAGCTTAGAAGTTTCCCCCCACTTTGTTCTTCAGGTCCTCTCTCTCGCTGCCTTGCTCCCATACCAATGAAAGCTGAACATCTTTCTCTGGTCAAAATGCAGGGAAGAGAGGATGTAAAGGATGGGGGAGAAACTTGTAATTGGACTGTAGGCATTACCTTGGTGTTGGTAGTTTCTCTGCAAAATATGTAAGCGAAGTAGGAATGACTGTCCAAAGAAGAAGGGCTGTGCGATCATCCAGTTGCAAAAGATGTCTGTAGAAAAATGGATCAGAATGATATACCTTTTTTTTTTTTCCTTTTTCTGTTTTTAAAGAAGAGCAGTTTGAAGAATTCACCCCGGCTGCAACTTGTCTCTGTTTATATTTTATGCCCTGCCACATAAATGATGATGAATCTCATTTTGTGCCGAGGATTCCCAAAGGGAGGGGAAGAGAGGGAGGGAGGTGAGGGTGAGGTTTGCATGGTGCAAGAGCTGATTTTCTGTTGAATTGATGTACGCGAGGAGGGCAGAGTGTTTTCAATTTCCACTTTAATGCTGGGTGAGAAACCTTAATGAAACTCATCTCAACCCTCTGGCCCCCTTATGATTGGCTTTGGAAAATGAAGCTTGATCTGGTAATAAACGCTCCGGTGCACGGCGCCTCGCCCTCACAGCGCCCTTCCCTGAAAAACGGCCGACGTGAAGATTTGATGAATCATACTTAACGGTGCTTGACGATGTCCATATCTTCTGTTATTGTGTCTCAATGTGTTTCAGTCTCGGAAAAAAATATCCCTAACATTATCATGTGGTATCAGTGTTGAATCAAATCTGTCTTATACAGCCTCTGTCTTTAAATGTGGCAGAGCGGAGGTGCATGTATGTGTAATATGGTCTTAACCTTTGGATCACTCTTGGTTGTATCAGGCAGGGATAACCATTCACATTTCTGCAGAGCCATAGGAGGTCTGTCTCGTAAACATGGTTATTTACAGATGTCTTTTCCTATTGTATTTTTTACTCTCCCTTGATATTGATAACTTATGCTTTTGTTTTCTATAATCGCATGTTTTGCCACACTAATACAGCACTGTTGTAGATAGCGGACATGGTGGTTTGATGGTGCCCCAGAGTCACCGAAAGCTAGAGAGCAAAAAATATCGCAACTAATCGTAAATGTTTATACCACCTGAAATGTCACCACGGTTTACATCTCTCTGGGATTACGCCCCACTTCATGTTATATGATTTCATGAAAGTTCCATTGTCTTACTGTGTAACACATTAAAGAGCTGAAGCCTTCTCGCAAATGTTCTGGCTGGGTAGAGAACAAAAGCCTTCTACCCTTAATCCACGGACTCTCCTCGAGGCTCCATAGGTGTTTGAAGTGATGCTTGTATGAGGCATGTAACGCCTGCTTCTCTGGTCCCTGGGGTGATGAGAAAATAGTTTTCCTGGCCTTGTGATTCAACTGTCAGCCGTCACGTGCTGCCGATCTGTTCATGCGGTGCCTGAAACGCACACCTCCAGCATCCTCCATCTGTCCATTTAGGTTAATGGTCCTGAATAGTATTCTAGTCATGGATTTCCTCAGAGCAGGCTCTCGGATTGATCTGACTTACTGAATGCGTCACTTAAATGGACGTCTGCGGGTGAATGATGCTGACAACTTTTAAGACTTTGGTTTCTCTTATTTTAATAGTTTGACTATACTGTATATCAATACTAATGTGTTGTATACGACTCAGATGATCCTTTTCATAACCTCTGTAAAGTTTTTGGGTCCTTGAACGTGAAACGGCGATACAATGACTTAATTTATGCAGGCGTCTGTGCAAAACGCAGCAGGGTGTGACAATGATTATCTGAGCCACAAATGATGTGTGGTTCTAGCTAAACACTAATTGCAGGCCAAGGAATATGTTTACTCCATGTTTACATTCCAGTGATGCACGAAATGGATTATAGGGAATACACTTGTCTTGTTCAGTCTCATGTGGAGACTCCTAAGTGGTCCCTAGATCTTGTTGATGTCCCTGCCAGGCTTAGTTAACAAATAAAGCAGTCAGCTGCAGGCTACATTGCATCTTTGCCTTGTACGATTTCTATTTAATTCTGATGATTCCCCAGACATTTTTCTAATATTTTATGGACATTTTGCATCCCATGCTTACACTCTACTTTTTTACTGTCACTCGTATGTGTAAATGGTCTGAAGTGCAGCATTCGTCAGATCATTGACGGTCCAAATAAAGGAGTTTAATTCTTTTGCAACTTGACTCACGACTTGTCATTCTGTGGATCACATACTTATTAGCTACGCCAGCTTTGCTCAGCTGCCAAAAAGTTAATTTGCATCTTCACATTTGCAAATAAGAACACAATATTCTACACTTTTCAATACAACTCACATTTCCTTTCACTGAATTAGATACGAGCATTTCCATTTGTAGTTGTTTATAGTTGCTTTTATTTGCCACATTGCTGCACACATTAATATTTAAAAACCCACACTTCAGCTACTTCCTCTTAACTTCCGGGTTGCACTCGGCTGATCAGAAGCTAATGCTAGCTAGCCGCCTCCCCTCTCGCCAGTAGTTTATCCGAGGAGAACAAGAACAAACATTTTCGCCGGGATCTTCGTTAACATCTTCCTGCCGCAACAAGGTATGTTTACCGTGTGTTTATAAATGTGTTTATAAGTACACACACACACGGCGTTAGAGCTTCACTTCCTCACTGAAAAGTATCTGTTAGCAGCTGGCTAACCAACTAGCCTGCTGGGCATAAACAGCCGCTTGCTAACTCCCGTAGCATCGGTATGTTATCTTTTCACTTTAAGGACATTTATTTAATTACAAACTGTCCCGGAGAATGATTACATATGGCCGGTAGCTTATCACTAGTTTGAGGTGGAGTAGAGGAAGTTAGCAAGTAGACCTTATTTATCTGTATAAGTTAGCTTCGTCTTCGTTTCCTCTTCGTGTTTGATTCAGAATGAAAGAGGACAGTTTGATCTGCGATACTGATCATCTTTGTCAAATTACACATATAAGCTCAGGGGAGTCCGAGTTGTCCACGGTTTACTTATAAAGTCACAGTAGCGGCTTCCTTCTGTCTGTCTGTCTGTCTCGATGTAACGGGTAGCTAAGTTACATTTCTCGCTGTAGCTAGTAGCTTCAGACCGAAGCTCTCACTAAGCTAATGTCGCTTATTTTACTTTATTCAAACAAACATACTCACTCTTTGTTGTTATGCTTCACTTCTTTCTGTTTTGTTCGAGTTAAAGTAGATGTAACTCTTTTAAACATGACTTTGTTGCAAATAAAAGTCCACCATATAGATGTATTTTAACTGTTGATGTTAATTTTATTATCAATTAAGTATCAAAAGTATTTTTTGATAATGACTGTACTTTTTTTGTGTTTGTTTGTTCTAAAACACAGAGTGAACTCATACTTTTGGCATGGTAGTGAAGTAACAGTAATTATTTGCCAAAGTGTAAACACTCACGTAAAGTATGAATTCTCCCAAAATGTATTTAGGTGCTGTAATGAAACATACTTTGCTACATTACAGGGAATGATGTCAAGATAAGATGTCCAGTCTATGTGGACGGCAGCGGTAATTAGTTTGGTCAAACATTAATGCGCTTAATTGCCAGCAGCTGCATAAACTGTGGGGACCGTTTAATGCTCCGGTGTAGACAATGATGTTCCTCCAGCAGCTCAGTGGAAGAGCCTGTTTCAGCATAACAAAGCGACCCGTAAAGGAATGTTTTGCTGATTTCGGTGCGGGCGAACTTGACTGGCCTCCGGAGGCCTGAGCTCAACACCAGTCAGCACCTTTGGGAAGTTGTGGATGGAACGCTGACTGTGATCCTGACTTATCTCCCCCACGCTCTCACGGCTCCGCCCAAGCAAACGGCTGCATCTGTGCTCTGATATCCACTGCCAAACTAAAGCGGAACGGTTTAGGAATGTGATGCTCAGCAATGACGTGTGCATTTTGTAGAGACTACGTTCTTCACTTCGTATTACATGTTTTGATTACAGCATTTAAACGTAACTATTGTTTTTTTTGTTTTTCTCCAGGTTGCTCAAAGTCTCCACAGTTGAGATTCACGGGCGATGACGTGTCGAGCACAGGATCTATATGGGAGACCTGGTGAAAGCTAACCGCAGTCACAAGTAGTGCGTCAGCACTGTTCCGCCGCGTCATTGAATCTGCCATGTCGTTAACGGCGGAGTCGGGGAACCGAGGGAAAGAAAGGGAGAGGGGAGCTCGGCCCAAGGTGAGACAGAGCCGGTCAGAGGAGCGGAGAGACACCGGCAGTGGACGGAAAGGTCCAAAAGGGAAGAAGAAAGGCCTCGTCTCCCACGAAGCAGCTGCTGAGCGGCCTGTCAGCGACGGCTTTGAGTATGGGGAGCTGCTGAGTGACCTTGAGACCAGGGACCAACCTTCAACCTCTCCGGTCAAGGACGGGTGGAGGTGCCAGGGTTTGGACGTTGGTGCCTCGTTACTGGGACAAGAACGGACAGGGGCGGGACACGGACTGTTGACGGTTGGTTCTGTCCCGGAGTTAATGGTGGCAGGCGACAGCGAGGGCAGAGGGTCGAGCAGCAGTCGCACTTTCCGACAAAAAATCCAAGATGCTATGGGGCAGTGTTTCCCCATAAAGACTCACAGCACAGCGCAGCCGTCGCCCATCCTCACATCGGCTGCCTGTGCCTCATCCAGGCGCAAGATCCATCTCAGCGAGCTGATGTTGGACGACTGCCCGTTCCCTGTGGGATCAGAGCTGGCTCAGAAGTGGTACCTCATCAAGCAGCACACGGCCCCCATCACCCAGCCTCCCGTGCTGGACTCCCCGGTGGTTTGTAGCGCCCCGACCTCAGCCATGGCTGCCGCCGTGGTGGACGACGTAGACGACAGGTTGCGAGAGCGCAGACGTATCAGTATCGAACAAGGCGTGGAGCCACCACCCAATGCAGAGATTCACACGTTTGAGGTGACGGCGCAGATTAACCCCCTGTACAAACACGGCCCCAAGCTGGCTCATGGCATGAATGAGTTAGCAGGAGCTGACAGAGCAAACGTGCAGCAGCAGCAACAGCAGCAACAACAACAACAACAACAACAACAACAACAGCAGCAGCAACAACAGCAGCAGCAGCAACAACAGCAGCAGCAGGAACTTCTCCTCCAGAGGCAGCAGCAGCACCAACTCCTGCTGAAGAGCTGTTTGGACACGCTGGATGAGGTGGTGGCTTCAGCCTCAGCTTCACCCTCAGCCTCAGCCCCAGCTTCAGCCTCAGCCCCAGCTTCGGCCTCGACCTCGGCCTCATCTTCAGCCCTTCTCCACACCATTGATTCAACGACTGAGCCCCTGGTGGACCCAGATGTGGCAGTGCCCAACGTGCCACCGCCAGCCATATTCCCCCCGACTGAGCATCACAAGTCTCACGCCGGCTACCACATTCACACACAGATCGACTACATTCACTGTTTAGTCCCAGACCTGCTGCAGATCACCAACCTCCCGTGTTACTGGGGGGTGATGGATCGCTACGAGGCGGAGACGCTGCTGGAGGGAAAGCCTGAAGGAACCTTCCTCCTCCGCGACTCCGCCCAGGAAGACTACCTCTTCTCCGTCAGCTTCCGCCGCTACGGCCGCTCCCTCCACGCGCGCATCGAGCAGTGGAACCACAACTTCAGCTTCGACGTGCACGACCCCAGCGTATTCCACGCGCCCACGGTCACCGGCCTGCTGGAGCACTACAAGGACCCCAACTCCTGCATGTTCTTTGAGCCGCTGCTGTCCAACCCCATCCACCGCACGCAACCCTTCAGCCTGCAACACATCTGCCGAGCCGTCGTCAGCAGCTGCACCATGTACGACGGCATCAACGTGCTTCCCATTCCGAACGCTCTGAAGAAGCACCTGAAAGAATACCACTATAAACAGAGAGTGTGTGTGCGGCGCATGGACACCTGGTGGGAATGAAGATCAACTGAAGAAAACTTTACCCGAGCACGAGTCGGCTCTTTCCTCGCTCTGTCCCCGGCTGCATTAACCCACACCGCACTGTACTTATTTATTTTTTAGCCGTATAGGTCTTACAATTGTATTAACTGACGACATGAGGCGATATGTATCCTCACTGATCTTGCACAAAGTTATCCTCAAATTAAAAATGAACCCATTTCAACGATGAATCTGCGGCGTTAAGAGGTTTTTACTCTGGCGCTCCGTCACGTGTTTGTCGAGTGAGACCAAATCAGCTCGATTACGCTGATGATGGGGTAAGGTTTCCCGGTGTGAATTGAGATGATTATAATAGAGCTGTTCATCAGTCACGTGCTGAGAAGGTGGAACACACACTGACACGCTTCCATTCTCCCGGCTGATGGATGTGAGCGCGGCCAATCTGCAGTGTTAATCATCGGTTCCTGCATCGAGCCACAGCTGATTAGAAAGAGATGAGCAGCGGGTCGGTGCGCTTATCTTATTTTTAAAAAATAAATATATATCTGAAAATAAATGAAAGAACAGATCCAGTATAGGTGTTTGTCAGGAAATGAAGCGGTGACTACATGCTGGCCTCTCGTCACCGCTCGCTGTATTTACATTAGAGACGGTAAAGCAAAATTAAATACGGTGCAGACGGTTCAGAACTACAGGAAAGAGACAAAATATGTTCCATGTGACAGTTGGATTGCATTAGATTGAATGTTGCTTCTTCTCATTCCTGCACACCTTCATTGAGCATGATAGTGTGTGTGTGTGTGAAGGCTCAGGATGCAGCCGTCCAGTCCAACATAGAATAGAATAGAATAGCTGTTATTGTATATGATAATACAACGAAATGCATTTGTGCTGTGCCTGAATCTTTGAACAGTCATCAATAACAGCAATAAACTATAAATAAACAACTATAAATAAATAATAAATAATGAATAACAGTAAATAAACAACACACAGTTCCCTTCATACATTAAAACATAAGTAGTCCCACAGCTCAAGATGTTCCAATAGCTTAAGATGTCTCATATGACATGTCTGACATGTGACATGACAATGACATCCTATATGACATCACAACATCACATGACATCACATATGAAATATGACATCACATGACATCACATATGACATCACGTGACATCACATATGACATATGACATCACATAACACCACACATCCCACATGACATTGTGACATCACATCATCACACCCCAAATGACATCACAGGTCCCTTGCCCCATATGACATCTGATGACATCATAGCTGAAGATGCCCAATATGTCCCAATGTGTCCCAATTTGTCCCAATATTGCAATTGACTTTTGGGGTACTAATTTGTCCAATGTTTGATTTTGTTTAGCTCACTTATGGCCCTTACACAGAAGCTGTTCTTCAGTCTGGTGGTGCGCGTGTTCAGTGATCTGTATACTACAAAAACTCTAAATATATAAATGTATAGAACCGCGTGGACGGCAAACCGATTCGCAAATGTTGACTTTGTCTTGGGTTGTTGAATTTCTTCTTGGAAACTTTGACTTTATTCGGGTCTTTTTGAATAAATAACTGCAGAATTGACCGATTTAACTAAACCGCTATTTGCAAACTCAACTTTTTTGTATTAAAGTAAGGCGACATGATTAACAGTGCGGTGTGTAATGGAGAGAGAGAGAGGACGGATCTCTGTGATGCTGCAGGCTGCTTTGATATTTGCGATGCATCGGTCGTGCGCTCATCCGCTAATGAAGCTGCTATTGTTTAAACATCAGGTCCAGGCAGCGTCAAAGTCTGCATTCCAAATGCGGCGTCTGGAGCGTTGACCTTTGCATAGCAAAGATACTGTTAAAACTGCTAAATCACGGCTGAATATGATTGAAGACTTCATAAGGTGGAAGACGCTTTAATCCCAAAGTCATGTACACACAGTACGAGGCGCAGTGTGTGAACATCAGCGGGACAAGTTCCAATCATCTACCTGTGTCTCTCTATTGTTCAATCAAACGACATGGACGTTTAGATTCACAACTGTTTTGTTGCTAAATATTTACATCCCTTCTCGGTGAGTGCAGTGTTTGACAGTGCAGCGTGCTGTGTTGCATCACGCACAGCAGGTGGCTGTAAAGAGCTTCAGAGGGTTTCTCCATCACTACTCTCAGGCATGTGTGTGCGTGTGTGTGCTCGCTGTGTGTGGCTCTTGGAGGTGAGTGTGATGGTGGTGGGAGTGAGTGTGTGTGTGTGTGGATGCTGCAGCTGGCAGTGGTGCAGCACTCATCATGCAGGTATTACAGGCCCCCAGGGAGGAGATGGGGAGGGGGGAGTTTTCTTTTAGCGGGGCCCCAAAGGGACATCGTGCTCAGGCAAAGCAGAAAGCTCATTGGCTACACATGCTTAGTGCAATTGTCCCTCTTTGTTCCCATTTTCCATTGAGGGAGGAGATTTTCCCTCTGAGCCTAATCTGTACAGTTGAGCATCATCGGAGTGGAGAATAGGTTTGACATGCTGATAACACCTGGGGGACGCTACACACACCCTCCCCCCCCAAATAATCTGTTGATGAGAATCTAACAAACCCTCTGGAAAGGAGCAACCTGCCACAGATTCCTCCCGTGTGTGTGTGTATGTGTGTGTGTGTGTGTGTATGTGTGTGTGTGTCTGTGTGTTGTGTAGGAAAGTCGAGCAAGACAGCAGCGAGAGATGCACGGTGTGTCTAGACCATTAATCCAGGGTGTATCAAAGCCATTTCAGATTCTCGCAGGATGCATATGGCTAGACACTGTTCTGCTCATCCACCCAGAGAGGAGGAATACATTTCACTGACAGAGGAAACACTGCAGCTCAGACGGGAGTTATTTTTGGTCAGTAAATGAATCCTGCTCGCTGTTTCAACCTTGAACACAAACGGGAACAGGCTGGTGTTTCATGTCGTACATTTTCAAAGAGATAACTTCTTGTCAAAACCAAGTGAGCGATTTCAGAGTTATTAAACTTGCAGCTCTTAAAGGTCCCAACAATTCCACCCCCCTGTAGGAGGAACATTGTGTCACCGTGAGGCGTTTACGTTTCATGTTTGTTTCCCTGGAGGCGAGCCTTTGATTACGCCGCAATTCCTTTACCTCCCATTTACAAAACCAAATGCTCGGTCGTTCTCTGAGGCGTGTGTGAACTCCAAGTTAAGCTCCTGCTACAGACGAGCCTCTCTCTCTCTCTCTCTCTCTCTCTCTGTCTCTCTCTCTGCATTCACATTCCCCAGCAGCTTGTTTTCCTGCTGCAGCATCTCTTCATGCCGGCTTTTTCCTGCCACTGTGTTTCTCACTCTTCTCTGCATTGACAGGGTGTTGATGCAGTAATGAGGTGCCGGGCACGATCCCACCAACCCAGAGGATAGTAGCCTGCAAACACTGATATAATTGCAGTGAAATGACACACACAAACACACACACACACACACACACACACACACACACACACATACACCGCCCCAATCCTGAGCTATAGCTATACCTCCAGAAGTCATTAACCAATAACCAGAAAATAATGAAGGGCTTTAAAAGAGGTGATTTGGTTTCGGTTGTATCCAAAGCTTTATAAACGATCGCAGCCATTAATTTGACTTGAAGTTGTAAACTGTATCATGTAATGTGTTTCTGTGCAGAGCTATAACAGAGCTTCAGATAACCCCCAGATATAATTAATGATAAGCATTGTGTGTTTTGAGAAGAAAGGATAATTATAGGCCTTCACATTGAGCGTGGAAATGGCTCATATATCACTGAAAATAGGTAAGGCAAAAGACATAAATATCTGTATGAGTGATAAATTAAACTGCACACATCAGACTCCCCGTGACCAATTATGTTGTTGTGCGTTACAGCAAAAAAAAAAAGTACAAATGGCAGAGGAGTGTGTGTGTAGCTGTGCCAGCCAGTCATTACACCAGTCGTTCCTCATTATGGATGTCTTTTTGCACCCAGCCATCATTTCAAGTATTTCCATGTCGAAATAATCTCACAAAATTACAGAAACCACACACACACACACACACACACACACACACACACACACACACACACAGACACACACACAGCATAATTACATCATAACCATCACTCACTCAATGGCGAATTGATTGTCTCTTCCTGCACCGTAGTAATCTATAATGCAATAGTTGCTTTATAAAAATGCCTTATTATGTTGTTGAAGTGATTACGGTGTCATTTATTTCAATAAGCACATACAAACCGTCACGAGTGGTGATGTTATGATTTTATCAAAACAAGAGGCAGAACAGAGGCGTTTCATTCATAAGAGTAACCAGAAACATGTTAGAAACAGGAGATCATACTCAAGAAACAGCCTCAAATCAAACGTAGGGGCCTGTAAGTGACACTAATAGACAATAGAACTATATGTGTGTGTGTGTACAGTTCTGTTGCTTTAATGAAAAGCTTTACAGACGTTTTTCTGTCAGTAAATGTCAGTTGTGAGGCAGCGTGGCCTCCATGTTACAGTAGCAGGGTTACAGAGCTGACATTTCAAACTTACAATGGTCATTACTCTCCAGTCAAGACGCAGAAACCTGACATTCCCATTCTCACTGAGACTTTACAGGCATTTACTGAAAACATTCAGAGGGTGTAGCATTCACTGTGGCTGATGACTACAAGCATTCGTTTAACAAAACAAAACATAATAAAGAAAATGAAGCACGTACACTCGCGTTCTCGCTGTTGTTCTGCTACGGGAAGAATCATGTCAGTCGGTGATAAATAATTGTTTTTGTACTTTCATCACGAGTAACTCTGACTCGTGAATTATCAAAGCAAAATGCTATTTGCATGGAAAACTAATTAAAAGCATCAATGAATATTTCTATAAACTGACATAACCTTCACAGGAATCTATGACTGAAATGGCAAAGCTTTAATAAGTTCATTTAACAGATATTAGCCAACGAACACAAATATCTTGCTCAATTCATCCAGCGTCATTCACTGCAAATACTAACTGTAACTACAGCGCCCTCTCATGGCAAAGCGCTAGATTTGTCATCACAGGTCAATCACAGGTATGAGTCATGACGTTCATCTGGCTGCGTTCCGTTTAGGAGCATCTGTCTGACTCAGGCTCTCAGGCTTTAGTGACTGAGCCATTAAGCGCAGATTGAACGCTCCGCCCGGCGAGCACGCTAAGTGATCCAAATCAAACGCCCTCGACGGAATTCGCCGTGCGGCAGGTGTGTTTGTTGAAGCAGGTTCGCTGTTTGGAGAGGACGGAACATGTTTAGCAAAGGCTCAATGGAGACCCCGAAAGTTTACAAGCGGCACTTAAAAGGATTACAAAACAACAAATGATAATATTCCTCCACATGGGATAATCTTTATTTCCTTTCTAGCGGAGATGAACGAGGCTCCACCGGCTAATGGTAAGTTAAGCTAGTTACACTTAACTTTAGTTACTTTATCTCCAGATTTAATAGGGCATAATATTTGTGTGTGTGTGTTTCTGTGTTTTTGTGCGCGCCGCAGGCACTGTTGTGTTAATATAAAGTTACACATTCGCTTTAGAGTCCATTATGTTTGTTTATCTGTTCTCCCTCTTATTCCCTTAAAACCACCGAAGAAGAACGGAGAGCGTTTCCATGGTGGCTCAAAATTCCCTCAATCTGTGTCAATGTGTCACCTGATTGGCTGATGATGACGTTTTGTTATAGTTATGGTGATATAATATGATATAAAGTGACATTAAGAAACATTCCGTCACAGATGAACACAGCATTACATCATTAGTTCCCCAGAGGCGACCTGAACAGTGACGGTAGATAAACAGTTACAGGACCATAAAGTAGTAGCTTTCTGATGTAGGTTCATGTTTTTAGTCATTTACTTTGATATATTTCCCGCTTTAAACTCATTTTGTGTGAAGTGCTTTTTTCCCCATCACGCCTGCTTCCTTAAACACAACAACCAGCCATCCAAAGTGATACAGGTTCTTGTTGCCCGGTTGAATTCAGTCCATCATCAACAACACAAGTGCAGCCAAAGTGGAGCCTGACAGCCAGACAGTCAGACAGTCAGACAGTCAGACAGCCTGACAGCCTGACAGCCTGACAGCCAGACAGTCACAGTGACCCAAGTTACTTTTTCAAGCCGTCCCTGTGTTTTGGAAATCCCTTTTAGTCCCACGGATTGGATTTCTGCAGTGAGCCAGACGGCTCTAGTGTTGGTTTCTCCTTTTTGTTTAATGGCAGGTTTCTCATAGACCCGGTTGGAGTTTCTCCTCCAGCCTATGAGGGTGAGCTCTCAGGTTGAATAATGATTCCGTTTATGCATTTCACTGTCCTCAAATCAGGACGGTAGGAATTGGTAAAAGGTAGCTATGGAAAAGGAGAGGGGTGACATCCTGTGTTAATAAAAATAACGTGAGGCGATGACTTAATCGGCGTGGGGATGTGGTAATTCAGTCATGGCCGCAAATGACTTTAACACACCAGAGTAATGCGGCGTGGGCCCAGCCGGCAGCGCCCGACTCTGGTGCAGGTATTCAGACGCTTTCCCTGTAGATTAATGAAACCAATGAGCTCCTCCGGCTCAGAGGACGGTGCATTGAAAGTGGTGTAGGCTCATAACAAATGGAAGTGACTCCTAAAGTGGCACTGGTACCCCGGACTCTCCCACTGCCTGGGCTGGCGTTGAGCTGTTTGTGGCCTCTGTAGTGTCAGAGTAGAGCTGCTGCTTCAGGAGCCTCAACCAGTTGTATAACAAAGCCTCTATGCTGATGACTTTACCATGTCTTTGCGTAAAACAAATCCAAAGAGCTTCATTAACCTCCCTGTTGTTCTGAAGATATATTTACTTCCCATTATCGGATAATAAGACAGTGGGAACTAAGTAATCATATTGTGGCAAGGACTTATTTATCTCCTTCCTTTGTGTTAACTTTACATTGTTTTTATTTAACACATGGATGTCACCTCTCCTCTGTGTTCAACCAATTATACTTTACACTTTACTATTATGTGTGTATCAGAATTCACATTAGCCACCAAAGAAAAGAGGAAGGGGGTCTTGACATTGGCTTGTGTTTTTGTACAACAAAGTCACAGCATCAACAGCAATGGCGAGGTAAAACCTAACGGAGCCAAACGCAGCAGACACCGGGGCGCCACAGAGGTGAACGTCGGCCGTGCTTTTCTTTACCGATTGCCTGCATTATTCATCTGCTCCTTCAGGGTCTCTTACCCACGGTTCTGCACACATTCTGTTAGACACCTCTTCAAGATGATTGACACGTGTTGGCGAGGAGGGTGTGTTCAACAAAGCACTCTCTAACTGGAGGCTACGGTTACATATTGCGGCTTTAATCATGTTGCAAATATAATAGCTGGCATGTCAAATGGTTGATTTTGTGATTGATGTGTTTTTGTGCCGTTGATGTTGTTTACATTCAGGCTTCTCTCCTCCTTCTTCTTCTTCTTCTTTTCTCCTCTTGTAATTCTATATAGGCACGTCTGAGAACTACTCAATCAAACCGAGAAACACTTAACACCCCCGCCGCGCTGATTGTCGATGCAAATTTGCCAGGTATTTTTGAAAGCCAGTCTAATGAAAAAGTGTACGGAAGGCAGAAGCACAATATGGTTCGTTAGACGTCTGAGATGGACAACAGATGGCTGCATCAGAGATCTGACGTGGAATTTCTGTTCTGCCCGCCTTGTCTCCTTTTAGACAAAAAAAAAATTATTGCTCTGCGAAATCAGTCAGTCCAACAAAGACCCTTTGCAAACACGAAGACATGCATGTGTAGTTCCATTCACTCTCCTACTGTCTTTGGCTCGCCAGGTATAGAAGATTCCATGATAGAGCTAAGATGACAGTGATACAGTAACACCATAACAGATTGGGTTTTCTCCACTATAATTACGACTAAATTGCTCTATAATCCTACTACTGAATTTCTTGACGTCATGGGGAAAAGTTCTCCCCATCTTTGGATACATTAATATGCCTGTTTGTTTGAGTGAGTGTGTGTGTGTGTGTGTATATGGAGGGCCACCTGTGAATGAAGAAGGAAATGAAAACAGTCGATGTTTTTTTTTTTTTTTTTCTGTCTGAGTCGAGGAAATTGGTTAAAAACCGTGATTGAGCAGTGCGGCTATTTCGCTAGACGGAGCTCTGTGGAAGCCCACCAGCAGAGTTTGGTTAATCACGCTGTGTCTAATACATCAGCATTATGTGACCTGAGAGTGCATGCGGCGGTGTGGCGTAGATCATTTTTATTTGCCGTAGCGAGGCCTTTCTGTGATTTATCCGTAATGTAGTTTGCTTTCTGCCCGAAATTAATAGTTCAGCTGGCGTGGAGACCATAGTGCGCAGTTGATCCAATCAATTTGATCCGTCTGGGTGAAATATTTTAAGCCGGTTGTACCCTTCTGATGATTCACTGACACCAGTCTAACGCTGGGAAAAGAATTATTTATCAAGTTTTTGGACGAGGCAAATGTTGGAGGATTGCCACCTTTCAGTGTTTACGGGTGGACTCCAGAGGAGTCAGGATGAGGTCTCTCTCTCTCTGCCACCCGAGACAGAAGTGCAGCCAAGGTTTCTGCGCTTCCTCCTCTTCCTCCATTTTCCTCCTGCTTCATAAAAATTATAGCGTCATCCTCAACAGCAATCACGTACAGCAGATTAGGTGGTGTAAATCTTTATGTCTCAAGCATGAAGTCAAGGTCAGGAGGATTCTGTCACACTGGTAAACCTTCTGGCTTTGCTTATCTCTCTGCTGGAGCGCCTCACTCAAATCCTCACACAGGGATTTTAGGTCCAAGAACAACTTAATGTGTTGATGTCTTTCATTACAACAGACCCATGCAGTAAGCTTTTCAGTGATCCATGTCCTTCTTCAGTCACTTTGGCTCTTAGATCCGTCCGTACCTTTAGAAAAATACAGAAATGAAAGAGGTATTGTTTGGCAAAAAATGCCAAAACGGTGTTGTACAGCTGTTTCCATTTAAATTTCCAACAGTGTAAAAGTAGCTTTTAGCATTCTAAGATGGATTTTTACTTTTACTGCCCCTTTGACTGCAGTTTCACTCGTCATCAATTCAAAGCAACTGGAATTCAGCTCAGACAAGTGAGTGCTGCAGAACAGCTTGTTTAAATTCTGTTACTCACCGTTGAGACTTTGGTGGAGATACTTTCGCTCACCTTTCCCACCTTTCCCACTAGAGAAGACAGACAGACACACACACACGCACACACACAGTTTGGATGGCTGTAGTCTGAGAACATCAAAATTTGAAAGAACACACTGGATTGAAGCATAACTGGAGGAAAAGGAGAGTGAAATCAGATATTTGTAGTGGTTTTAGAGAAAGGTATAATGAGGACATCAAGCAGTGTTTGTAAAGCACAGGAGCAACCTGCAATGCAGCATTTTCCACTTTTGATCTGCTAACAATTGGCTCACTTTACAGCTTTAGCTTCAACTTCCTTTCATCTCTTTGAAGCGTTAATTCTGTGCCGTTGTGTTTTCTGTACTGTAACATTTAACACTTTGCCATTCTAACCCAGATAAAACAATGACATGTTAGCATTCAACAACATTATATCCCATGAGGCTTTGACAACGACGGTGCAAATGCTTAATACTAATCTAATCAAATTCTCTTGTTGAAAGCTAACACAGGCGACTAACAACATTGCTGATGATAGTCATATCAAAGCAAACTGTAGTCTCAGCTTGCTTTGATGTAAACAAATGGATTGAGGAGAAGACGCTTAAAGGCTGCTATATATTTTCTTGAGGACAAAATTATTTCTTAGTTGTTTTTGCACAGGAATTCTGCATTCAGTTGAGGTAAGAGATAGTAACTCTAAAGTTTGAGAGGTCCCTCAGGCGAGTCTTAAGAGATGGACAAAACGAGGTCAGCGTGCAGCGTACCTGCCGACTCCTAATCCTGGTCCAGGTTTGTTTTTAGTTCAGCACCCGCCCTGCTCACCCGATTTGGCTCCCACAGTCTTTCAGTTCAGTTACTCAGCACAGGCTTTCAGCTCTGTGGAAATGCGGGGAAAATGATGAAGCTGATAGAGATGTCACGGCGGCACATTTATACATTTTATTAATAGAGATTGTATTTATGTCTGGTTAGACCCGATTGGCTGTCTTCCTAACAAAGTAGATATTTTTCCTTCCTTCCTTTCCTGTTTGTTGCACAGAATTATGTTATAAAATAGTGAAATTCAGGTTTGAGCAGTTTTGGCTCCAGTAGAATAGAAGAAAAGAGCGCAGGAGCTGCTGCAGCTTATGTCCATTGGCTCCTTGGCGTGCTGAGAGAAGACGAGCCTATACAATGTTTAAAACAATCCATAGTGGAAAAATGGTGTGAAATCAAAAGTAAGCTGCTGTGCCGAAGAATTCTTCGCCTGCTGAGGACACCGGTAGTAATGCCCTGTCCAAGCCCAACATTAAAGACTGAACTGCACACCCTGCACACCCTGCACACCCTGCACACCCTGCACACCCTGCACACCCTGCACACCCTGCACACCCTGCACACCCTGCACACCCTGCACACCCTGCACCCCACAAGAAATCAGAGCAGGGGCTGCATGTGTCTCACTTATAGAAGGCACATAAAACTGCAGTCGTTTGGACATGGAAGCCAGAAGGTATTTTCGCATGACAGACTTACAAAGAGAGATGAGGAATTGGAGACAAGTAGAACAGTGATGGATGACCTAGATGCATAAAAAACATACACAAACATATGGGAAGCTAGGGGGATTGTGTGAACAGTCACAATACGGATGAATTGAGACATTAATGAGTTCTCTACCGAGCAACAACAGAGTATCAAGAGTGTCCAGAGTATCTGTAAACTGTAAAACTTGATTTAAGTGCAGCAAGTGTAAGCAGTTTTTCCCGAGGTTAGCATCCTCCAGGAGGCAGTGGTAATGAAGAGGCAGGTGATGGGGTGAGAAAAGGATTATACACCTGAAAATGCACCCATCCTCTGGATCAGCAAGTGGGGTATGAAGTGGTCCTTAAGCAGAAAGGCTAGGCTGTGGTCCAGCAGAGGACCAGCTTAGAGGATAAGTGCAGTTTATTAAATGGCAAACAAAAAGCCATACAGCACCGGGAGATCTCTGCTGATTGACATCTGCTTCAGACTCCTCCGCAGATTTGTTGTGCGAGTCTTGCCGGCCCCTGAGAGAAATAAATTGCTAATTCCACCGACATACTGCAGGTGTGCACTGCTGGCCCAGCTGAATCGCACCCATTTCTCCCAAGGAAATCGAATAAAAGGCGAGAACAAAGCGGCGAACTCAGATCCATCCAATACGCCACACACCTTCTGTAGCACAACAAAAGGAAGCGATATTTGGCCCGTGTTCGCTTTGAGGTTTTCGGAAATGGCACTTCTGCTTTACTACGTTGTAAAAGGCAGTAGTTAGTCTCTCAGCGTCGCCTGAAAAATAGGCATCATTATGACTCTTTATGACTGTAGTAAAATGTGTGCTTTAATCAATATGGCAAACCCAAAATACCCACAGTTCTTGATTTGCAGGTTTTTGGCATGTAAGGTAAAAACATTTCTGTGTGCAATTGTGACCACACTACATGGAATCCACTGGAAGGTGTTTTAAGGACAAGACCCTCTCAATACTTGGTGTTAGAAAGCCCCCAAGTGACACAGTGGTAATGAGGAGAAGTTTAAATACAAGGCTTTAGAGCCGAGAAACTACCTCTGTAATGCGCCATTTCAAAGTGTGGACTGTAACTGATTTTCTCTTATTAACCGTCCCCTTATTAGCCTAATGAACACTGCAGGACCCTGCACATAGTGCTCCACTCAAAAAAAAAAAGAAGTCCAAAAGACGCCTGAGAATAATGGATGAAGAGAAGCAGCGGAGAATCTGTGACTTCTGTTTATGAGTGTGTGTGTGTGTGTGTGGGTGTGTGTGTGTGTGTGTGTGTGTGTGTGTGTGTGTGTGAGAGAGAGAGAGAGAGAAGAGAATCTTTTTTTGTTTCACTTTGGTATATCAAGGGTCTGAATTAGACAACGCAGCAGTGGAATTATGTTGGATATCGGAGGCCCAAGTTTAGCTTTGATCTCGCTTGACGGATAACGTCGCGGTTTAGTTGTTGGTAGCCAGAAGTGCGAGTATGTGTGATTCTTGTACGTCAGACAAAAAAGTTACAAGCACAATCCTTGTGTCTCGTAATCCAGTTGCTGAAAAGCATTGCTGAAAAGCCTCACATTCAAGATTCAGCCTTAACAGCCTTAATCTGTTTGGAACCCGGCCCACATGACGAGTACCGCCGGGGGAGCGTTCCAATTCTGTTGCCTAGCCTTGTAGCGTGAGTAAAGGGAGCAAAGTTCATCCCACTTTCACCAAACCAAACAGAAATCCAAACAAAGAACGACAGATCTGTCGGCTGATTCAGGCTGGAACATATCAACGACAGGTTGGAGATTACCGTTCCTTTTTTAACTTTGAACAGAGATAGAAATTGACTTTATTAATTCATTTTTGAAAAGCCCAGCGTGACAGTTTTGTCTACTTGATGGCAAGCGTTGTTGTGAATGACTATGACCTTTGTGTTTAGCAAAAGTAGCAAAATGATAACAACAAAGCAGCTGTCATGTTGTGTTTATTCAAGAAAACCTAAAAGTGCAGCTTCTAATGCTGTGAAACATTGAAATGTGTTGTAGCGGCGCATTAATTTACCTGCCGCGTTTGCAAAAACCTCTCCCAACGACCGTTTGCTCTGACAGCTGTTCTTGTGAACGGGAGAACGTGGGGTAAACAAAGACCAGGTGAGCACGGCGTTGGCGTTTGAGGAAGGAGGCGGCACCATTTGCACTTTGTTGTCACTGAACCAGAAATGTGTTTTTACTGGTCAACAGTCACGCGCTGATCATGATGATGATGGCACGTATCCATTATGCAGCACATCACCGCTTCAGCTGCTAGCCAGGAGGCACTGACAGGCTCATTAAAATGGAGCTTTAATTAATGATCTTGTCTGTTTATTACAAGTGTCATGATGTGCTCGACTGCAGCACCTGCACACTGGCACATTCCTCGCCTTGACAATACGCCCCCGCGCCTATCTTTGCCGTCATCTGGGGTTTCCAGATGCAATGTTTAATTCTCTTAGAAAGGCCAGGTTAAACTTAGAATCTGCTGCAGAGTCCTCCCCCCACCACAAACCCCACACCCATACCCACACACACACACACACACACACACACACACACACACACACACACACACACACACACACACACACACACACACACACACACACACACACACACACACACACACACACACACACACACACACACACACACACACACACACACACACACACACTGACAGTCTTGCCTCAGGCTATGGTCACTTTCATTATAAGAGACAGCAGAGTAGATTCGGTTGCTGCTGCAGTCGCCGTGGCAGCTGCAATAAGGAGCACGGCTCTCTCACGCTCTCGCCCGGTTAATTACAAACGGGCAGGACGGAGGCAAGAGCTCGTCGTTAACCTTCCTGTGCCCCTTGTTTTATTACGCGTAAATTTCCATGTCTTGTTAGTGTAATCCTGCCCATCCTCGTGTCAGCGTCTGGGCTTTGTGCAGTTTCCTGCTTGTGCATCACCGACCTTTTCATTAAATACCCTGAAATCTTAACTTCAGATTGTACACTTGTAGGTTGTTTAAAAAAAATTTATTTCATAAATGTTCAAAAAAAGAATGTGCCATTGAAGCTCAGGGTTATGAGATGTGCGCTCGCTCCTCACCAACCGCTGATTTTGTATTCCGGCGGGAGTCTTGGCTTGCTGCCCCTCGCTGCATGCACAGAGGGAATCCCAAATTCCCATCGTAAAAAGCACAGGAAGCTGTGACCCCCTTTTGAAAGACTATGAATCATCCTGTTATCTCCATCGCTTCAGCAGCGTGCCTCTCATCCAGACACATTGCTGTTGAGTCAGGGCTGGATGAAAGCTGCGGACGAAGGCGGCTTTAGTGACACGGCGTAAAGGCATTCCCCCCTGAATTGAATTGGGGGAGTCCGATTTTCAGGGACTTTCAGATTTGCAAGCGGTGCATCAGACTCGGAAGGAAAGTCGGTGCAGAGTGTGGCGCCTAAGCGGTACATAAGGTAGAAAGATATAATGATCTGTTCAGTAATGCTCTTTTTTTCCTCCTGGCTGGGGCTAATGGAGCGCAGAGAGTCATTAGCATGCCGTGTGCGCGTGGAGGCAAATTAGCTCTTGGCCTTGACACTGTGACTCAAAAACAACCAGCCCTTTACGTCAGCTGATGAAATGCGTCGAATCCCTAACGTCGGCTGATTTTTTCCCCTCTTAATTGGTGGTGAAAATGGATTCTTCATTTAACATGCTGGCCGCAGCCTCGCCGGGGACCCAATTTGTCCTCAGGTTTTTTGCCAGTTAAACCGGCAAAAATGAATAACCGTTGCCAATAGAAATGGTAAATTCTGCTTTCAGGGCAGGGCGGGGGCTGGCTAACGTTTATTGGTTTCTAAATCTAAACTGCAGCTTTGTGCAAAATGTTTGGCTTTTTCAATCGGTTCAGTTACGTTCAATTTGGCCAGCACACACTGAGTCAGTACCAGCCGCCCACATTGCTCCGAATAGAATTTGATTTAGACCACCTCACGTCTCTCTGAATTAGCAAACGATTTACTGTCGGCGGTAAGTTATTTTAGGCTTATAAAACGTGTAACAGACTCGGTCACTGTGGTATTAGTCTGCTTGGAATCGTAGCATTTTTTTAACAGCTACAAGGTTCATATTGGCAGTGCATTGTAACATTAATCCCGCTCTCACATTAGGCGAGTGCAGACCTCACTAATGCCCAGACGTTTGAGCGATGAGAGGAGTGTGTTCCTCCCATTCTAATCTGTCAAGTGTGCAGCAACACAATGAGTTTCAAAAGGTCACTTCAAGACTTAATGGATGCGTTGTCACTTTTTTCCATGTTTGTCTCGGCTGTCCCACCGTACATAGCAGGCGCCACACGTTATTCTTGCACTGAATACAATTCCTGACGTTATAAGCCGAGTAATTGTTTGTGCACATGACGTCGCCGCACTAAAACTGAATACAGCGTAAACGGCAGAAAACTTACAAGAAGGAGCCGTGATTTATTAAATTTAACAACAAAAGCACAGCATCACGGCACAAACTCGCGGCCTGATATGTGTCGCCAACAAGCTATTTGCAGGTCTAAATGAAGGTGTTCATACAAAGGCCCCAGGGAAGGACATCATAAATCACCTGTGGCACTCACACGTGGCAAAACGCCAAATTCAATTCTACAGCAAAAACTAAATAGGCTGGAGTCTGGCCTGTAGCCAATAAGCTAACTAAACTGGGGTGTTGCCAAATGACATTGTTATATGGAGCTGGACTTGATGTGTCTTGTGTTGTGTGAAGATGGCTAATAATGGCAGATAGGGATGAATTAGAACCTTCTGGGTGACGGCAATCCTGAATAATGTAAAATGTAAAACTCCACGTGTGCCCGAGCCTCTCCAAAGCAGACGGGTTAGGTTGGATCTTTGACTGTTAATGACGATGACATTTCTAAATGTCTTAAAATAGGGCACGTTGCCTCTGTGAATGGGGAAACGGGATACCTGGTGGTCCATAGCTGGCCAGGGGCCTGAGAGAGAGAGGAAGGGCTAACCTTTAAAAAATAAAATGAACTAGGCTCATTCATCCTTGTCTGAGCGTTTCCAGTGTCCCATTTTGTGCAGAGAAAAGAGGTGATATCAAAGCAATCTAAGAGGCTCTGGCACACAAGCGCCATGCTGCATGTGCAGAGGGTGTGCGCACTACAGGTACAGCAATATATCGCGGGAAAAACCTTTTATTGGTGAAACGCATTCCCACTGTGTGCTGCTCTCCCTTGGCCTTATTTTCCACTCGGCTCATCTTCTCCAGATCAAGGTCGATCCTCATCTGGTTTAGAATATTGATTCTGTGAAATCATTTGTGTGGCTGCAAACATCTAGAAGGCACCTCAGACTTTGCTCTTCAATCAGGATCGTGGCGGGGTTGTATTTGCATACGCTCACAATTGTTATCTCGCCACCGAGTGAGCATTTGTGAAACGGAGCATCGTCGTCCCCTGAAGTCACCCAAGACGCCGCGTTAATGAATGCAGCCCGGCTTGCTCAGAACAAAGTCTCATCTGCAGCGATGATTTCCCGACGTGAATATTCAGTGAGTTTGTTATGCGCCGTGTTCAAGAGGCTGTTACATAGCAGAGAAGAAGAACAACCAGACTTTGTTTTCTTCCTGTTTTCTTTCCCCACCCTCCTCCTTCAGCCACAATACCAGCAGAGAGGAAGACATTCTTCAATTCTGCTGATCCCTCATGATTAGATTCTGTGATGTGATGCTGTGAGTAGTTGCTATTGCATTAAATTAAGTATTCGTATCATTTAAATTCGTACACGTATGTAATTCTGTCATTTATGTTACTGACTGAGGAAACTGCATGGGATGTTTGATTTTGCCTAAAGGGTAAAGTCAAGATAGAAGGTACTGTACTTTATTTTAGCTGAACAATATCCTCAAAATAAACATGGTTGTGACAATTGATCACACACTGATAATGAGCGACACAGCCTCAACAACAAAATCTAGTCTGTAGTTTCTCTTGTTTACAAAGAGGGGACGGATTTTATTCTGCTGAACAGAAAAGGGTTCCAGAGTGGTAAACAACGTTCCTGATCCTTCCAAAACTTTGTTCTCCAGGAGAGCCAAAGCAGCTGGAGGCAGTCACAGCTCTGCGCCTGGGTGAGTCAGAGGCAGCGGAGCAGCCCACCCCCACCCCCCCTGGTTCCAGACCTTCTTGTCATGGCCGTTTAATACGTTCATTAACACGATTACACTCGGAACCCTTTTAGAAAACACTTGTCATAGCATATTTTTATTTCTCCCCCAGAAGGAATTGAACGGGGCGACATTAACCTTTGGTGTGATAAAGATTAATCCCCGACTTGGGAGATGGTTCTTTTCACCGGGATGGCAGCACCTTGAAATAAAAGAAAGCTGTCTTTAGCATGCAAACTACATGTAATACTACATCCAGAGCTCTACGGGCATTTCTCTCTCTCTCTCTCCCCCTCCTCTTTTTCACTACCACATACACACAGCATAGCCTCAGCTAAAAAGATCCAATCCCGCCTCCTTATTTGGGACATGACAAGTCAGCAAGGTTGTGACACTTTGGAAAAACCCGGCAAGATGATCTTCTAATCACCAATTTGGAGAGTTTGAGAGAGACTATAATCACAGTTGTATTGGCCTCAGTCGCCTCCTTGCCTGGTGCTGTGTTGCCCGAGTGTGATTTCACTTGGCAGAGGAATTGTGTTTTTCTGTGGGGGAATTCGCTGCAGTTTCAGGGTGCCTCCAAAACATATTCAGCATTTTTTTTCAAATTGTGTTTTTCAGGTCTTTTCCAGCAAAGTGGTATTTAATTGCTAAGGAAACCAGCAGTGCAGATTTTGAACAGCCTGACATCAAAGAGACCAAAATTCGTTTTGGTGATATATTATCCTGGGTCAGGAATTAGGACAACCGCACAGATGTAGGATGAAAAAAAATGGCCGCTTAAATGTCAGGAAGGCGACTTCACTAGAATCAAAACCCAGAAATCACCAGCGTCAAGTGTCTCGGATGATAATTGACTTCAGGTCCACTTCCTCTTTGATAGCAATCACTTCAGCGCAGGAGGTGGCCGGCTACCTCCATAATCTGTCCACAGGGTGCTTCGGTGTCCTGATTTAATATTTTTGTCCTCTTTTTATGTGGATTCACAACAAAGTTTTACCGAGAATAATAAATAGCAGCATTTTCTGTGTGTGTGCCATGAGTCATAATGGTGCTCACAGTCTAGAATGGCCTTTGGCTCTTTTAATTTTAACAATTATTCAAAGCAACAAGTTTATGATTTGATTTATGCTGCACCATAATCACCTGTAACATCGCTGTAGTTCTTTGCCTCTGAACATTTACAAAAACAGCCATTATCAGTGGGATTAGTCTAGCACATTTTTAAATGCATTCATCTATTTCCTTGACACTTATGGCCGGTGAATTATTAATCGCGTAGACATCGGCAAATGAAGTTATGAATAACCATTAACTATTCACTTGATCTAAATTCTGTGCGGAAAGCAAACGGATGGTGATTTAGATAAATGTGGAATTCTACGGTTGGTGTTAAATGGTACATTTGAGTTTAACGCACAAAGTTAATTGAACCACTATAGACGTGTGTAAAAATGCAGGTTGTCTAACAGTCGGATAGAAGGTCTCTGTGCCGTGTGTGTGTGCCGCGTGTGTGATTAATTCATTATGTATGTAAATCAAGTTGTAAGTCAATTAGATTTGTGTAGTCTAATATCTCATTTGGCATCTCACCGGGCTTTGCAAATGGTCCCCGACCCAGCATAAAGCTCTCAAGGAAGACAAGGGAAAACTCCTTGAAAACCTAAACAGGGAGATTCCCTCTGCCATGGACCGCAGCAAAAGATGTGATGATACAGGAATATAAGATAAATACAGTGCTTCAGAGAGAGGGAGAGAATGGGTACCAACCACATCAACATCATCAACATCACTGAAGTACGTCCAGGTTAAGCCTGCGTGTATGTTTCTCTTAAATATTGGCCTAACCGGAGCTACAATATAAGCCATTTCTCTGTGATTTCACCCGACTCTCCCATTAACCGCAAAGCCAGCCATGGATACAGCAGCTAACCGAAGAACGATAGCTTTGTATGGCAGCGTCTGCAGCGCCTGATAAGCCTACGCTGGTTTTAGCAAATCAAGACCCTTGACTATCTCACAATAAGCCCTGTTGCAGTGACCAGTTGCTAGATATTGGTCCGGATAAGCTCTGGCCCCGGCACTTGATATACACCATTCAGGGAAACCACGGCCAAGAGGATGACGAAAAGCTAGTTGTAGTACATGTGCGGGTCATCGCACCTCGACTGCCCTTCACTTTCCCTCCGCTGCCGATGAGTAGCCGCTTCAAAATGTGTCAGGACCGGTCTGTGATGCTGCAGTGGCAACCAGCTGCTTTCTGGCAGTTGTGATGACAGGACAGTGTAATATGGGAGTTTCAAAGGCCTCAAAGAGCATTTTGTTGACAACATGACAAGTGGTGGTTGTGTGTAGGCGTTCAAACAGGGTACAGCCTTGGGCCTCAAACCTGAGCGTTAACCACTTTTCTGTTTTGTGACGAGCAGTGGAGCACCGGGATCGAACAGCTGCACCGGGGTACGAAATTACAAGTGATGAGGTGACAAAATGTATTAGCTCAGTGTTAAAATGTGCGGACACCTTTTTGTTACAGCATTTCCACACGTAGCATCAGTGCAAACAGTCCAAAGAGCTTAAAGGGGAAAACCAAATTCAAAAAACAAAACCATTTGCAAAATAATCTCTGCCATGAAGAGAGTATAAATAAATAAGAACTGTTTACACCATGAAATGCTCTGAAGTACAAACTGCAGTTCATTCAGCAAGTTCTTTGATTGCATTTGCGTTTGTGTCTCAAGTACGGTGAAGATTAGATTGAAATTTTAAGTGAGGAACGCTCATGCTGCCACACAAATTAACCCTCTGGTGACAGTTCCACATCCTGCATTGAAAACCTTGATTATACCACGATTAAGGCAATGACTAGACGTCTTTTAAATGACGTTTTTCAAATGTCACATGAACACTATAATTAGATTGAAAGCTTCATCATAGTCGCCGCCACTTGCATTTCCTGATTGACTGGACTCTCCTGTCCCTGCTGTGTTGGGAGTATTTGGCCAACTGTGGAATCTCATACTCATACCAACTTGCCTTTATTTTGACTTGCATCACTGTATGAATGAGCATTGTGTGCTCATTGATGTTTGGCCTCAGCCAGAAGCTCCCACACTTTTGCAGACTTCTCACCCTGAAATATGAAATAAATCTATAGTTTATGTGCACTGGTTCCTTGGTTGTGAAATGGAGGAAAGCTCCTGAAAAAGGTCCTGTGGTGTGAAACGGACTCTTGTTAAAAGCTGGAAAATCTACTGCAGCATCTGATGGTGCGGGAGAAGCTGTGACCTTTCGTTATATTTATGTTTGCCTCTTTGTGTTTTTATCCTCCTCCTCCCGGTTTGGCATATTTATTGTAATGTTGATTGGTGTAAAACGTAGACGTGATAAAGTTTGCAGTACGACAGGATGCCATAACTTATCTGGGTTGAAGCGGAGGGGCGAACGCTTGAGAACTGCCGCCGGTTTGGGACGTGATCGTCTTTTACAGAAGCCTGCTGGACGTGGCTGACATTTGAAAAGGTTGAGCTGCATGTGGCACTTTACAACGACTTAAGGGGAAAAAGGCCCTGAAAGTCAAACACCGGCTTTTTCCCCTGCATGGTTAAGATAATCCTCCCTCATTGTGTTTGTGTTGTTCAAATCGTTCCAGACAGCTTAGAGCTCATTTCCTCTCCCTATCATCTTGTGTTTTCTTATACTTTGCTTGACACGAGGGCTTGTATCTCGTGAAAAAATGATTCTAAAGCATCTGTGCAAATTGGAAAACAACAGTCTCTCTTTTTCATATTTGCAACTATTTCTCCTACAGTCTCCTACGTAAGGTTATCAGTTTATTGTTGGCGTTGCTCTCACCAATTATATTACCTCCCAATATGAGCACATTGTTCTTTCCGTTATAAAACGAGGAAGTTTCGCTTTATTTTCTCCCATCTACGGTTGGCAACAAGTCAAAACGAGGACGTCATTACCTGCCATAATGGCTGTATTTACCGAGATCAAAAAGTGCACATTTTGTATCATCTGCCTAATAAGGACCTCAAATTGTCTGACTCAGAGTGCAATTTGTCCTGCTGAGTAAGCCTGAACAATGGCTTGTATGTGTGTGAGAGAAAGAGTGTGTGTGTGTGTGTGGGCACATGTTCGCTAATGGGAAGGTAAATCACCGTGCCTTGTCTTCATCGCTGCTCTGTGAATTACCATGGAGGATTGTACTTTGAGAGCAGCTCCTCCATTGTCCGGCGAGACTCTTTAGCTGCACATTGTGTACCATCTCAGCTTCTTCTCCGTGCTCTCTCTGAATACAGACAGAAACACTTTTCACGCTCTGTTCCTTTAATGTTTCTAATCAGAGATTTCCTTTTGTCAACTAGAACACACGCTAAAAGAGCACGGTGGCCTCGTCACTGAACTTCAGTGATTTTTCATTGCATATTTCAGAGAGGAACTAGTAGATTAGCACCAGACACCGCAAGCCTTATTTTCCATTATTGCACTGATGTTAATGACTCTTGGGCTCACTTCGCCCGTGTTCTCATTCACAGATGTGGGTTGGACTTGACAATGCCTTGCGTACGTCATAGTTGTCCATTTATTCTCTTCCTCCATTGCATAAGATAAATATATTGTGCAAGGACGCCACTCTTCATCTCTCAATGGTTTCTTTACACCAACAGAATCGGGATTTTAGCTTGCCTAAACTCATTAGTTGCAAGGTCTCTGTTTTAATTGGTTTGTTGCACAGTAAAAAAAAGTTATATAGTGTAGTCAATGCTTGGAAATGTGGATAAAGTGGATGCGTTTGTGGGCTTTGGTCTGAAGGGAGCAGATTGTTTTTGTTTCAATTAGTGAATCTCATTGAAGGATTCTTGCCCCTTTTTTGGAGATTCACATCACTCATTCACGTTGTACAACATCTGAGAGGCTCAATGTAACTCATTGAACCCCAATTTTGTATAAACTACTGTGCAGAACTGTGCCTTTATGAAGACCTGGTGTGTCAGCGGTCTTCAAACCTCTCCTTTGTTTCTGAAAGGTCGCTCCAGTATGACTCAAGCAGCCTGATTCAAAGCATGCGTCCTCTCCGTCTCAGATATGGACGTTCCAGTACTCAAAGGAGATTTCTATACACCATTGATTTCTGCCCCGTGGAGGTCGGGTAGAGACCGATGCACGCACACAAGGTTACTCATGTAACCTATGCTCATGTTTTTGCAATGCGATCCATCTCATGGCCAAAGCAATGGAAACACTGGAATCTTCCTCTGTATTCCCTCCAAAGATTTCCAACGCTGTGAGAAAGATGCACACAAATCTTTTGGGGATGATCTTTGACGTGCGTCTCTTCACCCTGGCCCTGCAGTGTTAGCAGACTAGCATGAGGACCATAGCAATGAATGCTACAAAAAGGGAAAAAAAATCTGGTTCTCTGTACAGTACTTCCAAGGTATCAGGTGGTGCCAGTGGTTAAGTGTGCAGGGCTGGGAACACACTGGACCTCACCACAAGTTATCCTTTTTGTACTGAATAAAGCTGCAGCAACTATAAAGATGAACCTTTTGTACGGAATAGAAAGTACCTTTGGCAATTGTGTCCTTGACGTTGTGATCTTCGGCTTGAACACAGACTGTTCCTTCCTGCTGTACCTGTTATTCCTTTATGCCCATAATTTTCATTCAACCGCAGGTGCTCAAGAATTATATAGGATGTGTGATATTACGTACATACTACAGAATACTGTGTTAGAGCAATGCTATACATGTGGTGCCACTAACCCTCTCTAAAAGTTCTTTATTGGGAAGGGCACAGAGCTCGCTCTCATTGCTGTTAAAAGGAAGATAAGTTTGTCGCCAGAGGTGCATTTCATTAGATTACTACTGGCTTTTACGTACTGTATGTTTCACCTCCTTTGTTGTGGTCGTGGGTGTGTTTTTTTTTTTAATTACCGAGCAAAAGCTGGTTGTGGCGATATTCTTATATTCTGACTGCAGATGTATTGAAACAAACAGACAAAGCCAAACAAATAGGTGCTTATGAAGCGACTGCAATTTGTGCACGGAAAACATTACAGGTAGATGAAAGTATGAAATGATTTCTCCAGACAAAAGCAATTAGAAAATGTTTATTCCCACTGGTTCTTCGTATTGCCAGAATCGCAGTGGTAGTTTTGTACTTGATGATGGACAGCATTTTTTTTTATCCGTTTGATCTGTTTGGGAAGGCCGGACTCATTTTCACTGCCTGATAAACGTGTAGATACATGCAAATTTCCCCAATGAGGCTTTTAAAAGTTAACATTTCAGTCCGCCTCCTCTCGGCAGGAATGGATTTTGACCCCGGCATTTCGCTGAGAGGAAGGCGGCAACGAGATTCCTGTTGCAGATCTGATGAAACTGGAGATGGGAGGGAGCGAGCGAGAGAGGGAAAGAGAGAGAGAGAGAGAGGCGGGAGGGGTAAGACAAGCTGCTTTGATCTCCATCTACTTGAATGAGCGCTGGCATAAATTGCCACATCCGCTATCGGCAGTGAGAATCAAATGAGATCTACAAAGCGCGGGCCCCGGTTCAGCTGATGTGCTGTAACTATTGGCAGGGTCCGGTGAGATATCATTAACATCACTGTAGTGGGATGAGACAGATAAGACTGACAGATACGCTGTGGAAATGAGATAGCTGATTGTTTACGTCGTCCCGTCACTTTGTCCCTTTATTCTCTCATTCATATTTAAAGCCCAACGTACGGACGGTGGAAAGGTGGGTGTGTGCGTGTGCGTTTGTGTGTGCGTGTTCTTTACGGTGATATAATGGCCCGACTGGCAAACAAGTCTTGTGCCTTTTTATACAGGCAACAAGCCTAACTACATCACTGTCAAAACATAATGTGACCATATACTTAAAGACCGTCGGTGCTGGCTGACACAAACCAGCCCGAAGCGTATCTACACACATACACAAACACAAACACAAACACACACACACACACACACACAGACACACAGACACACAGACACATTATTTTCAGAGCAACCACAGATTTTCCAGTTAGAAAATCCACAATGTGTTCTTTTGTTGGCGCAACGCAGCACAGTCAATCTCAGTCGCAGCCTCAACCCCCCCCCCCAGCCCCCGCCCCTCCAGCCCCCCACCTGACAATGCGATCACAATCCGTCTCGCCGAAATTTGGCTCCAGATTTGCCGCCTACTCGTGTATTTTCTGGAAAAAGCCGTCGCAGCTAGCAGGATTTACGACTTTGTGATTGAGAGGAAGCCTTTGCTCGCGGCGAGAAGTGTTTTCCCTAATGTGCTGGGCATTTAAGGAAGCTCTAAACTGTGAAAATGCGCGTCATTGTTTTAGGATTTTAGGTAAAACATGCCGTGACGTTACTCTGATACACCATATTAACCAGAATATGCAACTCATCATCTGAGCATTGCCTTGATACCTTTTCCCGTTAAGCTAGATTTGTATTTTTCTCAGGATCGGAGTGATTATTGACGCCTCTTTTCCACAGAGTTACATCACCGCGGACCTGCTGACCTTTTTATAGAATCGACAGCAATTCTATGAATTCATTAGAACAGGAGACTCCCTGACGCGCCTGAACAAATGAACGACGTCTGTGTTCAGCTCGGGTTGTCGCCGGAAACAGTTTCACTGTGTTCTTGGTACCGCATTGAAATTCCGGTCCTGTGAAAGACACAAACGTGGAGTGGGAAGATAACAAGCTTCATTCCCAATCTCTCCCCCCCACCACCCCCCCAACCCTCAAAATGTGTCTGAAGCAGGTGTTTCCTGTGAAAGCGAGGACGACGCAGGAAGGAGATCAAAGCGTGTATAATTCTGTCGTCTCCGTGCTGAATTCCACAGTGAAATGACCTGAAAGCTGTTTGGTGGTGTTGGAGACAAATATAGCTGCTTTAATATGTTCAACACAGCATTTACATTACATTCATTTGTCAGAGGCTTTTATCCAAACAGACGTGCATGTCAGATTTGAATAAAGCCATAGTCTGCGTATGGGACTGACGAGTTGGAGACAGGGAAAGCTTTGACGTTGCTGACTACACGCAGTTAATAGTGAATGATATGCAGTGCCCGGAGATGTTTGGAAACGGAGGGGAAAACAAAAGTTACCACCAAAAGTCATCCCTGCCTTAAGAAAGGTCAGCGGATAAATAAATGCGATGTTTAACACAAGCGGCTCTGAATTGTTACTATCAGACTGCACAGGGCCGATGCCGGGAAACAAAATTGAGTGCGTTGTTTTCCGGGGGTGACACCTTATCTGCAGTAACCACAAATCTTCTATTTTGGGGAGGAACTCAGGGCTCTCCTTTTTTTCCTTTTTTGTTTAACACAGGATTACTGCCTCGTCTTGCTTCGCCTTCACTGCGAGGCATTTAAGTGTCTTACCTGTCTAGACTGGATATAACATTTGATCGGACAAAAGACAGGATACCAATGTACCTCCGACCCATTTAAAGGCGACATCAATCTCACGCGCCAATGGGAAACACATCGGAGATAGCTAATGTCGTTAAAGTCCTGGTGTTACAGGACTCGACTCCATTTCCACGTTGCCCATATTTCTTGTGTTGCGTCGAAAATGTAACGTTACAGCGCCACCCTATGCTGAAACCACGCGGCGCAGCATCCGAAAAGTACCCCGCATCGACAAGTTTCTCTACTAAAGAGTGTATTTTAGAAAGCAAATATCATCCGGCAACCTTAATTCAAAACAGGACGCCGCTGTCCCATGGATATGCAACACTGCTCTCCTTTCAAACACTGCCTCGGTAATGAGAAAAAGATTCGATTTCACAAGGCAAAAATTACTCTGTTGTTGGAAAAAGGGTAGGGGAGGGGGGAACGCTTTTTCCCCACCCAACAAACAAAATTAACTTGGGCTCCATCTCGCTGTACACATCCAGCATCCCAAAAGCAAACTGTAGCGCTGCAGCGTGGCAGGAATGTTTAATCGACACAACAAGAACCACAGCGACGACAATTTAGAGATTCTGGTGGCCTGTCCACAGAAACCTTAATTTAATTGGTCACCAATACGATCACTTCACTGTTTTTTGGGGGGAAGTGACTCGGGGGAAGAACTTTGACTAGAGAGTCCCTGAGAGATCCCTGTTAGTGTCTGACATCTCCGTCCCCTCTGATGGAGAGATCAACACAGATGTCTGCTTTACACCTCCTGCTGCTTGTTAAAGCGCTTATTTGTACCTTGTTTATGAAGCCGGGAAATGATTTAACGGGAGTAGAGAGTGTGTGTGTGTGTGTGTGCAAGCAGCTTGCAGAATTATGTAGGAGTCTCACAATAACTGCTCTCAGGATTAAGAGCCATTGTTTATCACAGAGTTTATGAGAGGATTTTGTCCAATTAGATTTTCAATTTTTGGGAGAGATTCTTAGATTTTTGTTGTGCGCTGTTTATCACAAGAAATGGGCCCAGAGCCGACACGGGCCAAGGTGCAATAACAAACTATAATGGCAGATGAGTTTGTGATTTGCAAGTGAGCGCGTCGAAACCAAGCGGAACTGACAGGCTCCCATCAATATTGAATATGTGTTTTCTTAATATATAGGCCTTATATATCGTTGCTAACCAGCGTTTGCAGTTCAATTCAGTTGAGAAACAAACAATCACGGTTGATTTTCTTCTCGGCTGGAGATATATTCGTGTGCTGCATACTGGTGTGATGTTGATTAAGGACGTAACCTTATGAATTAAAACTAAATTCAGCCCGACTGAACCATATTATTAATCCTCTCCGTTTCATTTATGTTTCCATTGACGACAAACCAAACGATTTCATGTCTCAAAGAGCCACAGAGAGGTTCCCTGCTGTTTTTGTGCATTGTAGGTGAAGTAAGATGTCTCCAATTAAGTTTATTAGAATCATTTCAGAGAGATTTCCTGTTGGAGATGCATTAGATCCTATGGACTGATTATTAACTCTGAAAGGCCCCACACACCCATACAGGTGTTTTCATTACATCTAGACAAATTACACCTCCTCTCTGAACAGATAAGAACCGAGTTATAACAAAGGCATATTTATGATACAGGCATCTTTACAAGTTCAGTCATCCTATTTTATAGAAACCCCTTTGACTAAAGTTTCACATAGTATTATTTTCCAACAGCGCTTCCTCTCATCTACAAAAGATAAAATGTATGCCTGAGTGTTTGATGGGGAAAGCTATTGTTTCCGTTGCTGCAAAAGCAAACAATTTAAGAAGGAAACCAACAATTACAGGCAATTTATACCCACTTTTGTTTTAAACCTCATCCACAACACGAGCACAGATACAAACGCGGCTACGGTTAGGAAGTCGACTGATACAGCGACGTGTTTTGCACTGTGTTTTGGTCCGCATTTGGCATAAAATGAGCAGTTATGCTAAGCATCTTAAAGCAGAGAATTGTTTGGTGAGTTAAAAGTGGAAGTAAATTTACCATCATGCATTGTTTTCCCATTTGGAATGTTTTTTCCACAGTGCTGCATTCATTAAATCCTCAGCAATTCATCATATTAAATTGTCGCCATCAACTCTTCAGTCACGGATCAGAACCTGACAGATCAAAGCAAAGTCTGTGTTTTTTGTTTTTTTTCACATGAACCAGCAGAACATAAAAGAGCATAAAAGTTTTTTGTTTTTTTTGTTCTGAGTGATGGAGCAAACTGTTTTATTTCTGGAAAAGATGAAAGGATTTCAGTTCCAATGCAAGTCAAATGAACGCTCTCCTCTCTGCTTGCCCATCTGTGGGACAAATCTGTGGTTGAAGGTCGGTTGACCACTTTGCTTACAAGGCAGATGGAGGTTTTGAAGAATGCTCAAAGCCCATTATATATGTAAATACTTCATGTTTCACGCCTTGCTTTATTATGTTGTGGTGGCTCTCATACAATTCAAAGATGATATCCACAAACATTACATTACATTACATTACGATCATTTGGCAGACGCTTTTATCCAAAGCGACTTACATTACATTACCACCCTTCGCAGAGGGGGGAGCAATTGAGGGTTCGGTGCCTTGCTCAGGGGTGCCTCGGCAGGGGCTCGAATCGGCAACCCTCCGGTTCCCAAGCGGAGGCTCTAACCACTGAGCCACTGCCTGCCTACAAACATCTCCTAGCTGATGTAGCTGATACGACCCAATGTTAAGAGGTGTTTGCAGAGACTTTGAGTGGACGGTGATTATCCTGTTTGAGCCAACTGACAACATTTGCTGCTCGTCTGTCTGTCTCTCTCTGTCTCTGTCTCTGTCTCTGTCAGACCGCCGTTGGTCAGTCCTGTCCTGATGCACGCACACACACACATACACATACACGGTGCACACAATCTCTTGACAAATTGAGGCCACTGGGAAATGAAGTGGCGGTGTTTGGCCACAGCACTGTGACACACTGCGGCAGGACTGTTAACAGTTTGTGTAACCCCCCCGCCCCCCCAACCTGAAGTCCACTCTAGCGTCCAGTCGCTGTGACCCCTGGACTCGCTTCATTTCTGCCCTTCCTCCCTCTCCAGGCTGCCCTGGATTACGATCGGCACGAGTGGAGAAAAGCTCCTTTCGACCTGTCACGCCTCTCAATCCCCCCCCAACCCCCAGCCCCCCCACAAATTGACATCAGCACCCTGCCAGCGATTGTGAAGTTGCAGGCGGCCAACGTTTAACTGATACACCGCACGGCGGTAATTGACCGCGACAGCTCATTGTGAACAGGGGGATAGGGGGGCGGGGATGACTTGCATTCGGAATCATAAGCGTGTCCGGTAATTATAGCCACGACCACAATCCAGTGTGTGACGCGTTCGTGCCTCGTGGGCAGTGTGATGATACAGCGAGGAAGAAGATTGCCCTTCAGTTGAAGGCTGGTCAGCATCTGGCTCGTTGAAGCTTCACTTAATCAAGACAGTAAAACCTCCCTATCCAGTCTGCAGCCAGGCTTCCTTCAGAGGGGGAGGGAGACTTCGGAAACTACTTTCAAGAATAATGGAAGCATAAATAAATATCTCATCACAAGCAAATGCCGTATTTTTCTTACTTTGTCAGAGTAAAATCCTGGGGTCAAATCTGACCGTGATGGTGAACCAGAGACACCTGGAGCCTTCTGAAGGACTGAAGGAGTTCAGATTGTTTTACGTTACACTGAGCAGTAAATCATCTCCAATCAAACGTGCCGTAGGTCGCCTTGAGTGTGTTCAGGGTTCTGACAGAAGTTTCCACGAAAGTTTCTTGTTGGGAGCAGAGAGGAGAAGTGAGGAAACGCATGAGGAGGCAGCATACTCGAATTCATCTTGGATCGTTTATGTACAGATTTCAATTTTAATTATGGTCTTTACATGACATTTGAAAAATGAGATGTTTCTCTATAATCAGTGTAATAGATCTTTTACCGTGCTTGTAAACACACCTGCACAGCCGTCAGTATCCACGGTTTTACTTCCCATATTTTCAAAGATTATAGGAATCTACATTTTTACACGGTAGTGGTTTGTTTGTCGTAATGATGCTGCTGGTAATTATACATTCGCTGAAGGTCTCTGGGAAAGTTCCTGGTGTTGTTGTGGTTGTGTCAAAATGCATTTAGATGCAATTTTTTATGTTTGGTGCAGCTGAAGATCACAGACTGATTACCTTGAAGTTACAGCAGCTCGCTCTCTTTGATTTAGAGGAGGGGGGGGGAAACTGAAAGGAAATGTGTGTGTGTGTGTGTGTACCAGTACTCGTGTGCTTTGTCATTTCATGCATGTTGACAGCACGTTGACAGGCGAGATCAATTACGCGTTGTGCCACGGATTCCAGGCCAAACGTCCCTCTAAGCAGGAAATGACATGATAATATAGAGCTACTGTCAAGTCGGTGAAATGAGTCAGATGCGTACGTTCTACTTGCACAAAATGTAGATTCAGTAGGGACGCTTGTTCATTTTGCGATCTGCGAATTTGAAAAGTTACTTCCTGCCTGCACTGGATTTAAACTTGATTTTCACACACACACACACACACACACACACACACACACACACACACACACACACACACACACACACACACACACACACACACACACACACACACACACGACCTGCTTGCGGCGTCCTCCATCATGATACAGTAGTCATGTTGGTGCTTGAGCCCCATTATTTCCGTAAACTGCAGGCTACGGCGAGCTCTGCCAAACACCTGCTCGAGCTGCTGTAATTCCTTGGTCGCGAACAAGCACTCTCACTTTGGGGAGAAACACAAAACTGTCTCGTGAACAGCGGCGGGCGGGCTCTCCATCCAACGCACAAAGGGCTGTTTGTCTTCCATGTCCTCTTTTCCCAGAAGCGGCTAATTGAAACAAACAACCCTCATAATCTCATAAACCGTAAGTGACCCCCATGCAAATTGGCAATGTTGCCTTACTTCTTCTGGGTGGTTTTGTTGTTGCACCAAACTGCACATCAGGAGCCGGCGGCTTGTTCTGTTGTTGTACTCTTGTTCTGCTTCGTGGGCAGCTGAGTGTCTACCTGCGTCACCACAGTGCCTCGGCCTTTGCTATTATAAGAAGACAGAGACGTCGACGTGCAGAAATGTATCATAAAGTGACACTTGTATTTGTTCATTCACACAAGAAGCTGTTTCTTCCAGTGAGACCAGGCAGCTCAGTGGGATCGCCTAGGAACAACAAACATGCAATCATGCTCCCTGACAATTGAGGTTAACGTTCCATTTTGTGGAGTTAAAATAGCAGCGAGTGCAGCAGGACCAGGGAGTGGAGCGGGATTCTCCCAGGACGTCCTTATCGTCCATTCTTTCATTTGTCCAAGGTGAGGCTCCGAGACCTGGAATTTAGCGGGATTAATGTCAGGCTGCGATAACGGGACAGGATGTGCCGGTCGAAGTCAGAGCCGCTGAACTGTCCCCACCTCGTAAACTATTTCATTAATGCTTCGGAAAGAAGTGAAGGAAGGAGAGAAAGAGAAAGGAAATGGAATAAATGATAAATGAAATGAAGATGAATAAATGATTCGACATCATTTCAAATTTCGATCATGTAAGGGAAGTTGAAATTGTGATTTCGATGCATAATGAGAGCAGAGAGTGTCTGTGCCAGAGCGGAGAGCCTTTATTAAAGATGGCAGCATCGACGTCTCCGTCTGTGGCTCCGATTTTGGACTCTGTCGGCTTCGGCCTTGATTTGTCCGACTCAGGTATTGTTTTTGTTCTTCAGCCTGAGTGGTAATAAGTTTGGAAAAGTGGAGGAGGTTGAGACAAAAATATACCATGAGACAACAAAATACTTGAGTACGTGAGCGGTGAGGTTTAGGCGGGAGAGTTGTGACGAGTTTAGGGTTTGACAAAAGTTTCCACAAAAGTTGAAAGTTTGGTATTCTAGCATTTATATTAATGAGTGTGAGTGTGCCGCCTGTAGTGGAATCAGTTGACGTTTGCTTATTTCAGTCTCATTATGGTCTTTACCTGATGTTCTAAAAACTTTTATTTATTGCTTTAATCTCGGTCTTATAGAAGTTTTAATGTAACTCGTTCCTTCAGTATTCACATCTTCCCATGCAGTGAGATCAATATGAGTCAAGAATGTAGAAAATTCCTTCACACTTGATTGTTTTTTGATCCATTTTGATTGAGTTCTTCACGCTCCATCCTCTCACACACAACACAATGAAAGAAAAACACATTTTTGAGGCATTGTTTGTTCACCGGCTTGGCAGAAATGGTCTGATTACACAATTTAAACGAAAACTGTACTTTTAAGATAAAATTACATTGTTAATTTGTTGTCAAAAGGTTCTCAAATCTCATTGTGTATTGAGACCAGAAGCATTTTCACTAGTTGGCCTTTTTGTTGGGTAAAAGAGTATTTCACTGCACTCTTGAGTATGTAGCGCAAATCTAATAAAGGAATATTTGCACGGTGGCGTTTTCAGTGGGCATTCCCTCGTTGCTGGCTACAATGTCGCCTCTCACTCTCACATTTCAACTATTCCACTCTGGTATTTGTGCCTCAGGTAAGGAAATGCGCCACTTTACTCAGGCGTCATTGTAAGGTGGCCTTACAATGGCACGGTGTGTTAAAGACGCAACGTACTTGGAGCAGCATCGCCCACGTTTTTGCGGAGAAGACAATGAAGTATTCACGGTGATGAAATAAATAGAATTCCTCCACAGGGTCCATCCTCCTCTTCCTCCTCCATGCACTCTTATAGTAAAACCTTATGTGGGCGCATAGCTTGCATGTTAACTTTACACTGAGTACAGAACATATGAGGAAGGAAGTGAGGACTGCACAGGTGAAGAAAAGCTCCCAGTCAAGCGGGCAGCAGTAAAAAAAACGCTGATGTTGTGGCTTGGAGTCGGCGTTAATGCTAATTCTATGCTGCCGCTGGACCCTAACAGAAGAGGAATAACGTCTATAAGTAATGTGGATTGATGATTGGAGCAATTAGTGCCGTTTCCATTCAGCCGTCTTTATATTCCCATTTAATCACCCCTATCAAGCATATTAAACTATTGTGTCAAAGAAAAGCAACTGCGAACGTCACCAGAGTCGTCTGTTCGCTGACGATGCTGCGCTATACATTTTCTATAATAAGGGAAGATCTTCAAAGGATGGAGTGACACGTGCATCTGCCACTGCACAGAGACAAAGTATGTATGGAATCAATCTGTGACATCCTTCAATAGGAAGCCTGACTGAAGTGGAAACTGAAATATTAACCATGTATGTGACCAAACTAGTAAAATGCAAAACCAATGAAATATTCTTCTGCCATTAAGTATCCGGACAGTTTCAGTGCCATATTTTTAATACATTTTCTACTATGCTGTTCACGAGACAAGAACCAGAATTATCCAGTCGTTGACGTTCATTATTCATATGCGAATGTGCGATGGCGAAAAGTTTCAGCAAGTTCAGATTAGATTATATATTCATGGCGTCTCACAAAAAATCATCAATGTTGCCTTTTTGTTTTCACATTGTTTTGAGCTAATTTGGGATAAAGGGATAATGCTGCGGTCCTTACAGTGCCCCCTAGTGGACAGCATGTTTAACTCTCTGTGTATTTAACTACATAAGATTGTAATACAGCAGATATGAACATGCTGAAAGTATTTCTGACTATAAACTTTATCTACTAAAAAAATGTTCATTTCCTGAGTCTTGGCAGGGAGTAAAGCCGGGCTGAACTCATAATTCCCGACTGATTGGGGGTGTTAGGTTGCGTTCTGCTGACGCAAAGCAAATAAGAAATGAGCAGCGGATCAAACTCGGTAAAAATAACAATTTTTAATCAAAATTTTAAAAAACACAGCATTAATTCAGTAATAAATACCCTGGTGCCGGTTGAACAAGTGCGTCAATTGCAGCATTAAAAAGTGCTCGGAATGCTTAAACCCAATTATAATTTGAAAAGTGATAATTGAATAAATGAAAAGTTGCTCTTACTTCAATACAGCCTGTCCCTTGTGCACAGGACTACTGATTGTTTACAACTGGCTAGAAATTGACCTTGCAGAATAGATTTGTCTTCATTGGCTTTTACCATACTGGGACATATACAACAGCTCTTATTAATACGACTATAATGCTTCTTCTTTTGCACATTTGTATGCTGGTAGGTGGAGTTTATGTCTCATTTTCTTGACTCATATTTCCACTTCAGTGCCTCGTTATCCGCTCGGAACGTATCAATCACTGGGCCTACAATACCACAGTGACGTCATTCGATAAACTGAATCAACCGGTTCTAGGCACAGACGTGTTTTCAACTCCGCGGCACAGAGGAACGACCGAGACGACAAGCTGAAGGAGACGTCTGCGTGCATGTTTGTCTTCACCAATCACGCCATGAAAGAGTGCAACGTAAACAGAAAAGAAAAAGGGGGAAAAAGTGTTGGGGGAAAAAAGGATCTTGGCCTATCAAAGCCTCAGAAGAGAGGTTTTATTTGTCAAGACGCAGAATTACATTTTTAAGCTGCAGTAAATCAACCGTGTCTGTGTTTGCGGTTGCGTCTACGTATTGGAAAGAGATCAGGGTGAAATATTGGGATTGCCGTTCTGTGCCGCCAAGATGCTTGTTTCAGCATGTTGGCCATGTCACCCCCCCCCCCCCCCCCCCCAACCGATCAATGCTGCCGTGACAAATCTCTCCTGGAGTGGGAATCATATTTTCAGAGCGTTTGAAGGGCGTTCGCTCACCCTCATCCCCACACTGACCCACAGCTCACATCCATAACCTCAGCAAGACGCAGAGCAACCGCAAGACCTCCTCAATCCCTGTCACGTATTCTAACTAATGGACCATAATAGATGATAAGTGAGATTGAGGTGAAATGTTCTGTGTTCATGTGACTCCTCCGCCCCTTCCCTTATTCTGTGCTCTTACACGCACTGTAAAACTTTTAATTATACTGCGATTTAGGCAATAAATTGGCCTTTTCAACTGTCATGCAGGCGGCTTTTATGTGATTTAGATTGAAGTACACGTACTCGGAGAAACGGACCAAGATTATGTGATTGTTAATCGATTTATTCAGGCGTGTCATAAATCGATGTTTGCTCAGAGAGCGGCTGACTCCCGTTGTGTTTCCGTGCATGTATACAGACGGTTAATATGCAGTGAGGGCGAATACTGTGAGTGCATGTAAATGTACTGACCCTTTACTAGCTCGTCCTTTTGCCGTGTCATGGCTCGACCACTGAATCGGGCATCTTCCGCTATTGTTACATCTTTATATTCTCATCTTTGTAGTTTGCCTGATTCACCACTTGCAGCAATTACTGCACCCTGGAGTCATTCTTACACATTCTTTTGTTTATAGCATTATGCACCTTGTTCCAAATTTGCATTAACCAAGAACATTTTTTACTGTAGAATGTCTTTACTGTTTTGGAGATATGCCGATTGTTTTGCTCATTAGATTGTTCCTTTGAGTTTTGTGATGTTAAAGCACAAAGCAACGTTGCTGTATACATGCACAACATCTAGCTTTCAGCAAGTCTATACACACTCAGAATGTCAGTGAGTTCATCAGAACAAAGAACAAAACAAGGGCCTCAACCACATTTCCACAAGACTTTTCTTCCTGTAACAAATGGACATAGATGATATTTAGAACTGTGCCTCCTCTCCCAGACGTGTTCTTCGTTCTGACTTGGGGTGTGGGCGTTTAAGCGATGGGTCGGCCCTCTGTTCCACCTCCGATGCTCAGACCTTTTGCCGCCCGTCGGGTCGGGTCGCTCTCAGGGGTGACGGTTGACGCGCTGGCATCTGACCTGTGAATGACTCAGACTCCAGCTGAAGGCATTTACAGAGGCACTGAGGATTACATCAGTAAATCCTGAAATGTTCCTCAGCACAGCAGTGTGATTACTAGAGTTTGATGCATTTCATTGAATCAAAACACTTCTAAAATTCCATCTAGAATCAATGAAAATGACTTACCAAGCATGTAAACAACAAATTAGGAGCATAGGAGTATTCTCGAATCAAGTTATTACTTATTTGGTTTTCGTTGACTTCAATAATACGAGGATTCTTAAATTTGGACTTATTTAAGATATTCAGCAATTCAACACAAACATGGATCAAACCTGACTGAAAAATACATTAGTCAGACAAACTCAGACTGATTACTTTGAAAAGGCTTTATTATTAAACTATTGCAAGTGCAGATTGATAAGATTAATGTAGATTATTTTTCTTCTTCCTCAGATGGTTTCTCTCAACGCAATTACATTACCAGCGTACAAGTGGAAGATTTTGTGAAGGAAAAGCAGCAGATACCTGAAATTGTCAGTCTGTGGAAGTTTCTAACAAGTTTAAAGTTTCCATTTTTGCAAAGCATCTGATATTGGCTATTAAAAATGAAGTTCCAGCAGTGTTGGAATGCTTTTAGGAGCCAAAATGCCGCGTGTGGTTTGCAGATTCTTTCCAGCTATGAATTAAATATCATCTCTAGCCAGATGATGTGCATGCAGAAGAAAGTTTGCCTGTGAAGGAGACACGGTGTTCCCCCGGAGAGACTGATGATGTGCAGTTCAGGTGAACACAACCTTGTTCTGGTTAATTTAAGGCTGATGCATGTCAGCAGCAGTCTGGGAATCTGGATCACATCCCTTAGAAATCTGGGGTAAAAAAAAAAGAGTAGATGCAGAGAAGATACCTTAAGGGGCCGCTTAAATCACGCACCATATGCTGTAAATTCAATTAGAGTCACATTATGCCTCATATACTGCGAGAGTAATTGAGATTTGATGTGCACGCAGAGAGCAGAAGCCTCATTTGATAACGCGGATACGCCTCACGCTGAGACACGGTGCCTCTGCAGAAAAGAACCCCCGTGCAGAAAATACGCTGTGCAGTCCACTGACCAGCCAAAGGTACGAAAAGCAAACACAAGACCATCCTGTGTGAGCGCAGGAAGAGGACCAAAACACTGAGTCACTGCCCACACCTCAACCGCAGTTTCCTCTTGAAAATGATTGTGCAGCTGCACGCATACAGAAACAGCCAGTCTGCCAGCCGCTCTCTTCAACTTCCAAGGTGATACCTGATTCTTTGTATCAGCAGGAAACTGTTGCCAAGGGAACAGAAATACTTGACTGTTGATAAAGAATGTCAGGCAATCAAGAGGGAGCTGCAGGCGCTGAAGCACACTCTGATAGGGCGGCACCTACGACTCGTCTCTGAGCGCGTGTGCGTGTGTGTGTGTGTGTGTGAGTGTGTGTGTGTGAGAGTGAGTGAGAGAGTGAGAGTGAGTGAGAGAGAGAGAGAGAGAGAGAGAGAGAGAGAGAGAGAGAGAGAGAGAGAGAGAGAGAGAGAGAGAGAGAGAGAGAGAGAGAGAGAGAGAGAGAGAGAGAGAGAGAGAGAGAGAGAGAGAGAGAGAGAGAGAGAGAGAGAGAGAGATGACAATCCATCTGCTCTCTTATCTGTCTCCGGTCCGATTTAGAACGCTGAACGCGGTGGCCGCTGTGGTTTCCTTAAACGTCTCTATCTGAACGCGGCTGGCGAGGTAAAGCTGAGGCTCCTCTTTAATGACGCCATTACATAGGATGCTGAAGGTCATGTGCAAAGCAGTGTCGGGTTTTACAGAGAAGCAGGCACAACGTGTATCACACACACTTAGAGATCTATCACTTTACATGTTTCCCATCCTGTGCGCACACACACACATACACACACCCCTCTTGTCTTTATGTAACAGACCAAATTTGATGCCACTTGTTTCGAGGAGGAACTCCAAACCGCAGTCAAGTGACTATAATCCGCGAGCACTTTGTTTATGCAGCGTTAGAATCTGTGCTGCCCAGGTGTGTGTCCCACATTCAGCCTGCCAGTCCATACCTCCATCAAGGCTGAACACGCACAGAAGAAAAGTCGTCTCATTTTATTGATATACTGAGCTAGAGGGGAAGAAACGACCGCTACAAGCATTTTTATGGTTCCCAATCCAAATCCGGATCCGTCTGTGGATCTAAATCAAAGCCCTATTGATAATCTGTCAGGGAATCAATAGATTCAGCCATGGATCCGGATCTTCTCCCTTAAAAATCGAACGCTTTCTTCCCGGGGCCACAAGCCACCGAGTTAGGTCTGAATCAATCCATAACTTTTTGAAGAAACGAGTCAACAGACACAGGTGACAACACAACCTCGTCCACGCAGGTAGCGACACACACACACGCGCGCACGTACACACCATGTCTGTTTGACATCAGGCTGGCAAGAAAAATATGGAAGCTGTCAATAGAGGAAGCAGCAGTAGTGTGTGAACCAAGTCAATATCTAAATCTGTGTGTGCTTTGACAGGCGGAGCTGCTGATGATCCCGTCTATGAGTAAATAACTTCCCTTTACGCTTTTGCATTTCAATGACAAAGGCCGGATCTTTCCTTTACATTCTGATGTCGGTGTTATCTTGCCAGGGGATTGCTGCGCGCGCCATAATGAGATTTTGGGGGGTGTGTGTGTGTGTGTGTGTGTGTGTGTGTGTGTGTGTGTGTGTCAAGCAAACCGCTCCCTCTCTCCTTTTTTCTGGGCGCTTTGACTGTTTCCTCAAAGGGAAAAGTTGATTTCATTTCCTTGTAAAATGATGGAGATTTCTTGCACACATCAAAAATTAACCGTCCAGATGAGGTGTGGACTCGGACACTGCATGCCTACATGCTTTGTGCTGTGTGCTTATAGCTTATAAGGCATCATAGATTACTCCCAAGACATGAAGTGACGACACAAAAGCCGCAACATAATTATCATGATGCTTAAGTGCTGTTAGATCTGTGGAGAAGTGATTAAATGAAGAGTCCCAATTTGATGGCAGGGATGTTCTTATGGAGTGTTTTTATCCTGAGGTGAAACCCACAGAACCTCAAAGCTGTGTATGTGCGTGGGTATGTGTGTGTGTGCGTGTGTGCTCATCCAAGTCACTGCTCAGTTCATAAAACTCTTAAGCTGCAAATTGGTAGTAATTACGCCCCACTTAGCCCAGAATCACCTCTCTGCAGACACTCACGCACGCACCTCTGAATAACGTCTGCAAACTGAAGTTGTGCCTCTTTTTAATGCCTGTGTACATAAACTAAACAACTTACAGAAAACGCCCCCTCCCTCCTCTTCCTCCTCCTCCTCCTCCTCCTCCTCCTCCCCCTCTGTCGAAGTCGGTTAATAAATGAAAACGAGATGAATGGAATGTAACGGAATGAAGAAATCCCAGCTCTTACAAGGTTCTTGTTTTGGATTCATTAGCGGTGGCGGAAAAAGTTGTCATCGTCTTTACACATCATGGAAATCCAACAAATTAACAACCGCTGATTTGTTGTTGTCGCCCGTGTGTGCGTTCACTTCGTCTTTGTTGTTATTGCAGAGCTGAAGTAATCGTTAGGGTGAAACTAATGAGCTAGCAGACGCGTACAGTAGAACAGGAGGACGTCTCGGCAGCGCCATCGATTACATCCCTCGCCGTCCCGCTGCACGTTTTTTAACGACGGGCAAACATCTGACAGAGGTTTGTCACGTCTGGGTCTCCTCAACGATTCGTATTTAGATCTATTATTGTTATAAGAGGAGAAGCTGTAGCAGAGGACTCGTCTGTGGATCTGCAGAAAGGGAGAACTGACACTGTAATTGTAATAATAACAATAATAATAGTTGTAGCTGTTAATGTAATAAAGTCAAACCCAAACAAATCACAACAGAAACCTCTCACACGCTCGATGAAGCGTTTCTATACATACACACACAAGTTGGGCTCCTCGTTTGGCTCGTCTGCCTTCGTGCCGAAGACGAAAACGAAGTACGAGTGAACACACAGAGTTTATTTTCTATTATCCTCCTCCGCTCGTTGTGTCTTAACATAGGTCATCTTCATTTGGCCCTCGCTCGCTCCAGCCTGTCTCCTCTGATTTGTTTTGCACAGCGGCGAGATAAATGCAGCTTCACTTGTGGGTTTCACCTTATTTACTCCCGTCCCTAATAAGACGCATATTCTCCTTTCTCCGCAAAATTGGAATCAGTCAAAAACGTCAATCATCACATATCCAGAAGGCAACGGGGAAAAATATTTTAACCCGCCTCGTGTTTTCACGTCTGATTCCGAAGCCTGCTCCGCACCCTGGGAGACTGTTTGTAAAATTTTCTGTCTTGTAGCAAAATATTGATTTACAACAACAAGCAGCCATGACAGCTGTTGTAATATACTGCAGGTGGATGCAGGCTGAGCCGGGCGCCCTGTCTCCCATTCGTCCTGCAGCAAAGATCACTCGCAGTGGGGAATACCAGCCGCAAAACACGGGCCTGGACCGTATTCAGACAGACATTTCTTGAGAAGGTTAGAAGAAATTAGAATGCAGACTTTAGTGTCGCTTTATAACCCAGATACCCTCCCCCCCCCCTTTGCCCGCACACGCCAGACCACTGCAGACACGCCAAGCACTCTAATGTAGATCAGGAGCTGTTTTGCATACTGGTCAGTCTGTAAATGAGACAGCAATTTAAAAGCTGTATTGGATCTGACATTGTTCCATTCAAACCGCTCATAACTACTGAGCGAATCAAAGAATCACTTAACTGGAGGGGTTGAGCGTGATGAGGAGTCTGGAGCGAACATCCAGACGCAGATCATTTGTGCCCCTACCTGCCTACAGCAGCTGCTCCTAATCGCTCACTCACTCAGAAGCACTCCGACTTCTGCTGCTCACAAGTACAAGCGACTCCTGCCAGCCGCCGTCCGTGTTTCATTAAGCCTGCCTGACAAATGAATGAAGAACTCTCGCCGGATCAGATGGGAAAGTTGTTTTGCTCTCCCGCGACCACCTGAAGTCATTGAAGTGAGTGGCGGCGCCTGTTGTCTTGTTTCCCTCTGAAGTGTTGCCGGTGTTCATTCTGCCGAAAGCTGCAATGCAGAAATGAAAAGAGTGTGTGTGGGTTTGTGTGTGTGGCAGCAAAGATCCATTAATAGAAAAATCACACTTTCTGGGATTTGGCGTCACTGTGGCTTCCATTTTAACACGTCTTGTATTGGCAGTGAAATGTTTGGGGAAGGAGACCCTGATGATGTCATAGGGCCCATATGGGTGATGAAGATGCAGGAACAAACAGCAGGGTTCATTATCCGCTCTGGCTGATAAGGGAACCTCTCTGGACCTGAAGTGACTTGATAAACTTTCCCTCCCGCTGTTCTGTGGATTGTGGAGAGCTACAAACGCACAAAACAGGAGCGGATACTCGATAGTACCAGATGGTGTATCGAGGTGATGTTGATATGGAAATCATTGCAAATGAAGTCCAAGTGCTTGATGCAATCGGATGTTTGATCCAGCATCTCTATGAAGATTTGCTGTTAACCTATTGTACAAATAAATATCTATTACCATCTCATCAGGACTTGTTAGAAAACAGCAGCATTTTAGCCCAAAGGAGAGTGTGTGAAGTCTGCCGCCATTAATCTGACAAACTGTCAGGAAAATAAAAGCAATTTATTATCCATGCAAGGCCAGGAAGAGATGTGAAGCTCTCTCTCACTCTCTCTCACTCTCTCTCACTCTCTCTCACTCTCACACACACACACACACAGACACACACACACACACACACACACACACACACACACACACACACACACACACACACATGCACACTGTCAGACAGATACATGACAGGCGTCTTTGACAGTGTGTGTCCCCCCCCCCCTCAGATTTCCACTGTGAGCTCTCTCGTTTCTGGAGATAAACACCTCTCCTGCCCTCAGTCTTCCTCCTGCTCCACCCAAGCTGAGATGTGGAAATTGTCGATTGCACAGCAGACACCAAAGCATCAACTCGGTCATTTTGTCACGTATGAAAGAGCCGTCCTCCCTCCTCCCTGCAAATTGGTGGACTGGGAGAAATCAATCGAGTTATGCCCCTGTGTGTGTGTGTGTGTGTGTGTGTGTCTCTGTCTCTCTCTCTCTCACTCGCCCAATGAATTCCGTGTTTAACTGCATATATATATTTAATGCTGAAGGTTGCAATTTGCTTATCTTCTATTGAAATGCTTCCTGCGACCAAACCACAATTTCCGGACACATATGACACCAATTACATCAGAGGATTCTCAGTGTGTGTGTGGGTGTGTGTGTGTGTTTGTGAGAAGGTTTCACTTCAAACATCACTGTCAAATGTAGATGCATTACAAAAAATCCTTCCAATGCAGTAGAATCCAAACCGGACTAAAGAACAAACACACTGTACCTCCTTCCTTACGCTGCAGCTTTGACGTCTTAATCTACGTCATAACGGAAACGGTTGTCTAATCGTAGCAAATTCTCCCAATTCCTCGACATACTAGAGCAGTGCAGAGTTTATGCGGTGGTGTTTTTTTTCCTGAATCCAACCTGATGAAACATTCATCTGACAGAAGTGACTGACGTGCAGCATTGCATTCTTTAATTAAACATGGCTCAGCGCTGCGGTAACTGTGGATATTCTGTCTTCGTCTGAGTTTTAACACCTGTGGCATGCTGGCGTCCGACGTTTGGACGCGGTTTGAGGAGTGATAGATGTAGGGAAGCGTGACCGTACAGGAGAACATTCAGAACATTACCCAGATGCCCCGCAGCATCCAGAAAGATCCACACATGAATCATCCAACACGCCCTCGTTATAACGTATACAGGGTTTAATGAGCATATTTTAACACCCGCATCATAAAGTGGCAATGAGATTTTCCGTGTCGCGCTCGGATAACTGTGATCCCCTCGCTGAGCTTGTTTTTAGTATAGAGGATATCGGTCGGGGGGGAGTGGAAGACGGGGGGCGGGGGTTTAGCAGCCATAGTTCACAGTCGGTCTGCAGTTGGTGCTGCATAACAGTGACTATTGAATATTGAATGATCGGCCCCTGGGGAAATTAATGGGGTACCGCACTAAAAGAGGCTCCACACAGCAGCTCCCGGTGAAACGACAGCGGTAGAAAGAAGAAAGACGGAGCCACGAGCCAAAACGCTGGACAGACTTAGTGCCATCTATTGAAGTTTGAGTGCTGCAGGTGCCCACGGGTGGACTCCGCCTCTCTCTTTCTCCCTCCCTCTCACTCTGACTCTCTCGCTCTTGCGCGCTCTCTTCCTGTGTACACACTTGACAGCTGTGTGAAAAGAGCAACAACAGCTGTTTAACCTGAAGCACTATTGTCCAACTGGGGGATTTATGGATAAAGGACGGTCGCTGCGGCGCACTGGAAGAGCTCACTGGGGTCGGTGCCGCGAATGCACCGAATCTACCGTTTCAGTGTTAAAAAAATAACAACTATAGGACCTGAGCAGCTGCTAGAACTTAAATTCTGCATAATGTATAAGAACCAAAACAACAACATGCCCTGCGAGGAGGAAGAGTAATCGTGAAAGCAACAATAACTCTGCATATTAAACGAGGATTCTTGTGCTGAGGGCTTTTTTAATGGAGGATACAGTGCCGGGGAGCCTGAGAGGCCCAAGCACAGCTGTGCTAATGGAGTCCTGTGTAGCCTCAATTATATAAAGCCCCAGATCCACCTACACTACAAAAACAGGATCTCAAGTACTCTCAAGATCCCATTTTAAGTCAATTAAAGATAATTTATCCTCGTGGAAATACGCCTCGAGCCTTCAAGCCCCCTAAAGATAAATGGTCATAAGTTGCTTTAGTAAGTTGGTTGATTGATTGGTGGTCTTTCAACCAATACACCTGGAAGGACGATGGGAGGTTTCGATATCTGAAGCCTCAAATGTGTGTTTGTGACCTGACGCAATACAGCCAGTCGACCAAGGATCAATAGAATGGTGGTCGAGTGGAGGAAATGATTGACACGTGTTGATTCCCTCACTGGTGGGCTATAAGCAGCACATGCAGGAGTCGTTGTCAGGGTGTTTGTTGTTTACACGCTGGGCAGAAAGCCACAACTTCCCGTCGTGTCTTAAGCGGTCGCCGCCTACTGAAATGAGCTGAAGGACCTCATCTCACCTCCAGCATCTTTAAGTCAGATAGTATTTTGTTGAGGTTAAATGCTCCTTCTTGGGTTCTTATTCACATCCTCCACTTTTTACCACTTTTCCATTTTCCTTAACCGGAACATCTCAGCAGAATACAGAGCGTTGTCCTTGTTTCTGTTGTTTGCATTTAAATCTTTATTTCCCATTTGAGGAAACACAAACAGAGGAATGAGCGCCCAGCTTCAAAGCAAACGACGACTTCACAATTACAATCCAGTCGAACCTCTCAAGTCTGTGGACACGAAGCCGATGCTGTTTGTAGTGGCGTCGTCTGTCTGTCTGTGCTGTTTGCAACGTGTGCATTTATTTATGCCGCTCTCTCTCTCCCTCTGTCTCTCTCTCCCTCCGTCTCTCTCTCCCTCCGTCTCTCTAATGGCATATGTGTTAAACCAACAAACCACCCATTGGAAAGTGGTGCCCTCGTTGTCGGACGTATAAAAACCGAAAGGATAGCTGCTGATGTCTATAGATTACGTGTTGTTTGTTAATGATCTGCACAGTTTGATGTCGCGTCGCTCCATTGAAGGCGGTAATGTATAAATCACACGCTTCCCCTGGGGTGGTGCAGCCCAACACCCCTCCCCCCGGGCGAAGAGGCAGCGGTCCAGCGGCTGTAACCTTTTACACAAGCACTGATTTGGGCCGCCTGTCTGCTCTGATAACACACTCTATCAGAGGCGTCCTGAAAGCAGCAGATCAGGCCCACTTTAGACACCGCCGCCCAACCCCCAACCCCCCCCTAACCCATCACTGCCGACTTTTCTATTCGGTACACCCACCACATCCTCACATCTCGTCTATTCTGCCGTGTCAAAAACAAACCACGGGCACAGAGCCTTGAAACTCACCTGCATGAACCTGCACAATGGCAGCCCGCACATCCATCCAGTCAGCTGGCTTCCTGACTCTTAAGATTCATCCACTTCATCTGCCGGGGGAATTAAAAGTGGCCGTGATTGGATGTTGTTGCCGTTGCGATGAGGCGCTTTAATCTCAGGGAGGAAATGCTTCGCTCCAATTTTCATACATATGCATATGAAACGTACGTTTTGTAGGTAAGGTGCATTCGTAAGCTGTGCGGTTATTTTTGTCATTAATTAGCTTCACAGTAGATCAGAGTGAGAGCTTCTATAGTCAGAGTTATGTTGCTTTTACTTCCCGAACTCATTCTGCTGGAGACGGAACAGGATCATGCTTGTTAGCTGTGTCACATTTACGTCTGAGACAATCTCTTCTAACCCATTGATTGATTAATTGATTGATTGATTGATTGATTGATTGGTTGGTTGATTGATTGATTGATTGATTGATTACCCATACACCCCTAAAGCTAACCTTCTGTGTTTGAGGTGGAGAGAGGTAAATGCCACCAGTCCATTGGGTTGTGTTGTTGACTACACTTTGCCTAGTTGCTAAGCTATTGTCACGGGTGCAATTGCAGGTTTTGTTACCGACAAAAGAGCAAAAATTGTTTTAGCATAACTGAGTGAGACGAACGACATGGCAGTGATCAACTTTGCATTTGAGCGATTTTGTTGCTTAGTCACTGCAGTGGCGCACAGAGGAGTGATGGACAGGTGCGGCGTTGTTCATTCGCCGCTTCCCGTTGAGTTGAAATTGAGTTTCTCCGATATAAACAAAGCCTCCACCCACTCATCCTGCTGCAGTGCCAATCAGAGCTGTGACCGCCCGGCTTCGCCTCGTCTGGCGTCACTATGCCAACGCGTCACTGCTGTGCCGGACCACGTGCGAGATGCTGCAGCCTCACCAGGCGTCTAAGCCGCCCTGCGCCTGAGCTTCAGCGGCAGAGTGAAGACAGCAGCGTTTCCCTACAGCGGCCCAGTTGAGCGGCTCGGCACAATGCCTGCGTGTGCAATCAGACTCTGTTGCTCTTGGAATTGGAGTAACAAATTGTCTCCCTTGTCATCATTCTCCTTTTGCCTGCTGTTCTCATCAAAATTCTTTAGAATGTTCTGTTGCCATGGCACCTTGAAAAATCTGCTGCTGAGTTTTTGTTTCCCTGAGATGGCAATTCTGATATTTTCGTCTGCTTACTTCACAGACAAAATCACTTAGGAACAGATTTCCTTTTCTCTCATCTCAACCTGGATGCGTTCACACACACTCACATATGCGGCTTCAACAGATCTCGGGTGTAAATTTACAGTAATAAACATAAATTTTAGGTTTAGGACAGAATTTTTCAATTGGAACTGTTTACTTATCTAATTTTTCCAATCACAATAGATGGAAGTGAAGCTGCCCGTCTGCCAAGTATTCACTGGATCAAATCAGATATTTGGCTTCCCCTCTACATTTAAATATGCTGTGGCTGCTTCATTAATTATCTGCAGGTTCTCATCATCTCTCTCTCACTAGGCTGATGGATTCTTATTCGCTGCGAGTGTTGAAAGTCGTTACAAAAGGCCCCAATACCGGCAAAGCATTCAAACCAGGTATTTTTATTTAGATTTTCCTCCTGCCCTCAGTTGAATTCACTTCAATTGAATGCGTCTAAAATGATGACCTATAAAAAGGCCATTCTGTCTTATCTCTGCAGATAAGCAGAGGTACGGTGGCATTCATCGCTCATTTGGCAAAGCCTTCTCGCAGAAAGCACCACCATTGTTGAACCAAACTGAAACATCTCTCTTTTGGATTTGGAGCCTGCGATGACATGCGCTTAGTTGCTGTCAAGGAACTTTTTCTCTTGTCAGTCAGCGAAGCCTCGATACCTTTTTGTTATGTTCAAAGGGTGAAGAAATAAGCTGTCACAACCTCGCAGCTCCTCCAAGGTGCGTGATCAAAAAGAAGCAAAGAAACAAGAGAAGTTCAGCTCCTCCTGGGGGAACAAACACACAACAAACGCCCCTCATGTGTAAAACTTGAGCTGGCAGTCTTCATCAGGAGGGGGTTGTGCCATAACGACGGGGGCAAACAATGACACATTGGACGGTCGCTTCATCCCTTTGATTAATTAAACTGACCAGGATACAAAATGGTTTCCAGCCACCCGGCGGCTGGTTAGACTGCGGACGTTCTGCCTTTTATTAGACGCAGAACTGTGAACGTGACGGTCGACTTCACAGCCTGTGGAAAATGAAGCAAAGTGCTTATTAGAGAACCGAATTACCCAGCACACGCGCTCCATTAAGGGAGGAGACGTCAGAAAACCATGTTGACTGACTTCGCAGAGGTTTTTGCCCTCTCATTGCAGCTCAGCAAGTATCCAGAGGAGCTGATTTAAATTTCATTAGCTTCAGAAGAGATACCTTTTCTGATCTTTGCATTTAAAGGTTTTCATTACAGCACCGATGATTGGAGGAACCGCCGACCACGGTGGCTTTACGGGCGCTGAAATGATATTTATAGTGGAGCACACACACAATCCTGTAAAGCTGATGAAAGCTTTTGCAACTCCACTTTTCATTTCACGCACAGTATTTTGTTATGTATCATCACGAATAAAGATGTATCACAGCGGCGCTCTGTAAGATGGTGGAGTGGATAAATTGCAGATTGCAAAATCTGATGGGCTCCCTCCCTTCTCTCCTGTCCGACCTTTCAGCAAATATCACCAGAAAAGTTACTTATTGAAGCTTAAAGGACTGATTGGAACTGAGATGAAACTCACGTCTGACTTTAAAACCACAGTTTGGAATCTTAGACATAGTATACTCATATCTACACCAACTCCTCCCCGCCTGCCGCAAGCAGATACGTCCCTCCAAAGAAAACTTGAAAAAAATGTTTTGAAGGATCCACAACAACACGAAGTGGAGCTGTACACTCCAGGTATAGTTGTTGAAAAGTTGGTTTTACCCTTATGAATACAATCGTCTGGGCTAAACCACCATGACTCCACTTTTTTGTTGTTTTACATGCTTCTATTCCACAAACCGCTGCCTTGCTTACCCAGCGAGCAGCTTCACTTTTTCATTATCTTTAAGGATTCCCACTCTGGCACCCTGAAGCACCCTTAGAGCTGCCGAGGAACACTTGTTTTATTGAGTGTAAAGCAGCAACCATACACATATACTCTGCATATATACAGTATGTATATATTTATGTAGATGAAAGCATAAATTCACTGATTCATGTTGCGGGCAGTGATCAGTGAACTGTCGGTGGTGGAGCTGGAGCACATCTGTCATTAGTGTTTGTGAGTGAGCTGAGATGAAAGTGAATCCACAGGCAGTTTTAACTGAACCCTGGGGATCACACTTTTCACCCAGCAGAATTTTGTAATGATCCACTGGAAAAGAAAACCCCATTACGTTCTTCATTTTATTTCCTTTACATTCTGCAGAGATCTGTGGATGCATCTGCTGCAACACATCAAAGGAGCGGCGGGCAATCCCCACACTTTATGTGTACGTGTAGTTGGTGTTGTCTGTATCCCATTACTGACCTCCAATGAAACATGCTCTCTCTCCAGCTGCTTGTTTAGTCTCCCTGTTCAAAACACAGCTGACGAGCCAATTAGAGGCTCTTACAGTGGGGAACACATCTCTGGCTGCGTTTGTTCATCAGATGAGGAGCTTTAAAGCATATTAAGAGGAAGTTTGTGCACGTGGAGGAGCGGTGCTAATGTGACACGCCGTCTCAAATATCAAAGCTACGATGCACAACAATGGCGTTTGGCGTTTCTGAGCTTGGCGTTTTATGTCGCCATTGATGCAGTAATTCTGATCTCAACTCAAACTGCACACACACACACACACACACACACACGCGGCTGTTCACTGACACATTTGGCTGTTGGAGCGTGACATTATTGGTTCTTTGGGTTCGACCACAGGGAAGAAATTGGGAATGTCACTGTCCTTAATGGAAATTGATCTGAGCAATTTGTTAAAACACCACCAAGGGCAACTGTCATGTCAGAAAATTACATTTGGAGGTGGGACCAGTACAAAGGCTTCCTGCACCTGAACCCAAACTGGAGAATCACAGCATCTAATATGTTCCAGGTCATTAAGCACAGGCTCAGAGGATGTTAGTGGCGGGGTGGTGAATGCTGCATGTGAGTGCAGACCCCCCTGTTATGTTTGGCACTTTAGGGAGCGGCAAGTTTCCTTATTAGAGCAGATGGATCGCACTGACCTAATCAGCTATTATGCTCTCAAAGAGTAGTGTGTCGTCATCTCATCACTTGTGAGCGAAGACAGTTAAGATGGACAATCTCTCAATATCACGCTAATCAATCACTTTTACAGTGCATTACCGTGAGAGGGAGCTTTGCCCCATGCAGTGCAGGCTGACATAAATAGCAGATTGGCTTCCCTGGTAGCTCTTTTTCAATTTCCATCAGTATTCGCTGCATGCGTTCTGTGCGCGCTCACCCACCACATGAACACACATGCTCATTCAGTGGGAGCTCAGAGCGTTCACATAATCACGTTGTGGGGTGCAATGAGTTGAAGACTGGCATCTATTTAAAAAGCACAAAATAAATTTGATTGCGGTTTAGAATGTAAACATTCTGGTTCCCAAACTTTTTTTTGCAGATAACCATATAATTAGTTCAGTCAGAGTTTGGCTGTGGCGAGAATAAAATCTTTATGAGAGCAGAGCATTGTTGCTAAGGCACGACTTCTACGAAAATGAGTCGGTCACACTTTACCGGTCCCATTTAAACTACGCCGGAGGTGCCACACCCACTCTGAGCAGGCCTTTAATGACAATATGCTGCTTATGTTAATCTAACAGTAACGCACACACACACACACGTCTACATACAGTGCAGCTGTGGAGTCACTGCAGTAAAACACTCCCAAAAAAATTAGCCTTAAAAGTGCCATATTTCTTTAATTTTCCTATAAGAACATAAAAGTGCTCTGTAGTGAGCACTAATCTTATAATTTATGCGGCCTTTATATCTTAACATTCCCACATTGTTCTATTATTATAATGGCGCCTTTTTGCCTTGTCTGACATTTTATGGCGCCCTCAATTTTCTTACAGGGATACAAAAGCTGCTCTCCGGTATATCGCTCATTAATTAGGCTCACTGTAGATATACCACAATTAAACCAGTTAGTGTAGATTACAGTGAATCAATGCAGTTCCAGCGGCTGTCCTGCCTCGACTCCCTGCGTCGCCCTGGCCTCCGTCCAGCCCGTTTACAATGCGCGTGCATGTGTGTGTGTGTCGCCCGCTCACAACTCAATGGGATTTGGGTGGATTTGCCCACCAGTGTGTCAGTCCTCATCAGATGTCCTGTGGCCTCTGTGTGCGCAGACAATACGCTTATGCTAAACCTCCTGGCAGTCATCCTCCTCTTACAGGCGTGTTTGCCATGTGTACGATGAAGGACGGAGCTGCTGTGTCTTTCTTCTGCAGCTCTGAGAGGATTAAAGCTGTTGTGTGTTTTTGTCCTGGTGGGTGGATATTTGTGTGCGTGTGTGTTTTATCTTTTTCGGCTTTTCAGTGGATAACCCGTTGTCATTGATCCGGGGCTGAGAGGAGCGTTTGTCCCAAAGGGAAGCAGGAGGAGGTCTGAACATGTGGGTGGCCACAGTTGTTTGTAGTCCTTTATAATGAGGAGTATCAATGATTAAAAGAGGACAGAGGGAGATGTTTATCACAGGCTGGATTCCAAAGTGCAAAATAAATCTGAGCCACATGCAGGACGGAAGAGGATTTTTAAAGTGCAACACACACACACACACACACGCACACACACACACACACACACACACACACACACACACACACACACACACACACACACACACACACACACACACGCGCACGCACACACACACACTCTCTCCTTCCTCCTCCTCCTCCTCCTCCTCCTCCTCCCTCCCTCCTCACCGTTGCAGCATCTTCTTGTGCTATATACCACAGCTCTCCCAGCCCATCCCGGACTCTCTCTCTCTCGCTCTCTCTCACACACACACACACACACACACATTCACACCCCACGGCCACGGCGCCCATCTTCAGGTCAAAACACAACATATAGAAAACTCCACAGACCCCCTCTCCCCCTCTCCATTCAAAGCCCACTTCGGCGTGTGTATGTGCGTAAATACAGCCCACAAATGACATCACGTTGCTGCAGTGCTGCACCGGCCGTGAGAGGTGCCAGTCGGTTGTCCTCCTCCTCTCCTCCGGTAACAGGAGAACGTGTCCGGCGGCCACTCGGCTCCGCTCCAGACATCATGGCGTGACAGCAGCGCGCATTGTGTGTGTGCGTGCTTGCGTGCGGGCGTGTGTGTGTGTGTACGCGCGGCTCTCCGGACTGCGCAGGTGGACGCCTGGATGCTGTGCAGAGGCGCATTGGAAGAAGAACAAGCAGAAGGAGGAGTAGGAGCTTGATCGCGTCCCGCTCGGGGAATCGACCGCTTTATTGTTTTCAGAGAGGAAGAATCGAGTCCCACTAAGTCATGGAGGAGAAAAGTAATTGCTCGCATGGGTTCGCATATTATTAGAGAGAGAGGGAGAGAGAGAGAGAGAGCGAGAGAGGAGGGGGGCGCGCTCTATCTGTGCATGGGTGGGATTCTTTCATTGCGCTTCAGAGATCGGAAGTTATGACAACAAATCGCCTCAGTTATGACGAACAACTGCCGGTGAAACGGGCGTGATAACGGCGCTGGATCGAGGCGAAGCTGCCCGCGTTAGTTTGCGGTCTTCGTGCTTTTCTGACGCGTTGTGGAGCTTCGAGCTACTTCAAGGTTCCTGCGTGCGTGTGTGTGCCTGCTGTTTTTTTTGACGCCAACCTTCAAGACGTCCGTCCGTCTCTCAAGGCTTCAACCCGCCGGCCCGTCAGCCCGCCGGACTGCAGCCCCCCCCCCCCCTCCCTCCCTCCCCCCGGACACAGCGTCTCTCAGGCCGGGTCCAGGAAGGGGATTGGATGGGAATAGCACGCTGCTGTTCTGGGGACTGGACTGGACTCGACGCTTGTGAGCCGCTCTGAAGCAGCTCGGTCGCAGCCCTCGGTACTCTCCGGAGCTTTTTGGATTCCGGGATTTGGCTTTTACAAAACCTGATTCGGATCGTATTGGATTTAAGGTGGGTTATTATTTTTCAAATCCCCCCACGCAGGTAACTGGAAGACCCCCCGCGGCGTGTCGGTGATGACACTTGAACGCTAATTGCTGCTATCACGTCCGCTGGATTCCGGAGCTCAGCGAGCAGAGATTGATTTTGGTATTTGGAATTTAAATAACTCAATTCCCTGCTAAAGCTTTACGCCGATGAGACAGTGTGCGTGCTTGTGTGTGTGTGTGTGTGTGTGTGGACGGCGGCGACCATGATCCATAGGTTCGACCCATTGGCATGTGCTATATTAGTCCCGCTGTCGCTGGCTGTGGTGAGTGCAGAACCTCAAGTGAGGAGAGGTGTTGCAAATTTACACACGTGAGCATATGTGTCCTTATGTGTGGACATCCTGAGACTATCTATCTATCTATCTATCTATCTATCTATCTATCTATCTATCTATCTATCTATCTGTCTATCTATCTGTCTATCTATCTGTCTATCTATCTGTCTCTCCATCCCTCCTCCCTGTAATCGGAGCCTCATCCGTCCTGAGCTTTGTGCAGGACACTGGTGTCTCTGTGTGGAGCAGCTGTGCGTCCTCACGTGGTGGGGCAGGTATCGATAGTATTCCTTCTGTTCTTCAGTCTGTGGAGATGCTGTCCGATCAGCCCCCCCTTCCTCCCCAACCCAACCCAATCTCCCCCCTACAAAACAGCCTCGTCACTGCCTGCTGTGTCTCTCAAGACTGTGGCATTTCTAAAGCAACGAAAGGAGGTTTAGAAAAAAAAAGAAGCACATAATGACACTGGAGTTCTCCGGGATTGGAGCGAATGGTGGAAACGTTCCGGGCGTGTCTGCATCAGCACGACGCAGAGAGGTTTTTTTTTTTGTAAATAAGCAGCAGCTCTGGAGATCTTCACCGTCAGGGCCACAAATGCAGTTTGGTTATGTTACACTTTCCTCCGACCCACCAAGCCTGAACGAGCTCGATAACTTATTTTATTTTGGTGAGTCTAGACCTCATCAGCGTATGTTTACAGTAAATGTGAGTGAAAGCGAAACAGCAGCACTTAAATCTCCAGTAAGCAGTGCAGCGCCTGGCCAGGATCTCACGGGCTCTTTGATGGAGTGCCGGCAGGAATTGTTAGCCCCACTCATCCTGTTCTAGTTCTGTAGCAAGTCGTACCTTCTTGAGCTCCAACTTGTGAGTGTGTAAGAAAGTGGAGTGTGTGTGTGTGCGTGTGTGTGTGTGTGTGTAATGTATTTCAGCGCGTGCAGACAGCTCACGGCCTGAGAGGTCGGCGCCCGGTCTCTGGACAATATCTTTTCATCACTGGTGGACATCAGCAACAACAGATGGGAGAAGTATGGGGTCCTGGATGCAGGCGGGGAGGTAGCAAGGTTGTAAATCCATTAGATTGAGGTGGGGTTAGATGTCAGCGTGCTTACACTGAAGTCAAGCGAACATCCCTCATACAGCGCGGCTTTATTCACGTAATACCTACCCGAGACATTTCCCATGGGAAGGTGGAGGCATCGGCTGGTTGTGTTTGTTACATCAGTGCAGGGTGTGTGTGTGTGTCTGTTGCAGCAGCTTGCAGTTGCAGTAGGAAAACAGTAGATAGGAACTTGCGTCTCCAGTATCCGCCCTCCTTTACCCTCACACAGCCTCGGGACAGTACAGTGTGTATGTTCCCTGCATTGTGAGGGTTCCACCTCCTCACTGCTGCCCTTCGGAACAAGGCAGGATGATGAAACTGGAAGTTGGCACGTGTTCCCAGTCTTGCTCCAAACCCAACCTGATCCCTCCTCTTCTGTCTCTATCATCAAACTGAGAAGCTAAAGGTTTCCTTTTCCTATTCGTCGTCGTTTCATTAACTGCTGGGACTCCTGGCATCTTTGACATGCAGGAGTGAATGGAGATAAATTGAAATCATGTGTGGTTAAAGCTGTTTTCCATACAACATCAGAGACTTAAGAGGCTCCTGAAAGGGGGGTTAATGAGGTTTCTTCTTTGGAAGGGTGATACCCTTGAGCCTTATTGGATTTGTGATTTGAATTAGCAGAGCGTGCAGCAGGCTTCTCTCGTCTTTACACGTCTTCCTCTGTACGAGCTTCAGCGCTCCACCATGGAATCTCTTCCATCTCTTGCAGGATGTTACAGCAGAAGCTTGGAGTGCTGCCGTCATGTGTTCCCCTAATGAAATCAGACAGGATGGTCATTATCATTATCGCGCATTATCGCCAACACTGGCATGTTTAGCAGCGTCAGTGCATGCAGGAAACGAGTGCGGAACAAAGTCATATCTCAGCAGGTAAAGCATAAAGAGAAATTGACAGTGGAGTGCGTCAGGAGGCTTCTGCTTTCTAGCGGCTGTACGGGCCTTGTGGCTGAGATTAATGGGGTCTCTCTCCCTTGCCAGTCTGTTGCATTGTGTTACAGCAGCTGCTCGTGGTGCTGGTGTCATGTGTTTGCATTATGAAATCGGGACCCGTCGAGGGTTATCAGCTACTGCAGGAACCCCAGAATAACAGCGAGCAGAAGCTATTGATTTGCGTTTGAGGGAATAAAGGACGAAGGAGAGTTTATAAACACGTTTTTGTCCTCTGAAAGCTTTGCTAAAATAGCCGTTTGCACTATATATGATCTGACACTTGCCAAAACGTACAACTCTGCTCTTTGGTGATACATTCAAAGGCTGGAGAGTGTGTGGCCTACACAGCTTTTCAAGCAGTTGTCAAATACTTTCCACAATTATATACAAAATGGCAATACTTTGTAATTGTTACGAGGCCAACTAATGGGCACAGGATGAAGAATAGCCAGGGCAGAAAAAAGGTCAAGTTTCCCGTTGTACAAAACAAATTTGTTACAGCGCTTTTGTTGGATACTTTTTGAGGCTTTGCAGGCTCAAAGGAGTGAGGTCAGCGGGTGTGAAGCGAGAGAGCGCAAGTTCCTGTTTTCGGGGTTTTGGACTGTGAATTTCCAAAACAGGAATATAAGTCTTAATGAAGTCGTTATCTTTAAAGGGAACGAGAAAGGGATTTCTCCTAAGGCATATTATCGAGCGTTAAAGATGCATGAATGAAAACATGATGAAACAGCGTAATAACAACTAGCCCAAAAGATTAAAGGAGTTGCCACAAAAGCACAGAGGCAATTAAACCGCAGAAATTTTTTTTTTTTTTTTTTTTTTTTTTTTTTAGGTTCACGAGTAACAAAGTTCTGGGAATGAGCGTTGGTGCTCTGGAGTGCTTGAGAGTGCACAACACTTGAGGAAACCCTGGTAAATAACACACAGTCCTCACGAGGCACAAAAACATTTGGAGCTCTGCTGCAGCGTGAATATGAAAAAGGAAGCAAAGATAAGAGACAGACAAACAATCAAACGAACAAAACCACAGCTGCAGAGGTCACATCAGCCATGTCTGAAGTTTCATTCAAGCAGCGGAAGTAAAAAGACCCATCAAGTATTTGATAGTTATATTTGATGGTGGTTAGGGTCAAATATAACTTTTTTTTTTGGTTTGAACTACAACTGTACTTTGCTTGTGTTTCCTGCAGAAAACCCTGCGAACTCAATGAAATCTATAGAATCCATATTATTTACAGCTTCTAACTTAGCGCTTGGCGTGATGCCTCTCACTGCGAGATGCTCACAGTTACGCCTTCGGATTTCAATGGAATATTTGTATTCTGAGTGCATAACCTTCAGAATAATGATTACTGCATTATTCCCTGTATCTTGGAGGCTTTTAGCCCCATACTGAGCCGCACAACTGAATGAGGAAAGCTGTCATTTACAGTGGCAGAGTATGAACATGGGCCTGCAGCACTGCCTGTTAACCAGCACTAAGTCTGTGCTGTTGTGTCTCTGACGATGACTGATAGAAGAGACGAGCAGGAGGCAGCTCAAAGGCTGACCCGGTGGGTGCTCCACCACCGGAGCCACATGTAAAATGGAGGCATCAGGGTGTGACCAGAATGTGCAGTGGGAGCTGGGTTGCAGGGAGGATTGGAGCGAGCGGTGGGGAATCATGTTATATGAGCGATGCTATAGCGGCCTGCAGGCGGGACGCAGCCTGACTCGCTCTCCTGCACACACAGATCCATATGGAGCAATACTTTCCTGTGCCGGATGTGGTTTGATATTGAACGCCGCAGCTGAGCTCAGTGGTTAGCAGGCTTCATAATCCCATCACACCATTTTCAACTTGTCTCTGGCTGCTAGTGTCTTGACACAAATATTCATTTGGGAGATACATGTCACCTGCTATAGAGCATACAGCCGTTGAACTGAAAAACACCATCACATTTTTTAAGCCCATGAGATCTACTGCATGGAAGCTGCCGCTCGCCTATTCTCTCTTTTCTCTGTGAAAAGAAAATTGTTGCTGGCATGTGTCTCCCTGCAGAACCACTGTAGTGAAGCCATTTTGCCACTGGTGCAGCCCGGTACAGTAGCTTTTGACACCGGATGTCAGAGCCTTTACACAAGCATTTAAATAGAGTGATGCGATTATTTTGTGTAAACAAAGCGGAGTGGCGGAGAAAAGTATAATCGCAAGACTCCCAGATACGGCACAAACTACAGGTTCTAGACCGTCTCCTGTTTACCTGAAGGTGACATTGATTTAGATGATACTCTCTGCAGCTGCATCTGGTCATATTGACCAATATCTTCTAGCTGAACAGCATTTCCCTTTGGCTCTCCTGAGAAAGCCAATTAAGACTGCTACAAGCTTTCATATAGAATTTGAAATGCACACAAACACCAATCTTCCCTACAGTCCCATTAAATTATGCATAGGAACATTGTATTATTGTGCTGCGATTACTATCATACATCTAGGCAATCTTCTTAAAATGATCTTATCTGAAAAAGACTGCATGTATCCCACTTAATGTAGACCTTTAATAGATGATTTCAAGCGTCACGACTAAGAAAACTAGCTTGTAGGACTCGGACTGAATCCGCCGCTGTGACGAGAGAGCGTTCTGCCTTCACGTATTGATTAGTTTGTCAGAAAGTCACATGGTGCTCTCTCTGTCAGACTGCACCAGCCCCATTTTAGCCTTTAATAGGCAGCGGTCGTAGTCTGCTGCCTATTAAAGGCTGGCATAGAGCAGCTGGAGCATTAACTGTTTTAAGAGCCCGGACCATCTTCGGCTGTTTTCTCCCCCTTTTCTTGCTCTCCTAATGCCTCTAAAGGTCTGGGAATAATAGCTGTCATTTGCCAGACTTTTATCTAGTTATCTTTTCAAAGTAACAATGTGTGCTATTCCGAGGCATCGGTGAAAAGTGGGTTATATTTCACTATTCGCCGTGTCAGCGCAATGGATGTGGTGCAACCGCAATGAGGTATTTTTTAAAGGTAAAGGGAGATGAATGACGAGGGTGTTGTTGTTTTCAAGGTGCTATAATTTCCCCCCGCAAAGTGCTAATATTTCATTTTAATCAGAATGCGTGTGGTGTCTGTAACGCTCGATCGTCTTTACTACGACGCTCACACTTGAAGTACTCTACAAACAAACACGCAAAGGCCTCTGGTTGTTCTTGTCCGTGAGGGAGCACTCGTACTGGTCTAACTGGGCTCTTGTGCTGCTTTAACGGCGGCGAGTAAAGATATGCATCAGCTTAAAGGAAGAGCAGCACAGCATCCATGCGTCTGACCTAAATCCATGAAATTGGTTCTACTTAAAAGAGGCTGTGGTGCATGTATTAGCCCATGTTCATCTAAAATGCGTGTACGATTCCCACACTGATAAGTCACTGCCACAGGCTTTGTGAAATAACAATCTAGCACTTTTCTCGCAAGGTGTAGTGCATTTGTACAAAGCCACAGATCATTACACTTTAAATCTCAGAGGCCTCTAAAACCGCCATAACTCTGGAATACTGATTGCGTTCCCGTCCCAACAGATTGCAGTGCACCTTTGCAGTGGACGTAGCAGATTCTTGCGTATTGATCAGTGCTTTTCTGAACGTTATCGACGCGGATTTGTCGCGCTTATTGCCGATGATTTGTCTGAGGAGTGATTATGACGTCCAGAAATGGCCTATATTGTGTTTACTTCACGGAAAAAAGACGGTTCAAGCTGTGTGTTTATTAGCGTCCTTACACACATGTGCACAATACCATCTAAGTGCAGAGGTGTAGGAACAGTAGATCATCTATATAGCTGTATCGTAATGCCATAACTGCCTGATACTCCTTGGTCATATTTTATCCTCCTTCCTTCTTTAATGGTCTGGGCAACCCTGGAAAATAGACCAATAGACCTGAATAGGCATGGTAGTAATTTTCTCCATAGGTTTTTACAGGGCCATTCATTGTTCGGCGCTTTCCCGTCTCCCTGCCGCATTTTAGCCCCATATTAGCACAGTGGCAGAGTTGAAAGCTGTATTTCAATAAAAAAAAAGTCCCAAAAAGTCCCGTAAATGCAGGATGCTGGTGTTTGAAACACTTCAACATAAAATAATCAAATAATTCAGCCAGATGTAATGGAAATGCATTAACAAGCATAACAGTTCATTATTGGAGCCACGTGCCTGAATCACTAAAAGCAGCCCAACATGATTCACACTGAACTCATATTTTTGATAAACACAATAATCTATCGCTCCTGCAGTCCCTTTTTCGTTGCTCTCAACCCGGGCGGTCAGAGCGTAGACACACTCGCACAGGGATTTAGCGACTTGCTCAAGGACACCTAAGCAGGGCACCTGGCTGCTGACACAGGACTTGAACCCCGGCTCAGAAACTTGATCCCTTGGATCAACGCCCCTCGGATGTTTCTATCCTTGTCTCCAAGTTGCTCTGTGCAGTCCGGCCGTTAATTACATCCATGGTGTCCTTCTCTCCTCCGGCAGTCTGTTTATTGCTGCAATTGTTGGGGGTGTGAAGTAAAATGAATGTTCCCCCTGATCCTCATGTGTCCGTATAGGCAGATTAGATGTTTAGCAGGCTTTTCTACGTCCTTCACAACATGTTATTGGTGTGTGTTGCATGAATTGCGTTTAAATCCATGCTGTGTGGATTAGCATGTAATGATCGCAGCGTAAAGCTTCTCTGTGTGATTCAGCGCTCACTCTCCTCTACCAGTCTACCTATATGAGTCTATGCTTCTACCCATCTACCAATTAATTGCATTGGATTGATTCACAATCGATTTACAAATAAATTGATTATCCTAATCAGTTCATCTGTAAATCCCTGCATTGATCTGCTAGACAAAGGAATTTAATTACTTGGCTTGAAAAATAATCAGTTTGTGCGTGCGTGCGTGCGTGCATGTGTGTGTGTGTGTGCGTGCGTGTGTGTCTATCTTCAATGTCACTCTTAGGTTATTATTTTCCAGCTATGGACTCATGACTGCACAGTCCGTTCCCACTTACAAAGTGCCGTAATTCAGTCTTCTAGGCACTGGATGATGATTTTATTGAAATCCAACAAAAGATTCAGAGGATTGTTGTGGAAACCTCTTTGTGCTCTGCTGGCCTCTAACAGACAATATCCAAAATAACATCTTTATTTCTTTTGGAACAGAGCCGTATGTGAAGTTGATTTAATGCTCTCTGCACTGCCAATTGTTGCCCGTAATAGCTTGTTATCTTGCCTGTGTGTGATATTTAAACAAACGCATTGTACACATGTTGCTTTGGTGTCACAAAGCAACCACAATGTTTTTTCAACCTTTTTTTTTGGGATGCAAAGGAAAAGTGAGCAATTCAAGCTTTTCAGCCTTTGCCCTGCCTTTTCTGCAAGAAAGATTCTATTCTGCAGTAAGGAAACATGGCCGCTGTTTGCTATTAAAATGGTAATGTGCCGTGGAGAATGAGCTGAAGCCTGTAGCAGAGCGCACAGTTTCTCTGTGAAACCTCAGCAACTGATCAGCGCGATGATCTGATGTCTTAAATGGAGCCAATGCTGCTGTTTTAATTATAAACCCTGAGCTGTATTTGTTATTAATGTGTGTCAAAAGCCTGAAATGTGGAATGTGTGAGGTTGTTGAATTCCCTCACTAAATGTGCAGGGCAGCGTTGCTAAGTGTTGCTCAGCCCCCTCTGACATTCTGCTGCCTTATAATCGTAAATCTCCCTTGGGTGCATTAACCTGCTGCATTGGATGCGAGACATGAAGAAAGTTTCTCCCAAAGTGTTTACAGTGTAAGAGATTTAAGATGAATCAGCCCAGAGGATGAGATTCACAGAGGATCAGAGTCTGAGTCTCCTTCACGGGCGGCTGGGTGGGCGGGCGGTTGACTTTGAGATGCCCGACGTCTTGAAAAACAAAAAGCTGCACAATTCAGCCGCTGAGAGCAAAGCAGCCGCGGCATCACGGCGTGGGTCCGTGGTGTACCTTCCTGTCAGGACATATTGATGCCAGTCAATCAGCTGTCAGAGGGAAATTGCCTGGAAGAAGGTCAGAACGCAGGAATCATGCTAAGATCGGAAATGATATAAAAGAGTCTTGTTTTTTGTTGCCAACTTCATTATACTCCTTCATGTAGCAAAGTGCAATGTAGGCCAGCAGTGAAAAATGATAATATCATTACAGAGTGATTATCCTCTAACAGGCTTTGGCCTATCAGAAGCATCCATGCCTGCATTTATTGATAATGTGCCTTAGTGAGATCAGTTCATTAGATCAGTCTGGCAAAGCACTCCCTCACTCCCTCCCTCCTTCCCTCCCTCCTGCCTTTCTTCCCTCCCTCCCTCCCTCCCTCCCTCCCTCCCTCCCTCCCTCCCCTCCTACTCTCACACTCTCACTACTGAGAGATTCAATAAATGGTGACTGGAGGTAGTCATTGTGGGCTGGGATGTATATCGATTAAAGAGTCTCATTTTGTGGCGGCTGAGATCAGTGACGGCTGACATTCCTACAGCAGGTCATTCTGCCGTGTTTATGATCTGCAAAGATGCGTGTAACTTCTTACTGAGGCTGCCTACACACAGTCAGTGGTGCTCTGCTGTGATGACCTCTGACCTCGCTGCCTGCACCTGCCTCGATGGTCTCGCTCAACACATAGAGCTGAACGTCTTTGCCTTTGTAGCCCCTTGCTGACTGCAGACTTTTCTCTTCTATTCTCTGATTTGGTCGCAACCTTGAAAGGTCACTGTCAGAAAGGTTAAAGTTGAATCTGGTTTGAGCTTTAGGCGCAGCAGCAACGTGGAGAATCTGCCTCCAGGGCGGAGCCGCTGGCAGCCAGTGTAGCCTATCTTGTGTACGTGACTTCCTGTGGTATCTGCAGTTCCCAAAATTCATTAAAAAACATTAAATCCGCATGTTCTCTCTCAAAACATCCTTTAAAGGTATTAAGGACCAACAGGGGCGAGAACATCACTGCAGTGGTAATTAAAGATGCAGGTGCATGAAACGCATCTGAAGTTTCGAGGATTTTTCTTTCATTTCAAATCACCAATTTGGGGATCATCTTCATTATTGATGCGATGACTACATATCTTTATTGGTGCATTAAAATGAAAGACATCATCTCCCCCTTTTTTGATTTTCATGACTAATGCATCAACATGCACCCCATGTCAGTGCATCAATAATTTAACCTCCTGACAAATTTATTCAAGGGGTACTTTCCCTTTTGCGGTACACGTACATTTGTACTGCCAATTATTTGCTTTCCTTTGCTGGAGTTAAACTGAGAAAGCTCTCTGGTGTTTGATTCAAGGGTTCGAGTTGAAACGACTGTCCAGATCTCACATGAATGAACAGTGATGACAGTTTAATTTGGGCTGCATTGTTTTGTTGGTGATGTTGCTCTGTGTTTGTATTCACATCCTTCCATTTTCGAACCCTGGTTTGGCCTTTTGACAAGCGAAGCATATTGAAACGTCACTAACGCAGGGTATAATTGCTACAACCATGCATGTTCATATGGCATTCAGTGTAATCACGAACTGCCCTTTCCTCTTGACTCGTGCTGTGTTTGTTGTGCGAGACGATTGGATGCCACGATGTGAACGTACGCCTCTGCGGGAAGAGAAGGAGATAACGAGTGAGAAATCCACCAAGTGAAAGGGCGTGTGGCATTAGCGGGGTAATAGCAGATAGGAGCACTCTGATCCACGGTTTGGGTGGAGAGGTCGATTTGAGCGGTTGTTGCAAAGACATCCAGCAGCTAAGCTCCTTCATTTTTACCATCTGATCTGACTGTTATTGGACAACATGGACGGGCTAATAACACACATTTACACAGGAGATTGGAACTGAATTATACCATCCATACATGTAGACTCATACCATCGTCACATGCTCATGTTTGAACTCCAAATATGCTGCGACAATCTATAAAACACTCAAAGGAAATTGTGAATGTACAGTATGTTACAGCTTGAGGTGTCCAGTTGTATCTGTGAATGTTGAGACTTCTTGGTGAGTGTCTTTAAAGGGAATTAACATCAGCGTGGCCCTTTGAATTTTGTCACGTTCGTAATTCTTCCGCGAGGCTGCAGAGCTCTGAAGACGTTTGGCAGCCCGGCTGTCAGTGAAGTAGCTTTGGGGAAGAAGACTCTTAGTCGCTCTAGACAGTCAAATCCGTTGTGCTTTTCACGGTCCTCAGTGATGGACCCTGTGATCATTACACGACGCCATGAGAAATTTCTATTTTAAATCATACATTTAAGGGAATTATTCAACCCAAAATGAATGTTAATATAAGTGCGTGGACTATAGGCCTGTGAAGTGCATGAGCAGGATCCTTTGGAGCGTCAGTCAGGAAAAAATTGATTCCTTCAAGGCCTCTTTTACTCTCAACTGTCAGAGGTTTCGTTTAAAAATGCAGTGGCTGTGGTCTTCCTGTACAAGGGTCGATTGACAAGTTGTGAGCCCACCGCAGAAGCGCTGCAGTTATTCATTTTAGAGGTGAAATTTAGTTGTAAAGATCGATGAGAACATATCTAATATGTCCTTAAGTCTAAAAAGTATCAACAATTTAAATAATGAGTACCCCAGCCACTGCTGTGAAATCAATTTCCCAAGAATGTCCAATGCATGACATTTCAAAGTCGTGGCTGCACCCTTTGAACTGCTAGCTGTGAGCAGTGGAGTTCAGCTGTCTTCAAGCCAGGCATCGTCAAATCGGTGCTTGCGGCCGCCTCTTGAAGGCCGGGGCTGCTCTAGAATCAAAAGAAGATCTTCTGTCTAGATTAAGAACAAAGTTAAATGTTCATCCTTTTCGATTCTGTCGCCTACTTTGCCGTGAGGGACGCCATTAATGCAATCTATGCCTAAAATACCTCTCCAGTAGATATGAGAGAAAGTCTTAAGGGGTCACATCAGGAGAGAATTGTACATTGTCCATCTGGACCCAGTAAGCTGTACTCGTTTAGCTCAAATGAATGGAGGTATGAAATCATATCACGAACAAAGCCTATTCTCACTTGAGGCTCAGAACATATCAATCATCCTATACATCACAGGTCTGAGTAAATTTCTCCCCCCCCTTCAATCATGTTTGACTCCGTTGACAATGGAAGAAGTTTTAATGCACTATTGTGGCTAAAACCCACCAGTTTTCCTGTCTTAGGCTAGTTGGTAAGACACCCGCATTTTTTGCTGTGTTGCCATGGCAGCAAACATCCTTCAAATCTGAAAGGTGTAAGTGGCGTTCTGGTGGCTCAGCTGGATAAATCGTGTGCCATGTAATTGAGACATCTTTTGTTTGAATCCAGCCGGGGACATTTTGCCCTCTCCGTGCCCAATTTCTCCATCTCACTCCACCGCAATATGACATTGAGATACCTTTAAAAACCTCTTAAAATAGTGAGACTCATATTTGTCATCATAAATCTGGGCAGAAAAGATAGAGACTCAGGACCTTTCGTTTAAATTATATTGATTAAAAAGCCACTTGAGCCCCATTCAGAGCAGGTTATGTGTTGGTGAGGAAAATAGTCCTGTAACTTTAAATCAAGTGTCCCTTTCAATTAGATTAGCAGTAAAAGGACGCCAAGATGTAAAACAACCCTTAACCAAAACAGATGCACCTCCGTGTTTGACTTCAGGGATAGTGTTTTTCTCAGCATGGCTCGAGCCTAATCGGTGTCCCAACATATGGCTGATGAGCCTGCAGCTCTATCATTCTGGTCCAAGCGCGCTTAATAGACTCCAAATGATTTGGCTCCGAGTAAAGTCTTCTTTGCGTGACAGAAGATGCCCGTGAACGTATACAACTCACCTGTCAGAAACACAGCAGCTCTGACAGACTGTGAAATTGCTTCCTCAGCCCAGTTTGTATTTTCATTACTCTGCACAACCAGAGATTTCAACTTTAACTGTAATTACAATGACACTGAAAGTTACCAGTTGAAATCAAACCGCCTTCTGCTACTGAACTTTGGTTGCCAAGGTTATTAATAGTTTTGGGTTGATGTGTGTTTAAAGCTATTTAAAAGTAGTGAATTTAGGTCACGACAGGACAATTTCAAACTTTAATACAATTTTCAATGCCGGAGGGTGGGGGGCTGGCAAAGATGGAGGAACAGCTCAATACTTAAGATATTTTTAATCTTTAAAACAGATAATAACACAAATTATGTAATGAATGGAAATGTTTTACTTGTTGCAATAGACTGCAAAAACAACCAGTGAACACTCAAAATAGCTTAATTTTCAGCTTCGATTTCAGCCTCTAAGCCTGTCATTACACTCTGAAAATAGTAGAGTGAAAGAGTGCATGTAAATTCTGTAAGCAGTTAAGCTCGTTTCATGTCTAGACTCAAGAATCATTTCAAAATGTCATCATTGATACCTTATAATACTGCTAATGTTTTATAACCGTAAAGTGAACATAGAGAAGAAAAGGTCTTTCAGGAGGTGATTTGAATGATGTAAAGGTTTTTCGTCAACAACTTCCATTTAATTTGCCTTCTAATTAATGTTTTCACATCACCTCTGTCTCTGCTTTAGCGTGGGTTCATATCCAGTGAAGCACCTATGGAAACACGTTCACAGCCCTCTCACTCCACCCTGCATTAATGCAAACAGGATTAAATTCACATGCAAACGATGCCAGATTAACATTCAGATAAATCATTACATTTATACTGGCGTGTTTGAGTTGTCTTGGTTATTACCTCTGTTAATTGCGATCAGATTGCTGCAGAACCTTACATATACAATCGTGTTTACTTTGTGCTACAGCGATTCTCATAGGTGATCCAATTGTCTCTCCGAAATTAGTTTTTAGTAATATGCTGATAAGCACGGTGGAAGTTATGAAGTTGTCAGTGTGGCAGGTGATGAAGTGCACAAGCAAGCAATTTACATACAGGAGAAAATTGATGTAGACATGGAAGTAAGAAGATTAAGCCGGATTTGTAATGTAAATGTAATGAAGAATCTCTGGAAATGGCATGTAATTATAATACTGCTGCTATTTGGGGATGTTATGTGGAACAATATTTATTTGCATATGCACATCAAGGTTAATTTGCATAATGACACAACCATTTTCCCAATGTTATGAATATGAAGATATGAAGAAGCGCGTTATTTACTGGTATGTGTGTTGCAAGGATAATTTCCTCATTAAGGATGTGACAGAATGAAAAGTTAAGGAAGTCCTGACACAATCCAAAATTTGATTAATCTGGTGTATAAATTGTTCAGAGAGTATGTTATGAATATAACTGAAAAGCTCAGTGACAAAGACTGACTGAAATTAAAATGAAAAAGGCTCAAGGGAAAGGGACATTATGATGAGCACCAATTAACTGCTTGTGTCAGCTTTTAATTGTGTGATGCTTTGAATCAGAAAACGGAAAGAAATCAAAGCCGGGGATGACTCATGTTTTTATTTTATAATATAAAGATATCAGAGCTGTTTCTCAGTTTAAGCCTATTAAGGTCAAGTCAGAAGTAAAGGACAGTGGGGACAATAAAGTCCTGATGCAAGGACGCCTTTGAGATTACGAGGGATTAAAGAGACCGCGATTATTCCCATAGTGAATGACAAATTTAATATGAGATTTTGTCTTTACTCATTTTCTATACGTTATAGTGCAAATCGCATGGTTTTACATCGTCAGTCCTGGCTGTGTTCCCTCAGGCGGAGGCGGTCCATGAATAATTAGCTCAGTTTGAGCTTACTAGTTAAGAGGCTTAAAAATGTTATGAGCTAAAGTATAAGCCGGCTTAGTGAGGTAAGTCCTGCAGACCAACTATTGACCGCATGTTCTGGTGGTGCGCAGATATACTGTATATTGAGAATCTTTAAGAGCTTGGTTTGTTGGAGGCTCATCACAGCCATCATCATCGGATTGAGGTGGTTTTGAGTTTGGAACCATACATATGAATATGCTACAAGACCTACTGAGGCCTGATTGGATCACAAATACTCAGATTCTTGGTTCTGTAATGCTGAAATTTATAGTGGTTGTAAAAAGTAGGACCAACATGAAATTAAAGTGCCAATTTCCTCAAATCACTCAGCGAGACTAACCTAAGTCACCGTCTTGCTCATTGTGACCATCTACCACCCACAGCAGAGTAATAAACTGGTGACCTCTCCATGTCGCCTGTCTGTGCCGTGACGCCAGTGTCGCTAAGGATAAAAAATGTATAACGGCCTTGTGGTCCCTGTTGCCATTTAAAGACATCTAGATTTTCCAAGCCATTACCTTTGAGAGATGGGCGCCATTGAAGAGCAAAATATCCTGTTTGAGCCGTTTCACGCCAGCATCGACTCACACAGAAGGGGACCTTGTTTTTGCCACTAAATCAACATGGCCGTGTCTGTGTCCACACAGGGGGGGGAATCATTGGCAGATCCCATCCCTCAGGTTTGTCTCCGTTCTCTGCGCACTGGACTGCTCGCCCGGTACCCCGAGAAAGACACAGAGCTGGGAGGCAACAAAGGCTCTGTGTCTCTTTAGAAAACACTTCCAGTTATCATTTGTCACGTTTCGTGTTGTTAGTGTGATCGTAAGGAAACTAATTTGACCGCAACTGCCTATTAGTCAGGACAGGAATAATAAACTAGTTCCTGGAGATAGAGAATTAAGACTTTGCCAGCATTAGAGCAAATGGTGCATGTCACTACAGTGTACCGTATATAGCAACCAGCTCAGTGCCAATAAATGTACCCTTTGTGATTCAGGCAGATATTTTCTCCATTCACCATTTCCCCTTGAGAGCTTTTTTTAGAAAGATAATAAAGCTCCATCTGTCCATCTGTTGTGAGAGAAGCTCATACACCACAGCACTACCAGGCCTTCTTTTAATGACTCAGATGAGATTTGAACAAAATGTCAGAGGAGCCCGTACATGCGTCATGGCAGGGGATGGTAGAGCAATCCGTCTTGGGATCAAAAGGGTCCTGGTTCGGTTCTGGCCTCCACCTAGAGAGCCTTTGAAAGTGTTGCTGAACAAGTCACTGAATCCATAATGTGGGTGAATGTGGGGTCATTGTAAAGCGCTTTGGAGAAAAGCGTTATATAAGAAAAACTCTTGCGCCTCGTCCACTTCATAGGTGCTCAAAAGAACCGCAACACAATGCTGAACCCAAGGTGAGATTCATTCGAAGAGAACATGTTGTACTTTCATTTTAAATGGTAATATGTAGTATATTATATACAGGGGAGAATGTGTTGAACATTGGTCAAAGATGAAAAGCAGCCACAATGAAAACCCAAAGGTCCTAAAAAGCCAAGGTTTTTTACTCCAGTCACACATTTCAGTCTAGATTTAGCACATTTGAATTCACCCGCACACACACACCTGGATAGACGCATCCACCAAGTACCAGGCTAGCGAACAAGTGTTGGACCACCATCTGTGTTTCACAGTCTGTGGTTGCTACCAGCTTGGGCGTGACCCAACTGGCAAGTCGGAACAGAGCGGGCTGCTTAGGATGGTGCTCTTTCAGAAGACAACAATCTCCCCTCTGACAGCCCCCGGTGGAGCCCATCGCCAGTGCTGCAGATTACACTTTGGATTTCACATAGAAGAAGTCACAGTGTGAAGCAAAGCCTTGGAAAGCTTTGGTCCTCCAAGTTTAACAATTTGAACGGCCTTGAATGGCTTAAACAGAAGCTCAAATGGTGCTTAAGGGGCAAAAGAAAAAGTGGAAGGGATGGAACACGCTATGATTTGATCTGCAATAATAAGTAAGAAGTCCAAAAAACTTTTAAGATGCACAATGGCGCTTCAGCAGGAGTTTAGATGGTGCAACGTGCTTTGTCCACATTAACTGGCTGCAAATGTTTGAGAATAGATGCTGAAATGCAAACAAGGCGGTGGAAATCTGCGTATGTGTCCTTTAATGCTAATAAAGATGCAAGCAGCCAGTATTTGATGTGCCGCGTGTCTCCGACTGCATCGGGACTTTATTTACTAGCATTAAAATGACATCAAATTAACTCCAGTGCTTTAGTATTTTTTCTGGCCAGATATTGTCTCCTTTGAGATGCGAGGTAAATCGAAATGTGTTCCAATTTAGTTTAATTAACAATGTTTAATTTGTTTGCTTTCTGTTTTTATCTTGGTTAAGTATGGTACTTGGGCCAGAGGAATGGCCCCTGGCTAATGAGTCTGCAACTGGCTAATTTATTTGTTTTATACACACACACACACGCACGCACACCCACACACAAACAAACATTAAATGCAATATTTACATGTGAAGCAATATTGCTGTGCAGGCTTGGTTTGCCTTCACACTCGGGCGAAAGGAAAAGGACTCACAGCACCGATGAAGCTGTAGCTAAGCAGGAGTAACGCAGATGCCAGCAGAGATGTTTGTGTGTGTGTGTGTGTGTGTGTGTGTCTAAATTTGGAGTAAGGCCATACAGTTTTAGCTTCTGATCATAGCAAGAGAGAGATGGAGGGAGAGAGAGTGGGAGAAAGAGGAAGAGAGAGAGAGAGAAAGGGTTCTGAGCATGATCTTGTATCTTGGATACTAACGTTGCAGCCGTTTCATTTCAAACATTTGATTACAGCAGCCTGACAATGCAAGAAATCCTCTTTCCAGCTTCAGAGGCTGCTGAAATGTGCTGTGATGATAGTCTGTTGTGTTCCTGCTGCTATTTCACTATGTTTGAATAACCAAAATGGATCTGGCTCGTGTATGGAGGATATCTCTTCATAAACTCCTCATAATGGCAGGCTGTGTATTCTTTGGTGTGTGTGCAGTTTCCAAAACAACAGACTGCAAAGAGTTGTGATGCAGGTGTGTAGCTACAGGGCGGAAAGTACACCATCAGATTCCACTGCTTTCCTGTTTCCTGCTGCCGAGCCTCTAGGGGGAATCAATTTAATACGGCTAAAATTTTTGCTCTTAATCGTCTCCGTCAATCTCAAAGGTGGAGACAGAATGGAGCCCATTTGCACATCCAGTGTTACAGTTCACTGTTCTACCGCTCACCCCAGCGATTGGCATATAGTCACACTGCATCTATTATTAATCACATGCTTCTCAAGGACGAAGTCTCTGCAAATTAGTATGCAGAGAGTGCTAAGATCGCTTACCAGCACCCACTGAAAAATGAAGTATTAAACAGACTGCTGGCCTTTCCCTCTATATGCGATGCTGATATAATCTCTCTGTTGTGCAAAATGGCCACCGGGTTCTCTGTGGAGATTTCAGGCTTTACAGTATTTGCAGGGAAATACTTTGCATTAGAGATAAAGATATTAACGTCATTGTTTAGTTTTTTATCTTCATCTCCTTATCTTGTTTACCGAATGGGCCACTGCAAATAAGGGACTGGTGATTTATTGAATCGCTTGCTGAACTCTGTTTGTGCTATCTGAGTGAGATTGTGTTCTAATGGTTGTGTAGTAGAGCAAACCTCCTTAAGATTTTAGTTTAATCCTCAGTTTGTTTTGAGATGAGAGAGAAAAATTGTGGTTAAAAGGAGGAAGCATTATACAGATTTATCATCAGATATTGTCATTTTCATGTTGTGGTTCTTGATGACATGTTAACAATGCTATCATCTGCAAAAAACACGGTGACCCACTTTTATTCTCCCTTGCGGCAACACCGCTGTGGACACTGAGTGAAAACAGGGTGTTTTAGCAGCTGGGTTACTCCCTGGATGTATTTTGAAAATGTTCAACACACACTCCTATGTGCACTCATGTAGCATAATGTGTCCCCCTTAGGACCCACAGTACCCTTCATATTTACTATTTACTAATATCCTCTAAGATGTTCACACAATGTCATTTTAGCATCTTTGCAATCCACAATTTTTGCTTTCTCACACTGCCTGTATCAGAGAATATAGAGGTTCACTGAGGTTCATAAACCTTCAAGTTCATATTGAAATACTTTATCTATTCTCTATCTATCTGGACTTTTGCAGTAAAAGGTCACTTTATGGAGGTCAAAGGTGCACAGTTGAACTTTCAAAGGAACAGTCTTATTTAAAATAAAGTAAGCTATCATGGTAAGTTATTAAATTGTCCTGTGGATGACTCATTTCTATCTAAAGGTCTTCTTTCATGTAGTGAACTCATCTCAAAAGGCAAGGCCCTGTCACTACACACTTAGTGGTTGACATTCAACTAATGAATCGTCGTGCTGTAATATCTTCATCACCCCGCTGTTTCTCAGAATGTGTCGAGTTCCCATGCAGAGGGATTCATCGTTTCAGAGGATCAGTGGGTGAACAACACTAACGTGGCCCGAGTAGCACCGGACATCCAACCGCTCGGAGGCATGAAGCCTTTCCATCAACAAAAGCGTGACATGGCAGCTGCTGTTAGTGAAAACACGACTCAATTGACCAGCAGGCAGGAAGGGACCTGGGGAGTTCAGGCAAGTGAGAATAGTGGTCAGAAGTTCTTTTCGAATGGAGTTTCATCTACCTGAAAAGCTATTGTGGCACTCAAAGGTAGCAAAGGGCCCTCAAGGAATCGTACAAGAATAACGTATAGCGGTGAAAGGCTTCTTTGTACACCGGACATTGACAAACCTTTACTTAAGAGGATGGAAATGGACCATAAAGGCACTGCACTCTGCCATCTCTGGTTGCCTGAGCAATTTCTGGAAGGGTTCTCACTGTGCACAAGAGATGGAGGTGCAGGTTGTTCACTTTGATATAAACTTTTTGTATGACTTTCTATTACTGGGCACTGGGTTAATGTTTGGTTTTAAAACAAACAGAGGAGGAAGCATTGAAGTACTCAACATTGAAGATTTAAAAACCTTATCTCAAGTTTATGGATTTGTTTTATTTCATGCAGCATAGACGTGTTAATAAATCAAGCAGGGACTTTTCCCATCAATGGTTGCTTTAATATTTGATACTTCAGTACATTTTTATTGTATTGCTTATTTAATTTGACTAAACTTCAGTCGTAGATTCCAGCTCAGGACCCCTCTGTGGTTTGGTTCCAGGCTCAGTCGAATTTAGTGTTTATTTCCCCTGTTGGTCTAATTTGATCGGGCGAGTCTGGACACGGCGATCGTACTTATATCAACTACGACTGTGTTGTTGAGAACTTCAGGGAAATCTGTTGATTGATCTAGAACCTGAGAGAGAGAGTGTGGTAAATGTGAAGTAACCCCACCATTGATTAGTGATGGCAAATCAAAGGGATGCTATGAAAGGGATGTAGTATCAATCTTACCTAAAGTGCCTTTAGATTGATGGCTTTGGTAAATCTGCTGTGTAAAATCAAAGTAAACAAAGAGGTAAATGCAACATCGTTAGGTCAAGGCAAGTTTATTCATACAGATCTTTTTAAATCAAACTTGCATGAAAAATGTATAAGAGGAAGAAGTACATAATATGTGCATAGAACAACTTGAGACGTGAAATTAAAGGCACATTTGCTCAGTTTTTTGATGTCTTGCCAATTGAAACTACAGACAAAGGAGTAATATTGAGTCTTCAAACCCGCTTTAGGCAATGGCAGTTGAGGGGGACGAGGGAACATGAAGTGGCAAACAGTGCGGGGGCAGCGATGGAGAAAGCGTGGTCACCTTCACCCTGGAGGCTGCGCTGTGGAAGGACAGCAGAAGATGATTTGTAGCTCCGAGGGGCCGCAGAGGAGAAAGAGGGCGGAGGAGATCACAGATATATTCGTGTGCCAAAGCCATGGAGAGTTTTAAAAACAAATAGTAAAAGTCTTATTCATTTCTAGTTTTAATAGGTGGGAGGCCAGCGCAGGACTGGTGGTACAGATATGAGATATGGCCACTCTCCTGAGAGCTTATAGCCAATGCAGCTTGTACAAGCTGGAAGACAGGAAAGGGAGGTCAGTGGAATATAGAATATAGCCAAAGAGGAAGGAGGGAGGAAATTTAAAAAGGCGACGCTAATGTTTTTAACATCATTTTGCACATTTGCAGCCATTTGTAGCAGTTTAGTCCTTGATTAAGACCGGAGCCCATGAGCTACAGGTCTGAAGGTCGAGCTAAGGAGAATGTGAGTTATTGTCCCTGTGGTGAAAAATCCCTCAGGGCCGACTCGCTCGGGCTCGCCATTGCCTGATTGAAAAGTCTTTGAACTTGAAATTGAGGAATTCTTTAAGTTGCGCTAATGTGATGGTGCTGGCACCTAATTGCCCACCGGTGCACGACCACAACCCACCCCCACCCACCTGACTCTTCTCCCCACACGCTCTCATTAAATTTGAATGGTGGGTGTGTTCTAATCCGGTTGCTGTGTCGTGTCGCATTCATCGCATGTGACCACAGACAAGAGTCGCCTGATATTGTATGTCAGCCACCAACCCCCGTCTCACTGATTTTGGAGATACGGCGCCTCCTCTACAGGGCTTTTGCAGTACAGGCAACGTGATCCCCCGGAGGCAGATGCTATTGTCAGGCCCTCCAGTGCAAGACATTTAACCTGGCCAGTTAATCACCCATGCTAATGACATCTGCTGGGAGCCCATATGTTGTGCATCAGAGGCCAACAAACAACAGCCTTCTTTCTTTCTCAGCCATAGAGACACATGTATTGTACACTCACTGTATTCTTTACTGTCAGTGGAGGAATTCTGTTGCCTGCTAATGAGCTCACAGTTCTTAAAAGGATTGTGTTTAAGGCTTGCAGGGTTTCTTAAAAGATTGTGTTCTCGGAAATACAGCAACACCAGAGTTCCTCTTATGTGCTTTTGTTATACTAAGAGGCAAAACCCAATGAAATTAAACAGATTCCATAGATTTTTCCTTTGAAAAATACAAAATTTTAGACGCAAATAAACAAACGCAGGGGTTTTGTGTTACAGGGCGTTTATTGATTCTAAATGATATGGATCTTTCTCATGTAACACATAAGAATCGTTTACCTTGTATTGAATTTCTGCGGCGTGAATTCAAAGCGCTGCATATCTCGTATAAAATATAAAGGCTCTGCGGCGCTCTCGCTGAAGGCTCCTTTAAATATCTGAATCCATGCAGTTATCTTTGGTGCTTTCTTGAGGCCTGACATTACAACTACAACCGCAATCAAATTTTATTCCCGTCTGCCTACTTACTGCGCGATCAGGGAAGGATTCCGACTAAATCAAGGCGTAAACCACGAGGATCCACAACATAATACTGTCAAACTCATAACAAGCACATCTAACTTAAATGCAGATGCTGTGCAAAGCTGTGTTTTGGTTCTCCTACTTGACGCCCTGAATTGGGATCAGATGTTCTGTGGCGTTTAGGTGCTGGGTGATGTTTTTTCTGAAATGGCTAGTGACAATTCATTCGTTGTGTAAGTGTTTCGTCACCTCAAGTTTTTTCTTAACCCTCCGCATGCTGCAAAAAGCCTTTTAGTAACGTCTCTACGGTTCATGCTTTTAACACGGCTCACAAAAGCCACCTAAATAGAGTGCAGTCCATTTCGTGCCATCCACACGCTCAATAGTGTAATATGACACAGGGAAAGGACCTTCTTGCAGAGGGCAATCCACAGCCATTCACATTGCCTCAAAAGAAGACAAATGTATGTGTGAAGTGACTATTGCGGCCCAAAAGGAGACAGTCAACCGCGGTCGCAGCTACTAAGACAAATACCACATCCGATCTAAAAATTTGTCTAATTTACAACTGCATTAGTTCAGGTCATTAGCTTGTTTGGTCTGCCAGTTAATTCTGCTTAAATGCCTGATTGGCTTTTAGAAACACGGAGGATTAGAGCGTTTGACTTGAAATGGGAGTAACGGTGCAGTGTAACGGTGCAGTGAAATATTTGCCCTAGACAAATCAGGCAAACTTGCAAGAATGGGAGGATCCAGAAGGTCACCGGTGTTAGATACTCCGACGGAGTACGCGAACATCTGGGAACCTCTGTGTCGAGAGACGTAGACGGAAGCGTCTTCCCTTCAGTCAGCAGCTGGCGAAGGTGCTGTCAAGAGTGCACAACACCCGCCAGATCAGAGGGAGCTCGTGCTCCAACCATTCAGGAGGAGGGAAGGGAGGAGTGTGTGGGAATGAACAATCTTTGACTGAGATTAATAAGCTCTGACCAAAAACTGCATCGACACAAGCACGCCAAATCAAAAAGGCTTTGAAATTGCTCGTACCGTGCAGTATATAATGGAGGACTTACTGACTTATATAGTCATATAATATAAAATGCAGTCATTGTTAGCTGAAATACCTCAGCGTTTGCCGCTTTAGAAGATTTATCACAAAAACCGTATTCACCCCCCATTTGTCTCCTCTGATTGCCTCATTGAAATGTTATTTTTTTACTGCGTCTGCCGGCTGCAAAAGAAAGTTCTTTTTGTATAGCCAAGCCCTCAGCGATTTCACTTTTCCATAAACGCAGTATATAGTACAGGCAGAAACCACAAAATCGTATTGCAGCAGCAGTAATTCCTTTGCAGTGAAAGGACTTTAGAGATGGGCTCTGACTGGCTGGGATGATGGATGCAGGGAGTCGGTACATCTTCAGCAGCGGGCTGAGCCTTAAAGCAGCTCTCCGCCATTCTCTGCCTGTAATAGTTACATCATTTTGTATATTTGTTAAACCATTACTGCACATACGCATGGTGGTAATTGTTGCTAAACGAGCCTCGCACAGTGTAGAACTCATATCACACAGACTCTTGGCTTTTAAGTACTCGGCACTCTTACACGGTTATTACAGAATACAGGACAAAAAACTAGTAACTGAATGAAATCATATATGTAAGGCAGATTATCACTTTGAAGACACTTGTGGGAATGCTCCCGTGTTGTTAAAAGGCCTAGTAATGATATAAAGGCTTCATCACGCGCCGAAGAGTAAAGCCCCAGCTGCAGTATAATGGGCTGTTCTTGACCTATATGGACATTTTAATGATGTCCCGGCGGAGCTGCGAGTACAGTTTGAAATTACTAAACTTGGTGGAGATGCTTAGACAATCTAGAGACATACAGAAAATGAAATGTATCAAATAACCCCTTGCATGGATGTGTTTGTGTTGATTATTTGTGTGCCCAGACAGAAAATTTGCATTTTGCAGGAAACAGGATATTGGAAATGAAAGGAATCTGTAGTAGCTCTGTCCTGTAATCTGATGCACTGCACCACCTTGATTTATTCAACTTTTAACGACAGGAATCGCTACACCCTCTCAAAACGAATTGTTGCATCATACAGCGCCCTTTATCACAGTAAAGTGTCAGCGCACATTGAACCTGATATCTTTCACGTGCGATGATGTGCTGTCCGGTCCAGTTAAGCTCCAGCCGGCCCTGCAGCACTGCTCGATTTTGTTGTCACTGTAAATTCACTCAGCCTTTAGCGCCTTTGGCATCGCCGCTCGCTTGCTCGCAGCTTTTTTACCTCTCCATCCTTTTCACACCTCCGCATCTTTTCTCTCTCATCTCCGCAGAGAGAGGATCCAATTTTTCTTCTTCTTCCATTCTCGCTAACCCACATTGCTGTTTGTCGCCTGACTCTTATATCACCTGAGCTCCCCCCAAAATTCTGACCGGGGGAAGAAACTAAACATCAAAACCTCAGCGTTTTTCTGGGTCAAGTGCAAAATGCAATACAGTAGGACTAAGGCGGGGATGCACCAGCACTGGTTTCTATGGTAACTGCCAGGCTGTATTTAGTACAGTTGTTTCACTGCGCCCCGGCTCTCTGTTTTCAACCGGGCGAGGAGGGAAGAGTGAAGGCCGCTCCCAAGGGGCCCAGTAGAAAGTGGGGCAACATATCCCATCCCCATCAAACTAAGATCATTCAGCTCGGGGAGGGATCCTATCGCAGATTCCTCCCCGTTATATATAAGCGGCGATGCACAGTAGATGGCCTTGACTATGACGGAAATCATAACGGAGACGACCTCCAAATTTTACTCAAAGTTAAACGTGTGACCAGTGACTGTCCCGCTGTGTAATGCCACGCAAAGCTTGACTGACAACCACTGTGTCAATCATGAAGCAAAACACTCTCCTGCCACAGCTAATAAAGTAATATTCATAATCAGAACAATAATGATCATTAAAATTCAGCTGGTGCTCTTCCACAAATGGGTTTTCTACACCGACAGGCATTAGGAAGATGGGAAAAAAACGACGAAATATTGAACTATTTAAAGGGTTATTGCTTTGAAGTTTGTAATAAAGCTGTAATGATTAAAGTCAAGGTATTGTTTTTCTTCCACCTTTTTTTCCTTTTTTTCCCCACACTGAAAGATCTTATCTAGCATCCACAGAGAAACTCTCAAATTAGCTTTCGTCCCCAGATATTAGAGGCAGCAACACTTTTTAGATAGTTACTCACCCAAAACTAATAACGAGCCGTGTGAAGCGATGGCGCCGGCCACGTTAACCGCTGACCCTTGAGTGCAAATTGTGCCAGATTGTATTTCCTATATTCCTAAAATAATTTTGTCTCCCTACGAGTAAATACTGTGTATAACCTTTAAGCACGACCTTACTCAGAGTTGGGAGATGTTCCATTTACTGCCTTAATCGGATTATAACTGATATTGCAATGTGTGTATAAAGATAGCTAGATAGATAGATTGATTGATTGAATGGGAAATTGTTTACAATTTAAAATAAATTGTAAAGTCAAGTCAGACATCACTTATACTGTATGTTCACATCAATTTTACTAACCTGACTTTAAATTTGCTTCAGTAGAAATAAAATGTAATTGGGTGGACACATGTCATCTTACAATTATGGCATTAAGAAATGGAAAGTGGAGTTGTGAGTAAGGACCTGAGCAGAGGAACTTGTGATTGTTGAGGATTGTCACCCACTCAATATGTGTTTGCCAGCACAGATCCAAGCTGTGCCACTGTAATTGGCACCAAAGAAAGAAACCCAGGCTTTCTCGTGACAAACAATGGGGCCACTTTGTTATAAAATGATTAAAACCTGCAAATATAAGGGATGGGTGGCACATCTGGTACTTTGTTTCACATGTTTTCCAAACCAAATGATTGGCTTACTGAGAGCATCTTCCATTTAATACTATATAAACCTGCTGCTCAGGAGGAGCCGCGGAACAAAATTGATTTCTGCCAAAATGTGATGCATGGGCTTCATTGTCAAGTGACACTAGAAATGTCAGAAAACGAGAGGATAAAGTTTTAGATTTGTGAGCTGTGAATTTAAGTTTTTAGATTAGGCTGTGGAGCTGAAGTGTGAGTACGAGCAGTTTGAAGTATTACAGTAACTCACTGCCCACGCTGCTTTCCACCACCTCATTTTTAAGTTCAACAGTGCCACTACACACCTGCAGATCCATGTCACAAGTATAAATTATCTGAAACTGTACAAGCTTTAATTAATCTATGTACAAATTGTATCTTTCACAAAGTTCAACCATCTGCTAAAATCAGGTTCCTGAGGACAAACTGCAATTACAAAGCGGGATTTGCTTTTTATTTGAGTTTGAGCTGTGAATGCGTTGGTTTTCTGGTGACAAAGTATAATTGGCATGAGTATATATACTGTATATATATATAAATATACATATATATACGCTATATCTTACTTTACCATGCATTATGTTTCTGTTAATGGTTTCTTTAAAACACCGTTCAAAGCATGAGAACCTGCTCTAGATATTAGCAAGCCAGTATACTTATCTGATATTTGCTTATCATAAAAAAGGTAATATTGGCATATAAGGTTCGACAATGTTTTTTCTAAATGTGCTGGTACCCCTAATTGTCTTAATCTAGTATAAATGTGGATTTTACCGTTCAAAATGGACCGTTATACACTGCTATGTTTGTACTATCTACTATCTTTCTTTAGACCTAAACTGTAATATATCATGCAGATGTAACCATTTTAATCACTGCCAATTTCCCATTTCTGTATCAGGCTCAAATGCATCATCAGCCAGTCTCAGGACTACACATAGTCACATTGGTACTGGTGGTAGTAATAGTGTTGCTGTGAGTATTATTGGTGTATTTATGACCAGGGAAGTTACCATGTTGCACTGTTGTCTCTCATCATGAATTATGATGAATGTGAACCAATGGTTCTGCTCCATAACTGCAAAAAGAAAATGCGTGCATTATGAAATGTCTCGTGAAAAATGAAAAATGGAGGCGTTAGGAGGGAAATGAGCCAAAAGTGAACACCAGTGTTTTCATCTCATGTAAGTACGTCGGGAAAAAAAGCGTTAATGGAGGGGAAACATTACAGACGGGCCCATTTCTCTCCCGAAAAAAAAATTATAGTGCTTGAAATCCATAATAAACAAAAATGGAAAAACATAACATGGGAAGTGCCTGGGAGAGCTGTTCTAAGACGTGCACGACTCCTCCTGCATCTATAAAGATACTCGCAAACTAGACCCTTTGTTTGATATCATATGGTTGAAAGCGTCCTGAAATGAACAAAGTAGACAAACCTTTTATCAGACTAAGATATGCTACATATGACACGTCACATATAGGAGGTTTAAGCTTATTAGCTACGCTTATACAGTCTAATGCAATAAAGTGCAGCAGTCCTGCAACAAATGCTACCCTTTGCGAAGCTAGAACTGGTGACTCAGCCGTTTTCCTCGTGTACAGTATGTTAATCAGGTGGACATAATATTAGAAACACCTTTTAATGCAATGCAGTCCAATACAATGACTAAAGCCTGAAAGATTACCATATTTTTGAATCAAAGTGTCGATAAAAACTGACCGCTGCAAGCGTCATCCATATGATTTATTCAACAGCTGCTTTATTGTATTGGATGGCATTCATTTGTTTTTTTTTTGGCAAACTAGTACCTCACTGTACACTGTAAGTTTGTTGGATGTATAATTATTCTTATTCTGCCTGTATATTAGTGAAAAGATAAGGGGACTTATAGAATTAACCATGTTGTTATTCTCCTTCATTTTAATTGTGTACCTGTGTGTTAACATCCAGGGTCAACTCGATCTACTGTGGGTCACCTCTAGAAACTCAAACTCAGAGGTGGAGGAAGTGGGCTTTCTGGAGGGGGGCTTTTTAAAGAGACTTGTCTAAAAAGAAAATGAGGGTATTGGAATAGGAGAAACGGTATATCCATCTTTTTCTCAATGTTTGTGTGCTTGCTGTGAAAATAGTAGCTACATTTTTCATTTTGTAAGTCAAAGCAGAAAGTATTAGCAAACACTAACTCAAGCTGAAGGACAAAACATTTCAACAAATGTTGAAAAGCAAAAACTATTTTGTAGGATAAGTGAGGCAAGGACATGAATACAAATGCAAACTCGGCTGTGTTTTCATTTTCTTTTCCTTTGATGTGTCGTAACAAAAGTCTACAATATCCTGTCAAGTTTGCTCACACACACATGCATCATCACTGGCAGATGCAAAGTGCTGCACGTTGGCAAAATCAAGGATTTGCTGCATTGCGTTACATACATCATGTCAGGCTGATGTTTAGGCTGCAGAGGAGAAGCCGCCGCACGCCGCCGTCTCCATCGTCGCCGTGCGGGGTCATCTAGTGGCTGTTACCATTTCAACCTTCAAATGAGATTAATATGTTAAAGCAACCGGTTCTCAGATTTAGCATCGCACTCGGTCGGCCAAGATTCTGTCACTGCAGCCTTTTCCATCTTGTGAGATTTATTGTTTCTGGATGTTCATGTCAGTGAGATGTGGAACGTTAGAGAATGAACGACAAACTGCTCTCCCATTTTATTTTGGCTCTTTTTGAGACGCTGATGAATGTTAGCGTGCAGATACTCCTCTCTCGTCTTCCTCCCTTTGTGTTCATTATCCTTTCCCCGCTGTTATAAACACACACACCACTGGTTTTCACATCCCAAAAAAGCTCTCCCTCCCGTGGAGTGTGCCTTAATAATGCCGTTACAGAATCCTTTGTATGTGCACACTGTTGATGTAACTTGGCCTCAGACTAAGCCAGGATATGCCGGATAGATAATGTCTTCTGTTTGATTTATAATGAGTGAATTTGTAGGAGGGTAATCTACTTTTGAGAAGCTGGGGGCTGATGGGAGATCTGTACGACTGTGAATAAAACCACCTCCAGACTACAGAGCTGCCATTAATCAGCCCCTGTGCTGACAGTCCAATGCCTGCTGCTCCGTTCCCTTCAGACCCTGTTGTCGGATATTTATGTTGATTGTCTGTATTCGCTCTTCCCCCGTTCTCTCCCATCCACTTCCTCTGTGTCATTAATTAAAAGCATGTAGCGAATTCGACTCGCAGCTCTCTTAAAAATATGCAGACTAATTTTCCCAGTGGGCTGGTTTCTTCCCGTCTGTTTTCTTCCCCTTATCTGTTAAGTGTCTGTCCGTCTTTCTGTATTGACATACTGCAACATACACCAGCTACTCCAATGTCCCTGGAGGAAAACGTCTGCATCTTTAACAAAAAAATGGGTCTCTTTAGTGATGGTTGAAGGCCTAACTTGCCCACTGCTGCTTGGCTGAGCAGACGATTCAACACAGATACACGATGGTATTAAAGCCTCAGAGCATGTGGGAAGTGTGACTTAAAGTGATACTCAGTCCTGCTCACTGGCATCGCTTTCTTTTATACGTTGGAGAATTTTTGGCAATATTTGCCGTTCACTTACCGGGCTTGTTTGCCTTTGAATGGTCCCTGAAGGAAGTCTGTGCTATAAACATACAGTATCTTGTGGATTCCTTGAATAGAACTGCGTTGCATTAATTATGTCTGGAATGTGTCGACTTCTTTGGATTCTATTTTTCTTTACAATGCCCTGCATGTACAGTATGTGGCCACCACCATCCCTCAGCTATTTCACAGTATGGGGGGACATCACACAAGCAGAGAAATGATGAGAGGAGTTCCCTGGAAGTCACACTATAGGATCTAAGAAAAATGCTTTGATTATACGGCAAAATGTCGATAGCAACCGTGAACATAACATACAGAAAGTGGGTTTCAAATGCAGGCGCTACTGAGGCTTTAACATGAAGCACAGCATCCATATCTCTCTTACACACACACACACACACACACACACACACACACACACACACACACACACACACACACACACACACACACACACACACACACACACACACACACACGCATACTGTACACACTGGGGTTGAAGCCTGTAAGATGATGGGAAGTGTGACTTACTACACTGAGATGAGCTGTGTCTGACTGTGACACTGGTGTTAGACAAAGAATGGCAAAGTGTCGTGCGCAAAATGGAGCTGTCACAGGAAATGGCTGGATGAGCAATACTGGGGTATGCAGATTGTTCCGTGTGTAGGTAAAGCATAGAAATGGAGTTTAGCCGCTACATCTTATAAAGCCATAAACTGAAATGCAGCTTGGAATAAACGGCTTTTCAGACTTCTGCCAACATCGTTATTTATATATTTATATATAAATACAGTAAATGCGCAGCTGTGAAATCTGCAGAGGAAATAGTCAAAGATGAAGATCATTTCATTCCCGTCTCAGGCGTGTGAATATCACACAGAATTTAAATTCAATGGCAGACACACGTCAACTGCATCCCTTTTTAGTTTCCCTCCGAGAAGCTGTTTGGAGGCGGAGAGTCGGTCTCAGTGGATTCTACCAAGCAGAACATCCAAACCACATATGAACCTTTTGATCAACTCCCAGGGTTTAGATTAAAACCTCTTAGGTTTTTTTTTAATCGATTGCAAAAAAAAATGCAGGATGATTTCTTTGATTTGTAAAGTGGCGCCGCGTTTCACAGAAACCGTGTGGAGACTTCTTCTCTGGTTATGTAGGTGCGGGGCAGCTGTGGGTGGAGATTTGTCCCCTCGGGTGGAGCATTAAAATCATCCAACAAAACACACAATAAAGTCCAAGTTGGCCATTTTCCAGAAGTTTAGAGGGCGTTGTGGTGAGAATGTTTATGGTGCGGAAACCACACACATTTCAAGGGAATTGCGAAGATTTATTAAGTATCGAGTCCATTCAAACTACACAGTAATTTATCAGGCATGAAAACGTACTGCAGCAGCAGCGGCTACCGAGTAAATAAAACATCACAATTTACTCAGTATGCTGCTCAGGCCGCTCAGGGGTCAGGAAGCAATCTGAGTCCAGAGCTTCATTGCTTGCTGTTTTTATTTAACTTGAATTCCCCCATCCGATCAAAGTTAGTCCTGGCCAGGAAATTGGATAAATGTAACCTCGGGTGACAGATACAACATTAGCAGTTTCCATTAAGTCATTATTTATTTACCGAGAAGCCAGAACGCAGAAGAAGACGTTTTAGCAAAGTCAAAGTAACCGTATTGCTTCATGTTCTGCAGTTTAAAGCGGTCGGATTGGTTTGACAGTTCTGCTGTTCGGCTGTGTTCATGTGATTGCTCCCAGTTGGCTTCTGAATAGCACCTCTTTTTTTTTTTTCTTCTAAATTTGGGATGATTAATTCTGCTGTGCTGCATGTCCTGTCTCCGATAACTCTGCTGTGACAAAACAGAGACCCGTGTCAGTACTACGGCAACCTATTTTGTGCAAAAAGAAGACAAAACCTTGCACCAGAATGAAAGTTAATGAGTTTTTTGGTGTAGCTCATGAGAGGTTCTGATTGAATACAGATCTTCAGAAAAAAACACTTAAATATAACCTTATACGTCTGCTGTATTTAATGTACAATTCCTAACCCCCAGGTGGAATGTGTTGTTGCTATAAATAAATCATATATAATGCATGCTGCTGCCGAGCGTACAACAGCGAGAGATGGTAAGGAGGAAGAACTGTTTTAAATTAGTTCCTAAATGTAAAAGTTTATTTGAGAAGCAAGAACGTGACCTGAAACGTTCCCTTTTGCCAGTGACATGGAAAGAACCTTCACTACGGCGCTGCTGAGCAAAGGTTTTACCTGCCTGTTCCCGTGAGCAGTGTGTACTCAACCCATTGAAGCGTCCCTCCGCTCGGCCAAGCGAGTCAATGAAGATAAAAACACGGAGTAAAATATTTAAGAATGCCGACCCGAATAGAATCCCTTCCTAGAATGCAACGATGAAAGAAGCAATTCAGAACCTGTAGGGCGGCTGTGACTTTCAAACCTTTTCAGAAACGTGATTTGAATGGTAGTAGAACAAAGTGGACAGTAGTTAGTTTGCCAAACATAATATGAAAAGCAAACTCCTGTTTCTAGTGAAAAACTTCTTTTATTGGATCGTAAACACACAGTCAATAACGACCTGAGAGGACCTGAGTCAATACGGTATTTTCGTCTCCAGATCTTGCTGGATTAAAGAGCTACAGTAGAATATGACCTTCATTGAAATAGTTTCCCCCATCAATCAAATCGCTTAATTAATGTTTGAATTCATGTAGCTTTGTGTGGAGATATGACAAATGTTAGGACACGGTGATGTGAAACATATGAATTTCTGACATCTGGTATCACAGGGATGTATGTGTGTGTGTGTTTGTAAGCGGGCAATTGACAGATGAGACCAGACCCCGATCATGTGCTAATGAGCATCACTGATTCTGGTAACGTGGCTATTCTTAGCAATCAAACCCGTCTCATCAGAAACAAACGTCCATCTGTTTGGAGGTGAGGCCTATCTCACCGCTTTAGCTACCAACCTGTTAGTGAGAATAATGTAGAATCACTTGGCAGGCGTGTTCTTTAATATTAGTAAGGAATGTTAGTGTAGCTGTACAATTGATTTCCTTTATTTCTTTCTCCCCCCCCCCCCCCCCCCCCCCCCCCCCCCTTTATTCCTGCAGCGTGGGCGTGTGTGTGTTTGTGCGCCAAAAATGGAGACCAGCTAATTGTAGCGCTGCCAAACAAAACAGACCAGAAGCAAAGTACATTGGGAATTTAAAGTAGTGGCGGCTTCACCCATGCAAGAGAGGTTTGTTTTGATTATCATGTGCAATTAACTTAACAAACTCTCGTCCAAATCTGCTGTCTGGAGCGTTGCCAGATATGTATGCAGCCTGTGCGGCTATGCATTATTTAAGCTTTGATATGTTATTGGATGCAGTTTAAAGCCGAGGAATACTGATCCAGATGAAACAATGACCTACAAAAGCCAAGATCAAACAAACACCAGGTTCATGATGACACGCGGTGTAAAGAGGAGGCTCAGTCAGTGTGTATGGGGCCTTGTGGTGGTGTGGGGGGGTCGCCGCCGCCGCCGCCGCCGCCGCCGCTCCTCCTGTCTGGGTTACGGGTCTCCGACAGCCCACTGCTCTCTGCTGGCGTCACAGGAGCGTGCATCACACAGACTTGTCAGAGCGCCGTTTCCTCCGCCCACCCCCCTTTACCGCTGAAAGTCATCGCCACACTCTCAGCACACACACACACACATGGGCACATTCGCGCTCTCATACACACACGGAACACGTGCGCATACATACACCGTCCCCATTATGGTGACAAATCCTGCCTGATCAGGCTCCCATCTGTGAGTCATGGATGGTGTGTGGAACGAGTCAAACTGCCCCATCAGCTGCCTCTCGCAGATGGACAAGCATCTCTCGGGGCTTGTGTGGTGGTCTGCATGCAACAAGGTTACCTCTCAACCCTCCTATGATCTGGACCGAGATTTTTTCCTCCCAAGCTCTGATGTCTCATGGGCAATTCCCCCGGAATCATGGCTCGACTGGGTTTAATCGGTCAGCCTGTGAGTTCACCCTGTATTGGTCTGTTGGCTGAGTCTCCTCATTGACCCCATTTCACCTGAATGCATATCCCCCTTTTTTCCATCCTGGCTCCATTTTGGCCCCATAATGGGATTAATTACAATGACACCAATCTGGAATCTCACTTAAAAACTATGCAGGCTGAGCCTCTTTTCTCTGCTTACTCTCATAATAGCTTAAAGCAACGGCTGGGGTTACATTGGTAAATTGGAGTTTCTCTCTCTCTCTCTCTCTGTCTGTCTCTCTCTCTCTCTCTCTCTCTCTCTCTCTCTCTCTCTCTCTCTCTCTCTCTCTCTCTCTCTCTCTCTCTCTCTCTCTCTCTCTCTGCCTCAATGCAAATGTGGAGAAATTAACGATAAATAGCAGGGCACCGGTCAAGATGTCCCCACTAACATAAACTCAACTGACAGCCTTATGTTAATGGATGTGTCTTTTGAGAAAACTCAGAGAACTTTGCCGTAAATAATTAATGCTGTCATATTCACAGCAATCTAACACTGCCTCAATAGGTCCGTGCCGGAAAAATAGCATTCGCAGCAGGTGCTTATGTATTCCGGCAATAAATACATAGATTTACTCCACTTCTACACTTAATATATGGTTAGTTAATCTACAGTATGCGCTGACCTATTATTTTTGGGCCGCAGCTATTAAGCAAGCTAATCATGAAGCGTTTTCACCTCAGAATATAAAGTCAACACAGAACACAATTGACCTTGGCAAAGGAAAAATCCTCTCACCTCCCCTCTGCCTCGTTGTCATGGAGAAACAAGACATTAGAAAGCTGTTTCACTGCTCTTCATCTCTTATTTCTCTCAAAGCCATTAACCATCAGCAATCCATTTTTCCCAGCGCCCTCGTCTCCTGCTCTCTACGCTCGCAGGCAGCACCACTCGAGGCTCGCTGGTAAAGATTTGTATAGCCAAAATGTGCAGGAAAGCATATGGCTCTTGGTGATTACTTGTGGGGACGCAATGGACTGTAACTAACCGCTTTTGACCTCATTTATGCGAGCACGCTGAAAAGATCTTTCAGCAGGCTTAAAGAATGTTTTTCTCTTTTAGGGAGCAATAATTTTGTAATTTGTCTTGTAGTCGTGACGACGGTTCAGTTTCTTGCTGCAGTCTGAATCCAAACGTGTCTGATTGAACTTATCTTTGGTGCATGAGCACATGGGTGGTCTATGCAAGCACATTGCTGCCTCAGACCCCCCACCTCCATATCTCCACGTATTTTGTGTCAGAAAATGAAATATTCATGTCCAGATTATATAAAAATTCAAGATTACATTTACATTGTAATGCTTGATTGGTCTTCCTTGATTTCCCTGATAAAAATCACTCTGACTACTGGTTTAATTCCACCTTTTCCCTTGTGCTGCCATCTCATTTGCATAACAATAAATACACTTCTTTAAATGGCGGCACAAGAAGCAGGTCTCCAAATGTTGACACTGCAGCTAAAATTAGAGCTCTAAGCACCTCACTCTAAGGTAACGCCAGTCTTAATCTACAGTGCAAGACAGCAGAAGTGCCTAATTGCCAGAGAGCTTTTAAATGGACTGAGAACATATTGTACAGGAACATATGCAGCCATTAAATATCCAAACACAAACATAAAGGCTTTGAAGGTACGGACATTGCTGCATGGAAAGACTGTTGCCTGCTATTATCCGAAAGGTGCGTCTTGAGTGTTAAAATGCGTTACGCCTGTAGAATATTCGGTTGAGTCATTGGCTAGCATTTATCCATTGTTGCGGGAGTGCATGGAACATAACGCGTATGTTGGTGCGTGCACATATAAATGGGCAGTGTGTATACTCTGACATCAAACCCATGCCATTTCTCTTACTTGATGTGATGTGAATTCGTCTCTGCACTTCCTGCTGACATGTCACTTAGTCAGAGAGCAAAAAAAATAAAGAACCTTACCTCGCAGGCTGCTGGCCGCATCGCTGTGTTGTTTGACAATTCATCTTTCCAACATCTGCTGCCACATTTAATATTCATCCTGAAAGTACAACACAGCCACACAAAAACTTATAAATATGCTCCACATTTGCACTCAACACCACTCAAAATCATTTCTCTTCATTTTGCTTGAAAGTGTTGGAGTGCAGGCGCGCTCGCTCCGCCTGCACACAGTTTGATTGACGTTTCTTAACAGTTCCTTGGCACACCGTGCGGCTTGGCCCTTTATCACACACGTTAACTGAAATGAGCTGTGTATTTTTGACGCGACGTTTGATTTGCTCTTTGCACTATATCCTATGTGCTCGCTGGAATTCTCTCAAACAGCAAAGCTATTACTAACTATCTAATTGGTAGGCATAGGAAGATATTAAGACAGAAGTTATTAGGCCTGAAAACACAAGAGAAGTGTTCTGTCAAAACAGAAATCCAGTTATTATCCTTCAGTAAACAGTAGGTTTTTGTTTCGTGGCCTTTTTTTATCGGGGCATTCTTCAATTTATCTTAATGGAAATCTGCCCTTTGTTGCAGTGAGGACCTGTGAAGGACGTGCATGGAATCCTGCATGAGGGAGAAAACAGCACAAGGTTTAGCACGTAGAAAGATATCAGAAGCACACAGGGCCTGCTCGCGGGATTCCGTATCTGCGACGTCAATTTCTCAATCGTTTCCAACCCGATTCATGCTTACGGCGCAAGAAAAGGGTCCACGGTTTGATACAAAACGGAATCGGCGTCCATGGTGGTTAATTGTAATTCAAGGAACTGAGAGAGCCGCGTCAAGGATGTTAGACATTAAAGGAGTTGTCTTTTTCATGGGATTATCCACGAAGGAGGAAGTAAGCATTGAGACAGATGACTGGCAGACGAAGATCAGCTTCCATCCAAGTAGAACACTTCTTCAGGCACGAAAAACACGCAGATTTAAGTCACATAATCCCTTTCAATATCAGCAGGAATGTCAATACTCCGATGTGGATGGAAAGGAACCGTGTTTTCGCAGCGTTCCAGTAGCGTCTGAACACAGCACCTCCAGTAGTCGTTGGCAGTTACTATTATTAGCCACTGCAGTGATATAAATGTTATTGCGCATCTACTCGCACTGTGATGAATAAATGTGTTTAATCCATTGGTGAAACCCTGTGTTGTGGAAGAAACGAAGACTTCAGACGCTGTAGCTTTAAGTGGACACAACCCGGGCACGTCTCAGAGGCTAAGCAACTACTTCAAATCTGCCTGTAACCTTTGGATCGTTACTTAAAGGAGCTTCTCAGCTCCGTTTCTTCTTGCAGGTTGTGTCGTAAGCACACGCACGCAATGACATCAGTGTCATCATTTAATAGGAACGGGGGGTGTAATTGTGTCGAATAGTACGAGTTACATCCTGTCTTTATTTGCTTTACAAAAGACATGTAACTCAGTCTCGTCTCATCTCTTCATCTCATTCCATAGCTCGTGTCTCATTATTATCTAGTCTCCTCCGGTCTCATCTCAAGCATCTTATGTGATGTCATCTCATCTTGCCTCATCCTGTCTCATCTCATCTCGTCTCTTCTCATCTTATCTCACAATATCTCATGTCTTCTCACCGTATCTCACAGTTTCTCATGTCGTCTCACCTAATCTCATTTTATCTCGTCTAGTGCTAATTTGTCTCATTTTGTCTCATCGAAATCATGACATTTCATCTCCTTTCATATGACTCATCTCACGTCATGTTCTCTTAGCTCACGTCATGTCATGTGACCCAGTCTAATTCGATCTCATCTCATGTCATCTTGTCTTGTCTCGTCTCATCCTGTCTCATCTTGTCTTGGAATCCTGTGTAATCCTATCCCAACATTCAGAGATTAGAGGCAGCGTAAAGAACGCACAGCAGGTTTGTGCTCGGTTCATAACTGCATTGTGAATGTCTTGTGAATTTTGATTAAGCTCTTACATTTTGGAGGCTGCTGTAGATTTTAATTAAATGCAATACATTTGGTGAGCTAAAATGTGTCTCATTTTTTAATGAATTGGAATACACTCCATCAGGAATAGAAAAAATAGACGATTCAGATGAAACTCTATCACAGGAAAATGTTTGGAACCTCCTCGTGCTGTAATATGTGGCGCACCGTGTTTAGCTTTTACTGCCCATTTGATGCTAATTTGCTGTTTAGACATGGATTGTTGTGTTTGGGTTATTTTCAAAATGGGAGCCCTATATCATCTTGCACATCATTAGACGAGCGGTGAAAAGCTGAGAGCTCATAAATGACCCAGTTAGGCTTAAATTGAACATCAAAATGCTTCAGCTCTGCCACGCTGATGGATTTAAATGCACATTCTGTGATCCAAATGTAAACAAAAGCGTACATGGCACAACCAAAACGCCCTTACCCTGAAATTGATTGATAGGTCTTTAAATACACACATTGTTTTCTGATGTGTGTTGACATCAGTAATGTTCAATAAAACAGGCTTATATTTTCATTGTTTTGATTAGCTGACAGTCATGCATAACGTCTCCAATTATGCATATGAATGAACATTACATTTTCAGCCCTGGCAGATTAATGGATAAGCTTTATGCTTGCATTAAGTGTTTTGTTTGCTGTTGAATTGGTACATACTGATTTTAAAAGGCTTGTTCAATTGTTGAGCGCTCAGTGTCTCTAGCTGGGTTAAGACCATTTTTATTGTGTGATTTCCTGGCACAGACAAGGCACAAACATAACGTGGCGAAATGACAGTCAAATCTCTCACACTTGCTTCTTTGAATAGTTGACATAACGATCTACTTTGAGGCTGTGAGGTGATTTTTTTTTCTTACCTGTACGTTAGGAGATTTTCTGCCTGGCTGCTGCACAGTCGGGGAGTGACACAGCTGAGGTTGTGTTTATGCAGATCAGAGGGCACAGTGCAGCTTTTTTGGCATCAGATTACACCTGCGTTTCCACACCACCTTTGTATTTTAAAGACAGCACAGACGCCCTTTTTCTTTAGGTGGTGAAGGCAAACAGAAAACCCCAAATCACCTTGATACCTGCCTAATACATGAAATTACATATTCAAATGCAATTTGAATGAAATTAAGGTAGAAACTCTGCTGGTGTGCATGAAGAGTGTGAGAGTGAATTGTACCATCAATGGCGGTCACTAGTGCTTGTAGGATGTATAAGGTCCTTCCTATGCAGTTGATTTTCACATCACACATCTCACATGATTTTCACATCACTCCTGCTGATGTATGACCTGTGGTCATACATCAGCAGGAGTGATGTGTTTTCCATTGGCATCTAATCTAAGGGTGTGTTACCCTTTTCCACAGTGCAATTATGCACGAGTCAAGTGAGAACCGTATTAAATCTTCCCACAGCGCAGACATGCAGAGTATTTGCGCGTTGTTTCCACTTGCGAATGAAGTGCACGAGGCTCAGTGTATTCAGAAGCACCAGAATGGAAAGCTGTTCCACACTGATTCACACTGCTTAAGCACTGCAAGTCATCAGGACACCCTGTACCTTAAGGATTTGGAGGCGTTTTTCAAAATGAAACGTTTTCTTTTGGATTGTCACAGTTGTATTTAGATTGATACTAACTACATAGATGATCACTTTCATCTGAATAACATAAATCCATCTTAAAAAGGAACACTATGAGGGTTTCATGCAAACAGCAAACAATTATTGCATGATGGGTAGAAAAACTAAATTCTGAAATCCTGCTGCTATGAGTGTTTCATATTCTAAAACCTCATAAATATTGTTTAGTACAGTCAATACAATTATGAATACCTTGCAGTGAGAGCAGCTATCAGTACAATCAGTCACTTGTTTACGTCTGCATGGATAAGTTACGACTGTTCTGATCCACGAATGAGAACATCAGCACATTTCTGAGCGAGAGTGCGAGTGTGAAATCTGATGCTACGAATACTGTGGAAGTGGGTAGCCAGAAGTTGCTGTGTTAAAGCAACCCCATCCTTTCTCCACGCTGTCTCTCATACAGTATGTAGTGATTATTAATGTGCTACTGGTAAATGTGCTGAGCATGGCTAAGTGTATAAATAGGAGGACGGCCATCAACAGAAGCTTCGGCTCATGCAGAGGGGAAAGGGGGGGAGGGGATAAAGCTTATTACCAGAGTATCAGATCATGAGCAGCAGAGACAATCCTCCCTGACTCATCAAGAACAGAGGGAAACTCAGATCACTCTCACGCTCTAAGTCTGCACGGCAGCTGCGGCGGCTCACGGGTGACCCTGCTGACCTCTGTGGCCGTCGATGCACTACTTTGTGTTGTACTTATTGCATAATTATTCATTTGAGAAGACTTAGTGCGTTATTCAATTACTGTGTTCCCTTTGGCTCACTAACTTTTATGTGTGGATATGATTTAGGATAACGCTACTGTTTTGTTATTAAAAATAGCTGCATACCCAGAGCAAGTATTAGAGCGTGTATTATTTGATGTGATTCTCTCAGGCAACTTGTGTTATTACTCAGTGTCACCGTGGCAACTCACTGCATCGCAGCATGACCCATCCCATATTTAAGAGTCATAACTTATCAATCACATTAAGGAGCATAATAATACATCATTTTTCCCTCATCATTTTACACCTCCGTGATCTGTGTGTATTCCAGCTCACTGCTGTTCACATCGTAGTACGAGCTTGTATGCTTGGTCTGTTGCCTTTGTCTGGAGCTTTCGTGTTTCTGGAGGTCACATTAGCTGCCCTGAAGGTACTGGTAATGGTCAGTGTGCCAACTGTGTGGGCATGCTAAGTGAAGCATATGCTGTCTGTTAAATCATGCTCTGTGGAGGCAGCAGTGCAGCACGGCTGTCTGCTCTCTGCTAGGAAGGACCAGAAGGAGCAGTGACTGTAGTGCAGCCATCAGTATACCATGAAGTGAGGAACAGGATTTGTTGCATCCCTTGATTTCTTCAGTAGTGAACAAAGTACTTAAACAAACTTACTTACATAAAAGTACTGTTCCAACAATTGACACCTACTTAGTAATAAGCAACTAGCCTGTAACTGAAGATTACAGTTTTTCTTCAGTGCTTTGGCAGCATTCAGTTGTGAGGAGTACAGTTGTTGTTGTAGTAGTCTGAAGAAATTACACATCAATTGCTAATTTTCCCATAACAGTAAATGAAGAGTTCATTTACAAAAACAAGACAACTCCATTTACATTAAAAATAAATACTGTGCATTGCCAGTAACATCTATCAGAAATGCTGGGTGAAAGAAAATCGAAACAAACTAAATAAATCATAATGCAAACTAAAATATGACTTTACAATGTCATATAAATCGTGGTTATCTGTCTCTCTCTGTATTTCTCATTGCTTTCACACAGAATTTTCCCTTAGGCTACTTCGCCTTTACACTACCAATTATTTTGATTATTAATCAAGTAATCAATATTTGTACATGAATATACTCTGATTTAGTGTCCATCAGAGTCTGGTTCAAAGAGAGAAGAAGAAGACATTCAAATAGCAAATTCACAAATACAGCAAATATTGACTGCTGTGATCGATCCAGCAATCGTAGTATTGCTCTGTTAGTAGGTTTTTTTGGCCCTGCATACTTCAGCCTAGAGACATCATTCAAACAGCAGAACAGCAGTTTTTATCCTTCATATTTTTCAAAATATTCAGCATTTTTCAGCTGAAAAACCCCTATTAATGTCCATTCAAATATCTTCAACTTTTCTACAGGCACTTCATGCCTTCAGGCCGTTCTAACTTCCTCATACTTTCAGGCAGATAAACCATTCAAGCATTTTTCAGGCCTTCCACCTCGAGGCGTTCAGCCACCCATTCAGCGTTTTTATATATTACACGGTTTATCAGATATTGCAAGTCTAAAACAATTCCAATTTTAAGCAACAACTGGTCTTGAATTTTCCTCATATAGCCCAATTTTAATTTTCAGCTGAGAAAAACCTTTTTCATCTTTTTCAAATCGCTCCTTTATTTTCTGGCCTTTTTGCACCATAATTCATAAACCATTCAGACAATTTTTTTAGGCCTTCCATCTTCAATATTTCAGGCACTTCCTCAGCATTCTGCAAAACCTAGCAGCAATTGCAATTGCAGTGCATTTTCTTCAGGAAATGTATTTCTAGTTTTTATAATAATTCATCATAATTCATCTAACCTGATACGGATCATTTGAAAATATGATTAGGGTAAAATGGTAGGCTATGGGGTTGTGAGTTAAAAATAATATTTTCATTATTATACAATTTCATACTATTAATGTTTTATAGCATTACTGCCATCAGTGTCCATTGCATTAATCAAACATGCATGTCGTCTTCTTTAATGGTGCCACGACGAGGTTGTGCTGCTATGAAATGTCAGCTCATTTTTGCTGTGTCGACACACAACTACACTATATTTTTGTTTTTATGTGAAATGCTCCCAAACCAAGCGATGCCTCTGGCCTTTTCTCGCACTCACCCTCCATCCATAGTGCCTTCTGTGTAATGGTTGGCAAGCCATTGTGACAGCACTAGAAATGTGTTGTTACCAGCAGTAATGAGCTCCAGCCAATGAGGCCCTGTAAGCACAAGGCGAGGGGGAGAAGAGGAGGAGGAGTTGTAGCACCTAGTAGCATGACTATGAGCAAGCCTCGGTTATTACCTGTTGTCACTTCTTGCACGTGTTTTTGTCACCATATTAACTTGCCTCCTGGTGAAAGATACAATTTGTGTACCCCTCATGTTGTTGTCTCTTGTTGTGTGCATAACCTATGCCTTGATGATGATCGTAATGATTACGCTGCTCTCCAAACCCTGTTGTGTTACTAGCAACTCAATCTTTGAATGTGAAATATCTCAGCCAGAAAATTCATAAACCTCTAATAGTGTCAGATGAAGCGGTGACACCTGAAGGCTAGTTTGCTCTAACCTTTGTGTGCGACCTCTCTCACATTATAGAATTTAGCTTACAGCTTCAGCTTATCGTCAGGTCTCAGACGCCATGCCATGCCAAAATAGCTTTTCCACAGTTATTGAGGGACAAAATACTCAGATGCAAAGGTATGAAATGCTGCAACCAAGTGATAATGGTGAGAATCACACTGTTTCTGTTTACTCACAGTAATTTAATCTACATAAATTTGACATATTTACACATGTGTCTTTACTGAACTATTCTGCAAAGTCCATCATATGATTGTTTAGATGAAACTGGGACAACTTCTGATAACCTCAATAGAAAAGCCAAGTCTGGGTATCATAAATGCTGTTGTTGCTGCTGATGTTCTGCTTCTCTAATATTTCGCCCGAATGTGCACAGCTTGTTCATAGGAGTGGAAAAAGTACAGATATCAATTACAGGTTATATGTCACACAAGCAGAATCATGTATTTGTATATGGGCATTCAAGTACATTTGCTCCTACAACAGTTGTGGCTCTATGCAGATTTAGTGGTATAAACTCTGAAGCATTGAGAAATCTGAAGTAACTGTTAAAAGAAGGACTGGTATTTAATTAAACTTGGGTATGAAAAGTAAAGGTATTCATTGAATGGCCGTGTCCCTAAACATGTATCTGGCACATGTATCACAAATGTAGATACAAGCCAAACAAGGTAATGGCTCTGACAGTGTGAATAACCTTGTGCCTCCAATTTTAGAGCATTGTGAATGAAACCAGTCTGGGATGAAATATTCACACAAAAGTTCCCCAAACAACCTTGTATCTCAGAGTTTGATTGAATAAAAGCATACATCAGAATTAACAATGTAGGTTTTTAATCAAGGTTGATGTCTTCCGAGTGGCCATAGTACTGCGGTGTAGTCACGTAGCATTTTATCTATCTCTATAAACATTCACAAAGGTTTATCAGCTGTAAAAAAGATGGGATCAGCTTGGATGGATATCATCATTTGTATATATTTTTTATTTTATACAGTATTTCTATTAAAGCTCTTATGCATTCTCTGACATATTTCTCCAAACAAAAATTCTTATAAAGTGGGAAGAAAAAAAGACTTGAAAGTTAAGATTTGAGGCTTTAATCTGCATAGTAAATAATGACGAGAGCTTTCCTCTCAAAATATGGTGGAGAAAAAGTACAATGTAGCACAAGATGATCTGTAGAGGTTCATCTCAGTCATTCAGGTCAACAGCTGCGAGGACGTCTAATTGCTATCATGGACTGGGAAATAGAGCTTGACGTCATTTAGCTGTCCAAACAACAGTCCGTTACGCTCCCACCTGAGGTCGCCTATGATGTGGCAGTGATTAGAGTCCAGTTCTACCACATTGTCACCAGTGGAATTGTTCCAGTGATGTGGCAGAATACCGCCACCTGTTCCTACACATAGGAAGTGTTTTTTGAAACATTTTTAAGCTCCGTTTTTCCAGCCCAGTGATAGCACTTAGATGTTCTAGTAGCGCAAGATGGAAATTTGCGCATGCTAAGTGCAGTACTTGAGTAAATGCACTCTCTGTCTCCGGCTTTATTATCGTGTCAGTTCATGTTTTGTCCTCCACAATGATGCCTCGGAAGATGGGAATAAAGAGAGGAAAAGAAGCCTTAGTTAGATGTCACAAGCCTGTCTGGACTCTTGGCTGCCATTTTCAATTCTTCTGACTGGTTAAGTTCACTGTGGGCAAAGATCAAATATGTGCTTCTTTGTTTTTATTGAGGGCTTTATAATAGAAGTGTGGGAGCTGGCTCCTTAATGTTTATTCTAGCCTTGTGGCAATTCACACAGAGTAATAGAGGAGTGCAAGTGCTGTGTACACAGCGTTTCCCACACTTTAAACCCTGGCATACAAAGGTCCTGTAGCAAGTTTCGTTTCATTCTTCATTAAGAATTCTAGAGGGTGTTTGGACAGAAAGGCAATTGTTGTTACGTTCTCCAGTCACATACAGAAGACAGATAGATACAATGAAATACAGGGCACGATAGTTTAGAACTGTTTTTGGTTTCTGTTGAGTAAACATCTGCAAATCACTGCGAAAACAATGGGAAATGCCTCGTGAAATATTCATTTTGTCACCATTTGGATACATAAAGCCATCTTATAGTTACACAAACACCTGCCAAGCGCTTAGCTAAAACATTAAACAACATGCTGTCAGTAGGCGTACACGTCCATACTGTGTTCAAGGCAATATTGAGGAATAAAATGTAAATATGAATGGAATTGAGAGTCGACTATTCCATCATGTGCATTGAGCATGGATCCCATTGGGAAATTTCTCCTTTGCATTTCACCTGCCCCAACTGTTAGGGGCAGTGGGCAGCTACAGTGCAACACCATGGGGACCAACTCCAGGTGTACAGCATTGTGCCTTGGTCAAGGGCAATGGCAGAAGCAGTGACCTAACATCTGTGTTTTGTCATGCAGACATGTTATGCAGACATGGGGGGGACATGCCAATTACACATAGAAAGGATTAAGGCTATCGTAGGATTCGAATACGGAACGTCCTTCCATTGAGGAGCAGTGACGCCCTATTATACGACTTGTGACTCAATCAGAACAGGCGAAGGAATGCAAAAGAAAATTGGATCGTTTACATGCTTGAGTAAATCTGTGAATATTCCACACTGCGGTCTTTTTTTCTGAGTTCACCGATGTCACTTTTTAATGATTCCAATCTGATCATCTACATGACAGTTGAACAAAAACATTCTATCGCCTTTATCAGAGTACTGCTGAAGTTCTCGCCTGTGTGTAACCGTGTCGGGTTTGTCCTTGACGATGGCTGCAGACCATGCAGAGAAGCCTGCGTTGATAAAAATGGATTTCAGAAGAAAACAGAGAGCCAAACCACTCCCTGACAGCTGCAGTTTTATTATCCAGTGAATCATTAGTCATGTGCAGCACGGCAAGAAACGGCATGCAGTCAAACAGTATTTAGGAACAGGATTTAAAATGGTGCTATTTTTATCAGTTATGCCTTAAAAGATGCCAGGCTTCTGTTTTAATAATCCTACGGCATTAGCACAGGCGAAGCCTCGCTGGAAGCAACATGCAAGCCTAATGATGCGGTGTCTAAAGGGTGTTTTGAAGCAAAACTGCCTTTGTGTTTGAGAGTGTGACCTTCCACTCTAGACTGGGTAATAAAAATTCCTCTAGTGGACAATTTACTCTCTTTTTAACAAAAGCTATCATGTTCTAATATTTGAAATAATGCAGTTATTGTGAAAATCAGAGCAGAAAAAATCTTTATCAATCTACTTGTTTCATGCCTGTGTGTGTATCTGGGTGTGTTTCATTTGTCCGTGTGGGGGTTTGATGAATATGTGTTAGGGCAGTTAGCATGCAGTCCACAGTATGTCAGATTGCAGCTAAAGTGGCACGAATTGCTCTGGTGATGCTCGCAGTGCGAAGAATATTAATCAATTCCATAGCACTGGAGGCTTCTGGGAAGATGAACATAGGATGGACGTTTCAGTGAAGTGTGGCATGCGTGAAATTGCACTTTTCACATCGCTGTCTTAGGTCAATTCAGAACTGACCGTTGAATGTAACGTAATGGCAGTCTGTAAATGAAGCAGTTTAGAGTGATTAACGCTTTAATATTACTTACTTGGCTTATCTGGCCGTGTTTGTGTCGGGGTCAATGACTTAGAAAACACTAGACTAGCTGTAAATAAATGTACAACACATCACCTATGCATCATGGGAGCTCCCGCTGCTATGCGAGACTCCAGTGAGAAGATGAGACACGGCACTTTGGGACATAATGGATGGCTTCAGAACAACAACCTTGCGCGGCTGCTCTCAATGTCGAGGATCTGTCTTCGAGATCTACCCTGTTTACACTTGGTAGGAGTGAGCGCTCGCCTCGGTAAATTTGTCTTGATTGAACGCACATCCTGTCCTACGGTGGCTTTGACTGATAAAAAAGACTGTTGAGATCTTAATCAAGATTGCCGCTTTGCTAATTAAATTTGACAGAGAGGAATCAGAGCCATTTCTCTGTTGTCATTACTCCTGCAGAATAAGAAAAAATGGAAAGTGCTCCCTTTTTTCTTCATCTCAGAAAGCCTCAATTATCTGTGATAGCGCCGTGTGTCCTCTCTTAGTTGTGCTCTCGGGACATGGGGAGGAAATTGTGTCTATCTCAAACTGTTTTACTCAGCGCATATCCCAATAGTTTCAATGTGTTCCAACAGTTTGTTCGTGCTCTGTAAAAACCAAGCATATCAAGCGTCTTTCCCAAAGAATTCCTTACAAATGCGGATATTCTTGGAACAATGCTTGGAACTTGCAGTAAAGTGAGAAAATTGGTGGATGGGCATAGAAAAGGATGTTAACACAGGAGACTGATGTTCATGTCATGACTCACACTAGAAATCAACGTCTTTACTTTAACCATAATAGTAAACTTTACCAACATAAACTGAGTGGTCCTGGTTGCCTCAGTTGAAATGCTGGTGCTTTAAAGGAGGCACACTCTATCGTGCTCCGCATTAGCAAGTTAGCATAGTTCCTTTTTAGTCTGTAAATAGTTTGTGAAGTTTTTGTGGCGCTGTGTTTCATAGACATCTTTCAGAACGAGCCGTATTGGGTGGCCATTGAGTTGTCGCCAGCACAACAGCTGCAGGCTGGCAGAGTAACATTGGCTATGTTAGTGGGGTTGTGTTTGTGATGACGACAATGAACTCTGACGCAGTATTTTGATTGTTGATGTAAATAATTACTTGCCTAAGAATAAGGAAAAACCCTTTTTGTAAGAAAACATTCTTTCATCCTTTTTGCACTACCTCTCCATGACCAGATAGTGCAGGCAATTTGCTAAGCTACGTAGCACAGGTATTCCTCCACAATATGAATGTATTTTTTCCTGAAATAATGTTCATAGGGTACAAAGAACTATATACTGATGAACAATGAGTCATCGACTGGTTAAGAGGTGGCCTTTAGTTTGAGCGCTGTAAACATTGTGGTTTATTGGCAACACAAAAGGTTGGTTTGTAACTTTGCCACACACTCACAAACACACAGCAGTGGAATCCTTACAGCTGCTGCTAACGGTTCCAAAATGTGGGACTAATTAAAAATAATGAGCTGTGGTGGGTTGTCTGTGTAGCTGCCATATCGTGGGACTTAATCACGACTGAACATTATTTAACATCACTTCAAATCTGTTTTTAGTTGAGTGCAACCGTGTCAAGATCCAGCAGCTTCCACATTTCCTTCATTTACCTGGAGACAAATGGTAGAGCACACGCTGGGTCGCACATTTTGATATAAAGTCATCCTGTAGCGGAGTTTATTTAAAGTCTCTCTTACAACTTTAAAGTAAGTCAGTGACAGGATTTTGCTTCTTGAGTTCAATTCTTTGTGGGTAAGAAAATCATGATTATACATAATAAGGTGCGGATCTCATTACACATTTATATATTTCAGTCTTGAAGGCAGGAATGCGTGCTGTCATACTGAGTGGTTGCATGAAAAATGTAATTTTACTCACCATTAGTAAACTGTTGCCTTCGCATTTTCCATCCAGCAATGTAAAGAAATATATTTTTTTATAGAAACAAAACAATTTCATAGCCCACTGGCGCAGTTTCCAGTTTTGCTTAATTCACAAAATATTACGGGAAACATCTTTCCAAACATTTGTATTCCAGAGCGCCATGGTTTATCATTTCAAGCCCGGGCTAATGTTTCTGTGATTTTTTTTTATGTGGAGTAGATTTGCCTAAAAGCATATCACGACTTTACCATGAACTTGACACCAATTTATAACATCAGTATAACATCTTAGCATATTCAGTTGCTCGTGTTTATCTGTCACTCTATCCAATTTATAGCTTGTGCATGTATAGAGTGAGATAAATGCACATGAATGTATTAGTGACACCTACAGGGACAAACTAATAATGTACACTGACAGAATGTAGCACACAAGGACAGCCGTTAAACGTAAATATACAGTAGACTGTCAGTATTCATTCATTCATGCAATCATTCAGTGCATTTATTAACTCTAATGAAAAATGGCATGTTCACTTGTACCAGTCTAAGGTTAATTAACACGTGGAGCACAGTAAAGGCCGTCATGCATGTAAAATTGAAAAACACGTTTAAAGATCAGGCTGGTAAAGGGTTATTGTTCATAAATTTGACATGAAATAAAAAGGCTCTGGGTGAAACTCTCCCAAGCACATGTTTTAATTTGCATTGAGTGTGGGGTGCAGTCAAACACTGCACTCTGAACTGAATTGAATCTTTTCATGACTGTGACACTATAAGAGCTGTTGGCGTATGCCCCCTTGTGTCATTTGTGCTCGCATATTAAGGTGACTGTTTATTTTTCTCTGCAGACTCCTTTGAAGTGAACCGTTTGAGACGCAGCCGAAGCTTCACCAGATTCAGGTGAGTCTCCCCTTTTCAAATTAAGACTATTTGCATCTTTACACGGCGCTCCTCCATGAATAACACACGCCCATTCTGAATATGAACAGCAAGAGGAAAATACTTAATATGCAGGAAAAAAACTCTCCTCTGATTTAATCTAGCAGCGAGATTTGACACTGTGCATGTACATATATCATCAGCATATAGAGAGACACCCACAGTGTGATCCATCTTCCTTTATTTTCCCTCCATATATGCTTACCTAAATACAGACACTGGTATGCAAAACATGACATCTTGTTCTTTCTATTCCTCCCTCGTTTGTCACATGCAGATCTAACCAGATGTTCACACACACAGAGAGCGAGAGAAAGAGACAGAGAAAGAGCGCGCACGTGCGAGAGAGAGACAGAGTCAGCTATCCTCTCACATAGGCAGGGTTGGGCTGGCGCCACGACTCTTTGCCTCATGGCCTGCGCAATGGGAGTCGGCTCCATTATCAGAGCTGCTGCTTCGCCACCCTGCAGCAAACCCAGCATCCTCTGCTCCTGCAGATTTAATTTCTTATCTCAATAGGGGAAACAGCCCCTCTGATGAACAGCAGAACACACCCTGGGCTGCTGTGAACACGGATTCAGAATACATACAATAGATGGTGTGATAAACTTCTGAATGTGCACAGCCCTGATATTCCTCATAGGAATTTGCGATGGGTAATAGATATTCATGGGAATTGGTTTTGGAAAAAATTATTCTGGTAAGGGAGCGTTGCAATCAACCCAGCATCGAAGCAGCTAAAGCAATTATTTCTAACCTTTCCATCAATGACATATCAAACCCCTAAACAGGAGCACAGGTTGATATCTGTGATCTGCTGCTCCCTGTTGTAGGACACAAGGACACAGTTTGCTCTGGGGACGGAGAGGAGTTTGAGTGATGGAATTTGAGTAAATCAATGACACTCTCTTAATGGCATCTAGAATGAAGAGAATGGCAGAATCAGATGAGATAATACACTGAGAAGACAAACATCCTGATATACTCGTCTATATCACCTTTGACTGGGACTGTGCAGTAACAGCAAAAGGATTCTCCAGCACCTTCAAGTATTTTAGGTCTTTTGTATCCCACAGGCAGTACACAGATTGATGTAGCTTGTTGTAATATACGCCTGAAAAGACCTATTTTCTAAAAACAAACCTACGCCCTTGATCGGACAAAGCAAGTTGGCTTCATGTTACTGTTTGGAATTAAAAAAAACAGCAGATGCTAAATCACAACAGTCTCGTATGAAATACACTCACCATATGCTGCTGTTCAACTTTAAAGTCATGTAAAAACACAGACTAGTGGGTTAGAACAGAACAGTGGGTTAGAACAGAACAGTAGGTTACACAGGGCGTTTTCACATCTGCGTGGTTTGGTGAGGCTCAGTTAGACAGGCTTTAGTTTGTTTGTGTTTTTGTGTGTGAAAATGATACTTGTCCTGAATCGACTATAGTGCGATTGATTAATCCATCATAGAACTAGAGAGGGTAGCATGCGGTCAGATATTGGCTCCTTGAAACAATTAACCTTAGCTGACACGTCTTTAGATTAGTAAATTGAAGGTTAGCTTGTTGTATGAACTCAATATTTGCTCCTTTCTCTCATGCGGCCATCTCAAGGCCAAATAAATGCAAGGTTTTGTTTAGAATATGGAACAAATGATGATTGCGACTGTTTATTAAGTCATCCAAATTCTTTCACCCCTCGGAGAACTGCTCAACCCAAAGAGCAGAGCAAGCATCCTCACACCGGTACCAAGCAAAATAAATGAACGCGGTAACAAGCAAACAGACTACAGGTCTGAAAACGCAGCTGATAGCACAAGCTCAGCACAGCCACGTTACTATGCTCTCCCACTTTTTCATTTCCTTTGTATTTGATTACCCCTAAGTTTTCTTCGCTTCATACGGATCTCCAACGGAACCAAAGCATGTGACTTTTCCTTTGCTTTCAGGAACAGCTTCATCAATGTCACAGAAAGCCTCCGCGGAAATAATTGTGCGTCAACTTTCCCAGGTCCTAAAACAAATTTCATTATGAGAGTAAAGATGGTAGAAGATGGTAAAATAGTATATATACCGGCTAAATTACGTTTTTCTTTTACGTGTTCCACACTGGTGACCAGCAGGTTTGTTATGGTCACACTAATATCTTAACTGTGTCATAACCAGGCAAATGTCAGCAGTAACTTATTAGGATAATTAAAGCTTCAAGATCTGCTCTACCTAAAATCGGTGCCGTTGATAACAGGATCACAAACTGGCACAGATCATTTTAAGTGTAACTATTGAAAACACCAACATGCAGGCTGTAAATGCTGCACATATTGAAGCTGATGGTTTGCAGGTGGCCGAGGTTTACATAATGTGTCTGAGAGCGAGAGGGAGAGTAAGAGGGAGCTGGAGAGAGAGGGAGATAGCAGCATTGATGGCTGTGATCTGGCAGCCCTGCTAGATGCCTCTCCGCAGCTCTCTATAAAAGGAGAAATCGTCTATCGCTTAATTTACCAGATGGGATAAAATAGAAAGTTAATAATCCACATTATGAGCATTAACACAACCTTCAAAGCCAAAGCTAATGTATCGGACATAATTTACTTTTTAACCAGAGACATATAAAAGCATTTTAAACGAGCAGAAAATTGTCTTGAGGACGTGTAGGCGGAATATGTGGCTCCAGTGTCTTGATGAATCCGATGGTAAATCAGACGGTCATTTTATATATTGTGTATTATACATTAATGTATTTCTAATCTATATAGTGCTTTCAGTGTGACTTTGCAGGAAGAGCAGTTGATGAAGCAGCCCTTTAAAATGTGATTATTGATTTCCCTCGTTCTTCTTGAGACGTTGATCTCGATTGCTTTTATTGTGGCACCGTCCGAGTGCCGGAAGCGACTTAAACACGTTGACATCTTTGATCCCGAAGACAGCGGCGACATGTTTTCATCAGCATTACCTATAAAAATCGAAGCAACGTTAATTTCCGATGCATTATCTTTAGCATTATGGAGCTTTAAACGTGTAAAATTCATTTGCAAACAACATCATGCGCAGATTCAGGCATTAATGTGTGGTCGTTGTTATCTAAAAGCCACCAATTACACATTGAGTCAGCGCAGTGCTCTGTCTGTGTACATTATATGGATAATGACATACGAAGGCAGACATTACTTTTATAAGAGTTATGTGGATTTTCTCTGTGGCGGATGCTTACGCCAATAAAACCCACATTTCCCTGTTGCGTCCTGACTTTTGCGCCATCACTGTCCACGTGCCGGTGCTGCATATTGCCACTGTTGATTCAAAATATCTGTATCAATAAGAGTAATCGTAGGAAATGGAAAGCTCAGAGGATAAGAAACCTTCACATGAGTTTGCTTGAAGAGTTTCTGGTAATCATGGTGTGTTTTTATTCCCACTGCTTGACTGCAAACATGTTCAAAGCAATCAAAGATGTTTGATTAAGTAGTGAAGTCCAATCAAGTGTATTTTTGCAACCTTTAATACATGCAAACCTCTCACATAGCTTTGTGAATGCTGGAAACATCATGATGTAAAAGGCACTAGTAACAATAAAGAAAGGTTTACATTTTACACTTAATCACATATAATCACACATAATCACTTATTTACACGTAAAATAGATGTGCACTCTTGCTTTATTTCTGTTCAACAGCATACAAAGGCATACATCCTGCAGTACAGCAGGAAAAACCAGGCATGAGTTTAATGTCTTGTGAAATTGAAGGGCTTTTAGATTACCGATTTGACTCCATGAGAGCACATTCAATCGTATCTAATCAGTACAGCAAAATATAGATTTTCCAACTTATTTTGAAATTAGACTCTCTTCATGCAAATAGCTGTTTTCATGTCCTTTGTTGGCAGCTGCTGCTTTTCTCGGGGCACTATAATTAAACAGGAGGAGGGTGCAACACTTTTCTATTCTGTGTCACTTTGAGAAATGGCTGTTGCAAAACGCTTTGAGTCAAAGCAGCGCGAGTCGAACAACTGCTAGATTTCACACACAATGAAGTCCATTTTTAGGAGTGTGTACGTGTGTGTACATCAAAGGATTTCTGAATTGATCAACCGCAGTAACATACATGAATGACAAAAATGCACCATAATTAGTGGACCATTTGCTTGGCAGTATTGTACTGGATTGTCATTCATCACAGAAACGTCAACTGCCTGCAACTCAGTCAATGTAAAGTTACTGAACCACTTTGATCCCTGCTGCCTGTTTGCGTTTTAGCACATAATAAGAAGGGAATCGTGGCTTAAGACCAGAGTACTACCACTAGGGGTGGGACTCACACCAGTAATACTTGAGAGTGAGAAATATCTGATCCGTATGGTTATTGCTGTGAAAGCGTCCAACCTCCAAGGATTTTTGCTTTAGATGTCACTCAAACTCCTTGTAACGTCTTCATTCATTGAGGTACAGAAACCATTCATTTTTCAGGCCCTTGTTCAGCATTTAAAATGTATTACGGTTGTTCCATTTTTCTGTTCATTCCCTTTTACAATACATTCAAATTACCTTCAGGCCCTTTGTACTTTCAGGCCCTTCTAATTTCTTCATAGTTTCAGCTCTGTGTCTCTGCTTAATTGGTTGCACCTGTTGTTTACAAACAATCGACAGCATCAAAGGATTTGCGCTTTAGCTGTCACTCAAACTGCTTGTAACGTCCTCATTCATTCAGCTACAGAAATCACTCACACATTTGTCAGGCCTTCACATTTCAGTCTCTCAGGCACTTCTACAGCACTCTGCAAAACCTTTCAGCAATTGCAATCACAGCACATTTTCTTCAGGAAATGCATTTCGAGTTATCTTTGTTTTTATATGCACTACATAACCACCGTGTTCTACAGAGACCCCTCAGTTTTTATTATACAAGTGTTCTGATCACTGCAGCGCTGAGGAAAGAATGGTGCCAGAAATTAAATTAAGATAACAATGAATTCTGAACAGTAACATTCACTGCAAATTAATCTATCAAGTAACTATAAAGGAACACAGAAATGTTCTTCGTTTTGATAGAATGTGTTGAACATTTTCAACGTTGCTAAACTTGATTCACATCTATAAGACAAATCCATAGGCTTCAAGTTTAATTAATACTGAACGTCCTTAACATGTTTACATCAACATGTAACGCATTTGAAATGGCACATCTACTCACCTGCTTAGAAGATAAAGACACATGCACTGTATGAGGTGAGTGAGCTAGAGATTGTTCAGCTTTGGTCTGTTTTCACATCTTGTGCACAGTGGTGCTGCAGCAAGAGAGTGTACAGGTAGATCAATGTGTTCTTTCTCAGGAGACCGAGAATACAGAAGCACTATTTAAATACTCCATTTACCATATACTGCATCTGTTGGACTGGAGGAGAGACAGAGCTTTAATAGTCAAGTTAATGTAACAGATTTGACACACTTTGATCATCTCTCTCGTGTCTCTGTACAGCACATCACCGAACGATAAATAATGTTTGAAATTTCGGAAAAACACCATATTTTTTCACTCCCTGTGTTGCTACCTACGTGTACACCCACAGCGCATTCTCCGATCTGACAGCATCGTCAGGATAAATCTCGTTTATCATCATTAAAGGCAGACTGAGGCATTACATCAGAGAGCATGAGGTCCAGTGAAAAGGTACAAGGGGGCAGAATATAGATATCTTTGAAGAACAACAGATGATGATGGAGAGGTGAGCAGACATGCCCACTCACTCACTGCCCACACGCGTGGAGCGGCACCAGGCATGCTGTTTATCTTACAGACGTTTTTATTCAAAGCGACGTACATATGAGATTTAAATACAACTTCAGCAAGGATGAAGTCAGAAGAGAACAACAAGAGCGAGAGCAATGAGGCTCGGCGAGAGGTACTCAGCCGATCAAGAGGAGTTTGGTAACTCATTCCACCACCTACGGACCACAGAGGAGAAGTGTCTGGGTGGAGACTTAGGGCCTGGTTGCGTTGGCGGCACCAGGCGACATGAGCGTGAAAGAGCGTAGAGCTGAACCAGGGAGCACAAAGAAGTGGCTGCCATGTCGGACGCTGCGTTGTAGGCGAGCATGGAGAACTTGAACTTGATACTGGCAGCATCTCCATCATCATCATCATCATCACCATCATCATCATCATCATCCCAAACAGTAGTAAATTGCTGTCCCTGCCGCTTCATTGTACTTGCTAGCAGTAAAGTGGATATAAAACGCTTCAGTCTATGTAAAAACTACCGTAGAAAACTTGCAGCGACTGTAACACCTTAGGCCCTTAACGATATTTTGGGATTGTTTTGGGTTAATATTGCAGTGTTAATACTATTTATTTGAGAAAAAACATCCAAATAAACATTTGCTCTATCAAATGAAGCTTATCTACCCGGATCCGCCCTCTTAGGACATCACCTATTCTGTCCTAGCTCTTCTGATGCTCTTGTTTTCTATTCTGTCATTTCTAATTTGTCCTTTTTTCTCATTTATCATAGTACCTAACTTATTGCACTTCTACTCTAGCTCTAGTTATGCTCTTAGCTGTTGGTTTTGGAAGGAAATGCGCTTACGATTTCTTGTGACCTGAAGTTCTTTTATCTACCTTTGTTGAACGCACTTATTGTAAGTCGCTTTGGATAAAAGCGTCTGCTAAATGACCGTAATGTAATGTAATGTAATCTACCATCAAGCTCAGGCAAGTGTTAACGCTAACAACAATGAATCAAAGCCCTGCTGGCATTTTGATAGACCTCAAATTTATCGAGGTGTCACATTTTCAGAAACAAAAACTTAAACAAACTTAAAACTCTAAGTGTAACTATGAAATAGAGATAAATATAACAAATCTTTTACTTTTAAATCTTTTAAAGACGTGACGAAAATGTAGAAATGAAAACAGCTGCTCCACCTTTGCATTCCTTATCAAAAAATGTTTGCGGCACTTCCGGGACGCTTCGCCGCACTGCTCAGGCGGGGCAGTGCGGAAGACCGAACCCGTTAACACTGGCGGTGACACGAGAAGCCAGACGTTCTGCACCACTGAACGTTCTGCAAGGCGCAGGCAGTGTGAAATGGGGGGTGAGTGAGTGTGTGTAAGACTGACAGATCATAAGAATACAGATCATAGGAAAGCTTCTCAATGTGAGGTACAAATGCCAAAACATGGCAACAGAGAGGCAGCATGCACGCATTGTGGAAGAAAAATGTTTGCACTTTTAGACTGAAAACACTTCTCTTTATTTCTCTATTGCCATCTTTCTTTAATTTGTGTTGTTAATGTCTTCTTATTTAATCCCTTTTTTTTGTCATGGGGACAGGACTTTGAATTTCCTTTGTGTACAGAATGTGTTGTATAAATAAACTAGCTGTGGTTGTTGTGCCATAGGCGATCAAATGAATATGTAAATATCTCTGCTCTATTTACATACATACTTATTTACCATATATATTTGCCTTTGCAATATATGCAAATGTTGTTTCTGACGTTGTGTTCATTCTAAATTCAGATGCAGTAACACAACTTAAAGACTGAGGAGGCAATGACCTTGATTATCATATAACATTCATTAATTAGAAATTAGTATTAAATAGAACAATGGCTGCTGTTTGGCAAGTTAGAAGTCGAAGAAAAAGTGAATCTGTGACTCATTTATGAAGCGTATAACCATTACAAATGAGATATTAATGTATTGACGGTCATTTTTAAACAAAGGCAGGAATTATAAGTCAACTTATATTTGGCATTTGTTGTTATTTTTGCTTCTTTATCCAGACACCTCTGACAGCAAACATATATACATATACAGAGACAAGCTTTCCTTACCATCACATTTGTGAGTCCCCTAGCTGCATGCATGAATGTCTGCAAATGTGAATGATGCAATGCGGTTGCTAACAAAGACACGTTTGAAGATCTAACATTAGATGAAATGTTCACTATTCAGAACAGAACAGATGTGGGACTTGCGTCGTTGGTGAGTAATGTTCATTGTTTTCTGACATTTGTCACACAGGAAGGTAACACTTGCTCAGGTGCACAACTCCTACACAAACAGGTTCTGCTTGAAATCTTGAGCACAGATGTCACTCTGGGGGCCTGAAGAGGTTGGATACTAGAAAGCAGCATTCACCAAGAATCCTGCAGAGTGTCGTGAAGAGCTGAAACCAGAAAATAAAATAGAAGATAGATAGATACTGTCTAAAAATTTCGCTTTTCTACTACATATGGCCAGTATTGATCAACGACGGCTTCAATTGGGACATGAAATAGACACTTAAAATTCTCCTCTTTACTGTTTTATGAGGACGGCTTTTGTTGTAATTGAAGTTGCAGACATTGATCAGACACAATGCTTCACACTTAAAACCACAGTATAATTCAATAGTGGTGCCTTACACAGCAGAGCACCACTGAAAGTGCTGCTGCGGTTTATGCTGACATGAATTTTAGCACTTTCCTTTCCTTGGCCTATCTACTTAAGACGCTATAGCGCGGAAATGTGAAATGTTGATGATTAAACGGTCCAAGGTTCTTAGTTAACATTCTCTCCCCGTCTTTGCCTCTGGAGATTTTCACCGGCGAGACCTGGTGCCTATGGAGACATACTGTGCATAGCGGGACGTCCTAGATTGCGACAGGAGCAGAGTCTCCAGAATCAAACCACATTAGCCGTCTGTTTGTGCTGCTATGGATCCAAACTCCTACGTCCTCCTTTTTTAGTAAACATCTCAGGACGCGTACGCACATTTGCATCAATTATTGTACGCCTGCACGTCAGCAATTTGATAGATCAAATAATCTAACGTCCCTAATGCGAATGCAAATGTGGAACATAACATGACAGGGTGAGGCAAAGCATAGGAGGAACTCATAACAGACATCATGTTCCCTTTGTTTGAAATAAACCTCCACTGATTGCGCAGCACAACAAGAGGAGCTATAAATTATTCAGGTGCTCCCTGATGGCCGCCCATTTACCGCTGCTCGCTTGCATCTGGCTGGACGAATTCCGCCCCATTCCTCGCCGATCTGCCTCTCTTAAAATGGCAGCAATGTACATGTGACCTCCGAGTAGGACTCAGCCTTCACTCTAATGCTTAATTTATTACCCCCGTCCCTCGTCCCCCCCCGTCCCCTGAATGTATTGGGCATGCACCACAAAGCTCCTAATAGTAAATAGAATATGAAAATGAATGTGAGGGGGAAGAGGAATGCGGAGGATTATTGCGGTCGTATGTAAATAAAGAGGTGAAATATGGCCCCTTGCTCATCACAGCAGTGCCAGTGTGGCGAGGAAGGCCGGGGAGAGGAGAGAAGAAGAGGAGGATGCAGTGAGTGTAGATAATAACGCCGTTTTCTTGTATTGTAGCTGGTGAAGGACATCTCTGTACCAGACGGCTCAGCCTGTCATTTCTCTCCACTGCTCTGCCTGCATTTGTGCTGATGTGCGAGAGTCAGCAGAGGGGGAAGATTCAGGATGAAGATTTCCCCTGTGAAGCTTCTCCTCTGAGTTTAAAGTTCACATCTCTGTCGGGAGTGTTTAAGACCGTCCTTAATTTGGGTCAACTGTTACAGGTTCGTGTCTGTGACATTGGGAAATGGTCGATTAGTCCGACAGTGGAAATGACATTTATACACTACATACTCAAGCGCTGTACCACCAAGTATAATCTGCAGTATTTTCATTCACTGTACCGCAGCGTTTCTGATGGAAATTCACTTGTGCTCACAAGTGACTGTAACTTTCCAAATGATGACTAAATTCAACATCATTTCTTCATTTGGATGGTTTTCTACATATCAATGATTCAGCTTGATGACAGATTGTCTTGTAGCTTTTCTTCTCAACAACTGTAGACGTCAAATCATCTGAGAGCAAAAAACTCGATTGAAATGGAGATGAAAGATTTGCAGGATTTTCCCACCATTTTGTTTATTATCATTATTTCTTTTCATTAGATTATTGCTACTACTATGATCAATTTTATTACAAACCCACATCTCCACGTTTTGGTGTTTTCATCATTGATGCAGTAACATGTATTCTATATGTTAATACACTTAAGTGGAATTTTGACTGTATACTACACATACTAATGGTTGTTCCTGCGGGGTGAATATTGAGAGAGTATTTTAGGATTGACTTTAATTGAATGCATCAATCCAAATGTCTGTTGCTATACAGCATCGATACTTCCTGCACGGTATGAAACGCAATAAATCCACGTAGATGATTTGATAAAATGCAATATGGCCCCGTGCAGCCATGACAAACCTTTCTTCAATAAGAAATCTTCCCATTCCTCAATTGAAATTCACCTGATTCTGCCTCACAGTATTACTGAAATGCAGCTGTGGTGAATTATATCTGTAATCAAAAAAAGTAGTCACCCCCCAACTCAAATGCAGTGTGTCACAGTAGAAATCATTCATTTCAGTTCAGTTCACACATCATCTACAGGTGCACAGACTCAGAGCCTTTGGTTTTACCTTTCAGACGCGGGCTGCAGGCTGGGATATCGTTTTCCTTAATGTTGGTTGTCGATTTTAATGGTTCTTTAAATGCATTCGGTTATCAAAGGAGTCACACACACAAATTGAGGTGAAATCCTCTCAATTTGAAGAGATGGCGCCCCAAATAAAGGGATCAATAAGTCCTTTGTTCACTTTGAAACTTTGATAGTATCTGACAGCCTGTCTTATTTGTGTTAAGACAAGCAGCACTGTCCGTATATTTCCTGTTGTTTCCTGCTGTTCTCATTCTGCCACCCAATGTTTGCATATAATACATACATCACTTGTCTCAGGGGAGCCGCAGTGAGACATTTGGAATGTTCACAGTCATGATTGTGCTTCCTTTAGTATCGAGGCCAGCTGTCTATATGCTTGTGAGCAGAGGTTACCTAATAACCGAGAGTCTTTCTTTCATAATCAGCAGCCATTAATCTGGAACATTTACCATGAGAATTGCTCAGCGTGTGTTGAATTAGCAGGCAAATCAGAGTGAAATCAAGACGGAATAAACGCAGGTATTTGTGTGGGAACTTCACAATGCATAAATATTCTGCACTGTTAGCTTCAGGCATTTTGTGTATGCATGTCGATTTTTGTTCCAGTCAGACATGTGTTGTTGTAGCTGTTCCTAGCAGCGTATCCAGAGCGGTTTCTTTGGCATGCAGGCCCAGAACGAATTGCAAACAATCACAGGCGTCAAACTATAGTAAGGAGACAAGACGCAGCCTCCTGTTGTCCACAAATGTCTTCCAGCTGAGAGATTTTAGCCCCAGATATAGTCTCTTAGCAACCATACCATCGTGTCCTCAATTAGCACCGTTCTCCTTATTGATCAGGTGCTCTCTTGTCCTGGAAGTTACCGTTCTAAACTAAATGTTTGTCAGCAAAAATGTGTTCCTAAGCTGTGGTTGGGTATTGTTTGTCACGCTCCACTGATTATTAGTCACGCACCGGTGCCTATACGCATACGTGCTTGTCACTGGCGACTGCTGGCTGCTTATAGAGCAGAACGGACTTTCAGCGCACCGCGATTAAATCCCCCAGCCTGCCGCGTGTCCACCTGTATCCTCTGCTTTTGGCAAATAAATTGGAGTGAGCCGACCTTTCTTTCGTCACAGATGCACAACAGGGCCGAGCATCTTCGACTCAAAGAAGCAGACATGTTAACTTCAATTAATCAAGTTAATCCAGTTACAGCAGGTGACATGGAGGCAACGCTTCACTGCACCATCCACATATTTTACTCCTCACCACTCCAGAACCTTTTTATCTTTGACTTGTCCCCAGTGGACAGATTGATCTCTGGCCTCTTTCCTCACCGTCTTAGTCGCTATTGTTCCTGCTCTGGGTTTCAGCTTCTAGAAGGTGCAGAGTATGTACAGATGCCTGAAGGTAACTTTAACGGAGGCGGTCTTTTGCAACAACTGCTCATTATTTTCAGTCACTAATGTGCACAATAATCGCAAAGTCAAAAACAGTCAATGAGTTAATAAGCCAAACCGAAAGCACGCCGCAAATCATTTAAAGTAAGGTCAGAAAATAATAAAACAAACCGAGCCGGAGCTAATTACACAGTGAGACTGTTTTGAGAGGTAATTTTAAAAGTGTCGATATATTTTTAGCTGCCCACTCTCTTCACATACAATGTTTTCCAGGGGAGTAGGCTTTGAAAACAAAAGTAGAAAATTAGAATCAATAACAAGAGCTGCTGCGTGTGTAGACTGAGGATGAAAGGGTGGCGTGGTTCTCTTACAGGAGTTTTTCTTATGAAAAGTTTGAAAATGGAAGTCTTACTGAAGGCAAAGTGTTATCCAAGTAAAAGGAAAAATAAAAATACAGATTTAGGGCCGAACATGAACATCCAGAGAGGCTGAAGCAGATTGAAGTTGCCGAGTGGGAAGAATTCTGCAATCTCCCATTTAGCATCATTTATATATGGAATCTATGGTTTTTTTTTTTTTGCAATATCACATCTGCGAGCATCACACCGAGGCCGCTGATCTCGACTGACAGCGATTTCGATCTTGACGGCGGTGATACGAAACCTGTTTTATTACAGCTTAAACACGATACAGATGGTTTTTCACAGGCTGAGAAATATTTATTGCTTCTTGTGCAAGTAGATATTTTGTTTGCAAATGATGTGGCCAAGTGGGATCATCCATCATTATTGTTATTATCCTGCAGAGTGCCCACGAGTGCGGCGAGGTGTACAAAGAATAAGCGTGCCTTAGTGTGCAGATTTAAACACGATGAAGCTGCTGTAGCTTAAAAAAAATACAGGATATCGTCCGCCAAAATCTCCATGATTCCAAAATGATGATAGTACATTTTAGTCAGTAAGTTGTAAAATCTAGCTTCAACTGGGTGTCTATTGTACTGTATCTAACACCAGAGGTACTTATTGGATTACAAATGGTCTGATCAAATCAGTGCATATTACATTACATTACATTACGATCATTTGGCAGACGCTTTTATCCAAAGCGACTTACATTACATTACCACCCTTCGCAGAGGGGGAAGCAATTGAGGGTTCGGTGCCTTGCTCAGGGGCACGTCGGCAGGGGCTCGAACCAGCGACCCTCCGGTTCCCAAGCGGAAGAACTACCCACTGAGCCACTGCCTCCCTCATATGTCGTAACAAACCCCAGCAGGGGTTCGTAATAGCTACGTCAGGAAATAAAGCACACGTACCGAGAAAATTATTGTCTTCCTCCGACAACCAAAAGTGATCTATCACAAAGTTGTGATCGGAGTAATGACTGGGATGTGAAGCTTTATCTGAGGTTTTGAAGCAGAATGACCCGCAGCACGTGTCAATTGCCTTGGCCAGATCAGAAAGGATTCAGTCGGGGCAGCCATCAGTCAGACGGGGAGATCTGCACGGAGAGCCGTCTGTATGCTGAGATGCTAAAAAACTTGATGAAACTTCTCTTCGTCTCGTTAATCGGCGAGAAAGTTTCCAGAAATGTGTTTTGCAGGTACCTCTGAGATATAGACGGCTTGTATTAGGTGCGAAACTGCTGCACTGTTAAGGAGAAACATGGTCTGAATTCATTACAGACTGAGGCCCTCATAGTGACACACACTTAAGAAAGACGTATACTCCCATAGAGCACTGAAAGCTCAGCACAGAGCGACTGACATTTTCATCACATGCTTCTACGTCGACGTATCATTCAGGGAAAACGCAGAGCATATTTGCAGAGGCCAATTTGAGCAATTTATAAACTCCCCTGTTTCCCACTCGAGGTGACTCCTTCTCGCTCGTACGACTCCATATCCATAATAGATGGCCCCGCTACGCTCATCCCGGCAGTACATATGTTTACAACTGTCAAATGTACCAGGAGGAGTCATACAGTCATACATATCCGCCTGAGCGGGACAGATCCCAAAGACCTTGGTGTAATTTTTATCTCTTACGTACATCAATAATACATATGTACGAGAGATAAGTGCGCAGAAACAAAAACAGAGGGAAGTGTAGCCCAAAAATAGATGTGTCTAATAAAGGCCTGCTGGCAGAACACACAACAACTACGATGAGAATTTGAGCTGAAAATGCTGGAAAATCTGTCTTTCAGTATTAATTGACTGGGTATTCATAATTAATTGCTTAAGTGTGATTTGGTTATGGAAACCTTAGTTTTTGCAAATGTTTTTAAATACTTATGGTATTAATAAAAACACACTTTCCTAAATTGATGATTTGAAAATCAGCAGTATTATGAGTGCGGGGATGATTACAGCAAATCATAGTTCATTAGCCTTCTTTGTTGTCCTTTCGGAAAACCAGGATGTGTCTGGGGCGATAATTACACAATACAAAACACTAACGCTACAATTACATAACACGCACAGCAAACACACCTCCGACAACATTTCAGCGTCACACTCAATTCAAAGATGCCAATTAATCAATAATCAAGTTGGGTTCAGCACCCCACGCACACACACTCAGCTGTGACATCACATTCTTTGAAAAGGATTATGCTGTTGCGTTTGAAGTGACAGACTTTGTTGTCGATGTGCAATTTTTCTAGACGCGTTATCTTATTCAATTATGTACTACTTATAGATAAAACACTGCTAACAATGTAATGAAATAAATGTGCAGAACCTCTCAACAACTGGCTGTCAGAAGAGAAATTATGCGTCTGTATCCACTCCAAACAGTCTGAGCTTGTGCACAAAGTAGAACCGCTGCAGTCCTTAGCAGTAAATAGCAGCCGGATTCAAATCCCGTCATAGTTTCGCATTAGTTAGTCTGCAGCGGTGAAGAGTTTCCAGCTCTCTGAATAAATTATATACGCCACTTTAGCCAAAAATCTGCGGGTGCTTGGGGTGAAATGGAATTTTTAGATTTCTGTGAGGTGAAAGCACTTTTTTCTTGGCCGCACCAGAGAAGTGAGGCGTTAGGGGTTTTTGACTCAAGGGCAGCATTTCAAATGTGATCAATAGTTGATGTTTTGAAGTCGCTGGAGCTCAGAATGTACCTTCTTCTTTTTACTGCTTAAGATGCCTTGGCGAGGACCATTTAGAGGCATTCAAGGAAGTTCTGTGATTTATTGAGCAAGGCAGAGAATGTGACCTTATTATACAGTATATTTGCAGGAATCCCTTAAGACATATGAAATGGGATTTTTTTCATTTTCAAAATCCCGTACCAGTGAGATGAGAGCCAGGTGAGGACATCAGATAAGCAGCGCTCCCATATTTGAAGTGATCGTATCGGACCTCTTTCCCCCGCTCTCGTCATGAAGGGCGAATTCTGTCCCACGGTAATTTGATGGTAATACAATTCACGAGCGAAATAGGAATTACATAGGAGCTGTAGATATTTCCAGACTGAGGATCATTTGAATGTTTTCCTGAGGGTCGGGGATGAGGCGCATTGTTTTTCCCAACCTGTTTTCTTGGTGACTGTGTGTGCGCCGCCACCTCCTCTGCCTGTCAAAGTGACAGCTCTGGCAGAGCACCGCCGCAACCCTGACATTATTTACAGATGGTAAATAAGGAAAAATATGTGGCTGGCCCTTATGATTCATAGTTAGTTCCAGCTCCTGTTTACAGACAAGTTGTCACATTCATTTAGGAAATTATGCCTATGCATGGGGTTCAGTAAAATTGTTTTTCTTACCAATGAAATGGGGCAGAGGGGATTATAACAATGAAGGCCCCTTTCTCCTCCCCTCAGCCACCTTCTATTCATTGATCTCTGTGAGGTCCTTATGCATCAAAGGCGTCAATACTTGATTGCAGGTTTCAAATATTCAATTAACTGACGGAATCCGCTTCTCTCTTGTAACCGCCGCTCCAGGCTCGTATTTAACAGGACGTGCTAATACTCGCCCTGCTAAGCTCTTGTAATCTTTGTGCTTCAATTTGGGATCAGAGGCCTGCGTCTTTCTCGCAGAGTAAATACCGACGGCACATTATGGCTGCATGAAAAAGTCACCAGAGTGCAATACAGTTGAGCGTGATGTGGCAACCCAGTAACGACAGAGGGTATAAGCCATTCCACAGCGCACTAACTATGACAGAATGATAATACAATGAGCTGCTACAGAATATGTAGCATTTCCCCCTGTAGTTCATTTTCCCGGAAACCGCAGACCATATGCTTATGTATCAGCCAGTGAACCATGAAATCACTTGGTTTTCACGGAGCTGATTTGCATCCTCGGGTTAAAGCTCAATGAGGCAAGTGAGGTGGCTGTAAAAGCTTCATTTAGTAATCAGAACGGCCCTTTCTTATAAGAGCAGAGAGACAGACGGCATTCACAATGAAATCAAAACAATACTGTGATCTAACACTGATTAGACTTGTCACCCAAAAGCTGAATTTCTTGAAAACCTCCCCACAGTAACTTATTGATCTCTCTATCCTTACTAGTTTAGGAGATATTAATGGAAATCAATAATTCAATTAGGGCAGAAGTGTTCTGGCTCGAGCCCCGTCGCTATTAAAGATACATGGAAACGGTTGGTACTTTACTGTATCGACTCGATGTCGATGGTAGTTGTATATTTGTATCTCTACTAGGCTCCTAACGAAACCTGGATCAATATAGCTCCTATCTGGAAATGCATTTCTGATCACCAGATCCTGTGCATTGGTTTGGGTTTGAAGGCTGGCTGTACTCTGCTACCATCTAGTGGTGACCTAGGACACCACAGGACAGTTTGAACGGTTGTCTTTGGCTTTAAAATAATAGTTCAAGGATGTAACTCTTGAAGTACGATCCAGATCCACATCAAAAGCTATTATGTTGCTTGGCCCACGATGCACCTCTACATAAAATGTCTGTAAAATCTATCCGTAACCTTTTGACTTTTCTTTTTATGACAAGCACACACGCACGCGTGCACGCACGCAAAGCAATGCAAGGCAAAGCATAGCAAAAACATAACCTCCATGGTGAAGATAATATCTCGAGCTAGCCACAGCCTGGACATAGGCAGATGAAAAATTGTTCATGTCTAAAATTTTAATCTCAGGTAATTCATGTCATAATTGAATACGAGCCACTGTCTATTGTAAATTGAAAAGATGGTGGCTCATGTGGAATAACTTGTTTATTGGCGGCAGTGTGGGACCTTTCCTGCTAAAATGCAAAGCACGGGTGATCGTAAGAAATCATCAGATTGATATCCTCCTTTATTAATTGATTTGTGGGCTGCTCATGAACTCAAACTGCAGCTTTACCAAAGAAACTTTTCATATGCAAATGTGAGCACAGTTTGACATTCTGGAGCCAGCTTGTTTGCTTCTCTCTGATGTGAAGATTTTTCATATCGGCTTTAATAACACAAGTTCAGGGCGTCGTTAAAACAGTAACCCAAGTGAAATCCCCTCAGGGGACGCCTGACACAAATAACACTGATGCCAGTCTGGAAAGTAAGGAACCTGACAGACCGCTGACCATGTGCTCCATTTCACCCAGGCCAAAAGGTCACAATATAAACTTGTCTGTGTGTTGTGTGCGAGCTGGAAGGCTTTATGCTGTATTTGCCGTCGCTCGCTAAGATTTAATGTGTGCTGCCTCGACAACAACATGTGTAGCAACAATCATTCAGATGTTGAGCAAGGTGAGATTAATCCTCCTCATATTTTGCTGCACCATTTCAGCCACGTTCTTAATCATACACTTTGTTATCAGATCAAACAGGGATTGTCGCAAGTGTGGTGATAAATAATCGCGTGGAACGGCTTGCGCGCGTGTGTGTGTGTGTGTGTGTGTGTGTGTGTGTGTGTGTGTGTGTGTGTGTGTGTCTGTAAGATTGTGTGTTCACCATTGCCATGTAGAGCAGCTGTAGTGTAGTGTATGTCTTTTTTTGCATATGGCAATTTCAGAAATATCCACCCTGCCAGATTTAGCTTCGTCTGCACTCTGCAATATTTGTGTGTGCATAATGCAGTAAAACTATGATACTGTTTCCCAAATATTGCACAAGACTTTTAGGGCTTAGAGCACCGGGTTGGATAGGTTGGGGTTCTTTTTTAGCTCCGTCTCATACCTTGGCAGTGATGAATGCCTACATAAACATGGAGGAAATAACTTCCTAAAGCTGAAATGTGGCAAAACCTAAACCTGTGCAACCGTATGCAGCAGATTTTCCACCATGCAATTCGTTTCAACAGCTCATCAGCCACTATTCTAACCACCGCAGCGGATTCAGGATTCAATTATCTGTAAAAAAAACACAAAAAAAAAACTGTCAGACGCACGAGACAAGTGGATTAAATTGGTAAAGGGGGTGTCCATAGAGGCCGCATACGTTTAGGGCTCCAGAATGTTGGTGCTTTACTCCTGACAACCTCCACTTTAAAATCTCTCCAAAACCCAAAAGCACTGGCAAGCACTCACTGCTCCCTGCTCTCACCAACTCCAGTTAGCCAAATGATGAAGCAAGCCCAAAACGTGCATTTGGGTGACTGGAGACATAAAGAGCCAAACTGGATTATGATGTTATCTGGCCCACAATACTTCTGGAGCAGGCAGAGCGTGTCTTTGTTGTGGGTGGCAGGGAGAAAGCCAACGCGCCGGCTTAGTGACCATTTGGAAAAAGGCAACAAAGGAAATCCTGACAATAAAGAAGAAAAAACATTGAAGTCTGTGGCTACCTGTGCGGCACGGTCCCCGTCATGTTGCCTTGTGCATTCTGGGAAAGACTCCAGCCCCCACGTGATCCTGCACAGGATAAGCTGGTGTAGTGAATGGATGGATGCTTGCATGAACAAGTGAGGCTGAGAAAGTGACACACTCCTTCTCTTCTCAAATCTTACTGACTCCATATGCTGATTGCACACTGTCTAATTGTAAAATCAATGTATTGTTTTTTTGGATTTGGCTCCTGTCCGTTTGGCGCCTGTCAGCTCGGAGAGTGAACGCTCCCTCTGTTGCCATCACTGCATTTTTTCCTGAGGAAGGATTCCTCTGGAGTTTTAACATGCCACCCGGAGGTTTCTGAAGTAGACACTGCTCTAATTAAGGACGGCACATTAAAAGAAACTACACTTGAAACTTTTGGCTTTGACAGGAACAAACTTGAAAGTGATGCTCAGCACAATTCTCCTTCACCTATCCAATATCCTCCCTCTGAAAACGTTAAGCTGGATTCGTACTTTTGCAAAGGTGCACATACAAGTCTGGGTGGAACTGCGTGGTCAAAGGTGTCATAAGGAAATGGAGGCTGTGGAGGGTCAGAGGCGCGCCGTCACACACACCTTCCAAATTCCAGCAACACATCGAGCGGTCCAGTGCATTGAAAATGAAATAATTGATTGAATTACCTAAAGTCTTCCTGTCTGAAGGCGTGCGTTTGCAAACAAAACCATGGAATGAAGATGAGGAAAACACTTTGTTTATGTCCTTTACAATCGAACCGGGGGTGGAAAAGCAATTCCTCCTTCTATGTTTTTTCTTCTCCATGGTTTCTGTACATTGTGGTGAACAAAATGTGACACTGCCCCCACACACACACCCACGCAGTCGTATGCTGGCTTGACATGCAGCTGGAGAGGGAATACAGCCGTTTGTGTGCTCGTTGGTGGAGAAGTGGAGGAGCTGTGGACCGCTTGCATTCATGTTGTAACAAAGGAGATTTCTAAGCTGGGAAGCTATCAAAACATCCAGAGAAAACATTCAGACTCCTCTGATTCAATGTTTGGAGATAGCAGAGGATATTAAAAAGGTTCCCCCGGCCTGCCACAGACGATCACAGTGTCATCAAGAAATACAACATAGATTTGTTTTTACAGAGAGGTGACTTACAGGTGAAAAACCCTGTGAACATCCTTTTTTTCCAATTTGGAGCCTTTCTGTTATCTCAATCCGCATTGTTTTTGCTATTTATTTCTGAAATTGGAGATGCAGTGTTTTCCTGCATTGGGGAGGGTCTTAATGAGCACTTCTGACTTTTATTACTGAAGACAATTTTATTCCTGGCACGTTTACTGTGGTGTTTTGTATTTTGATTTCAGTGAAGTCCTTCCTCCCTCACTGTGAGGATAGAAATTGTCATTGTTCCACTACCCACAACTAATGCCGTGATTGTGTCATGTAAAGGGACACCACTTATGTGAATAATTCAGCAAGGCTTATGATAAAAGCCCAACCATGATTTACATTTAAAAGAGCTGAGGAGGCTTTAATTTAGCCAGAGTTTAACAAAGCAATAACAATCCTGACTGATAAAGTTAGAGGCAGATAGAATATGATATGAATTGTAACTACATGTTAAACAGGTCCACACAGGCATGGAGACCTAAATTGGAGACCTATATGTTCTAAATATTCAAGCTTGTTTTAGAAGAAATGGATTTGACAGTAGAGCAATAACCCAGCATATAGATGTAGCCACTGCAATGGAAGTTTTAAGTATTAAGTCTTTCAGCTTTATTAGATTTGGGCAAACAAATATTAGAATTTACCATAGATGGGCTAATGCAACCACTCCCAGCTACGTTTATACATTCATTTAAAAGCAGAAAGCTACAGTACACAAGTCCTTATTAAGATGTGTCCTGTTGATGGATATTGTATGTATATACTGTATATATTTATATAAACATATATGATACATATATTATAGCAAGCAGTGGTTTAGTGCTGTCAAACGTGCATACAGTGTGCCCTTCAGAATCATAGAGCTGACTTTGGAAGGATTACACCTCTAATCCATAGACCCACATTACAAAATTTCCTATGGGAATTATGAAAATGTGAAATGTAATCCTTGTGAGCAATTTGTTTTTATGGGGAAAAACAGTCGGGTTTTTAAATTAAACTTAGAGGGCATTTTTTTTTTTAACAAAGAATTTTGAGGGATTAGAACTTTAAACGCTGATGTTACATAATGAGACAAACTGAAGAAAGAGAAAGTGATAAACAATACACATTTGTTTACATGCCAAGCACTGAACTAGAAAAGGCATTTTGCAGAGAATGATCATCATTATCATCATCATCCTAAACTTACAGTAAATTGTTTCTTAAAACACCAAACAAGAATTTAATTAGCAGTTCTTTATTCCCATGAGACACTTATTTTGTTGTATGAAAAGTATGAATATTTTCAAAGCAAGTTAGTTAAGATTTTATTATAAATTGAATGATTTAACGATTAATTTCAGCTCAGCTTCATCTCATGCCAGCTGGATTAAGATAGGATTTTTGATGTTTGTTAAGATGTGGCCCACTGTGAGCTTCGCAAGTTTTTGGCTGGTTATATCTCTAAAACATGTCCAATGCTCTCCTGCAGGACTTTCAAGTAAGTGGAGCCAAAATTATCTCAAAGGCACAAACAGATCTCATAGTGTGAAAATCACCATTTGGGCTTCGGTCGTCATCTTCAATCATCTTCATTTCAAAGTGATTTCTCATTGGCTCTCTGCACTGCTTGTCTACATGTGGCCTGGATGGATTGTTTTGCATCTGGTGTGCCTGAATTATGCTTCCTGATCCAGGACGGCAGGAGTCTAACACTTCCCTTTGAGGCTTTAGGCTTTGAGGCAGCTCCCGTCAGGACCTGGACATTGCAAGACAGGGCCTGATTCTCCATCACTAATGGTGCCAAATCAGAAATACGGTAAAACTCAGAAGTTACTGAGAGCCCAAAGGAAATGGGGGTAGTGTTTTTTGGTTGTATTTATTTTTAATGTTAGATTTTGAATTTTAGTTTATTCTAGATTCATGTTCATTCATCATCACCACCATCATCATCATCGTCATCAAGAATTTATGTATGTAATTATTTATATCTTTCCATCCTCATTGACTTTCCAAATGAGAATATTACACATCTAATGCTCATTCTCTGTTGACTCTGGCCCCTTTGGAGTGATTGAAATGTAAGCAGGAGAATTTCAAGATGTGATCGACTCTTCCACGTCTGCTGGAGTCAACCCAGGATCAAAATTACAGCCTTAATGATGCCTGTGATAGCTTTCACATGATCCACACTCTTCATTTACCACCAGTTCTTTCCCTCTTAACCTTGCCTTCCACTGCCAGATTGTATTGATCAGTGAAGGCACACACGCACATACACACAGACACAGGCACACTCACTTACCATTCATTTTTACATGACCTCTAACGCCAAAGGTTTGTTGAAGCTAATAAAAAGCAAATTATTCAATCAAACTGGTCCTACAAGCAATTTGCCTCGGTGCTGTTTTGTCTCATTTGAAGTTAAGAGCTCAGCGAGGTGAGAGTCACACCACTGGGATTGCGGCGTTCATTACACGCTGATGGTGTTTCAGATTAGTGGAAAGTGCAAAGACAAATACAGCTACTGGTCCTTATAATCACCTCGGTTTTTGTGCTTGCGTCCCCTGCTGACTCTGAGAATTTTGCCCCAGCACGAAAAAAGAATCTACCTGACGTACTTAAGCACATTAGGTTTACATTTAGTGACATCTTTTCAATATGTTTACAGTTTGGGGGCATTGCTGTTCACGCGCGCCTATTAGTTAGATGTAATTAGAATTTGGCTGAGGCAACACTGCTGCTGAAAATCTATGAATACATATTATGATTGAAACCTCGCCTCGTACGCCGCATATGATCTCGTTTGTAAGTCAAGTCATTAATCAAAGTCGCTGACCCGCCGAGTGAATTACAGTAAAGCCAGGGGACAGAGAGAGAGAGCGTAATGGTCCGCTGGAATTCGGTTTCGTCGATATGCTTAAGATGAGTTTGACCTCACCGTTATGACAGCTCTCAGGCCATCCTACACCTTACTGAACAGCTTCGCTGTTTCCTGCAGGAATGGTCGCAGCGTCCGCTGCTGAGTCATGATGACATTGAGAGCGCCCTTTATTAAGCGCGTTACAGCTCGGAGGTGCTTTATTACTTGTTCAGGTACAGGCGTCGGTGCAGTTATAGAAAGGAAGTACCTGCTGAAAAAGGGAATTCTTAACACTTTCCTCCAACTTAATTTAAAAGTAATTAAAGTCTGTAATAAATACACAAAAATATCCTCGCTTGGCGGTTTCCTTGCTGTGGCTTATTAAATGGAGCAGCCTTCACTTACCTGACCTCACACCGAGAGACTGCCATCACCTTGTCAACATCTAGGGAATGGAGTGGGGAGAAAAGAGCCAATCTCCGGTATGAAAGCGTTCACACAAATCCATAATTGATTGAAGCTCGGAGGCTTTGCTTTTTCTTTTTTTTTTGTCTTCCCGAGATGGTCAGCAGGATCTGATGTAATGAGACGCCTGAAGGGTTTCACTGAGGTTTTCTTCGCTGCTTTGGTGGAGCTCATATTTACACAGGAAGAAAAAAAATCTCACACTGTTTAAGCCCCCTGGAAACACACTGCTGGTATTATCTTGTAAATATGTCATTTGTATTTATGTGCCTGGAGAATATGTAGAATGACAAATCTATTATATTCTTATCTTTAAATAAATCAGTGTAGCTTTTTATTCTTTTTCCCTGATTTGCTCTAGGCAAAATTTTACAAGGTGATCTCCGACCAAGTAATATTAAGATATCTCACTATCACATTCTAATGAAATTACACTTCCACTTCCTGTCAGTCCCAGAGCACCGTCGCTAATTGTTATGCATAGCTGATATGTTCAATGTCAAAAACAATTGGTACATCACAACATTTTACCAACAAGTTGCTTTTTTAAACACAAAAACACACTGGCACTTCCGCTGCCTTCCTTGGTACGATTCCGTTGGCTATACGAGGAGCTTAAGTTTGCTTTACTGTGAAGAGAGAGAGGGGGGTAACAATGTTTTTTATTATTCTTCGAACCGCGCTGGCCTCGGTTGATGTACGCCAACCGTAGCAAATCCTCCATAGAATACTGACAGATGGAATATATGGCAGCAGTGAGGTAAAAGGGAGAAGTCACACCCCTGGTTGTCATGCCGGAATGTGCTGGAAAACAGACTGAATCTGCCAGCGCGGCTGTCTCCCTAACAACTGTCTTTGTCTCGCTCAGATATGAAGCAATCACAGTGTCGGGTAATGACTTGAGGGAGTGTGTACTTAGGTCAGTGTCGCTCTGGCACCAAGGAGTTATTTTTTTCATTCGTTTCATTTCATATAAGGTCTGAGAGAGAGAGAGAGAGGCAGTGGGGTGAAATCCTGTGGCTGGAAGAGGAAAGTGGATTGTTTGATTCAGTGAAGGAACGCCACACCGGAGCTTAAGTGAGCACGGCTCGTCCTGAGCTCGACCCCGGTGCTTATCAAGGGCCAGGTGATTATTTGATGTTGGAGACTTTAAACCTGAACAGTCTCTAGTTAAGCTATCGTAGGATGAGTGAAGGGCATCGTGTTCCAAACAAATGTAAGAATTTCATGCTTCATCTCTCGTGGTTTGCTTTGCGTCACATTGCTGTTAGTGCTTGAGGCGGTGGTATGGACTTAAAATAACAACAAAATGGTTCAGGGTAATTTTTCAGTCCAGGAATTAGCTGCTACAAGGCACAAATTTTGATTTATGAAGGTAGACACTGTCCTGTCCAGATCTGCTTCAGGCTAGGTTCAGGGTAGGATTCCTGCTCCAGTGTCTTGACAGTTAACAAGAGTACATTTCGCCACAGTTGTGAGTGAATCCCTCTCACCATTACTACTTAGACCACTTGCAATATTTTTGTTTTTCTGGAAATACCTTAATCTTTAAGGAGGCAGCAGCACAACTTCCTGTCACAGTTAATGAAGCTCGCCTTGGCCTTACTGCTCCAAAGTCCCATTAGCATTGCTAAGGTAGCCGAGTTGTCACACACCAATGTGGACAACCGCCAACTTTCTTGTCAGAATGTTGTATTTTAGGTCCAGCTTTCTGATGAGTTGAGTTTCAGTTTGTCGTCTCATCATTAGTGAGACAAAGAGTCACTGCATCACTAATTCCACCGGGAGTGCAGCTAGCTAATGCCGTAGCCGTAGCTGAGTCAGCGTCAATTCCCTGCCTGTTTTAGGACATAAATCGGCCTCTTGGCTCGCTGGACTTGTCACTTACTTGCTATTCACCAGGTGTTTGTGCTTTCAGGTGATCAGGCACATTTGTTGCGCTGCCAACAGTAGCTAACCCCCTTCTCTCCTCAGGGCACGTCCTGTCTTCTTCGTACGCACGCTACGAAAATCAATGCAGTGTTTTGCCTCAGCATCGTCATTACTGGGACAGCATACAAAAAAATCACATTGTTGTTTTGGTGAATGATATAACGAGGTCCAGCCCGAGTCAGAGCCATATTGCTAAATGATAGACAGTGAAATGTGTGAGGCCTGCGCTCCTCCTTTGCTCCCCAGCCTCATTCCTCACACTCTGACATGACAGCATCGACTCTAGGTTGTTGCGAGCTGAAGTGGACTGGAGCGACCCATTGGAGAAAGCAAAAGCTTGCGTCATAAATACTTAATTGGTCGGATGAGTAGCTGAAGGTGACAACCCTCAAAAGTTGCCCCCTGAATACAAATCGATGTAGGCCCAGGGAGGACTTGAGTGGAGAATTCTGTTTTCATGCATGAGGGCCCCGGGAAGACAAATGAGAGCGATATGGTAATCTCTCTTGGATTGCGTGCTGCCGGCAGAGCTGCCACGCGTCATGTAGCGGGTTTGATATTTAAAAGGACAAGTGAGGGAGTGAAGACGCATGACCTTGACAGTTACCTCTCCAGTTACCTCTCCAGTTTGAGAAAAACAAGGACAATCTACGTGTAAAGGCAGCTACAATGACTCCACCTCATGCGTCTTCATCATACACAGATACGTGTAGCTTAATAGCAGTAATCTTCTGTGAAAGCATGTGGAACTTTCATTATTTGGTCACATTAATCACCTTGTGCTTCTGCTCTCAACATCTCATCACAAGTGGAAGGATTCTCTGTGTTTTCCTTGTCGGAGATAAATACCAAAGTGGTGTCAAAATATGATTAATTTTTCATCGTCCTCCTCTTCCCTCTTTGTTCATCCTTGGCTACAATGATACAGTGAAATATTAATGATGGGACACGCGTTTGTGGCCGTGGCTTCTCTGAGCGTGTTTGTTCCTGCCGCCTCCCCTGCTGCTTCTGCTTGATTCCTGTTGTTTCATAATCACATCAGCGTTCATATCGCACCCAAAGCTGCCGAGCTGAAAACGAAGCAAGCTCAGTCAATTAGATTATGCTTGTATCGCCGCTTCTCTGGTGTTGTTGGGTATTTTTTGTTGTTGCTAGAATAATGTCCAGGGCAGACTTATTAAAAACATTTCTAACAGAGAGTTTAACTTGTGAGTGTGTGTGTGTGTGTGTGTGTGTGTGTGTGTGTGTGTGTGTGTCCGCCTCTAGGTGGTTTTCGTGGGATGCCGTTGAGGTTTGGCCTTCCAGCACACTGACAACCAGCTAAACGGAATGTCGATGTGGAAACCTGCAATGGAGACCAGGGCTTGATATCGGGTGAGCATGTTGTGTTTTCCAAACCATTGCACCCCCGCCTAACCCTGCACCTTTAACACAAGCTTCAGACCGACGCAGAGTTTGACTTGTTGGCAGCAGCAGCAGCAGATAAAAGCTGCAGTGTTATGTAGATCACCGGCAGTTTGGAGGGGAAGGATGGAAATTTGCTTGAGAGGAACTACAGACGCGTAGCAGATTTGGATCAAATTTGCAAGAGCTTATTCTTGTTCTGAAGATTTGGTTTCTACAGAGCCAGATGGGAGGAGTTTGTCCAGATTTATTGATATTTAGCACCACATCTCCTCTAGCCAGCCAGATCAGGTTTACTGAAAACCCCCAAAACACTATGAATAATGATGCTGTCAGTTTCAGAGATGTGAAAACAGGAAAGAAGTGTTGAAGGAAGGCAGGAGAAGGAAGGAAGAAAGGAAGGCAGGACGGAGGGTTTAAAGACCGTAGTAGTCGTAGTAACCATTTTAGCATGTAATGGCGTAACCAGGTGCAAACAGGTTATATGAGGACTCCCTCGTGTAACCGACTGTAAGTTGAACTAAACGGGCCGATTCAAACGCGCCGCAAAATGCCTCAGTAAAAAGCAGATCCTTGTTTGACGCGCACATTACATAGCATGAAACTATTAATTAAACTCAGGGACATGAGAGGATGGAGTTAATGATGTGCGCTGTGTCTTCGGGGAGCAGCAGGCCGAGAACAATTGCGTGCGTGTGAAGTGCAGTATGTACTACCTGTATCCCCCGAACATCTGTCTCCTGTGCGTGGACTCGAGTTTGCATCCTGAAAATGTCACCACGCTTACATCTCGCACGCTATATGTGATCCAGCACTGGCCTCTCTCTCTCTCTCTCTCTCTCTCTCTCTCTCTCTCTCTCTCTCTCTCTCTCTCTCTCTCTCTCTCTCTCTCTCTCTCTCTCTCTCTCTCTCTCTCTCTCTCTCTCTCTCTTTCTCTCTCTCTCTGTCTTTGCTGTGGGCGTCGTTTGAGAGAAGATTCCCACAGCGAGAAGGAGGTGGGAGTCCATTCCTCTCCCCTTACCTCTGACCCCTGTGTGGTCAGGGGGACGTGTGACTTCTGCGGTCAGGGGGATGCGACCCTCGGAGCACAGAACAAAGAAATATGATGGCTCCGACTTGTCCTCCTCTGGTTCAAAGGCAACGGCGGAGGCCATGCTAATTAGCCAGCTTGTGTTGCTGAATTGAACATAACTGCTGTTCCCTCCAGTGTCGCCCCCCCCCCCCCCCCCCACACGCCTGTCTAACAAGCAGCGTCTTACGATAGTTGTGCGCCTCGCATAACTTTGCATATTTTCCACGCCGTGACACGTTTGTATCTGTTCCTTCCTTTTCAAAAAAAAAGATACACGCCATTTTGCGAAGGCCCCTTTAATGTGTTGCATTCACCCTTTGTTGTCAAATGTAAAGTCTTCAGCCCACGTGCATTCCTTTGACGTTTTTGCCTAGCTGTTATGCAGAGTATGGTTGAAGCGGTCATGGTTGAAACGGTTGTGGTTGAAGCGGTTGTGTTTTCATTGCGATAAGAGGCACGACAACAGGATTCCCCGGCAGTTCGCCTCTGCCTGCACAACATGAGGGAGCCACAGCTGAGAAAGAAACGTTCTCCGAGCAGCAAGTGCATTCATGTTTTTAATCAGGAGTCGAGGGAAAAGCGATGAAGAGGTCAAAGTCTTCGTCTGGAAATGTTTGAAATTCTATTGACGTCGTTGTGCGCATAGGCCACTCCCCTCCTCTATTCTGCCGAGCTGTGGTTCTCCTCCCTCATCAAAGTAATCTGAGTCTATCAGCGCGCGCTTCCTCAGATATCAGCGGCGGCCGGTGTCGAGTGGTTTGCAGCACATGTTATCGTGTTAAGATGTTATCTCAGCACCCGGCTCTTGTTATTGGAGCTCTAATCGTCCACAAAATTAAGCCGTATGGCGCTCAGTGTCATCCACATCTGAGAGAAACCAGGCTTCTTTTTTTTCCCGCGTTTGAAATTGTGTGATCAGAGTTATCTCAAATTATTGACACGTATGGAAATCTGCCCTGCAACACTGTGGAAATTCCTCAGAATATTGTTTTTTGTCAATGCAGATGCGCTCATGTTGAGGACCTCAAGATGAGTCACAGACTATTGATTCGTTCACACACCTTTTTTGTGTTGCCTTGTGTGTTTGCAGAGGTGTGCCGTCTTTGAACTCCTTTGAGTCACACACACATATATTTGTCCCGGTGATTTGCCGCAGCATATGATGAAAGATCCAGGCGCATTCTTAACGACACGTGGAGGTGTAACCTTATTGCATAAGCGTTCTCATTAGTTACAAGGAACATAAGCGAGTTCGAGAATTAATTTACATTATCGTCCAAGAATAGTACAATCGCTGCCTGTGGGTGTAAACAACCTTCTGCCAAAGGTGTAACTCAGAGAATGTCTGATCTGTGAAAGTGGGAAGCCTGCAGCTGAATCACCGACAAGAAAGGGTACACAGTCGAATTCGGGGAGCCTTACAAAATGTGTGAGTGTGAATGTTTACTGGAGCTCAAGTGGAGCTCAGAGCAATAACGGCCATACTTCACCCAAACATTCAATCATACTCCCAGAAAAAAGGTCATCCTGCTCATTAGTCTCTTTTACATGTTAATCACCAAATCAGAGGGGTATCACAGTTTACCGAGGAGGACAAACTCTGCTCTGTTCCTGGCTGTTTGAGACAACACTTAGTGACTGTAGGCTACGTTTACACTGCAGCTCCTCATAATGGGCTCATATCTCATATCAGTGTTCACACATTTTACACCTGAAACAGCCTACATGTGCCAATGAGGATACCGTTTCTAAAATGCGGGTAAACATACCGCAGCAATGGATTCAAATGAAACAGATAGAACCAGACACGCTGCTGCTTTCCGGCTAGAGAGGATCAGAGCTGTGCTTGTTGCAGCTCGGGCTTGTGCAGCAATCATCACCGATAAGTAATTCAAAGTGCAGTCGCATTGGCAGATGTCAGATGACTGATTTGTTTGTACTTGTAAATGTCGCCCCGAAATGGATCAGAGAACATCTAGTTGCATGTGCTTTTTTTCACTCCATACATCTGATATAAGCCGCATTTGAGCAGAACATCTAAGTCGGTGGGCTTGTTCCTCGTGATGAGAATGTTGCATTAGAGACAATAGATGGAAGTGCAGTAATGCAGAAGGAAACATGTTCAGGCATGACAGAAATATGAATACTGCAATGAAATTGTCCTCCTTGAGGGGACGCATTCCCACACCATAAAGTGAACTGTTTTAGGTAATTATGCTTAGTAGTCTTGTATGAATATTACATGGGTAATGTATGCTCAGACACTTTGCTGCTTTTAAAAGCGACTGTGTGCTCTCATGTTGTAGCTTTTATGGAAATACAAATGATGTTTAAAGATTTGCTCTTGAATTTTTTTTGCTGCCATCTCACATGCTTGTTGGATTCAGGTGTGATCTTTAATGCAAAGTGCCGGCGTTAGAAGGTATTAAACACGCACCGTACCTCCAGGGAACGACATCTTCCGCATGCTGTGTGCTGAAACATAAAGAAGCACATTGGCTGCGCTCCCTTTGCCGTTCACTACAAACGTGAACATCTGAGTGTCTCTGCCGTGGCTTGCTGCCTTGCCCAGCAAACAGCTCACTGTACGATGTGGGCAGTATCTGTGTCCATCTGTAGGTCGGAATATACAAGGCCATAACGGGAGGCCTCTCCTTTCATATCATTTACCAAATACAGGATATGGGAGTAGGCCTTGTGATAGTGGCAGACGAGGCGCTGGTTATGAGCCACTGCTCCTCCATTGTCTAGCATTCCTGAGAAAGAGTGGGAGCCCCTGAAGAGGCCTGGCAGAGTCGCTACTTCCATCTGCCTGCATGGCTCGCCTTGGAGCCCAGCTCACACCACTTGAGATTATGCTCACGTCCAAGCTGTTACTGTAATTTGCATTGGCTCATGGGCAGAGAAGAGCGAGGAGGAGGAGGAGCTGCACATGAGGCAGGGATGTTCAAAGTGGTCCTGGCAGCACAATGAGCTCGTCTGGATGTAGTTTTATGGACAAGTGGCATAAGCAGAGCTATGTTTAAAGTGTAATAATAGCACTGAGCAGGTTGCTCTGCTGTCCAATATGAGGGTCTGTGTTAGTGAATTATAGGCATATAGAGTTTAAAACATCACCATCCCAGTCACATTTAATACTGGTCCTGTGTTTTATGGCCTTATTACAGTTCATCTCTGCGCCTGTCTGCAGCCGCATATGAAAAACATCAGTCAGAATACATGAAACCAATAAAGTCTCTTGTTTTGAAAGACACTACCTTTGTGATGTGTTTCACAAATTAGTAATTCATGTGCTTGTTGCAGTGTGGATGCATTATAGATCTGAAGGAGAACAACATCCAGAGGTGTTGGTTAACCTGCACTCCTCTGCACCTCCTGCTCTGCCCTCGCTGTCTCCGTCCGCGCATCAGAACCCAGGCGTAATCCTAAAACCTTCACCCAAATCCATGGAGGAAGCTTTATTCGCAAACCACAATGAAGTAGAATTTTGAGTGAAATTCAGCGGTTTTACCCCGATGGAGGAAACAATACCAGGAATCACTTTCAGCTCGGCGCCACCTCAATTTCTGTCACGTCCCCATTTTCCAGGGCTTCAATTTCTCTCGCCTCTTTTTGGACAGCAATTTGGTTCAGCTCGTAATCTATCAAAATTTACTAATTAACTAGAGACAGAAAATAAAGAGAGCAGTTTCTAATAAAAGCCCCGGCGTTAAATGGGTTGTGAGCACGAGCACACTGAAGCAGAGTGAAGCCAGAGGTTTGGCTGTTATCTCCTCGGCTCAGTCACCTCATGAATCACACAGTTCCTTCCTCCCTCTCAGTTACAGTAGTTCCTGCGTTCCCCAGATTACAAATGTTAAAGATTGGCTCGGAGGGTCAAATGTCTGTTTTAATCACATTTAATTCCCGTGGCAACACTAACAGATGTCAACAATATTAATTGAAATTGCTTGGTTTTGGATTTCCTAACACAGAGACTTAACACCAACCTGTAATGTTGAATATACGGAGTGTGTGGAGTTAACCAACTGTTAACTTTGCACCGAGCGTGAAAAAACACATTATAATAATAATTACGCAACGGATAAGAAAGAGCTAAATGTGCCTTTCATTTTCACATAACAGGCCCGACAGTTTTGTGATTAAAGTCCTCAAAGCGTGGCAGGAACTTGTCTGCAGTCGTTCCCAATGTTTCATTCACATAATTAGTCATTGTGCTGATGGGGCATGGATTAAAACGCACTGACCTGTTTCCACGGAGACAAACAAAGATCTGACTCACCCACAAATTAATGTGTCTGTCTTTCAATATGCCTATCTATCTATCTATCTATCTATCTATCTATCTATCTATCTATCTATCTATCTATCTATCTATCTCTCTATCTCTCTATCCCTCTCTCTCTCTCTCTCTCTCTCTCTCTCTCTCTCTCGCTCTCTCTCTCCCTCTCTCTCTCTCTCTCTCTCTCTCTCTCTCTCTATGTCTCTAGCTGTTGTAGTAGCAGTGCTATAGTGGTAACTGTTCCTATATCTATCCAATATTTTGCAGCGTGATGGTCCTCTGAATGACTAAAAAGCACCTTGACTCTTTTCAAAGGATTCTGGGAGACGCACGCCGCGCCCTCGACACAAAGCGAAGCTAGCTGAGGCCAAGGCAGCGCGCTCACATGAAACAAACGCCGCAGCGGCAGAAGCAGATTAACGGCAACTCGTGCAGAGAAATGGGCTTTCGTGTCACCGGGGTCATGGAAAAGAAAGGGACTGGTGCGTAATGACCTGCACTCGGTGATAGAGCGGTGCTAGAGGGCGGCGCGATTGATATTGATCCCAACATTCAGGCAATAATTCACTTTATATTTCACTATCATACCAACTCTATGAACGTACACCTTTGTATTTGCTGTCTCAACGCAACTGTTTGTGTATAAACTATTTTCACCGTGTCATGATGGAGTGTGTGTCCACTCCGGCCCGGTTAACTTCGCTTTGTCACGATAACGAGGCCACGCTGGAGATACACCATCGTCAAAGAAACTCACCAGGTTGCAGTTTTGTCTACATCAAGACATTTTATTGACGTAGCGTTGCACTACAACATCAGGCATTGTACGATCGGCCCCTCTGGCAGTGCTGCAAGATATCACGTGATCCATGATGTCAAGGTGCGTAGCAGAGGGGTTCTCAAACTGTGGCGTGAGTCCCACCTGTTGTACGCTGCAAGAGGTTGAAGCTATTTTTTTGGTTCAAATGCAGAATTGTTGTGGAAATTAACACCAAACGTCCACGCACACAAAACATACAACACACAGTGTGTTTGGCTGTCCTGTGTTTGCGGGATTGCTGGTGTGTATGTCTGTGTGTGTAACCTTGAAGTTACTGATGTCCTCTCATACACACACTCATAGCCCTGGAGTGTATCTGGGCCACTGTCCTCTATATCAATTAGCCGCTGTGTGAATTTTTCATCATCACATCCAATATTTACTGTAAGTCTGCTCGTGTGGATCCGGCAACAATAAATCTCAATTGTTTTGGTGAATTAAATGATTCTGTAGTGAGGAGGCAGATATTGGATATTGACTCAAGCAAGCAAAATGATGAATGAGGTCACCAGCAAGTGGAACAGAAACAAGTCTGTGGATTACAAAGTCAAAACTAGATTTTAATTTACATTACTCCTTTCCGCTTTTGTGCTACTGTTTCGGTGTGTGTGTGTGTGTGTGTGTGTGTGTGTGTGTCATACTCTCACAGCTATTGTTGAGTTAAAGAAATAGAATCAGGCTGTTAATGCGATCTAACATGATAAACAAATACTCTTCATTGCGATTTGTTTTGGAAATTATTCTTGTAATTGAGCGCAATCAACTAAATAATCTTAAACTGATTAATTTTATTATGATCACTGTGTAGTTTCCCTGTTCTTCAGTGACTGAAACATTTCTAAGTTTCACTACATGACACATTTACATCTGCCACTGTAAATCAGCATCAGGAGGCTTCTGCAGCAGTGAATCATATAAGGGACGGGCGTACATAATACCATGGAGGGGCGGGATCAGTGCGGGGCAGGAGCCTTAGGAGGAGGATTTGAGACCGAGTGTGGAAGCCGCAGCCTCAGAGCAGCACAAAGCGGCACCATAAGGCTCCAATTCAAAAGGGTCCATTCAGCTCGCCCGCCACCCGTCAAGGCAGGGCGGGGAGCCGCTGTGCAGAGGGACGCGACGGGAAGAAACAACGGCAAACAGCCCGTCGGTGCACAAAAATCTACAATCACAAGCGTTATTAGAACCAAATATAGGACAAAGCCTGAGTCTGTGAGAAAATAGCTCCGCCACCACAGGGGAACACACACACACCCGCCGAAATCATTTATAGAACAGTCAATCATATAACTGCAGTGTTTGTAAAGGAACAGTTCTTGTCACTGACCCATATTGGATTTCAAAATAACCCTGTGCAGGAATAGAAATCCATAAACTGGGGTGTCATCTAAAATCTGTGTGTGCTCCAGTGTCGTTTGCGAGCGGCCTCTGCTTTTATCACAGCTTGTTAGTGTTATTCATGCTTCCTTTTGTTCCCTTGCATGTTTATTTTCCTTTGAATGGTGGTTGAGAAACTGCTACCCGCAGATAAACGGTATCGCCTGCTCCCTGCATATGCCAAGGTGTTTACTAACTAGAAAGACCCAAAAAAAGACAAATTTTGGCCGGAACCCACTGCCTGCAATCACAAAGAGTATTGTTTCTCATATTTCAAAGGAAACACACTCAGTGTTCTGGAGTCAGCATAAAAATACTCCTGTGCCTTCTTACTTTGGAAGAATAAAACTTTCTCTCTTGTGAGCAGTTTATTCATGTCATTAGGCGGTGAAGCTATTCATGTTCATCATCACATTATAGTGGCTTTGTCCTGCTGAGATGTTCCGCGTTGCAGAGCATGAGCTTCCGAACTCTGCGAAAGCTCAGCAAGCGATTCTGAGCCGGGCGAGCGGCGATTCTAAACAAGAGGTCGGCGCATTGTCCTGCTTGTCCTGATTAATCATTGGATCTAACAGATGGAATGCAGTCATAGGGAGGGCTTGGCTTCATTGTCGCAGCAATTTGTGCGTAAAGTAGATTGACTGGACCAACACCATATCTAATAATTCCGTCATGGATCATAAGGCCCTGGTGATTAGAGTATTCCATTCAGGAATTCTATGGATATATTCAGTCGCTCTGTATAGCTGTGAGAATTTCAAATCGCAGGCTGAAATGACTTCACGAGGCCCTGTTAATGTAAATGTATGCTAATCAGGTTTGTCCAACCTTTATTCGCTGAGCTCTGACATACTTAGGGAGCATTACACAGCAGAGTTTGGAGATTTGGCCAGAGTAGCAGAAAAAGAAAAACCTCATACATGGGAACTTCAAATGATTAAGTGCATGGAGAGCAAACACACTTAAACATTTGCTGACAACAGCACACTGTACACTCACAGATTCCAGCCTCTCAGAACTGTAAATCAGTTAAACTGCATGAGCTTTTCTGTTTCTGTCAGCTTGGCTCCAGTTTGTCTTTTGGTCTTTAGACACATCAGTCTGCACGCTCACCGACTTGAACTCCAGGATGTTGGGTCTGACCGGATTGTAAATACTGAACATTTTTAATCATTATGGGTTGATCGATGCGTCCCTAATAACCATCAGAACAGATCAGACAGAGGGAGTGAAATGCAATCTTAACCAACTAGAATACTTCAGGGCTTTGCTACCGATCCTGGAGAGCAGGGAACTGAGCATAAAACCGGCTTATTAATGACCATATGCCTCACATGAAATGATTCTGTGTTCCGTGTGACTGCGACAATACACAAGTGTACACTTTTGGAAGGCAGACAGAATCCAGAAATAACCAAATCTTTGTAATTAAGCTAGATTGTCTGTTATTTGATCTTCCTCTGTCAAACCACTTTATTCCACAAACTCACTTACTGCAGTAATTTGTAACTGTAGCAACGGTGACAGCTATTGAGGAACGATGATATCTTGAGATAATTGAGAACGCAGAGGAGCTAAAAGACAATTGGTAAAATCAATCACAAAAAAAGTGACGTCAATGCCTTTATTAGAGAAGCGCCAAGCAATTCTAATGTTCTCTATCTTGTTTAGAGAAGCTGTTACAATTAAAGTTTATGGACCTGCAAAAGTTTGTCTTCTCACTTGTTCTCGATTGGAAGTTTAAATGGGATGTAATTGAGAAGACACTCTGAGTGTGGACATAATTATAATATGCAAATGCTCCTCTGTTTACACAGCACACACCAGCCCGTCCTCTGATGAAATGTGACCACAAGTCCCCTGTTGCCGTGGAGCTCAGTGTAGTCGTCCACTGGTTGAGACGACAACTGACTCCCGTGAACTCAGGCTGTCAATAATTATGCTCGTTTCCTCACAAGAGTCACCAAAGGGCAGCCAACAATACACCGCATGCACCGTCTAATTGGCATTTGCAGTTTCCTGACAGATACACTTGGAAAATGTCCTCACACTGCATGAGCCTCACCAAGGTGAGAACACGCGACAACGACACCGCTTCTACTGTAGACCGTGACCGACTTTGCCCAATGTCACATTCAAAATATGTGTTGGCTTAAGCTGCACTTGTCTACTCTAAAGTAAACAGCAATATGAAACTGCAGATGTTAGGCAAACACGCAGTAGACTGGTGCTTTGGTGTGTGTGGGCAGGTAAATTCTCACATTAGTTGTTGATGTCGACATTTTAGGGGAGTAAAAGACCGATCCTAACCAAAGCTTTCAGGCCCATACTGCTGCTGTCAACTCAAACTTATAGCTCAATATGTTGTTGACTCCCTACTGTATTACACTGAAATAATGAGGAGAAATCACAAAAATGCACAATATGTCCTCTTAAAGGGCATCAACTGTTCTAATTACACAAGGATTAAGTGTGTGAGACAGACAATGATTACAGCTTTACATCCTGGAGAAGATGGATTAGAATTGAAGATCTCAGCCTGTCTAGGTGTTACAATGTCAATGTTACTTCAAGAAGCCAAGACTTGATTTGAATGAGATGGCAGGAAATGAAGTTTAAACCTTTTACGTATATGTCAGGTTAAAGTTTGCCTCAAATTCTACGTAAATTGGATATTTCAGTACCTCATGTGACAATGCTACGATTTCAAGTTAAAGATAATATATGATATGAACGTATATCGTAGGGCAATAAATGACCGTATTTTGATTTGCATGGACACTTTTCTTCAGCAATCTCTCTCAGATGCGTCACAGTTATGCCTTCACTCGTTCAAACGGTGCAGCAATTGTAACGTTAATTTTCACCTTTCCTTTTCCCCGGTGCTTTGATTGAGTTATTCTCAGACACCCATATTGAATTGTCATGCAGTGTTAAATGTGTGGGTGACATGCAACTTTTGGTTGTTAACTGCAGATTTGATGGATTTTTATTAGATTTGGTACAAACAGTCACTTGTGCTGTCGTCCCCTCAGACGCCGGCGTCACACAAACTGCAGTTTGAACAGAGATGGATGATCCTGTTATAAACTGGAATGGTTGCGGTTTGGTCCCACATGCTTTGAAGGAGACAGCTGATTGTTTGATCTAAAGTATCTATCTTCATTTCCAAGCACACTGCCATGATTTTATATCAATGCTGCGTAATATGACATAAAGACATTCCTAAGAACAAGACAAGATGGATGACAGGTTTTAACTACAGAAGGAAACTAAAAGCCTGAAGATACAGGTTTAGAAGTTTGCTGTGTTTAAAGTTTTGCCTGGCTGAGCTTTAGTAGCTGAAGGCTGCAGATGTCAGTAGGAGCTGAGTGGATGAGAGGGAGCACTGCAGGACAACCTGAATGTGTTGTTCATTCACCTCAGGTTTATTCATGATTGGCTTTAGGCTGCAAATTAGGGGAAATAAATCATGTGTATGTAGGTGTACGCATGCATACAATGTAAGCATACAGTGTCTGCATGCATGCCTGTGTGTTTGTGTGAATGTGTGTTTTGCTCATTTACCTTTCAGTTTTAGTTGTCAGGCTGAACGCTTTGTTAATTGGGAATGCGTGTGAATAATCCCCTGTAGGACATTTCACACAGCTGCATGACGAGACGTGAACATAAAGCTCAAATTAAACTGGCATCGTCCCTCCGCTTGTGTCTCCATATTGATTCAGTCGCTGCCACCAACATTAAGCAATAAAGCAGAAATAGAAACCTGCCCTTTTCTTTATAGCGGCTCAAGCATTCAAACGTCTCTGCACCTCCCCTCTTACCTTTTCCACATCTATGAAGCTTGAAGTCTTGCTTTTTGGGGCAGCTCAACATCTTCTTAATGCGATTCAAAGACCTACATTCTACACCAGAGTTGCCTTGGCAACAAAGTTTTCTCCACCCTGAGATGCTGAAAGATCAATAGAATATCCTCGCCGGTGTGGCAGGAAATGCTCCGGCAGAGATACTCCTCTGAGAACCCACCAGCTTTGTGGCCTACTTACCATTTGAATAGCAACTGTGAAGAAAGGTCAATATTACATTTCGATTTTACAAATTTAGGCGAGACTATGATGTGTAGAGTGAAGCAAAGTTAGATGTTATGATGAAACATCTCGTGTGGCGTATGGGAATAGGTTGCAGAGGAAATGCTGTAGCCTACTTTACTGTTGTAAGTTTCCCAGCTCATTTAAAGGGAAATTACATGAATTAATTTAGATCAGCTCGGTATAGAGAGCTGCCAGCAATAAAGGAGCTTAACTGATAAATTAATTCTTTCTGCGGTTTTGGAAATTAGTGCTTCCTGCTGTGATTTTGTACATGAAGAAATGGGTTAACCTCAATATAAATTTGACTTATTACCGGAAATAACTTTGCACATATTGTACTTTCTCTGGCTGCTGTGTTTTCTGGGGAATAACCTGCCGTGGAAGTGTTTTGATGTTGAGGACACACAGCACCCACAGCCTGTGCTCCACTATGTCACACGTTAAAGGTCCAGGGCTGGCAAATTTAAGGTAAACCTGATACAAATGTTAGTGCTGTGTGTGTGTGAATGTGATCAACCAGCCCACCAGTATGGCCTGAGTTTTCACACTACTACCACTGCCTCAAAAAATGACATCATGCAGACGCAGCTTTTAATGAGTGCTGTGATTGGTTGACAATATTTCATATTTAATGAGGTGTCCTGATGTGTGACAACCGGTATACCACCAGCAGGTTGGCGTGTATGTGTTTGTGGAGAGCGAGAAAGAGAAATGGTGGCGGGTGGATGCAAAGTAGGTTGATGTGAAATGACAGTAATGCATCTGCATTTTATTTTTCACTTCACTCATTATCTTTAACAGCCATAATACAGTAGCACAGCGGTGTGAAGTGAGAATGAAAGGCACAAAGGGAGACAGCAGGAGCCTTGGTTTGGATTTATATTTGCCATGAAATCTTATGTGTACAGTATATCTTATTTAAAATCTATAAAGATAAAACTCAACCCTCCAGAGGTGGAAGCCTTGTTTACGATTTAACTTTTTATTTTCCACATTTCACCATTTTCAAGATAATATGGAGTCTTGCTATCAAAATGGATTCTTATGACAATCAATAATCAATAACTTTCCTAGAATTCACTACATTCTTTTGACAATAACCTTTAATTATTAAAATAATTATTGAATATTCTTCATATGATAATGTGATAAACATGGGTTGAAGAATTTTCTTTCTTTCGGAAATAAAGAAATCCTAGATTTTGCTAGAATCAAGAATTATTTCAGATTATCTTTTGTTTTTGGCACATTTCTGCACATTTCTTCCAAAGATTGACTCTGCAGATTTTTCTGTTGTCAAGGTTTCACATGCGTTGCAAACATCGCGGGTGAGGGTTCATTTACAACAGAGGTCTTCAACAGGGGGTCCGTGGAGGTACTGCAGGGGGCTCGCAAAATTTGTGCTTGATAAGACAACTTTGTATATTTTTTCCCCACAAATTTAAATGTATTTACATACACATTAACATGGAGCAAATTGGGGAATATTGACAAAATTTTGAAAAAGTTGACCCTGCGGTCATCGTTTTGTAAAACTAGAGAAAACTTGAAAAACCCATATCTTGGCCATGGAAGGAGTGAGAGAGCTAAAATTTCACACACACAGCCTGAAATTTTAGGCCCAGCCACGATCCTCACTGCACGTCACTGAATAGCTTAGAATTGAATGCACAATAACAGGGTAGCTATGTTTATACATGGCACCAGGGCCAGATTGATATAAAACACAATTTTATACAATATATATCGTAGGGGGTCCCTGCTCCATCTCCCCATCAGTTTGGGGGTCCTCGGCCTGAAAAACGTTGAAGACCCCTGATGTACAGGGTTCATTGCACTGCGAGGATTCCATGTGTGCACAGAGATTTGTAGTGCTAACACTGTAAACGTCACCTTATCCCACTGAGCATTGTCGAAACACAGAAAGAGAGAGAGGGAGGTGCTAAAATCGGTGAAAAGAAATTGGCTGAACCATCAAAAACACTTGCCATATCTGAAATCAATAAAAAAGCTTTTCTCGGGTGAATTAAAATCACTTTCTGGATCATCGAGGAGACACTGGTAGTGATGAACATGTTGAATCTAAACCTGTGGGTGCTGCAGCATCTGTATCTGTACATCCACCTTTATGTCACACTGCACAGACTCGCTCTCTCTCTCTCACACACACACACACTGATGTCTCACCCTCGTCATCTAAACAGACTCCGCGGTGAGTAAAGTGTGAAGCTTAAAGCATCAGCAGCAGGCAAGATGGATGCCAAGAGGGCAGATCTGGTGTGCTGATTCAACATGCCATCAGCACATCAGCATTCGCTTCAATGGGCTTCCTTGTGGTTGTTAAGCGCGTGGATCACTTTTGACTCCTGTCACAAGCGTGTGACTGAAATCAATACTTCTAAATAGAGATCAGAGAATCAGAACATCCCCCGAGCCTGAGATCCGCCCAATAAACCCGCCATCTGTCCGACCTGACAGCAGCATGCATTCGCCCCGTTCACCTTGGTTTTTTTCCTCTCCATATTATTTCCACGACGTATCTCTCTGTTCAATTCTTCATCCCTGTGAGGAAAGCAGAGAGCATGAAAAGGTCATAAAACAACCCTGACAAGCGCCCTTTTTTCCTGTTAATTCTCCATCTTATGTGAAGCTCAGAGCAAGATAAGTACACAGATGTTATTGTGTGATAGACGCGTACATGACACGGCCGTTCATGCTGTGAATCTGCGATGGCTTAATAAATGATATGGCTCAGCGGTGATGTGATGTAGCCTGGTAGCATATTTCCCTGCCGCTGAAACACTTGTTACTTCCATTTAAAGGGTAGAGTCACGGGCTTCTGGTCGTGTTGCTGCTGCCTTTCATCATCCCAGGTGCTATTATTTCAGAAAAGCTCCATTTCATTTTGTGATTGATTCCTCGGTGACTGTCACTGTCATCTTGTGCCGACTCTAAATTTCTGCTGGCATAAAGGCTCTGAGGCTATTTATTAATTCAAAGATCTTCATTTTCTGACTCAGTGTCTGTCTCCTTTCTGTCTCTATCTGGCACGTAGGACCTGGAAAGTGATAAACAATGGAGCGGCTGGCTCTCTGCGTCCTGCTCTGTGCAGCGTTGGTGAAGGGATACAGCTGCCCGGGCCGCTGCATCTGCCAGCACCTCTCCCCCACCCTGACTCTGCTCTGTGCTAAGACCGGCCTGTTGTTTGTGCCCCCCACCATTGACCGCAAGACAGTCGAGCTCCGACTCACCGACAACTTTATCACCATCATACGCAGGAAAGACTTTTTCAACATGACCAGCCTGGTCCACCTGACTTTGTCCCGCAACACCATCAGTCAGATCACCCCCCATGCCTTTCTTGGTCTAAAATCCCTGCGGGCCCTCCACATGGATGGGAACCGGCTCAGCGTTATAAAGAGTGACCACTTTAAAGGTCTCATAAACCTGCGGCATCTGATCCTTGGGAACAACCAGATTCACCAGGTGGCGACCACATCTTTTGATGAATTTGTTGCCACCATAGAAGACTTGGATCTTTCCAATAACAACCTGCGAGGCCTGCCCTGGGAAGCCATAGCCAGGATGGCAAACATTAACACGCTCACACTGGACCACAACCTGATCGACCACATTGGTGCAGGGACATTCACTCTTCTCACCAAGCTGGTCCGCCTGGATATGACCTCCAACAGGTTGCAGAAGCTGCCTCCAGACAGCCTGTTCCAGCATGCGCAGGTCCTGTCTGAAGCCAAGGGCTCCAGTCCGTCCAGTTTGGCTGTGAGCTTCGGTGGGAACCCACTGCACTGTAACTGCGAGCTACTGTGGCTGCGGAGGCTGACGAGAGAGGACGATCTGGAGACCTGCGCCTCGCCAGACCACCTCATGGACAAGTACTTCTGGTCCATCCAAGAGGAGGAGTTTATCTGCGAGCCTCCGCTGATCACCAAGCACCTCACCACCAAGCCCTACGTCATGGAAGGTCAGGGCGTGACTCTCAAGTGCAAAGCTGTGGGCGATCCGGACCCAGAAATTCACTGGCGTTCACCAGACGGCAAGCTGGTGCCTAACAACTCCCGCACCATCCTGTATGACAACGGAACCCTTGACATTCTCATCACCACTCTGAAGGATAGCGGGGCATTTAATTGCGTGGCTTCCAACGCGGCAGGCATCGCCACAGCTGCTGTAGAGATCAACATGATCCCCCTGCCCCTGTTTGTCAACAACACAGGCCACATGCGTGAAGACCCCCGCCTCTCAGACATCACCACCTCCTCCAAGTCTGGCAACGACACCAAGAGCTACGACAAGCAGGACAGGAGGGTTTTGGTCAACGAGCTGACCTCCTCCTCCTGTGTGATCCGCTGGCCGTCCGAGCGCCACATCCCCGGCATCAGGATGTACCAGATACAGTACAACAGCACAGCAGACGATACGTTGGTCTACAGGTAAGGGGAGGTGTGGGGGGTGAGTGGCGGGGGGGATCGAGGGGGAAGCTGGTAGAACAGGGACAGGAGGAAGGTGAGACATCTGGAGGTGCCATCTGCTGACTGGCACACAGGTCCATTATGGGGGATTGACAGGTCCCACAGATGCATCATGATTAAGTATGTCCCAAAAATAAGCAGAACCCCTTTTAGTCGAGCTTTGGCAGTGCATTCCAGATCAGAAGCGATGTGTTTACAACGACAGCACACACACTGGAGACATTTACTGTCTATTCTGTCTGTGTGTTCAGAAGGACTATTGAGCCTCTTCTTCTTTTTTCCCCCCTGCTTCATTAAAACACAAACGATGTGAGAGCTGTCTATTCCACCGCAAAGCATCACGTTCTATTTTGAGATGTGCTCGTTCCCGTCGCCAGTGTGTCTGCTGTAATTGGCTAAACACACACGTTGTGATGAGTTGTGGTTACCTAATGATAGGCTTGATTGGAGCACCTAATGAAAATAAGTACAAGGGGGGGGGTGGAGGCTTTGGACGTGCTGCCAGGTGGGCAACTGGTAGCAGATGAAGCACAGATATATAAAGAGATGCTAAATAGTAGCTGATGACACTAAAAAACTGCTTTGGTTTTGATAATAGAGCTCAAAAACGAGTATCTGCAGACCTCATTAAAATGTCTGATCTAACCTCGGGAATTACACTCCCATGTTTCTTTCACACTCAAGTATTTGAGAATTCATGTATTCATCTAGCAAGTTAATAACAGTGGTCGACTTCTCATGCTTTATCCAATCAGCTTTAACGAGTTGCTCTCCTGTATAATTTCCTCATCGGGTCGAGCCACAGAGCCGAGTGTTGCTTTGTCTTTAGGTGGGACATTATTACCTGCAAATGATAACCATCAAAGTCCTCCTCAGTGGGAAAGGGACAAGCCTTTAATTATATTAACACCAACCTTGACCTCGAAGTCCTGCTGATGCCAAACCGTATTTGATCTCAAGCGCTCGCACAACATCAGAATCGTCTTCTTGTCTTTTGTCCACAGGCGTGTAGATGTGGTGGCATTTACATACGACACAATCTCTCTCTCCCTAGTTTATTACCGTACATTTTACCTTTGCTGTCATTCTGTAAACCAAATTGAGATATTCCTCACTGCCGTTTTATAACACACTATGTCATTGTTCATCAAAGTCACACTTTAATGAAGTTTGTTTATCTGAGTGAGTAATATTTAATGCCTCAGTGGAGAAAAGCTGGAATGGCTCAGTTATCTTTCCGTTGTGTGGAGCTGACACCTCTTATGATTTAATACACCGTATGTAAATCACTGAATGGAGGTGCTGATTAGGTGATTAATCCTACAACTCTTCTCTCCGCAGAATGATTCCACCAACCAACAAGAACTTCTTAATCAATGATCTGGCTGCAGGGAGGGAGTACGACCTTTGTGTGCTGGCAGTTTACGACGATGGCATCACATCATTAACAGCAACACGTGTGGTTGGCTGCGTTCAGTTCCACACGGCCAGCGAGGTCAGCCAGTGCCGCTTCACACACAGCCAGTTCCTGGGAGGCACAATGATCATCATTATCGGCGGTATAATTGTCGCTTCGGTGCTGGTGTTCATCATCATCCTTATGATCCGTTACAAGGCCTACAGCAGCCCAGAGGACTGCAAAACCAAGGTCAGCTCCAGCATGCACTCGCAGACCAACGGCAGCCAACAGCGGCTCCAGCCCTCCACATCCAAGCAGCCGTCTGATGAAGGCCAGCACGAATCCCAGGCGCCCAAAGAGTGCATGGCGCTGGTGCTGAGGGTGGACCACGAACAGAAACAGGATCCAGCTGCTACCACTGCCATCCTGGAGGTGGAGCTGCCTCCCTTGAGTATAGACAGGATGAAGAGGAGAACCAGCCTGGACGCCCAGCGCTCTGGACCCCCATCTGACGACACACAGACGGACAGTAGCCTGACGGGCTCCACCATGTCCCTGTGTCTCATAGGCCCAAACGCTGGCACCAAGGAAGCTCCGAGGCTCAAGGACAAGAAAAGTGCCCTGGCCAACGTGGGCTTGCTCCCTAATGAGCTGGCACGAACTAGGCACCGGTTCTCTTTTGACGGAGGGGATTATTCCATATTTCAGAGTCATAGTTACCCGCGCAGAGCGAGGGTAAGGTGGCACAAGTCCACCAACCAGCTCAACATTGAGTCCTCGCCACTGGCCAACAGGAGAGTTACATTCAGCAGCACTGAGTGGATGCTTGAAAGCACAGTCTGAGGAGGGCGGCGTTGCTCTGCCATGACACTTGAACACACACACGCACACACGGAGACGATACAAATCACACACAATATCTACATGCTGTGTACAAAAGCACACTCTTTCCCTGTGCGCAGCATTCCATAAACACTCGAACATTTACACGTGCGAACATTCAGGAGACGAACTTCATCCTGCCTCCCCATCACACTCCCAGAGAGGTTTGTTGGCCATGTCCTTTCTTTATGCAGCGGTGCCTTATTCTAAAAAAAATAATAAATGTACGAATGGGGGATGCTGCTCATTGTAGTCATACATCTTCCTCTCTTTCATCGCCTCCAGCCCTGTTTCGGATGCGCGTTCCTTTTTTTCCTTTTTTCAGTTTCCTTCTCTGAGACATGCCAAGGCGGTGTGGCGTTTGGATGTGACTGTTTATCTTTAATTGTTTATAACGAGAAAAAAAAACAAGGAAAACGAAACTTCATCATTCTGTAAAGTGAACAGCCAGGTTTCCTGTATGTCAGTCATGTTTTGGGTTCTTTCAAAAAAAACAAAACAAAACAAAAAAACTTTGCACAGAAGACACGAGATACAAGGACAAGTATCACCACCAGTCTATACAATAATAATAATAATATGTGAAAAAAAACACTAAATTTTACACATGCCGATTTCTATCGTTAGCGTAGAGAGGACGGACCTGCGGACCATGGATTCCTCTTCGACAGTCGGACTGTATGATGTTATATAGGTATTGTTCCAGATGTGACTGTATATTAATCGGTACTGTATCTGGCTGGTCTAGATAAAAAGACAACAACAACAACAAAAAAAGACATATATAAGTATATTAAAACATTGGTGTATGTGTACTAACTATGTAAGTAAGTAAGTCATATGTCACATGACTTTTTACAAAGCATTTTGGGTGTTGGCTGCAAGTTTTTACATTAAAAACCTGTCATCACACCTCCCTATTTAGTATGTCAAAGTTTGGACCATTTAACCCTTACATAGGGTATTAAATTTTTTGTGTGGGTTAACTGTATCGTGTGTGTTACCTGTTGTGATTTCTTCGTGCACTTCAGGAGACACAGTGTCCCCCTGCAAGCAGAGGTCTTCCATCACTGAATGACATGAATGAATATTTCATCCGCGCTGACTATTTATAAAAAGCTTCTGTGGAGCTGCTCGACCACCATCGTCACCGTCACGTCTGGAGTGAAGTGCAAGCGGACGAGAAGGGAGAGAATAACCCGGGGGCAGGCCGCTTCCACTAGGGGGAGACAAAGCTCTGCGCCGCCTACAGATCACCAGCAAGGCGACGTTAATGATGATTAATTGCAATAACAAAGTACATGGCAGCTTGTATTTAACACAGGTTTTTTTCTTCATCCTTACTTGCGACACTCTTTAATGGCTTAAGGTGTAAGAGTGTCTTTCTGATTGCAGCTGGGTCACAGCGCAGGGTTTCGATCTGCCACCCTAACACTCATTTGCATTCTCAGCAAGTGAGCAAGCTTTATGTAAAAACACCCCTTAGTTTCATCATTACACTCACCTTTCAGCTGAGGCCATGCTTATATATAACACAAACATTGGCTCTAACTGAGGCAGAAGAGGCTTTACTGTGGTGTGACACGCCTCAGCTGTCGGGTTTGTGCTGCACATCTTTCCACCCCTTGTCCGACTCTTATTAACTACCGGACTACCTGCAGCGGGAGAAATATTATTCCTGTCCTCTCACATCTGTAACCATTATTCAAGCCCGACCAAAACAAAAATATGCTTATGTCGGGAAGCTCAGTCTTTATAGAATTGGCCTGGACAGCTGAAGCAGCTCACACACTGGGGGGTTGCAGCTCTGTGTGAGTGTGTCTCATCAGCACTTCTGAGTGACTACAAAAAAGCAAGAAAAAAAGTTGCCGGACTGGGTGATGGTGAGTTTCTCCATCTTTAATGCATAGTGACGCTGGGCTTTAAAAGTCCAATCTAGAAAATGGTTGAGTCAATATTACATTCTCCATTCTAGCCTCTGCTAAATACGCTGTGGACTCCAGCTCACACTTGCTGTGTTGACATGTATTCTGTGCAAAATGTGACACGCACTTATTGAGTAGCTGATGAATGTGTGTTGAGGAAAAACCTGTGAACAGGTCACACAGATGAAATTCAGGCTGCTTAACACAGCTCTGACCATAAGAATAATTTAGTTAGTTTTCTTCACTTCTGGGACAGTATTCCCCATTGGTTACAGACGTCTGGACTGCCTGCCTTGTTATAAGGGTTCAAAATAACCCAAAACACTACACAGACTGTGATGTTTACAGTACCTTATTGTGTGAATGTGATTTACAGTCACATAGTATCAGTTGCATCATGGTGTGAACAGTATATGATGATTTTATATCATAGAAGCAGCTTGTACTTTGAGTAAAGTAGCAAAGTTTAATGCTCATAGAAACACTTTGCATTTGAAATATTTTCAGTAACTAATCATTCTAAGCCTTCTTGTATTTGTCTGCCAACCTTGTCTCCTGAGAATTTTGTCAATCAATACATTTATTCATGTCCAGAGGCAAAGGGAGGAGGGGGAGGCAAAGGGGCCCAAACTCTAGGGAGCGGTGGGTCCCTCTGAGTCGGTTTAGGGGGGTTTTGCAGAGGGGTTCCAGCAGGATTAGAGAAACCCCGTTTTGGACAACATAGGCCTCCAGAGAAGTGGAGGGACAGTAAGGATGCCTGGCTAGCCCACGGAGGACCTCTACTGGGTAAAATGACTTTTAGGGTCAATTGTGGTGCTTTTTCACCTGGTGCCATTTCATTAGGTATACCATGTAACCTTTCCTGAGGAACAAGTGCAATTTTATTAGGACATTATGTTCTTTTCCTTCAGCTCTTAATTGTCAATTCATTTTCTTCACCTCCATTTTCTCGGTTGTCTATTCTCTCGTTCATTTTCTTCACCTCCATTTCCTCGGTTGTCTATTCTCCTGTTCATTTTCTTCACCTCCATTTTCTAAGTTTTCTATTCTCTCGTTCATTTTCTTCACTTCCTTTTTCTCGGTTTGCTATTCTCTGGTTCATTTTCTTCACCTCCATTAACTCGATTGTCCATTCTCTTGTTCATTTTCTTCACCTCCTTTTTCTCAGTTTCCTATTCTCTCTTTCATTTTCTTCACCTCCTTTTTCTCAGTTTCCTATTCTCTCGTTCATTGTCTTCACCTCCTTTTTCTTAGTTTCCTATTCTCTCGTTCATTGTCTTCACCTCCATTTTCTCACTTTCCTATTCCCTCGTTCATTTTCTTCACCTCTATTTCTCACTTTCCTATTCTCTCGTTCTTTTTCTTCACCTCCTTTTTCTCAGTTTAAAATTCTCTCGTTCATTTTCTTCACCTCCTTTTTCTCAGTTTAAAATTCTCTCGTTCTTTTTCTTCACCTCCTTTTTCTCAGTTTCCTATTCTCTCGTTCATTTTCTTCACCTCCTTTTTCTCAGTTTCCTATTCTCTCGTTCTTTTTCTTCACCTCTTTTTTCTAAGTTTTCTATTCTCTCGTTCTTTTTCTTCACCTCCTTTTTCTCACTTTCCTATTCTCTCGTTCATTTTCTTCACCTCCTTTTTCTCACTTTCCTATTCTCTCGTTCATTTTCTTCACCTCCTTTTTCTCAGTTTTCTATTCTCTCGTTCATTTTCTTCACCTCCATTTTCTCAGTTTCCTATACTCTCGTTCTTTTTCTTCACCTCCTTTTTCTAAGTTTTCTATTCTCTCGTTCATTTTCTTCACCTCCATTTTCTCACTTTCCTTTTCTGTCGTTCTTTTTCTTCACCTCCTTTTTCTCACTTCCCTTTTCTCTCGTTCATTTTCTTCACCTCCATTTTCTCAGTTTCCTATTCTCTCGTTCTTTTTCTTCACCTCCTTTTTCTCACTTTCCTATTCTCTCGTTCTTTTTCTTCACCTCCTTTTTCTCACTTTCCTATTCTCTCGTTCATTTTCTTCACCTCCTTTTTCTCACTTTCCTATTCTCTCGTTCATTTTCTTCACCTCCTTTTTCTCAGTTTTCTATTCTCTCGTTCATTTTCTTCACCTACATTTTCTAAGTTTTCTATTCTCTCGTTCATTTTCTTCACCTCCATTTTCTCAGTTTCCTATTCTCTCGTTCTTTTTCTTCACCTCCTTTTTCTCAGTTTCAAATTCTCTCGTTCTTTTTCTTCACCTCCTTTTTCTCAGTTTCCTATTCTCTCGTTCATTTTCTTCACCTACATTTTCTAAGTTTTCTATTCTCTCGTTCATTTTCTTCACCTCCATTTTCTCAGTTTCCTATTCTCTCGTTCTTTTTCTTCACCTCCTTTTTCTCAGTTTCAAATTCTCTCGTTCTTTTTCTTCACCTCCTTTTTCTCAGTTTCCTATTCTCTCGTTCATTTTCTTCACCTACATTTTCTAAGTTTTCTATTCTCTCGTTCATTTTCTTCACCTCCATTTTCTCAGTTTCCTATTCTCTCGTTCTTTTTCTTCACCTCCTTTTTCTCAGTTTCAAATTCTCTCGTTCTTTTTCTTCACCTCCTTTTTCTCACTTTCCTATTCTCTCGTTCATTTTCTTCACCTCCTTTTTCTCACTTTCCTATTCTCTCGTTCATTGTCTTCACCTCCTTTTTCTCAGTTTTCTATTCTCTCGTTCATTTTCTTCACCTACATTTTCTAAGTTTTCTATTCTCTCGTTCATTTTCTTCACCTCCATTTTCTCAGTTTCCTATTCTCTCGTTCTTTTTCTTCACCTCCTTTTTCTCAGTTTCAAATTCTCTCGTTCTTTTTCTTCACCTCCTTTTTCTCAGCTTCCTATTCTCTCGTTCTTTTTCTTCACCTCCTTTTTCTAAGTTTTCTATTCTCTCGTTCATTTTCTTCACCTCCATTTTCTCACTTTCCTTTTCTGTCGTTCATTTCCTTCACCTCTTTTTTCTAAGTTTTCTATTCTCTCGTTCATTTTCTTCACCTCCATTTTCTCACTTTCCTTTTCTGTCGTTCATTTCCTTCACCTCTTTTTTCTAAGTTTTCTATTCTCTCGTTCATTTTCTTCACCTCCATTTTCTCACTTTCCTATTCTCTCGTTCTTTTTCTTCACCTCCCTTTTCTCAGTTTTCTATTCTCTCGTTCATTTTCTTCACCTCCTTTTTCTCAGTTTCCTATTCTCTTGTTCATTTTCTTCACCTCCTTTTTCTCAGTTTCCTATTCTCTCGTTCTTTTTCTTCACCTCCTTTTTCTCAGTTTCCTATTCTCTCGTTCTTTTTCTTCACCTCCTTTTTCTCAGTTTTCTATTCTCTCGTTCATTTTCTTCACCTCCATTTTCTCACTTTCCTATTCTCTCGTTCATTTTCTTCACCTCCATTTTCTCAGTTTCCTATTCTCTCGTTCATTTTCTTCACCTCCATTTTCTCACTTTCCTATTCTCTCGTTCATTTTCTTCACCTCCATTTTCTCAGTTTCCTATTCTCTCGTTCTTTTTCTTCACCTCCATTTTCTCACTTTCCTATTCTCTCGTTCATTTTCTTCACCTCCTTTTTCTCACTTTCCTATTCTCTCGTTCATTTTCTTCACCTCCTTTTTCTCAGTTTTCTATTCTCTCGTTCATTTTCTTCACCTACATTTTCTAAGTTTTCTATTCTCTCGTTCATTTTCTTCACCTCCATTTTCTCACTTTCCTTTTCTGTCGTAATTTTCTTCACCTCCTTTTTCTCACTTCCCTTTTCTCTCGTTCATTTTCTTCACCTCCTTTTCCCTAAGTTTTCTATTCTCTCGTTCATTTTCTTCACCTCCATTTTCACAGTTTCCAATTCTCTCGTTCTTTTTCTTCACCTCCTTTTTCTCAGTTTCCTATTCTCTCGTTCTTTTTCTTCACTTCCTTTTTCTCAGTTTTCTATTCTCTCGTTCATTGTCTTCACCTCCATTTTCTCACTTTCCTATTCTCTCGTTCATTTTCTTCACCTCCTTTTTCTCAGTTTCCTATTCTCTCGTTCTTTTTCTTCACCTCCTTTTTCTCAGTTTCAAATTCTCTCGTTCTTTTTCTTCACCTCCTTTTTCTCAGCTTCCTATTCTCTCGTTCTTTTTCTTCACCTCCTTTTTCTAAGTTTTCTATTCTCTCGTTCATTTTCTTCACCTCCATTTTCTCACTTTCCTTTTCTGTCGTAATTTTCTTCACCTCCTTTTTCTCACTTCCCTTTTCTCTCGTTCATTTTCTTCACCTCCTTTTCCCTAAGTTTTCTATTCTCTCGTTCATTTTCTTCACCTCCATTTTCACAGTTTCCAATTCTCTCGTTCTTTTTCTTCACCTCCTTTTTCTCAGTTTCCTATTCTCTCGTTCTTTTTCTTCACCTCCTTTTTCTCAGTTTTCTATTCTCTCGTTCATTGTCTTCACCTCCATTTTCTCACTTTCCTATTCTCTCGTTCATTTTCTTCACCTCCTTTTTCTCAGTTTTCTATTCTCTCGTTCATTTTCTTCACCTCCATTTTCTAAGTTTTCTATTCTCTCGTTCATTTTCTTCACCTCCATTTTCTCACTTTCCTATTCTCTCGTTCATTTTCTTCACCTCCATTTTCTCACTTTCCTATTCTCTCGTTCATTTTCTTCACCTCCATTTTCTGTTTCCTATTCTCTCGTTCTTTTTCTTCACCTCCTTTTTCTCACTTTCCTATTCTCTCGTTCTTTTTCTTCACCTCCTTTTTCTCAGTTTCAAATTCTCTCGTTCTTTTTCTTCACCTCCTTTTTCTCAGTTTCCTATTCTCTCGTTCTTTTTCTTCACCTCCTTTTTCTCAGTTTTCTATTCTCTCGTTCATTTTCTTCACCTCCATTTTCTCACTTTCCTATTCTCTCGTTCATTTTCTTCACCTCCATTTTCTCAGTTTCCTATTCTCTCGTTCATTTTCTTCACCTCCATTTTCTGTTTCCTATTCTCTCGTTCTTTTTCTTCACCTCCTTTTTCTCAGTTTCCTATTCTCTCGTTCTTTTTCTTCACCTCCTTTTTCTCAGTTTTCTATTCTCTCGTTCATTTTCTTCACCTCCATTTTCTCACTTTCCTATTCTCTCGTTCATTTTCTTCACCTCCATTTTCTCAGTTTCCTATTCTCTCGTTCATTTTCTTCACCTCCATTTTCTCACTTTCCTATTCTCTCGTTCATTTTCTTCACCTCCATTTTCTCAGTTTCCTATTCTCTCGTTCTTTTTCTTCACCTCCATTTTCTCACTTTCCTATTCTCTCGTTCATTTTCTTCACCTCCTTTTTCTCACTTTCCTATTCTCTCGTTCATTTTCTTCACCTCCTTTTTCTCAGTTTTCTATTCTCTCGTTCATTTTCTTCACCTACATTTTCTAAGTTTTCTATTCTCTCGTTCATTTTCTTCACCTCCATTTTCTCACTTTCCTTTTCTGTCGTAATTTTCTTCACCTCCTTTTTCTCACTTCCCTTTTCTCTCGTTCATTTTCTTCACCTCCTTTTCCCTAAGTTTTCTATTCTCTCGTTCATTTTCTTCACCTCCATTTTCACAGTTTCCAATTCTCTCGTTCTTTTTCTTCACCTCCTTTTTCTCAGTTTCCTATTCTCTCGTTCTTTTTCTTCACCTCCTTTTTCTCAGTTTTCTATTCTCTCGTTCATTGTCTTCACCTCCATTTTCTCACTTTCCTATTCTCTCGTTCATTTTCTTCACCTCCTTTTTCTCAGTTTTCTATTCTCTCGTTCATTTTCTTCACCTCCATTTTCTCACTTTCCTATTCTCTCGTTCATTTTCTTCACCTCCATTTTCTCACTTTCCTATTCTCTCGTTCATTTTCTTCACCTCCATTTTCTGTTTCCTATTCTCTCGTTCTTTTTCTTCACCTCCTTTTTCTCACTTTCCTATTCTCTCGTTCATTTTCTTCACCTCCTTTTTCTCAGTTTTCTATTCTCTCGTTCATTTTCTTCACCTACATTTTCTAAGTTTTCTATTCTCTCGTTCATTTTCTTCACCTCCATTTTCTCACTTTCCTTTTCTGTCGTTCATTTCCTTCACCTCTTTTTTCTAAGTTTTCTATTCTCTCGTTCATTTTCTTCACCTCCATTTTCTCACTTTCCTTTTCTGTCGTTCATTTCCTTCACCTCTTTTTTCTAAGTTTTCTATTCTCTCGTTCATTTTCTTCACCTCCATTTTCTCACTTTCCTATTCTCTCGTTCTTTTTCTTCACCTCCCTTTTCTCACTTTCCTTTTCTGTCGTTCTTTTTCTTCACCTCCTTTTTCTCACTTCCCTTTTCTCTCGTTCATTTTCTTCACCTCCATTTTCTCAGTTTCCTATTCTCTCGTTCTTTTTCTTCACCTCCTTTTTCTCACTTTCCTATTCTCTCGTTCTTTTTCTTCACCTCCTTTTTCTCACTTTCCTATTCTCTCGTTCATTTTCTTCACCTCCTTTTTCTCACTTTCCTATTCTCTCGTTCATTTTCTTCACCTCCTTTTTCTCAGTTTTCTATTCTCTCGTTCATTTTCTTCACCTACATTTTCTAAGTTTTCTATTCTCTCGTTCATTTTCTTCACCTCCATTTTCTCAGTTTCCTATTCTCTCGTTCTTTTTCTTCACCTCCTTTTTCTCAGTTTCAAATTCTCTCGTTCTTTTTCTTCACCTCCTTTTTCTCAGTTTCCTATTCTCTCGTTCATTTTCTTCACCTACATTTTCTAAGTTTTCTATTCTCTCGTTCATTTTCTTCACCTCCATTTTCTCAGTTTCCTATTCTCTCGTTCTTTTTCTTCACCTCCTTTTTCTCAGTTTCAAATTCTCTCGTTCTTTTTCTTCACCTCCTTTTTCTCAGTTTCCTATTCTCTCGTTCATTTTCTTCACCTACATTTTCTAAGTTTTCTATTCTCTCGTTCATTTTCTTCACCTCCATTTTCTCAGTTTCCTATTCTCTCGTTCTTTTTCTTCACCTCCTTTTTCTCAGTTTCAAATTCTCTCGTTCTTTTTCTTCACCTCCTTTTTCTCACTTTCCTATTCTCTCGTTCATTTTCTTCACCTCCTTTTTCTCACTTTCCTATTCTCTCGTTCATTGTCTTCACCTCCTTTTTCTCAGTTTTCTATTCTCTCGTTCATTTTCTTCACCTACATTTTCTAAGTTTTCTATTCTCTCGTTCATTTTCTTCACCTCCATTTTCTCAGTTTCCTATTCTCTCGTTCTTTTTCTTCACCTCCTTTTTCTCAGTTTCAAATTCTCTCGTTCTTTTTCTTCACCTCCTTTTTCTCAGCTTCCTATTCTCTCGTTCTTTTTCTTCACCTCCTTTTTCTAAGTTTTCTATTCTCTCGTTCATTTTCTTCACCTCCATTTTCTCACTTTCCTTTTCTGTCGTTCATTTCCTTCACCTCTTTTTTCTAAGTTTTCTATTCTCTCGTTCATTTTCTTCACCTCCATTTTCTCACTTTCCTTTTCTGTCGTTCATTTCCTTCACCTCTTTTTTCTAAGTTTTCTATTCTCTCGTTCATTTTCTTCACCTCCATTTTCTCACTTTCCTATTCTCTCGTTCTTTTTCTTCACCTCCCTTTTCTCAGTTTTCTATTCTCTCGTTCATTTTCTTCACCTCCTTTTTCTCAGTTTCCTATTCTCTTGTTCATTTTCTTCACCTCCTTTTTCTCAGTTTCCTATTCTCTCGTTCTTTTTCTTCACCTCCTTTTTCTCAGTTTCCTATTCTCTCGTTCTTTTTCTTCACCTCCTTTTTCTCAGTTTTCTATTCTCTCGTTCATTTTCTTCACCTCCATTTTCTCACTTTCCTATTCTCTCGTTCATTTTCTTCACCTCCATTTTCTCAGTTTCCTATTCTCTCGTTCATTTTCTTCACCTCCATTTTCTCACTTTCCTATTCTCTCGTTCATTTTCTTCACCTCCATTTTCTCAGTTTCCTATTCTCTCGTTCTTTTTCTTCACCTCCATTTTCTCACTTTCCTATTCTCTCGTTCATTTTCTTCACCTCCTTTTTCTCACTTTCCTATTCTCTCGTTCATTTTCTTCACCTCCTTTTTCTCAGTTTTCTATTCTCTCGTTCATTTTCTTCACCTACATTTTCTAAGTTTTCTATTCTCTCGTTCATTTTCTTCACCTCCATTTTCTCACTTTCCTTTTCTGTCGTAATTTTCTTCACCTCCTTTTTCTCACTTCCCTTTTCTCTCGTTCATTTTCTTCACCTCCTTTTCCCTAAGTTTTCTATTCTCTCGTTCATTTTCTTCACCTCCATTTTCACAGTTTCCAATTCTCTCGTTCTTTTTCTTCACCTCCTTTTTCTCAGTTTCCTATTCTCTCGTTCTTTTTCTTCACTTCCTTTTTCTCAGTTTTCTATTCTCTCGTTCATTGTCTTCACCTCCATTTTCTCACTTTCCTATTCTCTCGTTCATTTTCTTCACCTCCTTTTTCTCAGTTTCCTATTCTCTCGTTCTTTTTCTTCACCTCCTTTTTCTCAGTTTCAAATTCTCTCGTTCTTTTTCTTCACCTCCTTTTTCTCAGCTTCCTATTCTCTCGTTCTTTTTCTTCACCTCCTTTTTCTAAGTTTTCTATTCTCTCGTTCATTTTCTTCACCTCCATTTTCTCACTTTCCTTTTCTGTCGTTCATTTCCTTCACCTCTTTTTTCTAAGTTTTCTATTCTCTCGTTCATTTTCTTCACCTCCATTTTCTCACTTTCCTTTTCTGTCGTTCATTTCCTTCACCTCTTTTTTCTAAGTTTTCTATTCTCTCGTTCATTTTCTTCACCTCCATTTTCTCACTTTCCTATTCTCTCGTTCTTTTTCTTCACCTCCCTTTTCTCAGTTTTCTATTCTCTCGTTCATTTTCTTCACCTCCTTTTTCTCAGTTTCCTATTCTCTCGTTCTTTTTCTTCACCTCCCTTTTCTCAGTTTCAAATTCTCTCGTTCTTTTTCTTCACCTCCTTTTTCTCAGTTTCCTATTCTCTCGTTCTTTTTCTTACCTCCTTTTTCTCAGTTTTCTATTCTCTCGTTCATTTTCTTCACCTCCATTTTCTCACTTTCCTATTCTCTCGTTCATTTTCTTCACCTCCATTTTCTCAGTTTCCTATTCTCTCGTTCATTTTCTTCACCTCCATTTTCTGTTTCCTATTCTCTCGTTCTTTTTCTTCACCTCCTTTTTCTCAGTTTCCTATTCTCTCGTTCTTTTTCTTCACCTCCTTTTTCTCAGTTTTCTATTCTCTCGTTCATTTTCTTCACCTCCATTTTCTCACTTTCCTATTCTCTCGTTCATTTTCTTCACCTCCATTTTCTCAGTTTCCTATTCTCTCGTTCATTTTCTTCACCTCCATTTTCTCACTTTCCTATTCTCTCGTTCATTTTCTTCACCTCCATTTTCTCAGTTTCCTATTCTCTCGTTCTTTTTCTTCACCTCCATTTTCTCACTTTCCTATTCTCTCGTTCATTTTCTTCACCTCCTTTTTCTCACTTTCCTATTCTCTCGTTCATTTTCTTCACCTCCTTTTTCTCAGTTTTCTATTCTCTCGTTCATTTTCTTCACCTACATTTTCTAAGTTTTCTATTCTCTCGTTCATTTTCTTCACCTCCATTTTCTCACTTTCCTTTTCTGTCGTAATTTTCTTCACCTCCTTTTTCTCACTTCCCTTTTCTCTCGTTCATTTTCTTCACCTCCTTTTCCCTAAGTTTTCTATTCTCTCGTTCATTTTCTTCACCTCCATTTTCACAGTTTCCAATTCTCTCGTTCTTTTTCTTCACCTCCTTTTTCTCAGTTTCCTATTCTCTCGTTCTTTTTCTTCACCTCCTTTTTCTCAGTTTTCTATTCTCTCGTTCATTGTCTTCACCTCCATTTTCTCACTTTCCTATTCTCTCGTTCATTTTCTTCACCTCCTTTTTCTCAGTTTTCTATTCTCTCGTTCATTTTCTTCACCTCCATTTTCTCACTTTCCTATTCTCTCGTTCATTTTCTTCACCTCCATTTTCTCACTTTCCTATTCTCTCGTTCATTTTCTTCACCTCCATTTTCTGTTTCCTATTCTCTCGTTCTTTTTCTTCACCTCCTTTTTCTCACTTTCCTATTCTCTCGTTCATTTTCTTCACCTCCTTTTTCTCAGTTTTCTATTCTCTCGTTCATTTTCTTCACCTACATTTTCTAAGTTTTCTATTCTCTCGTTCATTTTCTTCACCTCCATTTTCTCACTTTCCTTTTCTGTCGTTCATTTCCTTCACCTCTTTTTTCTAAGTTTTCTATTCTCTCGTTCATTTTCTTCACCTCCATTTTCTCACTTTCCTTTTCTGTCGTTCATTTCCTTCACCTCTTTTTTCTAAGTTTTCTATTCTCTCGTTCATTTTCTTCACCTCCATTTTCTCACTTTCCTATTCTCTCGTTCTTTTTCTTCACCTCCCTTTTCTCACTTTCCTTTTCTGTCGTTCTTTTTCTTCACCTCCTTTTTCTCACTTCCCTTTTCTCTCGTTCATTTTCTTCACCTCCATTTTCTCAGTTTCCTATTCTCTCGTTCTTTTTCTTCACCTCCTTTTTCTCACTTTCCTATTCTCTCGTTCTTTTTCTTCACCTCCTTTTTCTCACTTTCCTATTCTCTCGTTCATTTTCTTCACCTCCTTTTTCTCACTTTCCTATTCTCTCGTTCATTTTCTTCACCTCCTTTTTCTCAGTTTTCTATTCTCTCGTTCATTTTCTTCACCTACATTTTCTAAGTTTTCTATTCTCTCGTTCATTTTCTTCACCTCCATTTTCTCAGTTTCCTATTCTCTCGTTCTTTTTCTTCACCTCCTTTTTCTCAGTTTCAAATTCTCTCGTTCTTTTTCTTCACCTCCTTTTTCTCAGTTTCCTATTCTCTCGTTCATTTTCTTCACCTACATTTTCTAAGTTTTCTATTCTCTCGTTCATTTTCTTCACCTCCATTTTCTCAGTTTCCTATTCTCTCGTTCTTTTTCTTCACCTCCTTTTTCTCAGTTTCAAATTCTCTCGTTCTTTTTCTTCACCTCCTTTTTCTCAGTTTCCTATTCTCTCGTTCATTTTCTTCACCTACATTTTCTAAGTTTTCTATTCTCTCGTTCATTTTCTTCACCTCCATTTTCTCAGTTTCCTATTCTCTCGTTCTTTTTCTTCACCTCCTTTTTCTCAGTTTCAAATTCTCTCGTTCTTTTTCTTCACCTCCTTTTTCTCACTTTCCTATTCTCTCGTTCATTTTCTTCACCTCCTTTTTCTCACTTTCCTATTCTCTCGTTCATTGTCTTCACCTCCTTTTTCTCAGTTTTCTATTCTCTCGTTCATTTTCTTCACCTACATTTTCTAAGTTTTCTATTCTCTCGTTCATTTTCTTCACCTCCATTTTCTCAGTTTCCTATTCTCTCGTTCTTTTTCTTCACCTCCTTTTTCTCAGTTTCAAATTCTCTCGTTCTTTTTCTTCACCTCCTTTTTCTCAGCTTCCTATTCTCTCGTTCTTTTTCTTCACCTCCTTTTTCTAAGTTTTCTATTCTCTCGTTCATTTTCTTCACCTCCATTTTCTCACTTTCCTTTTCTGTCGTTCATTTCCTTCACCTCTTTTTTCTAAGTTTTCTATTCTCTCGTTCATTTTCTTCACCTCCATTTTCTCACTTTCCTTTTCTGTCGTTCATTTCCTTCACCTCTTTTTTCTAAGTTTTCTATTCTCTCGTTCATTTTCTTCACCTCCATTTTCTCACTTTCCTATTCTCTCGTTCTTTTTCTTCACCTCCCTTTTCTCAGTTTTCTATTCTCTCGTTCATTTTCTTCACCTCCTTTTTCTCAGTTTCCTATTCTCTTGTTCATTTTCTTCACCTCCTTTTTCTCAGTTTCCTATTCTCTCGTTCTTTTTCTTCACCTCCTTTTTCTCAGTTTCCTATTCTCTCGTTCTTTTTCTTCACCTCCTTTTTCTCAGTTTTCTATTCTCTCGTTCATTTTCTTCACCTCCATTTTCTCACTTTCCTATTCTCTCGTTCATTTTCTTCACCTCCATTTTCTCAGTTTCCTATTCTCTCGTTCATTTTCTTCACCTCCATTTTCTCACTTTCCTATTCTCTCGTTCATTTTCTTCACCTCCATTTTCTCAGTTTCCTATTCTCTCGTTCTTTTTCTTCACCTCCATTTTCTCACTTTCCTATTCTCTCGTTCATTTTCTTCACCTCCTTTTTCTCACTTTCCTATTCTCTCGTTCATTTTCTTCACCTCCTTTTTCTCAGTTTTCTATTCTCTCGTTCATTTTCTTCACCTACATTTTCTAAGTTTTCTATTCTCTCGTTCATTTTCTTCACCTCCATTTTCTCACTTTCCTTTTCTGTCGTAATTTTCTTCACCTCCTTTTTCTCACTTCCCTTTTCTCTCGTTCATTTTCTTCACCTCCTTTTCCCTAAGTTTTCTATTCTCTCGTTCATTTTCTTCACCTCCATTTTCACAGTTTCCAATTCTCTCGTTCTTTTTCTTCACCTCCTTTTTCTCAGTTTCCTATTCTCTCGTTCTTTTTCTTCACTTCCTTTTTCTCAGTTTTCTATTCTCTCGTTCATTGTCTTCACCTCCATTTTCTCACTTTCCTATTCTCTCGTTCATTTTCTTCACCTCTATTTCTCACTTTCCTATTCTCTCGTTCTTTTTCTTCACCTCCTTTTTCTCAGTTTCCTATTCTCTCGTTCTTTTTCTTCACTTCCTTTTTCTCAGTTTTCTATTCTCTCGTTCATTGTCTTCACCTCCATTTTCTCACTTTCCTATTCTCTCGTTCATTTTCTTCACCTCCTTTTTCTCAGTTTCCTATTCTCTCGTTCTTTTTCTTCACCTCCTTTTTCTCAGTTTCAAATTCTCTCGTTCTTTTTCTTCACCTCCTTTTTCTCAGCTTCCTATTCTCTCGTTCTTTTTCTTCACCTCCTTTTTCTAAGTTTTCTATTCTCTCGTTCATTTTCTTCACCTCCATTTTCTCACTTTCCTTTTCTGTCGTAATTTTCTTCACCTCCTTTTTCTCACTTCCCTTTTCTCTCGTTCATTTTCTTCACCTCCTTTTCCCTAAGTTTTCTATTCTCTCGTTCATTTTCTTCACCTCCATTTTCACAGTTTCCAATTCTCTCGTTCTTTTTCTTCACCTCCTTTTTCTCAGTTTCCTATTCTCTCGTTCTTTTTCTTCACCTCCTTTTTCTCAGTTTTCTATTCTCTCGTTCATTGTCTTCACCTCCATTTTCTCACTTTCCTATTCTCTCGTTCATTTTCTTCACCTCCTTTTTCTCAGTTTTCTATTCTCTCGTTCATTTTCTTCACCTCCATTTTCTAAGTTTTCTATTCTCTCGTTCATTTTCTTCACCTCCATTTTCTCACTTTCCTATTCTCTCGTTCATTTTCTTCACCTCCATTTTCTCACTTTCCTATTCTCTCGTTCATTTTCTTCACCTCCATTTTCTGTTTCCTATTCTCTCGTTCTTTTTCTTCACCTCCTTTTTCTCACTTTCCTATTCTCTCGTTCTTTTTCTTCACCTCCTTTTTCTCAGTTTCAAATTCTCTCGTTCTTTTTCTTCACCTCCTTTTTCTCAGTTTCCTATTCTCTCGTTCTTTTTCTTCACCTCCTTTTTCTCAGTTTTCTATTCTCTCGTTCATTTTCTTCACCTCCATTTTCTCACTTTCCTATTCTCTCGTTCATTTTCTTCACCTCCATTTTCTCAGTTTCCTATTCTCTCGTTCATTTTCTTCACCTCCATTTTCTGTTTCCTATTCTCTCGTTCTTTTTCTTCACCTCCTTTTTCTCAGTTTCCTATTCTCTCGTTCTTTTTCTTCACCTCCTTTTTCTCAGTTTTCTATTCTCTCGTTCATTTTCTTCACCTCCATTTTCTCACTTTCCTATTCTCTCGTTCATTTTCTTCACCTCCATTTTCTCAGTTTCCTATTCTCTCGTTCATTTTCTTCACCTCCATTTTCTCACTTTCCTATTCTCTCGTTCATTTTCTTCACCTCCATTTTCTCAGTTTCCTATTCTCTCGTTCTTTTTCTTCACCTCCATTTTCTCACTTTCCTATTCTCTCGTTCATTTTCTTCACCTCCTTTTTCTCACTTTCCTATTCTCTCGTTCATTTTCTTCACCTCCTTTTTCTCAGTTTTCTATTCTCTCGTTCATTTTCTTCACCTACATTTTCTAAGTTTTCTATTCTCTCGTTCATTTTCTTCACCTCCATTTTCTCACTTTCCTTTTCTGTCGTAATTTTCTTCACCTCCTTTTTCTCACTTCCCTTTTCTCTCGTTCATTTTCTTCACCTCCTTTTCCCTAAGTTTTCTATTCTCTCGTTCATTTTCTTCACCTCCATTTTCACAGTTTCCAATTCTCTCGTTCTTTTTCTTCACCTCCTTTTTCTCAGTTTCCTATTCTCTCGTTCTTTTTCTTCACCTCCTTTTTCTCAGTTTTCTATTCTCTCGTTCATTGTCTTCACCTCCATTTTCTCACTTTCCTATTCTCTCGTTCATTTTCTTCACCTCCTTTTTCTCAGTTTTCTATTCTCTCGTTCATTTTCTTCACCTCCATTTTCTCACTTTCCTATTCTCTCGTTCATTTTCTTCACCTCCATTTTCTCACTTTCCTATTCTCTCGTTCATTTTCTTCACCTCCATTTTCTGTTTCCTATTCTCTCGTTCTTTTTCTTCACCTCCTTTTTCTCACTTTCCTATTCTCTCGTTCATTTTCTTCACCTCCTTTTTCTCAGTTTTCTATTCTCTCGTTCATTTTCTTCACCTACATTTTCTAAGTTTTCTATTCTCTCGTTCATTTTCTTCACCTCCATTTTCTCACTTTCCTTTTCTGTCGTTCATTTCCTTCACCTCTTTTTTCTAAGTTTTCTATTCTCTCGTTCATTTTCTTCACCTCCATTTTCTCACTTTCCTTTTCTGTCGTTCATTTCCTTCACCTCTTTTTTCTAAGTTTTCTATTCTCTCGTTCATTTTCTTCACCTCCATTTTCTCACTTTCCTATTCTCTCGTTCTTTTTCTTCACCTCCCTTTTCTCACTTTCCTTTTCTGTCGTTCTTTTTCTTCACCTCCTTTTTCTCACTTCCCTTTTCTCTCGTTCATTTTCTTCACCTCCATTTTCTCAGTTTCCTATTCTCTCGTTCTTTTTCTTCACCTCCTTTTTCTCACTTTCCTATTCTCTCGTTCTTTTTCTTCACCTCCTTTTTCTCACTTTCCTATTCTCTCGTTCATTTTCTTCACCTCCTTTTTCTCACTTTCCTATTCTCTCGTTCATTTTCTTCACCTCCTTTTTCTCAGTTTTCTATTCTCTCGTTCATTTTCTTCACCTACATTTTCTAAGTTTTCTATTCTCTCGTTCATTTTCTTCACCTCCATTTTCTCAGTTTCCTATTCTCTCGTTCTTTTTCTTCACCTCCTTTTTCTCAGTTTCAAATTCTCTCGTTCTTTTTCTTCACCTCCTTTTTCTCAGTTTCCTATTCTCTCGTTCATTTTCTTCACCTACATTTTCTAAGTTTTCTATTCTCTCGTTCATTTTCTTCACCTCCATTTTCTCAGTTTCCTATTCTCTCGTTCTTTTTCTTCACCTCCTTTTTCTCAGTTTCAAATTCTCTCGTTCTTTTTCTTCACCTCCTTTTTCTCAGTTTCCTATTCTCTCGTTCATTTTCTTCACCTACATTTTCTAAGTTTTCTATTCTCTCGTTCATTTTCTTCACCTCCATTTTCTCAGTTTCCTATTCTCTCGTTCTTTTTCTTCACCTCCTTTTTCTCAGTTTCAAATTCTCTCGTTCTTTTTCTTCACCTCCTTTTTCTCACTTTCCTATTCTCTCGTTCATTTTCTTCACCTCCTTTTTCTCACTTTCCTATTCTCTCGTTCATTGTCTTCACCTCCTTTTTCTCAGTTTTCTATTCTCTCGTTCATTTTCTTCACCTACATTTTCTAAGTTTTCTATTCTCTCGTTCATTTTCTTCACCTCCATTTTCTCAGTTTCCTATTCTCTCGTTCTTTTTCTTCACCTCCTTTTTCTCAGTTTCAAATTCTCTCGTTCTTTTTCTTCACCTCCTTTTTCTCAGCTTCCTATTCTCTCGTTCTTTTTCTTCACCTCCTTTTTCTAAGTTTTCTATTCTCTCGTTCATTTTCTTCACCTCCATTTTCTCACTTTCCTTTTCTGTCGTTCATTTCCTTCACCTCTTTTTTCTAAGTTTTCTATTCTCTCGTTCATTTTCTTCACCTCCATTTTCTCACTTTCCTTTTCTGTCGTTCATTTCCTTCACCTCTTTTTTCTAAGTTTTCTATTCTCTCGTTCATTTTCTTCACCTCCATTTTCTCACTTTCCTATTCTCTCGTTCTTTTTCTTCACCTCCCTTTTCTCAGTTTTCTATTCTCTCGTTCATTTTCTTCACCTCCTTTTTCTCAGTTTCCTATTCTCTTGTTCATTTTCTTCACCTCCTTTTTCTCAGTTTCCTATTCTCTCGTTCTTTTTCTTCACCTCCTTTTTCTCAGTTTCCTATTCTCTCGTTCTTTTTCTTCACCTCCTTTTTCTCAGTTTTCTATTCTCTCGTTCATTTTCTTCACCTCCATTTTCTCACTTTCCTATTCTCTCGTTCATTTTCTTCACCTCCATTTTCTCAGTTTCCTATTCTCTCGTTCATTTTCTTCACCTCCATTTTCTCACTTTCCTATTCTCTCGTTCATTTTCTTCACCTCCATTTTCTCAGTTTCCTATTCTCTCGTTCTTTTTCTTCACCTCCATTTTCTCACTTTCCTATTCTCTCGTTCATTTTCTTCACCTCCTTTTTCTCACTTTCCTATTCTCTCGTTCATTTTCTTCACCTCCTTTTTCTCAGTTTTCTATTCTCTCGTTCATTTTCTTCACCTACATTTTCTAAGTTTTCTATTCTCTCGTTCATTTTCTTCACCTCCATTTTCTCACTTTCCTTTTCTGTCGTAATTTTCTTCACCTCCTTTTTCTCACTTCCCTTTTCTCTCGTTCATTTTCTTCACCTCCTTTTCCCTAAGTTTTCTATTCTCTCGTTCATTTTCTTCACCTCCATTTTCACAGTTTCCAATTCTCTCGTTCTTTTTCTTCACCTCCTTTTTCTCAGTTTCCTATTCTCTCGTTCTTTTTCTTCACTTCCTTTTTCTCAGTTTTCTATTCTCTCGTTCATTGTCTTCACCTCCATTTTCTCACTTTCCTATTCTCTCGTTCATTTTCTTCACCTCCTTTTTCTCAGTTTCCTATTCTCTCGTTCTTTTTCTTCACCTCCTTTTTCTCAGTTTCAAATTCTCTCGTTCTTTTTCTTCACCTCCTTTTTCTCAGCTTCCTATTCTCTCGTTCTTTTTCTTCACCTCCTTTTTCTAAGTTTTCTATTCTCTCGTTCATTTTCTTCACCTCCATTTTCTCACTTTCCTTTTCTGTCGTTCATTTCCTTCACCTCTTTTTTCTAAGTTTTCTATTCTCTCGTTCATTTTCTTCACCTCCATTTTCTCACTTTCCTTTTCTGTCGTTCATTTCCTTCACCTCTTTTTTCTAAGTTTTCTATTCTCTCGTTCATTTTCTTCACCTCCATTTTCTCACTTTCCTATTCTCTCGTTCTTTTTCTTCACCTCCCTTTTCTCAGTTTTCTATTCTCTCGTTCATTTTCTTCACCTCCTTTTTCTCAGTTTCCTATTCTCTCGTTCTTTTTCTTCACCTCCCTTTTCTCAGTTTCAAATTCTCTCGTTCTTTTTCTTCACCTCCTTTTTCTCAGTTTCCTATTCTCTCGTTCTTTTTCTTACCTCCTTTTTCTCAGTTTTCTATTCTCTCGTTCATTTTCTTCACCTCCATTTTCTCACTTTCCTATTCTCTCGTTCATTTTCTTCACCTCCATTTTCTCAGTTTCCTATTCTCTCGTTCATTTTCTTCACCTCCATTTTCTGTTTCCTATTCTCTCGTTCTTTTTCTTCACCTCCTTTTTCTCAGTTTCCTATTCTCTCGTTCTTTTTCTTCACCTCCTTTTTCTCAGTTTTCTATTCTCTCGTTCATTTTCTTCACCTCCATTTTCTCACTTTCCTATTCTCTCGTTCATTTTCTTCACCTCCATTTTCTCAGTTTCCTATTCTCTCGTTCATTTTCTTCACCTCCATTTTCTCACTTTCCTATTCTCTCGTTCATTTTCTTCACCTCCATTTTCTCAGTTTCCTATTCTCTCGTTCTTTTTCTTCACCTCCATTTTCTCACTTTCCTATTCTCTCGTTCATTTTCTTCACCTCCTTTTTCTCACTTTCCTATTCTCTCGTTCATTTTCTTCACCTCCTTTTTCTCAGTTTTCTATTCTCTCGTTCATTTTCTTCACCTACATTTTCTAAGTTTTCTATTCTCTCGTTCATTTTCTTCACCTCCATTTTCTCACTTTCCTTTTCTGTCGTAATTTTCTTCACCTCCTTTTTCTCACTTCCCTTTTCTCTCGTTCATTTTCTTCACCTCCTTTTCCCTAAGTTTTCTATTCTCTCGTTCATTTTCTTCACCTCCATTTTCACAGTTTCCAATTCTCTCGTTCTTTTTCTTCACCTCCTTTTTCTCAGTTTCCTATTCTCTCGTTCTTTTTCTTCACCTCCTTTTTCTCAGTTTTCTATTCTCTCGTTCATTGTCTTCACCTCCATTTTCTCACTTTCCTATTCTCTCGTTCATTTTCTTCACCTCCTTTTTCTCAGTTTTCTATTCTCTCGTTCATTTTCTTCACCTCCATTTTCTCACTTTCCTATTCTCTCGTTCATTTTCTTCACCTCCATTTTCTCACTTTCCTATTCTCTCGTTCATTTTCTTCACCTCCATTTTCTGTTTCCTATTCTCTCGTTCTTTTTCTTCACCTCCTTTTTCTCACTTTCCTATTCTCTCGTTCATTTTCTTCACCTCCTTTTTCTCAGTTTTCTATTCTCTCGTTCATTTTCTTCACCTACATTTTCTAAGTTTTCTATTCTCTCGTTCATTTTCTTCACCTCCATTTTCTCACTTTCCTTTTCTGTCGTTCATTTCCTTCACCTCTTTTTTCTAAGTTTTCTATTCTCTCGTTCATTTTCTTCACCTCCATTTTCTCACTTTCCTTTTCTGTCGTTCATTTCCTTCACCTCTTTTTTCTAAGTTTTCTATTCTCTCGTTCATTTTCTTCACCTCCATTTTCTCACTTTCCTATTCTCTCGTTCTTTTTCTTCACCTCCCTTTTCTCACTTTCCTTTTCTGTCGTTCTTTTTCTTCACCTCCTTTTTCTCACTTCCCTTTTCTCTCGTTCATTTTCTTCACCTCCATTTTCTCAGTTTCCTATTCTCTCGTTCTTTTTCTTCACCTCCTTTTTCTCACTTTCCTATTCTCTCGTTCTTTTTCTTCACCTCCTTTTTCTCACTTTCCTATTCTCTCGTTCATTTTCTTCACCTCCTTTTTCTCACTTTCCTATTCTCTCGTTCATTTTCTTCACCTCCTTTTTCTCAGTTTTCTATTCTCTCGTTCATTTTCTTCACCTACATTTTCTAAGTTTTCTATTCTCTCGTTCATTTTCTTCACCTCCATTTTCTCAGTTTCCTATTCTCTCGTTCTTTTTCTTCACCTCCTTTTTCTCAGTTTCAAATTCTCTCGTTCTTTTTCTTCACCTCCTTTTTCTCAGTTTCCTATTCTCTCGTTCATTTTCTTCACCTACATTTTCTAAGTTTTCTATTCTCTCGTTCATTTTCTTCACCTCCATTTTCTCAGTTTCCTATTCTCTCGTTCTTTTTCTTCACCTCCTTTTTCTCAGTTTCAAATTCTCTCGTTCTTTTTCTTCACCTCCTTTTTCTCAGTTTCCTATTCTCTCGTTCATTTTCTTCACCTACATTTTCTAAGTTTTCTATTCTCTCGTTCATTTTCTTCACCTCCATTTTCTCAGTTTCCTATTCTCTCGTTCTTTTTCTTCACCTCCTTTTTCTCAGTTTCAAATTCTCTCGTTCTTTTTCTTCACCTCCTTTTTCTCACTTTCCTATTCTCTCGTTCATTTTCTTCACCTCCTTTTTCTCACTTTCCTATTCTCTCGTTCATTGTCTTCACCTCCTTTTTCTCAGTTTTCTATTCTCTCGTTCATTTTCTTCACCTACATTTTCTAAGTTTTCTATTCTCTCGTTCATTTTCTTCACCTCCATTTTCTCAGTTTCCTATTCTCTCGTTCTTTTTCTTCACCTCCTTTTTCTCAGTTTCAAATTCTCTCGTTCTTTTTCTTCACCTCCTTTTTCTCAGCTTCCTATTCTCTCGTTCTTTTTCTTCACCTCCTTTTTCTAAGTTTTCTATTCTCTCGTTCATTTTCTTCACCTCCATTTTCTCACTTTCCTTTTCTGTCGTTCATTTCCTTCACCTCTTTTTTCTAAGTTTTCTATTCTCTCGTTCATTTTCTTCACCTCCATTTTCTCACTTTCCTTTTCTGTCGTTCATTTCCTTCACCTCTTTTTTCTAAGTTTTCTATTCTCTCGTTCATTTTCTTCACCTCCATTTTCTCACTTTCCTATTCTCTCGTTCTTTTTCTTCACCTCCCTTTTCTCAGTTTTCTATTCTCTCGTTCATTTTCTTCACCTCCTTTTTCTCAGTTTCCTATTCTCTTGTTCATTTTCTTCACCTCCTTTTTCTCAGTTTCCTATTCTCTCGTTCTTTTTCTTCACCTCCTTTTTCTCAGTTTCCTATTCTCTCGTTCTTTTTCTTCACCTCCTTTTTCTCAGTTTTCTATTCTCTCGTTCATTTTCTTCACCTCCATTTTCTCACTTTCCTATTCTCTCGTTCATTTTCTTCACCTCCATTTTCTCAGTTTCCTATTCTCTCGTTCATTTTCTTCACCTCCATTTTCTCACTTTCCTATTCTCTCGTTCATTTTCTTCACCTCCATTTTCTCAGTTTCCTATTCTCTCGTTCTTTTTCTTCACCTCCATTTTCTCACTTTCCTATTCTCTCGTTCATTTTCTTCACCTCCTTTTTCTCACTTTCCTATTCTCTCGTTCATTTTCTTCACCTCCTTTTTCTCAGTTTTCTATTCTCTCGTTCATTTTCTTCACCTACATTTTCTAAGTTTTCTATTCTCTCGTTCATTTTCTTCACCTCCATTTTCTCACTTTCCTTTTCTGTCGTAATTTTCTTCACCTCCTTTTTCTCACTTCCCTTTTCTCTCGTTCATTTTCTTCACCTCCTTTTCCCTAAGTTTTCTATTCTCTCGTTCATTTTCTTCACCTCCATTTTCACAGTTTCCAATTCTCTCGTTCTTTTTCTTCACCTCCTTTTTCTCAGTTTCCTATTCTCTCGTTCTTTTTCTTCACCTCCTTTTTCTCAGTTTTCTATTCTCTCGTTCATTGTCTTCACCTCCATTTTCTCACTTTCCTATTCTCTCGTTCATTTTCTTCACCTCCTTTTTCTCAGTTTTCTATTCTCTCGTTCATTTTCTTCACCTCCATTTTCTAAGTTTTCTATTCTCTCGTTCATTTTCTTCACCTCCATTTTCTCACTTTCCTATTCTCTCGTTCATTTTCTTCACCTCCATTTTCTCACTTTCCTATTCTCTCGTTCATTTTCTTCACCTCCATTTTCTGTTTCCTATTCTCTCGTTCTTTTTCTTCACCTCCTTTTTCTCACTTTCCTATTCTCTCGTTCTTTTTCTTCACCTCCTTTTTCTCAGTTTCAAATTCTCTCGTTCTTTTTCTTCACCTCCTTTTTCTCAGTTTCCTATTCTCTCGTTCTTTTTCTTCACCTCCTTTTTCTCAGTTTTCTATTCTCTCGTTCATTTTCTTCACCTCCATTTTCTCACTTTCCTATTCTCTCGTTCATTTTCTTCACCTCCATTTTCTCAGTTTCCTATTCTCTCGTTCATTTTCTTCACCTCCATTTTCTGTTTCCTATTCTCTCGTTCTTTTTCTTCACCTCCTTTTTCTCAGTTTCCTATTCTCTCGTTCTTTTTCTTCACCTCCTTTTTCTCAGTTTTCTATTCTCTCGTTCATTTTCTTCACCTCCATTTTCTCACTTTCCTATTCTCTCGTTCATTTTCTTCACCTCCATTTTCTCAGTTTCCTATTCTCTCGTTCATTTTCTTCACCTCCATTTTCTCACTTTCCTATTCTCTCGTTCATTTTCTTCACCTCCATTTTCTCAGTTTCCTATTCTCTCGTTCTTTTTCTTCACCTCCATTTTCTCACTTTCCTATTCTCTCGTTCATTTTCTTCACCTCCTTTTTCTCACTTTCCTATTCTCTCGTTCATTTTCTTCACCTCCTTTTTCTCAGTTTTCTATTCTCTCGTTCATTTTCTTCACCTACATTTTCTAAGTTTTCTATTCTCTCGTTCATTTTCTTCACCTCCATTTTCTCACTTTCCTTTTCTGTCGTAATTTTCTTCACCTCCTTTTTCTCACTTCCCTTTTCTCTCGTTCATTTTCTTCACCTCCTTTTCCCTAAGTTTTCTATTCTCTCGTTCATTTTCTTCACCTCCATTTTCACAGTTTCCAATTCTCTCGTTCTTTTTCTTCACCTCCTTTTTCTCAGTTTCCTATTCTCTCGTTCTTTTTCTTCACCTCCTTTTTCTCAGTTTTCTATTCTCTCGTTCATTGTCTTCACCTCCATTTTCTCACTTTCCTATTCTCTCGTTCATTTTCTTCACCTCCTTTTTCTCAGTTTTCTATTCTCTCGTTCATTTTCTTCACCTCCATTTTCTCACTTTCCTATTCTCTCGTTCATTTTCTTCACCTCCATTTTCTCACTTTCCTATTCTCTCGTTCATTTTCTTCACCTCCATTTTCTGTTTCCTATTCTCTCGTTCTTTTTCTTCACCTCCTTTTTCTCACTTTCCTATTCTCTCGTTCATTTTCTTCACCTCCTTTTTCTCAGTTTTCTATTCTCTCGTTCATTGTCTTCACCTCCTTTTTCTTAGTTTCCTATTCTCTCGTTCATTTTCTTCACCTACATTTTCTAAGTTTTCTATTCTCTCGTTCATTTTCTTCACCTCCATTTTCTCAGTTTCCTATTCTCTCGTTCTTTTTCTTCACCTCCTTTTTCTCAGTTTCAAATTCTCTCGTTCTTTTTCTTCACCTCCTTTTTCTCAGCTTCCTATTCTCTCGTTCTTTTTCTTCACCTCCTTTTTCTAAGTTTTCTATTCTCTCGTTCATTTTCTTCACCTCCATTTTCTCACTTTCCTTTTCTGTCGTTCATTTCCTTCACCTCTTTTTTCTAAGTTTTCTATTCTCTCGTTCATTTTCTTCACCTCCATTTTCTCACTTTCCTTTTCTGTCGTTCATTTCCTTCACCTCTTTTTTCTAAGTTTTCTATTCTCTCGTTCATTTTCTTCACCTCCATTTTCTCACTTTCCTATTCTCTCGTTCTTTTTCTTCACCTCCCTTTTCTCAGTTTTCTATTCTCTCGTTCATTTTCTTCACCTCCTTTTTCTCAGTTTCCTATTCTCTTGTTCATTTTCTTCACCTCCTTTTTCTCAGTTTCCTATTCTCTCGTTCTTTTTCTTCACCTCCTTTTTCTCAGTTTCCTATTCTCTCGTTCTTTTTCTTCACCTCCTTTTTCTCAGTTTTCTATTCTCTCGTTCATTTTCTTCACCTCCATTTTCTCACTTTCCTATTCTCTCGTTCATTTTCTTCACCTCCATTTTCTCAGTTTCCTATTCTCTCGTTCATTTTCTTCACCTCCATTTTCTCACTTTCCTATTCTCTCGTTCATTTTCTTCACCTCCATTTTCTCAGTTTCCTATTCTCTCGTTCTTTTTCTTCACCTCCATTTTCTCACTTTCCTATTCTCTCGTTCATTTTCTTCACCTCCTTTTTCTCACTTTCCTATTCTCTCGTTCATTTTCTTCACCTCCTTTTTCTCAGTTTTCTATTCTCTCGTTCATTTTCTTCACCTACATTTTCTAAGTTTTCTATTCTCTCGTTCATTTTCTTCACCTCCATTTTCTCACTTTCCTTTTCTGTCGTAATTTTCTTCACCTCCTTTTTCTCACTTCCCTTTTCTCTCGTTCATTTTCTTCACCTCCTTTTCCCTAAGTTTTCTATTCTCTCGTTCATTTTCTTCACCTCCATTTTCACAGTTTCCAATTCTCTCGTTCTTTTTCTTCACCTCCTTTTTCTCAGTTTCCTATTCTCTCGTTCTTTTTCTTCACTTCCTTTTTCTCAGTTTTCTATTCTCTCGTTCATTGTCTTCACCTCCATTTTCTCACTTTCCTATTCTCTCGTTCATTTTCTTCACCTCCTTTTTCTCAGTTTCCTATTCTCTCGTTCTTTTTCTTCACCTCCTTTTTCTCAGTTTCAAATTCTCTCGTTCTTTTTCTTCACCTCCTTTTTCTCAGCTTCCTATTCTCTCGTTCTTTTTCTTCACCTCCTTTTTCTAAGTTTTCTATTCTCTCGTTCATTTTCTTCACCTCCATTTTCTCACTTTCCTTTTCTGTCGTAATTTTCTTCACCTCCTTTTTCTCACTTCCCTTTTCTCTCGTTCATTTTCTTCACCTCCTTTTCCCTAAGTTTTCTATTCTCTCGTTCATTTTCTTCACCTCCATTTTCACAGTTTCCAATTCTCTCGTTCTTTTTCTTCACCTCCTTTTTCTCAGTTTCCTATTCTCTCGTTCTTTTTCTTCACCTCCTTTTTCTCAGTTTTCTATTCTCTCGTTCATTGTCTTCACCTCCATTTTCTCACTTTCCTATTCTCTCGTTCATTTTCTTCACCTCCTTTTTCTCAGTTTTCTATTCTCTCGTTCATTTTCTTCACCTCCATTTTCTAAGTTTTCTATTCTCTCGTTCATTTTCTTCACCTCCATTTTCTCACTTTCCTATTCTCTCGTTCATTTTCTTCACCTCCATTTTCTCACTTTCCTATTCTCTCGTTCATTTTCTTCACCTCCATTTTCTGTTTCCTATTCTCTCGTTCTTTTTCTTCACCTCCTTTTTCTCACTTTCCTATTCTCTCGTTCTTTTTCTTCACCTCCTTTTTCTCAGTTTCAAATTCTCTCGTTCTTTTTCTTCACCTCCTTTTTCTCAGTTTCCTATTCTCTCGTTCTTTTTCTTCACCTCCTTTTTCTCAGTTTTCTATTCTCTCGTTCATTTTCTTCACCTCCATTTTCTCACTTTCCTATTCTCTCGTTCATTTTCTTCACCTCCATTTTCTCAGTTTCCTATTCTCTCGTTCATTTTCTTCACCTCCATTTTCTGTTTCCTATTCTCTCGTTCTTTTTCTTCACCTCCTTTTTCTCAGTTTCCTATTCTCTCGTTCTTTTTCTTCACCTCCTTTTTCTCAGTTTTCTATTCTCTCGTTCATTTTCTTCACCTCCATTTTCTCACTTTCCTATTCTCTCGTTCATTTTCTTCACCTCCATTTTCTCAGTTTCCTATTCTCTCGTTCATTTTCTTCACCTCCATTTTCTCACTTTCCTATTCTCTCGTTCATTTTCTTCACCTCCATTTTCTCAGTTTCCTATTCTCTCGTTCTTTTTCTTCACCTCCATTTTCTCACTTTCCTATTCTCTCGTTCATTTTCTTCACCTCCTTTTTCTCACTTTCCTATTCTCTCGTTCATTTTCTTCACCTCCTTTTTCTCAGTTTTCTATTCTCTCGTTCATTTTCTTCACCTACATTTTCTAAGTTTTCTATTCTCTCGTTCATTTTCTTCACCTCCATTTTCTCACTTTCCTTTTCTGTCGTAATTTTCTTCACCTCCTTTTTCTCACTTCCCTTTTCTCTCGTTCATTTTCTTCACCTCCTTTTCCCTAAGTTTTCTATTCTCTCGTTCATTTTCTTCACCTCCATTTTCACAGTTTCCAATTCTCTCGTTCTTTTTCTTCACCTCCTTTTTCTCAGTTTCCTATTCTCTCGTTCTTTTTCTTCACCTCCTTTTTCTCAGTTTTCTATTCTCTCGTTCATTGTCTTCACCTCCATTTTCTCACTTTCCTATTCTCTCGTTCATTTTCTTCACCTCCTTTTTCTCAGTTTTCTATTCTCTCGTTCATTTTCTTCACCTCCATTTTCTCACTTTCCTATTCTCTCGTTCATTTTCTTCACCTCCATTTTCTCACTTTCCTATTCTCTCGTTCATTTTCTTCACCTCCATTTTCTGTTTCCTATTCTCTCGTTCTTTTTCTTCACCTCCTTTTTCTCACTTTCCTATTCTCTCGTTCATTTTCTTCACCTCCTTTTTCTCAGTTTTCTATTCTCTCGTTCATTTTCTTCACCTACATTTTCTAAGTTTTCTATTCTCTCGTTCATTTTCTTCACCTCCATTTTCTCACTTTCCTTTTCTGTCGTTCATTTCCTTCACCTCTTTTTTCTAAGTTTTCTATTCTCTCGTTCATTTTCTTCACCTCCATTTTCTCACTTTCCTTTTCTGTCGTTCATTTCCTTCACCTCTTTTTTCTAAGTTTTCTATTCTCTCGTTCATTTTCTTCACCTCCATTTTCTCACTTTCCTATTCTCTCGTTCTTTTTCTTCACCTCCCTTTTCTCACTTTCCTTTTCTGTCGTTCTTTTTCTTCACCTCCTTTTTCTCACTTCCCTTTTCTCTCGTTCATTTTCTTCACCTCCATTTTCTCAGTTTCCTATTCTCTCGTTCTTTTTCTTCACCTCCTTTTTCTCACTTTCCTATTCTCTCGTTCTTTTTCTTCACCTCCTTTTTCTCACTTTCCTATTCTCTCGTTCATTTTCTTCACCTCCTTTTTCTCACTTTCCTATTCTCTCGTTCATTTTCTTCACCTCCTTTTTCTCAGTTTTCTATTCTCTCGTTCATTTTCTTCACCTACATTTTCTAAGTTTTCTATTCTCTCGTTCATTTTCTTCACCTCCATTTTCTCAGTTTCCTATTCTCTCGTTCTTTTTCTTCACCTCCTTTTTCTCAGTTTCAAATTCTCTCGTTCTTTTTCTTCACCTCCTTTTTCTCAGTTTCCTATTCTCTCGTTCATTTTCTTCACCTACATTTTCTAAGTTTTCTATTCTCTCGTTCATTTTCTTCACCTCCATTTTCTCAGTTTCCTATTCTCTCGTTCTTTTTCTTCACCTCCTTTTTCTCAGTTTCAAATTCTCTCGTTCTTTTTCTTCACCTCCTTTTTCTCAGTTTCCTATTCTCTCGTTCATTTTCTTCACCTACATTTTCTAAGTTTTCTATTCTCTCGTTCATTTTCTTCACCTCCATTTTCTCAGTTTCCTATTCTCTCGTTCTTTTTCTTCACCTCCTTTTTCTCAGTTTCAAATTCTCTCGTTCTTTTTCTTCACCTCCTTTTTCTCACTTTCCTATTCTCTCGTTCATTTTCTTCACCTCCTTTTTCTCACTTTCCTATTCTCTCGTTCATTGTCTTCACCTCCTTTTTCTCAGTTTTCTATTCTCTCGTTCATTTTCTTCACCTACATTTTCTAAGTTTTCTATTCTCTCGTTCATTTTCTTCACCTCCATTTTCTCAGTTTCCTATTCTCTCGTTCTTTTTCTTCACCTCCTTTTTCTCAGTTTCAAATTCTCTCGTTCTTTTTCTTCACCTCCTTTTTCTCAGCTTCCTATTCTCTCGTTCTTTTTCTTCACCTCCTTTTTCTAAGTTTTCTATTCTCTCGTTCATTTTCTTCACCTCCATTTTCTCACTTTCCTTTTCTGTCGTTCATTTCCTTCACCTCTTTTTTCTAAGTTTTCTATTCTCTCGTTCATTTTCTTCACCTCCATTTTCTCACTTTCCTTTTCTGTCGTTCATTTCCTTCACCTCTTTTTTCTAAGTTTTCTATTCTCTCGTTCATTTTCTTCACCTCCATTTTCTCACTTTCCTATTCTCTCGTTCTTTTTCTTCACCTCCCTTTTCTCAGTTTTCTATTCTCTCGTTCATTTTCTTCACCTCCTTTTTCTCAGTTTCCTATTCTCTTGTTCATTTTCTTCACCTCCTTTTTCTCAGTTTCCTATTCTCTCGTTCTTTTTCTTCACCTCCTTTTTCTCAGTTTCCTATTCTCTCGTTCTTTTTCTTCACCTCCTTTTTCTCAGTTTTCTATTCTCTCGTTCATTTTCTTCACCTCCATTTTCTCACTTTCCTATTCTCTCGTTCATTTTCTTCACCTCCATTTTCTCAGTTTCCTATTCTCTCGTTCATTTTCTTCACCTCCATTTTCTCACTTTCCTATTCTCTCGTTCATTTTCTTCACCTCCATTTTCTCAGTTTCCTATTCTCTCGTTCTTTTTCTTCACCTCCATTTTCTCACTTTCCTATTCTCTCGTTCATTTTCTTCACCTCCTTTTTCTCACTTTCCTATTCTCTCGTTCATTTTCTTCACCTCCTTTTTCTCAGTTTTCTATTCTCTCGTTCATTTTCTTCACCTACATTTTCTAAGTTTTCTATTCTCTCGTTCATTTTCTTCACCTCCATTTTCTCACTTTCCTTTTCTGTCGTAATTTTCTTCACCTCCTTTTTCTCACTTCCCTTTTCTCTCGTTCATTTTCTTCACCTCCTTTTCCCTAAGTTTTCTATTCTCTCGTTCATTTTCTTCACCTCCATTTTCACAGTTTCCAATTCTCTCGTTCTTTTTCTTCACCTCCTTTTTCTCAGTTTCCTATTCTCTCGTTCTTTTTCTTCACTTCCTTTTTCTCAGTTTTCTATTCTCTCGTTCATTGTCTTCACCTCCATTTTCTCACTTTCCTATTCTCTCGTTCATTTTCTTCACCTCCTTTTTCTCAGTTTCCTATTCTCTCGTTCTTTTTCTTCACCTCCTTTTTCTCAGTTTCAAATTCTCTCGTTCTTTTTCTTCACCTCCTTTTTCTCAGCTTCCTATTCTCTCGTTCTTTTTCTTCACCTCCTTTTTCTAAGTTTTCTATTCTCTCGTTCATTTTCTTCACCTCCATTTTCTCACTTTCCTTTTCTGTCGTTCATTTCCTTCACCTCTTTTTTCTAAGTTTTCTATTCTCTCGTTCATTTTCTTCACCTCCATTTTCTCACTTTCCTTTTCTGTCGTTCATTTCCTTCACCTCTTTTTTCTAAGTTTTCTATTCTCTCGTTCATTTTCTTCACCTCCATTTTCTCACTTTCCTATTCTCTCGTTCTTTTTCTTCACCTCCCTTTTCTCAGTTTTCTATTCTCTCGTTCATTTTCTTCACCTCCTTTTTCTCAGTTTCCTATTCTCTCGTTCTTTTTCTTCACCTCCCTTTTCTCAGTTTCAAATTCTCTCGTTCTTTTTCTTCACCTCCTTTTTCTCAGTTTCCTATTCTCTCGTTCTTTTTCTTACCTCCTTTTTCTCAGTTTTCTATTCTCTCGTTCATTTTCTTCACCTCCATTTTCTCACTTTCCTATTCTCTCGTTCATTTTCTTCACCTCCATTTTCTCAGTTTCCTATTCTCTCGTTCATTTTCTTCACCTCCATTTTCTGTTTCCTATTCTCTCGTTCTTTTTCTTCACCTCCTTTTTCTCAGTTTCCTATTCTCTCGTTCTTTTTCTTCACCTCCTTTTTCTCAGTTTTCTATTCTCTCGTTCATTTTCTTCACCTCCATTTTCTCACTTTCCTATTCTCTCGTTCATTTTCTTCACCTCCATTTTCTCAGTTTCCTATTCTCTCGTTCATTTTCTTCACCTCCATTTTCTCACTTTCCTATTCTCTCGTTCATTTTCTTCACCTCCATTTTCTCAGTTTCCTATTCTCTCGTTCTTTTTCTTCACCTCCATTTTCTCACTTTCCTATTCTCTCGTTCATTTTCTTCACCTCCTTTTTCTCACTTTCCTATTCTCTCGTTCATTTTCTTCACCTCCTTTTTCTCAGTTTTCTATTCTCTCGTTCATTTTCTTCACCTACATTTTCTAAGTTTTCTATTCTCTCGTTCATTTTCTTCACCTCCATTTTCTCACTTTCCTTTTCTGTCGTAATTTTCTTCACCTCCTTTTTCTCACTTCCCTTTTCTCTCGTTCATTTTCTTCACCTCCTTTTCCCTAAGTTTTCTATTCTCTCGTTCATTTTCTTCACCTCCATTTTCACAGTTTCCAATTCTCTCGTTCTTTTTCTTCACCTCCTTTTTCTCAGTTTCCTATTCTCTCGTTCTTTTTCTTCACCTCCTTTTTCTCAGTTTTCTATTCTCTCGTTCATTGTCTTCACCTCCATTTTCTCACTTTCCTATTCTCTCGTTCATTTTCTTCACCTCCTTTTTCTCAGTTTTCTATTCTCTCGTTCATTTTCTTCACCTCCATTTTCTCACTTTCCTATTCTCTCGTTCATTTTCTTCACCTCCATTTTCTCACTTTCCTATTCTCTCGTTCATTTTCTTCACCTCCATTTTCTGTTTCCTATTCTCTCGTTCTTTTTCTTCACCTCCTTTTTCTCACTTTCCTATTCTCTCGTTCATTTTCTTCACCTCCTTTTTCTCAGTTTTCTATTCTCTCGTTCATTTTCTTCACCTACATTTTCTAAGTTTTCTATTCTCTCGTTCATTTTCTTCACCTCCATTTTCTCACTTTCCTTTTCTGTCGTTCATTTCCTTCACCTCTTTTTTCTAAGTTTTCTATTCTCTCGTTCATTTTCTTCACCTCCATTTTCTCACTTTCCTTTTCTGTCGTTCATTTCCTTCACCTCTTTTTTCTAAGTTTTCTATTCTCTCGTTCATTTTCTTCACCTCCATTTTCTCACTTTCCTATTCTCTCGTTCTTTTTCTTCACCTCCCTTTTCTCACTTTCCTTTTCTGTCGTTCTTTTTCTTCACCTCCTTTTTCTCACTTCCCTTTTCTCTCGTTCATTTTCTTCACCTCCATTTTCTCAGTTTCCTATTCTCTCGTTCTTTTTCTTCACCTCCTTTTTCTCACTTTCCTATTCTCTCGTTCTTTTTCTTCACCTCCTTTTTCTCACTTTCCTATTCTCTCGTTCATTTTCTTCACCTCCTTTTTCTCACTTTCCTATTCTCTCGTTCATTTTCTTCACCTCCTTTTTCTCAGTTTTCTATTCTCTCGTTCATTTTCTTCACCTACATTTTCTAAGTTTTCTATTCTCTCGTTCATTTTCTTCACCTCCATTTTCTCAGTTTCCTATTCTCTCGTTCTTTTTCTTCACCTCCTTTTTCTCAGTTTCAAATTCTCTCGTTCTTTTTCTTCACCTCCTTTTTCTCAGTTTCCTATTCTCTCGTTCATTTTCTTCACCTACATTTTCTAAGTTTTCTATTCTCTCGTTCATTTTCTTCACCTCCATTTTCTCAGTTTCCTATTCTCTCGTTCTTTTTCTTCACCTCCTTTTTCTCAGTTTCAAATTCTCTCGTTCTTTTTCTTCACCTCCTTTTTCTCAGTTTCCTATTCTCTCGTTCATTTTCTTCACCTACATTTTCTAAGTTTTCTATTCTCTCGTTCATTTTCTTCACCTCCATTTTCTCAGTTTCCTATTCTCTCGTTCTTTTTCTTCACCTCCTTTTTCTCAGTTTCAAATTCTCTCGTTCTTTTTCTTCACCTCCTTTTTCTCACTTTCCTATTCTCTCGTTCATTTTCTTCACCTCCTTTTTCTCACTTTCCTATTCTCTCGTTCATTGTCTTCACCTCCTTTTTCTCAGTTTTCTATTCTCTCGTTCATTTTCTTCACCTACATTTTCTAAGTTTTCTATTCTCTCGTTCATTTTCTTCACCTCCATTTTCTCAGTTTCCTATTCTCTCGTTCTTTTTCTTCACCTCCTTTTTCTCAGTTTCAAATTCTCTCGTTCTTTTTCTTCACCTCCTTTTTCTCAGCTTCCTATTCTCTCGTTCTTTTTCTTCACCTCCTTTTTCTAAGTTTTCTATTCTCTCGTTCATTTTCTTCACCTCCATTTTCTCACTTTCCTTTTCTGTCGTTCATTTCCTTCACCTCTTTTTTCTAAGTTTTCTATTCTCTCGTTCATTTTCTTCACCTCCATTTTCTCACTTTCCTTTTCTGTCGTTCATTTCCTTCACCTCTTTTTTCTAAGTTTTCTATTCTCTCGTTCATTTTCTTCACCTCCATTTTCTCACTTTCCTATTCTCTCGTTCTTTTTCTTCACCTCCCTTTTCTCAGTTTTCTATTCTCTCGTTCATTTTCTTCACCTCCTTTTTCTCAGTTTCCTATTCTCTTGTTCATTTTCTTCACCTCCTTTTTCTCAGTTTCCTATTCTCTCGTTCTTTTTCTTCACCTCCTTTTTCTCAGTTTCCTATTCTCTCGTTCTTTTTCTTCACCTCCTTTTTCTCAGTTTTCTATTCTCTCGTTCATTTTCTTCACCTCCATTTTCTCACTTTCCTATTCTCTCGTTCATTTTCTTCACCTCCATTTTCTCAGTTTCCTATTCTCTCGTTCATTTTCTTCACCTCCATTTTCTCACTTTCCTATTCTCTCGTTCATTTTCTTCACCTCCATTTTCTCAGTTTCCTATTCTCTCGTTCTTTTTCTTCACCTCCATTTTCTCACTTTCCTATTCTCTCGTTCATTTTCTTCACCTCCTTTTTCTCACTTTCCTATTCTCTCGTTCATTTTCTTCACCTCCTTTTTCTCAGTTTTCTATTCTCTCGTTCATTTTCTTCACCTACATTTTCTAAGTTTTCTATTCTCTCGTTCATTTTCTTCACCTCCATTTTCTCACTTTCCTTTTCTGTCGTAATTTTCTTCACCTCCTTTTTCTCACTTCCCTTTTCTCTCGTTCATTTTCTTCACCTCCTTTTCCCTAAGTTTTCTATTCTCTCGTTCATTTTCTTCACCTCCATTTTCACAGTTTCCAATTCTCTCGTTCTTTTTCTTCACCTCCTTTTTCTCAGTTTCCTATTCTCTCGTTCTTTTTCTTCACCTCCTTTTTCTCAGTTTTCTATTCTCTCGTTCATTGTCTTCACCTCCATTTTCTCACTTTCCTATTCTCTCGTTCATTTTCTTCACCTCCTTTTTCTCAGTTTTCTATTCTCTCGTTCATTTTCTTCACCTCCATTTTCTAAGTTTTCTATTCTCTCGTTCATTTTCTTCACCTCCATTTTCTCACTTTCCTATTCTCTCGTTCATTTTCTTCACCTCCATTTTCTCACTTTCCTATTCTCTCGTTCATTTTCTTCACCTCCATTTTCTGTTTCCTATTCTCTCGTTCTTTTTCTTCACCTCCTTTTTCTCACTTTCCTATTCTCTCGTTCTTTTTCTTCACCTCCTTTTTCTCAGTTTCAAATTCTCTCGTTCTTTTTCTTCACCTCCTTTTTCTCAGTTTCCTATTCTCTCGTTCTTTTTCTTCACCTCCTTTTTCTCAGTTTTCTATTCTCTCGTTCATTTTCTTCACCTCCATTTTCTCACTTTCCTATTCTCTCGTTCATTTTCTTCACCTCCATTTTCTCAGTTTCCTATTCTCTCGTTCATTTTCTTCACCTCCATTTTCTGTTTCCTATTCTCTCGTTCTTTTTCTTCACCTCCTTTTTCTCAGTTTCCTATTCTCTCGTTCTTTTTCTTCACCTCCTTTTTCTCAGTTTTCTATTCTCTCGTTCATTTTCTTCACCTCCATTTTCTCACTTTCCTATTCTCTCGTTCATTTTCTTCACCTCCATTTTCTCAGTTTCCTATTCTCTCGTTCATTTTCTTCACCTCCATTTTCTCACTTTCCTATTCTCTCGTTCATTTTCTTCACCTCCATTTTCTCAGTTTCCTATTCTCTCGTTCTTTTTCTTCACCTCCATTTTCTCACTTTCCTATTCTCTCGTTCATTTTCTTCACCTCCTTTTTCTCACTTTCCTATTCTCTCGTTCATTTTCTTCACCTCCTTTTTCTCAGTTTTCTATTCTCTCGTTCATTTTCTTCACCTACATTTTCTAAGTTTTCTATTCTCTCGTTCATTTTCTTCACCTCCATTTTCTCACTTTCCTTTTCTGTCGTAATTTTCTTCACCTCCTTTTTCTCACTTCCCTTTTCTCTCGTTCATTTTCTTCACCTCCTTTTCCCTAAGTTTTCTATTCTCTCGTTCATTTTCTTCACCTCCATTTTCACAGTTTCCAATTCTCTCGTTCTTTTTCTTCACCTCCTTTTTCTCAGTTTCCTATTCTCTCGTTCTTTTTCTTCACCTCCTTTTTCTCAGTTTTCTATTCTCTCGTTCATTGTCTTCACCTCCATTTTCTCACTTTCCTATTCTCTCGTTCATTTTCTTCACCTCCTTTTTCTCAGTTTTCTATTCTCTCGTTCATTTTCTTCACCTCCATTTTCTCACTTTCCTATTCTCTCGTTCATTTTCTTCACCTCCATTTTCTCACTTTCCTATTCTCTCGTTCATTTTCTTCACCTCCATTTTCTGTTTCCTATTCTCTCGTTCTTTTTCTTCACCTCCTTTTTCTCACTTTCCTATTCTCTCGTTCATTTTCTTCACCTCCTTTTTCTCAGTTTTCTATTCTCTCGTTCATTTTCTTCACCTACATTTTCTAAGTTTTCTATTCTCTCGTTCATTTTCTTCACCTCCATTTTCTCACTTTCCTTTTCTGTCGTAATTTTCTTCACCTCCTTTTTCTCACTTCCCTTTTCTCTCGTTCATTTTCTTCACCTCCTTTTCCCTAAGTTTTCTATTCTCTCGTTCATTTTCTTCACCTCCATTTTCACAGTTTCCAATTCTCTCGTTCTTTTTCTTCACCTCCTTTTTCTCAGTTTCCTATTCTCTCGTTCTTTTTCTTCACTTCCTTTTTCTCAGTTTTCTATTCTCTCGTTCATTGTCTTCACCTCCATTTTCTCACTTTCCTATTCTCTCGTTCATTTTCTTCACCTCCTTTTTCTCAGTTTCCTATTCTCTCGTTCTTTTTCTTCACCTCCTTTTTCTCAGTTTCAAATTCTCTCGTTCTTTTTCTTCACCTCCTTTTTCTCAGCTTCCTATTCTCTCGTTCTTTTTCTTCACCTCCTTTTTCTAAGTTTTCTATTCTCTCGTTCATTTTCTTCACCTCCATTTTCTCACTTTCCTTTTCTGTCGTTCATTTCCTTCACCTCTTTTTTCTAAGTTTTCTATTCTCTCGTTCATTTTCTTCACCTCCATTTTCTCACTTTCCTTTTCTGTCGTTCATTTCCTTCACCTCTTTTTTCTAAGTTTTCTATTCTCTCGTTCATTTTCTTCACCTCCATTTTCTCACTTTCCTATTCTCTCGTTCTTTTTCTTCACCTCCCTTTTCTCAGTTTTCTATTCTCTCGTTCATTTTCTTCACCTCCTTTTTCTCAGTTTCCTATTCTCTTGTTCATTTTCTTCACCTCCTTTTTCTCAGTTTCCTATTCTCTCGTTCTTTTTCTTCACCTCCTTTTTCTCAGTTTCCTATTCTCTCGTTCTTTTTCTTCACCTCCTTTTTCTCAGTTTTCTATTCTCTCGTTCATTTTCTTCACCTCCATTTTCTCACTTTCCTATTCTCTCGTTCATTTTCTTCACCTCCATTTTCTCAGTTTCCTATTCTCTCGTTCATTTTCTTCACCTCCATTTTCTCACTTTCCTATTCTCTCGTTCATTTTCTTCACCTCCATTTTCTCAGTTTCCTATTCTCTCGTTCTTTTTCTTCACCTCCATTTTCTCACTTTCCTATTCTCTCGTTCATTTTCTTCACCTCCTTTTTCTCACTTTCCTATTCTCTCGTTCATTTTCTTCACCTCCTTTTTCTCAGTTTTCTATTCTCTCGTTCATTTTCTTCACCTACATTTTCTAAGTTTTCTATTCTCTCGTTCATTTTCTTCACCTCCATTTTCTCACTTCCCTTTTCTCTCGTTCATTTTCTTCACCTCCTTTTCCCTAAGTTTTCTATTCTCTCGTTCATTTTCTTCACCTCCATTTTCACAGTTTCCAATTCTCTCGTTCTTTTTCTTCACCTCCTTTTTCTCAGTTTCCTATTCTCTCGTTCTTTTTCTTCACCTCCTTTTTCTCAGTTTTCTATTCTCTCGTTCATTGTCTTCACCTCCATTTTCTCACTTTCCTATTCTCTCGTTCATTTTCTTCACCTCCTTTTTCACAGTTTTCTATTCTCTCGTTCATTTTCTTCACCTCCATTTTCTAAGTTTTCTATTCTCTCGTTCATTTTCTTCACCTCCATTTTCTCACTTTCCTATTCTCTCGTTCATTTTCTTCACCTCCATTTTCTCACTTTCCTATTCTCTCGTTCATTTTCTTCACCTCCATTTTCTGTTTCCTATTCTCTCGTTCTTTTTCTTCACCTCCTTTTTCTCACTTTCCTATTCTCTCGTTCTTTTTCTTCACCTCCTTTATCCAGTTTCAAATTCTCTCGTTCTTTTTCTTCACCTCCTTTTTCTCAGTTTCCTATTCTCTCGTTCTTTTTCTTCACCTCCTTTTTCTAAGTTTTCTATTCTCTCGTTCATTTTCTTCACTTCCTTTTTCTCGGTTTGCTATTCTCTGGTTCATTTTCTTCACCTCCATTAACTCGATTGTCCATTCTCTTGTTCATTTTCTTCACCTCCTTTTTCTCAGTTTCCTATTCTCTCTTTCATTTTCTTCACCTCCTTTTTCTCAGTTTCCTATTCTCTCGTTCATTGTCTTCACCTCCTTTTTCTTAGTTTCCTATTCTCTCGTTCATTGTCTTCACCTCCATTTTCTCACTTTCCTATTCCCTCGTTCATTTTCTTCACCTCTATTTCTCACTTTCCTATTCTCTCGTTCTTTTTCTTCACCTCCTTTTTCTCAGTTTAAAATTCTCTCGTTCATTTTCTTCACCTCCTTTTTCTCAGTTTAAAATTCTCTCGTTCTTTTTCTTCACCTCCTTTTTCTCAGTTTCCTATTCTCTCGTTCATTTTCTTCACCTCCTTTTTCTCAGTTTCCTATTCTCTCGTTCTTTTTCTTCACCTCTTTTTTCTAAGTTTTCTATTCTCTCGTTCTTTTTCTTCACCTCCTTTTTCTCACTTTCCTATTCTCTCGTTCATTTTCTTCACCTCCTTTTTCTCACTTTCCTATTCTCTCGTTCATTTTCTTCACCTCCTTTTTCTCAGTTTTCTATTCTCTCGTTCATTTTCTTCACCTCCATTTTCTAAGTTTTCTATTCTCTCGTTCATTTTCTTCACCTCCATTTTCTCAGTTTCCTATACTCTCGTTCTTTTTCTTCACCTCCTTTTTCTAAGTTTTCTATTCTCTCGTTCATTTTCTTCACCTCCATTTTCTCACTTTCCTTTTCTGTCGTTCTTTTTCTTCACCTCCTTTTTCTCACTTCCCTTTTCTCTCGTTCATTTTCTTCACCTCCATTTTCTCAGTTTCCTATTCTCTCGTTCTTTTTCTTCACCTCCTTTTTCTCACTTTCCTATTCTCTCGTTCTTTTTCTTCACCTCCTTTTTCTCACTTTCCTATTCTCTCGTTCATTTTCTTCACCTCCTTTTTCTCACTTTCCTATTCTCTCGTTCATTTTCTTCACCTACATTTTCTAAGTTTTCTATTCTCTCGTTCATTTTCTTCACCTCCATTTTCTCAGTTTCCTATTCTCTCGTTCTTTTTCTTCACCTCCTTTTTCTCAGTTTCAAATTCTCTCGTTCTTTTTCTTCACCTCCTTTTTCTCACTTTCCTATTCTCTCGTTCATTTTCTTCACCTCCTTTTTCTCACTTTCCTATTCTCTCGTTCATTTTCTTCACCTCCTTTTTCTCAGTTTTCTATTCTCTCGTTCATTTTCTTCACCTACATTTTCTAAGTTTTCTATTCTCTCGTTCATTTTCTTCACCTCCATTTTCTCAGTTTCCTATTCTCTCGTTCTTTTTCTTCACCTCCTTTTTCTCAGTTTCAAATTCTCTCGTTCTTTTTCTTCACCTCCATTTTCTCAGTTTCCTATTCTCTCGTTCTTTTTCTTCACCTCCATTTTCTCACTTTCCTATTCTCTCGTTCATTTTCTTCACCTCCTTTTTCTCACTTTCCTATTCTCTCGTTCATTTTCTTCACCTCCTTTTTCTCAGTTTTCTATTCTCTCGTTCATTTTCTTCACCTACATTTTCTAAGTTTTCTATTCTCTCGTTCATTTTCTTCACCTCCATTTTCTCACTTTCCTTTTCTGTCGTAATTTTCTTCACCTCCTTTTTCTCACTTCCCTTTTCTCTCGTTCATTTTCTTCACCTCCTTTTCCCTAAGTTTTCTATTCTCTCGTTCATTTTCTTCACCTCCATTTTCACAGTTTCCAATTCTCTCGTTCTTTTTCTTCACCTCCTTTTTCTCAGTTTCCTATTCTCTCGTTCTTTTTCTTCACCTCCTTTTTCTCAGTTTTCTATTCTCTCGTTCATTGTCTTCACCTCCATTTTCTCACTTTCCTATTCTCTCGTTCATTTTCTTCACCTCCTTTTTCTCAGTTTCCTATTCTCTCGTTCTTTTTCTTCACCTCTTTTTTCTAAGTTTTCTATTCTCTCGTTCTTTTTCTTCACCTCCTTTTTCTCACTTTCCTATTCTCTCGTTCATTTTCTTCACCTCCTTTTTCTCACTTTCCTATTCTCTCGTTCATTTTCTTCACCTCCTTTTTCTCAGTTTTCTATTCTCTCGTTCATTTTCTTCACCTCCATTTTCTAAGTTTTCTATTCTCTCGTTCATTTTCTTCACCTCCATTTTCTCAGTTTCCTATACTCTCGTTCTTTTTCTTCACCTCCTTTTTCTCAGTTTTCTATTCTCTCGTTCATTTTCTTCACCTACATTTTCTAAGTTTTCTATTCTCTCGTTCATTTTCTTCACCTCCATTTTCTCACTTTCCTTTTCTGTCGTAATTTTCTTCACCTCCTTTTTCTCACTTCCCTTTTCTCTCGTTCATTTCCTTCACCTCTTTTTTCTAAGTTTTCTATTCTCTCGTTCATTTTCTTCACCTCCATTTTCTCACTTTCCTATTCTCTCGTTCATTTTCTTCACCTCCATTTTCTGTTTCCTATTCTCTCGTTCTTTTTCTTCACCTCCTTTTTCTCACTTTCCTATTCTCTCGTTCATTTTCTTCACCTCCTTTTTCTCAGTTTTCTATTCTCTCGTTCATTTTCTTCACCTACATTTTCTAAGTTTTCTATTCTCTCGTTCATTTTCTTCACCTCCATTTTCTCACTTTCCTTTTCTGTCGTAATTTTCTTCACCTCCTTTTTCTCACTTCCCTTTTCTCTCGTTCATTTTCTTCACCTCCTTTTCCCTAAGTTTTCTATTCTCTCGTTCATTTTCTTCACCTCCATTTTCACAGTTTCCAATTCTCTCGTTCTTTTTCTTCACCTCCTTTTTCTCAGTTTCCTATTCTCTCGTTCTTTTTCTTCACTTCCTTTTTCTCAGTTTTCTATTCTCTCGTTCATTGTCTTCACCTCCATTTTCTCACTTTCCTATTCTCTCGTTCATTTTCTTCACCTCCTTTTTCTCAGTTTCCTATTCTCTCGTTCTTTTTCTTCACCTCCATTTTCTCAGTTTCCTATTCTCTCGTTCTTTTTCTTCACCTCTTTTTTCTAAGTTTTCTATTCTCTCGTTCATTTTCTCCACCTCCATTTTCACAGTTTCCAATTCTCTCGTTCTTTTTCTTCACCTCCCTTTTCCTAAGTTTTCTATTCTCTCGTTCATTTTCTTCACCTCTTTTTTCTAAGTTTTCTATTCTCTCGTTCATTTTCTTCACCTCCATTTTCTCACTTTCCTATTCTCTCGTTCATTTTCTTCACCTCCATTTTCTCAGTTTCCTATTCTCTCGTTCTTTTTCTTCACCTCCATTTTTCAGTTTCCTATTCTCTCGTTCTTTGTCTTCACCTCCATTTTCTCAGTTTCCTATTCTCTCGTTCATTTTCTTCACCTCCTTTTTCTCAGTTTCCTATTCTCTCGTTCTTTTTCTTCACCTCCTTTTTCTCAGTTTTCTATTCTCTCGTTCATTTTCTTCACCTCCATTTTCTCACTTTCCTATTCTCTCGTTCATTTTCTTCACCTCCATTTTCTCAGTTTCCTATTCTCTCGTTCATTTTCTTCACCTCCATTTTCTCACTTTCCTATTCTGTCGTTCTTTGTCTTCACCTCCATTTTCTCAGTTTCCTATTCTCTCGTTCATTTTCTTCACCTCCTTTTTCTCAGTTTCCTATTCTCTCGTTCTTTTTCTTCACCTCCTTTTTCTCAGTTTTCTATTCTCTCGTTCATTTTCTTCACCTCCATTTTCTCACTTTCCTATTCTCTCGTTCATTTTCTTCACCTCCATTTTCTCAGTTTCCTATTCTCTCGTTCATTTTCTTCACCTCCATTTTCTCACTTTCCTATTCTCTCGTTCTTTTTCTTCACCTCCTTTTTCTCAGTTTCCTATTCTCTCGTTCTTTTTCTTCACCTCCTTTTTCTCAGTTTCCTATTCTCTCGTTCTTTTTCTTCACCTCCTTTTTCTCAGTTTTCTATTCTCTCGTTCATTTTCTTCACCTCCATTTTCTCACTTTCCTATTCTCTCGTTCATTTTCTTCACCTCCATTTTCTCACTTTCCTATTCTCTCGTTCATTTTCTTCACCTCCATTTTCTCAGTTTCCTATTCTCTCGTTCTTTTTCTTCACCTCCATTTTCTCAGTTTTCTATTCTCTCGTTCATTTTCTTCACCTCCATTTTCTAAGTTTTCTATTCTCTCGTTCATTTTCTTCACCTCCATTTTCTCACTTTCCTATTCTCTCGTTCATTTTCTTCACCTCCATTTTCTGTTTCCTATTCTCTCGTTCATTTTCTTCACCTCCATTTTCTGTTTCCTATTCTCTCGTTCTTTTTCTTCACCTCCTTTTTCTGTTTCCTATTCTCTCGTTCTTTTTCTTCACCTCCTTTTTCTCACTTTCCTATTCTCTCGTTCTTTTTCTTCACCTCCTTTTTCTCAGTTTCAAATTCTCTCGTTCTTTTTCTTCACCTCCTTTTTCTCAGTTTCCTATTCTCTCGTTCTTTTTCTTCACCTCCTTTTTCTCACTTCCCTTTTCTCTCGTTCATTTTCTTCACCTCCATTTTCTCAGTTTCCTATTCTCTCGTTCTTTTTCTTCACCTCCATTTTCTCACGTTCCTATTCTCTCGTTCTTTTTCTTCACCTCCTTTTTCTAAGTTTTCTATTCTCTCGTTCATTTTCTTCACCTCCTTTTTCTCAGTTTAAAATTCTCTCGTTCATTTTCTTCACCTCCTTTTTCTCAGTTTAAAATTCTCTCGTTCTTTTTCTTCACCTCCTTTTTCTCAGTTTCCTATTCTCTTGTTCATTTTCTTCACCTCCTTTTTCTCAGTTTCCTATTCCTTCGTTCTTTTTCTTCACCTCTTTTTTCTAAGTTTTCTATTCTCTCGTTCATTTTCTTCACCTCCATTTTCTCACTTTCCTATTCTCTCGTTCATTTTCTTCACCTCCTTTTTCTCACTTTCCTATTCTCTCGTTCATTTTCTTCACCTCCTTTTTCTCAGTTTTCTATTCTCTCGTTCTTTTTCTTCACCTCCTTTTTCTCACTTTCCTATTCTCTCGTTCTTTTTCTTCACCTCCATTTTCTCACTTTCCTATTCTCTCGTTCTTTTTCTTCACCTCCTTTTTCTCAGTTTAAAATTCTCTCGTTCATTTTCTTCACCTCCTTTTTCTCAGTTTAAAATTCTCTCATTTTTTTTCTTCACCTCCTTTTTCTCAGTTTCCTATTCTCTTGTTCATTTTCTTCACCTCCATTTTCTCAGTTTCCTATTCTCTCGTTCTTTTTCTTCACCTCCTTTTTCTCAGTTTCCTATTCTCTCGTTCTTTTTCTTCACCTCCTTTTTCTCAGTTTTCTATTCTCTCGTTCATTTTCTTCACCTCCATTTTCTCACTTTCCTATTCTCTCGTTCATTTTCTTCACCTCCATTTTCTCAGTTTCCTATTCTCTCGTTCTTTTTCTTCACCTCCTTTTTCTCACTTTCCTATTCTCTCGTTCTTTTTCTTCACCTCCATTTTCTAAGTTTTCTATTCTCTCGTTCATTTTCTTCACCTCCTTTTTCTCAGTTTCCTATTCTCTCGTTCTTTTTCTTCACCTCCTTTTTCTCAGTTTCCTATTCTCTCGTTCTTTTTCTTCACCTCCTTTTTCTCAGTTTTCTATTCTCTCGTTCATTGTCTTCACCTCCATTTTCTCACTTTCCTATTCTCTCGTTCATTTTCTTCACCTCCTTTTTCTCAGTTTTCTATTCTCTCGTTCATTTTCTTCACCTCCTTTTTCTCAGTTTAAAATTCTCTCGTTCATTGTCTTCACCTCCATTTTCTCACTTTCCTATTCTCTCGTTCATTTCCTTCACCTCTTTTTTCTAAGTTTTCTATTCTCTCGTTCATTTTCTTCACCTCCATTTTCTCACTTTCCTATTCTCTCGTTCTTTTTCTTCACCTCCTTTTTCTCAGTTTAAAATTCTCTCGTTCATTTTCTTCACCTCCTTTTTCTCAGTTTAAAATTCTCTCGTTTTTTTTCTTCACCTCCTTTTTCTCAGTTTCCTATTCTCTTGTTCATTTTCTTCACCTCCATTTTCTCAGTTTCCTATTCTCTCGTTCTTTTTCTTCACCTCCTTTTTCTCAGTTTTCTATTCTCTTGTTCATTTTCTTCACCTCCATTTTCTCAGTTTCCTATTCTCTCGTTCTTTTTCTTCACCTCCTTTTTCTCAGTTTTCTATTCTCTTGTTCTTTTTCTTCACCTCCATTTTCTCAGTTTCCTATTCTCTTGTTCTTTTTCTTCACCTCCATTTTCTCACTTTCCTATTCTCTCGTTCATTTCCTTCACCTCTTTTTTCTAAGTTTTCTATTCTCTCGTTCATTTTCTTCACCTCCATTTTCTCACTTTCCTATTCTCTCGTTCTTTTTCTTCACCTCCTTTTTCTCAGTTTCAAATTCTCTCGTTCTTTTTCTTCACCTCCTTTTTCTCACTTTCCTATTCTCTCGTTCTTTTTCTTCACCTCCTTTTTCTCACTTTCCTATTCTCTCGTTCTTTTTCTTCACCTCCTTTTTCTCACTTTCCTATTCTCTCGTTCATTTTCTTCACCTCCTTTTGAGAAAAAGAACGAAAGAATAGGAAACTGAGAAAAAGGAGGTGAAGAAAAAGAACGAGAGAATAGGAAACTGAGAAAATGGAGGTGAAGAAAATGGATATAAAAGAACACTTGACAAAATGTCAAGAACGGGGAACAGGAAATTGAGAGAAAAGGAGGTGAAGAAAATGAACGAGAGAATAGAAAACTTAGAAAAAAGAGGTGAAGAAAATGAACGAGAGAATAGGAAAGTGAGAAAATGGAGGTGAAGAAAAAGAACGAGAGAATAGACAACCAAGAAAATGGAGGTGAAGAAAAGAACGGGGAACAGGAAATTGAGAGAAAAGGAGGTGAAGAAAAAGAACGACAGAAAAGGAAAGTGAGAAAATGGAGGTGAAGAAAATGAACGAGAGAATAGGAAACTTAGAAAAAGGAGGTGAAGAAAAAGAACGAGAGAATAGGAAACTGAGAAAATGGAGGTGAAGAAAATGAACGAGAGAATAGGAAAGTGAGAAAATGGAGGTGAAGAAAATGAACGAGAGAATAGGAAAGTGAGAAAATGGAGGGGAAGAAAATGAACGAGAGAATAGAAAACTTAGAAAAAGGAGGTGAAGAAAAAGAACGAGAGAATAGGAAAGTGAGAAAATGGAGGTGAAGAAAATGAACGAGAGAATAGAAAACTTAGAAAAAGGAGGTGAAGAAAATGAACAAGAGAATGGACAATCGAGTTAATGGAGGTGAAGAAAATGAACCAGAGAATAGCAAACCGAGAAAAAGGAAGTGAAGAAAATGAACGAGAGAATAGAAAACTTAGAAAAAGGAGGTGAAGAAAATGAACAAGAGAATGGACAATCGAGTTAATGGAGGTGAAGAAAATGAACCAGAGAATAGCAAACCGAGAAAAAGGAAGTGAAGAAAATGAACGAGAGAATAGAAAACTTAGAAAAAGGAGGTGAAGAAAAAGAACGAGAGAATAGGAAACTGAGAAAATGGAGGTGAAGAAAAAGAACGAGAGAATAGGAAACTGAGAAAAAGGAGGTGAAGAAAAAGAACGAGAGAATTTGAAACTGAGAAAAAGGAGGTGAAGAAAAAGAACGAGAGAATAGGAAAGTGAGAAAAAGGAGGTGAAGAAAAAGAACGAGAGAATAGGAAACAGAAAATGGAGGTGAAGAAAATGAACGAGAGAATAGGAAAGTGAGAAAATGGAGGTGAAGAAAATGAACGAGAGAATAGGAAAGTGAGAAAATGGAGGTGAAGAAAATGAACGAGAGAATAGAAAACTTAGAAAATGGAGGTGAAGAAAATGAACGAGAGAATAGAAAACTGAGAAAAAGGAGGTGAAGAAAATGAACGAGAGAATAGGAAAGTGAGAAAATGGAGGTGAAGACAATGAACGAGAGAATAGAAAACTGAGAAAAAGGAGGTGAAGAAAAAGAACGAGAGAATAGGAAACTGAGAAAAAGGAGGTGAAGAAAAAGAACGAGAGAATTGGAAACTGTGAAAATGGAGGTGAAGAAAATGAACGAGAGAATAGAAAACTTAGGGAAAAGGAGGTGAAGAAAATGAACGAGAGAAAAGGGAAGTGAGAAAAAGGAGGTGAAGAAAAAGAACGACAGAAAAGGAAAGTGAGAAAATGGAGGTGAAGAAAATGAACGAGAGAATAGAAAACTTAGAAAATGTAGGTGAAGAAAATGAACGAGAGAATAGAAAACTGAGAAAAAGGAGGTGAAGAAAATGAACGAGAGAATAGGAAAGTGAGAAAAAGGAGGTGAAGAAAATGAACGAGAGAATAGGAAAGTGAGAAAATGGAGGTGAAGAAAAAGAACGAGAGAATAGGAAACTGAGAAAATGGAGGTGAAGAAAATGAACGAGAGAATAGGAAAGTGAGAAAATGGAGGTGAAGAAAATGAACGAGAGAATAGGAAAGTGAGAAAATGGAGGTGAAGAAAATGAACGAGAGAATAGAAAACTGAGAAAAAGGAGGTGAAGAAAAAGAACGAGAGAATAGGAAACTGAGAAAAAGGAGGTGAAGAAAAAGAACGAGAGAATAGGAAACTGAGAAAAAGGAGGTGAAGAAAATGAACGAGAGAATAGGAAAGTGAGAAAAAGGAGGTGAAGAAAAAGAACGAGAGAATAGAAAACTGAGAAAAGGGAGGTGAAGAAAAAGAACGAGAGAATAGAAAACTGAGAAAATGGAGGTGAAGAAAATGAACGAGAGAATAGAAAACTTAGAAAAAGGAGGTGAAGAAAAAGAACGAGAGAATAGGAAACTGAGAAAAAGGAGGTGAAGAAAATGAACAAGAGAATAGGAAACTGAGAAAAAGGAGGTGAAGAAAAAGAACGAGAGAATAGGAAACTGAGAAAATGGAGGTGAAGAAAATGAACGAGAGAATAGAAAACTTAGAAAATGTAGGTGAAGAAAATGAACGAGAGAATAGAAAACTGAGAAAAAGGAGGTGAAGAAAATGAACGAGAGAATAGGAAAGTGAGAAAAAGGAGGTGAAGAAAAAGAACGAGAGAATTTGAAACTGAGAAAAAGGAGGTGAAGAAAAAGAACGAGAGAATAGGAAACTGAGAAAATGGAGGTGAAGAAAATGAACGAGAGAATAGAAAACTTAGAAAATGTAGGTGAAGAAAATGAACGAGAGAATAGGAAACTGAGAAAAAGGAGGTGAAGAAAAAGAACGAGAGAATTTGAAACTGAGAAAAAGGAGGTGAAGAAAAAGAACGAGAGAATAGGAAAGTGAAAAAAAGGAGGTGAAGAAAAAGAACGAGAGAATAGGAAACAGAAAATGGAGGTGAAGAAAATGAACGAGAGAATAGGAAAGTGAGAAAATGGAGGTGAAGAAAATGAACGAGAGAATAGGAAAGTGAGAAAATGGAGGTGAAGAAAATGAACGAGAGAATAGAAAACTTAGAAAATGGAGGTGAAGAAAATGAACGAGAGAATAGAAAACTGAGAAAAAGGAGGTGAAGAAAATGAACGAGAGAATAGGAAAGTGAGAAAATGGAGGTGAAGACAATGAACGAGAGAATAGAAAACTGAGAAAAAGGAGGTGAAGAAAAAGAACGAGAGAATAGGAAACTGAGAAAAAGGAGGTGAAGAAAAAGAACGAGAGAATTGGAAACTGTGAAAATGGAGGTGAAGAAAATGAACGAGAGAATAGAAAACTTAGGGAAAAGGAGGTGAAGAAAATGAACGAGAGAAAAGGGAAGTGAGAAAAAGGAGGTGAAGAAAAAGAACGACAGAAAAGGAAAGTGAGAAAATGGAGGTGAAGAAAATGAACGAGAGAATAGAAAACTTAGAAAATGTAGGTGAAGAAAATGAACGAGAGAATAGAAAACTGAGAAAAAGGAGGTGAAGAAAATGAACGAGAGAATAGGAAAGTGAGAAAAAGGAGGTGAAGAAAATGAACGAGAGAATAGGAAAGTGAGAAAATGGAGGTGAAGAAAAAGAACGAGAGAATTTGAAACTGAGAAAAAGGAGGTGAAGAAAAAGAACGAGAGAATAGGAAACTGAGAAAATGGAGGTGAAGAAAATGAACGAGAGAATAGAAAACTTAGAAAATGTAGGTGAAGAAAATGAACGAGAGAATAGAAAACTGAGAAAAAGGAGGTGAAGAAAATGAACGAGAGAATAGGAAAGTGAGAAAATGGAGGTGAAGACAATGAACGAGAGAATAGAAAACTGAGAAAAAGGAGGTGAAGAAAAAGAACGAGAGAATAGGAAACTGAGAAAAAGGAGGTGAAGAAAAAGAACGAGAGAATAGGAAACTGAGAAAAAGGAGGTGAAGAAAATGAACGAGAGAATAGAAAACTTAGAAAATGGAGGTGAAGAAAAAGAACGAGAGAATAGGAAAGTGAGAAAAAGGAGGTGAAGAAAAAGAACGAGAGAATAGGAAACTGAGAAAATGGAGGTGAAGAAAATGAACGAGAGAATAGGAAAGTGAGAAAATGGAGGTGAAGAAAATGAACGAGAGAATAGAAAACTGAGAAAAAGGAGGTGAAGAAAAAGAACGAGAGAATAGGAAACTGAGAAAAAGGAGGTGAAGAAAAAGAACGAGAGAATAGGAAACTGAGAAAATGGAGGTGAAGAAAATGAACAAGAGAATAGGAAACTGAGAAAAAGGAGGTGAAGAAAAAAAATGAGAGAATTTTAAACTGAGAAAAAGGAGGTGAAGAAAATGAACGAGAGAATAGAAAACTGAGAAAAAGGAGGTGAAGAAAATGAACGAGAGAATAGGAAAGTGAGAAGAAGGAGGTGAAGAAAATGAACGAGAGAATAGGAAACTGACAAAAAGGAGGTGAAGAAAAAGAACGAGAGAATAGGAAACTGAGAAAATGGAGGTGAAGAAAAAGAACGACAGAATAGGAAACTGAAAAATGGAGGTGAAGAAAAAGAACGAGAGAATAGGAAACTGAGAAAATGGAGGTGAAGAAAAAGAACGAGAGAATAGGAAACTGAGAAAAAGGAGGTGAAGAAAATGAACGAGAGAATAGGAAACTGAGAAGAAGGAGGTGAAGAAAATGAACGAGAGAATAGGAAACTGACAAAAAGGAGGTGAAGAAAAAGAACGAGAGAATAGGAAACTGAGAAAATGGAGGTGAAGAAAATGAACGAGAGAATAGGAAAGTGAGAAAATGGAGGTGAAGAAAATGAACGAGAGAATAGAAAACTTAGAAAAAAGAGGTGAAGAAAATGAACGAGAGAATAGGAAACTGAGAAAATGGAGGTGAAGAAAATGAACGAGAGAATAGAAAACTTAGAAAATGGAGGTGAAGAAAATGAACGAGAGAATAGAAAACTGAGAAAAAGGAGGTGAAGAAAATGAACGAGAGAATAGGAAAGTGAGAAAATGGAGGTGAAGACAATGAACGAGAGAATAGAAAACTGAGAAAAAGGAGGTGAAGAAAAAGAACGAGAGAATAGGAAACTGAGAAAATGGAGGTGAAGAAAATGAACGAGAGAATAGGAAACTGAGAAAAAGGAGGTGAAGAAAAAGAACGAGAGAATAGGAAAGTGAGAAAAAGGAGGTGAAGAAAAAGAACGAGAGAATAGGAAACTGAGAAAATGGAGGTGAAGAAAATGAACGAGAGAATAGAAAACTTAGAAAATGGAGGTGAAGAAAATGAACGAGAGAATAGAAAACTTAGGAAAAGGGAGGTGAAGAAAAAGAACGAGAGAATTGGAAACTGTGAAAATGGAGGTGGAGAAAATGAACGAGAGAATAGAAAACTTAGAAAAAAGAGGTGAAGAAAAAGAACGAGAGAATAGGAAACTGAGAAAATGGAGGTGAAGAAAATGAACGAGAGAATAGGAAAGTGAGAAAATGGAGGTGAAGAAAATGAACGAGAGAATAGGAAAGTGAGAAAATGGAGGTGAAGAAAATGAACGAGAGAATAGGAAACTGAGAAAATGGAGGTGAAGAAAAAGAACGAGAGAATTTTAAACTGAGAAAAAGGAGGTGAAGAAAAAGAACGAGAGAATAGGAAAGTGAGAAAATGGAGGTGAAGAAAAAGAACGAGAGAATAGAAAACTTAGAAAAAGGAGGTGAAGAAAAAGAACGAGAGAATAGGAAAGTGAGAAAAAGGAGGTGAAGAAAAAGAACGAGAGAATTTGAAACTGAGAAAAAGGAGGTGAAGAAAAAGAACGAGAGAATAGGAAACTGAGAAAATGGAGGTGAAGAAAATGAACGAGAGAATAGAAAACTTAGAAAATGTAGGTGAAGAAAATGAACGAGAGAATAGAAAACTGAGAAAAAGGAGGTGAAGAAAATGAACGAGAGAATAGGAAAGTGAGAAAAAGGAGGTGAAGAAAATGAACGAGAGAATAGGAAAGTGAGAAAAAGGAGGTGAAGAAAAAGAACGAGAGAATAGGAAAGTGAGAAAAAGGAGGTGAAGAAAAAGAACGAGAGAATAGGAAACTGAGAAAATGGAGGTGAAGAAAATGAACGAGAGAAAAGGGAAGTGAGAAAAAGGAGGTGAAGAAAAAGAACGACAGAAAAGGAAAGTGAGAAAATGGAGGTGAAGAAAATGAACGAGAGAATAGAAAACTTAGAAAAAGGAGGTGAAGAAAAAGAACGAGAGTATAGGAAACTGAGAAAATGGAGGTGAAGAAAATGAACGAGAGAATACAAAACTTAGAAAATGGAGGTGAAGAAAATGAACGAGAGAATAGAAAACTGAGAAAAAGGAGGTGAAGAAAATGAACGAGAGAATAGGAAAGTGAGAAAAAGGAGGTGAAGAAAATGAACGAGAGAATAGGAAAGTGAGAAAAAGGAGGTGAAGAAAAAGAACGAGAGAATAGAAAACTTAGAAAAAAGAGGTGAAGAAAAAGAACGAGAGAATAGGAAACTGAGAAAAAGGAGGTGAAGAAAATGAACGAGAGAATAGGAAACTGAGAAAAAGGAGGTGAAGAAAAAGAACGAGAGAATTTTAAACTGAGAAAAAGGAGGTGAAGAAAATGAACGAGAGAATTTTAAACTGAGAAAAAGGAGGTGAAGAAAAAGAACGAGAGAATAGGAAAGTGAGAAATAGAGGTGAAGAAAATGAACGAGGGAATAGGAAAGTGAGAAAATGGAGGTGAAGACAATGAACGAGAGAATAGGAAACTAAGAAAAAGGAGGTGAAGACAATGAACGAGAGAATAGGAAACTGAGAAAAAGGAGGTGAAGAAAATGAAAGAGAGAATAGGAAACTGAGAAAAAGGAGGTGAAGAAAATGAACAAGAGAATGGACAATCGAGTTAATGGAGGTGAAGAAAATGAACCAGAGAATAGCAAACCGAGAAAAAGGAAGTGAAGAAAATGAACGAGAGAATAGAAAACTTAGAAAAAGGAGGTGAAGAAAAAGAACGAGAGAATAGGAAACTGAGAAAATGGAGGTGAAGAAAAAGAACGAGAGAATAGGAAACTGAGAAAAAGGAGGTGAAGAAAAAGAACGAGAGAATTTGAAACTAAGAAAAAGGAGGTGAAGAAAATGAACGAGAGAATTTGAAACTGAGAAAAAGGAGGTGAAGAAAATGAACGAGAGAATAGGAAACTTAGAAAAAGGAGGTGAAGAAAATGAACGAGAGAATAGGAAACTGAGAAAAAGGAGGTGAAGAAAAGAACGAGAGAATTCAAAACAGAAAATGGAGGTGAAGAAAAAGAACGAGAGAATAGACAACCAAGGAAATGGAGGTGAAGAAAAAGAACAAGAGAATAGAAAACTTAGAAAAAGGAAGTGAAGAAAATGAACGAGAGAATAGGAAACTGAGATAAAGGAGGTGAAGAAAATGAACGAGAATAGAAAACTTAGAAAAAGGAGGTGAAGAAAAAGAACGAGAGAATAGGAACGTGAGAAAATGGAGGTGAAGAAAATGAACGTGAGAATTGGAAACTGAAAATGGAGGTGAAGAAAATGAACGAGAGAATAGAAAACTTAGGAAAAGGGAGGTGAAGAAAAAGAACGAGAGAATTGGAAACTGTGAAAATGGAGGTGAAGAAAATGAACGAGAGAATAGAAAACTTAGGAAAAATGAGGTGAAGAAAATGAACGAGAGAATAGGAGACTGAGAAAATGGAGGTGAAGAAAATGAACGAGAGAATAGGAAACTGAGAAAATTGAGGTGAAGAAAATTGATATAAAAGAACACTTGACAAAATGGAGGTGAAGAAAAGAACGGGGAACCGGAAATTGAGAGAAAAGGAGGTGAAGAAAATGAACGAGAGAATAGAAAACAGAAAATTGAGGTGAAGAAAATGAACAACATAATAGAACACTGAGAAAATGGAGGTGAAGAAGAACAAGAACGTGAGAATAGAACACCGAGAAAATGGAGGTGAAGTAAAAAAAGAACGAAATAGAACATTGAGAAAATGGAGGTGAAGAAAATGACCAAGGATAGAAAAATTACAAAAGGAGAAGAAAGAGAATGAGAGACTGGAAAAAGGAGAAAAAGGAGGTGAAGAAAAAGAACAAAAGAATAGAAGAGAAAAAGGAGGAGAAATAAAATAGAAGAGCGAATGAACAATACAACAACAACAGAACCAGGATAACAAGAAGGTGAAGAAAATGAACGATAGCACTATAACATAAGAAACAGGAAGTGAAGAATGTAACGATAGAATGAGAACGTGAGAAAAAGGAGGTGAAGACAATGACCGATAGAATGAGAACGTGAGAAAAAGGATGTGAAAAAGCCCCCCACTGGGCAACAGGGGAGAAAGGGGATACAATCTTTGAAGATTTAATATTTAAGATACTTTATTCTAGTCAGTTTGCATGCAATTCACAGCAATCACATGTCAGACACACAAACATGCACTTACAGAGGAGTGCATGTGGCGCTCTGTTACAACTGTTATTTTACTTCCCTCTAATGTATAATTTTCTAGTTTTCTGATGAATGGATGCTAGATGATAGTGCTTGGTATGTTGTTTTTACTGTATGTGTATTTTATTTATTACACTTAAATATATATTTATATTCAAAAAGGTGACAAGGGAGAGAATTTTTTTTTTTTTGTGGTTTCATGATTTTACTTTCTACGGGTGCCGTAGAATGGCCATTCTACAGCACCTGTGAAGAAGTTGGGGGTTCGGTGCCTTGCTCAGGGGCACCTCGGCAGTGCCCTGCAGGCAAACTGGCAACTCACCAGTCCACTTACTTGGTCCATACAGGACTCGAACCAGTGACCCTCCGGCCACCCCCTTATAGAAAGCACAACGTAAAAAGAAAAGAGGACAAATAGAACGCAAGAATGAGAGAAATACATGACAAAATGAGAAAATGGGAAAGAATGACAGAATGAGATAGAAAGGATAGAAAGAGCACAATGACTTTCTCTGTTTTTGTAGTTGTTTAACTTGTGCTATAACTTTTCAGCTATATCAACCTTAACTACAACAGAAGACGACAATCTGCTGATCCTCAGTTAAACCACATTTATTCACAGCCAGTTTAAGGTCAAGGCTCCTCCAGGGGCCACAATGTAACATTCATCCGTCTGAGCACAGGCAGCTAGCAGTGTCCAGCGTCTGTCCAGCAGACACACACATTGCAGTCTAAACAGACGTGAGTATGCATTGAGGGGATGCAGCGCTGACCGGGGGGGGGGGGGTCACAAATCAGATTTGTGAATAGGAAACAAAGCAGGAACATGAAATAACATGAACATTTTAATCATTCATGGGCTATGCAAATGTTTTATGTAATTTGAAAATGTGTATTCTACAGTTCAATTACAAAATCGCAATTACATTATTGCATACAAATATTAAAACAACTACTAAAATCTACAAAAAATCTTTAAAAACCCTCACAAATAAACAGAAAGCAAAAGCCGTTTGTAAACACCTAAGTAAAAAGGTATTATAAATATCCATGAAATAGAGTGATCCTCTCTCAGGACAGAAGAACTCACAGACAGTCTGACACCAGCGTCAAAAACCAATCAATGACCCTGCAGTCATCACAATTCATTAATAGGCAGGAGGTGTTTAACCCACAATCTCTCTTGCTGCCGCTTCCAACTTCTCTACGGCATTTCTGAGGTTGCTGCAGAGCCGATGGGATGGGGCTGGTGGGAACAGGGTGACGGCTGGGGTTTGTCAAACAAAAGTAGAATGCAGAGGAAAAGGCCTCCGGCGCAGTTAGGTGAACTCAGGAATCCATAGTGGTTTTCCTCGCCATTACCTGTGAGCCTCCTGTGTCGGCGTCGATGTCTCAGTCTGCAGAGCTGTCTTCTGAACTCTCGCCTGCTGCTCTCCAGTTTTTCCTCCTCTTTCTTTGAGCGTCTGACCCCGAGTCGGAGCCTTTGTCCATCTTTCTCTTCTTCGGTCGGCGCGTCCTCCTTTGCCCATCTCCCTCCTCGCCGCTCCCGCTACTGCATTCTTCTTCTCTGCTTTTACTTCTTGCACCTTTCTTGTCTTTGTGCCTAGCTTTGCTCTTTTTCCTCCTCTGCTTGGCTTTGGAGCCGCTGCCATCATCACTGCTGCTGTCACTGCTGCTGTCGCTGCTGGAACATGTCGCCTTCTTTCGCTTTTTCTTCTCTTCCTTCTTTTTCTTTTTCTTCTGTCGGGAAGATTTCTTGGAAGGTTTCGACAAACCTGACTCTGTGTTGGATCTGGACCTTTTCATTTTGCTGTGCCCATTCTTCTTGGTGCCGCCGGCTCTTTCACTACAAGACAAAAGAAAGGCCAATAAATGTACAGTCATCAATCAGTTGTGTTCACTGGTCGAGTCATAGTGTGCCAAAGAAAACCACAAAATGTGTCAGCCAGCAACAGGGAGGTTAATGGTTAAGTATTGATTAGTTTCCCTTAAGAATGTTATAATATAGCAGCCGTCTGACCTGTCAGACAGCAAGTCTAGTCGTTCGTTTCACTGGAGAAACTAAACAATCACCCCCTGTTGTGTATAAATCACAATCTTATATGGCAATAAAATCATTCAGTATAACTGTGTGTGTTATAATCAGATAGTGTGTGAAAAATCCTTCACGTTGGTAAGAAAACTGTGATTGAACTCTTGTAGAGGTTAGGGCATATAGGTGTGGAAAGCTGTGCAGGCACTGTGACGGGGGGGGGGGAGAGAAAAGGTCAGTTAATACTTGGAAAGTCCAGCGATACCTTAAGGGTGTATAGACTTTGGGTTTGGACACCTGGATGGTTATGTGACATGTTTGTAACACTGTTTGACACAGGCAACACCCAGGAGGCACCAATATGGGCACAAGGGTGTAACAATGTGGAAATGGCCGACAAGAAAATAAGCCACATATGGGCATGCATATAGAAAAAGCTACTCTACCCTACTGATCCTAGGAGGGACTGTTTTGAGTGTATAAACGATGATGTTCAAAGCTTAGAAATACTTGATTCTCACTGTTTGTTTGCAATAAACTGAACCCCACCTGATTCTACCTGGTTGAACTTCTTCCTTTGACTTCTACTTTTGAGAATCTTTACGAAAGACCTTTCCTGGCCTGATCTGAAGGCTTCGTTCCTCAACACTTCCAATTTCTAGATTATCTCATACGAAACAGAAACGTACTGTTATACTATTCCAAAAGATGAGCCTCCTTCACACAGAGTTAGCAGAACACTGGGAGGAAATGTTACGCAACTGTTCTGGCTTTGTGCGAGTTTGTCCATCAACCCCATCCCCACCGGAATTGTGTTTACATCTGCACACACCCCAGTGCCCCTTGGCGTTCCCGTTAGGACCTTGTTCATGCCATGCAAAGCTGCGAGCGCTGCCAAAGGGCAAAGCTTTGAGCGTCCAGTGTTGCCTCGGGTGGATTAACACCGGAGTCGTTTGAAAACCTCCTGCAAACACAGAAAGAGAAGTGGGGCTTGCAGAGGACGACGCCTGCGGTTCGGACAACGTGTTGCTGTTGGCTATTCGCAGGCACGTTTGCGGAAAGGAGGCTCTGTTTGATCGGGGCTTGAAGAAGGAGCCCTTCCAAAGCGCTAGGATGAATCAATTCATGCTGAGTAGGTGGAATCATAGAGGAAACACCATTGACCCCCCTAAAACACCACACACCATCACCAACTGGAGGTATTGATTGTGTTATTTGGGTCTAAAGTCTTTTTGTCAGATTCCTCTTGACATAAAGAGGTTTGCATCCAATTCAGCAAAAAGCATGTTTTAAAAAGTGACACTGTTGCTTTAATTTCACGAAACTGAATTTACTTGATGCGGCAGGAAAATACTTAAAATTCAGAGTGTGATCTTGTCTTACCCGTCACTTTGAAACTCTTCGGGATAGAGCTCCTTGAAGCCACTGTGTCCCCATCTGTTGTGTGAACACAGAGCGAGCAGCAGTCATTTCCCAGAGCATACCAACCTTAATAAATTGAGGAGGAAAACTGAGCCGCTTACCTGTCAGCATCGTTTTCTTCAAATTCGTACAATTTGCGAGTCCAGTACCGAGCCTCCCTGTCATCGTGGCCCGACGATCTCTCTGCGCTCCCGCCGACGTCCTGGGAATAATCAGCCACTCGATCACAGTGCATAGCGCCCCTGGAAGACAAGCGTGATTGATAGGTCAGCGTCGCTCTACGTTAGAGGCCCAGAATGAGCTCTGGGGGACGGCTGAGTCCACATTAAAAACAGCGACGCTCGCTGCTCTCACCTCATGCAGTCCGATGACAAATGTTTTTGGCTGGACGTTTGTTTCTGCCAGTCTCTCATTTTCCACATCTCAGATTCCTCCTGGATCTGCAGAGTCACACACACAGGTTAGAGCACACACACTCACACAAACAGTCATCCTTCCTGTCTCCTCTCTCTTTCTCTTGTCACAGCCTTCAACTGTTTCGCTCCTTCTTCTCCCCATCCATCCCTAACACACACACACACACCGTACACACACACAATCATTCTATCTCAGTCACACACACACACACATTCCTACGTTCACATTTTTCACTCAAACACTTTCCCTAGTTTTAGCTTCCCACATACAGACATGCTGTCTCTCACCCAACACACGATTCTACCTGCCATTCTTGCTCGCTCTCTTTCACACACACACACACACACACACACACACGTCCTCACTCTCTCTATCTTTCATTCACAGCAACTATGTACTGTATTGTACAGTGATTGAGGCAGTAAATCACGCTTAGTTCTCCCCCTCACACACACGGACACACACACTTACCTTATTGTGAGCATCTGTGTGCCGGATCACATTCCTCAACAGCAGCTTACCCATCGGGAGCCGCGCCATGGTGAAGTTAAAATGAACGAATCGAACCTCTGACTTAATGTAAAGGCACAAACAAACAAAGCGGATGTTTGTTACTAAGCCTTGAGACAGCAGAGCAACATGTAGCACCGTGTTAGCTTAGACCGCTAGCGTCCACGTTGGCGAGGTCAAACTTGGTCATTCAGAAGCGAAAACACATCGTAAGAAACTCGACTGGCCGAATACAAACTAACACATAAACCCCCGCCGAATAAACTCTTCCACGGCCGTGCCAGAAGGTTGATTAAGCTTTTAAAAAGTGTGGCGTTCAAGAACCACAACAACACAACCGCTACTTTACTTCCGCCGTTATGACGTGGCACGTATGAAGAGCGGCGCTGTGATTGGCTGAGCGACGGGACCATTCACTTACATGATCATGACGTCACGTTAGTGTTATTCAACAAACTTAACGTAAAAAAACGTTTTTGTCAGCCTGTAGCTGTAGCGACTTGATGACGCGAGTTGTTCTCTGTAAAAACAAGTTAAAAATATGAAAGAATGTAATAGAATAGAATAGAATAGAATAGAATAGATTCTAACCTTTAGATTTTTTTCAATTGAAACATATGACTTTATTCTCGAATTGTTAACATAACAATAACATCATTTTTGCTTTAAATCTCTTGATTTACTAAGTAACTATAACCATATTCTTTTCTAAATGATGCAACAACAATCAATGGGATAACTAGGGAACAATAAGAATTGATGCCTTGCGCTTGGTGTGAGTGTGAGTGTGTGTGTTTGAAGGCCAGTGACATTAAGCAGAAATAGAAGTCTTGTTTTCGCCGCTCGCTGAATGATGGGTTTTAACCAAATATGATGGTGACCATGCAAACAATTTGTTCTATGTCAGCAGCTAATTAGATTTACAAATTGGCCCCCCGTGTGGCGTCCCTGTGGCACACCGGCTTTCTTCTTACCTCCTGGTGGTGAAATGACTTTCTGGCCACGCTCTGAACAGCAAAGTCAACTCCTCACAATTTCACTATTAAAGAAACTCATAGCTTCCTTCACACCTCCCCCATCTTCCTGTTACTCCTCAGCCGAATCTTCATTCTTCTTGCTTTGTGTTTGAGTTTGCCCTTGTCTTTTTAATATTGTTCAGGAGCCAAAGATGTAAGACAAAGGAACCAGCGTGCAAAAAAGAACAGAGGAGCAGAAATAGGAAGGTTGTTTGAGGATAGGCTGGGAAAGAAGACTGCTAACTTTGCTATCTGAAATCATCTCGTTCTCATCTACCAACTCTCTCCCTCTCTCTTTCTCATTCCTGGCATACAAACAACAGACTGGTGGAGCTGTAAGTGGGTCAGGATCTCTTTTCAAAGTCCCCAGGTGCTTAAGGAAAAGGAAAAGAAAGACACCGCAGAGAAAATATAATCTCTTAAGGACAAAATGAGCACAAATCCATATCCTGACACAAACAGAAGTGTGTTAGCCTTAACCCAAGAAGAAGAAAGGAAGGAGACTCATGCACATGTGTACAAGAATGTTAAAACTCAGTTTAAATAAATGAATTGATTGTTATTTCAAACAACATACATGCGCCATAATGCGATTTCATCTTAAATCTGAATCAATAAAAATTTGCATAATTCTCTGACATATGCCAATTTCAATCTAATCATGATGTTTACATGTATTGCCTTAATTGGATTATAATCAAAGAGTTACATCCATACATACATACCTGTCAACACACTGTGTATATTTACTCTATTTGCTGTTCAAATAGTGAGACTGCATGTTGGAGTTTGGTAAATGTGGACTCGCTTCTATTTAACAGGTGGATGTGGAAATCATTTTCTCAGTTTTGGAACATTACAACCCAAAACCTCTGACACCTGGTGGAGCTCAGCCACCAAATGTGCCGAGTGAAGTTTGACAGCACGAGTTATACGATTTGCACTGCCGCTTGTTCCCACAGCAACAGTCCTCTGTGTTCAATCTACAGACACACATTTGTTTTGCTTCTCTTTGCCCCATTAGTATCTTTGCACAGATCCTGAGCTCAGGCATGAGTGCGCTCTGATCGACCATATCTGCAGACATGAGTGAATGTCATCCAAATACTCACGTTACTTTATACTTGATGTTTTCCTTTACACAGCAGCAGGACTTAACCGGCTGTGTGACACATAGACCAACTGACAAGAAATGACCAACTAGCAAAATGATATAAACTAAAGTAATCTATTATTGAAGAATCGTTCTGATATTCTTCTGCGTGTTCGTTTGTGGTGAATCAAGAGGAAAAGATGAGGCAAAGATGAACTGGAATCTTCAGGAGAGCTTTACTGGAATAAGACCTTGGACAGCGCTGGTTCCAACTCTGGCATGCACCAAAGAAGGACAATCAAATATCTCCGTGCTGCCCTATTTATCCCGCATATACAGGGCATCTACATAATATTCTAATTCACTGATGACAATGTAGTTTAACTGTTATCTATTGGTCAGCCGGCTTCAAGAGGGGCAGCGCTAAGATTCAAATCTGAGGGATGAACAGATGTCTGTGGGGGAAAGTAGAATTCTCTTTGTGTAAATTAAAGAACAATAGTATAGTGAAATTAGCCCTTTGATCTGAAGAAGCTCCCCCTGACTGCCCGTCTATGCAAACCCCCTCTCTTCCTTCTTCCTGGCCACAGATGTTTGAGGCTTTGATAAAGTGTATTAGAGTGAGTCCTTCACCTAATGGCAGATATGTGTTATCCAGCCCTCCTGGAGAGAGAGAGAGAGACGCTGTAGATGCTTGTGTGTATTATCTCCAGACTTTCCCGGGGATAGCCATTTGGTTACTTGACTTCAGTTACTGGATTAGTTATATGTGTATTGACATTATTTGTTATATTCCAACACTATCAAAACATGTCGCCTACTGTCCTTCCTTCAACTTATCAATATGTTTGTAAATTTTGTGTATTAAGATGATTGAGCATTTAAATATTTTTGGGATATTATGCTGAAATGTCACATTTTGACAATACATAGATCAATAATCCTTCTCTTTTTTCCTGAGGATTGCTTGTGTTCATGCAGTGCACTTGCTATTCACTGTGAACAGTGAACATATCTGAAGGAGCTGTGCCTGCAGGCCAGCTGACTTGTGCATTCCATAAATATCCTCTTCTGCTTGCAGACTTCCAAGTAAAGCCATACTTTCCTTTAAGTTTGGCAATATATATCATCAACCACACACGTTTCGACTTGTTTGCTGACGTGTTGTTTTGCAAGCCTGTGATTCTTTCCCCCACAGAAAGCTGAGTGCACCATACGCTGTAGATCTCCATGCCTGTTTTTCAACCCATATGTTCAGGATTATAATGCACCATTTCAGCTGCAGTGATATATAGCACACAAAGACCAAAGGGAAAGAGAGAGAGAGAGAGAGAGAGAGAGAGAGAGAGAGAGAGGGAGGTACAGAGAGAGAGAAAACCTCCCCCTCCTCCTTGTGAGAAGAGAGAGCAGTGGGCAAAGGAAGGAGGAGGAATGAGGGAGGGGGAGGGTAAACACACCCAGACAGCCATGTCTGACATCCTCGCTCCCTGAAAGAAGGAAGGACTGATACAAAACCGCGTGCGACGGGGCAGAAGAGAACGAGTGAGGGAGGGAGGGCAGGGGCAGAAACAGAGCAGAGGGGAAGAAAGGGTGAAAAGATGCACAAGAGCTGCATCAGTTCTTGTCCTCCAAGAACAAAAAACATTGTGTTCCTGAATGGGAGCTGGTGAGCTCAACCACAAGGCGAGTGCAATGAGAAACCATGCAGACTTCAGCCTCTCTCTCTCTACCTCCCTCTCTCTCTCTCTCTCCCTCTTTCTCCCTCTCTCTCTGTCTGTCTCAGGAGTCAGGACTGAGCCACGCAATGATTTAGTGGGAGAGCTCAGGGCTTTGATTAGGCTTTGGAGCGTTGTGTTTTTTAGGAATATGCTGCTGGAGAGGATTTGATGTGCTGTTTTTTGTTTCCTCTCTGACTGAACACAGTGTGCGACGTGGAGGCTGCTCCAGCTGCTGCTCCCTCCCCGCTGCCTCTGTTTGGGCTATGGTCCTGACTGAGAAGCAGGGCATCACCCAGATGCAGGGCACTGACTGTATGGGAGGTTAACAGTGTGACCACCAGCATGGGAGCCAAACAGATGAAATGGTAAGCCCAAGATCTCCTTATTACATTTCCTACAATACATGTGTCCAGATAGTAGCAGAAGTAGCTTCTGTGGATGAGTGGCAGACACACTATGGGCCTGATCGGACCAGACAATATCATCTTCATCAGCATGTTTGTCTTTACGGTCTCAAATTCTCCTCATACCGCAATTCTGAAGTCTTTTGTTCCAGTGTGTACAGTATGCTAGGTGTGGGTGTGTCCCAGTGCCATTTGGAGATGCGTGTTTACGACAGAGAGCCGTAAGCCTGCCATTGCCTAGCAACCAGCCTAGCAAGTCTATCCTCCATTAGCAGATCCGGTGGAAATCTTTAATTGGAAATGGCAGCAGAATATCAAACATTCACTCAGAGGTCACTTAATTAGATACGCCTACTGTGCTTTTAATGCTTCCTTTGCGAAGCTGATAATGGTCAGTATTTATTGAGGCTGTGGCAGAGAGAAGCCAAGTCAACTCAGTGGTAATTGTTGTGGTCACAGTTAATGGTGTTGTCATGTACGACTGCATTGTACTGAAAGGTGTCTCATATTGTCCAACCTATTCACACACAAAAGGGGGGCAGAATATGAGAAACATGAACACCATGAGCTCAACAAAGCTTGACAAAGGTACGATTTAGTTACACTGTACAAACAGGTGTTTCTAATAAAATGACCACAGAATGTAAGTTTCTTGTTGTGCTTTGGAGAGCTCTGAAATATTGCCTGTGTACGTTTTAAAATGGCAGGTCTGGTAAATTACCAGATAGAGCAGGAAATGCTACTAAAAGTACAAATTAGAGGGTAAATGTTCACTTAAAGCAACCTTCAACTGCTCAATAGCAATGATTATCCTCCTCCTCCTCCACATCTCTTGCAAATCCCAGATTGTCTCATAAGGTTGATATCTTTATGTGTGGTGCTTCTTTTGGCGCCACACGTCATCCAGGAGCATTCCAAAATAAAATAAAGGTTATTGACCTGCAATGTCAAGAGATCTCTTGACATTGTCATGGTCTGCAACTGAAAAGATGAGCTAGAAGTAGAAGGAGCTGCTTTGACTCCACAGCACTTGAGAATAATCACAACTTAATCTTATTAAAAAATAGGGTCAGTCCGCAATTTTATCCGCTCTTTATCAGACTCTGGGAGGAACTCCAGCTGAAGTTTCATCTCATTCAACTCCTCTAATTAAAAGATTAGGCAAGGTTCATACTTTTCCAAAGTCATCAGCACATTATTAGGCTCACATGATTATAACTGTAGGAATACGTACGGTTGACTTAAATTTTATCCCGTAGAGTTGCAGTGTGAACTGAAAAGTGACCAGGGATACAAGTGTCACTGTTTACTGGGTCTTAGTGTTGTGGTTTAGCTTACACTGAGTAATGCTATTAGATAAGCAGAAAATCTCATCAGCAGTAATCTAAATCTGGCTGCATGTTCAATGGGAGGACACTCGAACCATGCAAATGCAATCTTTCAGGACATTCCTTGCTTCTCAGCACAGTTTAAGCCCAGAGTGCACACAGTATATTTTTACTCATGCCTACTGATGCTTTTCTATCCGTTTGTATGGCACGAAGTCAAGGTTCGCTTCCACACACACACACGCAGGCTGATTTTCCCAGGAAAAAATTCCCTGTCAAAGGCTCGAGCATAGTGCCACAGGTCACAGGTCACCTTAGCTATATCTCATTTCTACAAACTGGGAGTGAACTGAGTAAAGATGACAGCAGGCCTGAAAACCTCAGGGAACTCTCGAAAATGCACTCCGATGGCATAAGTCAACGCAAACTGTGAGAAAAAGCAAAGCAGCCATTGAGAAACTATAGAAGCATTATGTTTGGGAATTGCTGCCCGAGGCGAAGAAAACTATGTCGAGCATTTCCTGTTAGAAAACGACAGATGTGCATGAATCCGTGCTCCCTCTGTGTCTTCTCCGAACACACTGCAATCCTATTCTAGTTCGTCTCCTCATTGGCTTTGTTAAATGCTATACTGACAGTCTACGCTCTCTATATATGTACACTATACTTGTAAATAATGACAGGGTTTCACATTTTCTGTCCAGATGGGACTAATGTACATATTTGCGCTCCGCAGGGTAGGATTTCTAAATTCTACTGTATAGCTCTCATTTATGTGGCGAGGAGATTCATTTGGCACGAGCTCATTTCTGTCTTTGCCCACCATCTGTTCCAGTCTCAGCTCTGCCAGCCCCGCTCACACCCCCAAAGAGGAGTATGTTATCACCCAGTCCACCGACACCCCTCAAGACGAAGCTGTCAATGATCAGTCTGAGCACCAGGGGGAACCACAGGATGACAAATCTCAGCTGACAGAGAAGAAATCTGTCACAGGTCGGTTGGCTGCAGATCAGCTTGAATGCACATCAGCGATGCTGTGTATCCCTGCCAGTGATGCCAACGTCCCCATGCCTCATCTCTCTCCTCTCTCTCCTCTCTCTCCTCTCTCTCCTCTCTCTTACTCGCTTTCTCGCTCTCTTGCCCTCTGTGCTCTCCCTTTCAGAAGAGGTGACGCTCTGTGGGCTGGTGTGCCCCTCCCTGGGGAATGACGGGCAAGAAGAGGAGAAGTCCTGGGAGGAGCAGCTGGAAGTCCACCAGGAGCAGCTGGAGAAGGAAATGCAGGAGGCCAGGAGGATGGTGTTCCGCCTGCAGGTACACACTGCCACTTTAAACACCACAGTTAACAGTAGATTCAAATGTGTGATGTAAGGGTGCAATCCTTTTTGGACCATAATACATCCCTGCGTTGAGGAAGTTCTCCTGCTTCTCAAGGTTCAATCCTTTTTGGACCATAATACATCCCTGCGTTGAGGAAGTTCTCCTGTTCTCGAGGTTCAATCCTTTTTCAGATAGCAGTCACGGTTTTTGCGTGAGAGCCATTTGTTCCACATGTGGTTTTCAGGCATCTTCTGCCTTCATACTGACTCAGCTCTGTGTCTCTGCTTAATTGACTGCACCTGTTGTTTGTAAACAAACACCAGCTTCAAAGCTTTGAGCTTTAGCTGTCACTGAAAATGCTTACAACCTCTTCATTCATTCAGGTACAGAAAACATTCAGACATTTTTCAGGTCTTTACACTTCAATCTTTCAGGCACTTCTTCAGGATTCAGCAAAATCTTCAGAGTTTACAGTCACAGCCCATTTTCTTCAGGAAATGCATTTCTAGTTAAGATATGAATTATCACCATACAACAACAAAATTGACTTGAATTTCAGATGCCTTATGTCATTATGGGTTTGTAGGTGAATATTCCTGGAATTTATGTGATTGAGTCATAAACTTTTGTCCAACCCCTTGTTTGCTGTTTGGGTAATCTGTTTATCCATTGTAAACATGTTCAATTATCTCTAGCAAACATAAATTAAAGCTCCAGCGTCATAGTCAAAACACTTTTTGGCTTGAATTTGCCGAAACACCCATTATATAACACAGGAATAACAGGAATCCATAAATTGAGTGCTCTTTGAAAAGTCTCTATAGCGCCTCCTACTGACAGAATCTGATTGAGTACAAAGTTTTAAGCTCGAATAATGTCGCAATTTTCCACAGGGAGAGTTGCTGCTTTGAAAACAATATTTTATCCAAATTTGCTAAATTTAGAGGTGGCTTTATGAGGGAGCATTATTTAAGTTAAGTCAAGTGAAGTTTATTTGTGCAGCCCATTATCACATGCGTACTCACACAACAAATGGTTGCCGACCTTAGAAAAAGCTCTCTACGAAGACAATGAAAAACCGCTTAAAAGACCTCAAAATGTAAGAGGGAAGAAAGGAGGAAAGCTTTGGTGAGGAAACTCAAAGAGAGGTAACAAAAGGAGAGAAGTGAGAGAGAGAGAGAGAGAGAGAGAGACAGAGAGAGAGAGAGAGAGAGAGAGAGTGCTTTCATCCTGTATATTTATGAATCACCATCCAGTCATTAAAATTTAATTTTTTTATAAACTTTTCTGTGCTGTATCAACTTAGTGTTGAAGTTCTTCACAGGCCTTTGATGTGTGTAATGTGTGTGTCTGTGTGTGACTACCTCAGGCACTGCTTCTCCACGGGTCTCTGCCTGAAGAGGACCAGGACGGGTCTGTGAGCTTCGGTGACAGCCGAGCTAACGCCGAGCAGCAGCTGGTACGGCGCCCCCTCTCTGCTAACTCGTGACTGTGTGTGAAGTGTCAGCGTGTCAGGCTCTCTTCTCCCCTGTGATGATGTTTCCAGCCGTCACTCTCAGCCTCAGAGTGGCCACTGTAGAGCACAAATGAATCTCTGTGATCTGCCTCCTCGCACGCTGACATTTTCCCATTCTCTAATTACGCTGTCCTTACGGTCTGTCTTTGAAGGTACTAATCCGCAGTCGACTGGACCAAAGTGTGGAGGAAGCCCTTGATCTCAAGGTACTGTCTGTGCTTAATTAGTTCTAATATAGATGAGCTGTCATGTGACCAAAGGGCCTCCATCTCTAATGCCTCTGCTCATTTGTTTGGCTCTTAGAGAGAACTCCTGAGACACAAACAGGATGTACGCCACATTCAGGCCATCAAGGTAAAACTGTTAATCTGATTTTGGCCTTTGAGTTTCAATTAAATTGATTAAACCTAAGCTGTTTACCCTTTGCACCATCTCAGACTGATGATACTGATAATGACACAATTTTTTATTTTCATTTCTTTTTCGATTTTAGTGACGTGTGTTTGCTGTCAGTAAGGCAGATGGATGAAGTACGTCTGTTTGCTCTCTCACTCATTAGGATGCTCTGCAGCAGCGCCTGGCAGTGCAGGAGGATGCTGTGCTGCAGCTAAAGCAGGAACTACTGAGGAACAACATGGCCAAAGATCAGCTGGAAGGGGAAAATGTGAGACAAGGGATGAAATCATCACCATTTGACATGATGAAATATTTGACCTGCTCGACCTGTTGCTGCTGTTTATGTGAGAGCCATATAACACTTGTATATCTTGATTCATCTATTCACAGGCAGAGCTCAAACACAACCTGAGTGAACGGAACAAATTACTGAGTGAATATGAGGTAATCTCATCTGTATTTACTGGTCAGTGCAACATGGATGCGTGTGCTTATACAACGACTTCTATTTTTAACAAGCATTCTGTTGCAATTGCAGCAACTTGGAAAAAAGGAGAGACTCCTGCAGCAACAGCAACAAAAGCTGGATGACGCTCAACATAAAGCACAAGAAGTCAGCCTTGGACGGGTAAGCATGCATGTATGCAGTTGACACATAAACATGTGTCCATATGTACAACTACATATGTATACCCACCACGCATACCGGAGCATGAACAGCGCAGAATGTACATACAGTATGTACACTGCATATTTCATTATCTGTTTTCCTTAACTCAGCCTTCCTGCTGCCTCAGTTGCTTTGCACCGCAACATATGCAAATTGTAAACTGTGTATTTCATACATAGCCTGAGGCTCTTTATTTTGCATATATTCCACTTTTCACTTAAATGGTACAAATCGTACTAGTAACCATCACACTTTGTCAGATGGTTTGTCATTTCTCTCTTTCTTACTTGCACAGCACAAACTGAGAGCTCAAGATGACCTTTTGTTGAACTTGGAGTTGTGCACGCGGCACTGACAATAAAGTGGAATTCAATTATAACCTCAACCACTCCTTTTGTTGTTGTGTGTTATCAATATTATTTTTGACAGTCTTTCAGGATCGAAAACAGTGGATATAGCAACTCTGTGGTTTCGACCTCTCCTCCGGCATTCAAACACAGCGCACCGGTGAGTCCTGTACACTTTCCCTTCTTAAATGATGCCCTTAACTAAGTTTTAAGCTGTATCACAAGCATGACTGTGTGTGAGACAGGGGGAGGAGCTGCAGCTGGTTAGGGAAGCCCTGCGCAGTTTAAGGGACAACTTTTCTGGCCACGACCCCCAGCATCACACCCTGGACACCCTGGAACAGGGCATGTCCAGTCTCATGGACCGCCTGCATTCTTTCGAAGCCCAGCGCAGACAGGACAGAGGGGTAAAGAGGCTCATACCCGTGCATTCCGAACACAAACACCCACAAGTGCATCCAAACACTCGCCACCTGATGTATGATGACTTAGCAGAACAATGATTAGCGTGAGTAATTTGTTTTTCTTCCAGGAGGAATTCCGATCACCGGGGCGCCGAGCCAACTCGACAGACCGAGACTCCTGGCCGCCGAGCTCGAGTGAGACAAACGAAATTGTTGTTTGTTTAGAATTTGTCATCCTCTGCAACATCTCAACTCTGCTGCTTAAATCTAATTGTGCAATTCAATTAGTCTGGTATTCACAGGGGCATTATTGGCTATGAAGCTGAAGCTGGAGACTCAGGTTGTGAAACATGATTCTGTTTTGTAATTATTTGCAGAAATGGCACACTCTCTCAGCAGCCCAGGGTTGGACACGGCCGTCTCCACTAAAGTGCTCTACTTCACCGACCGCTCGCTCACTCCGTTTCTGATCAACATCCCAAAAAGGTGCAAAGCACAGCGCCACCTGTTGGATTTATGTAACAGCCATATTTTCCTCCTCTGTAACATTTTACTCTTTAGCTTTTTCTTTGGCCTAGATATGGATATGGGCTGTTAAAACAAAACACCAACATTGTTTGTTGTGCCGTCCTCATCACCTGCACAGAAGGCCGTGTAGAACGCGTTGCAGGAGCTTATTTTTTCATTTTCATGTTGTGGTGAGATAGTCAGTGAGTTAGGAAGGAACTCAACAGGCAGTGCATCCTTATGATTGCCTTCCAGAACTGAGTCATCTGAAAAGTAGATCTTATTTTCTCTGGGGAAAACAGCCAGGCACACCTTGATGTCTCTAATATCCTTGTTCAGAGTGTGTGCATTGCTTTTGTGAAGGTTCTCCCTGTCACCACATCCATTCTGCAGGTCAGGGAGGAAATTTCAATGCTGTCTGTGTACAAGTAAGTTTGCACAACATTGAAATCTTGGTCAAATTCTCAAAAAACATCAATGCTTGGACCAAATTTGGGTTCACTACTAAGCCAAGGATGGGGATGGCTGTTTTTGGCAGTAGGAGTTCTGTGTGAGTGTGTAAGACTCGCTCTCACTATCTCAAGTCTTTTGTTTTGTATTGCTGCCTGCTGGGTGTATCTCTGGGTGTACAGATCTGGGGCGATGACTGACAACATGTTCTTACAGGCTGGGCGAGGTCACGCTGCGAGACTTCAAGGCCGCGGTGGACAGGCAGGGCAGTTTCAGATACCACTTCAAGGCTCTCGACCCAGAGTTTGGCACCGTGAAGGAGGAGGTAGGCGTGGGAGTGAAATTATAGCCTCGACATCCTTTAGATCAGCTCCACTGAGCAAACACAACATACCACTCAGAGTGTCTGATATGCTAATAATAGCTGTGCCAGTTCTGTACTTTCAAGCTCTGTAGAGGGACACCTAGAGTGAGACTCTTTTCAACATTCTAACATTATAGATTCAGCATTTCTCAGATCACTAAATCCTGAATGCTGCACTCTTCAGGTGTTCCAGGATGGAGCAGTTGTTCCGGGCTGGGAAGGGAAGATAGTGGCATGGGTGGAGGAGGATCATGGAGAGAGACGGTAGAGACTGAAATCCAGCCAGGCACCGCGACAAACCTCTGAAAAAGGACTCCACTGAAGATACTTGTGGTTCCATAACACATAACACACTGCTCAAACAAGTAAACGGACAAAGAGGGTACTGACAAATGTATAATGTATATAAATCCCATCATACCAAAACTCAAACAAAAATGAATGTTGTTATTGCTATGTTGGTCATCTGACATAACAGAAACCTAAATGATCAAATGAAAATGACCAAAATGCTCCTACAATTTTTTTTGAGTGGTATATTCCTACACATTACAACTGGGACCAATGGATCTAATACAATTTGAATACAAAACATTGTTTTCAACGTGAATGTTTAATACGAAGAATTTCACTTCATATTGTGGTGCCACTTTTTTGCAGGAGTGCATACTATTACATATTGCAGCTTGTACAAGACTATTGATTTTGATTATTGATTTATTTGAATCTAAACAGTGAGCTGATAAGCAACACATGGCCAGTATAGCGCTTTATAAGCTGTAATCAGTGTTTATGATGCATACCTATCAATAAAGTGCTACTGACATTTTCCACAAGTTCCAGATTGCCAAATAGTGATATTGTTGCTCTGCATCAATTCTGATGTTTTAATAAACATGAATTATTGCATGGAACCTTTTGTCTCCTGTTATTCCCCCTGTGCAGCGTAATGACACCGACTCATCACCATTACGCCTCCATTCATACTCCTACACGTCCATAAACAAAACCCACAGATTGTCAATGCAGTCAATTAATATTTTGGATTATAAATTAAATTCAACCCACGCAGGGACGCAGGAAAGCATCGTTTCAATCATGCATCAGATAACAGGAGAGATGTTTAATGTTTGACAGCCAGAGTTCAGGCACAGCGAGCATTGGGTTTGTTTTTGCTCCATTTGCGTCGAGGTAGCTGTAGATTCATTCCCTACAATGATGGGACAGCTTTAGGCAAACGCTTCGCTTCTCTACAGATCATTTAACGCGTCATAAAACAGACACTTTCATGGTGAGGCTTTTTGTCGTCTTGTTGAAGGTGGCAGACGCGCTGTCTTCGTTTACAATTTTCGGGAACTGCAAAAGCAAATAGTACACGTCCTCCACTTCCAGTAGTACGTCATCCTGCAGGAGGATTACACAGTACAAACCCACCAGTGATGCATTTTACACAATGAAATCCACTTACAAACACACACACACACAAGCCTCGGCTTCTAAAATGGTTTGTTTTAGGGAAACACACTGACCTTTGAGATTCTAAGCTGACACTCTGACATGGAGCAGACTTTTGGCAGGTCCACCGTCAGCTCCAAGCTGTGAGCGACACCTGCAGCGTCCCTTTTCACCTCCAGCCTGTGCTCTGGCGTCTGCGGCTGCACAGACGTGCTGGACAAAACCTGGATTAAATTCTTCTTTTGTTCGATCTCTGCCGGCCTGACTGTGACGCCAGCTGCCGGGTGTTGGTCTGGTTCCTCCGTGCGCAGACAGGAGATCTGCTGCAGGAGGGCGGCTGGTGTCTGAGCTGCCGTAAAACAAAAGATCCCAAGGTAAAAAGTGAACATAATAAATAAACGACAGCAAACTGAGGCTTTGCAGGAGTTTATCAGGGGATAGGAGGAGGCGTTAACCTTTCTGTTCTACCTGCTTGAGGCTGTTTAGTGCTGCTGGGTGGCTGCCAAAGCCCAAGGCGGCAGTGCAAATCATCCGCGCTGCTGTTGGGGCTGCGGCTGATGACAGTGTATAGGTGAGATAACCTGAAGCCATGCTGCTGCCGGGCAAAGCTCAGGGCCAGCGTGCACACCTGCTTCATCTCCTCACCGTCGTGCCTACATTCCTTTAGCACTCCAGGGTTAAATGCCACATCCAGCACAGTGTAGGGACCTGGAACATAAATGATCACATTCCCCCGTTGCGCAACATAAAGGTCAAGGCCGCTTTAAGCTTTGTGATGGAGTGCAGCTTTTACCTTGACCTTCATCCTTGTCTGTTTCCACTCTGCCTCCACACAGAGGTGTGGACTCGCTGGGATCCTGAGGTGCCGGCACGCGTTTCCAGCCGCAGATATTAATGTAGAACAATCCTCTCTCAGGCTCCTGTCACAGATGTACCATCAGTCAACACGCTGTCAGAACATCCACCATCACTAAGCCATAAACAGACACAGGTGTGAGGAGCAAGGAGTCCAGGTGTTGGGATTCAGACACTGAATCCCAACTCCATACTGGAATATAAAAATGACAAATGTAGTTGGTATCAAAAATATCTTTAAAAAAATTAATTAATTAAGAAGATGAAACAAATAATTCATCCTCGTTCAAATAAAGCTGTTTTTAGCGTTTGAGTCTGTGAAACAGTCGGGGGGACAAAATAATCAGACAACAACATGTCTATTTGCTATTCATGTAAGAAAAAACAAGCACAATATAAAAAATATTATTGGCTGGGATCCATCAAGCTGTATCACCACGGCTGGCACATCAGTTGAATCGTTAACTTGCAAAACAAAACTTGTGGGAGCTAGAATCACATGGATTTCTGATTTAATGACTCATTAAATATTGTCTGATAAGTCATAATAACACTCAAACACAATCTGCTCCACGACAAACAAAAACTCATATGCCATTTAAACATTCACAGTCTAGCTTTTAAAATGCAAGTGAACCTTTGAATAATGACTACTGAGCATCCCGAGGAAGATCTGTTCACGTTAACCATTGCTCGATCAAAACAAATGATGTAGAAAGTCTTCAGTGAAAAGACAAATACTGGAATAAGAGTTTCCTACAAAGAGCACAAAGATGCTGCAGGTGAAAAAGCAGAAGACATCCAGAAACCTGTGGACCTGTAGTCTCCACTCTGGTGTCCACTAGGAGAGGACTAGAAGTACAAAACAAACTCTCCAAAAAACCCACACACTGCTGCACAGTGCACACCTCAGGATTCCCACAGTCCACCATGTTCCTCAACACTTGTGGGACTTAAAGCTAAGAGATCCTAAGAGCTAAGAGAATTCTGTTTGGCTATGAGAGATATAAAACCATTTTATTCTATACCGACACCTCAAGGAATCATCCAACAAACCTGATCTGAAAATAGAGCATTCCTCCGCACTATTGATCCCCAGGACCTCGATGTAGAGCTTAAACTGCCCGCCTACAGCAATGCACAGTTTGGACAACATTCTGTTAATAATGCACAACACTCCATCCAGGCATTCACAACTCAGCTGACCTCACCTGACCTCACCGTTCACTACACCTGTTTCTATTGAACTCTTTTGTGTTGAGTTATTCAAATGTCCCCTGAAAGCCACCATTCAAATCAAACTTCTTGGTGTTGTGCAACATCACGTCCAGGTGGTAAAACAGGCCTGCATGTTCAAAGTGTTTCCAAAAGATGAAGCATGTTTGATGTTGTGTCATGTTTATCAACTAATCTTAACCAAAAGACAACATTCACCCATTAGTAAGAAGACAATTTCCTCATTATTGTGCAGAAACCATTTGTTGGCGATTATTGCTATTAAAGAAGGTGATTGAAACAAGGTGTACATACTTTACACCAGCCTGCAGTCTGGAGAGTGAATGAGTCAACAATATGTTCTTATTAGCTCAGGCAGAATGCGGTTGGTGTGCTCTGACTCAGATTGGAATCAGGCTGTATTTGGTGAGTAATTAAGGCATAAATTCACCTAATAACACAACGTTGTCTCGCCCCCGTGAAGACCAAAATGAGCCTCACCAGGACATGAGTGCGCAGACACGCGTGGAGCTCCGGAGCGGATCGGAACTCGTCTCCGTCCTTCATCTGCTTCTCTATGAACCGCGTGTAAGCTGCGGGATCGTTCAGGCAGAGATCATCCAGCATGGACCACAAGCGATCCACCTGCTGCAGAACATCTGGGCGGCTGGCGGAGGACATGTTGACATCTGCTGCGAACTAACGAGCCGAAAGCACACACAAACAATTGCAACAAAGTAACGCAAAGCCGCAGAGCTAGCTAACAGGAGCAGCCAGCGAAGGTAAAGTGAGTGTGTTATATTAAAAAGAAGAAACAAACACCGCCGGACGGAGCTAAACTACTTAATGTACTATCAGCAGTAACGAGCTAATGTTGTTAGCTTTCTGTTGCTATAGTAACTGACTGGCAGAAATTGTGGCACAAACGCTCTCTGGCGGTTAAAATACGAACTGCAGGCAAGAAACCACTCCAGACACGGTTTCAAGAAGTATAATTTATATTTTATACAAGACAAATATGATATACTATATATATAAAATGTATTTCAATGTCCCAGATTGTCTTTATGTTTACATTATATGACATTTAAACATTTAAAGTGATAAAAAGATTGACTATGATAGTTGTGGCGAACAGCAAATCAGCAGCATCATCAGCTTCATCGTGGTCATCATCGCTCCTCAGTGACTCTGCAAAGAGAAGGAGTTATTATGAAACATCCATGTTTACAGCTTCAACAGCTTCTAAAGCAAAAACAAACACGATACCAAGAAGCAGAAAGCACAAGTTAACAAAAGAGAATAAAATATATGTAACAAAACAGAAATAACCAAAAAAAAGAATAATTGGAGGACTCTTTTCTTATATTATTCTTATTTTCCTCATTATTTTCATATATTTTTCATAATTTTGGAATTTAAAAAACTAACTGTATTTTCATGCTAGCTAGATAGTTCTTGAATTTGTACTTAATTATAATTCTTCAAAGTAAACAATCTCACAGAATCAGGGTAAAAACATTAAATAAAAAATTAACAAAAGAATTAACAATAAAATTAGCAGTTTTACTTTTTATTTGCATTACCAAATCATAGAAGTGGGAGATGGGAGACAGAATGAAATCATGAATGATGTCACAGTTGTTGATGACATCATGAATGATGGATTTAAGGGTTGGTGCAGGAGGGTCGGGGGAGACGGAAGGTTAGGGGTGATTGGTAGGGCTGGAATGGAATATCAGGGGGAAGATGTTATGGGAGGGAGGCTGGCATCCAGAGTAACTATTAACAAGGCCAGGGGTCAAGTGAATGAGCGAGTTGGCATCTGCCTTCCTCAGCCTCCCAGCAGCTCTACACCGCTTTACCTCCTCCAGGGGAAAGAGAGGCAGCGGCGGGGAAGTTTTGAAAGTCATTGAAGGTGATGAGGAAAGCTTTGCTCGACTATTAGTGATCATAGAAAAAGCTGGCCTTGCTATCTGTGTCAGGGAGATTCAGGAACATTTAAGAAACGTTTCCAAATGTTCCCACATCCCTGAAACGCGTCTTCACCTCAATCATGTCGTAGATCCAGCCCAAGAATTCAGCCACTTTGGTGTAAACCCCAGGGTGGTTGGGCTCGGCACAGCCAGTCCCCCAGCTCACCACACCCATCAACCTCCACACACTGTCGTCCTGGCAAACCAGAGGACCCCCGCTGTCCCCCTACAGAGACAGAGAGAGAGAGAGAGAGAAAGAAAGAGAGAGAGTGAGTGAGAGTGTGTTTCCCTTTCAACAAATCTCAGAAATCAGTGAAGGATCCTACAAAAGGCTCAGACTGACTTGGCACGCGTCCACTTTGCCCTCTGCGTATCCGGCACAGAGCATCCGTGGCGTGATCTCACCATTGTACATGCAGGAGCTGTTGCATTTCTTTGTGCTTATAAGTGGAACCGGCGCCTCTTTCAGTGTGTCGGGTGAGTTAACTGGAAAAGACACACACTCACATTTAGGCTGCAGTGCCTCACCGTGCAAATGAGGTGTAAATTGGGTTTTCTACAGCAGTCCTTTACCGCCGTCAGGCTGCGTGTAGCCCCACCCAGAGATCCAGCACTGGGTACCACCTGGAGGATCATAGTCGTACTGCGGCAAACACACAGGCCTGATTGTGTCTGGATGAAGACAAATTTCTTCTTTAAATTTAATTTCAGAGAGGCTGGGAAATGATTGGAGAGGGATTTAAGTTTCTTAAACTCTGACCCGAGAAATTCATCGGCGTCCGCAGCTTCATCAGGGCGATGTCGCTGTCGTGGCTGCGGTGGTTGTAGTTCTTGTTGTAGATGATCTTCTCCACAGCATATCCAGCCCGCTGAGCCATTTTACCAGAGCTTCTTGTTACAATGCCGGCGTAGACGACCCAGCTGGATACCTGAGGGAGCCTGTAGCTGACATTTGAGAAGCAGGGAGAGACTTCAGAGACAATCCCTGTCTGTCCTGTCGGGGGGGGCGGGGGGGCTTCAGCTGATAATAACAGAGAAGTCTCTAACCTTCGACCTTTAGTGGCAGAAAGGTTTCGTTATCTTACTTGTGCACGCAGTGAGCAGCTGTGACAACCCACTGGCTGGTGATGATGGAGCCCCCGCAGGTGTGACGGTTGCTGTAGTAGAGGCTGACCTGCCACGGCCACCTGCCCAGCGTGGCCTCTACGCCCCCGATGATCCGAGGCAGCTTTGCTCGCGTTCCGCATTCTGCACAGTCAGCAGTCATCCAATAAGGAGGTAGAGGAATGATTGGTAAGATCAGTGGGTTTGAACAAAGGACCAAAATGATACCTCCTCTGTGCTCAAACTACAGACACACAGAAGTAATGTGGATGCGGGACAAGTTTGATTATTTTCAACCAAACAATCAAATTCTTGGAATGATACTCAGTAAATATAATGATTTTTGAGGAAATTGCATCCAATCTAGGTAACTGATTTCTATTTTGTGTGTAAGAGCATTTTCTGTGCTACTTGCCACCGATTGCCCAGATACATAATTTTGTAAAATCACCAGAATAAAACTAACTTCGTAACTCACTAATTTCCAGTCTTGTAGTGTCCCCCCAGCGGGCACCTCAAGTACCCCTGGCAGTCCACATACCACAGTTTGAGGACCGCTGTGTTATAATTATGTAGGTCGCATTGAACAAACTAAACAAAAAGTTGAGGTGATGTTACTTACCAAAACACTGCAGAGCTATAACCTTCCCTGTGATGCAGCTCCCCCTAAATGAAAACAAATTACTTCGCTAATGATGCATAATTAATGTATCAGGGGCCGTAATTGTCTCTGCATCATTGTAAGTATTATGTCCCCGGAGAAATTGCCTTACTTGAATTGCCACATATTTTCCAGACCGCTCCTGTGTCCTGAGGTGATTTGTATAAAACCATCAGTGTAGTTTGGCCCAATATCAGTCAGATTCACTCCTTTGTGTTTGGTCAGTCTGGCAAGAGAAAATGTGCAGGAAAGGGTAGGAGTAAATATTGAGATAATAGAGACTCCAGGGGCATGAAGATCGCAATAAACAGGTTATAAATAAGCCCAGTCATCAACCGAGTGAGTGGGCTCAGGTCTCAGACACAGTCAGGGGTCGAGCTCTGTGTGTCTGTGGGTGTGTGCGCACGTGTGTGAGTCCGACCTCAGATATCCCAGCTGTCTGCAGACGAGCGTTCCCAGTGAGGAGTTCCACCTCTCGTAGCACACAGGCAGCCACGTGGGCAGCGTCTCCAGCTGGATCTCCAGGATGGAATTCTCCGGGCTAATCCTGTAAAACACTGAACCTGATTGATTGAAAATCCCCCCCGGAGACGAGCTCGGCCAATAGTAATGAGCCCGCCTCCGTATTTTGAATGTGGGGGATGGTGATTAGGAATAAACACAGGTGCCTATGCTAATGTAGTCAATTCAAACAGGTCATTATGAGTGATGTCCTGATGTCAGTTGATAAGCATATCTCAGGTGTGACCAGCAGGCTACGGGGGACGGCGGCGGAATAACAATTTTTGCGGCTGTTGGTTTAAAAATCACTGAAGAGGTGACCCATAACTCGCCGTGATTATATGCATGACATTATGAAACCGCAGAGGCCAGGCCTGTGCGTTAAAGGGCCAGCGTTATTCTAATTTAGAATAAAGAAAATATATGCAATCTTGCAGCCTCTCTTTGGGTATTCACAGGTTTTAACCTGTCTCAAATATCACAGTGAAATGTCATTAGTGGGCTTATCTCAGATTTCCTTACAATTCCAACAGTTCCAATGAAACCTATAGTAATAAAAGAGAGGCTCTAATAAAATAGAGGCGACACAGACCTTTCCTGGGATCTGAGACAGATGCATCCTCGGTCACGTTACAGAGGGACGTCTCCTTGGAGTCCCCAAGCCCCACTGGACTCTGGGAGGAGGAGGAAGGCCTCAGCAAGAGTCTGACTGTGTGTGGGGAAGACAGGAACGCGGAGTTAATGAGGATATGTGAGAGCAAAGACGAATTAAATACAATGATGCACAAATGCTATTTAAAAAAAATGTTATTAACAAGTAAAATGGCCATCGGTGCATATTCTGGAGCTGTAATGCTGCTATGGGATGTAAATAAATCCCCGTAAAGGACGATCTAAGCATGTAAAAACAAACCTATTAAAGGATAAAACAAATGTTGAGACTGTTTCAAGTGATACTGTTACTGGTGACTCTTAAGTCCACTTAGTGATTCTTATTCAGGCGCTGTAACTCACCTAGAAACCAGACGCCGACAGCCAAGCCTCCCAGGAGGCCGACTGCACACACCGCTGCCAGCAGCCTCACCGACCTGTGAGCTGCAGCACAGAGACAGAGCGTTAACGGCGTCGGATCCCCACTGTAGGAGCCCACACAGAGCAATAAGACAGGAGGCAGACATGGGGAAGTGACAGGTGGAGTGAACCTGCTGAGAAAGACTGGATCAGGACAGGAGGAGACGTGAGGCATCACGGTGGAGTTTTAAGTTTGAACGTCTCGCCTCCGTTTGTGTGCAAGTCGTCAAAGGTTTGAGACAGATAAATAAATAAATCAGCTTTCCACATCTCACCCTGGGTTGTGGGATGAACTCCTCTCAGCCAAGCATGGCAGCAGCCCTGGGCCCCCCCAGAGCCCCCCTCCTCCTCCTTCGACGCCTTCTCTGAATGCAGAGAGCGACCGACCGCCGCTGGGTTCTCGATCACTGATAGTGTGTCTCCATCAAGACTCTGAGGACGATCACAGAGGGCTCATCAACAACTCATTTACTCCACTTTAGTATCGATCACAGATTGGAGAAGTTTCACAGTTGAGTTTATCTCTCTCACCACCGGCTTCTCAGTAACATCATTCCTATGTGTGTGTGTGTGTGTGTGTGTGTGTGTGTGTGTGTGTGTGTGTGTGTGTGTGTGTGTGTGTGTGTGTGTGTTTGTGTTTGTGTGTGTGTGTGTGTGTGTGTGTGTGTGTATGTCACTTAATTAAGAAGCAAAATGTAATCCTGGATATGAGCCACATGAGCAAGCGGTCCAGCTGTAGGTGTGCAGTTCATAACGTGTGTGTGTGTGTTACATCTACCCAGTGTGTGTCATGATCAGCGAGTTGAAGCACTTTCATGTCTGCCTGAGTCATTTTTCTCTTCAGATTAAAAAGGTTAACAAACTAAAAAAAAAAAATTAAATTCTGTTTCAGAAATGTCTTATCACACTGGAGCCTGTGCATGTGTGTGTGTGTGTGTGTGTGTATGTGTGTGTGAATCCCGCTGTTTCTCTGAGGAACACTGACAGTGTGTTACAGTAATTATAATGAAACTGTCTATAGATGTGTAATCCACACTTGGTATTATACAATTACAGGTTCTCTCTAAATGCCAGAGCATCTGCTCCCACGTGTCACTGCAGCACTTAAACATGAGCAAACATGTAATTGTAGGTCGGTGGAAGGAGCGCAGGGTCAACACGGTGCAGGGGTTAGTCATTAAAAACTGGAGGAGAATAGGAAAGGCACAAAGTGTGCAATTTTGTAGTTTATATTACACGTGTAAACAACATCTGTTACATGCTGTAGGGAGTGAAGGTGACAATGGAGGAGAGAAGTTGTCAGCGTTGCTTAAAGGAGGCAGATGGAGGAAGGTGAGGAGTGTGTCATGTCTGCATTTCTTACCATCGTTTTGCTTGTGTGCAGCCCTGAGGAAGAAGCATCTGCAGGCCGGCCGTTCTAGAGGGGCAGAGAGCTCTGTCCCGCTCGCCGCTCGTGGACCGTTTGCCATTTAACGGAATGCAACTGTGGATTTTCCCCTGACAAAGAGACAATGAGGTCAGCAGTGGTGCAGAGAATGAAGCTGTTGTTTGCCCAGGGGGGTCATGGGGCCGGCGGAGGCAGGCTGAACCAGGTCTTTGTAAGGGGGGAGGGAGGAGGGGGGAGAGGAGCATCTCCAGAGATGGGCGTTGCTAGGAGACACCTTTTACCTGTGCCAACAGATTGTCCATTCCACACAGCTTACATGTTTATTACCTGAAGGATTTGCAGATGTGAGCAAAGGTCGTTATTGCGGATTGTTGAAAAGTCTCATGTGGTGTCAAACTCAGTGTCATCTGGTTTCCACGGCGACCCCTCACTCAGCGCTACAGGAGAATATGAAGTCTGTTCTGTCGACCCGCTGACAGAACAGACTTTCTCTTCACTCTTCACTCTTTTAACGAGCACACACACACACCACACACACACACACACAAACTCAGCCAAATGATTTTAGACATTTCAAATATGTTTTTGTGAGAGATGTGATAGAGGAGATGAAGTGTGCAGGGGATTCTTCTATTCTCCCAAGAGCTTGTGTGAATGTTTAAGCACAAAGCAGCTACAGATGCATTATTGAAAAATGGTGGTGAGTCTGTTTCAGGTCAAAGTCTCTTTGCATCACTTTTGAATGAATGAACTCACAATGGATTCTCATTGAAAACACACCACTGCTTTAATCTCAAAGTAAGGGTTTGTGTAATTAAAAGGAGGAAAGAGACAAGAAGAAGACTTAGACCTAGAAGTCACAAAAACATTTTCAGCCAATTCTTCACTCTCAAGTACCAAGTCTCAAATCAAGGATCCTAAACTTAGACTTTAAATTCCTAATCGGTTCAAAACCAAATTTAATGCCTGAGGAAGCATTTTCTGTCTTGTTCTACAAATTTTGCAGCCAAGACATTTAAATCCTTTCAAAGTAATTTTGCTTGTATGTTGTTGTCAGTATCTGAATCCATGAATCTGGGAAAACAAGAGTTGACTTTTCATTGCATAATATTCAAGCTGTGGTTTTGAGAATCAAGGCAAAACTAACTCGAGTCACCAGTAGTCAACGTCAAAGTCTAGACTCAAGTCAACAAATTTGGGAATCGTACCATTGTCGAGTCTAAGTGGACTTGAGTCTCCACCTGTCCTGTTTGAGGGGGGGATATGTTATTAGAAAGCAGGTGAAGAGCATAACTGCCAAGAAAAACATTCCTCCTCGACCTCATCCTCCTCCGACTGTCAAAGCAGAATCCCAGATCTGTTTGGCTGGTTGCCGAGTAGCCGTCATATGAACCGAGTTGGAAATAAAACACAGAGTAATGAGCAGGCAGCAGAACCATAAATTGCGTGTGAAGGAGAAAAACAGCTATGGGCCTGAAATTCATAGCACTGAATGTCTGAGGTTAATTATGTTTGATGGTGTTAACACTGCACTGGATTGTTCTCTGCAGAGGCAAACAGAGAGAGAGGAGAGCCGACGTTTTGATGATTTCATACAGACTGCACGTCTTTCCTTTGTCAGCCAGCCAAGTGTAAACAATTATTGACTTATCTGCCAATTCACTGAGTTTACCTCTTAAGATGTCAGCAAACTATAAGAAGATTTGATTTTCCAAAATGATGTAACACGGAACTCAGAAGGCATTCCAGAACATATCAATCAATCAATTTCAATGTTGCGTTAAAATTAATAAATAATGTAAATACGCAATATAAATAAAACTTTCATTATAACTGTACACATCATTTCTATACATAACAACATCCCTCATTCAGTCAGTTTGACCCACACAGAACAGGCCAATGGGTAACATGGGTCTTCATGTATGTTCATCATCATTACACGCCGTTATAAGTACTAAGCAGTAATAAGATTCAATTTGTGGTTTCTATTGCTGAACCAAATGTGGGGTGATGGTTTCCTGACTGACGTTTGCCTCCGCAGCAGTGGCACCCTGAGCCTGCGGGGGGCCGTCTCAGTCGCCCCTGGACTCCACACCATTTATTCATGTATTCATGTATGACAGCCTGAGCCTGGCTGCTGCCCAGTCATGAGCTCCATTTATCTCTCTCTGCACTGAGCGGATACACACTCGCCCTGTGTTGTGTGCTGAGATTTGATCAGCTTGGGTTTTATCTTAGCCATTACTGTGTGCTCCCCTTTCAGAGTCCAGACCTTGAACATCAGATACAGAGTCTCAATCTCTTTCCAACTGAACACTAAAGAGGAAAGGTGCTTTTAAGGCTCAGGCAGCTTTAGCCAAAATTCGGCCCATCGAGGCATTAAAAGTGATTTATTGATGTCTGTGCGACCATGACAGTCGTGCTATTGATGCTGCTGGCTGTGACCTTTAGTCAGTAATGGCTGGACTGTTCACAGGCAGAGAGGACACAGTGAAACCTGCTAGGTCTCCCAAAGCTGGATCAGGTGTGTGTGTGCAGTGTCATGACAACATCATGTGTAGAAAAGGTAACACAGACACAGACACAGACCCAGACACAGACACAGACGCACACGCACACACACACACGCACACACACACACACACACACACACACACACACACACACACACGTATTCACATACGCACGCACAACACACACACAGTCTGGCTCTCCTCTATGCTTCAATAATGATGTTTCTGTGCTGGCAGCAGAGGGCTTTGCAGAGTCCTCAGCACTGAGTTGTTTCCTTCAGTCTGTAGTGTTAAACATGATAGCATACTGCCCTCTAGTGGTAAACTGGGAAACTTTAATTTCAGGATCTGCTCGACATTTTGCATCAGGGCTGTAAAACACACCAGCTGTCTGAATCTGTTTGTGTTAACACAAAAACGAGGAGGAACTGGTTTAAGGTAGCGGTTTAAATAAATCATATGGTGACCCAGTTTATGTTCTTTATGGTTAAAATATCGTCATAGACAAGCGGGAGGAGAGAGTCTTTTTGGACGGAAAAGAAAACATCTTTTTATGTTTTAGTCCTAAATTGCAGCTGCACCTGGGTAAAATATAAGTATGCTGTCAGCATCTCCGTGTTCAAACACACTGATGGTGGCTGAACAAGCAGACAGAAATGTGTGTTATTCTAATGATATACTGACCTGAGGAGAAAGAAACAACAACACTAACCAGGATGTTTCTCTGGATCTCTTTAACTATGAATGAGCATTACATCCATCAGCTGCAAATGTTTGCTGTGTTTGTTGCAGGTGTGTGTCCTTGGTTTGTATCTATTTGTTATTGTGCCTTTTGGATGCTTTTACTACAAGATTACTTTTGTAGAAAATGACACGAGTGCAGGATGGGAAATGTCATACGTCACAATGGTAGACATCATTCAAATTTTTTTGGATGTGCACCAAAACTTAATGGCTTCCTCATTAGACTCGTCCACCAAGTTCAGACAAAATAGCTTGAGGTGTCATTCTTTACAACTCATTATAAAAGTATTTAATGTGGATATTTCAGTGTGAGTTTAGCTTAATTAAACAGAGATAGTTTGTGACAGAGTTTGTGCTCAGGTTGCACCAGGCCGGCATCTGCTAAACGCTGCAGCTGTGTGTGTGTGTGTGTGTGTGTGTGTGTGTTTGTGTATTGGATGTGACAGGGTGAATCCACTGCTGTCATGTATGTGTTTGCGTGTTGTCTTGTAGCAGCTGATGGTAAGAAGAGCAGAGCTGCTGCCCACCAGATGGCAGCTAATGTGCTTTGCTGCAACTCTAATTAAACGGAGGAGATTACATTACAGGCTGCTGGGACTCAGTCTGACCCTCGGCTAAGCCTGAACTCAGACTAAGCATGCCTAACTTTGTAACTTTGATGTACTGGTACTTTACTCGAGTATTTCTGCTTTTATTCCATTTCAGAGGGGAATATTGTACTTTTGACTTATCTGATGTCTGTTTACATATTATCTTTCCACTTCCTTCCTTCCTTTTTGTTTGTTACCTTTGATCTTTGTTTTCTGCTTTGTGTTCTTGTGACTTTTTCAATTTTCTCCCCTCCATTCTTTCTTTAAATTAAACCCTGTTTTTTTCAGTTGTAACATGTATCTCATTATCTGGTCTTTAATCATTTAAACTAACAGTAACAGTTCAAGTACTTTAGTCTTTGAGACATTTTCTCACTTATCCAGGTAGCTTCTTTCCTTTAGCCTGTTAGCGAGCTAGCTAGCAGTTAGCCAAACCTCAGGAGAGACGAGAGGAGCAAACCTCTGATAAAGATTTTAGAAGATCATTAAATATTTATTCAAAGTGCAAATGGAGCTTGGGGGCTGCGAGCATTCTGGGTCTGAGTGTGTCGAATCGAACAGTTGTGCTGGAATGACCTGCATGTTAACTGGACTAAAAATGGACTTGATGGACTCAGGTGCTCAGGTGGCCATCTTGGTTCGACTGTGTGTGTGTGTGTGTGTGTGTGTGTGTGTGTGTGTACACCAGCATACAGCACATTGCCTTCACATTAGGGACTCCACAACTGTGAAAAAGCTCCAAACTCAACTGACTACAGCAGAAGGACAAGGGACTAAACCACAAGCTCAGTCTGGGTGGATTAATGCCACTAGAGAGCCAATAACCTCTGAAACTGAGAGTGTCCATAAACATCAACATGTACGAGTGTGTGTGTGACCTTCAGCAGGTGGGGGTCTCCTCCTCCTGTGTCACCACAACAACATTATTCACTCAATCTCACACTGAACATCAACAAACGATCACATTCATCCTATTTAGCTGAAATCAGAGAGGAAAGAAAACAAGGCCGGACTGTAAACAGCACAAGGCTGGAATTTAGCTGATGGGGCCGAAGTCATAAAAGTGGAAAATAGATGACACAATAAACAAACCATCGCAGGATAGTTTATGGGGGGAAAAGAAAAGGAAAGAAAACCAGGGAACATTTTCCACTGGCACGATAAGCTGTTAAACCTCCACAGACGTTTGGTGAGCATGAAAACATCGAGCAGTGCCAGAGGAGCTCCGTCATGTTTACACCGTTTGCCACTTACACTGCCAGCTTGCACTATAAAACACACGCATGCACTCACGCACACGCACAAACACACACACACACATACACACTCAAACACACGCACACACAATTACGTTATTCTTTGTAATTTACAGCAATTACGTATCTGAGAGAGAATCAGAACAATCTTAATAAATCATTCGATCTGGTTTTGATTCCTCTAACCCAGAAACTAAACTTGATTTAGTTTAGTGTATAATAATGATGCTTTCACTTTAGGGTTAGGATTGGATTTGATCCATTGATACGGGATTAATAGAGATTGATTCTTCACATCCGTCATGCAAACAAACAAGTAATTTTTTTGCCAGAAATGATGAGATTTTCAAACATATTTAACTTTATTACTTACACGAAGCTAAAAAAGGCTTAACTAGAATTCTCTAAGGTCTGATTGTGTGTTATTAACTTTAATTTGATGCTCGTTTGAAGAAACCCTACTTCCTCTTTGCATTTGGCAGATATTTTCTCTATGATCCTTGAAAATTCCACTAAATTCCAAAATCCTTTTCTTCTTCTTTTTTTCCCCATGGATCTGCCAGTGGTGGACTGGCAGATCCATGTGATTGGTGCCTCCAGTCCACATCTGGACTGAAGGAGCCCAGCTGCGGCTCTGGGCATTTGCCATCAGGGGTCACCAGAGTGCCTGGAATGACTCCAGCTGTTTGCTAGTTGCCCATATGACACATAAAGCCTGCAAACAGCTGGAGACGCTGAGGGTTCTGCGGCTCCAGCCAATAAAACCTAAAGTGGGCTCAGCGGCGGCACCATCCCCGTCCAGATGATGGCGCTATAAAAAACCTGATTTAGGAGCTCAGAGGTGAGGAACCAGGGACACCAGAATGAGGAAAACTGCATAAAATAGTAAATCGTTTTATTCTTTTTTTAACCATGCCACCGAACACTGACGCATAGAGTTGTGCCTGAATCCACACTGAGAAAACACTTTCACACACTGTGTTACAAAGCTGTAATGAAGAGGGATTTTTACTGCACACATGGCAAGAAGAACAACCCTGATTGGACACCAGGTCGAGCTTTGATCTGGCCCTGAGGTAGACAGACATTGACATAATCTAAACAATGCTAATCACATCCTTCTAGGACACATCAAATAAAAGGACATCTGCATTATTACAACATAGAAAGATCAAAGAAAAAACCCTTTTCAAACAAAAGTGCTCTATTTCTTTTGGTCCACCGAGGAAATCCATTTATAGTGCATGTTCATTGAAAACAGGTACAGTGAATGTGTGTGTGTGTTCATGGCACTGAGTGTCGTTGGCGGCTGAGGGAGGCGTCGGCGATACCGCAGATGCCAAGATTTGCTTTTACACACCGTTTCCACCCAGAGATCTCAGTCCGTCGTCGCTTTGAGGGGGAACGATTCCTTTTTTTTTTTCTTCTTTTTTTTAGACAAACATGTACTTTTACATCAAAATTGCTCGGAACTTGCATCAGAGTATCAGTCACGATCACAGTATGTTGCTTCCAGTTGCGATGTTCAGACGAGTGGAACTACATGGCAGTCTATCTTTAATTAGGGAACATTAAACAAACACCCAGGAACAGCTACCAATAGCACAAACCCATGTACTCAAGCACATCAATGCTCTACTTATAAAAGAGGCACGAGGGAGGGATCTTCATCGAATCGGAGACTTATAAAACACACACATTTAAGATGTTTCTCAAATCATACCAAATGTAAACATATAGCAAATTACCGTAATACAAAAATACAACATGTTTAACTCTATAAGGCCCGTGTTAGGCTCACATAAAGGGAATAACATACCAGGACAGCTTGTACGTTACAGCTACACTACAACTGACAATAACCTGCTCAAAGTGATTCAATGTCAGAATTTTCTTCTCTTGTTTTGTAAAAAACGTCGACATGTTTTCACGTTTTCTTCAGCTTTTCTCCCTAGAAAATTCCGATTCTGTGATTTATAAGACATCTATATATAGTTAATGATAAAAAAAACTACACATAAAAGCCTCATCGGAGGGAGGCTCTCTGTTTTGTTGATTTTTTGTTGTTTTGTTTTTTTACAGTTTTAACCATTTAAATTAAGTCCATCTTGTTAGGAAATGAAACCGCCTGCTGAAGAAACAATGATATTTTGCAGTAGGTTTTAAAGGAAACGTGGAAAGTGTGGAGGTAGAGCTCGCTCTACTAGAATCAGCCCGAGACACGGAGGCTGGGTGAGGAGAATCAGCACGTATTTGGTAACAAAACAACATATAAATAGCAAAAACCCTATTACATTTCGAGGGAAATGCAAATTGTGAGCCAACTACCTCAAAACAAAAACACCCACTGCAAGAGAGAGACAAGGCAATTAAAGAAATCAAGCTCATGAGGTCAAAACGTGGCAGCCATTCAAGTAAAACATGCAGATGAAACAAACGACTCCAAAATAAACCCGACGGCGCAAAACTGAGTCACAGGAAATCAGGGGAGGAAAATATCCAAAAGTTCATCCAGTCAAGCCCGTGTGGAATTATTTTCAACGTCTACCGCACAATCAGAGAGGATGATTTATCAGTCAGTCGCAAAGCTGATGCCACACACTCAAACACTCACACGCGCACACACGCACACACGCACGCACACACAAACACACACACACACACACACAAACGCAGGCACACGCACACAAACACGTCAGCAGCGGCAGCAACACGGTGGCATTTAAGATTGAGCCACGGCGCATTCAACAGAGATGCAATTATCAAAACTGAGTGTCTGTGTGTGTGTGTGTGCCTCCAAATTGTGTCTGTGCTGTATTGCAAGTGAGACGTGTGTGTGTGTGTGTGTGTGTGTGTGTGTGTGTGTGTGTGTGTGTGTGTGTGTGTGTGTGGACAAAATTAATTAGATTGTTTTCATTTTGTTCTGACAAATGTTACTTTTTTCTCTACAATTTGCGGAAATCCTCATCACATCCTCACAGGAATCAGGAATAAACTCAGGAGTAAACTCTGCAGCGCCTCCTACTGTTGGAATATATAGCATTTGGGAAAAACGTTACTGCTGCTTGAACCATCATACGAGAAAAAAGTGCGAGAAACTAGCTCAGGTTCCATTTAGTCGACGGGATCCTGAGTGTGAGTAAATTAAGTCACATCCACCACAGCTACGACCGCTTTTGATCCAAACGTGGCATTGACGTGAATTTGAAAATAAAAACGATCGCCTAAAAACTGCAGTTGGTAACTTTAAAATACTGTTTTGTTTTTTTTATTGAATTTGCGGAAATCCTGAATCCATAAAGTGTGCGCTCTTTGAAACACATCAGGTCTATCTGGCGCCCCCTGTTGCTGAGATCGGATTAAGGGAAAAACCTCAGCGCCTTAATTATATCAACAGTCACCACACGGGGGCGCCTTCATTATCGGTGTTACCAACTGCTGCTTTAATTAGATTAGAATCAAAAAGGTTTAATGTGCATGTAAACATACTGAGAGACAGAGAGACAGACAGCGAGACAGACGGACAGGACAGGACAGACAGGGAGAAAGAGAGAATCTAAGTGTGTATATGTCTGCATCTTCATTTTCACACATTTGCATTTATGCTTGCATGTGTCTCAACCTCCCCAAATCACACACGCGTGCACACACACACACACACACTGAAAGGTTTCTTATAACCTAGAAGCTGGAGGAGGAATAGCCCCTGTCTTCAACCAAATTTGAACTTGTTTACCACGTCAACACCCGACATCGATCATGTGCTTGTTGTGCATTCAGGTGCATTCGTCATCATCGCGCGCGTGCGTGTATGTGTATGTGTGTGTGTGTGTGTGTGTGTGTGTGTGTGTGTGTTTGACTGGGTCCAAGTCCTGCTTAGACGTAACAGACGTACAGGTAAGTCTTTTCTATCCTCCAGTCGGGCGGCACATCCTCCGGTTTGTGGCCCTTCATGTGCTTCTGCATGGCGGCCAGGCTGGGGCAGAAGTCCTGGCATATGGTGCACTGGTAGGGAGACGCTCCGTTGTGCGTGCGCAGGTGCTTGATCATGGCCGAGTAGTCTCTGGAGCGCTGGTGACACAGCTTACACTCAAATGGCTTCTCACCTGAAAAATTCAACGACACAGCATTAACCTTGTACACCCGGACCACAGACCTGGCAGGTGAAACTGGAATCACCTTGGGACAGGTCCACTGTACCTGTTGGTGTGTGTGGGTGTCTGTCTGTGTGTGTGTGTATGTGTTTAGTCCGATATCAATTGGTCAGTCGGCGTCATCCGCTGCAAATACGAAACGCAAGGTTTGTGTCTGACCACAGTGAGGTGTCAAGTAACCCTCAGGAAAATGTCCACTTGTAATTAAGTTCAGTTTGGTTAGTTTAATGATTAACTGTTTGTTTAATAACCTTTTACATGAAATAATGATATATTTAATGGGTAAATTTCCTGGAGTCTTTAAAAAGTCATTGGTTAAAAATTTGTCAAATTAATTGAGCAAATATTTATAATCAACAGAGGACCGGCCCTCAGCTGGAGCCCTGATTGGTCAGTGACCAGCAGCCAATCAGAGCTCCTGGCCTATTTATATGTTTTATTCCATATTTATATTTTAATATTTAATTTTGTTTTGTATGATTGATTGCATTTGTGTGTCTGAGCTTTATTCGTAATCGAAACTGAAATATAATTTGGTAAATTTAATGATCACTGTTCATTTATTTATTAACAACATCATAAAGCATCGTACCTGCTCCTCCTGTGCAGTGAAAATGTTTGAATGCAACAATGCATGTATGTGATGTTATACTGTTAAACCTCAGACCGCCCCCCACCCCCCAGCCTGTGACCTCTGACCTGTGTGTACGCGGTAGTGCGTCTCCAGCTGGTGCTTGAGGCTGAACCTCTTCCCGCAGCCGTTGCACTCGTACGGCTTCTCCCCCGTGTGGATGCGCTTGTGGCCCCTCAGCGTGCCGTCGTCTCTGAAGCAGCTCCCGCAGAACTCACACTCGAACGGGTGGTCGCCTGCAAACACGCCCGCCGTCACAACAACAAAAAACAACAACAACAGCGGCCATGATTAGCATGACCGGAGGGGCGAGCTCGTCTTTGTGGCGTGTGTGTGACACGTTTCGGCCTGTGCGCAGGTCAAACAGGGCGCTCTCTGTTCTCGCTCGTCACGCGGGGCTATAATGTGCGTCCAGACGTTGCTAATGTTACGACATGGCGCCGGCGCTCTGGGCTGTCTGCTAATAGCTAATAAAGGCCGCGTGCCGCTCCGCTCTCTATACTGTAGTTAATCTATTTCTCTCCTCGGCTGAGGGTTTGACTCATCTCCTATGACCTATGTGCCTCATTATCTCAGTGTCCACAGCAACAGCCAAGTCGGAGGATACATTGCTCTCCTCATTACAGGCCGAGGCTCCCGATCCCCCACCCCACTGTGGAGCCGATGACATTTACAAAATGTTACTTGCAAGTCGAACGGCACACAAACAAGACACGCCGCCGCGGCCAAAACTCCCTTCACTTCTGTCTCTTCACATCAATTATGTATTTCTCCTGTCTAGACATCAAGCCGCCCTGACAGCTGGGAGTGTTATTTAAGGTAAAGGAAGAAAGGGGGACATCTTTTCAGTAAATATCTCCGCGTCTCCCGCGGCACCGAGACTCGCCCTCAGTAGAACACGCAGACGAGTCATTTCCATTTGCCTTTGCTTCAATATTTATTTGGGTTTCCTCTATCATTTCGGGTGAACCACACGAGAAGTGACAGCCGTGAATTGCAAAAGCCCAAAGGCTGCCGAAGAACCCAAAATATAAACAGGATGAAATTGCTTAAAATATGCACTGGCCGTAACGCTACAGTGCTGTCATCTGTGAGGTGAGTCATCTTAACAGAGGGGGAAGAGGAGCGGAGGAAGAGGATGCATGCAAATCACCTCAAAAGCCGATAACTTAAGGGGAATTAATCACATAGGAAGATAAACGTGGCCTCGTGTGTCTCCTTTTCTCGATATATTGATTTATGATGGCGCTGTTACAACAGATAACACCGACGCTGATGGCGATGATGATGGCGATGGTGATGATGATGTTGACGAGCGTGATCCGTCTCTTACCCGTGTGGGAGCGCAAGTGTCTTTTGAGCGTGGTGTGGCTGGGGAAGGGGCGCTCGCAGTGGCTGCAGATGTAGCTGTGCATGCCGGCATGGACCTCCATGTGCTGCTGCAGGGCCTTCTGGGTCTGAAAGCGCTTTGCACACAGCAGACAGAACACCGCCATGTCAGTCCCTGGAGAACGTACAAGACACAGACGCACAGTTATTTCAGTATCATACACAGACACGGGGGCCGTGAGTGAAGGGGGGGGGAAACTGGGTCACTTCAACTTTGCGCGAGTCCTCAGAGGGAAAAAGCTTCTTTCAAAGACCCGAGCGCCTCCACCTAAACCGACTCCCGTAAAAGCCCACAGGCACTTTCAGCTGTGAGTCTTTATACGTTCTATTTTAAAACCATGAAAGTCGTTGTTTTCTTTAAGAATTTCCAACACGACACACAGCATGCCAATCACACAATCAATGGCTTCTTCCTGGTGTGTTAGATGTGTAATTATTCTCTCCGTTCCCCATCAGGAGTCAGCTCCAGCCTGTGAAGTCCTCTGTCTCTGTGCTCAAAGAGCGGCTGATAGTAGCTCCACCCTAAATGATGCCTACACTATGCGCTCCGTGCAGAATGTTAAGTAGTGATATCAAGCCATTAAAGGCAGGACTGCAGGAAAAACACAATCCAGTTTAATCCTGTGTGTGACCTGGCATCTCTTTGGGGCTGCTTTCCTGTTGCACCGAGTGTGGGGAGGAATACAGATGGGCCGTCGCAGGCAGGCAGGGTAGTTTAAGTCACAGCGGCTATGAGGAGAAGATCCATAGGCTGTCATATCGTCAAACACTTGATCTACAGGCTCTGTACACCAGCACTTAACACCCATCTGCAGCTCTTTATTCACGCCGATGCAAATTGGTATGTATGGTAAAGACGGGCAGAGCGGTTAATCAGCCGCATTGAAAATAATGTGCGTGTCGTGGAGAGCGAAGCTTTAATGTGAGATTATGAGCTCCTTATTTCTCTGTCTGCTCAGGTTGCAGATCATTTACAATGCTAGCAGGTCCCATTGCTCCTGACTCAGATTCAATCAGACATCTCCAGCGGAGGATCATTAGTAAACAGAGGGCTGTGCCAGCACTTCATTGGAATTCAAGTAGGGTTGCTGTGTCGCATTTAAAATGCAGTCTGATGAGGTCCACTAAATCAAATCATTTGTTACTGTTATTGAAGTGCCTTGAGGCAACTGGCAATTAAATTGGAATTAACGCAGGGAAAGGGATACAGCACACTCATACTAAGAGGGAAGAATGTCAGACACTCGCTTTAGGTTCAATCAAGTTAACAGACAAGACTGTTCAAAGCAAAGAGAAAACAACAAATCAAGCTAATTCACGTTTTCAGGGATAAATCAGAAACATTTGCGTGTATTGTTTTCTGATTCTGTGAATAATGGGCTCCAACAAAGCAAGATGCCGTTTGAAGGCTTGTGGGGACAATTTGACACGGCCGTCCCTTTGTGTCCATCTGCTTTTCTCTAAATCCTGCCGCTTTCCCTGTGTGGGTGTTTTTTTTGGTGGCAGAGGGGGAAAATATTCGGAAAATTTGTCCGAACCAGCGCGGACGCGACTGATGAGCTGTAATCATTAACGGGGGAGGACAGGATGAAAGACATTCCCCTGTCTTAACAATCCTGCAGGGAGGCGATCCAGCGGAATGAACTGCACCTGTTCAGAGGCTTTAGCCTGTGGACGTTTGCACAAAGGACGCACAATGAGGTTCAGGCCCTCATTGACCAAGCCCATTAGTCATAGGCTCCTCATGCAACTCCTACAATCCGCCTTTATGCCGTCGCCTAATGACCAGGACCCTTTCTCACCCACGGATCACAATATTTTAGTAGAGGACAAAAGACCCTCCATTCTCAACGCCTCTGCACCTCCCCACTCCCCCTTATCCGCTGACCGTACAGGAAATCCTTTCACCGTCTAACCAGCTTTGCTCTCCGTCTGAGTCATACATAGCTAATGCTGATTCTCTTTCTGCCGTGGCGGATTATGAGCTATCAAAAAATGGCTAAAGACATTCAAAGATGCATAAAATACAACCTGTGTGCTACAGAGCCTTGATGCTCTTTGTTAAACCATTCTCTCCCCTGGCTGCAGTGTTTGCTGCAGCCAGCAGGGGGAGTGGTTTCTGTACTAAAGTGTCCAGGTTACTTAGCTGCAGGCAGAGCAAAGCAGAGGCCACTGAATAACACATTAGCCCGGCTTGTAGATACTTCAAAGCTATTTTAATAATCGTCTCTCCACACTTCTCTTATTAGACGTTATAAATTGTAAATGTGCGTTTCGTACGGTTGCAGTGCTTGCTCGCCCTTTCCCGTCTGCAGCCGATAAATGCAGCCAAACGCCAAACAGAGCCTCGCCGCCGTCGTCGTGTTTCAAACGTTTTCTGCGCCCTGACACGCTCGCAAACACTCTCTGACACCTCCTGATCCCACTGTCAGCGTCGATAGCACAAACTTGAATAAAGGGATATGACAACTATTCTGTCACAGGCGCCGTCACTCTTGATCTCAGGTTGACACACGCTGACACGCCGAGCCGTTTATTCTGCGCCAGCCAGCCGACGCCGAAAATAAAAATAACAAACAATATCCCGAAGTGTAAACAAAACTTTTTGCTTGCATGCATGCTTGCGTTTGTGACGGCGTTTTGTCGGGGGCTCATCTGCGCGCCGACGCTCCCGTTAACTTTTCAAACAAAGAAGAGTTGTGCTGTTTTTCCAGTCGGCTTTGGTTAGAATAAGAGCGGCAGAGCTTCTGTGAGAGAGTAAAGCCCTAAAGTTGGCTGTCTTTGCCCCCTGCTTTCTCACCCTTAACCGGACAATGGGCCTGGGATTTGGTCTTTTAAGGCACAGGATGACCCCCTGACCCTTGGCCCTCAATGGTTTAAATACCATGTAATCAATGGTATTCCTCAAAGGGTGTGCAGAGTCCAGGGAGTATTGTGTTCCATGGGGGGAAAAACTTTAAGACTTTCCAGTGGGAACAATCATTTACACTCGAAGAATTCTCCCAATATAACACAGAAACACGCGCGTCTACACTATCAAACCGCCATGGCGTCCTTAATACCGGTCTGTTCCTGCGTTTGTGGAGCCGTTTGCACGAATCTGCGCTCCCTGCCTTCATACATCTGCCACCTCATTCAGCCTCAGAGCCGAGGTGGGAGCGGGCCAGGCTCTCACGCTGCCTGAGAAACAAAACCATGTGTCTAGGCAACCAGATAGGATCATGGTCCTTGTTGGGGTGAAGTGTTCGAGCTAATCCCTTCATTCACAAATAAGCGCAGCCTGTTTCTTTTCAAAGGGCAAACAAAAGTTTTCCCACCCTGAGAATCTGGGAGTAAACCCACCGCAAATTGAACAAGAGATTGTGTTCAATGACGATGAAGAATCTGTAGAAATTCCCCGTGTGCTGGAGTTTAGCGTCGGTCAGCACTTTAATGTGTACGTGAAACCTGTAATTATACTCAGATTGAGGCAGTAAATGGATTTTTTTCAGAGTATTTCTAAGTAGCCGACCTAGATTATGCAACTACTGCCAATGACTTACATTTAAACGTTATAGGTGAAGTTAATCCTAGACTTATATTCATTCTGTGCAGCTAAATCACATATTCCTACTTAATTGCAGTACAGGCAAATATTGGCAGCATAAAGTTTCAGATTCTGCCTCTTTACATGCAAACTAAACACCAAAACAAGCAAATCATTTCAAACATGTCACTGGTGCTGTTAGAGAGGGTGCAGCTCTAGTTTGTATCATTAGATCCAGATGAGTTAAAGTGATCTAAAGGGCTCAGACGCTGGAGAAACATTACAAAATGTCCTGTATCACATGTGTGACCCACAGCATTACAAACTCTGTCCTGAGGCAGTTCAGCGTATTCTCTGTCCCGACTGTCTGCCAGCTCACTGATATCACCCGGCTGAACACACACACACTCACACACACACACACACACACACACACACACACACACACAGCCTACATTATGAGCCGGAGCCCTCACATGACCCCGGCTGACTGCTTGCTACTGTAGTGCGTTCGTGTCGACCGCGCAGACGGACAGCGGCAGATATGACAGGGCATGCTCGCAGGTACAACATACACACGCACACACACACACACATACATGCACACGCACACACTACAGCACCTTAAACAACCCCGGGCGTTCGTCAGCAGACTGCTAATCTACCCGAGTGAGGAACAACCGACTCAATAATTAATGCAACAAGAGATACGTTGCTCGTGTTTAACCACCATTCCATGGAGCGGTTCATTGAGGTCACGCACTGTTCCCTATGATTCGGAGACTGTTTACCCTGTTTTCCTCTGTTTACTGTGCTTTGCTTTAGAATGATAAAAGGCCATGGCAGGACAGCGTGTATCATGACTGTCAGAGCAAATAAAGACTCGCGGCACAATGGACAGAACGGCAGCGCGCGGCTCGAATCGGCGTAAAGCTCCTGTGAATTACAACTGGGTATGAACAGCAGGGCGCAGCGTGATGACAGACACATAATTAAGCCGGCTAAAAGGTCTGCATTAGGAGAGGCAGTGTTATGGAGCCTATGCTGTATGTGAATGGACTACAGAGCTGCTTAATTAGCGCTCAGGCAGGAGCTAATGTTATTCACTTGATGAAGCAGCCTGTAATGTGTGGAAACAGAGCGGCGGAACAAAGGCGCCACTGCAAACAAGCTGGCAAAACGGCCATTTTTCAAACATATATATCTAACAGCCCAGCGTGTGCGGCGCGGCCCTGAGCTGTCCAAACCCTCTGAGCTGAGACGGCGCTCCGGACACTCGCAGTGACTGACTCGCTGCGGAGGAGACAAACGCTTTTGTTGCGAGAGGAATTTGGAGACGGAGCCATTCTTTTATTTTGGGCACTGACAAGTAGGTCAGAGGAGACTGTGACAGGGCTGCGGCGAGGAGTAAACAGCAGCACATGATGTTGTTTTCCTCCGAGTCCTGGCATCCCATACCAGCAGTGATCCTCTTGCCCTCAGGAAGTCCTCACATACCCCCACCCCCGTCCCTTCTCTTCCCACAGTCCTAACCCCCCCCATCCCCCTTCGCCCCTTCCCCCTTCCTCCTCTTTGATCCCAAACTTAAGCAACCCACGGCCGTTCACCTCTGACCTATCGGTGAGGTATTTTGAAAAGAGACTTTCACTGTAAACCAGCCACCGCGGCAGCAGCCTCCTTTGCCAGAAGGTCTCCCAAAAGTCGTATTATTATCTCTCCAGAGGAGGTGGACACCGACCGCTGCAGCTGCTGTTATCTGAAAAGCGTTAATCTGCTAAAGAGGAAGCTCATTTGGCTCGCCGGTTATGCCACATGGCAAAACAAAGCCGACTGCCAGCGCCTGAAGCAAGCGGCGACCCCGAGCACGTCAGTGAAAGTAAAGAAGCAGAATGTTTAGCAACTTCAATCTTTTGCGTGGGGTTGGAGGTTTGTGTTGCGTCTGTTTCTGCGGCGTGAGCCACAAAAGGGAAGCCGCGTCTCCATTTTAATGGAACGGCTTTGAGGCCTGACACAATGAGCGTCAGTGAAAAAGGGTTCATGCGTCACAGTAGACCAGGCTGGGATCATGACAAAATGAGACAGTAATGCCCTCCTGTACCCTGAGCTGGATTCAGAGCCAAGCCTGAAACCGAGCTCGGGATGTTTACAACTTAAGGGGAGATGAGGGTAGAAACTTCTGGGCATCGTTAACACCCCTCCATGTCCACGTGCATCAACTATTCATGCTGTGTGTGCCACCTGGAGTTACAGTTACATGCCAGTGCTCCTGAGAGGGTTATCACCTTTCTCTGACAGTGGCGGAAAAGGTGTGGATTCAGACACTGGCAGGCATATGTTCAGCTGACAACAATACAGATTTCTTTCACAGCTGAGGAGGTCTCAGTCACACGATGGTTATTAAAGGCTGCAGCGTGAAGCAGCGACGAGGTGACGGATGACGTTGTTTAATAAAAAGAGCTATAATGCTTTAAATATCAACAATAACAGAGCAGGTTTCCTCTTCAATACACCAACAGAGAGCCTGCAATGGGAAATGTGCACAAGGGATTTGGAGTTAAATGATCTCGAACATTTCCATTTCATTAATTTGATCTTATTTCATTTGGTCTTTTCTTTTCGTCTTATTGCATTGAATTTTTTATTTAATTTTATCTTTTTAGATTTTTATTTTGTCTAGTTTCTTTTTATCGGATCTTTTTTTTTTAAATGTATTTTGTCTTATTAAATTTAATTTTGTCTTCTATCATTTAATTTTGTTTGTCCTATTTTATTATTTTATTTTATAGAATGTTAATGTTAAAAATATCAATGTGCCAAATTTAAAATTTCATTTGTAGTTCCTCTCCAGATGTTACAGAAGAAACCTAGAAGAAAAAAAACATTCTGACAGATGGTAGGAGGTTGCAGGGAGAGCAGAGTGAGCGTCAGGTGGTTGCTTGAAAAATTCTGAGCCTGTTTATTAATTATGGGTCTTTTCAGAGAGGTTTGATGGAAAGAGTCCAGAAATGTCATAATCACGCCCAGCAACAAGTGACCAGAGCGTCGGCCTAGTCTGCCCGTCAACTGACAGCTGAGCCGATATAAGACCTGTCAGTTATTAATACAGACAACATGCACATTCACAGCCTGGCAACAAGTCATTAGCAACAATTTACCTGCCTGTTGCTTTATAGTAAAATTGCACTACGACAACATTACTGCAATAACACTCATAATCATACTAACATTATTCATAAAGACGTGAGGTCGTCCCTGTAGATTCACAGACGCTCCTTCAGGGGGAATCACATCCGGGGACGCCACGACTTTCAAGAAAAACATTCCGATTCATCGCTGTGCCAAGTGTGTCTGTGCCAAACGCTCCGGCGTGTAAGGAAAGGTGAGATTAATGCAAAACAAAAGGTGTTGGTGGAGGCGACGAGTGTGTGTGCGTGTGTGCGTGTGTGTGTAAGGTAAATAATTCCTCCTCAGGCAGCAGGTGAGGGACTGTAGCGCTTGTTGCAAGGAACCACAGTGGGTGCCAGGTGATATTAGTGGGCGACATGTGAGAGGACGTCCCACCTCCACTGTGATAAATTATGGAGCATCATGACAGGAACAGTTTAACCCAGCCAGCAAGACGGGCAAACTCACACACACCAGCGCCGCATTCCTACTCACGGCTTACGCCACACGCTCACAAGCGTCCGGCCTGAGTGTGTGTGTGTGTGTGTGTGTGTGTGTGTGTGTGTGTGTGCACGTGCGAGTGTCTGTGTACCTGTGTGAGTCTGCCTGTGCGCCTCCAGAGCGTCCTCCGAGGAGAACGTCGCTCCACACTGATCACACACCAAAGCCTCGGCAGGAGCTGTAGATGAAAACGAAGAATTTATCTTTGATATCAAAAACAAGCAGAAACATAAACACACTTGCACTTTAACAGCATGACTCATTTATTCTTATTGCTTTAAAAAAACAAAAGAATATATCTCATAAGTCGCGAGCTTGAGATTCTCAGGTGTTAACACGACGGAAAAGCACAATCGAGGGGGGAAAGAACACACACACACACGCGCACACACACACAGGGAGGACAAACAAAAGCAGCAGACAGGGAGCAAAGAGGAGCAGAGCTGAAGAGTTTTATTTACTGTGCCCTGTTATCAGCCAGCAGACTGTCTGCCTGAGAGGCCACAGACGGACTGGGTGTTCTCTCTACAGCAGACGCTTCCCGCCTGCGGCACATCCCTTTATCAGGAAAGCACTTCAGAGTCAACACCCCGAATCCCCAAACTACCTCCGCCGCCACCGCCTTCACCTTTTACAATGACCCCCGTCTGCCCCCCGGCGACCGCGACGCCGCCAGGGACGAGAGGAGGGACGAGACTGTCGGCCGGCCTTCATCTGCACTCACCTCACACCTGCAGACAGACACAGACGCAGGGGCGGATATGCATGCGCGCCTGCACCCACGCGCATGCTTTCTCTTTCTCTCTCACACACACACACACGCGCGCATGCATGCACAGCTGTTTGGATGTGGGTTGGCGGCTCTGGCAGAGATGTAAATCGGTTGCAGATCCATACTGGCCCAGGGCTCATTCAGTGATCTATTTTCTGCTCAGCTGGCTTTAAATGAAGTTAAAATGACTCATTAAAACACCCACAAGCTTTGGGAACTGGGAGCGCTGCAGCCCAAATGTGGTCCTCTTTCAACTCTTACGATACCTCTACATGCACACACACACACACACACACACACACACACACTACACACACACACGCGCGCGCGCGCGCGCACACACACACACACACACACACACACACACACACACACACACACACACACACACACACACACACACACACACACACACACTCACACTAACACTGCGCCACCGTTCCCAGAGCAGCACACAAATAACAAAACAAGAAGAAGAAGAAAAAAAAAGCCTCATTCTGTTCTTTTCTAAAAACAACATTTTCCGCAGCTGTTTTTGATTGGTGTGTTTTGTTACAGGGAGAGCACGAGCACACACACACGAGCACACACACACACACACACACACACAAAAACAACACTTGGGTGAGAGTAATCGTATGTATGGTAGCAACAGTGCAGATCCTGATGTTGTGTGACGCTGTCCAGCGCGGTGTGTTGTGCTGTGTGAGATTGTGCGATAAGAGAGGGAAAGAACATAGTGCATTGTCTTGTGCAGTCAAAGGCACGGAGTGTGCTCTCATCCATAAACCATCAAACTGTCTCCAGACGCGGCTGCAATCGTCCTCCATCAAAACACTTTGTCTGGCATACCAAAATAAGAGCCAGCATCGAGCTGAATACCAAATCAGCCCATTAGAGCGGTGGAGCACTCGCTCCTTAGCAACCGGCGGGATCTAAGGCTGCTATACTGAAACACACAGTGACAAAGAAATGAGATCTACATCTTTCTTTTTTTTTTGGTACTATTACGGGTTGACACATCGGGATGCGGGAGAACCTATGCAAGAATTGAAATGAGGCGGCAGCTGTTAGATTTCATCGGCAGGAGAATCGAGAATCAAAGCTCGAGTAACACAAGACAACATGTGTGTTTAGGGTTACGCCGAGCGGAGAGGACGGCTCAGGTAAACGTCCTCTCATAAGCACAGTTTGGAAGAGGACGATCGTCTCGTCTCGTCTGTCGCCAGACAGACAGGGACCTCTGCTCGTCTCCACACACACATGAAACAAACCCAGGCGTCTCCCCCGTCGTTTGAGTTTCATTTTTAGTGCCCGATCAAACCTCCCCTGCCCCTCCCCCCCCCCTTCCCCCCTCCCTCCCTCCTCTTCCTCCTCTATTTTGGATAAAGTAGCTGGGAGAGCAGTCAGGTCTGATTAAGTCTGCATTTGGGTACAGTGTGTTCCTGGACACACATCTGCGAGCGAGCCATCACACACGCTTCGGAACACTGGCAGAACACCCAGGCCTGCCGGCAGCTGATGATGTCATCAGTCAGAAGGGGCAGAGCTGGCGAGCGGCCAGAATCTCCGAAAAAAACAAAAAAAAAGCAAACACACACGCACAGAAGAGAGAGGGAGAGAGGGAGAGAGAGGGAGGGAGAGGGGGGAGAAAGGGAGAGAGGGAGAGAGAGGAAGGGAGAGAGAGGGAGAGGGGGAGAGAAGGATGGAGGGAGAGAGAGAGAAAGAAAGAGAGAGGGCAAAGAAACCATGATGCTGGTATTCGGAGCAGCACTAAATGGTCTGTGTGTGTCTGTATGTGTCTGTATGTGTCTGTGTGTGTCTGTGTGTGTCTGTGTGTGTGTGTGTGTGAGGAAAGGGGAGGAGGGGGTTATAGTATGAACAGGTGCATGTGAAAGGCCGCACTGTCAAGGGGCTTCATAACCGCTGAATGGCTTTTACTGAGCGCTGAGAGCGTCAGAGAGTTATTAAGTACCTGTGTGAGACAGCATGTGCATCCTCAGTCGCATGCTGTCCTGGAAGTGTTTGCCACAGTACTCGCAGCCGTGACCCTTCTCCTCGTTATGGAGCCTCCTGTGGAAAGATAACAGCCGACGTTACCGTGGTGAAAGAAAGGGGGGAAAAAAAAGAGAAGCGGCAGCGGCAAAGAGACGACGACAACGCAACTGGCGATAATGAAAGTATTTCCTGTAAGGTCCTCACTGAACCCAGAGAGAGAGAGAGAGAGAGAGAGAGAGAGAGAGAGAGAGAGAGAGAGAGAGCAGCGCATTTTCACTCCGGAGAAGAATTCCTGTCTGAATGCGACATCATTAGTGTAAGAGGCCCTCAGAGTTGTGAATCACAACGCATGAATGCTAAGAGAACACAGACAATAGGAGATCTGGCTAATTTCAGAGTGCAGACATACACGTGCCTCCACCCGCCAGCACAGCAAGACACTGGGGCGCACACACACACGCATGCATAAACATGCGCACGCTAACATACACCCGCACACGCTTCCCCTATAATGGCTATGAAATGGAGAGAAGACAATTTGCTGAAGCTCTGCCGGCAGTAGAACACATCATATCATATCATACCATAGACACACACACACACACAGCCCAGCGTGTGAGGCATCTGCAGGGTTATCCTCACATCACCCCACCAACAGAACACAACAAATGACCTGAAAGGGATCCACAGCTAAACACACTCTGTGGCCCAAACGCACGTCCAGAGATGTAATTTAGTCAACGTCAAATCAGCGAGCAGCAGCATCGCATTAAGCTTGAAGAAGAGGGAGAAAAACACACACAACTCCTCGGCACACACACACAGTTCAGAGTCACAGTCCTGATTTATATTTTGGGATTTTGAAGATTTGCCTGAAACCTTAAGAGTTTCTGTCAGATATAAATTGTTAATATTTTTCTTTGGCATTAATCTGAGTCTTGTTAGAACCTTATTTTATTTAAAGCTGTGACTGACTTGTTGCACGAATGATTCCTCTGCACATTTAAAACTCATCTTCCCTTGCTCATATTAAATTAAATCACAGATTAAAACACTCATTAAAAAATAATCTGTAGACAAATAACCTTAAATATCTGTTTGGGAATAATTCATATTTATATTATCTCAAGTTTCAATCAATCACATCCATTAGCTGGCTTTCAAAGTAGCTGAACTGCTCAGGAGTTGAGCTACAGGTGAGCTACTCTGTTAATAAAGTAGTTCACTACACTACATGCTATAGAGAAAAGGTAGCTAACTACATTGAAGCTGATTCAAGGGGCAAGGACACCAGAAAAATGTGAAATAAATCTGCATATTTCCCATAAGGCCAAGTAAGGTGACTGTAGCTTTGTAGCTTGACAAAAGCTACAAAGCCACTTGGCAAAAGCTACAAAGCCACAAAGCTATAAAATAGCTATTTACCAGAAAATCAACTGTTAAGAGAAAGTAGTTCCATCACGAGTAGCTTGTAGCTTGAAAGTAGCTTAACTAAAACTGGTGATGTCAATTCACCCTCTCTTGCGACAGTATTTATTAACTTCCTGTTCTATATTCTGACATTCAGCCTCTACGATGCTTCGCCACTGAAATAAGACATTTCATCTCAGCAGTGTTTCAGCCGACCAACAACACCACCAAATGTCAAATCTGCAGACCAGGTGATTTGCTCAGTGACCTGGTTGCACATCTGCAGAGACTTCATCACGTCCTCCAGCAGCACCGCCGGTCGGGCTCGCTCACGCCGCCGCCGTCTACCAGCATCCACAACTGACCGACTCACCCACGCACGCCACCGGATGTTGGGGGCTGCTGTAAACTGTCAAATGTCAGGGAGGGAAAGGTGCTGTGATACTAATCAAGGGTGGGGGGGTCGATCTATAACCATCAGAGGCCGTTAGAGGTATAAGAGTCGTCGCCGAGCCTCCAGACCAACGGCAAACTGACGGGATCATAAATAAAAGCGAAATAAAAAAAAAAACCCACAGCGAGCGGCAGAAGTGATCCATCAACAGGCGTGAGGCGTCCAGCCTGGTGTCTGCTGACAGCCTCTTATTCTACAGACGCACAGGAATGCAAATCACACACAGTCGGAGGAAGCGTCTGCACATATAATCAAACCCAATTTAAGACGAAGAACAGCATTATGCGACAAAGAAAGCCTCTTTACATCAAAACCCACCCTAACAAAGACCTAATTCAAAACTCCCCCCCCCAAGACGTCTGGCTGTTGGGACGTGAGTGCAGGTGTCTGTGAGGAACACATTAACATATTGGACTGTTTGCTCCTCCACAGCGCGTAACTCAAGTCGTTTAACGCGTCGCAGGGGAAAAGAAACGTTAAAGGGCGAGCGGCCCGACCCGTTTCATTCAGGAGACGTGTGTGTGTGTGTGTGTGTGTGTGTGTGTGTGTGTCTCAAAGCGTCATGAACGACCAACATTCATCACACACACCTGCACCTCCCGCACAACCTCTTATCATTACTCTGAGGTGAAGCAGTTGTTGTTTTCCATAAGATTGTTATCATCAATTAATAGATTTGCCTAAATAATGACAGAAACCGTAAATTCTCAGACTCAAACCCGTATCTGTCGTATTATATCTGCGGGTCTTTGATTAAGATGCCGACACACTTGTAGCTTGTGTAGTGTGATGTAGGTTTGGTGCCCTCTTACCTGTGCTGCTCCATGGCCTGCCTGTTGTGCAACTGGAGCCCACACTCGCCGCAGCACTGCTGGCCCTGCGGCTGGCCCTCCTGCCTCATTCCTGCAGCAAACTGGCCCAATCTGCTCAGGAGCTCTCGGTGGAGGAGGCCCTGGTGTAGCAGGCCGCCGTAGGCCCTGGGGTCCAGTGGCACGCCCAGGGACGGGGCCAGAGAGACGGACACCGGCATCAACCCATCCCTCGAGTGGTTGGAGGGCATGGAGTAAAGGGAGGCCAGATGTTTGTCGGAAATTGCGGGGAAAGAGTCGGGAGAGTTCCCCGCTTGCCCGCCATCTTCCTGGCCCGAGTGCAGCTCCCGGGCGCTGGTGATCACGCTGCCTCTGAGGGGCGTTCCGGGCCCCTCGTCTCGGGGCAAGTCCGACATGCTACCCTCACCTGCACTGGAAGACCTCCCCTCGTAGCCATTGTCGTCGTCCACCTGCATGCTCTCCGACTTGACACTTCTCCCAGGATCCAGGGAGCCTAGAGATAATTCTGCCCCTGGGCTGCAGTGCTGGGGCTGCAGAGCGCCAAGACTCTCCATGTCCATCTCTCTCTCCAGTTTGGGGCTGGATGCCGGGGCCCCATCAGGATCGGGAGAACTCCTCTCGGCCATGTGGTACAGAGCGAGGCTGTGCAGGGCAGTGGGAGTGGTGCATTTGGGTCTATCCTGTATGCTGGAATGCTTCTTAGACATCAACATGTGCCTCCAGTGCCGGGCCCGGCTGTGGTCACTGTGGTCTCCGGAGCTGTTGTTCCTCACAGGCACCTGCTCGCTCTCCTCCGCCTGGATCGTCTCCAGCACCTTCAGGCACTGCTCCTCCAGGTATTCGATCTCCAGGATCTCGGCAGCGTAGAGCAGATCGTCCAGGTCCTCCGCCGTGGCCTGCAGAGAGGCGGTGTAGGCGTACTCCAGGATCTGCTGGAAGGTCTTGGGCGACAGGAAGTCCAGAGCGTAGCGCAGGCTGCTGCGGTGGAACAAGATCTCGAACATTTTGCTGGTGCAGGCCAGGACGGTACGGTGCGCCGGGAACTCCTGACCGTCCACCGTGATGATGACGTCACACAGCGTGCCGGACAGACGCATCTGATTGGCCCGCTGCAGGAGGGTGCCAGGGTGAGTGGGGTTGTGGAGCTGGAGCACACCCATGTTTGTCAGACCTGTATCCCCTCGGACCTTCGTAGAGCCCAAGCATGAGGTGTGGCTGAACTTCTTCACTGGTCTTGTGTTGGCAGGAGGGTCTGTGATGTGGGTGGGTGGGGGCTGGGGAGGGAAAGGGGGGGTGCACGTTAGTGTCTCAATACAATGTGGAGTAAAGCAGCACTATAGTGAAGGATTCTAAAGGAATATGAATCATTTTTTTCTTTAAATTTTTTGTATAAAATTACGTTTTTAATGCTGTAATCCAGGTGCTACCGTTTTAATTACAGCCCTCTCGCATTTATTTGTTTATTTATTTTAATTAATCTCCACATATGCGGACAACAGGTCGATAGGCGCAGTGCAACAGTTTTCCATTGCAGGTGATTAGTTGGAGGTCTAGTTTCGCGCGGTCACGTCGCTGTAATAACGTCTGCATACTGAGAGGTGACGCTCCAATTTATCAAGCAGCCGACACACACACACGGACACACTCTCACTCTCTCTCTCTTTCTCTCTCACTCACTCTGTCTGTCTCTCACGCACACACAGTCGATGCCCTCAACAGGTAGATCTGCTATGAACAACCGACCCTTATGGTTGACGAGTTCCGTTAAAGGTCATTTAATCGCGCGACTCTGCAGCCTGAATAAGTTACTTAACTATGAAAACGATAAAAGCGTCAAAACGTCACGCGCCCCCCTCACGCGCCCGCGATCTTAACACCCCTCGGAATAAAAAAAAACAACAACCCGATCCATTCACCAACTAACTGACTAATCGATACGCGTCGTTGCGTGATCGTCTATAATAACCCGATGACCGCCACTCACCACGGCTCCTCGGGTGATGCTGTCGGGCTGCTGCGGTCTCCGTCCCGAACTGCCCGCAACATCAGAGCGCATCAGGTGCAGGCGCGCAAATCCACGTTCTGTTCAAGCGAACGCATCGCGACAAGTCCCCGCTCAGTGAGATAGAGGGAGGGGGGCAGGGCGAGAGGGGGGGGGACCTGTCCGATATTGGAATCTCTCCAAAATAGCCGGCTGTGACACAACGACGGATCAATCTGAGCCCAAGTTTGTTGGGGAAAAAATTGAAAAAATAAAAATCGAAATAAAGCTAATTCAAGCCGTGGTTGATTATAAACTTGCCTCGATTTCGGTTTAATCGGTCAATCGTAAATATTGATAACCGGTTCAAAATCGGTTTATTCTGAACATGCGATTATCATCAAATAGTCTGTGAAATAGTTCGCCGGATGTGTAGCACCTGTTTGATATAAAGCGAGTAACCGGCGCGTCACGTCTACTTACCTTCTGCTGCTGCTGCTAACGTCCTCGGGTGCTCATCCAGGCGGCACCATGGTTAGACATTTCACAGTACCCGCTCCAACTCACTCCTGCTCTGGGTAAGCGAAGCATCGCCGAGGCGCGACGGTCAAGGCGGCGCCGCTATTGCCAAGCGTCCGGGCTGAAACTTCAAAATAAAACGCGTCAGGAGGGTATAACCACGTGTTGCGATCAGACCGAGAGAAAATGGTCGTGAGGTGGACCCGCGCACACGTGACAGGATGAAGTGGCCTGAATCTGAATGTTTTTTCTTCGTGACACAGATCTGAAACCAAATATGATTTTTCAGATCAGATTTGGGTCACAGAAGCCCAGAGAGGAAGAACAATCCTGTACTTACGCTACTATAATTGGAGAGAGAGAGAGAGAGAGTGTGTGTGTGTGTGTACATCAATTCAAAGAGCTCCGTTCCTCCAGTTGCTTCCAAACATGACAGAAACATTGTTCCAGGTTGTCAAGTCCTTTTTAGTCGATGTTTGATTTTGCATTACCAAACCCGATCATGTCATATCTGTTAACGACATCATTCATGATGACGTAGTTGTAACAAACACTTCTGTGAACATGTTGGAGAATGTCTCTAAAGGGGAAAAAAGCCCCAGTCCGATACTTCATGTGCGGCTGGGGGTGAAGGGGAAGAAATATCGGGGGGAGAATGTTACCGGAGGGTTGGCAAGACAAATTGGAGAACGAATAAAACCTCACCCAAACAGTCACCTAATGACAATGGAACCCCCCCCGCCCCCCTTGCTCAGACATTTTAGTGCGTTTTCTTGGACGACTGCACTGTATCGGACAAAAGTACAATCTCCTAATCTCCCCTTCGACCCCGCATGCCAAGGCAGAGACACGAGACTCGCCAGCCACACGGCCACAAATCAGATACAGGTCAGATCTGGGGACCCACATGTGCAAGAGGTCCAAATCTGATCTAAGAGCAAATCTGATTTGGGCCACTTCAGGCCGCCTAAGTGCTGCTCAGGTTTGATCACACTGGATGCTGCTGCACTTTTGATCTGGATTACAGCATCAGTCAGAGGGCTCTATGTTCTTCCTCTCCATTGTGCCACTGGGGAACGTTGTAATTCTGTTTGGTGTGGGGCCAATTGCTGATTATTCATTAGTTAGTTATTCACTTATGATAATTATAATAAATATACTGGAAAGAGTGACAAATCAAGCATTCTTACATAGATGTAAATGTTGTGATGATCCGTATCAAACCAACTCCTATCTTTTCCTTGAGCAAAACAAGTCCAGCTAATTTTGTCCTTGATTATTCACTGAATTGGGTTGATCCACAGGGAACAAACAAGTGTCTTGATTACAGTAAAACTAAAAGTGGAAGACGGTAGGATAGCGTGTGTGTGTGTCTGTGTCTGTGTGTGTTCAGATGGCTGTGGACCAAAGAAAGCTGCCAGCATTAATAAACTGACCCTATTCCAAAAACAAATGCCAACATTTCAGTTTCATCCAAAATGGCAAACATATCCCGATATAGCTCAGGCTACTGACGTATCCTATAGAATGTGCGTTGAGACGAGCAACTAAGACGTTCAGCTGGGATCTGTGGTCACACATAAATAAATGTTGAGTCAACTTGCCATAACAAACAAGTTTATTGTATTATTAAATAATGAATGGATAATGGATTTGCGATGGATTTTTCACATGGCAGATCTGTTTGTAACGGTTATTATAATCTGTGATTGACTGTGGATCGCCCCAGAGACGAATTACGTGATTAGTATTTCATAAGCTCTATATTTAAACGTATAAGTTAGTAATGTATAAGTGTGATGTCATTGTTGGAACTCCTGTTTAGATGACATTGTTGTTGTGTGTTAGATGACATCGTTGCTGTAAAGGCCAGATGGCATCACAGCACTACATTTAGTCAAAAAACTGTTGCTTCCCATTCTACTGTTGCTAACACAGTATGAGGCTCTAAAGCTTACACACAACAAATTACATCAGTGTCATTTCAACTGAGAAGTCACGACAATGGAGTCACATTCTCACATGACTAAATTATACATTCTAATATTTTATACTTTATGAAACACTAATCAGCTAATTCATCTTTGGCTCTTACCTGCCACTACAGCCCTGTACCAGATCAAAGCGAGAGGCTTTAAAAATAAACAACTAAATAAATGAATTATAGCCACTAATTATTCATGGTAATGAGTGTATGTGGCTGAATGTAAGTTTGAATACCATGTCTGCATTCTGATACAACTTTCATTAAGGCTGCAGATAAAGTTTGTGGTAACGGATTACTGGATAATTAATTAGAGAAAATGTAAAAAAATAATGACAAAGGTCATCACTATTTGTAAGAGCAAAGGTGACTTACTATCAGACAGTCCAAAAGCAATCCAGAAGACTTTTCATCCGTGGATTTCACGATCTATGGAAGAAGACTGAAATTTCTATCTGATAGACAGTTACCGATCATTACTAATGGATTATCAATTTCAGCAGCGGTGTGTGGCGCCAAACACTCCTACACGCCTCCTTTGAAGCTGTTTTTTACTATTTCAGTTTACCCTTTTATTTTGAAGGTTAAATCTCCTAACTTCTGCTCTAGCCGCGGCTGCGTGCTGGCGACTTTACGCGGCTGCCTCTCGTCACCCGGGCGACGTCACGGCTGTGAGTGATCGCTCCATCGGGGCCGCGATCAGAGGAGGAGACGTCTGAACTACTGACGGCCTCATGATCGCGCCTCTCCCTGTAATAAGAGGCAGAAATGAGACTGATTATTGGCAATCACACAACGATCGATCCGATTGTGTTGTAATCAGTGCACTAATTGCGTAATTGGAGGGAGAGAGAGAGAGAGAGAGAGAGAGAGAGAGAGAGAGAGAGAGAGAGAGAGAGAGAGAGAGAGAGAGAGAGAGAGAGAGAGAGAGAGAGAGAGAGAGAGAGAGAGAGAGAGAGAGAGAGAGAGAGAGAGAGAGAGAGAGGCCATGACAGGTCAGAGCTGGTGTGGATTCGTGTCACGTTAGATGGTTTCTAGACCACAGTCATAAATATCAAACTCCCACTGGCAAACACTTTATTGTGACATCCGTGCCTGGATGTGCTAAATCGACCCCGAGCACACAACACACACACATTAACACACACACACGTTATGCAAGACGTGTTTATTTCCTCTGAACACGCAGTCTGAAGCCCGCCGTCACCTGTTTGCACTGTAACCTTTCTGTAAATAGTCCAGAGTGTCATGACATGGCGAAAACAAACGTATCCCTGCGAAAATAAGCGGCTTTTGCTGCCATCTTGTGATCAAACCGCCGCACTGCAACCACTGATCTGTGAAAGTCAGAGCAACAGGACAGACATGAGAACAAAAGCACAATAATGTCAATTGATTTGATGACAAAAGGGGACGGGACAGAATTAGATTCAGAAGCCATTTTTTTATTATTATTATTTTGTAAATGGGTTAGCACTCAGACTGTATACACAACAGATATGTTCTGAGTTTGACCCAATAAAACCCAAAAAGGAGTCTCCAGAGAGGAGGGAGGGAGGCAGGGGGGAGGGAGCAAGGTGGTCAGCTGACAGCTGGAGGGCCAGAAGCTTCCTGTCCCCTGAGGGCCACACACTGCAGGTCTCTATGTTCTAATCACTCAGTCTCAGGTGGACCACCCTGCTTCCTGGACTCCACCAGCAGTCGTCGGTGATGAGTTTGTACAAAAGACAAAAACGGAACTAAATCCAAAAGACCACATTTACAGAAGAACACTTGAGTAACAACTGGGGTAAAGAAAGAAAGCAAAAGAAAGAAAGGCTCAAAGTTAACACTCATTAAAAATCAACATGAGATCTAGTTTGTCCCAAACAAACACAGGCACATTTCTCTGCCTTGTAGTTACACATGATGGACGGATTCATGCCCGGGCTCATTACAGCTCCTTCACTACAGCCGGAGATATACAGTGCTGTGACCAGAGACGGACAGGGTTACACACTACACGTGTTATAAGGACCACATTAGTTCAATTATTGTATTTTCTTCTAAAGATACAATATATATTAAAAAAAAAGAGAGAGAAAAGAGAGCAAGAGAGAGAGAGGAAAGAGGAGAGAGAGAGAGAATCGGCAAAATCTCACGACAAAGCTATGCAGATTATCATAAAAAACGATGACAAGACAAATCTACTGACACACAGGCACAGTGCACAAGCTCGCAGGCAGGAATGGAAAATAACTCTTTGTAGTTTTAAATAGCACAAAAAGGCTTTTTTAAAAGTGTTTTTGTTTTTTTGTCGTTTTTTCTTGCTTCCCAATGCAAAAACTCAAAAACGTGAAGCCAGAGACCTCCGATCTGCTTTTTTTTTTTTTTTTAAGTTGAAGAAGAAAAACACAACTTAATATAGCCGGCGGCCCCAAACACACACACACACACACGGATCAGTGGCGTATATTTAGCTCCGGATCACAAGACGTCCTGGATTCACAGCTTCTCCAGCCTTCAGCCGGGAATCAGCACTTCTGCCGGAATTTGTCAAATCTGTGGAATCTTTTGTTTGGTGACTACAGTAGCTGCTTTTTTAACCCCATATTTTTTCCTTCACATAAAAATCAATGGCTGATAAATAATGTTCAATAACACTGTGGTAAGGCAGTAACAGTATTGATCCCTCAACCAGCCCGATCTGATCCCGTCATGCGTGTGGGGAGGTTTTGTGACCCCCCCGCCCCTGGCAGCTGGACGTCACCAAAAGGGTGTCGCCGTGGCAACACCGAACCGCGGCCGGATTCGGTGGTCGCCCGCCCGCACGTCTTTGAGTGTTCAGCGTCTCTGGAAAAAGACAATTAACCTCACAAACGGGACTTCAGCACCGCCTGCAGGTCAAACATGCACAGAGACCAAAAACCCTCAAATTAGAATTTCAACTACAAAAACAAAAAGAAGCAATTTTCACATTTGAACAGTAAAATACGTCCCAAGTAGTTCAGTTTTTACAGTTTTACAGCCACCAGCAGTGCAGTTTAATCACATATAACTTCTCCAGTGTTCTAAATCGTTCCGACTGGTTAAATAAAATGACAATAAAAAAATAAAAATAAATCTTCTGTGACCTTTTTGATAAAGCGGAACTCTTTCACTGGAGCCAAACAAACAAAAAACTCAGAAAATGAAAACGATAGCACAGTGATCTGCGCACTATTTCAACGTGTGTGTGTGTGCGTGTGTGTGTGTATTTGATTATGCAGTTAAGGGCACCGGAGGAAAAACTGAAAAACACTCTTGCAGTGTTTCTCAGTGTTGCTGTGGGAAAACGTGTTTCGTGTGTGTGTGTGTGTGTGTGTGGTGTGTGTGTGTTTGCCCCATCATGCTTTGCTCTCGGTGGGATTTGTCTGTGTGACGCTGTTGTGCGCCCCGGCAATCTCCGTCAGGGCGTCGGACGACTCGGCCTCCTCCGCTTTGCCGCCTTTCTCCTCGGGGAAAAACTTCCTGGAAGGGGGAGAAGGAGGGAGGACGGGTCAGCGTCTCAGAGGAGGAGGACGCGGCGAGAAGACAGCAGCAGACACAACGTCTCGCCTCAATACTCCACACATGTACTCGGTATGACGTCTTCACCCCAATATGTAAGACGGCGCCGCAGGTTTAGAGGCCTTCTTACATATTTCTTCACCACCATGATGACAGACAGATAGATGCACTCCCGCCACGTTTAAAGCTCCTCGCTCGGTTGCACTTTGGAGCAGGAGAAGCGACCGTCTGCCTTTGTTCTCTTTAGCAGAGCTGCAGAATTAGTGAGGATTAAGACGGTCGGGAGGCCAGAGTGCTTTAAACTTCTGCCTTTGTCATTAAAACAAGTTATTCTTCTAACCGAGTGTAAAGAAACACAACTGAGGGTTTGTCACACACACACACACAGACACGCACACACAAAAAAAGGGCACACAAGCACAAACGCTGCTTCTCTTGATGCGTCACTACACACACACACACAACACGGTCCTAAATGTTGTTATAGCACAATTTACCATTACAGCGTGTTTGATATCGTGTGGTCAATGGCACGATGCGGTGGTGAATGAATGGGCGTACACGTTACACACACACGCACACACAGAGATAAACCTCTAGAGGAAGCCGTACTCGTCGTTGACAGGAGGAGCCGCCTTGGCCAGAGTCTCTGACGCCTCCAGGGCCGCGCCCGAGAAGGGGGGGGGCGCTCCGTCTCCGTTGGGCAGAGAAGGTGGGCTTTCTAGGCTAATGAGATCAGCCAGGGGCGGGCGGGGCCTTTCCGTGACGTTGGGCAGGTCTAACTCTAAGTCGGCGGGTGCCGGGAGGCGGGGGGCGTCCAGGTCCGGGGTCAGCAAATCGTACTTGCCCGACGGCGCCGTGAGGAGGTCGCTGGAGGCGGGGGCGGCTGCTAAGGATGAGGCCGGGGCGGGGGAGGAGGGGACGTCTGCTATGAGAGGAGCAGAATCTGAAGCATCCAGGGCAGTGAGGTCGTTGTGCACGACGGAAGCAGAGCTGCCTGCAGGGGGTGCTATCTCTTCCTTGGCAGTGGCGGCGCTAATGTCACCCGCTTGGTTGGTGGGTTTGTTTGTGTCCAGGGCAGTGGAGCTGGAGTCGGGGTCCGGGCGGGCTGTGGCAATGGGCGCTAGGCCGGAGGCAGCGAAGGCCGGTGGCTTCTCGGCATCTGAGGCTGCGGCCTGCGTGACAGGGGGGAAGGGGGCGGGGCTCTTGGGCTCTAGAGTGGGAGAGGCAAAGGCGGAGGACGTGGCTAGAGGAGAGACGGGGGGGCTACCTTTGGAATTCAGAGCGGCCAGTTTGGGCGAGTACCTGCGCTTTGGTGGAATGGGCGTCGGAGACTTTTGAGGTTTAGTCCGCTCGGGGTCGAAAGGAGCAACGGCGCTTTTCCCCACTTCTCCCGGCGCGTCGTGACCTCCTCGCCGCTCGAATAATGGCGCCATTTTGGCTTCGACGGCGGCAGAGGACACGGGGGGGTTGGGCGGGGCCGGGGAGTTCGACTCGGGGCTCGGAGCCGGAGCGGGGGCGGGGCCAGGAGAGGGGTCGTTGGGCGGGGCGGACAGGCTACTCGTGAGGGTGGTGCTCTCGCTACTCGGGCTATCCTGGGTGGGGTCAATAGTGGCTGTGGCTGTGTCAGAGTTGGTGGCTACGGAGGAGAGGGCGTCCAGTGCCAGAGCAGCGGTGAACGCCGCCAGCCTGAGAGAGCAGGGAGAGAACAGAGACACACAGACTAGACACCAGGGCGACTGTGACAGAGGAAGTGACACCCCGACCAGCATGCAGAGGGTTTAGTTCAAGTCAGACCAACGCAAAACAACAACAACAACAACGGCAACAGCAAATACTGAACCTATGGCAGAAAAAAAAAAGGGATTCATGCTGTGAGTGGACATTAAAGGATACGGCCCCACACACACACACACGCACACACACACACACGCACACGCACCAACACAGAGGCTACAAAGCTAATGTGAAGCGAAACGACAACACTCAGAACCATGGATGTGGGTTTAACAGTACCAGCGACAGTTGACTATCATCCATTTCCCCCCAACAATGCTGAGATATGAGAGATGGTTTGCTGTGGCTGTCAGATGGACCTTCATGCCAGTCGACCATACACACACACACACACACACACACAGAGAGAGAGATAGAGCGAGAGTGAGAGAGAGGGGACCAGACGCCTCCTCTCCTCTCCTCTCCTCCCTCCTCTCCCCTCCTCTCCTCTCCTCGTCTTTAACTGGTATTGCTTTAACCTCGACAGGATGCGGACGTTAATTCATCCAAAATGACCCGGAGAGCAAAACACAAAGTCACAGAATCGCTCTTTTAAAAAACAGCGAAAATAAAAAGAAGACAGAAATACACAATAAAATCCAGTGGACTCCACTAAAGAATGGCCAGCGTGTGAACTTTTGATGCGTCCGATTTGATCCCATGGAGTCTCAGAACACAGGAATTATTCTTTAAAGTGGAGTGCAGTGAGTTAACAGAGGGGGGAGGGCGGTGAAAAGAAGGGGGGGAGGTTCCGTGCCGTCAGTCCGCTCGTGATGTACTCACTCTGGCTCGGTGAGCGGCGTGGTTTCGTTGGGCTCCGTGGGCCCAGCCGCGTTGTGGTTGGCCGTGCACTCGTCCTCCGTCCTCACCTCCACGATCGGCTCTTTGGACTCGTCCTTTCTGTGGAATGGGAAACGTAATGTGACACAAACATCAGTGAGGGTGGGAGGGGGGGAGGGAGGTGGGGGATGAAGGCGATACGATCGTATTAGTCTGATGGAGCGGTCGCATCGTTTCGAGGCGGCATGATGATGATGATGATGCAGCGCCAGACTTCCTGCTTTCCAAACCCCGGCGAAGGAAATTGATCTCAACTTTGCGTTATTGCACACAGGAGAGTGTTTGTTCAGAGCTTCGTTTAAAAGCCAGAATCCTTCAGATTACTGCGGAGGGAAAACTCCACCCTGAGGACCAAACTGATCTTCATCACAGAGCAGCACCATTATCTAGAGACTGAAACTGTGACATCATTCAGTCTGTGGACACGAGGAAGAAACATTCTGACGCTGAAGACACTCGATTCTGATTCTCCAGTAAACATTGTTTAAGCTTTGTATCAAACTAAACGTATGACCTCATTTAGAGCGTCCACTCACTCGCTCACTCACTCACTCTAGACCCGGTGCTGTATTATGCACGTTCCATTAGTGTGTATTGTGTGATTGTGTATGTCGAGCGGCTTTTCTCTTTGAATACATTTGCATACATTGATGTTTTACAGCGAGTCGTTCCTGGCTGTGGTCCTAGTCGTGCCGTAAAAGAGATAAGGAGGCTTAAACTGTGTAAAGCGGAAATTAAAACTTGACAAGCGTCTTGGGCTGATTTGCACATTTTGCTGTTCTGTTCTTCTTTAAAAAACAGGAAGGAACAGAACGATAACAAAGCCGGGGCACGTAAGGAATTTAAAAGTGTGAAGTGGGAGCTGTAACACGGAGCGACGGTGTGTAACTTTACATTAAACACCTCCACCATGATCGGTGTCTGCATACTCACATGAACGCTGCCTTGCCCTCCTCCAGGTTGTGCCCTTTGCTGCCTGAGCCCGACTTGCCGCACAGGCACATGATGAGGCCGCACTTGTTGACGAAGTAGCACGTGACGTCCACGGCGAGCAGCACGAGCACGAACGCCACCACCAGGACGCCGGCCCAGAGCATGACGCCGGACGGGAACGCCGCCTCATCACCTGCATCTGCTGGGAGCGGAGGGGGAGGGGTGAGGGAGGGGAGGAGGAGGAGGAGGAGGAGGAGGAGGAACTGAGCGACGGTGGCGATAAACCTTTAAACACTTGACAGCCATGAGTGAATGAATGAGGAGATGAAGGACTCACCTGCGCCGCTCACACACCCACACGTGTCTACAGGCCACAGCGTGAATGTAGATGCATTTCTGCTAATTTCAAATAAACATGCAACTAAATCTCCTTCAAACCACTCGTGTGTACACTGAATATATTTATTTGGAATTAGAAAACGAAAGCTTTACAATAGAACGTTGCTTGTTACCTTGACATGCATTAACTGCTGTGGACAGAATGTATATGAGAGACGTCCAGACACCCTGAAGGACGATGTGAAGCTTCACTACTGATTTGTAATCATAGACGGCATTGATTGATTATGGATTTAACTCTTTAGATATCGATAATAGATCCAAAGAGGAAGATGCAGCTGAGTAAAACACCATGAAAGTACAAATTTACGTATGAAAACAGTTAGCTCATATTGAATTGAATCCGATATGCATTATATACATTAGATATACTTAAGACATTTTCCTTAGTAATTGACACAGAAAAAACAAAAGTGGTTGCATATGAACAGCTCAAACTCTGGCAATATTAAGACTACATTATGTTTCAAAGTCTGTTCTCCGCCGTGTGTAAAAGTTAATGTTACAAATCTTTACATACAGTACACGTGTGTGTGTCCGGTGCTCAGCATTCCGCTCTGTGTTCTATGACAAACAGAAAAACAAACAAAAAAGTGCTATTTTCTATACACGACACCTCGTCTCCAATTCCGCTACGGTAAAACTGTCGACCCCTCTGCTGTCTATATGCTACGCTGAGCGACAAACATGGGTCTGTGAGAGAGAGAGAGAGAGAGAGAGAGAGAGAGAGAGAGAGAGTGAAACAGAGAGAGAGAGAGATAGAGAAAGAGAGAGAGAGAGGGAGAGAGAGAGAGAGTGAAAGAGAGCGAGAGAGAAACAGAGAGAGAGAGAGGGAGAGAGAGAGGGAGAGAGAGAGAGAGAAACAGAGAGAGAGAGGGAGAGAGGGAGAAACAGAGAGAAAGAGGGAGAAACAGAGAGAGTGACAAAGAGAGAGAGGGAGAAACAGAGTGAGAGTGAGAGAGTGAAGGAGAGAGAGAGTGAGAGAGAAAGAGAGGGAGAAACAGAGAGAGAGAGAGTGAGACAAAGAGAGACAGAGAGAGAGGGAGAAACAGAATGAGAGAGAATGAGATAAAAGAGAGAGAAAGACAGGGAGAGTGAGTGAGAATGAGAGAGTGAGTAAGAGACAAAGACGGAGAGTGAAAGTAAGAGAAAGAGAGACGAAGACAGGGAGGGTGAGCGAGTGAGTAAAAGAGAGTCAGAGAGAGAGAAGGAGTGAGAGTGAATGAGAGTGAGTTAGTAAAAGAGTCAGAGTGAGTGAGAGAGAGTGAGAAAAAGAGAGTAAGAGAGAGTGAGAGAGGATTTCGCCGCCTTTGTTTTGTGTTTCAGTGTGTGTCTGGCCAGCTCTGAGGCTACAGCGCCCCCTTCCTCCCTTCCCCCCAAAAAACAGAGACACATCTGCCGTGGACAAAGTCCTGCTGAAGGAGTGAAAGCGTCCAGAGAGCCAGAGAAAGGCCAACCCCTCCTCCTCCTCCTCTTCCACATCATCCTCCTCCTCCTCTTACAAGTGACCGTGTGAGGAGTCCCCCCCCCCGCTGGACTATGAAAGCAGGAGCACAGCAATGAGGGACAGGATGAGTGATACCAAAGTGTATGTCACAGATGGACAGCCCAGAGTGGCTGCTGGATCACAGCGAAATGCACACAGAGGAGAGTGGAGGGGGGGTAGGAGTCAGGACGGGACGGAAATGTTCAACGTGGTCCACAGCACCAATGCAATGTCCAGGACCGAGGCAAAGGGTGGCAGGCACACCGAGAGACGGAGAGAGAGAGAGAGAGAGAGAAAGAGAGAGAGAGGGGGGACAAAGAGAAAGGGACAAAGAATAAAAGGAAGAGGGGGGAGGGGAGGGGAATGAAGAGAAACAAAGAGGAAAAAAAGAGAAGGGCGGGGGGGAAAAAACAGAGGAAGAGAGAGAGAGAAAGTGAAAATGTGTCACCAAAACGAAAAACAGGAGAAACAGAGCAACCACAGCAACACATAAAAAGCAAAAAGCACAAGAGGGGGGAGGGGGAGGGGGAGGGACCACGGCATGTTCACGAGATGGTGACCCAGCGGTGGTGTGAGTGGGAAATGCTTCAGACTGGAGAATGAAGATATAAAGTAAAAAAAAAAAAAAAAAAAACCCAAAGGGTGAGGAAGACGTAACATGCTGCAATGTTTCAGCAAAGCTCCACGGAAGCTTCAGTAGCGCGAAAACCTCCAGAGCTAACGAGCTAATCAGCGGCTAATCAGGGGTCAGATTCACGCGGTGACGAACTCTGCTGAGCTCTGTGACCTCGGATGGTAAACAATGGCGAGAAAACGAAGCAAAAAAAACTTCAATGGCTGCGCAGCAAATTGTTTGGAGTGGAGGATCCTTTCATCCCCGAAAGTTCCCGTCCCCGATTTCTGCGAGATCAAACTGGCGCTCGTTTAACAAAGGCTGCCGAGAGTTGAAAGCGAATCAATGGAGGCGGGGGAGGAACGTTCTTCCTCAGTGCCTCTGTGAGGGCATACTTAGCTGTCAGTCTGCCTGTCAGTGCGACGGGTGGTTGAGTTTTAAAGTTTTGATTAGTAGCTGAGGAAGTGTGAGAGAGGCCTGAGCGGGCGGGCGGGCGGGCGGGCGAGCGGGCAGGCAGGGGTGGGGCGGGGGGGAGTGCGGGCGGGTACCTGGGATGGCGGCCGGCTGGGTGGACGTCCTGAGGGACAGCGTCGCCGGCTGGGATTTGCCCTTCTGATTCTCTGCCACCACATTGACACTGTACTCTGTGTCCCAGTCCAACCCACTAAGAACCACATAGTCGCTGCCACTGGGCAGCCGGATCTCTGGCTTCCAATCGGACATGTCTCTCTGAAGGTACACACACACACACACACACACACACACACAAATTAATATGAAGAATTGTGGCACGAGAAGACTTGTTGCACTGTGTGACCCGGGGCAAAGCGCCGCACTCACTGGTTTATAGCGGACCAGATAATGTAAGATGGGCGAGCCGCCGTCGTCCTGCTTGATCCAATTGACTTTGATCGAGTTTCCTTTGAGCTGCGGCGTCCCTTCCACCTTAGGAGGGTTGGGATACCCTACAGGCACACAACAGCAATAGAGGGATCATGGAAAAGGCAGAGAGCCACGAGTCGACTCCACCGCTTCCAGGTCAGGAGTTACAGCTGAGTCTAAGTGTTTGGAGGGTGGCGTTCTCAAATGCCGTCATCCTGAAATTCTCAACTGGCATCAAAACGCTGACGGATGCCATCAGGGGGATTGACACGTAACAATCAGGTGACATCATGGATTTACACCCAGAATAACACAAATATCAGACGGGACGATAAGAGTGGAATCTGACAAACGTATCAGATGGGCCACGACAGACAAGAAGAAGAAGAAGAAGAAGAAGACGGGGGTGCACGGTGGTTAATCTTCGTGTGCTTTGATGCTGCTTGACTGGTTGAATTAGTTCATGTTCATCTACACTTCTATTATTTTGAATTTTGAGGGCCTTTCGTTAGTTGTTGAGATTATTTAACATTTTTGGGAGCAAATTTCCAACAAATACTTCCAAAAACATCTTTTTGCTTTTCCAAAGTACCGTAGAAACCCCTTTCCACCGGATTCACACCGGTTAAAAAGGGGATTAAAGATGACAATGGATGATGTAATGAACTCAGGGTGAAGCTGCACGATGATGAAAACTAAAAGCAACTTGACGGAGAGCCAGAGCAGTGTGATTGGGTGTTTAAGGCTCGGCGTGGGCAGAGATGATTCCCGCCACGGGGAGAGAGGTGAGAGGTATCACTCTGACAAGCCTTTGAATGAGACCTTCAGACAGCTCTGGCCCTCTTTCATTCATCCAAGCTGAGGCTGAGTGTCTAACATGATTAATCCTGCTGGTAGACGTGGGTTAGATGTTTTAGCACAGAAGCGGTTAATTGGTTAAAGTTTTGGACTGCGGGGTGCGATGCTCTCCAGTTAAGTGTTAGTGTTGCTTCTCCGGTCGGGCGGGAACATGCTGGAAGACGACGTTTACCTTCAGCTGAGCGGTGGAGGTGGAGGAGGAGGAGGAGGGGAGGGTGGGGGGGTTCACCGGCACCATGCAAGGCCAAACAACAGTCACAGTCACATGAAGCGCACACGTGTGATCGGCCGGCGGAGGAGAGGAGAGTGGGAGAAGAGGCACGTGAGAAATATAATAAGACAACCAAACAATGCACATGTGGGTGGGTGGGTGGAGGGGGGAGGGGGGACGGAGGGGGGGGGGACAAGTTATGATGTCACACAAAAGCGCTTCATAAGTGTGAAAAGGGTTTTAGAGGGAGATGAAGAGCGGAGACACTGCAAAGCTGCAACTTACACTCACAACACTACTACTGATAATAATAAGAGGCTTCAGGTTGAGATAATGACGCTGCGGACGTGAAAGCAAACATGCAGCCAGTTCACATGAATGTATGGATTGATTAGGCCGAGGCACAAGGTCAGACTGACTTGGGAGTAAATGTACATTCTATTAAAGTCGATTCATCTAATCAGCAGGGGTGAGGGGGGGGTTATCCTACAGGGGGGAGGGGCGGCACTCAGAGAGCTACAGCAGCAATAACTCACTACCAGCTACAATCATCCTCCACTACACAACAAACCTGTGTCTTCAGGGAAAAAATGAAACATGCCATCTAGGAACATGAAAGAAGAAGAAGAAGAAGAAGAAGAAGAAGAAGGAGGAGGAGGAGGGAAAAAAAAGGCAATCAGAATGATTCTCCTCAGCAAGTGACTGCTCGTGGCTCTGAAGTGTCACTTCAGCGCGGCGAGCTCACCGCCAGCTCTATTTCTGGCGAGACAAAGCGAGAATAAGTGACATCACTTCGTGAGTGGCACGTTTGATCCGGGGCTGAGGTTGCGGCGGAGGTGGCTGCGCCCCGGCCGTCGCTTCGGCAGTGGCACCGGGTGAAGCTCATTCATGTTTCAACGCGTCTCGACGTACTGCGGCGTTACTGCGGCTAATCAGGAAGCTGAGACGCCGCCGTGCCTCAGAGTCTGAACTCAAACAGCAGCAATTTGTTCAATGTTTGAAGGATTTTTTGCATAAAAGAGGCAAAATGTTTCTGATATCGGCCTTTGCCTGCTGCTTCAGTCTTTATATGATCAGCTTTTATATGATGTGTATCAAAGCAGAAGCTCTCAAAGCGTCAACTTTAGGCTTTACACAGACTGAGCCATGGATTTCTTAGAGAGCCAGGCGACGACGATGATGATGATGATGCTGCTCAGCTACAGCTGCGGTGATGCCTAGAGAGTTTTACACTTTGTGCTGCACCAAAACTTCAAATTATTTATAACTGTATAACTTTTATCTCCCTTTGCTGCAAACCTTTTAGAGCTCAACCAATCCCAAGGAGAAAGGGAGCGTCTATAATGCAGGAGGCGCTCGTGGAAAACGCTGAGCTGCGACGGCGGAGAGGGGCGACCTGGTTTAGATGTTCACTTTCGGAGGCGTAGCTGCATAAAGTTGTTTGTGTGTCAATAATAAACTTAATGCCAAATCAGCAGATCAGAGGGAAATGTAAAGACATAATGTGAGATAAAGGCAGAGACAAAGAGAGATGAAGCACTTACTTGTGTGAGAATAGCCTGATGGATACAACAGATAGATGAGCATATGGGTGAAAAACAAATGGGCGGTTAAAACCAAAAAATGAAAATGTGATAAAGTTCAACATGCAGGCAGCTCTGACAGGAAGTAGGAGGGAAGAGAGGAGGAATTCATTTCCAGGCAATTTCCATGCTTTGCCAACAGGGGGCAGCGCTTTCTGCAGTGACCTGTGGAGAGCCATGCGCCACCGCCACCAGAGGGCGGTACAAGCTCAGTAATAAGGACAGACGTTCACCACAGGACTGGCTTTCATGAAAGGAAAGGTGGGACACACACACACACACACACACACAAACCAGTCACTCAGCTTCATTCTCCATTTTGCAAATTGCAAGCACGCCCGGCGACATCATGCGCCTCACACACGACGCAGCGAGACAGAGGGTCAAGTTGAGCTCTACTGCGACGCGACACACACACACACACACACACACACACACACACACACACACACACACACACACACACACACACACACACACACACACACACACACACACACACACACACACACACACACACACACACACACACACACACACACACACACACACACACAGATTAAAGACGGATCCCTTCCAGCGCGTAGACCGAGCCGGTTTGATCCCGACTCCTGCTTAGCTCATCCGGCAGCTGAAGAAACATTTTCATAAAGCACTTGTGCACATGATGAATGAGCGATGGGAGAGTGGACGAGCAGGAGGGGCATAGAGCGGAGAGGGGTTCGGGTGGACAGAGCTACGCAGAGCGGTACAGACAGTCTGACAGAGGCGCCGTGGGCGGAGAGCGTGTTGCGTGCATGTGGGACTTACGGACGGGCTCCGTCTTGAACGCCTCGGCCGGGCTGCCGTCGCCCTCGCCCTTGCCGTTGATGGCCGAAATCTTCACCTCGTAGTTGGTCTCCGGCTTCAGGCCCGTGATGGTCACCTCGCCGACGGAGCCTGTGGGGACGATCGGACGCCGGACAGATCCCAGTTTAATACTTTCCATTGTCCATTTCGCCACATTGAAGCAAACTGACATCTGTTTAAATAGACTGAGATTGAAAGCAAGACAAGAAGCCCAAAATATAATTAACAGGCAGATGTTTTCCGTCTGTGCCAAACACGGCGAGGAGGCTTCCAGATTAGACGGAGACGGAGCCGATTATGAGACTGCATCCAACAGTAAGACGTGCTGAAATTGGCGTTTCTCAAAAGTGTCGCCAAGACAGATTTAAGGGAAATTCAGGGCCGCAGACGGCTTTGAAAGTCTTTTCTTGGCTGGTCTTTGTACTGTAGCCATGAAAACTACAGAAATGGACTGAATAACCAAGTAATTCCACGATCGATACAGACAAGAGGTCGATAAATGAAGGTAAAGTGATTATTGCGGTCTGTTCCGGTACCTGGTGGGAGCTCGTAGATCCGCTGCACCCAGCTTCCCCGGTCCTGCGGCCTCCACTGAGCTCTGTATTTCAGGACGGGCACGCCGCCGTTGGACTCGGGCTCGTCAAACTGGATCTGCGCCGTGGTGGAGAAGGGCTTCACCTCGCCGATGGACGGAACCGACGGCACCTCTGTTTCAGGGGGGAAAGTAACAATTAAACGCCACGATGACTAAACGAGGCAGAATGAGTCAGAGTGACCTCGCAGCACTCAGCGCGAGACGAAAGACGTTTCACAAGCGGTATTTATCTTCCTTTGTTTGATTTGCGTTTGAAAACAATTGATGACAGGCAGAGACAGGTGCTTCAATCGTTTCAATCTTGTAAATGGAGCTAGTGGGCTGTAATTCCACACACAATTGAGGCCAAAAGGAGGATTGTGCTTCGATTGTTGCCTTAAACCGGCATTTCTCTGCACCGGCTTGATTGCCATATCGCTCTCTGCGTACGTTATCTCAGTAACATCTGGTGGACTGGAAGCGAGCGACGTTACATAATCTGAGCTGTGTGGATGCTTTCCCTCTAAGTGTAACCTCCATTAAATACACACTGCGGCGAATTCTTTGGGTCTAATGCATTTTTAATAGGACTTAGGAACCTTCTTGAAGGCCGGAGTGAGGAAAAAGGAAAAGTGTCTCCCGGGTTCTTTGTGGTTCTTGTCGTTTATCTCTTGTGCTATAATCAAACTGACCTCCACGGGGTTAATTATTCCTTTGTTTGTTGTAGTATACAAACAGAAACGTGAAGCTATAGCATGAGTGGTAGACTGACCGGCCTGGATGAGGAGGAACTCCTTGGCCTCGGTGCCCATTTCGTTGGAGGCCGAGCAGTTGTAGCTGCCGAAGTCATTCTCGGACTCCGGGGTCACCTGGAGGAAGAGGAGGAGGAGGGAGGGATGAAGGAGCAGAAAGGGGGCAGCGCAGCAAAACAGATGAACAGACCGGCATGTCGAACACTCGGAAGGTGACCTTTTTGTTTGTCCATTAGCGTCGCCTATTTTTATGTGTTGCTGTGAGCCGTATGAATTATTCATCACGTTTCTCCCCTCACACAATGGCGTTGAAAGAAAAACCCTTCGCTTCAACTCGATTCATGAAATCTTGATGATACAACTGTGTGCGTGTGAGATCTCTCTATAGCGTGAAGCGTGTGTGTGTGTCTATACGTGAACATATGCATGAGTAACGTCTTGAAATAAGTGTGTGTACCTGCAGATAGCTGGCCAATGGCGTGGTGAAGATCCTGATGTTGGTGGTGTTGGGGTTGGGCAGCTGCAGTCCGTCTCTCAGCCAAACCACCGACACGTCGCTGGGATGAGCCTGGACCTCGCAGGTGATGTTGGCGGCGTTGCCCTCCCACGTGTACACCGCCACCGCACCTTGGATCTTAGGGGCGTCTGAGGTAAAGGAATTTATCAGTCGCCTGCCGATTCAAATACTAAACCTGCTCACGACGGCAGAGGGAATCACTTACAGCGGACTTCCAGGTACGCGGCCTGAGAGTCCTCCCCGATGGCGCTGCGTGCCGTGCAGAGGTACTGGCCCGCGTCCGTGTACTTCACATACTTTAGCGTGAGGGAGGACAGGCGGGCGTCGCTCCTCACCAGCACGTTTCCGTCCAGACTCTAGAAATGGGAGCAGAGAAAAAGCCGGAACGATTCAGAACAACATTAAGTCCATACGGAACATTGTGCAGATAGGGAACTAGGAGTGTTTGTTTCTGTGTCCAAATCCTTCACAAGTCAAATCACAACACCTGAAACAAAGATCTTTAGATTACAGCAGAGAGAGATGAGATAAATGCGAAACTTTCTCCTGTGTGAAGAGACTTGAACGCACCGCGGCATTCACAGGTTTAGTCAATAAAAGATGATAGAAGGAAGGAAAGTGCGTGGAGCGTTTCACACGGAGGGACGCTCCCAACTCGTGAAATCCTCTGACGCACGACGCACTTGTACTTTCATTAACGACTGCGTGGGGGAGGGGAGGTTTCAGTTAGGCCTTATTATTACGCACATTCATATTTCATGGTACAATAACACTGCACATAAATGATTCATATCTGTGATTTAAGGCGTTGCGTCATCAGGAGAACGAGCTCCAGCATCCCAAAAAAACAGGAAACACTGCAGACAGACAGCTGGCTAATGAGATGAGTAAATGACCTTGTTACTCCAGCGACACCGGATGCATTAACTTGATGCGCAGGGTTACAACCAGCCGCCATAAGTGGCTTCCTTAACCTTCGGCGCCTGAGGTCAACAACTCCTGGATGTTGTGGTTGTTGTTGTCACGTGACACCGAACTGTCTGGAGGTGCAGCTGGCCGCAGACAGAGCCGCTCCTTTTAGAAGACTTTCCCTCTCTCTCATCAACTCTGTGGTCACGTTGACCTTTTGACCTTTCCGCTTGCATCCCTGTGAACCCTGTGAGTGGAATTTACAACCGGCGCCGATTGGAAGAGCCTCGATTTCTCCACACTGCATATTTGGATCAACCTGAACTCGACGGAATAATTAAGCGGCCAATGACGCAGCAAAGGTTAATGTTTATGAAGTTTAACGACGGAACTCTGCACACGGTTAAGCCTCAAACCAATTTCAACACGAACTATAATTTATACATTTTGGACTTTTATAAGCTTGGGTGTCTTCTCCTTTCACAGCTGAATTGAATCTCCGAGCGCCTCTTTTTGAGGCCTGAGTGGCTTTGATCCAAGCCGCGGATGCTTTTACACATATTGAATTAGATGCCCGGAGCCTGAACGGGCGCATGTAAGAGAAAACCCTCGTTAGTTTGTATTCAAATTCAACGGACAAAAGCAATGTCTGGGGCATTCATTATGCATGACGGGTAGCGGGGGCCGCAGAGACACTTACATAACACAGTAGCCTTTCATTCTGACCCCGTGTGCACGCGGCGCTCGGACTCCACCCCTGTGCAACACGCCACGCTGTGCCACACACACACACACACACACGTGGACATTAAAGCTTGGATATGGATTTATAGTTAATGGAAGCACATTGTTGCTTCTACTTTTTCTGGGTCACTGCAGTCGATGCAGCCTGATAACACGCAGACACTTATCTCAGAGAGCAACAGCCACATGCTAATATTATTTACCGGAGATAAAAACCACGCTTTGGCTGAAATGTAATATTGGCGATTCATTAATGTTGCATGACAGTGATTTTGAAGAAGGAGAGTGGATGTGTAATGCAACAGGGCAGCGGTGGAGATCATTATTTGTGGACTTTTAAAAAGAGAGGGAGCGTCGGTTTGTGTTTAGAGACAGAGGGGCGATGGTGCAGTGAAGGGAAGGGAAGCTGCTCTAATAAATCAAAACCCAAACAGCAGGCCACGCTCCTTGATGTGTTCTTCGCCAATAGCAAAGGGGCCTAATGCAGAGAATACACGTTACACTCCTGTATCATCAAACCCTTTCCTGTCCTCCTCGCCTACAAATGTGCCCCCCCCCCCCCCTGAACGTGCCTTCACTGTCAAGTAACAGCCAAAAAATGCCGGTGCACATTTGCAACAAACAAGCTCAGCATGTTTGTACCCCTCGGTGCTCTGCAGTAAGGACGTCTTGCAGAGATAAACTGATCGGCTCGGTGCAGTTTAACCCCGTTATGTGCGTGGCAAAGTGAGCACGATCTCATCTGAGCCGACACAACCTGGAACAACAGATCCACATATCAGAGACATTACATTACATTACAATCATTTGGCAGACGCTTTTATCCAAAGCGACTTACATTACATTACCACCCTTCGCAGAGGGGGGAGCAATTGAGGGTTCGGTGCCTTGCTCAGGGGCACCTCGGCAGGGACTCGCACCGGCAACCCTCCGGTTCCCAAGCGGAAGCTCTACCCACTCGACTACTGCCTCCCGAGACTCCCAGAGACGCTGCTGAAATGTCATTTGTGAAGAATCTGTTGCTTCATTCAGGGCGGGGATGGAAGTAGCAGGCACCTTTGCTTGGGATCTCTTTTTTTGTCCTTTTAACAAAGTGTAACTTGAGGAGGCTTTGTGGCTGGAGGAGGAGGAGGAGGTGTGGGCAGAGGTTTTGCGTGGTGATTAATTATTGTGCAACAGTAGAAGTGGTTGCTGAAAGGAAAATATGCACTTTGCCCAAAGGTTCCGTGTCAAAACCTACAGCACGCCTAAGTCAACCGCTCGCACAGTTTAGTCTAAACACTTTGGTTGGAATGATGCTGATCTAAAACCGTGTGCGTCCCAGTTTCAGGCAAGTATCGCATTTACATCTGAGGAGCCGCTGCTTGGTAACAGCGGCGCTTCGTCGCCTCTGCAAGCGACAAACCACAGCGCCAAAAAAAATCGCTTTACTACTGAAAACATGGCGTTTCACTTCCTGTAATTCGGCAAACAAACACAGCACGGCGGTTTGAAGAACAGACGGTCCAAAATCCCGCAAAAGCATGAATCAAGAGAACAGGAACCACATCACCGGATCTCGCACTTCTTGAAGACATATTTAAGGTAGTAATACATTGTTGGCTGACTGATCCATACATTCCTATAAGTTTTAAATGCATATTGAAGCCCGGAGAGTGAGCCCGTCTGTGTGAGCTCTAGCACTCTGGCTGAGTTCTGGAAACAACACAGTGGTATCTCTCGCCAGTTTTTTTATCACATATGCAAAACACATATTAAGCAGCGAGGAAAGCTGGAGAGGCGCCCATGTGGCCAACGCTCGCCTGCCAACTTTTCCTCTCACACAGGCTCGAGCGCTCCAGGCTGCTGCACAAATCGACATCGTGCATTCGTTGTTACTTATATTTAACATAGATATTCACCCGTCTTTGGTCCAGCGAATTAACACCGTTTTGTAGCGGCACACACACACACACACACACACACACACACACACACACACACACACACACACACACACACACACACACACACACACACACACACACACACACACACACACACACACACACACACACACACACACACACACACACACACACACACACACAGACACGCATGCCAAAGTCAAAATCACGATTTGGCTGTGGACTGGGTGAAATGTGGGATCTAGGAGATGTGGGTGGGTAGGACGGAGAGATTATGAGGAAGAGAAGTGTGAGATGATACCTCTCGCAAACAGAATAGGCTTCTAGGAGAGAAAGAGAGAGAGAGAGAGAAGCGATGTGGAGAGAGAGAGAAATCGTGTACCACGTCTGTGAAAGTAGGATGAGAAAAAACGTGACCCAGGATCTGATCAGGCTCAGATCTGCAGAGTTGAAACTGTGTCGTAGGCACAGACTGAAACAACAAACTTATCATGCTGTCACATGGCAAGTTTATGCTGAAAAGAAAAGAGAAACAGACGTGTGCAGATCGTTCTACCGCTACTTCTCAGAGGCTACACTTGTTATATTCAATAGCTAGTTTAGTGATAGGAGTCCATCCGAAACCGAATTGGACTCCCCTCCCCCCGACACAAAGATGGATGAGTGTGGGAAACAGGTCGTGCATTTAGAATACCTTGTGCTGCTCAGGCCGAGTCCATGATGCCTGCAGAGGACAGAGACAGAACAAACAAACAAAAAGGCAAAAAAAGGGCAAATCTTTAGAAAACAATCCTCATCCTGGCAAAGCTGGGATTCTGCAAAATGCATGCAAGTATAAGCAGGTGATCATTTGCTTTCATCTACTTAGGCGCCAGGTGTGGCTCTGCTGGAGGAGCTTATGGCGTGACAAACAGTTTTAAAAGGCAGAATTTGGGGATATTATTATTATGTAATGTTTCACATTGTAACACTGCCTCTAACACTGAGATGTGAGCCTATGGGGCCGTCCTGATGACAGCAGCGATTGGAGATAACATGGCAACGAGTTTATCGGGAAGACGACAGAAACGTCAGATTCTTTGGTAAATGTAATAAAATGATCAAGCTGCAGCCTGTAGCTTAAAAGCAACAAAAAAATAAAAAAAACAGGATAAATAAAGGCTGTTGATCGTGCAAGTTGAGACAATCCAGAAGCTGTAGTCCAGATCGGGGCTTTCAAAGAAACGATTTTGTTGCAGTTTTTTTTAAACATGAAATGAACACGCGGCTACACATTGGTGGGAGGCGGGTCTGAATATGTAAAGTGACAAATGAGGATTTTAATGAACTGATGGGGTTTGAAGGCTGAATTACACTAAAATGTTGATGCTTCTTAGTTGTATTTACATTAAGTTTCGCATTATTGGTGTGGTCGCCACGGAGATTCATAAACGCAACTTAACTCAAAAATATTGTACATCTACAGTTGTGATAGGGTGAATATTTAATATGATGACTTCATTATCATTCAATGTTAACATTCTCATATTATTCTCATAGTAAAATTTGACCATAATCTGCACATAAGAACATACTGTATATCTAAGAATACTTGAGGTAACATTGTCATATGTCGATCATTTTGTCCACAACTGTCGATCACAGCTGATAACACAATACTGTCACGGATCACGCATCACATCAAACCAAATGCTTTGAACATTGAATATTCGGTTAGAGCATAATGACACTGAGAAGCCATACAGACTCAAAGCCTTGATGGAGAGCATGCTGTATGGATAACATGACGGCGAGGGGAAACTGGGAATCATGACAGAAAAAAAAAAAACTAAAAATCGAGACGCAACAGACGGAAATGATGGTTAAGCATTTAACAAGCAAACGAATGACGTCAGATGCAACAGCAAGAAAAACAAAACAACACATCATATCAGAAAAACAACAAAAGTCAAAATAGTCAAACCATTAGTTCATTCAGAGTCTCAGCCTATATTATCCTCTTAATGAAAGCAGGCTATGTGTGAAGTCTACAGTGCTTAAGCATCAAATACCACAACTGCATTAATAATCTATTATCATGAAAATGAAGTGGGCTGAGAGGAAGAGGAGGGTTACAGGATGAAGAGGGAACAAATCGCTCTCTCGCTCCCAACGTGCCCGGGCCGCAGCCCAATTCAAGCGCCCCGGGCCGCCTAACAGCACCGGGGACACCGCTGTCCGAGCTGCCACGCGTCACTGTCAGCGCCTATGGCAGGTGTTCAGACAGAGAAAAGCACAACCGAAGCAAATGCAGACGGAGCGTAGAGACAAAGCGGCGGCGTGATGTTTCCCTCGGGACTCATCACTCTTCCCAGAGCCGTTGTTGTTCCCCATCCGCCGAGGATAGTCTCCCCTCTCTGGCCCCGGCGTGAGGGGGCTGATCCGGCAGCTGTTTGGACACATTAGCGCACCGCCGGCGCCTAAGGCTGCTTGGACATTAGCCGCATTAAGTGTGATGTTTCCCTAAGCATCCCATTAACTGTAAAAACAGGGCAGGGGACGTCTTTCCAAGTGGTGGTCTGGACATTAAGCACAGGTTTGTATTCTGGAGCAAGACTTTGTTACAGAAATACACAACACCGTGCCACACCACACAATCAACTCCAAAGCTTTAATTGGCTTTTATGTTTCATAATTACTCTTATTCTGCTCCCGCCCCCCTCAGGCAATTACGGCTGGAAAACTTTGTGCAAGCGGAATGTTTAATATCTTTGCAAATAAGCAAAAACATTCATTATGTAGATGATGTACAAAGCATGAATAAACACTTCATTTGCATTTTCAGTTATTGAGCTGAGACACTCGCGGTGAACGCCTTCAAAGAAGACCTCAACCTAGCAAACAGCACTCAGAAAACACACTTTTATATCCATATAAATTAAACGTTAGCAGTTTGAAACACAAATCTAAACGGGACCACACACACACACGGTGCCTAACGTTTCTCCTGAAGATTTTATTTTCTGCACATCTGCTGCCTGCATCAAATCTCCCTCTAGCCCAATACTCAACACTCCACAATGTGCACTTCCCTCACCAATATGGCTGAATACTTTCAGCGATTAATCAGGATTGTCTTCCCCATCTGCTGCATCATAAATATGAGCCCACATGAGGATCAACATTTCCTCCCTTCTCAGATTTCATTATTTCAACCTTTCAAGATCTCTATTCCTGGTCAAATCAAATATCCTCAGATTAAATAAGAGCCATGCATCACTTATTCATCAGTATACTGTATCATATTAATGTCAGGAGTTATTCCTAATGCCTCACAGTCAATGATGTCACTGTAACGGACATATAACCCATAGAAAATTACAACGCCTCAAATATTTACACTAATATTTACACAATATTTGACCTTTTCTACAGTCCATAAGTAAACATTGCGGTGGTTAACAACGCTTAATAGAGCCGTGGCAGAGAAACTGTAGAGCTCAGATGGTCAAACAGCTTATTTATCTAAATGCCAATGTGTTCATTCAATCGTCCACAGTTTCCAAAGCAATCAGGGCAGAAACATAATAATCGTGAGTGTTTAAACTTCAAAGAGGTAAACAGAAAATCACTGCGTCCAAAAACATCAAAGTCAGGAATTATGACTTTTTTTCATAACTCTCTTTCTGTTTGCCACGGAACAATGATGCTTAATAATATCATCTTCAGTATGTGATACAATCATGTATGCAAATAAGACTAAAGCAGGGATTCCAGTGTGTATAAACAGGATGTACTGTATGTGTGTATATACAGTGTGTAGGGTGTTTATGTACTGTGCAGGCACCTCTGTTCTCATCACGTCTAATGTGGGACACCTGCACTGGTTTGGTGATCAATATGAAAATAAATACAATTTCAATTTAAAAGAATTTTGAATATTGGAAAATCCTAAATAAACTGCTGTATTTGTTGTTTGACATTGATCATGCTCATCCCAAAAGAAACTGTTGTTATGATGATTACAGAAAGCAAGAAAGAAAGACAAAGGTTCAGATGTCAGAGCAACTAAACGATTAGCAGCCGTTGTGTGTGTTCATTCTATACTGTCCCACTGTAAGGACATTTGTCTGACAAGCAGAATTAAAAGACAAAATGTACCCAATCAAAGTCCTTTGATCGTTCTTTAAATGCAGGATTCTGTCCCAGAGTGTCAGCAAGGCTGCTAATCGTTTCTTTGAATACATCTATGAAGAGATGGCCACAGAACACTGAGAATACTGCTGACTTAAGTGCAAAACACACTGCTGCTGGTGCACAGCTGCTCATCATATCGGACGTGTCATGTGACTCCCTGAGCAGCCATGATGCTGCACGTCCACGAGTCGATGTGGAGCAGAGCATTTTACACTGCAGTCGCCCGCTCGTACGTTCATAACAATCAGCCTACATGGAGCGATTCTTCCCACTCCACTAAACGCTCAGTGTACACAATTATGGCTTATAGACTGATGCCTTTTATGGAGTAATAGAGATGAGACTGTGGGCTGTATGATGACCCTGTCCTTTTGTTATGAAAGCAGCGAAAGCAGGAAACCTGTGAGAGGAGAACAAAGTACGGCAGCTGGGATGCAAGCTGCATCGAATGAATTAGCTTTTCAGGGGCATCGGCAGTGGAAAATAGGACAGCAGCATGAACTGCGTGTGGCGGTGCCTGGAATCTGCCTCGGTGCCAGCAGTGTGCACGTTTGTGTGTCACATGAACAATGTGTGTTTTGCACTTAAGGCTTTTTGATTTAAGCTTCAATCTTCACCAAGTGATAATGAAAGATATGTTAGAAAATCCACCATGGAGTTGACAGACAGACTGAGCCGGGCTCAGATCCAAACAACCTCATGCCTTCATGGAAAGGTTGGAATGATCAGGCAATGGCGACACAGAAATGGCATTGTTTTCTCCGATTATTAAGCTATTGACCAAATTTCCATCTGATCTCATGAAAAAGCCAGATGAAACGCTTCTACCACCACCTCATTCTCTATCGGTAGGGAAATTTGCAGGATTTAGATTTGAAAGCATGCAACAGTCAAATCAATTACACCGGCTCTGATAAAAATCATTCCTTGAGGTTTTTTTGCGAGCAAACACTGATTGAGGGACACCCGGGAAGTTTCAATGAAAGGGATTATTTGATTTCATCTGGGCTTTTGTCAAATCTGGGTGCTACTCTACTACATTTCTGTGCCATGCGGATTTCATACCTGATAGATCCTGTTTAGATGTGCCTGTAAGGAAAACAAATGTACTGCATGTAATGGGCTGATTCTGCAACGTCACCAGTAACTACAGTGTCTGGCAGCGTTTCACCTCTTGACCTCTGAGCTGTGCCTTGGACAACTGGGGCCAAATGGGAAACAGATGTGGGACAAACAGGTAAACAGCGGGTTCCGTGTATTTGATGGTTTGGACGTATAACACAGCAGAGGGAACCTACTGTTCAGAATGTAATGGCGGGTAGAGAGCTAGCCCACTAGCTCTTACCCAAGGGTGAGAGCAAACCAAATCAAAAAAAAAAAGATGGCAACCAATACAGGCAGAATATTGTTCCATTTTCAATCACTAACATGATCCGACATCATGTGATTGAAAATGTCACTCAGTCTCTAGATCGCTCTGGAGCTGCAGTGAGCACAACAAGATGGCGGCCCCTGGAAGATAATATTAGTCACCCGCTTAACAAACTCCTCCAACTGCAGACTTGTTTTGTGTGTAATTGGGTTTTTCAAGCTTCTTACCGTTTGGGAAAATGCTTAATCCAAATCTGAGCACACTTCACCGTGCAGCCTGAGAGTCACTCAGCTAATTATATGAGATTCGCCGAGGGAGCCGCTAATTTCAGAGACATAATCAGCGATAAATAAAACGAGATGGCGGCGGTTTGCAGTGAAACCCGCCGAACTCTTTCCACCTGCTTGTGATCAATACATCTGTCTGAGTCCATTTGCGTTTTATGTTAATGGTACTTCTCTCTCCTCCCTGAGGGACGCCAGGGTCCTGCAGGTGTTTGTTCCTCCCTGCTGGGTAATGTATGTCCCAATTCCCTGCTTAATACCAATACCATAAAGTACAATGACAGATACTGCAGTATTTGGGGGGGAATGTGTGTGTGTGTGTGTGTGTGTGTACTCTTTATTTTCTTATTTTCTGCTCACAAAGCTGTCACAGAGCAGAGACGACGTCAATCTGCCGAGCTGCTGCAACTTCATGCATTTACTCTAATCTAAAGTGTCACGAATAATCACAGATTAATGTTTTTATTTTTCCTCTCATGATTAAACTATTCATGTTCACCGATGTGGGACCGCGGTGTCAACATATAAAGAAACATAATCGAGCCATTTTAATGTGGGTGTTGTCATCGTTGTGTAACACTTTGTCACATCACAGCTGTAATTAGTGGATTTCAAGCAAAATGGGACGCGGCTAATGCATGATGCCAGGTGTGGCTCTGCGTGTTTACCTGCTCTCCTTCGGCGAAGACGCGCTCGCCGCTGCTCCAGCTAATGACGGGAGTGGGATCTCCGGACGCCTCGCAGGTCAGAGTTACCTGCTCCTCCATTTCAGAGGCGCTCTGGTTTACCAGGTACGTGATCTTCGGCTTGACTGCAAAACACAGACACAGAGTCACTGAGGCTGCACCGACACGACGGAGAGTCAGGTGCATCGCCATCCTGCGGAGTTCAAAGGGAGGATGAGGAGCGCTCGCTTGACAGATGAAGGGGGGGGGGGGGAGCTGTCCCACGTCACAGAGGCGACATTATGACATTATGATATTATGATAACACAACTCATGAAATCATTATCATAATCAATTTGGGCCGCCTCAAAGGAGCGCCGTCTTCATTCTGAGCTAACCTGAAAGCACAGCAGGGTGCCGGAGTGATGGCAGCAGAGCAGAGCAGAGCGTGATGAAGAGCAACTCCTCAAACACTAGGCGAGGGACACACTGTGCTTCTTCTTCTGCACTTTACTCCGCCAAGGATGAATAGATTAAATCTGAGGCTAGTATAGAAAATACTTCAATCCTCTTATGCGGACAATCATTCAATCAGCAAAGGAGATGATTTGTAGACGACGGTAATGTCACATTTTACATTTATGCAGTTCCATGCATTATGTATCATGGACTGTAAGTAACTGGCCTTAGGACTTTCAGTCACTCTTGGAATTCCAAACAGCTCATTTCCATATATAGTATGAACTCATTTCTCTGACCTTTGGGGGATTAACCAATGAAACGTCTTCCTTTAGTTACAACACAAGCATCCCATTTGGAAAGAAAAGCACTTGTATAATGAAAAAGTGATGAAATAAGTGACACAGATTTGTAAATTTTGTTGTTATCTTCCCCCGGTTACATCAGTCAACAAACAGCCAGCAGAGAAAGGGAGAGTAACCTGGCACGGCTCCTGGGCGGCTCCTTTCTCCAAAACAACAGAAGAGGAAGCGCGGGACCTTAAAACCCCGACCTGAAGTGATTCCAAGCAGCTGGTGAGGCGTGACGGCCCAACGAGCGCAGCGCGAGCCGACCCGTCCTGTATCGACCTTGTTATCTCTTTGTATTTACGGAGTTCAATGCTGCGCCAAGTTGCTGCCTTTTAAATGTTGTCAGAGGTGTTTCAGCAAGCACAAGCCTTGAATGATGCGCGTACGCTTGACCAAACTAAACTGACCCGCTACTGTCACTCTACGGGCCTCCGTTTCCATGCCAGCCAAAAAAAGTCTGGCAACACGGGTGCTGCCGGCACTTAAAGGCATCACGCACCAATAGTGTTTAACAAGCACATCATTTATGAAGCTCAAATGAATATTCTCTTCTTCATTAAGTCTTGTAGTAGTTAAGTAGCATTTAACCACTCGGGTTGGAAACCTTGTCATTCCGCATCTCAACATGTAATACAGTTTATTTGCAAACTTCCAGACCTAATCAAGATGAAGATCACACTCTTTGCGACTGCGTAAAAATCAACCGACTGTACCGACGTGAATATTGATGAGCGAGTTAAAACGCTGAGCCGGACGAGCTGTCAGAAAGACTTTTTACGGCCTTTTTAAAAATCCATTTTCAGCTCCGTAAAAAACAGAAACGACGTCTGGCCACTTGGGTTGCTTTTTACGGAATTAGCTGCATCACTTAATTCCCTGGATGTGACATTACTTTGCTCTTTACGGTCTGCTTACATTAACCGACACCGTGAAATCCTGTTCCAGTGCGGTCTGAGGCACTTTCCGCTGGAACGGGAAGGCCAAACAACACACCGGACTAAAATAAACTCTGCGCCACATTGGCCTGTTCTCAAAAACCCTTAAACTTCACCGTAACGTGAAGAATTCCTAAGCCAAGCAGACACAGAACGCGCTCCTGCATCTTGTATCCTTCGGGGGGGAGCAGACACAGAGCCGCACCGTTTCTTCCCCTCGCGCCCCAGATCATTTTTCATTGTCACCTCAGTTTCTGTTTGCACCCAATAAGTTGGCCCGTACCAAAGACTCGCAGGCTGAGCTCCAGCGCGCTCTCCCCCGCCTTGTTCTTGGCGATGCAGGTGTACTCTCCCTCGTCCAGCTTAGTCACGTCCATTATTGTCATTTCGGAGCCGTCCTCGTTAAAGCCGTACTTCTCTCCGGCCTCCAGGACCTCGCCGCTCCTGCAGGGGACGGGAAGAAAAACAATAGCGGGGGCAAGAACATTAAGGATCCGTCAATCAATATCAATCGATCTGTTCTGTTCTGGAGTGGCTCATTCCTATTGGGGGGTCTCGGGGAGGCTGGAGCCGGTCCTGGCCGTGTACTGGGCAGCAGAGGGAGAGGAGGGACCAGCAGGCCATCACATCACATCACAGCTCTATTATGATCACAGTCAGCGTTTGTTATTCTAAAGACGCAGATAAGCAGGCAGGAGAAAATAAATCAGCTAAGAATAGAAGCAAACTCTTTACATCAGCATGTCAGCGCGTGTGTGTGATTGTGCGCATGTGTGTGTGTTTGGTAGAGGAATCAGAAACTTTTTGATTCATGAATCGAGGTATTTTTCAAACAGAACGACTTTTACGCCCTCTTCAACCTGCAGTCTGAGGGAGGGACGGTGGACGAGCTCCGTGCTATCGGAGGAAGCAAACAATGACGTGAAGCGAAAGAAGAGCTGAGAGAAGAGGAGGTGCGTGTCTGACCGACGACGCGGCAAATTGTTTCACAGCGTTTTGTTCCCTCAGGTTGCTGGTTTTACCTCGTCCAGGTCACCAAGGGTTCAGGATAGCCGTCCACGGCGCACGTCAAAATGGCAGACTGCCCGATGTCTGCTGTGGCGTTCACTTCCGTCTGCAAGACCCTGATGGTCGGGAGCACTGAGGAAGAGAGAGAGAGAGACAGAGATGAACAGATTGACAGACAGACAGACAGACAGCATGGAAAAGGACACGCAAGAGAAACGGCAATGAATCCAGAGCACTTATTTTGGGATCGCTCATTTGCAAGGCTCAGAAGTTGCAGGAAATAGACTTCATTAGCACAGAATGTCTTTGATACGCGGCGGTTGCTCTGGGCAACAGTTTCCACGCTGATGCCTGAGCCTGGTGGTCTCTAAGGATCCACGGCTTAGTTAAGTGTCGTGGGACACCTGCCACACACACACACACACAAGATGGGGCCCGGCGAGACAAAGACGACAGGAGAAAGAGCCGCTAACCATTCACGACGACCATTATGACCTGGAAATTGATCTCGCCGCGGGCCAGGATGCGGCCCTCACAGGTGTACGGCCCCTCGTCAGTCTTCTTAATGCCTCGGATCTGAAGGTGGTTGTTGCTCAGTACCTTGAAGCGGACTGGAGAGGAAGCAGAGGATGAATGATCAGATGTGTTAAATGCTGGGAAAGGTTAACATAGCATAGAGACTGTTTCTACCTATGAGGTCATGGGAAACATGAAGAACGAACAGGAACACACGCTGAGGCCCGAGTGTGGATCATTCCTGGTGTACGTGGACGGAATTTATGATGGGCGGTTTCATCCATACATAGATTATGATCAGCAGCTAAATGTTTTCATCTCTAATATCTCATCACTGTAATGATTTGGGGGCGTGTGTGATTGAGTTACGTTAATGAAGAGGAAATGTCAGCCTAGCTTCGCCCCGTCGCTGTCAGAGGAAAGCGAAGCTGCAACATGTTTCCAATATCAAAGCAAGTTTGTCGAGAAAAGTACCTCTGAGTTCCTGACCTTCTTCAAATTCATATCTGTGGACATCCCTCCACATCCTCCCGCGTCAGGAAAAAAGGAAACATGCCCCAAAGCCCACAAGACCTCAGAGCTTCAGATGAAATATGAAATCAAAAAATATCTAATAACGTTGTGATTCAAAACACGGCTGCAGCCCACACGGTGCTGCGCCTTATTATTTTCCAGCGAGCAGCAGCAACATAACCCCTTCACATTATGATATTTGCTCACTGTGTGTGTGTGTCCGTGTGTGTGTGTGTGTGTGTGTGAGTTCAAGATTACAAATGTATTTTTCTATTCCAAAACTCTGCTCACGTTTCACTTGAAAGCAATGGGGAAGGACTCCAAAGAATCCAGGAGTGAGCATCCAAACACGAAATAACAACGTTTCAGATGCAGGGCCTCTCTGTTGCAGTCGGTTCAAATTACAGGCAGACGACTGGAGTCTCTGCGTAGAATAGTGAAGCCCTCACGCCAGTAAATGCATCACGTATCCATCCGACGCGTGTCCCCGTCAGATTGATATGTGTGCAAAAGCTATCCGTCGCGGTTACATTAAACTGCTGACGTTTCCAAAATGTTCCACTGTCGATGGACTTTGATTCCGCCGGTGTAATCTGCAGTATCCTCTATCTCCAATCTGTTTGTCTATACAAAACACGATACCGCTCGCAGCTACATCTTGATCACGTCGCAGCTATATGAGGCACAAAGCCGCACTTTATTTCTCCGCTTGTGAGAGTAGCAATAGAGCAGAGGAGGAGATGGGTCTATTTTAAGATGAAAAGCAACCTTGGTTCTCCAATATGGGAAGAGTTTTTGAACGTGTATTATCCTACAAAACCAAACAGCAAAACCAACTGAACAACAATCCCCATTTCAAACTACTCCTACTTGCCTAAGTTCACATTTTTCAAAGGCAAAACAAAGTTGCAAAGTAAGGATTGCTAAGAATATCTGAGTGAAAACAGAAAACAAGGTCTGCCGTAACAGCAGGTGAAGTGTGTGTGCGTGCGCGTTTGTGTGTGTGTGGTTGCGGCGCCGTCTCCTCACCGTCTTTATCCATCTGTATTCTCGCTCCTTTGTACTTCCAGAGGACGGTGGGCATAGGCGAGCTGATGACATCACACACAATGTTGGCGTTGTCTCCCTCCTTAAACTCCTGGGGCGAGGGAGCGTTGGTGAAGGTGATTCTCTCTGGAATACAACATGGAAAACAAGTGATCACACTCCTGCCTCCTTATTATTCTCCACTCTGTGTGACGGCTGGGTACCAATATCTTGCTGCTATCAATTGAGGCTTAAGCTGAAGATATTTGTTTTTAAAATAAAAAGCTATGATCAGCAAGGTTTAAACCACTAAATCAAAGAGACGGAGTATCTTCACATCACTTATTTGAAGCCAAAGGCAGCAGACTTTAGTATAGTAGTGCTTACTTTGGATTAATCTACTGTAAATAGGATTCTCTTGAGGTGAGGGAGGCTCAGAATGTACTTACACGGTAATAAAACGGTTATAAATAGTGAATACAGCATTTTTGCATTGTAGCTGTACACCATACTTTGACACAAATGCAGCATAACTGAAGAACATGGAGGGTGACATGCACAAGATTCTCTGATGGTAAATCTGAATTTCGAGACAAAATCATAATAACTGAACAGTCGGCCTAACGCTCTAGACCCCTAATCGCTTTGACCAGATGTAGTTCCATTTCGTACGCTCTGTCTTGGAATATTGGTCACGCCCATTGCAGCCTCCTTTAACGCTCCTGCGCAGCCTAATCCTTTTAACACTCGCCTCCTACTGCAATTCAATAAAACAGCACTGAACTCAATTTTATGAAGCTTATTATAGTTGGCGGATATACTGTATATTATAAGATTATAAAGTTAATGTTTTTTCGTCCACCTTCAGTGTGAGCGAGTGCTGCCCCATTACCGTTTTATGAGTAGGAACCTAGTCTCCTCCTTCGTTTCTGGCACGTTGGGAGATCTGGAGAGGCTGTCCAAATTTCGGGAAGCACTGAGTGTCGTTAATGCGTAATTGTATTTGTCGTCCAGCATCTTAAGAGCTTCACGCCGCTGTGAGTTATACTTTGTGTACTTCTGCTGCTGCTGCTTACCGTCACTCTGTATTCTGAATGCGCACGCGTGACAATAAGACGTGTTTAGCCGGGAAGAGGAAAGGTAACATTGTCTGCTCCTTATTTTAACACGTTCATATTGATACACACTCCATGGTTGAGCGGTTCTGGTAATAGCCTACAACATGCGGCGGAATAACAGGAAAGTTCTGTTTGGAAAATGAAATGATTTCGTCTCTGATAGGACATTTGCTGATGCCTGGAAAATATAGGAAACAAAAATCCATTACTCAGAGAGAAATGCACAACAGACGGGATCATTAACCAGCCGTAACGGTCTTCCGAACATTTATTGAACTGATGAAAAAAAATCCATCCACACTTGAAAAGAGAAAGAATGATGCCCTGCTGTTCGGCAGACAATAAAACACGGTGTCTTCAATACGTGTGGGTGTTTGCTGATACAACCCAACAATATGGAAGGAAAGCACATAGGGTAGGAAAAGTACTCACGGATTATTTTTACGTTGACTGTCGCCTCCCCTTGGTCGTCGCCGTTGGTTGCGACGCACTTGTACGTGCCCGCACTGACGGTCCCGACGCTGTACAGCGTGAGGATGGACGTTGACTCGTCGTTCCGGATCACCGTTATGTCCGGTCTGTTGGGTTCTATTTTGTCGCCGCGTGGTCCGTACCAGTCCAGGGTCTTGGCCACACCTACAACTGAGAGCATAATGTACAGTATGTTAAGTGTAGTGCAGATGGGCTGACAACGTGCTGGATTATGTAAGGATCACACAGTGGAGACGGCCAGTACACAAAGCTTGAATACCGCAGTACTGTAAGGGTGATGGCAGAATGTGAAACACCCAAATATGAGTTTGTACGTTCTTCTTTGGTGGTATTCTCGCCTTTGTTCCACACTGGCGGTGCAGAGTGACAGGAAATACAGGACAAGAAATGAGGATGACATGCTACAGAGGTCCCTGGTCGCATTGGAAACCAGGACATTGCAGCTTCATTGTCACGTGACTGCAAGGGCACCAGGACGCCCCCTCCCCCACTCCCCCCGATCCGCAACGGTTCTCAAAAGCTGGCTCGTCAGTGATGCCAGTGTCAGTGAGTGAATAAATTATGGTAATAATCCTGTGGCTGCAAAATACTGAACGTCAATGTGTCTTTTTCTCAGCTGTTCAGTCAGACGTGATGAAGATCGGAGCAGCAGAGGGAGATACAGCAGCATTGTACTCCGTGCTACCTCAGCGCCCCCGTCTAAATGTACAAAACCATTGAAAGAGAGAGGCGGGAGTTAACAAACTTACCTTCGCACATGAAGAATTTGGACTCTCCGACACTGATCTCACCATGGCTGGGGGTGATCTCCACATCCAGAGACACTACAAACACACAAAGACAAAACACACAAGAACAACAACCTGGTTACAATTTCAGTTTCAAACCAACTGTATAGAACTCAAGCATCAAAGCACACGTGACCGTAAACAAACCACTGTGGTGAGGAGGAGCAGTGGTTTGCGTGTTGACGGCTACAGACTGAGGTTATCTGACACCAGGGGTTGAACCTGGTGATCGACCCAGCTATAGCACTCTAACAATACTCCCTCCTGAGCACCATATGGGTCTGTGCTGTACTTAAAGATAATCGCTGCGAAAAGTAAGGGGAGTAAAAATTCAATTTCAGTCCATTTAACCCCCCCCCCCATCAGATATTACAGACATGGACAAACGGCTATACAGAGACAATGGAGACGCCGACAGGACTGTCCAGCCGGATGCGAGGGATTCTCCCGTTCTCCCATTTCACCGCCTGCACAGGGGGTGGATACAGGCTCTGATTCTAGTTGCTCGGTCTCCTCCTTGCTTGCGTTTCCCCCAAATCTCCTTCAGCCCCGCCTTATTTGTGCCTATTGACCATTAATTCCGCTTCTAAATTGTTCTCCTTGATAAAAAAGCCAGACTGATCTCCCTCCTAATGAGTCAGAAATTGGCTCCAGTTCATCTCCTCTCACTTGATGCTTTTCGATAGTTGGAACAATTTATCACGCCGCCAATATCCTCGGTAAATAATAACCTTTGCGTTATTGGCGCGATTTCTCGGCGGAGGCGTAGTGAATAGAAGTCAGTTACACTTAATGGCATCCTATTACAGAAAATAATAAGAACAAAAAAGTTGACAATTAGCTTGATGAATTCCCACGGTTTCTCCTAAAGACTCCATTTCAAAGAATCAAAACAGTCTAATTGTCTTTTTCTTGAAACGTATTTGCATAATAATGCTGTACGCTGTGTATTCTCTTGTTACTCTCTCTCCCTTGAGGGAACAACTGCAAAACGTAAGTCGGTGCCTTTCTAAACAGCCATCATTTTAAATTCCACACTCATAGGAGATTAAACAATCATTAGCAGCGAATGGTTTCTGTGCCTGTATGAAAGGACTCCAGCAACAGGGCGCCTTACTTCACACCGTTTCCGGGCTTCCTCGCTCGGAACACACTAGGAAACCCTGCTGCTCGCGTTTATGGACGTGGAAAGACATGTTAGGCAGGGGGGCGAGACCGGCCCTCACTCTCAGGTGGAGAGGGTTTAGCCTGGCAAATGTGATGCCAAAGGTGGGGAAAACGCAGTGAATGCAGCGCGAGTTAAGAGTGCTGAGAGCTCTGACAGTACAACCGCACTGACCCACATCCCTGGTCTGAGTCTCAACCCACAGCATACATAATGTAATGTGAGCGTGATGTTAGACAAGCTAGTGAAAGTTCCAAAGTTAAAGTCCTCCACCAGTGGGATCGGTTACGTCTGTGTGTAGGCGTACATTAAGGTTGAGTGTCTGTGTGAGTGTTACAAGTGGAGGAAGCCGGTCTGCTGCGTTTCACACCGACAGTCCTGCAACAAGTCAACACTTTAAGGACATAAGACATGGAGTTTGGTTTTAATTAAGCCCCACACACACACATCTTACATTAACCCACATTATCCAGATTTTCCGATGACAGGACTCGCACGCACACCAGGATCTTTGTTATCCGTCTGCACTGGGATGGGATCTCAGTAGGCGGATCGTTGTGCTATTTAAGATCGACCGTTACTCCTTGTTTTCCGCGGACGATCATCATCTATTCATAAAAGGACTAATTGCTTGGTCTGTCAGGTGCTGCGTTCCAGCGAAAGGCAAGTCAAAGCTCCCACTCGAATAACTCTATGAATGAGAGCCAGCGGGGGGGCGGGAGGGCGAGGCAGGGTGAGGCCTGAAGCTCATGAATGTGCTCCCGCGGTACTCGGTGCTGTTTTTCACACCTGGCTTGTCACGCTATGGTGATGTGAAATGTAGCTATGCAGGCACAAGGATGAGAGAGACTCCGTACCTTTAGGCAAATGCACATGTAAGGCACTTTGAGAGGAGGGCGGGTGCACACTGATGTTAAGGATCCTCCTGGATGCCTGGAGTGAATGTGTCGTGTTTCCACTGATGCAAACAAGCAAAGTGACATTTTGTGAAACCTGAGAATTTTAGCTTAATTCAACCTTTACACTTGGTGACATATTCATTTCCGATAAACATCGCCACTGCAATTTATTCCCCTGGGCTCATATTGTTGTTTTCTCCACTCGGTCTAATCCATCATACAGAAATGCGTCACTAATGGTCAACAACATCAAATATTGACAGAGCTGATATTACTGTCATACGCGGTTTGTATATCAGCATATGTGCTTACAAAGACAAAAGGGGTAAATTGCGAGCTATTTTGTTCTACAAACTGTAATTTTACTCGTTTGACATTTCGCCCCCTTTTACAATTTACATTAAAGAGCAATCTCAGTACCTGGATCCAGAAAATCACATCTCATACTGGGAGGTGCTCCGTTTCTGAGTGCTGTCTGGGTTAGGATCCCAGTAGGTGGTCTAAATACTACCTTTTGTTGTGCTCGCCGTCAATTTCTGCATTCCAATTACAGCACGTAACCAAATGCAAGTAAATAACAATGGCAGGCACATAAAGGAGGACAGAACAGGCGGGATTCTGATCACAATGCTTTCGTGCATGTCATTGTGAGGTGTAAATGTTTTTGTGTTATACAATATTGTTATATAACAAATTGATATCGAGCAGTATTTTTCAGAGTCCAGGCTACTCCTATCTTGTATTTATCATTACCGTTTACTTCAGCTATAAACTTCAGCTTGCCCTTATACATACCGTATCTTTATAATACTAAAACACTTTAATAACCTGTGTTGGTGGGGATTCCTGCCATAAGACATAGACATGTAATGCGTTTCCTTAAAAAAAGAATATCTGCTGACAAATCATTCTGAAATATTGTCATGCTGATACAGCAGCTGTAACATTAAAGGATGTGTTAGATGAAAGCTGCTAGAAATAGTAACATATTCATGTTATTATATAAACCTAAGCTACACAATCGCATATTGACATATTGTACATGAATGGTTATATAATGGAGTACTTGGTAATTGGCTAAAACTGTCAGTAACATGATCAAATATGGCTTCCTTATAGTTCTGCCTTTCATCTGTTAAAACCAACATAGCGAGACCATTCTCATATCCTCCCAGGAAGCTGACATTCAGAGGGATGAGAGTCCCAAAGGGATCTAGAGTCACGTGATCGCCCAACCCCCCCATCTCTCTCTCTCCCTCTATGTTTTGCTCCTTCAGAATGGTGCTGATAAAAGCTTTCAGAAGGCGAGAGCAACAAGAGCACTCAGTCTAAGATTTTCACAAATGAAATTATTCTCCAGCCCAACCACTAATTGGTTCTCTAGGATCGAAGGCAGAGCTGCAGCTCTTCTTAGTGGAATGGTTCTCAACCGGGCAGAATAACTGTACTCCCACCAACGGCTCACTTTTGCAAAAGCAAGGCGTCTAAAAAGCTCAGCCGAAGTCCAGTTAAGAGGGCAGCGCCCCCTCACAGGGCCGAGTAGAGGAAGAGAAGACTTGGCCTAGAAACCTTTATCTCAATGCGAATCCCTTATGTCTCCATTTTAAAACCAACCCAGTAGGTGAAGGCATAGATACAGTACGTCCAAATATCAGACAGCTTAGATAATAGCTTTAGTAAAGAATCACAACACAGACCTGCAAACCCAAACTCCATAACTTGCACTAATACAAAGCAGGTCTGATCTGTATTCTGACAGATATCTTAAAACACAATATGCAAACTGACCCATCGTGATATTTTCAGAGCTTAAAACAGTGAATATTAAACACGTATATCTCTTAAAGCTAAAGTTAAAACCTCATTTCCACCCTGGCCCACTTTTCACTCACTGCTGAACAGCTGCTTCATTAGGAACCATTACTTCACAGTGAGGTCAGATTGCGGAACTAAGTGTGCAAGTACGTCTGCAGGTCGAACAAAAGGATGTTCAGTGGAGGAAGAGTTTGTTGTTTTAGATGCACGAGAAAACAACTTGAAAGTGGTGAAAAGAAAGTGGTCCCAAGGTGCCATGTACCACTAATTAACTAGGCTGACCGCAGGCAACAACTTCTACACAAACAGAATCAACATGCCCAAACCTGTGTTGTGTTTCTTGGCCCTCAACATTAATCTCGGTGTTTCAGTCATAATGGATACAGCCATTCTCGGATCCAATACCCGCTGCCAAGTATTGCCCAAAAAATTGATGGAAAATTGTCTTATTTACAATTACGCCATGTGCTCAGGCCGATGAAACGTTTACAGCAGAGCGGTCTGCGAAAGTCTGAGAAAGACAGCGGGGTACAAAGAAAAATAACAAGACAGGAGCATTGTTAAAGAGAAACTCCAGCAATTTCACAAAATGTCGTGATTGTTTTGACGTATTTGCTTCCGGATGTCCTTGAATGCACCACCAGAACACACTTCTGATGGAAGTTATGCACTCCACACAAAAATGCTTAAAGTAGCGTCTAGATTCCTGAGAGTTTTCCTGCATGTTTGCCTCTGCCATATTCTCCCAGCTTCTTCATATCGCAGCCCATTCTCATTCAGGTCGTCCAATGGTCCCCTGTCACGACCCCCTGGCATCATGTTATGTACGCCCAAGGGATCCTTTCAACTGACGTGAGAGGGCACCGAGAGGTTAGTGTAGGGAATACCAGAGGTTACTACAGGATGTCAAACCATGAAAAATGCAATCGTTTCCGGTTAAAGTGTGATGGAGAAATACTTTCTGAGGCAAAGGTGAACATAGAAGTAGAACCCACCGATGCGTATAACTTCACATCGAGCAGCTTTTAGAGGCTTTACCGTGTGCTCTATGGATCCTGTTCTGTGGTTCCATGCAGGTCCGTTCTACAGGCTAGCGGTCTAGAACTAGCGCTGTGCTCTGTGCAGGCAACAAGTACATGTTAAGTCTAATCTGAACAGAACACACTGACAGTAGTAGTTTGTTTGTGATGTAACATTTAGCTGTGAGGGATGTCACATTTGGATGAAGCCCGATTGTAGCCGACAGCTTGCTCCGTGAATAATTCATGTCCCTGTAGGTCAACAACAGAGCCCTGGTGCTGATCGAGCTATCAAATAAAATTTAGAAGATCTTTTATCAGAGAAGCATTAGCGATCGGCAATTGCTGCTGGTAGTTATGCAGCTGGTTAGATTTCTATTCTGTCTTAATGCTGCTCACGGCACAATGCAGCAAACTGTAAAACATTTTGTGACATTTATGGTAGTTCAGGGCCGCAAATGAGAGCATCCTCTTCAATCCATACTCTCCGTTACTAAACACTGTTCTTTCTGTCTCTGTTGCAGGGACATTTCCATGATTTCTACGAGGGAGGGAGGGAGGGGGGAGGGGGGATTTCATGAATGAAAATGCCCTTCATGTCCTAGGGCCGCAGTAATCAGCAGCTGCAGTTGGAATCCCTAAAATTATGATGTAGCTTAATTCTGTCCTTCACAGCCTGGGTTGTATGTTATATTCCTTCCCTGTGGGAATTCACCGACTTTTCCACAACACTGAAAGCAACAAATAAGATAAGAAGAAGGAAGATAAGGCGAGGACGAGAGCATATGCAGAGGCTGACCTCCCTCTCCTCTCGCCTCTGTAGTTATCTAAGAACAACACCTCAGGTGCTGCAGCAGCCCGTTGCCATAAGGACAGTGCAAGAAGCCTCGACTGAACCATGACTCGCTGCACTCGCTGTGTGGGATTGCACTCATTATGTATTCTGCCCACACACACGCACACACACACACACATTAAACCGACCAAGTTGACAGTCACAATTACACATACCTGAGCTACAGTATGTCCAATCTGATGAAGCTTTATAAATGAACAGTATCAGAAGCTGCCCAGAATATATCTTGTGTTTCATCTGATGCAATCGTGTTTCCAGTGTGAAGCTGGTTCAGTAAAATGTGTCGTTTAAATTATCCAGTCACAAGCTGCAGCTGAAGCATTGGCAAAGTGATGTTTTAACAATTCATCTGAGGCTCTGCATGGTGAAAGGAAACCCTCTCACTGGCACTTTATTCAGATGTTGATGACAAACATTTTCACTCTCAATTAACGCCGAAAAAGAGACAATTGACACATTGTTAGAAATTAGGCAGACAACGTTTAACAGTCCAACTCTGAGACCCAAACAGCATTTATGAGCACGGCCTGAAGGAACAAACGGGTATTTGCTTGCTGCTCATGTCTCTCCACCACAGTTATATGCACTCCCACCAGTTGCTATGGAAACGTGTTTCCCAGCTCCCTCTACACGTATTTTGACATCACTTCTTCCCTTAACCCACTCTCTGTCATACTGGAGTGTGATTGGATGCAGCAGTGCAGCCTCCAAAGAGTGCAGTGGAGAGGCTGTCAGAACGCAGCGCACAACTTCAAATTACCACCACCACCGTGATAAGTGGCTGTGAGCTGTGGGTATCGTTCCGACGGCTTATTCAACTCAACAATGTTTGAAGCTACAGCTAAGCTACTGGACTGCACTACATTGAAGGTGTTTCTGTTATTTTGCCCCTGTCGTATACTGTACATAAATGGAGGTGGGTAGGCTAGGAGAAATAACACCTTTAACACAAGCTTTGTAGAGCTCAACACCACCTCTCTGATACAATGGCAACACAAACTCAACTTAATTAACATCAAGTTGAACTTCTGTGCAACTTTATAAGGTTACCATATGAAAAGGGAACATTTAGGTCAATCCCTGTGAACACTGTTACTCATAGAAACCATGCGATGCGTCACAATTCATCTTGGGCTCAGCTGGTGCTTCCTTTATTACAGCCACAAGCTGAGGCATCAATATATGCCAAGCTTAGGACACTTTGGGCATTTCATTTGTACATTGCTTTTTAACGACAGGACTGCAGAACAGATGGCCGGCAGCAGGCAGTAAATCTCCGTGTGTCGGATTTAAAGAATGTTTAGATTCCAACCCAAGAACAACCCCAAGTACAGTCTGGTGCCTAATTAATATATGTTCAACCATTTCCATCCCCAGTATCCTCACCAAACCTAAAACAGAGATCTTCTTCCCTTGCATCTGCAACGCCCTAATGCGGCTTATGGTGGAATCATTTGCTCAGATCTTCTTTTTTTTCTCCCAAAATCATATATTATCGAACACCATCATATTTGTGTTATATAACAAGACATCGCACATTTATGAGAATAGGCCAAAGGAGCAGAAGCTGATCTGCCACAGTGAAGATGAGTCAGACAATCTGTTGCTGCAGACTGGTGTTCGGAGAGGTTTTTATGTTCCTAATAGTATCCTTGCTCAATATTTAATAAAATAATAAATATGTATGCTGTAAAATGTTTGTGCTCTTTTGGTGTGTAGATCCAGCACTTTCTGATTCTGTCCTTGAAACCATTCTACACAATAAGATAAGATGTTTCTCTGGGACAGGGAATCCTTTTTCACCAAAGTGCCTTTATAGTATGAAGTCTTTATTTCATAATTGTCTGCAGGCTGTTGCTCTGTGCAGCAGTCTGAAGGTCTATAGCAGAGATGGCAGCGTTGTTTGGGAAGGTTGTGCGAACACTCTTTATGCAATTCAACCATTTTAAACCTGGAAAAGGTCCACAGTGTGGGAATTGAGCATGGCTGATTCTGATGCATTTAAAAACCGACATGGTGCTGAATGTGCCGCACATCCAGTGTGCTGCTTCGGCTGTGCACAAACTTAAATGACGTTTTCAGCTCAACAAGAGGCGTTTTAACAATCAACATCTCTCAGCGGCAGATTACAGAGCAGGTGCAAGAGCCGTTATGTTATCTGGATGATTTATAGATTAAAAAAATACCAAGAATACAAACGTCAGCACAATCTGATAAGCCGTCATACACACACGGGCAGGCACACACACAGCACCCCCAACCCTGAGCGGGGATTCCAGTTAGCGTCTGTGTCCAATTACAGAATTCTGTATCTCCTCTTAAATTTGGAGCTGTCCAGGAGCTCTGATATGTGACGTCTGATCCCATACAAGTGCACATGACTGCAGCATACTGACACAGTACTTTGTGTCTGTCTCCATCTGTCAATCAGTATTTCCATGCGTTAAAATAAGACTTCAGAGTAGCGGGGAGATGCCTTAATGAGCTACTCTCCTTTCACTCCCTTTGCTGATAAGATGTGACTCAGTGCAGTGGTTCACTCTAACCTTATTCAGGCAATTTAGCGCGTGCACCCCTCAACATCTGCCTCAGCTGTGAAACACACAACAAAAGCCCAGGGAGGCGGAGAGCTGAGCGTCTGTGGCCCATCACACCATGATGCACGCTCCTGTAATGAGTCAGTGTTTGGAAGAATGGAAACCAGGCCAGAAGAGAATGCAGATATGGTGATGGCAGGAACATTTCTACAACAGGGAGAAGACATTCTCTGTAAGAAAGGAGTTACTTCTATGTGGGCTTATTACATGAATCATACAATTGTACAAATATGGAGTATCAGCACTTGCAAGAAGCAGATTCTCAGACAAGGCTCCAGAGGAACAGCACAACCTGTTCATGTTCAATAGTGAATTGTCTGTGAGGGAAAAGAGACGTGCAAACCAGTGAACTGTAACCATTCCCGGAAAAGGAATTCTGGGAACTGAGCATTGATTGAATGAGTGGCAACAAGATACAAGAGCAGGGAGCCTCTGTGGTGTGAGCAAAGACTGAAATGTTACCGTCTTTGGTGTAAACACAATGAATCACCACAGACACACTGATCCTACCAGATGAATCATCTTGGTAGATCTCCAATGGCTTCCCTGCTAGCGCTAGTCACGACTGACTCCCATGATGAAACAAAGCCCACAAAGTAAGCATGCTACCAGAAAAATCAAACAAAGGCGGTTTTGCATAACATAAGGCACTATTAAAGGCAAACCAAGCAGGATTTCATGCATCGCTGATAATTACAGTAGCAACAACGGAGCAAAGGGGCCGCGGGTTGGGGGAGAGAGAGAGGGAGAAGGGGAGAGAGAGAGCAAGAGAGAGAGAGCTGGGACGGAGCTACAATGGCCACTCGGCCACAAGCTGCCCGGGACTTACGCGCAGAACCTCAGGCCTGGCACATGCAACACAGCTCTCTCTGTGCATCCATTGAGAACTGCAGACAAGCTGGGACGGGCCGGATAAGCCTGCCTGCGACTTCGACCAGGAAGAGGATCAATAGGAGGGAACGCACTATTTCAGACGCAGCCAGACAGAGCCAGGGGCAGGGCGAGAGGCAGGCAGAGCGACTCCTCCAGTGCTCCATCTATGAATGGAGGGACGACGACTCAGACACGTTTTGAGTTTAGGCAGATCACACGAGCGGTTGGATTAAAGCACAAATGAAAATAAAAACTGGCATAACTGTGTCTTTATCAATGTTTCACAGAGAAGACAGAGAGCAGCCAAAGAGATCCATTTCTTGGATCTCACAAGTAACCAATGCCTAGAGGAATATTGGATAAAAGTTCACTATGGTCATCTCTGTTTTTCCTCCTCTTGCTGGCATGGAAACAGTTGGCTGCAGCTGAGCATTTGGACATCGCCCATCAGCAATCAATTACTGCTGTAGCGATGTCCCGCCTTCCATACCAACAGAGTGGGGAGGGGAAGAAAAAAAAACACCTGCCATGTAGCAAACGCCAGTAGAGTCAGTGTTTGCCAATAAATAAACAGTGTCACGCACCACAGTGACCACAATGACAAAGCCTCAGTGGGTCTTTTCCTGTCCTCAGATAAGACCCCTGCTGACCGCTGTACCCACTTTCTCTCAATATTAGTCTGTCAAATCAAAGCCAAACAACGGCAGTGCATCGAGGAGCTGCGTCAGTGCAAACAAGTCAACGCTTTCATTTAAAATCCACCATCGTGTCTGTGTGGTAACAGCCGAGGCGAGACACACAGGCGGGAAAAAGAAGACCAAGAAAGCAAACACCACGTACTTAAAGCCCCTTCTCCACAGTCTCCAAAATAGCCTGCTTTAGCCACACAAAACCATATTACAATACCAGATCTGTGAGCACACACACCGAGGGCTTCAACTGCTTCTGCCCTCAACCTAAAAAGCTACAGCGCTGACCTAGATACATCATCAACGATTCGATGCATTAAAGACACAGTTTACACAAACCATTGTGACAACATTTTACCCCTTTTTTATAGGATACAAAGCGGTTTGATAAGGTGTTCATGAGCGAAGCAGACAGCGTTGTAAAGAATCTCATCTACTGACTATTGACTGTCAACTTTAGTACAAACCTAAATTTAACAAATAATAAAATGTGACATCAAACACACACATTTTATTGCTGCACTGTGGCCTCCGACACAGTGAGCACAAGAATCTACCGAACGTGTTGTAACTTTTGATTTTTCATGAGGAAAATCAACCGGCGCCGTGCTGAAATGACATCACCAGCTGTGCTAAACACCCATTGTGTGGCGCGTCGAAAATGTCTGCCTCCATCTCCAGTGTCATCTGTCTGTGGGAACTCACCGACAGGCAATCAGAGAGCTCATGCTGCAGGCGTCCAAATGAAAGCAAACCATAACAGTACAGACATGCAAGTGAATTATCTGTTTTTACCAATGTCAGAAATTATGCAAGTTTGGATCGGTGCAACTGCATCATGAATGTTTATACCAGCACACGGGAGTATGTTAGCACAATTGACCTGTACCAGACCTAAACATCATCATCATCATGAAATCATCATGTAACATGCACACAGCATTTTTGGAAATCTGCCATGTTGTACCCTATTGGTAGATGTGTTCAGGCAATCTATGTAGTTGTTGACACCTCCGGATGTCAGTGTTATGTCAAGTGCATGTGTGTGTGTGTGTTCCAGGATATACAGAGAGAGTTCAGCTAAGTTGGATAACTTTCACGTTCCAGTTTGTTATGGCATTTTCAATAGGGTACTTTCTGTTTTCAAGACCGGGTTTTACATTTAATACCCTGTATTAGCCTGACAGCTAACGGCATTGTTAAGGGTGGCGCACTTAGCTCAATAGCCGACCAGTTTGTCTCTGTGCACCCTGTACACATAATTTAGCATTTTTGCCAATTGTTAATTATGAAATGAATGACTGTTATTAAAGTCGCTCTGTAGAGTGCATGATCAGTCAGCAGCTTCTCTCAGAAGCCACAGCACCGTCCTGTCTGAAGGAACTGTCGCGTTCCAGCAGAAGCGGTCTCGCTGTGAAAATTGCAGGTTCGCAATAATGCAACGTCGATGCTGACACTCCCCACTGTGCAGGCTGAATATTGACCGTCCTGATTGAGCCAACTGTAATTCCAAAACACAAAAGTAATAACACATCGTAATTTGTGTTCGAGTGCCTCGTCTCCAGTACAAAATGAACAGACTGCAAATTTGACAACATGTGCGCCGTTCTTGGTACGTAATTATTCCTCCTCTTACTGTACCGGGCAGTGTTGAGTAACAGTGAAGATGACCTCATGCACATAATCCAGAGCTACAGTACAATCTAGGCTGACAAGTACTACAGTAATTCCTTCACTTACTGTAATTCTCCCCTCTGAAGCGTATGTGCCCTCCATTTCCTTGCTTGTAATTTCATCTCTGCATAAAGCCTTTGATCATAACACAAGAGTCATCCACTGTATCCTCCAGTATGAAGCCACTTCATTTATTCGATTCTATTTAAGATGGCTTAAACATTAAGGAATGTGTTCAAATTAGCAGATCATAATCAGTAATGATAACTTTGTAAAACTGAGTCAGATGTTTGAATTAAAATCTACAATTAGGGAAGCTAAATGTATCACTTTAAAGCACTCTGGTCCTTTGTATGTGACGATTAGACTCTCAATCAGATTTTGTAATATTTTTTTGCATTTGCTGTTCTGGCCCTCCTGACAAACGCACTTAGTAATCTGGGAGAATGTCAGGCAGCAATGTTATTCATGGCTGGCCCCAACATCCCTCATTTAATCATGCCACATCTAATTGTGCTAAGCAATAACAGCGAGGCTATTTGTCTTCTTAAGCATGAGAGCCATGCACTTCCTACATTTTTCTGGTTGCCGATTCATTAGTAGTGCTGCCGACACCATTGCCGTCATTCAGAGTGTGATTCAAACTGTGGAGTATTTCTGCCATGATGTTGCCATATTATGATTGACAGTTGAGAAACAGAGGTGTGAGCTACAGCGGCCAAGCGATGTATAAATGAGGTCATGCTGACAGGGAATTTTTTTCCAGATCAAAGTGGCAGAATTGTGCATCCTGACAAACTCCATTAAGCAAGCCCCTCCAAGAAACATGTTCTTCTATTCATATGCTCTACAACTAATAAGAAAATAAGTACTATTCAAGAATATTCCAACAATACATGGATCTTCTAACACAGGAAAGCTAGAGCCAGTCCCAGCATTCACTGGGGGAGAGCAGGGAACCGCCCTGATAAGATTGCCTATCTATCATCAGACACAAATATAAATGCATTCGCACTCTCAGTCATTGATATTCCCCTGAGGTCTAAGGAAGTGTGGGGACAAACCAGAGCACTTAAGCAAACCTACACAAACACACAGAGGCTTTGTTGGGGTCCTATAAACATCCTATGCTATGTGAGAGTAATGAATCATTGTTGACAGTTAAGAAAAGTCAAAGTGAATCAAAGTATAAAGTAGACTATTGTGCTTCTAAGTGTAATAACAAGCCTGCGACAAATGTAATTCAAGCAGTGCTGTGATGCAACAACAAATATTTTCAGTATATATTCTGCCAAGACAGATGACAAGATTCATTTTCTGCTATGGAACACCTTATAAAGTAAGGTTTAACTTTTCAATGAAAGCACTGAAACATTCAATACATATGCAGTCCAATGTAATTAGACTTTCTGGCTATCTCTTTAATTGTAAAGCGCTTTGCCTTGGGTATGAAATGTGCTTTGAATACAAACACATCGCCTTGCCTGCATTGCTAAAAATGATTATCATACCACCAAAGAAGCAAGTTTTGATTTCATCAGACAAAGACCATGTCATTGCCGTTTCATTGAAAGATAAATTCACAATCTGACTCCCACATTCTCGTGATCCTGGCATAGCTATGGGTACAGAGAGGAAGGGAAGCCCAAGGTTGCATTATGCATTCTGTGACACACAGAGATTAGCCAGGGTTCGTCTTCACAACGGCTCCACTGAGGGTGACAGATGGCGTGGAGGCACCTTATGACACAATATGAGCTTCCACACACACCTTGCTGGCCAATCAGAGGTTGGGCAGTAAAAATAGATGCAGGCATAGGGCTGGCCTCCGCAGGCTAGAGTAATCTATTCCTCTGGGCGAGACTCTCCTGAGACACAAGGGGCCCATTAGAATTAATATGAGCACTGACAATAACAAGGTTCTGGGTTAATCCATCTTGCACACTCTCTCCGTTGCTCACTGTGATTACCAGTTGTACATATCCTTAATATATACAAGCCAATTCCGAGCTAATTGGCACGGACTAATACTTCCTCTTCACTGCACATACACAAGAATAATTACCTTAATGGTTCAAGGGATTCCGTTGTCAAGGCACTCTACTTCAACATTACCAGAGACAGATTATATACAGCACAAATGTATAGTATTTATCGATAAAGCCTATTGTTGAATCATGTACCATAGATACAATCGCTGATCCAACTATTGGTGGCTGCTGTGTGATAATCTCCACTGGGAATGCCTTCACCACCAGTTCGCTTTTAACAACAGGGTGGATGATTACTGTTTGCCAACAAGCAGGCCTTCTTATTAGTGGTTCTTACAAATGCAGTGTGCTGTGTACTGCCATTTCCAAACATTTGGAAGATGAGCAAAAATCTTGGCAAAGCCACTGGCTGCTATAAAATAGTTTCATATACTTGGGATGGCTGTCATCAGCCTTTACACTCCATGGAAAAGATTCACGGTGGGGTTCATGACACATCCGGCTGCAGTTGGCAAGGAGAGCGTGGAGGCTTTCAGGCAGTGGAAGTCATCGAGTCATACTGAGGGCAGCTCCTTCAGGGAGGAGTGTGAGAGACATAACAAGAAGGACCAAGACGGATGCCAGACATTTTAGAGAATTTAAAAATGTGCACTCCACCAAAATAATATCAGAATGGAATATCAAGAAAATAAACAAATAAACACCTTAGGGTGACACCCTGAGCACACTGTATGTATGTACAGTATACAGTATGTCAACATACTGAAAGTATTCACAACATCATAGGTTGAAAGTCAAATTTCTAAGCTGCATATTGTCTCTTTGAAGAACGTGCCCTGTTTGGTGAAGGGGAGCAGCTGTTCCACAGGGAGCTGTTCGGGTAGCTTTTTATTCATGACTGAACTGTATGACCGAGTTACACTTCACTTAGCCTTTTTCTCTTTCGTTCTGCGTCATTTCATGGCACACAAAGAAACAGACACAAAGAAAATGAAGAAATGAAATGGATTTCAGATGTGCACAATTGTATTTAATGCAAATTACCAGAATGTTTTTCCCACAATTTAAAATGAAGACAAATGAATGCAGAACAAAGAATGAAATAAGGAATGGAATGTGTGGTGCAAGCTTTGGCTGTGTCTCAGACCGTTGCTTAACAATTCAGTATTATTCATGTTAGTCTGTGCCCATTGCTATTCTACCCAAGACCTAGGAACAGAAATGTTCAGCATTCATCATAATCTACAATTTGCCATAACAATAATGATTCTGCTGATCCTCAAGAACAGAAACACTTTTGTGAGAATTTTACATTAAACAAGCAGAATAAATAATGCATTTAGCACTTTGCTTTGTAAAAGGTGAGTCCCTGATATGTAACACATCCATCATTACAATTTATGATCACAATCTTTTGTACTGTTATCTTGTGATAATTATCAGTTTTTGGACTACATAGACAGTAATGATCTAAAGCAGGGGTGCCCAATACGTCAAAGGTAATGTGGGTAGATCGCATGGCATTGAAAAAAAAAGTTAGCCTATAGTTAAAAGTTAGCCGGCAAGTGCGCCGGCAACGGCACCGGCATCGTACTGCAGTACTTACCGGCACCGGGAACTTACCGGCGCCGACACCAGCCACTTGACCTTCCATCACTCACAGTATCGCGCACTTGCTGGCACCCCCCCGTCAACAAAATCACGGACAGCACCCCCCCTTATGTAGGTAGACCATTTTGACTTGGTCATTTTAAAAGTAGCTCCCAAGCTGAAAAGGTGTGGGCACCCATGATCTAAAGGTTAGGATCAGTCGGGATAAAGATCACATACATCACAATAACCATCACTTAACGGGTTTCAATTAGCAATGTTAATGAATAATTGAGTATTGATAAAGTGCCATTTAGATTTTAATTGATAGGGTTTGTTTTTTATGGGATTACGCCAAATACATATAATGTCTATAGAAGATAAATAGAAGTATGCATCAGTTGGTCAAATATAGCCCAGTATGGGAACATTCTAAGATCAAAGATGACAATGTGAACTGCTTAGACTGCAACACTCAGCAAAAACGTCTCCGTTTCCTCCCCAAAAATGGAGTTGGTGTTCGAAAGCAGCTGATACGCAATATGACTGAAAAGGACATTAAGCCTGCAAACACGGCAAAGGGGGCGATATTCTCTGAGCCGATACATTCAGGTCCAAAGCTTGACATCAAAGGACGAACAGAGGCACATTATTCCCCCTACTACACCAATACAGGGACATTGTTTAATTGTCAAATGCCACAATAAGACATGTCTCATCAGCTGTTCACGCTATATGAACACATACTATGGCTCAATTAGTTAGAACAGGAGGAGAGGCCCAACAGTGTTCCAGTTAGGTTTTCTTGCTGTAGCATAGCAACCACGGCCACCGGACGAGACTTCAACAATTATGAAACGTATCTGCCAAGTCAACCAAACGAGACACATGGGCATTTGGACATGACTACATAAGACTCCATCACACTTTCTGTGCATAAATACGGCTCCTTGCTCTTTTTAACTTGGTAGCATTGGCGCACCCCGCAAACAGCAAACACATATGTGATGTCGCCTTATACGACACTTTGCTCAGGGACATCTTGCAGCTTCCGTTTGGGTTAACTCCTCGCCACAGTCATACTTCTTACTACTTAACAGCAGGAGGAATTTGTCAATCAAAGGTGAACACATCCCACAAAGACGCTCTCTCATGCAGAGCGACGAAAACCCCTGTGGAGAAGCTTGGCTGAGTGCGTCTGCGGTCTCCTTTTTTACTCCATACTTATTTTTTTTGCCATAAGTGAGGGTTTGTACAAAATCTGACTGTTAAAATGAAAACTCCAGTTTATAGAGGTGCCTCAGTCTGACAGAAACCTTGCATTACCATTTTCACAACAGCGTCTGACTTGCTATTCTTCTAACCATGACTGAAGAATAAGACCTACAGAGACAGTATCTGGCATCATCTTCCGTGAACCGCCCTTCACCTGGCTTTTTTGAGTGGAGTTAGATAATCACAACCTCAGACTCAGACAGTTCACATCACAGGTCACGGCAACATCATCTGCAAATCAATTAAAGGGTGACGCTTCCGTGTTTCCAAACATCCTGTCCATTTTAATCAAAAAGACAGTGGCGAGTCCGTTGATGTCCCAATTACATGATTGAGGGCGTCAGATTTTGCTCAAAGAAACACTTCCAGTCAGGGTTCATTAGTTTGATAGCTTTGGAGAAAAAAGTCATTTGCAGTGCAGGTTAGTTTCCACACATGAGAACCCCTCCAGACTGAGCTCAGCCCACACCTAGTTACATCTTTTGGTCCGGCCAACCATATAGGAAACACTGATGCAATCGAAAAACATTGTTAAGAGGCCATTATCACGTACCGGTTGAAAGCCAATTTTGTTAAGAACACCTTTTGGGAGTACTTAACCACACCGCAGCCTCTCAACACACTCCATGCACCAGGCCTTTCACTTTAAAACTGCAGTATTTTCGGTCCATCACTGCTTCACTCTGTCCACAGTCGCTTGGTGCAGATTTTTAACAGGTTGGGATTGATTATATTGGTTGGGACTCCATGTCAAAACTGGGACTAATAATCTAATTATGACCTCTGTGTTTTCCAGGTTGGGTAATTTATGGTGGAATTTTAATTAAAGAAAATACAGACATGAGCCGTGTTCAGACGGTAAATGTTTCTCAGGAGGACGTGTGTGAAAATCACATTTTCATGTGGCTCCTCCACATTACAGCTCAAGCATTTGGAAATCAAGTGAAATCCCAGAGGACGAGTGAGTTTTGTCCTCTGTCGACACCGCAGAGTCTAATTTCTCTTTTAATTTAAGACCGGTGCAGCAGTTCAAGGAGCAATTTTCACAAGTGAATCGAAATGATAGAACTGGGATAGTGAACGTCTGGAATACTATAAAAGAGTGGTCTACATATTGCATAATGCGAGTGTAGGAATACAAGCAATGCAAACATTAGCGATTGCAATTGTGATGGTGACCAATTTCATCAATTTGTGTCTTCTTAATGACTTTCAGGCCAGATTCTCCTTGAAAACTCAATTTGGAAATCAAAATTATTACCAGGTAGGTCACAGACGAACACAACATATTTTCGTGCTGGACTTTCTCCCAAGGTCATGGGACGAAAAACACTGACATTGTTGGTACAGCAATTAAGTCCCAGACTGCCGCTGCTACCTCACGTCCTCCGTATTAAATTAACCGTCCGAATGGGGCTGTGGCTGATTCGCACAGCAATAAGATCGCAGACGACCTTCGCAATAATTACAAATAACATGTGCTCCCAGTGTAACACTAGAGCTGTGCAAATGGGGACATTAAGTGGTGAGAGTTCCAATCATTCTGGTCAGAGTGCTGGGCCAGATGTTCTCGAAGAAACTTCTGTCCAACTTTGGGAATAGCCAGAGTGGTCCGGGAGCCTTGGATGCCATCTGATCCCGCTCAGCACCAGGTGGTGATCAGCTGACAGCTCGGGCCCGCTCCTCACCCGAGTGTCCGGACCATATGGCCACAGGGCCGATGACACAATTACAAAGCTAAGTTATCACTATTTGTTACAACCATTTTAGTTTGATTGAGCAGATTATTTTTATGCATACCTAATGATATTTACTGGATATAAATGCATGAATGGTTATCCTGACTTCTTGTGAATTGAAAAACAAGATATTTGCCACAACAAAACTCCAGTGGTGGTGCCATGGTAAACGCACTCCCCCTCACCTCAGCAGGGATCCAGGTTTCCTTTTTGGCCGAACACTCCATCAAACCTAACTGGCAGCGTTCTCGAGGTGAATACAAGTCGGTTCTGATTGCTCAAGTGCGAGGGAAATTGTCCAAAGAGTGAATAAGAGGGAAAAAAATACTGAAAAATAAAACGTCAATTACGCCGCTGAGAAATGGTGCTGCTTCTGATGTCATTGCAAAGGCCTTATCACGGGTGACAGCGTGTTCCTCCACATACTGGAGGAGAGGGAGTCAGAGTGTTCAGACCTGTTCATTATTCACAGGGAGCAGCGTAACCTTGTATGAGCGAAAAGTGCATGTTATACATTTTAAATCGGCCATTTTGGTAGAAAACGTTTAGAGTCAACACCAAAAACAAGAAATAATCACTTTTTGGAAAAGGAGTCAACTACAGTAAATGTGGTCTAATAAATAATTAACACTTAACAGTCTATTGATTAATGACAATAAAAAACACAATATGAATATTTAATATTGAACCGATCGTACTGTGGCTACAATTTATCAGGATCCATCTGTATTTCCCTTCATGCTAACAGAGTCAATTAAATGTCTGGTTAATCTGTCTATTTTGAGACGAATCTATTATGTAATTTTAGATTAATCTGCAGTGGAACGAGGTTAATTCCCATCCCCAAAAATATCACTTGCTAGACCTCATATGTCTCTTCAGTCTTGCGCACTGAAACGCCTCAGTGTGAGGAAATCTAGGCTACACGCTCGCATGAAGAGTGTTAATACTCGTGTGACACTTTAACTGCTAACTTATCCTCTCTAGTAATAGGCTGATATTAATAATGAAAAAAAAAAAGGGTTTAATTTCCTCTGTATCATCATCTGTATAATAGCGAACACAGTGGAGTTAATGGCTAATGGGCTCAGATGGCTGGTTAACGTTTGTGTGCAACTGATGGATCTGGTACAACAAATCACACACTGTACACATGGTAAAATCATTAAGAGGCCTAATGAAGTGATATTTACAGTATACACACACACATCTGTACGTTATCAGTGTCTGTCTATTCCTGTAACTGTCGCCACAAACAGCAGTATTCCAGTTTCAGTCCCATATTCAAATACTGGAGCCTATGCACTGAATGCTTCCTCTCCTCTTTTTCATTTTTTTGCAGATGAATGAACAAAGCACTTCGCTTTTTCACTGACTGAGGGTTTACTTGCTTACCCCCCTCCCCCCATGTATAACGTTCTCTATCTGCCACAGCGTTCCTGGAGACAACGTCATCCTACAAAGGATCGTGATCCAATTACAGATGGAAAATAGAGGTTTTTCTATTTACCGCGTGTGACGTCAGCGCTCGTGCCATATATGTGTTTTCATAATAACATCAATAATGCATCTGGTGACTCTGTATGGACACCATCTCTCCAGTGCAGGGCTGACTAAGCCCATAAAGCAGCAGTGGCTCATGTTAGACCAGTGACACTCTATGGCGACTGCATAAAGAGGGAAGCCTTGAGGCGGAGCGATCCAAATCCTCCTGCTCTCTGTTCGGTGATGCTTCCTATGGTGTTTTAATAATGAATGTGCCGTGCTGTGCGTGGATGCGTGAAAGGAGTGACACTGCTCTCCATTAAAGATTCACAATGCACCAGCACAGAGGATGCAGCTTCTTTCTTTTTTTTTTACATATACAATTGTTTTCTTAAATTAGACATGCGTACATGAGCTCGGTTTCAGGAGGCCACACTGACAGGACGTGTCTGCAGCTCTTGTACCTTGGGACGGGGCGCTTTCAGTTCCCTGACGCTGACAATATTGTGAGGAGTTTGGTTTTGTTCTCGTGTTGCTGTTGTTCCCATCTTCCCAAAAAAGATGTGGCAATGCAGAGAGTGAGCCAAGAGATGGTCTAAGCTAATAACAGCCTAAGCGGGCTGAGGGGGGGGGGATTATTTGCAAACAGATTTCCAGAAGTGTATAAGTCAAACATTTACATGGCTGAAGTCTCATTCTTTCTCCTACAGTAAAGTGGAGCTGGTGGCCGGGGATCAGAGTCAGTTTCATTCAATCAAAGGTAAACTCAGCTGCTTACAAACGGGGAAATGTAACTTCTCTTACCTACAGCTGGGCACCTTACAAATATAATAGGTGCCTCAAGTGAACCGGCCTATTTTCAACAGAAAACTGCGTCCTTAAGGAGAATTTGACAAAGTGAACAATAGCTGCGACAAACAGGTTTAGTCCCAGAGTGAACACTTCAAAGTGGAGAGAGGCCTACAACGCATACAGGTACTAAGGTTACATGCCCACAGGGAGCCTCCTTTCACACATGCTCCTCATTCAGGTTCTCAATGGAAAGGCCACAATGTTCCGATCCGGCTGAAATCTAAATAGGGTCGATTGGGGGAATAATTGACATGTTGCTTTGTGAGGTTGCTGCAACCCCTTAAACAATGCGTGCTGTTGTTGTGATGTTGCAGATCTGCACATCGTTATATTGATGTTGTGCATATACAGTACAGCTAATCGTTCAGCTGATGATGGTCTCATGTTTTTAATGCTGAGAATAGCAGGCGCTCCATGAAGTTACTAAGCATTATAATCCAGCTAAAACCTAATGTTGATGCCTCAAACACCTTCAACGCCATTTCCCAGTCCAGCAATTACACTGGATCTTTTTTCCAGCTACCGGCTTAGTATCAACAATAGACAGAACAAGCGTACCTCCTAAAGCTATTTCCAGCGCTGCCTCAAAGCTATTAGTTATATTCTTAAACTAAACCTCAGTAAAGGCAGTGGATTTACGCCAGGATGCTCCGATCACAGAGGCTAATCACTGAATAATCAACAACTCAGCCCACAAACCTCCGGCAGCAAGCCCTTGGGAAAAAAAGGTTGTTTATGTTCCTCACACGGTGTTTTACAGGGTCACGTGCTAGCGTCATGTCATGTTCCAGCTTCGGAGGGCGACTCGTCTCGGCTGAACCCTCTCAGGCGTGGAACTGCCTGATCCACTCCTCATCACAAAATATTTCGGGCGGATCCGGCTGGGACAAAATGACATCCTTTCTTGCCGCGCCTTCCCATTACGGGAGGAAAACCTTAGCATCTGTGGGATTTTTCAAAATGACGTGCCGGGCTGGAAAAGTGAAAGTCTCCTTGTCTGAGACATCACGAATGGCTAGTTCACAGACTTGATTGTTTCACGGCTGAGATGACACGTCTGAAATCTGCGCGGACGAGACAGAAGAAACTAAATGTGCGTGTCTGACAGCTGTTCCTCAGAAATTACCCGTCAACCGAATTTAAGCCAAAGATGAATCCTGAAGAATAGTTCAAACAATACATAATTTACTATATTTAATCTATCTAATAATATCTTTCCTCTAAAACTGCAAATGCTAGTGTACTTTTTTTTTAGTTATTCAGGTTAATCGGACGGCTTTCTAGGTTGAAGCTGCATGGAGCTGCAGTGGAGAAAAATATAGAAGAGAAACACTGACTTTTCACAGATTGTGTGATGGTGAACATTTGGTGGAGAGATTCAGCGAACACACGCTCCTGTCGTTGAAGACAAACAGCGGGAGCAGATGAATCTGGGAGAAAAACTTCTAGTTTGTGTCCTTTCCGTGCTTAAACCTGGCAAAGTGTGTATGTATGCGTGTGTTTATCCGAAGCATCTGCTGGTTGTCATTGTACAGCTTCAAAGATGTTTGTTTTTTCTTGTTGATAGTCTTGCAAGTGTTATTGGGCTTTTGTTGTCCTTTGGCAGTAGGTTGTGTGTTATAGTTACCATAGAGACACAATGACACGCCCCTAACCTGGCCTGCCTGATATACTGTCTATGTAAAGTAGTTACAATGTTAAGTCAAGTAGGGTCCGTGTTACAATAGTCAGCTGAATCTAAGCATGTGGACCATCTGCCAGTGGTCAATGTGTGACGCTGTGCTTGGGATTTCATAGCCTATTATCAGAGTTTACATCCAGTTCACTGAACAGAAGGCAGAGCTTATGGTGCTGTAATGAAAAACTTTTTAATACGCTACGAGTGGCACCGGATAACCACATGCAGCAGTCAACCAGGGCTAACTGGCTACGGCCATGCCTGGTAGCTTTAATGAAGGAAAACTCTGAGGATTTAGGAAAAGTTTTGAACATCATGTGAAATTTCACTGCACTTTTCTCGCATATTTTCTCAGTACTTATTACAAAAGCGAAGCAATTTGGCAGGCGATGCATCAATGCTTGTATCACCCACTCAAGGAACGTACAGTACAGTAGCAAAAACACTTCCACAGTCAAAAGCGAAGCAGCCTGTGCACGCCGGTCTGCAGGCAGCTGTAGGTTCCATCTTGCCTCGTAAATGGAGCAACATGGAGCTAAGCGACGTCATCCTCGCTTACCACCCGAAGTCACTGATGATGTAAGTCTAGCAAAGTGAAACCGTCCTACTGTACTGCTATACAGGCCACTTACATTACCAACAGAGCCACGCGATGTCATGGAGAGTTGCGATTCATGAGCATCACAGGTCGAAAACATTTAGAACTCAAACGTGTTGCTCATTTCTGTCGAGTTTCTCTCATTTCGACTGAAGCCGCGTTTCATTTTGAGGCAGAAAAAGCAATCTTGGAAACGTTCCATTTTCCAATATGAGCCTTTGAGAGGGATCAATGAATTATTTAATTATTTAGACACTCAACAGGCCCCGCAGAGCAGGCAGAAGGTAGATATAGAGATGGGAAGATATGGGAGGATAATCCCTGGGCTAAATCAATTCAGCAATAAATAAACAACCATGCCACAGTAAAAGATTAGGATTTGGTGCGATTTACATTCAAATACTCAAAGTTGAAATGGCAAAAAGGTTTCAACATTTGAGCAACACTACTACAAAAATAGGAACAAATGCAGTAGTACAAACATTATAATTTTATGCTGGAGGAGTTGTTTATTATATTAATGGGGTAGTGCATCAATTCCACATTAGGCTGACATTTACATTAGATTCCGATTGTTGTTCTTGGGGAGAACTATTCAGCGTTTGGAAATGACTGGATGGAGCCTTTTTGTGGCGGTGGGGGGGGGGGGGATGTGCAGTGTCAGACTTCTGTGACATCACACAAGGGTTTACTTTGTGTTGTTGTGGTGATGCTGCAGATCAACTCATATGGTCCAAAAAAAACATACAGATAAGGCCTTAAAAATGAACACAGAAACACATCCAAATGGTAAAATTCAGTGTGGTTTCCGCTCTCTAAGCATTTCTCCCCAAAGAACATCTCACCACCTATCAGATGAACAGGTGTAGTGACCCAGCCGTATGCTCCTCACGCATCAAATTACTCATTTATTTAAAAAAAATGCTGTTCTGCTGCTCGTGAAAAAGCAATTGGACACCAAACTCCCTGTATTAGACTTACATAACAATGCATTAGACCCACTCAGAGGATCCCATCTCAAGCCCTCTGCCGTGGCATCAGATTACATAACAGATTACTGGCAGCAGATGCAGTTTGCTGTGCATCCCTGTGCCAGACTGACCCTATAGAGCTACACCGGGCCTGGATGGATCCTGTCTCCTGCAGGGGCCCTACACCTGCACACAGTGAGACAGTAGGGTGGGGTCACCAAGACGCCCGATACAAGGGGGCACGTCATTCAATCTGCAGATGGAACCTTTCAAACAGTACCGTGACTCAACCTAGAGCCCCACCTGTGTGTGTGTGTGTGTGTGTGTGTGTGTGTGTGTGTGTGTGTGTGTGTGTGTGTCACCCTCGATAAACAACAAACCCCATCCCATCAGGAAAGACAACAATGTCCAGCAACAGTGAGACAGAGGACGGAGGAGAGAGAGAGAGAGAGAGGGGGGGGGGGGGTCTCTGCGCGCGGCCCGTCTGCAGCGACACACACACACACACACACACACATCTATGCTAATGCAATTAAAAGCGGCGTCTCCTTCGAGCGTCGTGTTTTTATTTCATCCATAATAACGCTAAGTCAGCGTAAATGCAGTGTTAGTCACGCTCGGAGCCCGCCGAGCGTCCCGGGGAGCCAGGAGCCGAGCACGGAGCTTAGCAGCGGGCTATTTTTATGGGGACAAACGCGTCCACCCCCCCGCCACACTAAGCTAATTAGCAGCGCCGTGCAGATGCAGTATTGTGCCGCTGCATCCCTGCTAAGCAGCGCGCCTGCGGGCGGAGGGACACCAGAGGGAGACGAGACATTACCTTGTCCTGACCGCTAAGGGATGGACGGACGGTGATGCGATGTATCCAGCAAAACACACACATAAACAGCCGCAAAAGCTACGAGCGAGAAAGGATAAAAATGTAAAGGTTTTCTTACCTGTGGAGCCCACAAGAAGAAGCAGGGCTAAGAGGATATCCCCCGACCGGACCATCGCAACTCCCGAGGAAGGTGCACGTTAGACGGCGTGTAAAGGCGCTGTGGTCCCTGCAGTGCGGCTCTCTGTCGGGTCCCTCAGCTCTGTCTCATCCTAATGTGTGTGTGAGAGAGAGCGGATCGGTGCTGACGAACAGCGGCACACAGAGCAGCACACAGAGCGGAGCAGAGCAGTGCAGAGCGGCAGTGATGAGCGCCAGCGGACTGTTCAAAGTCTGACTGACAAGCACGGCCTGCTCACACACGAGGATCACTCCGCACAGGCCGAACAATAAACCTCCAGTTAAGTAGTGCGCCGGTATCAAAGGCAAGAAACGTAAAGGGAAACTCCCCTAGTCACCACAACAACACACAGATGAGATGTTAGTAGGATATATTCAATATTATTAAATATTTTCGATTACATTCAGTGAAGCCACACTGTCGCATTTATAAAGAGAAAAAGAAAAATGGGTCAATGTATACAATTATTTATTTTGTTTATCTTATTTATTATCTTTTTATTTATTACGCTTATTTTATTGATATAGTATCAAACAGAGACAGTCCATGGTCATTATTGTATTGTATTGGGGGTTTTTTTGTTCTGTTTCTTCATTTGAAAATTGTTCTTCTGCCTCCTGAGGTGTAATTCATTCTTCTTCCATTCCTGCACATTTGCTCTATTTTATTATTCTGAATACATTTGTAATCTTTAAATATGCATAAACAAATTAAAATAAAAACGAAACTAATTTAGATATCAAAAAGCTATAGGCTAAAATGAAATATATGCTAAATGAGTATATATATAATTAATGTTGATGTGATCCACTTTGCGTGTGTGCAGATAATGTTTTTGATTTTGTAAACAGCATCTTAACACATTTTCTTATTAACCCAGTCATTATACAGCGTCATCAGTAAATTAGAACCAAATATATTTATCTCCTGCCTGGACTCAGCACCTTGCTGTGGGGGAGGTGTGTGTGTGTGTGTGTGTGTGTGTGTGTGTGTGTGTGTGTGTGTGTGTGTGTGTGTGTGTGTGTCTGCGTGCTCCTGGGAGCTGTGTTGTCCCTTAGTGGAGTCAACCAAGACAAATTGGTCCCGGGTGAGAGGCCAGACGAGTTGTGGTTTAATATATTAATCTTTATGATTGGAGCTCTACTGGCCCAGAATAGTGGAAGAAGGTGAACGTCCGGTGACTCATCAACCACTGAGTGAGGCATAACTGTCCGCTAACAGCCAGCTTTATTTTCAATACTTGCAGAAACAACTGAGCGCAACACCGCAACGTTAACAATGTTTATCTATGTGGCAATATGATGTATCATGGTTTGGATGCTATAAATGAATTCTTCCGCTCGGTGTCACTAATATAAAATGAGCTGTTAAATGAGGCTTCACCTAATGAACCTTTTGCTGACCAAATTGTCTGGAATAGCTTCGGTGCCTCAGAAAGCCTCATTTCACCGTTGCTATGGGGTGGGGGTGGGGATTCTCACAGGCCTCCGGCCGAGGGCCTCTGTGATGGAGTCTCCCCACAGAACGACAGGGTTGCCTCCTTGTGAGTGTGTGTCGTAGGAGGGAAGACTCTGATGGTTCTCTGCCAAAAAGCAGTGGCAGTTTGGAGTCCCCGGCCTCCTCGAGGTGTCTTGGTGGAGTCCTGAGGAGGTGCTCCATCCAGATATAGCTCTACTTTGGGACTTCAACGCCCCTGGTGGCAATGATGGAGAAACTTGGACGGGTGAAACAAAGAGTAAAGGCCTAGCTGACATGAACCTGAATGGTTCAGAACGGCTGATTAGTTTTTAGTTAGTTTTTACCCTGGCAAAGATGCTGGAGGGTTCCTGAAAGTTTTCTTATCCGGCCTGTATGTGCTTTGTTGACTTGGAGATGGCTTATGACCTTGTCCCCCACGGTACATTGTGGGGGTTGCTGTGAGAATACAGGGTGCTGGGCCCATTGTAATGAGCCATCTGGTGCTTCTGTGACCAAAGTGGGAGCTGAGTCCGTATTCTCAGCAGTAAATCAGCCACTTTCTCTGTGCACGTAGGAGTCCCACAAGGTTATCTATCCCCACAATTCTACTTGTCATTTTTATGGACAGAATCTCAAGGTGGAACTGAGGATTGGGAGAGTTTGCAGACAATGTGTTTGTGTTGGCTTCCTTCATCAAGCTGTGAGCTCCAACATGCACCGGCTCCCTGGGGAGACGTTCCAGGCAGGTCCAACCGGGAGGAGACCACGTGGAAGACCCAGAATACTCTGGCGGGATTACATAAATATAGAGAGAGGGAGAGAGAGAGACAGAGAGAGAGAGAGAGAGAGAGAGAGAGAGAGAGAGAGAGATCCCATCTGGCCTGGGAACATTTTGGGATGCCTAGGAAGACTCGGGAAACGCTTGCATATGCTTCCTTTGTTTGAGCAGGACCAATGCAGGTATAGAGAGCAGAGCACAGTGGCAGTTTCATTCATTCAGTCTCATATGATTTGGCTTTGAATGAAGCTTAACAGCAGCCACGGCACCAGCAGTGTCTTTGGAGCCAGATGTATTTATGTTTTTATGCTTTGTTTTGCAAAGGAGCGGAATATTACTGTTCTTTATCAGATTACTGTCAACCAGAGGCCCAATGTTTCCAGGGCAATCTGGAAAATATGCAAAACTTGAAATAGGCACGATAGATAACCCCACAATCCTCACGTCGATGCAGGGGGTCACATCCTTCTCTCAGCTCTGACCAATCCACTTCTATTTACTCTGCAAAGTGAATGTTATTTGAGAGCGCAATGGTGTAGCAGATTCCAGGAATGACAGTGTTGTTTGCGAGCACAGCAGGGGGGGCGGGGGGGGGGGGGGGGGGGGGGGGGTGCAGAGGGTGTGTCTGTCATTTGTCCCGCCGGCCAGTAATGAGATGTGGTGTCAGCCAAAGTTTGATAAACTCAAATTTATCTGTGGGCTGGCTGAAAATACACTGTGGTCAAATCTCATTTCAGCCATCTTTCTGTGTCATTTACATCCCAAAATTCCACCAGAGGGTGTGGGGATCCCAGAATTACTGAATGACTCCTCTGTCTATTCTTCCTATTAGGAAATAGCTGAGAGAGAATTGGGGGCGAGAGAGGAGGAAGAGGAGCTGTATGTGGGAAACAGAGGGGGGGGGGGGGGGTGAAGCATTAGTGCTTGAGCTTCAGAGACAGGCAGAGTGTGTGTCAGATGATGAGTCATGCAGTGTATTGGTCAGTGTGGTTGAATAACTCATCCGGCTGCTTTAACTGATTTGGTTATTTCACATTTGTATCCCTAACGCTTTCATTTCCAACAAATGATGGCGTTTTCTCTTTGAGTGGAGGAACATTAGTTCAACCACTGCCAGATTATTTATTAATGAGCATGAGATCTCGCCGGTCCGGGCTGATTTTTTTTTATTTCTTTTGCCGTCTTCATAAATGAAAATATGAGACTGCAGAGGTCATTTTCAATTAGTCTGCAGGAAAATGACAAAAGTATCCTCCATCGTGTGTGTGACTCAGTGATGTGTGTAATTTAACTTTGACCCACTCTCTCATTTACATTACACTTCTTACTGCATTACACCCCATCGCTCCTCATAAAGGATTCATTTTGCAGAGAATGAAATATCTGACTCGACTCCCACTGTGACCCTGACCGACCATTAACACACCTTTTTATTCTGCTGAATAGGTTTTTCATTTTTAATACACACACGTGTAATGCTCTCTGATCATATAAATACTCACTTTGTCCTCATTCCCTTCTTTCAATATGACATCATCTATCCCACATTATTTCTCATGTTCATACGTGCTCGTCCTGCTTTAGTCCTGCTTTAGTCCTGCTTTCAACATGGCAGTGGATTTCATCACCATTTCATCTGACGTTCACCCCCCTGCTGGAGAACAGGAGCAACTACAGGCCAAACATGAGGATCTATCTATCTATCTATCTATCTATCTATCTATCTATCTATCTATCTATCTATCTATCTATCTATCTATCTATCTATCTATCTATCTATCTATCGCTCTCTCTCTCTATATATATATATATATATATGTATCTCTCTCTCTATGTATCTCTCTCTCTATCTATGTATTTCTCTCTCTCTCTCTCTCTCTCTCTCTCTCTCTATGTATTTCTCTCTCTCTCGCTCTTAAGCTCTCTCTCTCTATGTATTTCTCTCTCTCTCGCTCTTTCTCTCTCTCTCTCTCTCTCTCTCTCTCTCTCTCTCTCTCTCTATGTATTTCTCTCTCTATCTATGTATTTCTCTCTCTATCTATCTATGTATCTCTCTCTATCTATCAATGTATTTCTCTCTCTATCTATGTATTTCTCTCTCGCTCTCTCTATGTATTTCTCTCTCTCTCGCTCTTTCGCTCTCTCTCTCTATGTATTTCTCTCTCTCGCTCTTTCGCTCTCTCTCTCTATGTATTTCTCTCTCTCTCGCTCTTTCGCTCTCTCTCTCTATGTATTTCTCTCTCTTGCTCTCTCTCTCTCTCTCTCTCTCTCTCTCTCTCTCTCTCTCTCTCTATGTATTTCTCTCTCGCTCGCTCGCTCTCTCTCTCTCTATCTATGTATTTCTCTCTCTCTCGCTCGCTCGCTCTCTCTCTCTCTCTCTCTCTCTCTATATATATATATGTATCTCTCTCTATCTATGTATTTCTCTCTCGCTCTCTCTCTATCTATGTATTTCTCTCTCTCTCTCTATCTATGTATCTCTCTCTATCTATCAATGTATTTCTCTCTCTCTCTCTCTCTCTCTCTCTCTCGCTATCTATGTATTTTTCTCTCTCTCTCTCTATCTATGTATCTCTATCTATCAATGTATTTCTCTCTCTCTCTCTCTCTCTCTCTCTCTCGCTATCTATGTATTTTTCTCTCTCTCTCTCTATCTATGTATCTCTCTCTATCTATCAATGTATTTCTCTCTCTCTCTCTCTCTCTCTCTCGCTATCTATGTATTTCTCTCTCTCTCTCTCTCTCTCTCTCTCTCTCGCTATCTATGTATTTTTCTCTCTCTCTCTCTATCTATGTATCTCTCTCTATCTATCAATGTATTTCTCTCTCTCTCTCTCTCTCTCTCTCTCTCGCCCCATATCATCGGTTACGTCACCACCTTGCTCTTATTTCGTTCACGCTCCACTTCACACACAAGTATTTCTTTGTACAAAAAAAACTCAAATCAAATCCCTTTGATTAACGCGATTGCCGGAGCGCCGTTACAAATGTGAAAGTATCCTGCCTCTACCTAAACCGTCACAAATGGAAGCACAAGTGTCACAGCTGTTGGCTATTCTAACTCAGTGCTCTGTGCGGTCGTGATGAATGAGTGAGTTAAAAGCTTTGGAAAAGGCTCGCAGCATGGCTCTATTATTCAATTATCACCTTTAGTGCAGTAAGACTGAGCTGCCTATAATCTCAGGACTAAAGGGTGCGTATCAGTTAGCTGGAGTGGGAGATGGTGTTGTCAGACAGTGGAGTCATTGTCCTGAGAGTCTGTCCTGCCAGGCACACAGGGCCCCTTTGTGTGCTGCAGATATTAATCTGCGTAGGCGGAGATCTGGAGGAGTCTGACTAAGCTCACATACATCCACACACATCAGTACACACAGACCAGGCACAGACTCCAGCCTATGCATATTCATTAACAGCAAAACAAAGAATGAATACATATCGAGCCCACTTCATAGAGCGCTCTGTGCTCAGTCATTCATATTACAACCGCCCGGAAATGTATTCTTTTCAGATGTTTTACACGGTGCAACCTCGCCGCCATCGCCACTGTAGACATGAAGTGTCATTCTCACAATTGAATGAAACACTGTAACCAGCTTTCATCATCACCGAGCCCACACACACACACACGTCTTAGCTCTCTTTGCATAATCCAGCTTTTGATTGCCGAGCGACAGTGACAACAGATCTGACATCTTCAGTTCTAACACATCAGAATGAGCAAGAGATATAAACAAGACAGCGGTGAAATCAGTTCAGCAAAGAATCTGATGAAGTTTACCAGACAGAAGCTCTGAGAATGAGTCATTGTATTTCTGTTGCATATTTTAAAATTGTAGTTGTGCAAATGAATTTGAATAAAAAAAACAAGGAGAAGTTTATAATATAATTCAGTACAATACAAGAGAACCTCAAACTTTGGGCTCAAAAGTGAGAATATGTTTCTTACAGGTCGTACTTGTTGCATTGATCTTGTATGGGTTTGCGTTACACTGTATACGTGGTCAAAATGAATGATCCTCCCCTAAACCTCTGCAGTGTCGTGTGGCGGTGAGACATTTAAATTGATATATGAAGAGATTTATTTATTTTTAATTGTGTGACATACATTAGGAATTGCATTGGAGCAAGTGCACAAAATGGAAAACACAAACTGACCCAAATAATGAGGGAGATATTGTTGGTGTCTGCTGCCACCTAGAGGCAGAGAAACGCTACAGCAGAAAGTAAAGTCGACATAAAACTGCACCCTGTTGCCGTGTTGGATGTAATGCGACCTGTTCACCATGTGGGGGAAGCAGAGCACTTCATCAGTTTTGTGTTATCAACCGCGTTTCATGCGGTTGTGTAATTCAAGCTTGGACAGTGTTCACATGTAATTAAGAATTAATGAGACCTAACGCCGACCGCTTTCCCTTTGTGAAAGTCGCCGAGTTTGTAGACGGATGTCAGACGCGTTGGCGTTCAGGCTGGGCTGGACTGGACGGGGGCGCCTGAGCTCACTGGCCAGCGCAGCCGCAGTCATAGTCATGAATTTAATACGGTTTGGTGTTTGACGGATTGTTTTCTGCTCCTATTTTCCGCAGAATGTCCCCAGGGCCTTCTGTTGTTGTTTTATTTAGATAATCTCACCTACACAACTGCATTTGCATCTGTTATTCCTCTGTTTGCATTGTGATGTTTTCCCACTCTTGTTTTTTTTCCCCGCCTCTCTTTGCATCTGTGTTTTTATCAGTAATGGCAGAGCAGTTGAATTAAATATCAAGTGGCAGCATGGGTATACAGTGAAAGCGTGTTTACATTAATATGTCACTGGGTAGGACAGACTAGATAAGTGCAGTCGCATCTAATCCCGCCGTGAGAGTCTGAAAGCTGTCCTGCTCTCAGATATTTTGCAGTAGATTTGAAGAAGTTTCACTTTCTGTCCCTTGTGTTATCTAACGTTTTCTAACAGCTTGTGTTTTTCCGAGACAAGATTTATTCGATATTTGGTGGATAGCACAGAAATAATGAGACCCAATCATCTGTATGCATAGATTGGTCACCATATGACAAATCAATTATTGTGTCATTTGGTAACTGATAATGAAAATGAAAATACACCCACTCACACACACACACACACACACACACACACTATGTCACATTTTAATGCCACGATAACAGACACATTTTCTGTAGCAGATTTCTGAAAGATACCAAAATTATAGTCTGCTAAGGAACGAAAATGAATTCAACAGAAATGTAACTGGTGTTAAGGTGGAGGGGAGCCGTCTGGTGTCACGAATCCACCCCAACATAAGAACACAGACATCCAATCTTCTCCATATGTGCTTGTTGTGTGACTCATAAAGGGTTTTCCAATTAGAGCAGCAGACTGATTTGAAGGATTTTGACGGCAGACCTTTCTAACATCTTGTAAACCGGAGCTTAGCATTCACTGGCTTCTGTAATGTGCAGTGACAGTTCGCATCAGATCCTCCATCTTTCAAGAAGCCTGTCACTTTGGATTTGACTCAAGCTGTATGACAAGCCTTTAACATACTCCAAACCCATTTGAAACCCCAGGGTGTGCAGCAGCATCGCTCCCAGCCACCAAACTGCCTTCCACATTCTCCCGGCAATGTGAGGCATGAAACAAATGTTCAACAGGAGAAAAAATATTGGGTTTCTATTTGACACGTGTGCTGATCAGAATGGATGGAGCTCAAAGCAACAAACAAACTCTGGGGTCGTAAACACTTGTTAAAGGAAACACAGCGGCGCTCCACAGTTGAGCCTAAGATTCGTCCGAGGAGCTTTTGTTTATGAACACGTCGTGAACTTACGGGCAATAAATGACCATAACACTCAGACAGCCAATACATCATAGTGTTTATTAAACTATTGGACTTCAACCAAAACGGGTCACAGCTTTGCTTGTTGCACACAACAAACAAGACCAAGGCCGTCAAAGGCAACGTGTCACTTTCAATATGAGTGCTCAGTTTGGGATTATTTGTGCTGTTGGGTGCCAAGCAGAGACCTGAATCAAGAGCGGCGTGTTTGTTCATTTGCCCATTCAGTCTTGCACCAACAGGTTGTTCTGTGTGAATAATAGCGTGGCCTTTACAAGCCACTTCAGTCCCGCAAGGAGTTTTTCCAGCCGTGCTGTTTCTTGTAAGACAACCTGGAAGTTAACTCTGCCACGGTTGGTTGGCAGCGGCCCCACTCCAAACTTCACTGGGCTTCACAATGCGGCTCTGGATTGGAAATAAGAAGTGTTTTTAACGCCAGCAGACTGCAGATACTCTACAGCCAGTGTTGCATCTTGCTGCTTGGAGAGCCGACCTGCCTGGAGTGTGAACGTATCGGACTGTACCAACTACGCCACAGCTTATCAAAAATTAATTGAATTGAAAAGGATGTGCGAGTTGGAGCTTAGCAGACTTAATAACTCTTCAGCGTAGTGACAAACCCTCTGCAATGATTTCAGATGGCCATTTATTAGCAACTAACATTCTTAGAGCAGATAAAAGCTCCTTAATTTATAAATCGAATGTTTAGAGGTTTATTTTAGCCTGTTGAACAAACCCGCTTCAGCTCGTCTTCACCATATATGCTATTTAAAGCTTTCAAACAAAAGCTCCACTCGTAGCCTAATTGCTTTTCAGCTGGTAAGTCGCGCCTCAAAAAATAAAAATGCTAACGATGATGTTTTATAGGGCTCAGAACTGGATTGCTCATTAGCTCGCTGGCTTCCTAACGCTGTCTGGAAAAAGCAAAAGCCCTTAAAGTGATTATTGTGTTGAGAGATTCTTGCTCTCCGTGTTGTGAAAATATCTGCGGCTTCGTTCGCTCCGATCGCGCACACACACGTCGCCCGAGCCGCGCTCACACTTGATGCGGCAACGAACTGTAAGTGAGAATGTGAGAAGTAACTCGTGCCACAACATTCCAGCGTCCTCGTCTCACCCCTGAAAAACAGCTTTTTTTCTCCGTTATGAGTGAGTTTGACAGCGTTTCCTGAGAGAAGCGTTCATTAATTTTAAATAAATTGTTTGACATATTTTTTTTATCTTAATATCAAAGGCAGTGTGGACATTTTGTTTTGATATGCAAATAAAATGTTGCTCCATCATTGCATAAATTTCACTTAAATTTCAACAAGGGCTGAGGGCAGATTGCCGCCGCCTGCGTTACTCCCATTTCCAAGCACAATGTGGACTTCAAACGGAATAAGATGGACTCTGAAGGGGAGGCGGGGAGGTTACTCTTCTTTTTTCACTTCTATTGATTGCATGAGAAAGACAACAACAAAGTCATTTCACCTTTTGCTCATTTCCTTTGAGGCCGCTCACAATTCGCAGCTTTTCAATCATTTCTCCTTTTCACTTTTTTTTTTAAAGGAAACCGCGGCGCAACGTCCGACCTTTGGCTGAGGTCAGACGTGCGACATGTTCGACATCCACGTCGACATCGCTAAACGGCCACGTGGGTGCAAATTTAAATATTTTCTTCAGACACAGGCGCTAAATCAGAGTGTGGCGAGATACTGGATGAAGAGGTTGATCTATAGCAATCCCATCAATCCCCCTCGACCTCTCCCCGAAACATTTGAAATCCTGAAAGCACATGCTGTCTTTGAAGTGATTCTATAAAATTTTCATGCCATTCTTCATTACGTCCTCTATCATGGTGTGAGAGGGAAGAGAGAGACAGAGAGAGAGAGGGAGGGAGAGAGAGAGAGAGAAAAGAGGAGCTAAAGTCGTTACAGTATCTTTCCCTTTTCGCTCTTTGAAGTGATCAAGTTGCATTTTACTTCAATAAATGTCACTGGGATAAAAGATCACAAGCGTCAATTTATTTGAAATTTCCATTGAAACGACATGTTGGGGGGTTTTCTGAGGCTACGTCGCGTGTTTGTGTGTGTGTGTGTGTGTGTGTGTGTGTGTGTGGTGCGGCCCTGTCTGGATGAGCAGCTTGTGATTGGTCGGCATGAGTAGCTTTCTCGTTGTTTCTTTATCTCCCCCGCGTACGAGACAAATTAACCTTCTTTTATTAAATCACCTTTGCGACTAGAATCTCTAAAAGAGCATCAGAGGAGACGATCGCTGGACGGACGCCTCTCGGTTTTGATATAACACCTTTACACTTTCATTCCTCGGCACAAAGTGTCCTCGCGTCACGGCTTTTTTGACACAGAGAAAGCAAGAATATTGCGCGTTGTGTTAATGACATGGTGCCAGAGCGAGCGGCGTCAGAGCAGGAGGCAGCCTGTCACATGTGTCCACCCGGCCCATTAACTTTCAATTTAGGCCGGCAGATTTCCACACCAATTTCTACAATTAAAACAACTGGCATAGAAAAGTTCTCAGAATCGTTCTACTGACAATTCTTGGGAATTGATTGCCCTCATTAAACCATTAAATTGCCCTTTTTCAAACAGACAAAAAATGAAACCACCCCTGTCCTTGCTAGTCAATACGTCGCAATTTTTACTCAACCAGTTTTGATGGTGCAGTGGGTTAAAATCAGCCAGTCCTCATCAATTCAATTCTCTTGTCCAATTTGTGCCAGGCAGCGCCCATGTAAGCACATCTTCTCTGCTTAATTCAATTCATCATGAGAGGAGAGAAAATAAAAGACCAAACTGTTTCATTAGGTGCTTTCTGCCACATTTCATTGGAGTCGCGGTTAATATACAAGAGAACAAAGAGTGACATGAAGTATGTCAAGTGAAAAATAGCACAAGTGATGAAGGCTAAATTTAGCATTTGCGTAGTGCTGCGCTGCTGCCCATCACTCAGCCGCTTGTCTCCTTTGTCATGGATGAAAAGACCAACCTGATCGTAGCAACAGGCAACCTTTGCAGGGATACACTGGCTGTCATGTTAAGGGGCCATACACATCCAGAATAGCCAGAGAAAGATATTTATTTATTATCGCAACGACTAAGAAACGCTGCTCAAAGGTTTCCTCTAAGCTGCAATCGTCTAAGTTCACTGGTCAGCGACACTGCTGTGCGACGTAGGATCGAAGAAACACATGTGCACATCATCAAGTGTGACGTACTGTTTGACAACTGTGTGATGGTAATGCCTGCTGGATTGAAGGCTTCACAGGGTCACTGTAACATCGTATACCCTCCCTCTGCGGCCTCAAATCAACCAGAATCTCCTCTTTCTTGCAAATTCCGTTCACGTTTCGCCTCCATGTCTTCAGTTCGGACGCTTGTACTCCGCCCAAAAAACTTAATTCAAAATGGCGCTAAGAGTGTTTATCTTTGGGTTGCAATGCCGTTACAGAGTCTGTCTTTCAACCTGCCTCACATTGCGACCTTGCATCAAACGAGTTCAAGTCTGGCAGGAGACGTCGTATCTGCAGACATGTAAATCTAAGTATAAATCAATGCAAAATGAACAAAAGGAGTCATTCATTTCATTATGATTCACTGCAGCAGTCCAATGCTCCAGTTGCTCATAATAGACCTTTCTCTCAGGGGACATTTTCATTTGTCAAACACAGGTGTAACTAATAACATTAATACTGGCTGCATTCCATTTAGGTGTGCCAGTGCCAGGGCCTTGGTATTTTACATACTGGCTCAGTGGCAGAGGCTTACTACCACATCTAAATGGAAATGAGCTATCATTAATTTTATTAGTTACACCGCTTCATTTTTCCTGCTTTATGACGAGCCACAAATGTCCGAAAGGTCCAGCGCTTTGTTACAAGCCGGATCAGAGAGCTGAAGGTACGAGCTGTGATCCACGGGCAAACACGATACGGAATTTAGAATCCAAGACTTTATTGGATGTTGGTCATTCTTCACACAGACACATATTTGCACAGAAAAATAAAAAGCAGAGATCTTCCAGAAAACTATTTGGCACGAACGATTTGCAAAGCCTGGTGGGTAAATGTCATCACTATGACACCGCCAGTGTCTCGTTGCAAAAAACACTTGGTGATAACCTGTCGATATGTCAGCAAACAGGCACAGGCATGTAGAGAAATCCCATCGCTTCACTTTTGAAATGTAAGCACCCTGTAACGTTCTTCCATATCGACGCAGACAACCTTCAGTCGGCAGAGCTTCCTGATACCCAAACAGAGCCGAGCCGGGTGCAGGCTATCACCTGGGCGGGCGGCATTGCATTCAGGGCATGTCACCTTCCAAACAGGTGGCCTCAATCACTTATCAGCTCCTCTATGTCATCCTGACATCCATACCCAGGCGGTTTCACACCAATTCACACCGTAATTAATGTGACTGATGAATCTCTCATGACTGCATTAATGACCACAGTAAGTCTCGTGTGACATCACAGTGTGAAGGACCCGCAGAGGTTTAACCCAATGAAGTTTCGGCATTTGATGGCTTCTCGTCACGTTGCAGATTCTGACCTGACACTACACAGTATACTGTTCCTAAACACTGTATGGAATACTACAGAATCTCCTCCGTGCATCACATGTCACACAATTTTTGATCTTTTTGGTTGCTGTTTAAGTAATTTGTGCTATGAAAATGTTGCTGCCTGTTACATGATGCGAACAAACGACATCAGCAGGAAATGGTGGTCATCAGTGAAGCCATTTTTATGTAATTTAGAAGTAGGAATGTCTGGCAAAGATATAATAAAGTGATTAACACAGAGGCTCCTGAGGCGGCAACAGTATCCTAATGCCACAGACTCCTAAAACAGGAAGTTTGAACTCGACGGCATATAGGAGCCTGTGGTGTCGACATACTAGCGCTGGTTTAGGAGTATCTGATCTGATCCAGGCATTATCATCTTATCTCATAGGATGATTACCTGGTGCTGTGTGCTGTAGGTCACCTCTCCTCTTCCACAAAAATCAGCTAAAGAATTTTTCTAAAAATGTGTCAGGAATCAGAAAAACGCTGTGATGTGAAGGTGTTTTTAAGGCTTCACTTGCTGTTGGCAGACTTGTCAGAAGTGAAAAGACTCAGTGTGACAACTGTAAAAATGTGGCAATTATAAGTCAAATTAAATGAAGTAAAATTTAAAAAAATAATGAATTAGAGTGTAATGATGGAGCTAGCTGTTCAAACAAAACATCAACTCTGGAGACCAGTGTCAAATAACATTTCAAGGTTCATTTCAAGGCACTGCCAGGTTGAAAGCATATAAACATAACTCAACGTTACATCTGTCACAATAACAAACATGGATGACATAAGCTATGCTAGCTGTTTTGGAATCATTTAGCTAGCTCCAGTATCAGGCAGTAATCTGGCTCGTCAGGCCCGTTTCATGGCAGACATTCTGACATGTCATCATTAGAAAAAGCACCAGTGTAAATAACGATGTTAATGATGGCTGTGTTCCATTTAGGTGTGTCAGTACGTCCGCATGTACAGTAGCCCCAGGCGCCGGCTCAGCTAAATGGAACGCAGCCATCATTAACCCTCTTGCTTACACCTGTGCTCTTCCTGCCTCCACACGTCAAAATGTCTGAGTGTGATGCTGAAATGTGTGAATATTTATTTGCCCGAAGCTTCAAGCAAGTGACAAATATACAAACACACACACAGGGAAAAAAAATCACACACGCTGCATTATTTCATCATGTGGGATGTAACTTTAGCTTTAAGCTAAAACTGAACATCAGATGCAGCTTCATACAGCCTTATTCCCGGCAAATGTTTTGACAAAAGCACTTAGCCTGCTGGAATGCCACCAGTAATGTTTTTAGTATCCATTGTTTAGAATAAAAGACTGTAATAAATAAAACCAAAACACACTTCAGCTTCTAATTGTCTTTGTTACGCTGTTGTGCATAAGTGCGTGAGTAGTTAGCTGTGCCTGAGGCCAAACAATCTGACTGGCAGAGCTACTGGAGCACAGACTTTTGAATCATAAATTTTATGATTAATATAGACTGTGTTGTATTCTGGAAAGGCGTCCTGGCATGAAGGATGAGGATTATATGTTTTTCATCTCAGAAACTAATTGAAAAGGCACAAGATGTGCTGTTATCACTCATGTCCGCGGCTGAGTTATGGCCAAAGTGAGATATGAGTGACAGAGAAACCACAGACTTAATGAACAGTGTGACTGTTGAATGGGCGGCCAGTGGATTGTAGACCTGGCTGTGTTTTAATAAAGATATCTCATATTAGCCAGTATTCAGCCATTCTGATGAACTGATAATACCTGCAGTCTGCTGTAATCACCGCGGTAATGTGCGAGCGGACGGCCTCATTCTTTTGGTATCATGCAGGAGTTCAGATACTAAGATTTATCAGAGCCTGTATATCCACACTATTCATGCATCTGAATGGGAGATGCAATTATATTGCTCCCACGTCGAATCATTAAAATACCTCAATATTATAACAGTGCTGTTGAAGATTTGTAACTACAAATTGCATTAATACCTTTGTGTAAATTATTCACTGTATATTTCTGTTCTATCCATTCTAGAGCAGGCTTAGTGTGCCATTTTAAGCCTTTGAATATTTGCAGTGTTTTCCCAATGCCTAGCCTATATTAATGTTAATTACACTGTTAGGTTTCATCAATAATGCAGGTCTGTACAGCTATGGCACAAATGAACTACATGTGTTGTGTGTGTGTGATTACGTGCTTGAAAAATAAGTGACTTCCAGAATAAACGCAAATAAACAACTAAAGGTATTGACAGTAACACCTAACTGTCCATCACCCATGACAACAGGCACATTTCAAAGAGCGACCGTCTCAAAAGGACAAGCACTGTCGTCTGTCTGCCACATGGCTGATTTCTTCTTCATGTCTTCTTTCACGTTAGTGCTCTAGTGGACTCGGTCACTCCCACCTCACATTTTCACACAGACAGACACTGTACAGTCTCTGCACAGTGTGTGTCTGTGTGAAAATGTACTGACCAAGGCTAAGTTACACAATATTTATCACTTCTCTGCGCATTGTATAGATCAAGCTTTGTTCACAGAAAACCCTCCGAATAATGATGTTGTACTCGAGTATCAACATAACACAGAAGTAATCAAATACTCAAACAGTATTGATCCATGTACAGTATGTCAATAGAGTTAGATTTACATACATACCCTGCACACATCTGTGTGAACCATTAGTTTAATTTCGACTTATTCACTCCAATCTAACACTATTGTGTGTATCTAGTTTTATATATTTACTTTACCATACTGAGTTTATATGATGTTTTTGACCTAAGTGTTATTTTTGTTTTTGTTCCTACACAATCTGCACAGATGGCGACCAAGCGATTCATTGCACATTGTGTAGCTGTTGAAAATCTCACTTGGGATCCGAAATAAATAAATAACTTTGTCATAAAACTTAATGCTGTGCCTTCACAAACTGCAATATTCAGAAAATAGATGTAAGTTTTGGAATTGGGGGTCAGAAACATCAAAATAACTCGTCTGTCCTGCTCTGCTTACGCTGTTGAATGCAGCGGCGGAGTGGCAGAGTCAAACTCCCAAACTAATTTGCAGTAGTTGTGAGTGCTGTGCAAGGATGAAAGAAACTTTTGGGAACTTGAGAGCTTTTATGGAGTATGTGGAGAGGAATATAAACTGACTCGAATCATAATGAAGTGACAGATTTTCTGCAGCGTTGTCGGGCGATATTCTGTGCAAACGGCCGTATGAAGCCAGAACTCTGAAACATGTACATTAAGCTTTAAAAAGGTTTTTAAATAAGTATAATATCAGGCATCCGTGGCTTCACACAGATGAGTAGACATTACGGCACTGAATAAAATGTGTGTCGGCTTCATCACTATTTCCTTTTCGGACCTGTTATCTCACAGAGGAAATATAAAGCAGAATGTATTCTCAGCTGAGCAGCCATTGTTACTGTGCGAGCTATATAATGGGTTTTATTAAATCTCACTGAAGAGGGAAGACTGGGCCTAATTCAATTTCACTCTCTCACTTAGTCTAGATTAGAATAGGTAAGATCGTTTTCTCTGTGTCAGATACGGAGGCGTAAAACTTTTTTTTGTCCATTGTGTTGCATGAGTGAAATCGGAAACAAAGGATCCATTTAAAAAAAAAAGGATACAGGTGGTTTTGTTTTATTTGTAACTGAAGCAACAGGAAGACGATACAACAATGCAATCTGTCTGCGGACGCTCTGTGCAGGTTTCTTTGGCGAAAGAGATTTTAATTTCAATCAGTCTAACCTGAATAGAAGGAGGCAGGTGAGACATTTCAGAGTTATTGATTTGATTTCAAGCATTTCCAAAGTTAGACGTGTCATTTGAGGTGTGAGATGGATCGAGGAGCAGATCCAAGATTTCAGTTTGAAAGATTTCAACTGTTTGGCTTTGGTTTGGTCTTGAACTATCCTGCACTTACTGGAATGGAAAAATCGTGCTCATGTAACGGATTATTATTTTTCATTCCAAATTCTGGCAATGGTTTGTTCCAAAGGCTCCTCCAAGTGCAGCCTGCTTTCCTCTACTCAGTCTGGAAAACACATCCAGTGTATCATGTGAGCCCCTCGCTATTCCCCATAATCCTTTGTGAGCCAGTCAGCTGGTTAATGGTGTGTTCAGGCCATCTTCTCCAGCTTGTAAAATCCGGAAATATCACCACATTTGTGTTCATGCGGCCATTGATCACTGGTAAATACAGTATCACTCGTATCGGGCTGACGCAGGATGTAAATAATGTTTGCCACTGGTGAATACTGTTAGTAGTCAAGCTCTTGTGTGTAAGGGAGATGCCTCGTGCTGCACGGTGCACTCCCTTTAGCATGGAACCTGCCTGTTAGCCAGTGCAGATGAGAGGGAGGGGGAGAGAGAGAGAGAGAGGGAGAGAGAGAGAGAGAGAGAGAGAGAGAGAGAGAGAGAGAGAGAGGGAGGGAGAGAGAGAGAGAGAGAGAGAGAGAGACAGAGACAGAGACAGGGACAGAGAGAGAAAGAGTCTATGGGGATTATGATCTGTCAAACTAGAGAGTATTGTAGTTATTATAGTATACATCATGTATTATGCATATATATGTTATATTCTGACAGAAGTATTTGTGTTGCTCCGTGCGCGTCTCTAATGGCGTATGCTGATGATAGCTGTCACTGTTTAAATGCGTCATGATCCTCTGGAGTGAATCAGCTGAAGCATTACAGTGAAAACAAGCACATTGCCTCACCATCTTTCACTTCAAATGTGATTATGTTCTTTACCGTGATTTGCTGTGTGGTTTGTTACACTGTCGAGTTGTTATGACAAACTGACATTGTAGTTTTGATATAAATGTTGGCTGATTGTGGGCAGCCATTATCCAGTTTCTTAAATTACATCTTTGACTCCTTATTTTAAACATTGACTAACAAAATGTAGAAATGCTGCAAAATGAACTTACTCACCTAGACAGTATGTTACAGCATATAAGTGATGCAATCATGTGTAATATAACACTATGTAACATTTATGACACACACAGTGAGAGTGGAATTTCTCATTTTCTTTTCTTTTACTAAAATGCCTTGATCTGTATGCAAATCTGTGTGCCCAGAACACACACACACACACACACACACACACACACACACACACACACACACACACACACACAAAGATTGAGCTTTTGGAGAAACCTGTTTCATCTCAGATGATGATGTCGCGTCAGCAATGGAGGATCTTTGGGACGAGGCAGGAAAAGAGCTTCCATGAATCTGGGATAAAAGCAAGAAGTGTGACGAGTTGAAAAGAAATCTTCCATTGCTCTGGGCTCATTATTTATCTATCAAGCCTTATACTGTGGCAAAAACTAAAACCAACAGATCCACCAAACTAATCAATGATGCAAAAGAGTAACTTAGCCGTGTCATTTTCCAGTTTAAGGGGTCAATTCACCAAAAATCTCACAGACGTTCCGACATATTTGGGCGCATGGTTGTGGTGGGCGACGCAGAGACTTTGGGTTTTATTGGCTGAGCTCTGCTGTGCTGACAGATGGGGCTGAGGTGGCACAAGTCGCAGTGAAACTATCTGCATGGCTACACAGCACTAAGGGCCAGCGGGGAAATGTGCTTATTTTTGTGCTATGGGAGAAATGACCAGATTTATCCAGAAGTGAAAGTTATTATCACAGGCGACGCCAGTTCATGATTGCGGCTTTGTACATATACGTGCAGGATGTGCTCGTTGATTGAGCTCCTTGAAATCAGACCACATCGTTTCTTTTGTGAGAGAGACACAAAGTGATCCTTCAAAACAAGACGGCAGCTTGGTTTTGAGAGAAAGGGAAGACAAAGGTGTAGGTTAGTGCTTTGGCCACAGTGGTTATGCATCAGGTGCTTTGTTGTCTAATGTGAGTGCTTTGTTGCTTCACTTTGCACAGTGTTATTCTGCTTAATTAATAAATTAGAGCCACAAAAGAAGAGAAAGAAAAATAATCTTTTTTTTTTGGGAGGTCGCCTTGGTAAATTGTCAAGAATGTAAACCTCTTAGAATTTCTCTCCCTTTGTGAAACTGCTTCACAAAGGGAGACAGAGAGAGAGAGAGAGAGAGAGAGAGAGAGAGAGAGAGAGAGAGAGAGAGAGAGAGAGAGAAGAGAGAGAGATTAAAATACAGACAAGACCCAATTAAGGCTCGCTAAAACACTGTTTTTCACACCTGATGAAATCCTGTCTGTTTTCATAAAAAGTCTCTTAGTTCCCATGCATTTATTAAATAAAGGAACTTTTCGAACTCTGGGGAGGAAAAGTAATTTGTGATGCTAAGGCTGTTGCTTGATGGGCTGTGGCTGCTGTGGCACTCTGATGTGAGAAGTGAATAGCAATGGACTCAGAGGTAGTTTGAATTCAATCTAGAGTGAACACCGGCGAAATATAATAAATCAATCACACCACTGTTTAGAGGAGCATCGTGTGAAATAATTAGACACATTTCAGCCGAAGATTTCCATTATATAAGGGTTCATAAATGACACAATCATTTCAACCCAACACCTGAGTGCTCTATACCTGAATTTCTGGCCCCATCAAGCCGAGCCCAGCAGAGCACAAACTGCACAAGCCAATATAACTGTAATATCATAACACTAAAAATTCTCATACAAATTAGGCCTCTTAAGCCCACCTAATTTACAGGCCACTAACTATCTAATTACACCATCAAATTAAGCCAAAAAGAGAGCTCCTACCATGACTCCAAAAGGCTCTGTAAGCAAAAAATCACACAACATAACGCTGGTGCTCCATATGAAGTCCTTCCTTTAATGAAGACACAGAGTTCCCATCTTGTCAGGGATGTTCATCTAAATTTTATGGGCCCCGGCCGCATGTGCTCACTAGACTTTAATATAAACGGACAGATATCTTACAAAGGGATTTCTGCAGACGCAAGACTTGAATTAAAGATTTAACATAGTTTGAGGGGTCAAATCGATTGTTGTTTTAATTAGAAGGAATTCAATCTCCAATTCTCTTCTAGAAACCTCAGCGAGCCGGTGAAACAGAAGAAGAAGGATCTCTGACACAAATGGAGTTCTCAAACGGGTTCAGAACATTCTTTTTTATATGCAAGAAAGCAAAAGTGAGATACTTTGCCTGTCTCACTCACTCCGTTGTAAAAGGGCAAAATCAATTTGAAATTTTAGGGATTTTTTTTTAAACTGATAGAGAAAATGACTTGATGCTTGTTAGGACTTGACACTCCATTCAGCTTCTCATCAAGGGCTTTGGCTCCTCTCAGAGCCTCTATGATGATGTTAACCCTACTCTGTTGTCCTGAACATTCACTGTAAAATGATTCAGATGTGACTGGATGTTGGCAGTCATATTCATGGTCTCTCTGAATTCAGTAATTGAAATTTGAAATGAATTTGATGTGAAAAAGCCAGCCTTACACACTAATTTGTGTATCCAATGGGATTACAGACGATTGCTGCATGCACTGTCAAGGTTGAAGCATTTTATTGGATTTACTTTGGTTTGATTCTTGCTGGGGTGGTCTTCTGTGTGTTATCTTTGGTACTGTGCGGCATCTCTATCGCTGACACTCCGACAAAAAACACCCAGGGAAGATATTTGGCTCAGATCATTTAAAACGGGGAGGGAAACGGCATACGGCGCCGTTGATTTTACATTTTAGTCGAATTTGAATTACCGACATAATGAACTAACATTGCGTCAAGTAGATTAAGAGAGTGAATCCTGCAAGGAGGTTTAACTCTTGAACGGCACCTTTGGGACCTGGGAGAAGCTTCAGTGTTCAGCAGGATGAGTGCTTGCTGACATGGTATTGAACACAGTTATCCCATCACCGATGCAAAATTAAGACAGTAACATAATGCGTCGAGTTATTCCAGGGGATTTAGGGAGATCCATACTAATGCTGCCGATTTCAGTCTAATTAATATGCAAATAGGCCTCAACCAATATGTAACGTAGAGCTACAGTATCAGAATCAAGAACTAGGATGATGTCTGTTTTCCTGCTTCGAAGCATCCGGACTGTGTTCTTTGAAAGCTCAAACCCTCCTTTTGATGTAGTGCATCGTGGGTAAACAGGGGTCTCATATGGATTTTTTGGTTTTTCCGTTATTAAATCTTCGAGTACAAATCTGAATGTGCTGTGGTGAATTCACAGGCTTGGTGTTCCTCTCCACGTAGCCAGCAGCAAACTTCGCACAGCAGAAATATTGTACCTCACAGGTTTCACGCTAATGATGCTGGCCCTGCATTATTCCATTTAGTCTACTGTATATAGGTGTTTCAGCCAAGTGCTCCAGCTGTTTATTAATCCCACTAAAGCATGGTTAGTCATACATCACTGGTTGCCATGCCAACGCCACCGCAGAGCCCAGTACTGTTGTTTTTTCCACATGCGTTTGTGCTAATTTGAAGATATTTCATACAAACCTGTGCTGGTAATTGTTGTATATAAAAAGCCAGGGACCTCATTGTGGCTGTGATTATGACTCAATCTCTGTTCTACCTCAGAAGCCTTGTATCACTTTTCCAACGCATTATCACGATAAAACACACTTTCCTTGTCTATCATTGCCATCGTGGCAGACGCAAACGCAGCGTTATCCGGCCCACAATGGAAAGTCTATTATAAAAATGTCCCTCTATAAAAGGCAATATACAAGCGCTTCCTGATGGCTCTAAGGTATGTTGGATTAGATGGACCACTTGAAGGACATAAAAAAAAAAGTGGAAATGGGTCAATATCATTCTTTCACGCCGCAAAATGACTTGGAAGTGGACACAACACAGCGAGTGCAATCCCCCGGCTGGCTCAGAGTTAAGACTAATACAAATGGGGAGAAGCAACAATATTTCTCCTCCACGCGCGGGGACGAGGGACGCGCACTCAGGCCACCCTCAAGCCAACCTGACGTGGCGCCCCACCTTCAAAGATTTATTATCATTAAGCTTCTGTAATATTGCATGTGACTTATGATTTATTACAATCACCTGGTGTGTGTCCGTGTGGGTGTGTGGCGGGGCTGCAAAATTGCCTGCATGCGTGTGTGTGCCCCATACAGGACGGCTAGCATGTGTCTAACAATTAAGTATTTATGTGTTTTCTCTTCGGAAACAGACAGAGAGTGATGGAGATCATTACTGTATGCCACTTACACACATTTATTAAAATTTGATAAACAGTGAGAGCAGGTGCACATGTGCTGTGTGTGCGCTTACGTGTCTGTTTATAGGCTGTTTTCTTTAGGAAAATCTGAAAAATGACCCCTTATAAATCACCTCTACTACTGCTTCTACCAGGCAAAGCAGCAACTCCTTAAGTCTGAAACTTAAAGGCACAATCCCAGGTTCAAACGTGAACGAATGTAAACACAAGGCGAGACAAGACAAGACTAGACGAGACAGGCTGGGATATGCACTCTCAAATTGATTGACCAGTCTTTTAATACAGGGCCACACCAGACAATAACCAATGCTAAGTTATTAATGAATTATTAATGCTTCTGGTGCTGTTAAGGGTTTGTTTACATCCCTAATGCTGGTGGATGCAGCCGTAAAAACAGGCCTATATCCATAACTCAGACAGTTACAAACCCATTTTGACATGGCAGGGCGGGGCAGGACCGGGGAATGAACCCATAAAGTTTTGGTGCCAATCTCCAGTCCTGTTATTATAAATATTGCTGTTTCATTCTGTTTAGCCCAGGACAATACTCGAACAAACAAAACAAATGAGCTCTAATAAGTGACCTACTTTCAAAACACATGGAAAGTAAACAAACTTCCCAATCTGCCGTGTAAATTCAGCACAGACTCCACGCTCGCTGACATTTAGGAGCGGCATTATATTTAGAAAAACATTAAACTTCCAGCGCCAGTCCTGTTTGACAGCCCGTTACCTGTGCTAATATAGGATTTCCCATTTATGTGATTTACAGATGCGTTCTATGTAAGTGTGACCACAAAAAAAGAGAGGGAAAAAAGAGTCAGGAACCCAATCGAGCGCACGTGTTTCATCCCCCTAAGCTATAAAGAATTGATGACCTGTGGTGATATATTTGGAATATAATTTCCTGTAACAATTTGCTATGAGAGACAAAAAGGAGAGAGAAAGGAATTTGCAGCCATTATATTCAACCTGCAGAAAGCTGTTGTGCTAAAATAAGTCAAAATAGTGAAAGCGACTCGTGGGAGGCATGAGGGTGCAAACTGTTGTGCATGATTACCCTTTATTATGCTTTGCTGTTGCAAATTATACACTTGTATATGTGACATTATGTGAGGTGAATTGGATCTTGCATACATTTAGCTCTTCACTTATGCGGTCCCAGCTTAAGAGAATCTACATTTCATTCGGGTGCGGCTTGTTGCTCAGCCATCGGGGGTCACTTACAAGGGTCTGATTCAATTATTCTTCCTTTCACAACAGGAGGAAAACATTTTCATGGTGAATGGTTTGCCTAAATAGATTACCATCTCAAATAATTCAATTTCCGTTAATTTGATTGATTTTATACCATGGGGAAAAAGAAATTTTAATTTAAAACCATTGCATTTCTAATCAAATATTAACTGAGAAAGGAGCCTGGGCAAAAATCCTTTATTACCACTTTGCGCACTAATTTAAATAGAAAATGCTGACGGCCGTCCTATTAAATGGCAGCACCAATATTCAGCATGTGACTGGCTAATATGTGAGATCTCCAAAATAAACTATTAACTCTTTGCGAACCGCTCAACCATTTCACTCTCTCTCTCTCTCTGAGCAAATTACACAGATTCAGCACAACACCCACACTGCCACTGCGCACTCACGCACTCACGCACTCACGCACGCACACACACACACCCACAGAATCTATGGCTGGCCATTACTACAGAGCATCCAGATGAAGCAGTTCAGTCATCTGATCTATTCCCATTCATTATTCATCCTGCTCGGGGAGACAGAGACGCTGGGCTCTTCTTCTCAGAGAGACCCAGGAACCTCATCTATTCTCATGAGCAGAGGAAACGCCATGCAGTACTGGGGGTGAATCACCGACACAGCACAAGAGTGAGCCAGACAGATAGTGGAAACAAAAGTTGGGAGAGTGGGGCATGGTTGGCTGGTGCACGAGAGCTGAAACAGCCCGCCAGGCGTGCAGCAACTTGTTCCCGCAAATTATTACACATTCAAAATGTGGAAAAACACAATATGAAATGTGAAAATATTACTAGTTGCAAATCTGTCCACCGGGTCCTGTCTGTATCCTGATGATCAGCGCCTCTACGCCGCTGGAAAATAAAGCAGGCCGGCTGTGAGGAGAAAACACCTTGTGGAGACATTGTGTGAGTGGCAGGCAGAACTGGCAAGCTGCCACAGATAATAACATCTGAAATAAATTTGATGTGTGGAATTCAATCTGTAGTGATAGGAACGGCTGCAGCATTAGAGTGAAGTTCTAAATGCTATCTACTCATCCATGGAATAAGGACTGACACACAGTCTCAGAGAATAGATTGTGCAATTAGGAGCCTTTGTGCTGTTTTGACACAATGAAAAAGGGAAATGAGATTCAACGTTGTCATGCAGGCGCCTGTGCAGCTCTGGAGATTCTAAATGCAGCGCGTTTCAGGTGGATATAAGTTAGAGAGGCGATCTATTATGAGATGTAAAGAAAAGCAGAGAGCGCTTAGTTGCTCACACTTATGTTCCATTTTCATTTCCCCAGTGTGAGATAATTCAGCAGTACAGACATTCTGGTATGATTTACTGTAGGTTTTGTTGCAGTGGTTGTACGGTTGATTGAAAAGTCTCGCTCCCATTCGGCACAGTTAGATTCACTGCTGCCCGAGAACAAATGTTTTTTTGGGGGGGGAAAGTAAACATCCAACGGTGTCCAATTAGCTGAGTAGTGTGTATATGTGTGTGTGTGTGTCTGTGCATAATCCCTGCTGTTATACTTAGCAGTCATCTAGTCGAGCTCACATCATCACTTAGTCCAAAGGAGAACAGCATCTGCACAAAAACATCTAAATGATTCATATTTCCCCATTCCCCTCTTACTTATGTATGAAGCTCAGTACTTATCAGTCAACCTTCGTGGGCCACCAGCCAAATGAAAGATGCAGGCAGTGGGGGCGCTGTCTGAGTTGGAATAGAGTAGAATAGACTGGAACATCTTATAAACATCCGAATCTGGGTTGCGGTTCACTGAAATGTATTTTATAATCGGGGTTTATTTGGAATAATTATTCAAACTAGTAAAAAAAGGAAAAACAAAACAAACAATAACAACAGTCTGCTTTAAACACAGCTGTTCTTCTTCTTTGGGGAAAAAATAATAACAAAAGCTGGTTTTAGGAGCCACTAATGAACTAGATTTACTAAAATATAAGTATGACATCATCGTTACTAGACTAAACCAAGTGCAAATCATAAACTACAGTATGGAAGAGTAATATATCATATAGTATAGTTCTATAATCAGCACACACACACTCCATTTGACACACAGTAAGTTACACTGACCTGTAATAAACATTAACTACACGCTAGTTTATCTAAAAAAAATAAAAAAATGTTTGTGCTGTAAAGTGTTAGTGCAGCCAGTTGAGTACAGTACAGTAACACACACACACACACACACACACACACACAGCAAACAGACAATTAGGCAAAGAGGAAATTACTCTAATATTCATCTTAAGTGTGTGTGCTGCTCGGTGGTGTGTGTGTTTATGGCTGTAATAACTCCGTAATATTCCTACAGGGGAGCGGAGTTAGTCAGTTGTGAGCTTTTGTCCAATAATCTTGCACTTGGCGGTCTTAAACAGCCCTCGTACGGCATGGTAGTGATGTTTTCCTATACTATGTTAGAGGCCTAGGTGTCATTGCAGCCTAACGCAGCTCCCAGCTTGAGCCCTCCCTCCCTCCGCCTCTCATGCGTCTCCTCTTCCATCCCATGGCCGTCTCTAGGTGATTTAGCGCCGCCAGTCTCAAGCAGGTGTCCAACATGGCGATCACGGGGAGCGGATCTCTCGCTATTTCTCTCTCGCTTTTGGTGATTTCCGCCACGTTTCTTCAGAAAGGTAAGTTTTTTCCCCTGCTTCTTTCTCCTCGCTCTTCCGTCTTCTCTCCGTCTCTCTCTCCCGGTGCCGATGCGGAATTGCCTCCATCGTTCCTCGGCGAGAAAAACAAAGGAGCACCGAGGAGCAGAAGTTGTGGTGCGTTTGCGCTCTAGATGCGCACAAGCCAGCGAATCTCAGCATCACTTTCCCCCGGCTCTCGGACTGTTTATGCGGCGTGTCGAGCCGCGATATGTGCCGTGTTGCTCCGCGTCGTTGCTTCAAAGTGTTTGATCACTTCGCTCCGGATTGTGGCGATTGTGGGTGTCGATCTTTGATTTTTTTTTTTTTTTTACTGCAATAGGCTACAGGGGGGCTGTGATAAAAAAAAGTACGGCGAGTGCTGCACAATCGCGTAAGAAAGTGAGAAAGTGTAACCGGGAATTACTGCCTGGAATGGCGGTGTGGTGTGTGTACCGGGGGGCAAGTTAAAGCTCACTGGAACGGGGCTCTTTTATTGTCAAATGAAAGCGGATCGTAAGGCCGCGGGAGAACGGGACTCAAACCGGGGTCGAATCCCCGGCGAAAGCCCGTAAATCTCCGCGGTCCCAACTCGTTCCGCTGGTGTACAAATCGCTGAAGTGTGCGCTTCGGTTGCGCTTCGGAGGAGGGAAGAAAACACGCATTGCAGCTCCCCTCCGTCTCTTCTCTCTCTCTCTCTCCCTCTCTTCCCCCCTCTCCGGAGCCGCCGCGGCGTGTGTGTGTGCTCCGGTCCGCAGTCTTCACCCGGGGAGAGATGGAGAGAGAGATCTTGCTGCTCTGCGTTGCATTCACGGCACCCCGGGACCGCGGCGGCGCCTTGTTGAGCGACCATTTGCGGTCCGCAGCAGTTATTCCACCGAGGTTGCATCACACTTTGCACACGTCAGGTTTTTTTTCTCTCTCTCTCCCCCTACGTCGTACTGTAAAATGTCTATCCGCTAATGACGCATGTGAGGCGGTTAAAATGTCAGCTCGCAGCCGCTCTTAATCCCTCCCAGCGGCGGGATGGACATGTTGTTATGTTGTCAATCCCTCCGGTTGTTAGACGGAGAGCAACAGTTGCGATGGCAGGTTTACGCTCTTAAGTCTGCTCAAGCGATTAAGAAGTGATTTGATTCCGGCGTGGTTGGCGGCTATATACTGTGTATCTGCATCAGCCATCAACAGGTCTGCAGGAACTCATCAAAGCGTGTGTGTGTGTGTGTGTGTGAGAGAGAGTGTGAGTGTGTGTGTGTGTGATGAGAATGGCGTCCTGCTGCCAAAATGAGGTTACTGGTTAAACTGGATTTTCCGTATACTATAAGCCTTCTTTTTCTCCTTCTTCTTCTTCTCCTTCTTCTCCTTCCTCTTCTTCGGTTTGTTTTGTTTATACGGCTCAGTTTGCTTCCATGTCACATATATGTTAGGAATCCATCATGGTGTCTGTCCGTCGGCCAGCAGTTGAAAGACATTTACGGCATTGCCTCCCCATCTCCCTGTCACGTTAATTTAATTAATCTCCTCGTCCAAATCAAACACACAGACACACACACACACACACACACCACACACACAAACACACACACACTGCACCGTGTGGAGAGCAGTTCCTGGCCTATACGGTTCCATCCTGAGCCAGAAACGATAGGATCTGACTGCAGGTTCTGCGGCCCTGGAACCCTTTTGATGCCTCACTGCTCTCATTTGTTGATGATTAGGAATTCAGTTTCGTTGCAAGATTCAACCTTCTTTTTTCTCTTTTGAGGAAAGAAGACACATCCGGCTAAATGAACATTATTTAGCCGCTCGCAGCAGGGGCTCGGTTCCTTATAAAAGCATCAAGGAAAGAGAGGCAATTACAGGCAGAGACAGCCAAAGACACAGACACAGATAATGGACACCATTCTGTGATGAATTTCTATGAGGCGCGGCACTTTAACATAGGATTTATCCCGATACAGTATTTTCCTCCGCTTCTCATGGGGCTCGGCCCGCTCCGGCATATCAGATGGTAGTATTTCAGAAGGTTGCATAATGCTAGTTATTGCTATTTTGGAGTCATTCGTCAGGGCTGAGTGATGGTGAAGTGGATCAATACAAGCTGTCATGAAGCCTGAAGGCTCTGCTGAAGGACTGGATCTCGCCGAAACAAAGGAAACACACAGTTGTTGTAGTGCTGGATGTTGCCAGTTGGCATGTGGCGCGATGGTGACTGATTGAGGATGTTGGGTCGGTCTGCTTATGGTGCAGGTTTTGGTGATGAAAAGTCCGCCGCTGCTCCTGAACGCTGCCGTCTTGTATGAACCGGTGATCAGGCCGGGTGGGAGGTCTGCTATTTCCCTCAATTGCCCTATAAGTGCTGTTTTGGTGCCTATATGCTTTCTCGCTCGCTCCCTCTGTTGAGTGGCTGCGTGTCGTGTATGGGTCAGTGGATGCACAATCATATTTGTGTGCTTTTGTTAAATGCTAAAGGAAAAAAAGGTCAGGAGAAAGAACACAGAAGCCACGTGCGGAGTAGATTAGTGTTCCAGTCGCCGTGTGCCATAACATTTACAGTATGTGTCAGGATAAATGGAATATCGCACCTCATTTCCAGGCCCAGTTGTGAAGTGTTTCCGTGCCTGTGTGTGGAGGACGGCCACAGTGCATCGTTTGTAACAATAATATACTCTTCTGTTTAAAGAAATTGAATTTATCGCTTACATTAAACTCTGCTTAATAAGCCTCCTTCTAATTGCCGGATAATGCATGGCACTACTTTACGCGGTGGCAGCTAGTCTTTGCGTGGAGGGCGAGGGGGGTCGGGGTGTGTCAGAGCATTGGCAGCTCTCTTCCACCCTGGAATCGCACACGGATGGAATTTGGCTACCGGTTGCGTTTTGCAGCAAAGCGAGCCGCCCGCGTTCTGCCGCTCTCTCCGCAAAAGGACATCACACCTCAAAGCCGCTCTGCTCAGCGTGTGTCACTAAAAGGGTTTTCAGTGTGCCGCTGTGCGTCACGTGGACACACAGGGTCTCATCTGGGCACTGAGAGTACAGTATTTACATCATTTATGCCTGGGCTATGCATGCGGTGTGTGAATGTGAGTCCATGATCACACTTCACCCTCACCATTTGCTGAGCTCATAAAATGGAATCTGAGTGCAGAAAGTCCTCGCAGCCTTGTGATGTGTCTTAAAGAAAATGGGCACATTTGGCTTTGGTATATGTCCTTTCAAGTTAGGGTTTGAGGAAGCGGGCCGGTTTATACAGAAGAGAAGTTGGTCATTGCAGGGCAACGCCGGAGAAATAAAATATCAGAAATCTCTTTCTCTGTCCTCAACCTTGTGTTCTCTACCGACTGAAAGACTCCAATCTCTCTGGAAAAAAACCTCTGTGTGGATTCAGGGTTTTTTGTCAGCATACTTTACAGAGCGACCTTCAAGTAAACAGTGCCGCTATAGACATGCTATCACATTGAATCATAGTAAATTGAAAAAAAACAAAACTGTCTCAGGATGTAGCTATGAAAAGAATTTCGACTGCAGTGTCAAGCTGAATGACAAACTGGGGGACAATCAAAAATGTGTCTGAGTAGTAAACAGTCAATTAGGAGAAAACAGACAGATGACAGGGCCTTTCATGATTGCCGGGACAGAAACTTCCATTCATGACGACGCCGTGGTAATGAGGAGGAAAGCCGATGTCTCCGCATATGAATATGACATTGTTCTCTCTGTGTCGCGGATCCGAGAGACCTCACTCTGATGGTTGCATTACTTAGACGGTGACAATCAAGTCCACAATGAGGGGAAAAAATGGAAATGTTGTCTTTTGTTTTGAAAGGGCCACAGAGTGCACATTAGTATGGGTGATGGAGCAATCACAAGCCGCTATTAAGGCTGCGGAGCAGTCGGAGCACAGAACATCCAAGAAGAACCAAAGAGCGACTGCACCGGACTGAAACATGATGCCTCTGTAACCTGAAACATACCAGCGTTTATACGACAAATCTTTGACAAATGGAAGTGTGTGGTGCCATCCTGTATTTACCGAACTGTGTGCCTGATTTTACCAAAAGGCTTTTGCATATTCATTGTCCCCCCCACTTGGAAATCAGGGGAATTACGGTGGATCTACCCTGATCTGTCATGTTCATCTGTCTGTCTGCCTAAAGCAATTGTGTTTCTTCGAGATGTGCGCCATTGCTCTGGCATTTTCTGAATGACGCTGAAGGGCCCAAGGGGGCATCGCATCAATTACCAATTAACTACTTGTACACATCACATGCATTGTCTTGGATGCCACTGATTGCTCCATTATGTGTGTTTTTGTTGTTGTTTTTTTGTTACGAATGCACTGATTGCATGAAGTGTGGCCCTGCAACACGTCGTCACTTGTTGGATTTGGCGAGAATGGAATGTATCTTCTTAGATTTTAGAGTCACACTGTTCAGCCCAAAGGGGGCGTGGGGGAGCCCACATAATTTGTTTGCTCATCCATGTGTCTCATGCAATATCTCAGATATCATGACCTGGTTTTCAATATTAAATTATATGTTTCATCACCGCATTCCAGAATTTGAAATTACACAGTTTGGCCGAAAGGGGAAAAGCAATTAAAGCTTAAAAATACGGGGGCATATTGGCCCAGGCAGGGGCTTAATCATTTGTGGGTGACAGCCTGATTATTGTTGCCTTGTCTGTTTAATATATTATGAATCAACCAAAATATTTGGATAATACCAATGGGAAATTGTTCCACAGTTCCATCAGCCATGTCTCCAGAGAAGAAGTCAAAGTAATGGAGAACCATGACAACGTTAAAGACTAAGTCACAACATTAAGACTAAATAACTGCTGATCAATGTGGAGCACAACAGAGTCTTTGGTGGAGACAAGACAGAATCTCTAATCAATAAATTCAGTAATCAAGCACACACTAATCCAGTGCTTGAATTGGAATGAAAAGGGCATCAGTACTCTGAGCAAGAGACTGCACAGCATTTCAGTCAGTGGATAAGGTTTTTGGGGGGATTAAGAATTCATTTGCTGAGTTTATAGGTTAAAACTCTTCTGTTGTGCTCATTCTTTTATTCTCTTTTGGTCAAACTTAGAGATTCATCAAGTGCTCCTAAACCCAGACTCAATTATTTTGTGAAATGTCCGTAGGTAAGAACCAAACTGAAGACTTTCAAGCACCTGCACAAATACTAAGTATTTTGCTTCGTGGTGAGATAGAGTCAATAGAGTTAAACTTGAACACAATATATGAAATTTTAATAGATTTCCATGTTTTCCCCTCCAAACCATTTTATAGTGTGGTAGAGCAAATAGTGTATCTATGTTAGTCTGATTATTACTCAGATCAGTATAAATGTATATAAAAGAAGGAAATCCGTGTTGAAGTCATCTGCACTTCCATGTTTATACTTCTGTGTCATGGTTCTTTTCTGAGAAGCACTTGACTCGTCTGTACCACTTCAACATCTATATTTTCTACTTCCTGACCAGCGCCCGAATGCATCATTAGAACTGAACGCAATACAACTGCAACACCCCACAGCATAACACAAGATGTGTATCACATCTAATATGCCTCTGTGAATAGACAGTGTGTGAGTGTCAGTTTGAAGACGTATACCTACCGCACGGTGCATTTAAGTACTCCACATATGTTACTGTGATTATTGCAACTCTTGAGTACCAGCATAATCACATTAACACTATGGTAGTATGCTGTTTACATGAGCTCCGACGTAATCGCAGCGCTGCTTTACTGACATTATAATTGGATTAATAGGGTGCATGCAAATGTGGCCATTGATGTGAATCGTTCCAGATCAAGCCCGGTGTCAATAAGTCACCATTTTTAACACACTGACACGAGCTCTAACCAGTACATGTACACACCAGTGACATCATCCTCAGTTGTTAATGAATTACGATGTCCTGATATGCTGGAAACCGCACAACTACACTACACTTGACAGATGTGTTACGGTTTATGTGTCTTAAATAAAATTGCCTTTATTTTTATTTTCACACATTGCTTCACACAGCTTTGTTTGGATTTAGCATGAAACTGGAACAATGACAAAACAGTGGAAAACAGGCTTTCTGTTTCTCTGTCACTCTAAAGCTCGCAGTTATAATTATTTTCAAGCCGTCCGTTTACTGAGTCACTTATCCTGGTCAGGGTGTTGGTAGCAACAAAGAGGCAGGGCTGCCAAAACCTCTTCTTAATTTGAGAGACAAAATCGAGCAAGCATCCATAAATTAGGTCTAAAATGTGCAGTCTTCAAAATGAACGGAAACCATAACCTAACATGGTAAAAAGGTGTGGGTTTAGTAGATTTTTCTTCCACTTGGAGCTGTATTGTTGAGCCTTTATTCAGTGTGATGGAGACTGGCAGAGGGGCTTTGGTTGCATCTCGGAGCTTGGGGTCCCACATAGGCAGAGGAACATGTTATTGTATGTTAACCCTAAAGTGATTACGATGTAACTCTGTGTAGAGACACAGTCAATGAGGATGAGTTCCCCATGTTACTCCGCCCCCATGTGTAACCTGGCCCTGGTACGAAAGTGATGGTTAGTCGATGACTGTTCCGACATGCTGCCTCTGCACTGATAGCAGTTTGAGCAAGAAAAGAGGAGATCCAGGCCTCACACTACTGCATACCCATCTTCATCATTAAATGATGGCGGCATCACAAAGCTGGATATAATGAAATGCAGCTGGACAAAAATCAAACGTAACAGCACTCTGTAGCAGTGATCAATAACTCTTCCGCAGCTAATGAAAAGGCAAGGTGTTGGAAATGCCATATTTTACTGGAAGATATTCATAAAAGTGACAAATACTCATTGTTGCAGATTCATATCTGGCCGACATGCAGTCAGTTATTAGGACAGATACCTGCTTGAAGCATCACTCTCCCAAATCTGTCATTCTCTTTGTTGTTGGGGGTGTTTGCAGGTGTGTTTTTGCAGAGTGACTAAAATGTTGGCGTGCTATCCACTTAGACCACAGGATATACCTAAAACTGAGCACGAAAAAACTGAGATACCCTGCTGCTATCACAGTTTGTTTTCCCTGAGACTCTACTGGATACTATGTTTCTGTTTCTTTTATTGTTATAATTGTTTGACAAGAGTAGGAAAGAATGTAGAGAGAGAAAAGACAGGAGGCTGGATGACACGCAGCCAAGGTCCCATGCAGGCCAGGTTTGGCCCCAGGACATTGCGGGTACACAGTATTCATCTTAGTCACCCCAGCCACCAAGACACACTAATGTTTCTCTAATTTTGTTTGAACAAGTGTGCGAAAGGATGCCAGCTGGAAAGAACTAACAACCCTTATAAAGGGAGACCAAATATTTTTCAGTATGGCTTCAACAAAAAGGTGTTTTACATTTTTATTCACTCTTGGTGAAGCACTAAGGTGGGCTGCTTGGGAGCTAATCTGGCAAGAAAATGCATGAATTAGTTGCATGCATGCTCAAGTTTGTGAATATATTTTGTGGCACGTTTCTGATTTACATTTGCTACAACCTCCACATTGGTCTTAAGCATGAATGAAATGTATCAGTCATTCTTATAGAATTCATAATCAAAGCAATCAACCTTTTGGCTCCTCTCAAGGTGAAACAGAAGACAGTTTTGATCCTGTTTACCCTGAAGAGAGCTCTTGTGTGACAGGTCGGTGCTGCCTCCTTTAGGGGCATCATGCTCTTGAGTTATCAGCATGACGATAGACCCATCTTAATTACTCTCAGATACAGCGCTATAATCTGTCATTGTCAGTCTGATCAAGACTGTGCAAACCAAGCACTAAGACTCATTCACCCAAACTAGAAGCCTATCGATTACTTCTCATACTTGAGGCATTGCACAGGGGAGAGACATGGGAGGCAATAGAGCTAATGGAAGGGGGAAACTCAAAGTCACATTGTTTACATCTAAGATGACAGGTAAATGTATTTGAAAGGAAATATGGGTTTGATCCATTGGCTCCCTAATAGCCGTCTGTCTGTACCTAACAAGCAAAGTAAGTCCCAAGCTGCCAAGCTATCAGCTGCCCTGCAGTGCAGGCCTCGTACTTGCAGCATGGCAGCTTCCCTATCTCTAAATCAAAGACATGTCAGTGTTAGGGAGCAAAACATATACCACTGTTATTTACTGACACTCCTTAACAGCGTGGACACCTTCATTGTTACAGTTTTGCCAATATCCCCTGGATATCACACACACATGCTGCTGATGCCAATGGAGAGGCTCAGATTGTTTTGTTCCTTGATGTAAAATCAGGATTCTATGTGATATTCTGATGTGAACCTGCCATGCGAGTATGCGTGTGTTTTGCTAGTTTTATTCAATCTGTTATTTAAGTCTTGAAGCACATAACTGCTACAAAATATATACTAATCTAAACTAAAGGTCCAATACTACAATAGCACTTTATAGTGATAAATTACTGATACAACAACATATAGGCCTCTGTCACTGTAAATGTCAATCACTGAATGGAGAGAATGTGAGATACTGAGACGCTTTAAAATCAGTGGTTGTCTTGTGTTACGTCTGGTGTAGTAGTGAAAGAAATGTCAGTCAATTTGAGAGGTGATAGGTTTCAATCCCATGTGTGGTGAAATTAATTTCACTTTCTCCAGTCTGCAGCTGATCCTCAGTGTGGTGAATTTCCTTGAGTCCCCTTTAATGAGCTGCTGGATTTAATGGAGTCGACAGTGCAAGTTTTTCCATTATTGTAGTTGATTATATGTTGATTTGTATTTTATTTTCAGCCTTGTTTTTCAGTTTGTAAATTTGTTAGGAAAATTCTCCTATAACTTATATTACCGCGTAAAAAAGATCTGTTTCCATTAGAAATAATGACTCTGGATGGCGCTCAGTGGAGCGTATTGCTCCTTCACGGCTATGAAGTTGTGAGAATATGCATATTCTACAAGTCAGATTTTCATATAGAATTGATTAAATATTTTTTCTTTTCCTCAAGAGATTCCCCTCCTGACATTCGATGCCAATTCTTGAGAAGGCGGAAGAGCAGCAAGTGGAAATAATCTCTGCAATACCTCCATGTTTTTAGACTGAGCCAGTAGTGGAAAACTGTTCTTTGTTGCATTTGCTCAAAGGCACACGGGATGTTTGATGATGTTTATCCGTCACTGCTTTACCCACAATCACTGCCACGCCTATTTCATCAATGATCACGGTTTGATCCATTGGTCCTTATCCACAACCTTTCTGTCAATGTGTCAAAAATATACGCACGCCCATCTAACTGTGGGGCCATGCAGGAGGTCGAAATAATACTAATATGCCAGAAGTTCAATTATTTAACGTAGTGATGCCCATAATGTTGGAGTATTCAAATACCGTGTTGCTACTTGGAGTACAGAAATACTATCCTGAGTATTTACTGTATGTGTTCTGTTTACAAAGTATCTTGACCTACCATGGACGTAGAAATATGTCTAAGTGTTTTAGTGAATTTTCAGTGACTGTAATCATGGCAGATCATCTTTTATTTCACACAGCGAAGGCACAAGTTGAGAGGAAATCGTCCGCTTGCTTTTCCCTGTCTGTCTGTCTCTGTCTGTCTGCCTCCAGGGCAGGCAACACTGACACGGTATGCATCTCTGGAAACAACACACCATTGGCCGCAATCCCCTGTGTGATTGATGTGTTTGCCAGCCTATCGCAGCTCAATCTTGTAATTTCTATCTGGAAATGTAAACAGAGCCCAGTGGCCCTCTGGGTTGGAATGGCCTGTTGGAACCCCCAGGCTGTAGACAATCCAACACTGCACAGCAAAAGCTGGACAGTCGTGAAACTACAGCGGCTTTGCCTTATTATTATTGCTTATGAATGCTCATTTGGAAAAACCAGCAAATACTGAAATCATTAAAATAGCTCTGTGGGCAGCCCGAGTTTAATGTGATGACAAAGAGCTTAAATCACAGGCAGAGGAGGAGGCAGCGCTGAACTGACAGCAAACCCTTGGCCCCACAAGGATGATGCACATCTGCAGTGTTCCTCAGAAGTCACACCTCTGCTCCTCGCTATTTTGAAGTTACAATACTCGCTAAGTTGGCTGTCAAATGCGTTTGTATATGCAGTTTGAAACAGTGTATTTACATATTTGTGTCCTTACTGGAAGCTATGGCGGCATTTCTATGACAAACTCACACGAATAGATGAGAAGTAGTTTGCCAGCCAGAGGACAGCTCGTATAATGAAATGGCACCTCTGCACACTCTGGTAGGCTCACTTCAGCCAATGCACTGACAGCTCATGCACAAGAGGGACCTTCATCTCTGCGAACATGATATTGTAGCCTGGAAATCAGAATACACGCCTAAGTGTGCTGAACCTGAAGGGGCAAGCGGAGCTCATTCCTCACACGTTCACGAACACACAGCCACTCGGAGCTCTACAGGCCCTTTTCTGCAATTAAGTTTCATTGTCTCTTTAAATTTAATTGGTTAGAAAGTCTCCTCCCTCACTGCGTTTCAAATGGGCTCCTGTTATCCTCAGAGGTAGCACACATGGCAGCACCGACTAACGCAGCAGCACTATTTGCATAAAAAAAGTCCTTCAACCTCCGTTTTCTTTGTTTTCTTGTTTTTAATCTGCATTGATATGACTGCAAAGTCACTGCACAGTGGGACAAAGACCGGTACAGTAACCATTGAATTTTGTGGACACAGTTGCCTCATCATGAACACGTGTGTGGAAAATGACCTTTGCTCGCTTGTTCATGTTTATAGATCAGATTTTTTTACTGCATGGAAACAAAGTGAAGACTGTCAGTCCACTTGTCGAAGGTGTTTGGCTGCGTGTTGTTTCTGTTTCTGTCTGCAGATTATACAGATTTCCATATTCTTATTTTCGTCTGCTTTGAAAGATGTGCAATGCGCCGATATGCAAAAATGTCAACCTGCCTCTGTTCTATCGTGCTGAAGCACTGTTATGCACAACGAGTGGAAACAGGCTGTTTTAGATACTGTGGATAAGAGTATAGTTACATGTTGACATCAACATGTTGCAGATGTAAAGGACAAAGATAGTGGAGTGGAGCTTTGATGGCAGTTCAAGACCTTAGGGGTTTGTGATTCTGGATGCACTCCTGCATACATCAAGTCCAGACTACATTACACTGTAGAAATGAGGGAAAGTAGCAGGAAAGCGTTAAGTGTCCCTTTAAGCCTGAGCGTAATTTCATGGAAATGTAACCTCGTGTTTGACAGTGATGATGGGTTTGTGCATCTGACCAGCTTTCTTTGCGTAGCTGTTTGGAGCTGGAGTCCATTTAGACCATACTTGGAAGCTTATGCTTGTTCTAAAAGGAAATAAATCATATATAATCCAGTGACCCCTATGTGAACTTAAAGCAGCAGCATTAATATTGTGGCGTGGGTGGAATTGCAGAGAATATTAGAACAACTCCCTCCTCCTCCCTCCTTCCTACCTGCTGCACCCAGATCTTGCCTGCAACTCCTCCCATCTGAGAACACCACACACCAGTGGCATTTGATGTTCCCATGGGGAAAATATTTTTCACAGAGCACTCAGTGTATGGATTCCTATGGAGATGCAAAAGGAATATCAACATATTCCACTAAAAAGGCTTTAAATAAGTGACATACTGCAGCCCTAAGCACACGCAGACACGACTCGCCACCTGAAATAAGGCTGATATCTACGTTTCATGTAGTAGAAAAATTGCTTTTTTTTTTTATCTTGACAAAATACACGTCGGAAAAAATATCTGACCAGAATAATTACATTGCTTCGCTCTGTGGTCTAAACTTACCAAATGAGAAGTTGTATTTTGTCTGCTTAAGTCAAACTCAGATCTGCACGGCGAGCCTCAGAGGGAGACATGCTCGCTCTAGTCTAAAAACAGATATCAATAAATGTAAACAGTACTGGCCTAGGGATGTCATTAAAAAGAATAGCATGTCTAGACCTCATAAAACCAAAACATATTGTTATTTCCAAGCAGCAGGAGTTATTGCCTGTGAGCACTAAGATGACATCCATCAATTTGGAGTTTTATTGGAAGATGTAGATAGGCTACTTGGGAGATGTAAATGATTTACTTAGCATAAAGTTTTGCTTGAACAAGCAGGGAGATAGTGTAGTTAGCGAGGGCAGGGATGTATCTGTGTGACAAAGGCTGTATTGAAGCAAAAGCTGATTTCCCAAGCCTGAGAGAATCGCAATCCTATCTGGGGGTAAATAGGACAGACCTGAAGAACGTGGATTATTCTGGTTCACATATCTGTGGATTTAAGGGCTGTCAAATGGAATACATGTGTAATAGGATTGTTGTACATGATTTCATTTTGTAATTTGTCCCGAAATGTCATATCGTCTAAGGTTTGCACTGATTGTTTCTCGCCGTGTGCTCAAATTGCTATTCTTCTCCCTTTGCCTGTTTATATTGTGGGTTCAGGCCAATTTAACGCAACCTTTTCACATTTAAGATTCTTTATATTACATTTTTTATGAAATGATGAAAGATGAAACCTTTGTTACAAAGCCAAGGAGACATGTTTATAGAGTGAACTCACAGACACAGACAGTCTCACAGAACAAGCAAAACAGTATTAACATTATTACCTGTCAGTGCAATCTGTCAGAACTATATGCAGAGTTACAGTGACAAGATGAATAAATAATGTCACATGAAAATACGTGAGATTTGCTAAATTCCAAGACAGAAATCTTAAACTCTCCGTTTAGAAACTGCATTTGCATGTAGTTGTGTATCATTTTGACACGGTAGCCTCATTTTTCAGCAAATCTCAAATCTACATTTATTCAAATATGTTCTGCGCAGTGAAGGTTGACGCTGCATAATCCATCAAAATGTTACATTTGAAGAGAGGGGCTGGAATTATTTAGATTATCAGAATAAAACCGTGTGCTGCAGCTGCTGATTCTTGCGTATTAAGAATGGAAGCCGGCAAAAAGTTGAAGTGGAGGATTCCAAAAAGCAGGATGAAAATCAGTCGCTGTTAAAGCTTTTCTTTCATTTGGAGCTTTATTTTTTTCCTGGTCTTCTTTGTTCCTCTATTAAATCAAATTTTTTTGTCAGTAGTGTTCACGGAGAAAAGAAAGTAATAAATTGGTAACGATTAACGATTAGAAACGTGTGATACAAGGCAACAAAGTTTCGACACCTTGTGGATGAAATGAAACGGCGGTCCAGAGGATTCTGCCTGAGCTCGTGGCTTTGCTCTGCAGTAAACCTGATGCACGTCGGCTCCATTGCAGCGATCTGCCGGGTAATAAAACTGAACACACACTCGCCCTCCTACACTCACAATTAAACCTTTACAGTAGAACTAAAAGGCAGGAATTGTGTTGTTGCGATGTGTTGAGCTGCAAATCTACAATGATTTCATTTTCATACCCGCCTGCAAGATCCATACACAACTAAATCTCACTTCCTTCACAAATCGGCATATGTGTCTGTGTGTGCATGTGGTGTTGTCCCGGTCAAAACATCACGCCCACACCCTTTTTCCTGTTCAATTGATACGATTGATTGTATTTTTATTTCGTTCCTTCTTATTGTCGCCTGTGTCTTCAGTTACTATATCTGCGCTTTAACTAGCAGAAAGAACCGGCGCTCAGACTTTGATGTGCAATATGGATAAAAATATAAACATATATTACGCTGATAAAATGTCTACAAAAGCTGCTTTACCTGCAGAAGATGTAGATGTTAATCACTTTTCCTTTTCCCTTTACAAAGGCGGAAGAAAATTCGATTATTTTCCAGACTAGTTTCCCTTTTTAGCTTTATATTCTCTCGGTTTTCACATTAGCGGTATATTACTTGTTTCGTTTATGATCAAACAAATGTGTTTTTCCAACCATTCATCCCTTATAGAGGCTGTTTGAATTTCACACATAGACGCGTTTCAGGGAGATGTTAAGAGATGTTACAGAGTTGCTACAGCAACTAAAGATGTCTATAAAAGCTCCTTCTCACCACACTCAATAACCCTACTCAACTCTTCATACCATCATATGGCGCTGCTTCTATACTGGCTGCATATTGATTAGATGTGTGGATGTACTCTTGTGTTATTTGCCGTGTTATTTACAGTGACGATCCGAATTAACCTGTGAAGCCAAACGCAAAGTTCTACATCTGCGGACAGTTTATATGCAATGCTAAAGCGAGAATTGTATAGGAATTTTACTATTAAGTCCACTGAAAACATGGACAGGATGGAGAGGGTGCGTTCAATAGCGGCCTCTTCAATGACATTGGTCCAACGTATGTGATGCATGCATTAATTTACACAGATCTCAGCTCTCCGCTTCATGTGTGCATGTCACGGGAGGCTGTTTTCCCCCATGAGCCATCTCAAGGTTGGAATGTGGAGTGAGGGCTCGCGTGGATAAAAAAAAAAATTCACTAAGCAGCATTTTGCAAAGCTGAAGGTCGAGACTTTACCTTTAATTTCACTCTCTCTTAGGCAGTGCTCATAGATCAATAGTTTGTTTTGTCGATTTAATTCAAGTTTTTGTTTTAGCTTTGTCACCAACCTTCAACCAACAAAACTTCAACAAAGCTTGTATTTTATTTACCAGCAGAGCATGTTTGGCACCGTCACCCGAAATCCATTTCGACTTAATAATGTGTTTCCTTCAGTGTACTCTTTGACATAGAGCTCTGTTATTAAGTTATAATTCTGCCAGGGATGGTTGGATTTGTTGAAAATTTGGCTGAAGGAACAATGGCGTGTCACAGGGCTAAAGATAAAGATAGTTACTTTTCAAAATACTCTATCTAATTACATGTGCTTAATTTTTCCTTCTGTTGGAATCTCGTTTGAGAAAAACCATTGAACCCCCAAAATACTAAAATGGACCATAAGAGGAACCACAAGCAGTCAGAATGAGGGCGTCATCTGCAAACCCGCCTACTCTACAAACTGACAGGCAAAAAGAATAAAACGTTACATGTCCACGCGTTATATGTGAGTGTTTTGCATATATTAGCAGTAAGCCCCACTGCTATACAATAAATTGACTGGTGTTGTCTTTTGCTTGTGGATTAGTGGCACAGTTAGGCAGGAAGAGAGCGGAGTGATCCTTCATGTTTACTCAGATGACACATTGAGCTCATGGCTGACTAGCTGTTGAATGACAGGCAGTAGCCCCTTAAGCAAACGCCTGCCTGTCAAAATGTATTGTAAGTATAAATGACATTATTAGGGAAATCCTGTCACCTTGTGCTTCTGTTATTTGTAAAGTTTCAAATGATATATTCATGGTAAACAAACTATTAGCGTGATGGATGGCATGTTTTTGGTGCAAGATACTCCTTGTCCAGTGATTATGCATAATTATGTGTAATGATTCCCTGGGCTCACAAGCATGTCACACAGACCAAATGCATATTTGTTTTGTCTCCTGCCATCGCTCTTTGTGCTGAGTAGATCACCTCTGAATATTCATCACCTCTTATTTCATCAACAACAGCAGTGCAATTTGCAGCAAAACATCTCACCCTTCTCTTCACTTCGGTCTATTGCCTACCCGGACCAGCGTAGCCATCAGGCCCCGACAATGCCATATAATTATGGAGTATTAAACCATCACAGTGACATATCACTCAGAGAAGATATGCAAAATGTCACAGAGGCCCACTTGGTTTACTCTTATTCTTGTCAAAATGGCCGGTAACAGGGAGGTTTGTTTCTTGCTGGATCATAATTGTTACAATTGATATTTATGGGAGCCGTCGAGTCCAGTCAAGAGGATCTGCATCTGAAGGTGACTCTGGGATGCATCCCATCACGCGGCGGACACAGTGAAACAAGGCTCTCAGACAAGCTGTCTCCTCTAACAAAGCCTTTTAAATCATCATCACTCTAGCCAGCTGTGTGATAGTTCACATGATGTATCACCTGTTAGAGCTGCGCCGTACGCACCATCAACAGACAGAGACAGCGAGTGTGACGTTGCTCCTTGCAACACTTTGATGTCTCTGTTTCTTCTTAAGTATCTATTTGATGTTAAGTATCAGTTTAACAGCTCGGTCATGCTCCAGTATTCTGCAGTACAGGGCATGGAGGGGCGCCGTCCAGGCATTGGAAGGTTCATGGTTCTCTTCCTGGACAGTCAGTCAGTTAAGCAAAACACTGCTCCGAACATGCAGGTTACATGGTCTTACATGGTATGTCGTTGCAATCAATGTATGAATGGGTTATATCATTGTAAAGATATAAGTGCTATATAAGTATAGTCCATTTACCGCATATGTGATTGTGATACCTGTAAAGCTTTTCTGTTTCTGGCACCTCCTGCTGCCTATAATCATCACAAGACAGTTGGTGCACCTCTCTGGTCTCCTCACTGGTGATGCAACAATCATATCTAGACCATTCACAGCTCCTGTATAATTCATACAGTAGAACTGTCAGGGCATGATGTCTTTGCAGCGCTCAAGAAGCAGAGATGTCGTCCCTTAAGGTGTTCTTTGTGCACGGCTCCCAAGGTGGACATTTTGTCTTCGTAATTCTCACACTGCTTGCAGGCTGTAATTGGTCCAAATAACACATCAGTTGTTCGTCGACAGTAAGGGACCAGCATGTTTCGTTCCTTCACTCCATCCACTGCTGCTGGAGATATTTGTTTAGCAGAGTAATAGAACAGAACATTTCTTCATCTTTCTGATGAGGTTCTGATTTGGTGGATGAATGTACCATTGTGAAATAAATGGTAGCCCACTGCCAACTCCTCTTACTGTCACTTGTAAGCCTCTTCCATGGCTTCTTTGGTGACAGGTGACTCTCTGCTCTGTGCCCCCCTGTGAGCACGGAGTAGCATTAAAGAACTCCACTTCTTAAGAACTGTGAGGTCTTCGCTGGCCAAGCCTCTGGTTGTTTGGTGTTTTCGTCTCTTGAAGTATACTGGGACCTTTAAAACCAGGGGAAGAATTACAAAACACAAAAGACGATTCTCAACATTTTTTGCCACGTGCAGCAGTGTCCGGGTCGTGTTCACTTGCACGTTTGTTCGTTGTTTCAGTTCTCGTCTTTTGAAGTATGTTCAGGCCTTTAGACTTTCTGCTGGTTTTCTTAATCCCCTTTTGTGCTACTGGGTGTTTCATTGATGTGGCCAGTTGAAATGTTCCATGGTGAGCCTCCGCTCCGAGCAGCTTGTTAGACTGTAGGTTCTGACACAGCGGGCAATGCTGCTGGCTCTCCGTATGCTGCTCACCTTCGTCATGTCGAAGCCGTTTTGGCCTCATTCCGATGAAGTAATAGTAACATTTAACTCACATTTCACCGCATCATAAAGCTATGTCATCCTGCCCTCATGTCCGAATACTGAATCTGTTTCTTCAAATGTTAACCGATAGGTCTGATGATCAAAACTATGAAAATGGACTCAGGGTTTGGCAACTCATGAATTCTCCATTTAGGCCTTGATCCTCTGACACCCTGACATTTACTTTATCAGCTTTTCCATGAATAAACTAATTATACGAATATTTCTGTTCGATATCGCAGTCTGCCAGTGCAGATTGTATGAAAGGTGTGGCTGCCAGCTGCTAACACACTGAACAGAATCATGATCCCAATAGTAATAAGTACTTCTAGCTGCCAATTTAACACTCCAATTAAAGCCAGCTTAGTTTGTTGACGTCTAAACTGGCTTTAATTAGAGCGCTACTCTAACGAGGACATTGTATTCAAGTTGTGACTTTGGTGTGAGTAGTTATAACTAACACAGTGGGTTCTTTATTGGAAGTAAACGTTTCCGCCGTTATCTTCCATTTGTGCACACAAGGCGAGTCAAGGCGCCCCCGTTTCTCCTCCACCTTTATTTCCTTCATCTATTTTCTTTTCCCTTTTTTCACTTCTTTTTATGTGCTGCAGCCACTTATTATTGTTAGAGGGCAGGTGTGTGTGTTGCCTCAGCTGGACATTATCCTGGCCCAGATTGTCCTTGGACCCCCATGTCTGTCTTTTAAGTCGTGCTGCCGTAGCCAATATATCATCAGTTCCTCTTAAAGCTTTTCTTACCATTGATTAATCCACTTTAATCTGGTTCAGAGACGATCAAAGGCACGGCATCAAAGCATTTTATGGTAGTAATTACTCACTCATTAGCCATATGTTTGACAAGTGTGCCCTCCTGGCATTGGAAACCTCTCTATTAATCATAAACAGGAATCTGACAAAAGGAGAGGATAAAATGATGAAATATATATCCTGACTGAGAATCACTTAGATTATGTTATTGATGGATTACAGAGAAAGCTGTCACCAGCCAGCAGTCTTAACTTGATATATGGCTGCCTAGAATATATTTTGGGTCATCTTTGCCGCCACCATATTTCTTCACAGACCTTGTTGCAGTCATCATTATCAGTGTGTGACCTGCTGTGGGAATTTTGCCTCCCCATTCAAACACCCAGATGTCAACACATACCGCTTGTTATGGCCGAAACAATCTAAACAAATGATCTCACCGGTCACCTAACCATGTTTTTCTCCCTAATATACAGATGATAACACCCCACCCACCCACGTCACCCTCCACCCACCCCCCTTCTCCTGTCTTCATGGGCGATCTCCCCAGGCTGTGAGGACAAGACAGGACAGGAGAGGATAAATTACAGCCACAGAGTCCCGGCTCTCTCTCATGCTTTCATTTGCACCAGCAATTAATCAGCCATCACTGGAGAGCTCTTGCATGTCAGGCTGAGGATTTTATTAGGGATGTCCTTTATGGGCCTTAATGAGACTTATGTCTTCCTTGAGTATTTCATTTGCCGCACATAGCCTTGCTACGTGTAACCTTGAGGTGAGGAGTTTTTTCCACAACGCAGAAGCTTTTGACAGGCTTTGTTGCTCACCTTTCAATGATCTTGAGTCCTTTTATCCGCCGCCTCCCTTGCTATTACAAATCTCTCTGTCTGAGTTATCCAATTTTAGCTACAATTAGGCTGATTTGTTTTGTTTATTCTGACATTCTCCCTCTCCAGATTGAAATGTTGTGCTAATTGAGTTATTGGATTTGTGGCAAATCACCTTACATCTTATCAAATGCAGCGGTAGAAACAATTATGGAGCTTGACGACGCCTTCGTCAAGATTACACCTACCAAATGGGATCCGTATGGTTCAATCAGTCATGTATAAAGAATTGAATGCGCTAATTTTTCGAGCCGTGATTGGCAACTGTGGTGCAAAGTTGCTTAACAACCAGCAATTTAGCTGAAGAACCAACGACAATAAAGAAGAGTTGGATTAAATGCTCTATTCAGTTTTAAAAAACATTGCTAACTTCAGAAGAAAAGACAGAACGACGTAAAACTAAACCCTAACCCTTTTATTTTCCTCTTTTATTGTTGTGTTGTGGGGGACATGATGCTGACGCCAACTGCGCTGCTCTGATTACCCCCGACATTGGCAAACACAACAACAGGGAAATACTTTGCGGAGGGAGTGGGCGTCGACCAGTTAACCCGTAACCACAGAGTCGGGCCAGTAAGAGGATATGGGAGCCATCTGGTAGCGTTTTTACAGTATGTTGTGGCTGTATGCCCATGTGGCTACAGCAAAGGGTCGTATGACGGTCATGAAAAAGAGCCTCGGCAACTCCCCAAGGACAGAGGCATGAATATTCGCGGGCCCATTTTCTGGGTCAGATTCAGCTTTACCAAAGCAAACGACCTGATCGCATCTGTCGCCAGGTTGTGCGGTGTGAATGATGAAAGATCAAGCACGACCTTTAATATCACACTTCAGCACTTCTTTAAGTTAAGCGTGAATTTTGCTGGATGCTGCGGCGAGCTTAGTTGTGACACCAACGCTTAACCAAAACTAGGAACGGGGCTGGATTACACCAACACCATACTTTTATTGTGGTGTAATGCGTTTTGTTGCCATCTAAATCATGGTCATTCAGAATGAAGCCTCTAAAATGATAAGAAAAAGAAGTATGCTAGACGAAAGTGAAGACCTTGTGACTCTTTTGGACCATCAGATAACACTGTGTGGCTCGTTATTTTGACAAAGTGAAGTTAAACGGTGGACTGGACCCACACTCGCTCTCCTTGTAAACCATGACAGCACCGGTACACTGTGAAATATCCGCATGCGGATCAATACCGTGACCTGCCATCCCACCTTTTTTATGGTTATGTCATCCCGCAGCAACAGAAGTAGTCAGTGCGATTGTTTATTAGGCCTCGTGCCTGTGTTCTCCTTTCTGATTGGTCAAAAGAGGAGCCAGAGAAACAGCTGAAACCAACTGGCCGACGTCAAGAGCAGGGACGCAAAAAAAATGGTGTATCTAATGGTTTCAGACAGGCCCGCTCTTGAGTTCCAACAGCCAATCAAATCCGTCGTAGCATTCTGACCCTGTCACATTCAGTGAACGCAAACATGGGACTGTGGCAAGTGGCAGATTGTGCCGAGCATGTGAGTATGACAGTCTTGCTAGGAAGGTTGTGGTCTGCAGTCCGGAGTAATAACAGAAAAACCAACACTGTTAATATGAGGGTTTAATGACCCTACAGCAGAACTGTGTCACCATGGGTAAAACAAGATAGCAATCAATAAATTACATAGTAACGCAGGTCTGCCTACCATGCTGGGAAGGTCACATGACACAGAAGTGAGAATTCTCCTACGAACAATCTAAATGTGTGAGATATCTATAGTGGATTCTGCCTGTATAATTGGACCTCAGCAGGTTCATTATGCCATTGAATCCCCCCTTTACCTTCTTTCTCGATTCGTGGACGAGATTCATCTATTTTTTTAAACCTGTCACTGAAACAAATCCCCATTTGCAGCAAAGCTCAACACTAAATTCAAAATAACTTTATTAACAAGACAAGGTGGGCTGACATTTTCCAATTTGTGGGCAAATTTTCTAACTGGCAAATGTGTCCCAGCTGGACAGATCACATTCGCACCTGAGGCGATCGTTCTTGACTCAGTTGCAGATCCGGTTGCGTCCCGCGATTTCAGGGTGTTCTCATTAACATGCGTGTCTCTTGTTTTAATGTTTTAATGCAAGGTGCAGTGAGTCAAACCCCACACATACACACTCACAGGCCCCCGCACGTGCCCCTCCTCATGTCCGTTTCTTGCTGACCGCACATTGATACCCAGCTGTGTTCCCATTCGACAACCAGGTGCTACAGATTTTAGAGAACAGAAGCTTCAGTTAATTAGGGTTACCCATTTGGCTACTGACAATGGTTAATTTGCACATGATAAAGAGTCAGAAACTTTTTTTTCTCAAACCGTCTGCAGCATTGTTTTCGTCTTCCCTAATGGCTTGGGCCTGTCAAGTGGAGCAGGACTGAACAGTGTGTTCCTTCCCGGTCTCCAAATGCAACGCCGGACTCACATAAAGCTCACTTTGAAAACTGCTGCAGCCTAAAATCAATATTGGACTTGCACAAGCTGTTTACTGTACCCTGATAATGTTTGACAGAGGCAGCTCCAGCTTTCAGGGTGGTTAGTAGGAAAGAACAAATCACCAGCCATACTGTTATAATGATGTTACAACACAGTTAATATTGTTACAATTACATTTATGTTCAAAATAGCTCAAAATTGATTACTTTTAAAACAAAATAGCGCTTTATATATATGAAGTGATACATATGACAGTTTAAACCAGGACAATTTTCTCCAAAGGTCTTAAAACTGCAGCACTTTAATATGCAGTATCATCAGAATATTTAATCCGGAGCTCCACTGTAGCATGAGAGTGACTTTGTGAACATGCAGAAGAGCTTTATTCACACATAAGGTTCATTCTGTGTGATAGCATTAGGAACCACACTCATCCCCTGGAAATTCTCCCTCATGCTATTTCTCATAGCTGATTGCCCATGGAGAAGCTCTGCGTTCCTGGCATATGGCTAAAGCTAATCACCAAGCCTGGTGAGCAACGGGGAAACATGGAACAGCTGTAATTGACGTAATCAGATTAATGACACATTTCGTTGAAAAAAAATTGTAGGGATTACTGGCAGGATTACGTTTTAAAGTAAACGATTTTCTGCCCAGGACATGCGCACACTTCCTCTCAAGTGGAGCACGTTACTGCTGCCAATTCATGAGCCCGATGGCGTCAAATGTAGACGCGCTAGCCGGCTGAAAAGTGGTCCACTTCCTTTGTTGAGGAGATGAAAGTCAAGCAGCAACGAAAGTGTGTCCAAAATTGTCATATTTTTTTTGAAGTATAGCAACTTTTTTGTGCCTTTCATCAGTTTGTTCCATTTTCGCTGCCACGCGGGACACAGGATGGCTATCATATTTTGATACAAATATTTGTCTGATTCATTAGTTTGTAGTAGTAAAAGTTTAAATCAAAAATTGTTACATTAAAAGTGTGATTTTTGGAGCAGGACTGAGTGCATTTTGAGCAGGTAATTAGTAACTGTAGCGGAATACATTTTTACTAAAGCCAGCCTCCCAACCGTGATGAGGCTGGCAACAGGTAAACCCAACAGCACGACTCGCAGGCAGATGGATTAAGAGAACATAGTTTCTTTGCTCAAGTGGACAGAATCGAGGCAAACCTACAAAAATGGATCAGGAAGGCTTACAGTCGATAACATGCAGGCAGGCTGGCAGCAAACGGATGTACAGATGGGGATCAGGCTTAATCAAAACTAAGTCTGTGCAGGTATAAAAACAGAGCAGGCAGGTAACAAGCTCAAGTACAAACAAAGGGATAGGCAAGAAATTGAGAAAAAGGTAGTTTAAGGTCAGAAAATAGCAGTCAGAGACAACAGGCTGAAGAGCAACGGATGGTACTCTCAGGCTACAGGTCTGCAAGACGATCTGGCAAAGGTTACAGTGAAACGGGCAGGTATATATATATATGTATGTACAGGGAGACTAATGAGGGAATGGGCATCAGGTGTGTGAATCAGGTGGCAGGTTGAGGCGGAAACGGAGGATAAAATGCTAGAGAGGCCGGAGACAGGAAGGGAAGGATGTCAGTGGACATGAACGGGGGAGTTAGTTATTACGAGAATGGGAGGATGCAGATTTCACCCTGAGGCCAACCCCCGCTAATCACGATGACAAATACTAAATACATATACTGGTAAAGGTCCCATTGGGCGGCTCAAGCAGACAAAAATAGAATTATGAGAGTGTCACATTTGAAAGATCTCACATGAAAATGAGATGCAGCTTTTCTGCATTTTTAACCGAATTAATTTGTAGTTCGAGGTGTGACGGCAGGAAGGAGCCCAAAAAGGAAAAAGAGAAAAAAAGCAGGAGGTGCAGATTAATTAAATAACTTCCTCCCTGGGATTTAATAAACCAGAAAGTGCTAATTTCACCTTTGATTGCATGCAATATGCGCTGGCTAAAGGAAGCATATCTACCTCCTCATCATGCTGCTCAGTGTGTCTGCTGCTGCATTGTGGTGCACCGTGTGATGCCCTTGGCAGCAGAGAAGAGATGAGAGTGAGGAGGAGGGATGAGGAGGAGGAGGAGGAGAAGGGAAGAGGAGGATGAGGATGAAAAGGGTCATGTGTCCAGACCAGACTGGAAGGTTTTCAAGAGGGGAGGATTTGAGAATGTGGTATTCCCAGGGCCAGTTTGTTTGGATGAGGAAATGCACGTCAAATCTTTGCAAATGTTTCTCTCCCCAAATGACGAAAAACACCAAAAGCTCTTTAAGGTTTTTAATTAGTTTCGCAGTGAATTGGGCCAAACACGATTCGTCAATAATGAGGTCCACATGTCGGCACACCTGTGGCTCGTACGGTGGTTGAGCCCGTGGAAACACAGCCTGTATCTCTTCCTCCCATGTAGATAACAATGATATGTGCATCGTTAGAACAGTCAGTCAAACTCCTGCTTAATATTCCCTAAATGTTTCCACGCTCCTTCCTGTTAGTAAGTCGGAGGCTCGTGAGGATGCACAAGCACAAGTATCGCCACTGATTTTACTTGCAAATGCCGAATGACGGTTTCAAGGTTGGAACGATATGAGAATGTGGGGATGTGATAACGTACATAACATACACAGTTCACCGAGACTATTCATTATTATTACAATCCCTCCTTTACAATTCTTTGAGTTTTTGTCCATGGTTTTATCATTTATGAAAACATTTTACAGAGCCATTTTTCCACTTCGTGTTGTGCATTTCCTGTGTTTATTTACATGCTTATTTAATATTTAATATTATTCAATAATTTTTTATCCTCCTACTTTATTTCTTTGTATTGAAATTGTTTTTCCTGTTGTTGTTACTATACATCTTTTTTCAGTTAATCTCTCTTATTTTAGTTTTCTCATTGCGTTGTGTTTTCTTGTTTTTGTCGTGGTCACCATGGTTCCTGCAGTTTTTGCTTTCATTCTATTTCTGCTTGTTTTCATGATCGGTATTGCTGTTTTCAATCAAATGTAGAATGAAACTTGAAGTGTTTTTCCACATACATGAGAAAATGCAGTAAAAATACATATTGATAGATTAATAACTATTTTCACTTTCTTCTCCTTTCCCCTTTACCTTCTGCTCTCCCTGTAAAGTCAGAGCAGCTAACGAGCTTTTACTTGTTGTCTCTCTGCTATGCTGAACGGACCCGTTGGCACCGGCTGAGTTATCACGGTGCAGGTAGAGAGGACGGGAAGGAGAAGATGTTTATGTGATGAACTTTTCATTTACAGCCTTAAGGTTTTTTATCACTGAATTTGTTGGAAGGAATTTACAACTTAAGTAACCGAGGCATTCGTATAAAAGCTGAACTTTGCGATGTCTTACAGGATTCAGGGGGCAAATAAAGGAGGCAGAGCGACTGAGTTTTCAGCACAGCCACCCACCAGCTGCCTGAACATAAATAGTAATGTATCATTATGGCTCTGCTGAAGGGAAACACCCTGTGTTTTAGTTCTTTGCAGAGGTCATGTGGCAATCAGTGGGTGTGCTCGTGCAGCTCTGGCTTAGAAAAACAGGCTAAATTAGACCTTTACGACAAAGCCACGTAGCCCTCCAAATCTTACAAAAACACTTAGGGAGATTTGGTCTTCCATTTTAATCCCACCCCCGATTCATTTTTTAAGGAGACAGCGTTTTTATTGCCATTGATTGCATTGACGCCAGATGCTGATGGAACTGACCCTGAAATAAATTAGATTTGTGTCCTTTTTATATTTATTTCCCATAAATATTATGGAGGAAGTGTTTTGTCTAAATGAGGTGATGGGGGGGGGGGGGGGGGGGGGGGGGCACAGATCAATGACTGTAGCTGTAGGTTTGCCTGGAATGAGCTCCGTGGCAGATGACTCGGTGCTGCGCTTCGTATGATGCAACGCATCGCAAGTCCATATTTCTTTGAACCTGGTCTTTCATGGTAGTCGACCAATATTTCTGTTTTTTTCTTTCCCCTGTTTGTGTGTTTTTCTTCCCTTCTTTTGTGCTCAAGTTCAGCAGCTGCCACAAATAATAGCGTCTTTGGATCAAACTTTGAAGAACTTTCCCGCTTTGGATGGTGGTGTCCATTTTTGCAATTTGGGATTTAATGAAATCATTACAATCACTGCATATGGTGACAATATGTCCTTATTTCTCCTTTTCTATGTTTCTGCCTTCAAAGATCTTGTGTAAAATCCCAAAAGAGAGGAGGAAAATGATGCTAAATCTTAAAAAAGGAATTGGCATGTGTGCTGATAAGAGGATTAGGGAACATTTGTTTCGCCGCATTTATTGCACAAATATATAACTTTTGGATTTGGAGGCAGCAGATGCTTAAATTTTTAACATATCGAGCAGTTACATAACAAGTTGGCTTTTTTTGAAGAAGACGAAGACTTTTTCTTTTTTTAGATGAACATAGCATGTCTCGAGCGCACTTGATCATCACTACGTCCTATTTCTGAGCGGCTCTTCTTTGGCCTGTTTATCACTGACACAGAAATATTTGGCTGCCATGTTTTGTGACAGAGTGCTGATGAATTCCTGGAATGAGTTCCATGAAATGGTCTGTGTCCCCCAAGTGGGAGCAACTGTTAAATATGCATGGCAGGGAAATAAGCGAAGCAGCCTTCTCAAGAAATATTGATGTTTGTGAGGGACTTCCTTATGATTTGTGAGTCTGTTTTTATTTTGGAGGTTTCAATCTTGATGAAGCAGTCAGGGAGACTCAGATCTCACTCTAGATGGTTGCTTCTCTCTACACAGAAGCCAAGAGGCAGACGTTGGGTGTGTTTAAATGTGGATTTATCCGGTTGATATGACTCTGTTGTGTGTTGGCTGCCCTGAGGTGGTGAGATGTGGACTTGGCCTTGTTGCTCGGCCAGGGATAAATTATGACTGATTTCGTCTTTACGCCTTTGATTCCCATAAGTAAGCCGTGTTTAGTGATTTATTTGGCTTGTTCTGTATAAGGCTTTAAAGCTGAACGCGGTCCATCACGGCTTCATTCATATCGACCCCTCCTGCGGCGAGCGAGTCCTGAAGTGTGTTTCATCTGCCTTCAGCTTTATGTTTAAACCGATACCAAAACGCCCGCGCTCAGCGGCTCGGCAGAGTGTTTGGATTTTGGAAAACAACAACAACAACATCGTCACTCATCTCGGTGGCACTTTCGTGGTTGTCGCACATTTCAATAACTGGTTCTACTGTTCGGCCAATCCCCCCCCCCATCCAAGCATACAGTACCTTAATCTGCTAGAGCCAGATCTTAAATCCCACCTATCTCCTTACAGCCCACTAGAACCACCTGTGGAATGGTAGTGCTGTGTCTTTTTATTCACTGTGGCATTTCCCCCTAAGCGTGAAAGTAGAGTATCTTCTCCCAAAAATATTTCCAAAATATTCCCCAAAAGAGAGGCTCTACAAAGGGATGAATGTATCCTGAGATTGCTCCATCACTTTTGTGAGGATTTGGCAGAAACACCTTATCTCACACTGTTAAGAAATTAAGAATTCCTCGATCTGCCGCCGGATCCGGATTAGCACGAAAATGTAATAGGTTCCCCCGAGGCCGTGCCCCACCCTTCCGCCTGGCTGATGGAAACAAACAACCTCTGCAGCAAAAGTAAAAAACAAACAAAAACAAGAACTGTAGGCCCCGTCCGGATCTGTTATCTGCTTAATGGAAAATGCATTATAAGGCATGAAGAAAAACACGCTAGTCTAAAAGACACAAAAGTGCACAAAAGCAGCTCTACTTTGCCTTTCATATTCTGCTGCTTTTATTCTTTACAGTCAAATGTCCCTCTCCCTCTCTCTCCCGCTCTCTCTTGGAAATATCACTGCATTAATTAAATGTTTTATTGATCTTTGCCAACGCGAGGATAACATTTGGAGGTTCTCGTGGCTCCATCCAAAAAACTGTTTAGCGGCGTTGATGAGAAACTAAAGCTTTTTTTAAAAGCTTTTCATTCCCTTTAAAGTGCCATTTTTGGAGAGAGACGCGGTTCAAACAGCCGTAGTTTTTGACATCTTCACCGTTAAAGAATAGCGAGAGAGCTACAGATCAATTCACAGCTCACATATCGTGCTGAGCGTCTTCCATCAGTGGAAATGATACACTTGAAGGTATTCTCAGGTTTCATTTTGTCTGAATGGATCGGGTTCCTTATTGTTGTGCTGATATTTATTTATTTTTCTGTTTTTCCTTCTAGTCAGATACCTGGCTGTGGAGTTGTGTATTTTAGACAGCAAGGAAAATAGTTTCCTGGCTGATCCCTAAGGCAGACGGTGCTGTTTCCCCGCTGACCACTTCACATCTACGTGCTCAGACAGTATCATTATTTACTGGCATTACCAACTCTAGTGTTCGTAATAACACACTCATGTGCAATAAGTAGCGTGTTTCTGACCAATAATTGCAGGTGCGATAAACACAGAGATTTAAGTCGCATGCAGTGTGAATTGCATGTTGCTGCATTTTGAAGTGGGCATATAATAAAGATTTTATACTCCAGAAAAGCCTCTTCTGACTGGCCAGCCTTACTTTACTCACAATCTTTTCTGTTCTACAATAAATAACAAATTTAGTTTTATACATTCTATCAAATATGCCTGAAGGGATGAAGTCATGGTTAGTCGGTATAAGCACACAGTGTATTGATTCATGCTGATTTAATGTAATTATGGTGTTTACATGACTCTGAAATGTAAAGTATACATTAAGTATAATTGAACTTTTAACCTTTTTACTTGCTAATGCGCTTCAAACCTCAGTCATTAGTCTGTAATGTTAGCAACACACTAAATCAAATTGAAGCTTTCAGGGCAGTTCAGGACCTATGGTTTTATCTTAATGGATACATTTCTACAAGCTACAGTAGTACCCTGTAAAAATGAGAGTTTAAATGTGTTTAAAGACCCATTATGTTATTATTTTCATAATGTCTTTATGACACAAGCAGAATATAACCGAGAGTGCAGGGTAATCATTATAATAATAGTAATAAATTCATCAGATTTACCCGTATTATGGACCCACAGGTGATAATGTATATGCAAAATGTTAACATGTAATTTAGCTGAGGGTTATTGCTCCTTTCATCTGCATGTAAAAATGAACTACCTCGTGCGTGAATACCTATAGCTTATTCATAATACATGAGATAATTCCTCTGGCATTTCTTCCAGGTTTCTTCATTAAGATAGCGGTGCAGTGATTGTTGACTCATCTGCTGTAACGGGGATCAAACATGTGACCTTTCATTTACAGCCTCCGCCTTCTAAACACCAATTCATGCTGCCAAGTCTGCTTTGATAATGTAGGATTACAATTGGCCTTTGCTGAGAATAGGTACAGGCAGTGAAATCTTTATGTCAATTAAATAGCTTTGCTAATTAAAGCGATTATCGTTAACACAAACTAACAGGCAGCGAGTGTCCACAGCTGTGTGAAAGGTCTGTAAGCAGCAGCATGTCAAAGAAAGCCAAAACCAATTAAGTCCTGATAAAGAGACTCTTCGATAAAGAGATATTTCACTAAAGAAAAGATGTTTCACACAGAAGAGAGAAGATACATTTCAGTAGAAGTTAAGCCACCTCGTCATGCTGCACATTCATATACTGCGTGTAAGGCATCAGAAGGGCACTCAATAAACTGCACGCCCCCATCAAGGCTGAAAAGAATAGAATGGACTAGTCATTTTGTCACTGAATGGACCAAGATTTAACATACATACATTTACTTATATACACCACCAGCCCTGAGACGAGAGAAGATAACAACTCTTAGTCTACTTAAGAGATTGAATTGCTCTATTTGTGTGATGAAAGAGATTTATCTGGACCAAATACCAGCCATGGAGTCCATCATGGCGCGGTGCTATTTATTTTTTCATGAAGATTTGTTTATTACTTTGGAAGAAATTGACAAAAATATGAAAAATCAATCCCCACCCCAAACAAAATCCCAGATCTGCTTCTGGATCAATAACAGCACCCAGCAAAATTAATGGGTTCTTCCCTAAACCATGGCCCACCCTCCAATCAGGTCTCCTCAAAATCTGTTATTTTTGAGTTATCCTGCTAAAAATACAAATAAACAAACCAGAGGAATGAAGATATTCTGGTAATTAAAATCTTACAAACAGAGATGATAGAGAGGGATGGAGAGAGAGAGAGAGAGATGGACGCGGATAGAGAGCACAGTGAGGGCATAATGACGTCTGCTCTTGGATATGATCCCACCCTCTGCGAGAGAGAAAGAGAACCAAACACAAACATGGTCAAACGTGCTGTATCTGAAATTTAACACTCAAAGAACTTTTAGATTCCGTCGCCGCTCGTACGTGGGGGCCATTGTTTTCCTTTTTATTTCCTGTGACACAGGACGCCGTCGCTGCCGTCGACATAAACAGACTCTCCTGAGGCGTCAAGCTTGCCTCACTCTGAATCAGCTCATCTGATATTCCGCCGATTCCTTCGCCGGATTATGAATAAAAATCATCATTGTTTGCTCAATGAAATTTCTACCCCACTTCCCTCTGCTGATGATTATCTTGTTTAAAGTATATCAGCTGGAAAATATACTCTGTAATTTGAATACCAATGATTCCACCAAATATGTTTTGGAAGGAACATAATATTGTGTGTGCTCTTATTGGTTTTTTATCTTTTGAAATGCCTTTGCAGTTTCCATTCAGAGGCGCAAGATTGTATGAAATGTGCAATTAGACGATTCTTGCACCTGCGATTATGACCTTTATAGTGTGAGAATAGATTCTGCCTGTGTGTACATGTCTGATGGTTGTTTATGATAAACCCTGTGTGTGTGCATGTGTGTGTTTGTGTATGAGAGCGAGAGAGAGAGAGTGAAAGAAAGACGGGAGAGAGAGAAGGCCAAACATGCATGCTGGATTGTGACTGCTTTTCTTTGTGAATGAGATTGTGTTGGTGTGTATGTATAGAGCGGTGTACACAAGTGTAGGGGATTGCCAGCACGCCCTGTCCTTCGGTGTTGGCCTATAGCTTCCTTTCCTCCCTCGGAGGCTTTGATGAAGATGGCAAAGTGAGGGTCAGTCACCCCTCTCTTCACTGCTCACAAAAGCTTTTGCTGGCCATTATGTACTTCAAGGGCCCTATTTTGTAAGCACATATTACTTTGTGATATATATGTGTGTGTGTGTGTGTGGGTGGGTGTCTTAGGTGGTGGGGGTGGGGCGGATGGGTCAGTTGGATGTGTGAATTGAATGACTGTCAGGTTTCAGACTCTCAGCCTCTCCCTGCTAATGCTCATCCATCTGGCCATGAAGCAGGAATGAGGTATTGAACCTTTTCAAACTGTTTTCTGGAGCTTTCCGGGGCCTAGTTTTTTATCTGCAGAAAACAGACTCCATCTTCTGTGGGAGCTGTGAATGTGCAAAAGTGTGAAGAGACTCTAATGCCAAGCTCAGCCTACATGATTTTTAGCTCTGATTTTTCCTAACTTTTCACATCTGGGCCAAACACCTCAGGTTGGAGCCAAAACCACTACTTATGCCTGGCGTTGACTTTGGCGGTCAGCGCTGAGGCTCCCTGGGTTGGAATCACGCGCCGGCTCTGCTCCTGGGGAGTTTGCGTGTTCTTCCCCGTGTCCGTGTGTGTGTGTGTGTCTGTTTCCTCTGGGCACTCTGGTGTGTTATTTTACTGCTCCTGCCCTTGGCCAAGACACAAGGCTAAAGACCTAGAGTTGGTCCCCCGGATGCTCTGCTGTGCTCGCGCCGCTTCTAATAGATGAGTCGGGTTAAATGAAGAGGACGAATTTCCCTGCAGGGATTAATAAAGTATGAAGCTTAAACAGTCGGGAGACGTGTTCCGAGGCAGTCTTGGAGCCGTACCAAGCAGCTCGACAGTTTCAAGGTCTGTAGTTTGAGTGGCCCCAAGAACGGCAGTGAGCAATGAACAATGAAGTGGCGGAAGTGACAAAAACAACACAGTTGTGAATTTTCGTCACCGTGGCGCGAAACCCAAACAGCAAGCAGCTTCTCTTTGAATGCTTCCATTTTCCAACGACTTCTCGAGGGTTTCACCCTTTAACCCATGTTGTGATTTCAGTTCTTCTCACTGAGTATCTGTACCATATGTCGGGCATTTCCAGGTGAAGGGTCTGTGTGTGAGTGAGAATTTGTCCACATTTTCTCCTTTCAGTTGTGGAATGTGCATACCACACTGAAGTCGGAGACGTACTGAAAGATTACAGGATTGTTGTGTGATTTAAGTGCTTCAGAGATTTGGGTGAAGTCATGTCAAGTATATGTGTACAGCCGTCGTATCACATAGTGTGTCGAGGGGCTTTGCAGGCCACACATGGGTGGTTCGTGACCCGACCAAAAGCTCTCTAAGACGTAAAAAAAACTCCTTAAAAAAAGCCAACCTTCTATATAAGGTGAAAGAAGGGAAGAACCCTTAAGAGAGGCGATTCAGAGATTTCTTCTCCTCGAACTGCCAAATGAGCAGAAGACAAATTACAAAGACACAGACGAAACGCAATAACACAGGAAAATATAAGTAAACACGGTGCTCAAGTCCTGATCTATTTAGGGATTTTGGAAGTTTATGTAGTTTGCTCTTTTTTGAATCCTCCACACTCCTGAGCCACCAGGGATGAGCTGTTAAAGTGCTCGGCAAAACGCTCAAACAAGCCTGGCTTCCCCATCAACAACGTTCGGTCTGATATCTCCCCTGAAGGATAATTAGGTAATATTAATATTCAGTTGCGATAACTTTAAGACGGTCTAGTTTACGCTCCAGTGCTGCGAAGATAAGCCTACGATGCTTCATCTACTGTCGGAGCTGAAATGTATAGTCCTTCCCTGATTCCGCTGGCTTGAAATTTCTGGAGTAAGTGAGACAGATGGTTATAGCCGTGATTTCAAAGTGATGGAGTAAAACTAACGCTGCCTGCCTTCGCCAACTCTAATTCTTTCATCCCAGTGAGTTGCACTTAACGAAAGCAGTCCCTTGTTGCCTTAATGAAAGTGCACAACAAAGCGAATCTGCTGACTGTCACTACTCAGCACATCAGCCTGCCTGGGTGCCACGGCGCAGCGAGGAGAGCGAAGTGAAGCTGCTTTCTGCACTTGACTGCTCCTTCCTTCGGGCTGATGGAGCCCACAGTCCCGAGAAGTAAATGGATGAATGGTGGCTTTATGGAGATGAGGAAGTGTAATGGTACTCTCCTCTCAATCCCGGCGGCTGGAACAGTAGCTCTCTGCGTCTTTTATCAGAGACATGAAAGGGGGACAATAAGCCTCTCCGCTATCAACAATATGGTGTCATTTGAAGCAGATTATCCCTCTGTTGAAGTCGAGGAAAATAAAAGACTGGGAGACAATGGATAAAGAGTTAGGAGCCAAGGTTTCTCCTCCCATGAGGAAATCCTCCTTTCTGCTTTGTTTTATTTCAAAAATCTAATCTGCCAAAGTGCCCACTCGTTTCCATGTGTGGAACCGGTCAACTCTTGTTTTACATGTGCAGATGCCAAATTTGAGGTTTCGAAGCATAGTGAGCAGATTTCCTGAATCTCAACCTGTTTTAATGGTTCAACTGAGGTCCAGATAATGTTAGCACAGCATGCCAGTAATGACAGTAATAGTATTCTCATACTATAACACTGATGCTAGGGTTACACATATCTTCAGTGTGCTGTGACAGCAGTAGTCAGTTGGTAAATGATTATACAGCAAAGAGGAATCATGATGCAGTGTGAGAGTTGTGGCTCACTGGTGCCCCCCATGGACGAATGATGAGGTGGACCACATAGCAAACATACACCAATTTATTCATCTTAATTAAGCACAATACTATATTAAATTGGCATTACGAGGCTGGGTTGGCTTGCATTAAGTGTTTGTCAACAGCGCTTGTGCCAAATGCAGCTGACTATAACTGTATATTTTGCTGATCTTGTTAAGCTAAATGATTACAAAAGGCTTTCGGTGGCACTTTAAAGTGAGTTAAAGATCCTTACGAAGCTGTTTCGCTAAGGTGTGCTCAGAGGATACCAGCGGCAAACGCAGATGACAATAGGATAATTTTGATTTATTATTAGTGATTTATAATTAGTTTGTAAATCTCAGTGATGATGATGTGTTTTGGCCGTGTCTTGTAAGATAGATTTAAGTACACCAGGTAATAACAAGGAGTATTCTGTCTTATTTTGATCAAATGCATTTTAAGAGGCTTGCATCTTATTTACAAGGACAGAAATCGAGGTAATGAAAGTTTAATTATGATTAAGTCATGTTGCAGGTCATAGTGATGAGCATGCAGCTTGAGAGAGGATCTTACCGAAGAATTAAATAGCAAGATTTCATTTCAGCCTAGTACACTGTAACGGATTGCACCGCCAAATAACCAAACCAAACAACCTCAAAAACTAATCAGCATATTAAAACGATGACAGGGTGAAATACAAGTAAGCCGAAAAGCCACAACTGAACCTGGCAGCTGCAAAGCTTTAATCTCCGCTTCATGTGATTTCCAGGTTGGTCTGCCTGCACACAGTTTAACATTGTTTTGTTTTCCTTTGGGTCAAATTTAAGGTCTGTCCATCTATCATCTGTCTGCTTTTTCTGTTAAATCAGCGGTAGCAGGGCCATTACAGCCTCTTCGCTTGCTGCTTTGAACAAGCCTAAGGCAACAAAAGGTGCTGCCTCCTCACTGTCCAAATTGACACTGAATACGTCTGTTGACTGGCACAGTTTAGCACTTTTCACCTCCTAGTTTGTTGTTATATGCTTGAAATTCATGTAAACTTGATAAAAACTGCTTATGCATATGCTTTGCTTTCTATATATAAATATATATATACATCTTTAACTCCCCTGGGTTGCTGTTGTCTTGTTCAATGGTCTTGTTTATTTCATGAGGAACCATAAACAATGATGGATGAATTTGCAGGAAAAATATAATGTTAGTCAGTTGTCCAATTTCGATCTCTGACAGTATTAGTTTCACAAGTTTTATCTATTAATTGTGTATTTCTATGTATTGTTCATCACATCAAAAGCAAACACACGTGTCACAAGTTTACTCAATATAATTAAATCCGCCTGGATGTGATGGAGTAGCATTTGACGAATCGCAATAGCTGCGATTGTAATCGAAGTTGTCGTCTTTATGCTGTTGTGGAGGTTATGTGTACGTACGCACACAGAACAAGTTTATGTGCATATAAACTTCTGAGTGAGCGATTGCGAAACTGAGGGAGAAAAAGAGATGAAGACAGCAGAGAACAAATTATTGGGATCAAGCCAGATGCTTCAGGTCTCCATAGTAACTCCCCATACTTCACACTCTTCTCTATTTTCCACCATTTCTTTATTTATTTCGTTGTCAGCAGTTCCAGAATAACTTAATTAAAGCCAAGGCAGGCTAGCATGCTGTGTGAGATGACAGGAGGCCTGAGATGATTTGTGATGGATTACTGCATTTTATCTTCCCCTTTATTTACTCTGTTGAAATGCACTGAAGCTTGCTATAATGCCAAATGAATGTGTGATAAACAATGTTTTTTGTGTTTGCTCAAAATGATTTAACAAACAAGTCTTTGCAAATATGGATGCGCCTTTCTTATTTTATACGTATTCCGTGGTTTTGATTTTTTCAACGGGTGTCCTGCTGTCTGCGCAGATAAAAGCGGAAGCAGCAGCAGCAGTGGGTACCTGTGATAAGCCTCACTGCAGAGCTCCAGTGATAAACACAACTCCTAATTGGACATCATGGAGAGTGTAAAAGCACATCAGCGTCACCAGGGCCGATTAACTAGCAAAGTTTGTATTTTGGTTTATTTTCGGTTTTTATAATATCATCTAAATTATGACAGATCGTACAAGGTCACTGAGCTACCGGATGCACAAATTAGCATCAACCGTTCTTAAAGTTGAGTCTGATTTAATGGTTCAGGGGTTTTGGGAAGTGTGAATATCTTAAAACTTCAAGGTCAGACATTCTAGACAAAAAATGATTTTTTTTCACTATCTAAAATATAGTAAGCTTAGCTTGAATTCAATATCAAGACATCCTAAATAATTTGGTAAGTCAGAAGCCTTGTTTTTAGCTTCTTTAACTCTGAAGTGAACTTGTAATATTTGACACACAATAAACACATCGGAGTCTCCATGTAACGTCACAGATCATGTGACCCCGTGCTCCTGTGACCCTGTGCTTCTGTGCTACCCTGCAAAGCTAGCACTAGCTTATCTGCTGCTGTATAAAGCTAGCTGTTGCTGTCTAAATCATGGAAAGTCTCTAAAATGTCACACGAGGACGAATACTTGAGACAAACCTTGAACCGTGTGCCCTCTTGAACTGTCTGTAACGCCGACAAGGTTCATTGTGACAAAGTAAAGTTAATTGGTGGAGTGGACCCGCAATCATTCCCCTCGGAGTTCACAATGCAGGAAATCAATAACATGACCCGTCATCCTCCTCTTTTTATGGTTATGGTGTCCCACAGCAACACAAGTGGTCAACCTGGTTGTGTACAAATCATTTATCACAGCAGAACACGTGTCACAATGAGTAAAATAAGGTAAAGATCGATAAATGCCATAGCAACTACACACAGATCCACCTACTGTGAGCGTAGCGTCACGTGACATTGTGACGCAGGTAAAAATGACCTATTAGGTTTTATGGAGGACCCTCAGTTATTGTGGCACAGTTACTGGGTGAGGCTGTGTGGTTTTTATTTAGCTGTGTCAGGCCTACAATATACTGTGTGGCCTCGGTTCGGGGCTTGAAGTTTAGAGTGGTCGCACTCTAGTCACTTTGATTCTGTGATTGCTGCCCTAAGTCAGAATAATACTCACTGTAGAGTAGAGAGTTACTTCGCTTTAATAGCTGCTGAGCTCTTTGGCAGTTGCGTTGAAAGCCCTATCAGGGTAGGAGTTCAACCATCTGAAACCATGAGGAGTACTGGGCTGGTTAACCTGGGTGGATGTGTGTTGGAAAACATTGTTGTTTTCTTTAATAATGTGGTATACAGGGCTGCCACTGGCTCAGAACTGCACTTAAGACAGTGTAACTGGGCTTTGGCTTCATGCTTTTCTCTTCCGGCTAATGGACTGTCCTCAGCCAGGGGTGCTATCCATCACATGCACTACCTGAAGTCTGGAGCCTCTATAAAGATTAGGACTGTTAAGAGAAGATGGATGGCCCTTGTCGCCGCCAAGCATCATCCGCAAATGCCTAAATTAAATGTAGAAATTCTCATGGGGAGTTTAGATTAACCTAGTAATAGCAGACATAAGGCAGGGCAAGACTCGTCCCCACTCATTACCGTGGCATATCTTGAAATATTTATGAAAATTGTGAACATTACCTTTAAGAGCCTTTTTAAGGTTACTTGAAGAGGACAGGGGAGAAAATCTCACCTTGGTTTAATTCCCAGTGGGATCTTGTGAGGCATAAGACATTTTCTCAACAGGCGCACAGAGGCAGTGGGGAGTGGACTAGCTAACTGGCTTTTTCCCTTCTCTCCCTCCTTCCCTTTTTTGCCTCTGGGAATTAGTCAAAGAGCGAAACAATCGTTAAAAGAAGTCCATATTAGATTGACCTTTGTTTCTCAGCTTACACCTCTTTTGGTCTTTTAAAAGGTTTGTTGGTCCGGTGGCCTTTTAAAGCCAGCGGTTATAGATTTGTTTCCTCTCAATGAGATGGTTGAGTGAGGTAGCGTGGTTTTAATTCTGTGTTGAAAGCCCCTTTAAAAAAAACAAACACAGTTTCATAGGGGCAAAGCTTCCGGCGCCTCTTGCAAAGGAGAGTCAAGTATGCGACCGAGGTTCATGCCGGCGGTAGACTGCTGTGTCTCCTCATGACCTCTAGGGGCAGTAAATGAATTAATGAGTTTCCTTAGAGAGCTGCGAGGTGTAAAAATGGGGCGTCTCATACAAAATTGATTACAAAATGACGTGACGTCTTCCCTTACATCACTGCTGCTCCGTTTCTGCATAGTCACAGTGCTGAGCTGAGCTCAATAGGTCCATAAACAAGAAGGTATTGGATTCCCATTCAGGCCACTTTGGAAGTATTCATTATTTTTCCCTGCATTTTGATACCCAGTCTGCAATTATTACCACTGCCAAGGAGGTTATGTTTTCACCACAATCCATCTGTCTGCCTGCCTGTCTTGATTTTTTTTAGCATAATGTCCCAAACGTTCTGTATTCAAGAAGTATGTGTGCCAGTGGGGAGCTTAGTAGATGTGGAGACAGATCTGGATCCACATACAGGAGGTTTTTGTTACTTACTTTAACATTGCAAGACAGGACAATGGTCAACCTTTTTGCAGAGCAGTGTAGTGGGGCAAGCATTGTTCTAATTGTTGCAGAGGCATTATTCAAAACACAAACACTCACGCTGAACTCTCAAACACACTGCTGTCCTGATACAATATCCCAGCATGCATCATTGTTCCCGGGCCACCTCACTTAGTCTACTGGGAAATGTATACAGATAGATTCTTCATAATGATAATAATGATAATAATGATACAGGAGGCAGTAGTCGAGTGGGTAGAGCTTCCGCTTAAGAACCGGAGGGTTGCCAGTTCGAGTCCCTGCCGAGGTGCCCCTGAGCAAGGCACCAAACCCTCAATTGCTCCCCCCTCTGCGAAGGGTGATAATGTAATGTAAATCGCTTTGGATAAAAGCGTCTGCCAAATGATCGTAATGTAATGTAATGATACATTGCTTTCCCCTTCATGTTGCACAGACTATTTTCCATGACTGGCAAATCCTCATGATGCAAAACAAAATTGCAAAACAAAAAGGTTACAAAAAACATTTTATGTTGACAGAAATCTGCATGCAATTTGTGTTAACAAATTAAAAAAGGCTATTTTTAAAATTACACTGTAATTGTCATGAAATAAACTGCAGAGAAAATTACAGATTTCCCACATTTTCTGGTTATGTGCTTTGATAGTAAAACGAATATTTCATGTTGTATTTCAAGTAGCTTCAATGTTGGACTTTTTCTCGGGGGTTTTGTAATATAGTTAACTAGTTTGTTTAGTTTGTTTAGTAACTTGACTACTTTAAATCACACATAGCTTGGAGCTTGGATCTACCCATGATTTAACTGAAAAGCTTATTCCTGAAACTATCATCAATGCATAGCTAAAATGATGCTGATACAGCAACATAAACAACAGTTATGGCTATTGATCTCAATGAACATGATCCCTGAAGATGATGTCCACACTATTTGCTATTTCAAGGTAATGACAGTAAAAGTCTGGCTTCATGTTGGCAAAAGAGCTTAATAACAGGACGTTTGGGGTTTAATGGGGGTATGCACTGTCTGAGTGCTCTCTAGTTTGTGAAATAACCACCTGTGAACGCTGCTGCTATCATGGTGAATTGATATGGTTCATTCCACTTACTTTCTCCGTCCATAATGCAGACCTTGAAGGAAAATATTTACTTACTTTATGATTTTTATTTTGACCTCCACTATTTTCAGTACAGTACAAGTACAGTAGCTGTGCCCTTGTTCAACACCTCCTCCAGAGAAAAGCAGTTGTCAGTCATTTCCAGTTGGAGTTTGATGTGCAATGAAGTGCCACCAATCTTTCCTCCTGTAACATTCAAATCTAGCATCAAGGAGCCCATGCTGCTCCTGCAGTTGGTGGTAAGTGCCTTTCCTCCCCTTAAGTCAATGTATCTTGAAAGGTTTTTTTTTCTGCTAACAGTGTAAAGCCCCATGTGTATCGTGTCTGAGTGCTGCAAGGGTTGGAAAGAGTAGCTTTTCTCATTTCCTCTGACTGTTTTGGAGCTGAATCACATTAGCACAGTGACGGGGAGTATGACTAGACCATCAAACATCCCGCTTTGCCTCTGTCCAAATGAGAGATGTGTCTGCTCAACACTGCAGGTGCTTGCAGGAGCTGAATGATGCAACTAGAATATTGAAAATTATTCTCTGTGGCTTTTTTGAGTACTTCCAGGACAGCATCATTACTGCATCTCACTCTTGAATGGTTCACATTTACCAGCTAATCAGATTTAAAACCGTCATTACCGCACTAAGCACTTGCTGTTTTATGGCGCTTAGACTAGCAGGTTGTAGTGCATCAACTCTTTGGGACACTGGTGAGCAGGGGGTTAGTGGTCCTGGGCAGTGCCAGTTATGGGTAACAGGCCAATATGTGTCAGGGGAGCAGACTGTTATTATCTGCGATGAAAATCCATGCTATCCTGACGGCTACAATTAGTGTCAGCTGGGGTATTGAGTCTTTAAAAAGGACTCCTGGCCTTTTGGCTCCCAGCCTGTCTGGCTATAGATGTCTCTAATGAGTCATTAGCCGCATGGCCTCTCCTCTCATGAGTCCACCCCATAATGGCACACCTTTCATCTATTTTACAGAGGGGCTGTCGTTGGTCATTAGTAGAGCTCTGAAGTCCTATTACCTTTACGTCAATGATGAATGAATGGAATGCGGCTGCCAAGAACAATATCTCTTCGTATCCCGTGGTCAGGCATGATTCTTTTTTAATTCAATATCTCCTCTACCATTAAGTGTAATTGATAATTGATGTGGTCAAACTTCATTGTCTGAAGTTCAAGATTGTTTCAACTAAAAGCACATCCTAGCTGGTCTGGTTCAGTGTTTACTGGCAATGCTTGTTGTTGTCCTCAGCAATGGTAGTTTGTCATCACGGATGATGGCCCAACATTGCTGCCATCCACAGGGAGCCGCAGCTTTTAGGAAGAAACCTTCCAAAATAATGAAGTGGCTTCATTGGGCTGAAATGCTGCTCAATGCTCAAACACAATGCCTTTGTCAGTATGTCACTCCATATTGATTCCATGGCCTTGTCCCTTGGCAAAATTATTCATCTTTCCATTGTTGTTTTCTCTTCATCGCTTTGTTTTCAACACACAAGCGATTGTAAGAGTGCGCTGTAGACTGACAACGCTGGGCAAGTGTAAAGTCTTCAGTTCATCGTGGGCCAGTATCGATAGGGTTCAGATGGCTGTTTTGCATAAAATTGCCTGAGGTAAAATCCACACAAGTGCATTTTTTTTCAAACTCCAGTGTCAATTTGTCCAGACTCCAAATCTGCCTCCATGGTTTCACTCCTACATGTTTAATTTTGACTGAATAATGAATATACTCATTTAAATACAGTCTAGATTTAACATGGCTGGAGGTGTTTCCTCCAGTCATAATGTAATTGCCTTCGGCCCTTGGTTAATTATTTAATTAGTTGATTTATTGGCAATCTATAGTCTTAGCTGACAAACCTGGGCTCTTAATTGTGAAGTCATTCGGTCTTCTGCATAAATTATCTGCCGCTGAAAACCATTCTGACAATACTGCAATTGTCACATTGATCACTAAGTAAATGTGCACAATTGCATGTCCTCTCAATGACACCCAAACCCGTAAACAGGATCTCTCTCTACTGGGTGACTTTATTTGACAGACACGTATATGAAGACTCAACCAGAAAGGTGCAGGCGGTCCTTCATCACAAACATCCTGATTACCACAGGGCCTATTTAAATTAGCTGTCATTAATAACAATTGTAACAGCAGGCAACAGTTGGAGTCTGCCGATCTCCTCTGACGATCTGACGAGTTCTCCAACTTCCGTAACTTTGTTAAAGGTCTGACCTTGGTAAACAGCTCAGCTCCCTGTCTCAGCTCCATCATTTAAAGCTCTTTGTAAAGGTGAAACCAATCTAGGCTCTCCGTTAATCATTGCTCAAGGTTAAAGAAATTGCAGTCCGTCCATTTTTGGGTTTCTTTTACCAAAGCCTCCTACTCAGTGACACACTCTATGACGCCCTGAAAAAAAATGCGGAATCGGAAGCTGAGAACTCGCTTTCACGCCGAGGCCATTTCTCTCAGGAAAGCACAGGTATCAGCACCGGGATTGAACTCTGAAGTAAATTTGTAGATAATATTTTGCTACATGTGCAGTAAAGTGAGGCTTTCCGGGAGAACTCACTGGATAAATATCACATCGCTTTAGGAGAAATAAATTGTGAAAAGTTGGCGAGCTTCCGAGTGCGGCTGTGTCTTCTCAGAGCTCACAGAATGCCAATGCTAATCCCACTGAATGAGCAACTACTGAGGGAGAGGAGTACAGGTGGACAACCTTGAACTCCGCCTCACCATTGAACCACCAGTGCGTTTTGACTGATTATCAGTTCCGATCTAGACGGTGTACTTTACCCCTTGTGTCTGGCCTTTGTGTGGCCCAGTCTGCTTGTGTGAGTGGATCTTTGTTCTGCTTTATTGGTTGTCGCAGTTCAGCCAATTTAATTTAAAGAATACACACATGAACACACACAAACACAAGCATATATATATATATATATATACAGTATATGAGTTTAGGAGTAAACACTTTTTGGGAGTAGCTGTGGTCTGCACTCGAATTAAAGAATGGAAGGAGGCTTCTGAGCAGAGTTAGGAACAAGTCAGTCTCGTGTTTGTCACAGAGTAGGTTTTAAGTCTTGGCAATCAGGCAAGACAGGCAAGTCTCAAATCAGGTCACAAGTCACTACTATACTGACATGTTTGAGTCAAGTTACACATCCTGATCTGAATTTTAGTCCTAATCAAGCCATAATGCAGTTCATACCAAATGTAATACCGGGTTACTAATTAATGTCCAACTAAATTACATAATGAGATAGAAATGCACATATGTATCACTATAAAAACACTATATATATATGATTATATCGCTCAATATTATGGGGTTAGGAAAGTCCAGTCTCAAGTCAGCAGATTTGTGACTGGAGTCCACGCTTGTTGTTTCTAATGGGGAATCTGGAGCAGCCAGCTCAGGAGCGAGCCGTTCCTCTTGACCCTGGCTCTCGTTTACAATCCAGCGCTCACCGCACTGGCTTGACTCATACACTACGAAATGTGTGTCAACCGGAAAAAACTCGGCTCTGCCTCTGCTTATTGTGGCTGTGGTAGATTCCAGCCATTCTCCCGCCGTAACTCAGTGTCAAAGGCTCTTTTCTTCACCTCTTAATTCTGTGTCAGCCGCATGCATAATTTATGGCATCAAATGGCGAAATTCTGATTCACGTCAACTATGTTTCTCCGGCATGGGATCCACTTGTGCTCCCTCAGTGTGGTTTTCCCTGCACAGCAGTGTGACATGAGGAGGCACTTGATTCATCCTGATGACAATCTCCTGAGTTTTTCATACGCAACATGCATCTTCATTTATTTTCACTTAGTAGTCATGGAGCATCTTTCCTCCTCTTGTTCATTAGCCCTGTTTGTGTCCATGCTTTTCATCGTAGAGGTTTGTGAGGTGCCCGGCCTTAAATGGGTACAAACAACCAAAGAATCGGACAAGAGGGTGTGAAGAATTAAGCTGTGTGTGATGTAACATCCGGCACTGGAAGACATCCTTGTCTTTTGATCAAGCCGAGTGCAAAACACTTCACAGGGCTGTGGCCTGAATGCAGGACTGGATCCCTCCCAGGCTGAAGGAAAGAGTCTCTTCGTCCTGCTTTTCCTTTCATTTCTCTCTCTCGGGGTTTGGTCGCTTTCTGCTCTGTAAATATTCAGAAAATAGAGATAGCAGCTGCGATCTTTGTCGGCTTATTTATTCTTTTTTTTCCTCCTCTGATAAAAACTGAGGTCGGTAACGCATTTGTTGCATTTTTCGCATTTTACGCATTGTTCTCTATTAATTCCAATTGTTCCCCCAGATACACTTCACTGTCTGCACTGACCTCCCTTACTGGGCATATTTAGCCACATTAGAAAACGCTGAGCACCACAATGTATGAGATAATCTCCCCTCTCTCCATTTCAATTGAAGCAAGAGAGGGTTAAAACTCTGTGGCAGTATACTGTGCAGAGGAGAGATTGGCTAATCTGTGAAAGCGAGTCTGCTGCTCACTAGAATATTATGCTCTCTGATTTAATGTCCTCTCTGTCTTTTTCTCCTAGGTAAGCACTTTCTCGCCGCTGTGTCGGGGAAGGGGTGCGGGTCGCTCGACTCGCTGGCTGCCTGTGAGGGCTGGGATGAGTGATTGAGGTGATGTACTGCAGTGTGTCCGCTCACAACAGAGTAGCTGGTAGCATTGATTTTTGCAGCACATTGACAATGAAGAAATCATGCCTCTGGAAATGTAAAACCCCAATAGCAACCACACTGTTCATACCCTGAATCATACTATTTTCTAAAGAGAATCGGTTCAAACATACACACGCAACGTCAAGGTAAAGTCTGTATTTCCACCCGTCTGCGGTATTGACACCGAGACAGAGCTGCCTCCATATCAGTGCGGCAGTCAGATTGCGGTGCGGTCTGCTAAGCCTCCATTATGCATGAGGTCTGACCACCCTTCACCAGCTGTCACCGAGCCGACCACTGAATCCCATCTGGACCCAGGGGGACGTCACCGTGGTCCATAAGGGAGGGTGTAAGATGAGCTCACTGACACGGAAACTCCCACCCCGGATCCCACTTACTGCCGCCCTGCCTCCCTCCCACTCCGGTCAATAGTCCCCGTCTGAGGCGGAGGTGTCTCTTGTTGCGTGGTTCAAAGGTTGGCTCCGAAATGTCTTAAAAGACATTTTTCTCCCTCCGAGATGCTGGTTGCATCTAACCTGAGCTGGTATAGCAGGGGTGTAATTATTCAATATGTCATGGAAATTCTAACACTATACGGAGATTAACAGATAAGCACCAGCGTGGTTACACAAAGAATCATAAGGTCCAGCACAAGCTTAATCCATGGCAACCGTGTCTTAAAGAGTTAACATTTTCTCTGCCCCGTCTGTATTGATGATGTCATGGCTCTGATAATCACCGTCTGTGAGGCGAGTACAGTGTTGTCTATTCAGCGCGTCTAAATGGGGCCCTTTGGAGCAGATGGTGCTGGAGGCAGGAGACCAGCCCTTCTCTCACCTCAATCTGGATAGCAGGGCTCATCACTCCCAAGCTCTGGACGGGATGGAAAAAAAAAAAAAATAGTTTGCTCAGGGCAAAAACAAGAGGCGGCGGCACACAGTGAGACGAGCGATGGTGGAAACACGCTTCAGGTGTGGATATGTCAAATTGAAAGGATTATCTCTTTACATAATGGTTAGCTGTGGGATCAGGGTGGGTGCTGTTTGAGAAGAGGTGGAGTGGCTCTCCCTACAGGTTTGAGTTGTATAATTGAGACGGCCTGCTGAGAACCTTAGGAAGTCTATAGATTAGCATATATAGGAGGAATAATCACATAATGCTGCCATATAGTGAGACTCTGCCATTACATGCAGCCTGTGATCATTGAAATGTCTCAGGAATAATCCATAGGACAGCCTTTGTGCTCTAACATCTGATAAAAGCAAAAAACCCTTTTATTACTGCTGCTCAGCTGCTAATTAGAAATGTGACCCTGTGCTTCTAAAAATACAATATAATTACGCTAGGAACATCTCAGAACCACAGACATCCTGTTTAGCCTTGCGCACATGTCCGTCATACGTGTTTTTCCTGTGATTAGTTGTGACGTTTTAATGAAGGGATGATTTGTTATCACAGGGAGATGAGAAATGTTTCAAAATGAATTGCAAAAATTTGGGATAAAATGTACTTTTGGAATACGTGATTTATTTACTTTTTAATTGTCTGATCACGAAGCTGCGGTGTCTCGATTCAGTTCAGGTGACCTGGTGATCTGATGTTTTTAATCGTCTATTTTTACCTGACAATTGTTGCCACAGCGTCAATTTTACACGCAGAACATTCAATGTACTCATTGCATTTGTGCATACATCAGATGCATTATTAAAATGTGTAGCAACCGACATACATTCCTCACAATGATGTCAGCTAAATACATTTGCCATCCTTTTATTAATGTCTTTTTTAATTTGATAAAGACTTTGAATGCATTTAGCAGTTTAGCAGTGCTGGAGATACATATTCTCTTTCATAGAAGGAGAGTGGAAAGAGTCAATGGTAAAACATGAAGTCTGTGTACTCTGCAGCACATTTACATTTATCTACCGCAGTGACATGTTTGAAGATGAGCCTGTAACATAACTCATCTGCATTTGCCTGTGTTAAGTCAGTGACACGTCTGTATTCCTCAAACAGGCTGACTTGAATTAACCTACAGAGTGGAAGCTGTACGTCCCCATCAAGTGAGAGAATATCTTTCGTGTCTGCCAGCTATTGAATTTGAATCCCATTCATAATTTTGTTTCTAGTATTAAAGGTCACATTAGCATTTGTGTGGATAAGCAGTTGGTATGCAGGGCCTATAGCGCTCCAATCTCTGCTGCTGTTTCTGTTGGGAAGATCCAAGTTGTTTTGGTCACTGAGGTTCCAGGAAAAACGCATTTTACACCGTGACTTATCAGAAAATGTGCTTGCTATGCTTCGTGAGTGGACGCCGTCATTTAAATAGCATCATTTAGAATTTAGAGTAGAAATTCAGCGTAAAGGCCCCGCGCGATTCACTAAATGACTCTCCGCCTCACATCCAATATGTTACACATTAATGCAGTGATACGGAAGTGACTTTTAGCTCTATAGGTGTCTTAGAGTTTAGTTAAGGTCAGAATTCAGTCATGCTTTGTTAATAGCGGAGGCCACATCATGCATTTATTCAGTGCTGCGAGTCGTTATGCAACCACAGCCTCCGGCTCCTGTAAAATCAAAGTGTCAGATGTAAGGTGTATTTTCAATAACTCCTGAACTCAAATAACTTCTGCAAACTTTCCCTCATCTGTCGCCGTATTAAGAGTGCTGCTCTTGAAAGTGTGCAGGAAGCCTTGCCTTCTGTTTGATGGTGTTACAGCGTTTTAATGCAACAAGCTGTAACAATAACCAAGAAATTAGCTAATCTATTAACACAAATGGGCATTGATTGTCAGACTCTATTGTTCTCTCAAATGCCCTCAAAATCTCGGTTTCAAATTCTTGGACTACGTGCAATGATAATTGTTTAAATGATCCTTGTTTGATGATCGTGGAGTGCCATGTGTTATCTTAAATTGCCGTTATATTTTAGGGCTCAGTCTTCATTAAATATAAGAAAGCAAAAAGGTGTTTTTGCATCGCGCTCACACGTCTCTTTGAGTTATAGTTTGAGGAGAGAGGTGTTGTGTATTTAGAGCATCAGTGCAGTCAAAGCGCTGCTATATGCGTCACCCCTGTTAAATAGTTGCACTGCTGTTTTACTGGTGCTTGGTAACTGTTGAATTGTGCTGCTTAAAGTAGGTCTGCACATCACTCCTGCTGCATGGTGCAGCCACACACTGGGCTTTACCGCAGTAATGTCTACATGTATTTAATTGAGCGTTTGTGCCCGAGAATTATGGTCCTGGGCAGTTGTGTGTGTGTGTCAGGGCGCTTGTGTGTCGTGCACGTAATCCGTCTCTGTTGTTTGCGCTGCTGCATATCTGCGTTGTGTTTTTTTTTTTTTTGTTGTTGTTGTTTTTGCTCGAATCCATTTTCATTGGTTGTCTGCGCTAACACTGCTGTCAGCGGCGGTTGATGGAGCTTCACTCTGCTGTAAGGCGCTCTGATCTATCAGCTGTGACGTAATGCTTCTCCTCAATCAGCAGCCCTAGGAACAGTAAATCAGAGTGCTGCCGCTCTGCATGGTGCTAATGTTGGTTCCCTGCTCCCCGCTCAACCACTGAGCTCATCTGCAGCCCAAACAGCCAGACAACACTGGGATGATTGCTGGGGAATTTAATCACTACTAATGACCTCACTTATCAAGACCACATTAAAAGCACTTATAGTCAACCCCTGATAAAATAACAGCAGCATATTACAGGCAATATCCCTAAAGATTCCCTAAAAATAGATTTCCAGGAAATGATTTGTGCTGTTAATGACTCTTGTTGCAGTGCTTGTCAAATGCAAAGGACCCAAAAGCCAACACCAGCAGGCAATGTTTTACTTAACATGATGTGTCAGAAGTGCAAAGCCTCAAGAGCCGTGATTTAAGTACAAACTGTCTGTCTAATCTCGTCCTAACTGCCCTAAAACTACAGGATACCCAGAAGCAGGACTTTTCAGTGATATGGGTGATAGCTGGGTTGAGCCTTGCATTCATTTAGAAATGTCATTAACATATTTTAAGTGCCTGTCTCCCATTCCTTCGCTTTAAACCTGCATTAAGCAATAGTTTTGTTAATAACATTGAATTAAGTGACTCACTGCTGTGTGAATGTGTCACACATAATCCTGGACTCACGTAGACTCAACACCCGCTGCCTCTCCGACTCTTTTATGCCTTTGAAACTCATTATTATTTTGGTTCTCCGCTCGCACACACAATATACGGTTGAGTCATCGATGCTCTGGTGAACTCCTCCCCCCACTCATGAAAACTGTAGGCAGCCATTTCCATGAGATGCTCTCAAGACAGTTCATGTGTAAGCTACCAGGCCAATTGCAAAATGGCTCATAGTAAACAAGAGGCTGCCGAGGCGGAGGAAGGTGAAGAATCTAACAAGCTAAAGGCTCACATGTGGTTTACAGGATGTGGTGCCAACTAAACTGGAGGTAAAATGGGGGTAAATATTGGACCAACATCCATCTGGTGTACATAACCTAATCACAATGGGATGCTTGTGTTGCTCTGCGTCACCTGGATGTGTAACTGGGCAACTGTTTGCTAACATAATCAGCACAAAACAAAAGCTGCAGTGTTTGTTTTGAATTTCTTTCTCTGTCCCCAATTGTCAAAATAGCTTATTTTTTTCATTTTTGCAAATCTTGCGCTAGTGCACAATGATTGGTTGCGAGTGCGAACGGTCAAGCCAATTTCACATCTGAGACTGAAGGCTTAAATAAGCAGGGACTAATGAGCTAATAGGAAACAGCTGGAACAGGTGAGCAGTGGCTGCACATGTGGAATTCATTAGGTCACTCCTGGAGCGAGCACAGGGAGCGGGGAGGCAGAGACAGGTGGAGAGGGGAGGCAGAGACAGGTGGAGAGGCAGAGGGAGAGGAGGATGGAGCTGCAGCCTTGACACTTGTTATCTTTGACCACATTTGTCATGCTGCCTTTATTTTGACAGCTATGGCAGCTTCTGCCTGGCAAGCACTACTACTGCAATGTAGAGATGCATTTCATTGCCCAAAATTATTCTTAGATCCAACAGAGCAGAATTGCTTGTGCAGGCCTTTCACTAATCCTATTTAATAAAGCTGTGAAGGATAATGCGAGCACAGAAAATATTTTGTCATGAAAGCAACACAATGGGGGTGCAAGGCAGCAGCACCGCACAATGTTTTAGTGCTTTTAAATAAAAAAAATTACACAGTTAATTTCAGGACGCTTTCAAAACATTAAATGCTATTCAGAGAACACAACAGAGAAATATGCAGTTTCAAGTCATCTCTTAACACCCCATTTTCGTTTTCAATGTTCGTCGATCCGCAATCAAAATGCCCTGCAACAACATGGGCGCTTTCAGCTGTGATTCTCAAGGAAAAAAGCTCATCTCGCCGCTCTTCACAATTTATCAAGATTTACTCCGGGCAGCAAGGTCAGATGCATCTTCACAATTCAAAAGATAAATGGATCATGTTTCCACACCACATGTAGTTCGGAAGGGGCCCCGCATCTGCCAACAGCCACATAAACATAGGCATTCAACCCTTAAACACAGGGTGCTCAGTCTAGTGAGGCTTGTCAAAACACAAAATGTCCCCCAGCCAAGATAGTGGTTTGACGTGATCAATAGCCAGCAGAGGACATTACTGTCGATTCAGCCGGGTGATCTGCAGATGTTTTCACATCCTTACTAGGGACAAACCTTTTGTGAAACGTGTGTAAACTGAGATTGGGAGAATCAGTGGGATTAGATTAAATTACTGACTCCGGTAATTCTGATTCCAAAGGAGGCACCACTTCCGCACAGGTGTTTATGCAGCCAAAGCCAGTTTGCAGTGGCCATGTGACTTTACACACATTTGCACTTCAAAGAGGGATTTTTAAATGGGGTACCATATACAGTGTTGCTTCATTTCCCTGCCCCGCTTCTTAAAGGATGCTGGCAAGTGAATACTCCCCATGTGTCTGTATCCATTTGACTTGTTGTTATTGCAACAGGTGTTGCCTACAGATAAAGTGTGGAGAGAGAAATGTGATTTTCAGTTGAAGGATAGACATTTCTTATCTCAGATAACCACTTCACTTCTGTCATCACCTGTCTCTCCCTGCTCTCTGAATTCAGCTGATTTCTCAAGAAATACGTGTCGGGTGTGTATGCGATGTGTGTCCGTATCATGTGCATGTGCCTCTCATGTGCTCACACTGTGTTTATACACTGTATAGACTCAGTAGATGTCGATAGCCCCTATAGCCTGACAGAATTCTGATTGAATATGTGCACATACAATTAAATCAGTAGTTTATGCATGATTCTGTCCTATATTGACCCACTTCTGAGTGGGACAACACTCCATATGTTGTTTTAAACACTGGAAGAAGCTCAGTTGCACTCAATTGTTGGCTTTCACAACCTTTTATGTGAACGAGTTACTGTTCCAATCTCTCAGAGCTCCAAGCCACCGAGTCCTGGAAAAGCTTTGCTTCTAAATCAAGTGAGGAGCAAAACAGAGCAAGATGACAAAGCATCCTCTCAGCGAGACATTTGGAGAGGTATGATCTTACAGGCTGTGTTCATTACTGGTGTGTTGGTGCTGCTTATAGAATATTGGCACCAGTTCCTCTCTGTTTATAAAGCTGGCGGGTCTGGAGCATGGGGTGGAGACTGTGGAGATCTCCAATATTTGGCGAAGCAAACAGTGGTAACAGGAAGATGCTTCATCATAGTCACAGTCACTGTCAGGTATCTGAGACCTTGCCAGCGTTTTCAATTTCTCCTGGCCTCACGGCAATTTCGCAAGCGCAGAAATGGCGGTTGAATTGCAATCTGTGTGGAATTTTATTAGCTTAACGCTTAACTCGTCTGAAAGAATGACCTAAATGGAACTGAAGGACACCCGCAGAGATAGAACAAATAAGGTGAGGCTCCATCTTGCATGGCTGCGCTGGAGAAATGTCTCTTAGTCCCTTTGAAGGGGTCACCAGATGGCATGAAAGTCACCAGCCTCTACTCCTGACAAACCGGGAGCCGCTGTCGTGGGGAACGTTGTTTACTTTCTAGTGTGAAAGTGTTGGCATGTGTGGGTAGAACTAAGCACGAGCAGATTCTGGCTAGAAAATGCCACTAATTTACTTTTTGTTATCGCAAAATCAACCATTACAGTTTCAGGGGTACACAGCCAATATACCCTGAGCTCCAGTTTACAGATCTCCCCTGCTGTTGTTCTTATCTACACCAAACTGAGGAGGACGGATATGATTTTAATAGTTTTCACAGTTTGGTTGTTTCCACGGTTATTCCCCAAACGGTTGTGGGACAACCTCGGATGGTGGCGTGTCAGGATAAGTGCAGTTCACTCGGAGGATGTCAAACAGCAGTATTGGGTTAATGGATTTCCTGTGTGTCCCCGTGGATTGTTTCACCATCGATAGGAGAGTGGCTCAAGTCCTGCCATTTACAAAGCGTCCAAGCTGATAACGGGGAGACGGAAAGCAGACAGTGCCAGAGTTCACCTGTCAATCCAGCTCCTGTTTCAAATGGCCGCTGTTGATTTAAGTGATTGGAGACAGGCCCACTTAAACAAAACAGAGTGCGGGCTTCCCGCTGAGGGTGTTACAGAGACTAAACGCGTTGGTATAACGGCCCTCTTGTTGACTCGAACACGGCAAATGTGACCTTTCCGCGAGCATTTCAAATAAGCTGTGGGACCTGACAGTGACTAAGTTGGTGCTTAGGAGAGAAAGTTCCTGTTACTGCCGACATTACCGGCCATCTGCCTTAACTGGTCGACTGGGAGGCTGACACAGATGCACTCACTTGAAATTAAAACTTATCATGTAAAGCTGCAGTTTTTGCGGGTTATTTTTAGTCTTAAGAGCTTGATAAAAATGGAAAAATGTTTTAGTTTGAGCCTAGTTGTTTCTGTGTCTTCTTCCTTTTCATAATTTTTACATTAACTGTAGATTTTTCAATGCTTGATGAACAGATCTAGATAGATAGTAACATTTACAGGTAATTCTACAGTCGGTTGTCTTGCCTCTGGCTATTCCGTAACACTAAAATATGTCATCTGTGTTGAGAAATGTTGATTGGGTTTGTTAGGTCACTCTGATCTGTCTGATATTGTCAGTGCTTCTAGGCCTTACTAGCGCAATATATGAAAGACACTTGTGCTAATGTTACCAGGTCAGTCCTATTCTACTGCATATTATCAGCAAAAGAGAAGACGACATGATCATCCATCAGATTTTCTCTGTTCTGTTTGTGATTAATTGTGTGTTTGTGCAAAGGATGAACACGTTTCTAGCACTGGCTTGTATTTCCTTAAATTATGATTGCAGGTATATTCAGTGCTGTGTTAAGCTGTGCAAGTGTTTCCTGACTTTCTTTTATGACTGTGTATAATCAGACTGCTGTCCTTCTCTGGATTAATAATGGCTGTGATTTCACGAGGTGCTACAGTATCAGCATGGCTGTGTTCCAAGATGTCATTTGGCCAGAGAGCATGAACCAGCAGCAGAATGAATGACTGCATATCCCATTACCCCCAGTGCTGGGTTTGCATTTTGTGCTCTCTCATGGAGCTAAAATGAAGGGTATTTTGTAGGGGTGGAAAAAAGCATGGAGTATCTTTAGAGCAGAGGGAAATAGTGCAAGATTCCTTTTGCCCGAGACCCTGCTGATAATTTACTAGACTCTCCTTACCCTTAAATGAGAATAAAAGCTTGAGAAATACTAGTTATTATCAATTCATTGCAAGCAGCAGGAATAATGTAATGACACGTTGGGATTCAGAGTAAAGAGTACGAACCAGCGGGATAGCAGAGTGACCTCAGCCCAGCTAAGTGATGGGGCTCAGCTCTGCTCCATCTGCGCATTGTGTTTGCCCTTGGCAACCCAACATAGTAGCTGGTGTTGGTGAGTTAATGAGGACTGTGGAAAGGTTAAGTAAACAGGAGGGGCAAGCCTAACAGGAAAATTACTACTGCCATCATCACAGACCATAGCTGAGCCCAGCTCAGGCCGCTGTCATCATTGTGTCATTCATCAGCTCTGATTTTAATGATCCGTGGGTAATACTGAACTGTAGATTACAGCAGAAGGCCAGAAGTACATATTGGCTGCTAAAGCTTTGAGCTCTAATTGAACCACATTGCTGAGGATGGTGAAGTACACCAAGCCTCCAATTTATTTCTCTTGTGATGAGAATCCGTGACCATACTAGGGGGAGGAGGCGGTGTGTAGGGACCGTTCATTCTTGTTTTGGTTTTTGTCCATGGCTGTTTTCAGCGTTCCCATCCCATCCTGGTTGTGAACTGCTCCTTGGAGCTTCTCCTCAGGATGAACACAGCCTGCCGACTCCCCACACACCATGATGGATGATGGGATTGTTATTCAGCATTCCTAGGCTCCGCTCTGCTGCCAAGCTGCTGTCTCGTCCGATGGCCATTGTTCTCCGGTCGGCTGGAAGAGTCACCTTTATCCGATTGAAATAAATGAGATATACTCAAACCGAGACATTAATTACAAAGTTTATCTCCCGGCTAAAGTACACTAATAAAGGACTCTAATAAGGCATCCATCATGGCTAGACTCTGTGGATGTGGCTAAGGGCACTGGCCAGAGGTCACGCCATTTATATATAACAGAGTAAGAGTCACGTATGATGCAAAAAAAAGATCATACAGATTTCTTCTTGCACCCTGGAATACTGTTCATACACACGGAGACACGCACAAACACTCACAGCTTTTTGAACTGTTTACGCACATTATCATGGATGTTATGCCATGTTTTGTTTGTGAACCCATCTAAACCCTTAAACAATATTGAGAATTCATTACAGAGGCCACATTTTGAGATCCAAACCTAAACTCCATGACACGGCTGAACATAACACCCACAGCCCAGTGGAGTTAGGCACATTCACCAATGTTTACTTGTCAACACGGGGAACGAGCACAAAAACTGTGACTACTCTTTTACTGTGCTGCCTGACTGACAAATGTGCAATCTGCACCAGAAGCAGTAGTACTTTTGCTGGCTGCCTCTGGCCAGTCCAAGAATTGATGCTGCTGGCTCAAAGATAAACTGAAAGGAACAACAAATAGCAAAAGGAACAGGGGAGTAGTTTGCCCACTATGGTTTTTGTTACTTAACTCAATGCCATTTGCTATGTCACTTAAAACGGCGCAAAGTTACCATTGTTGAGTTGTTTACCAGCTCTGGATTCGAGCAATGTTCCATACAAGTCATTTTTTATCCCCTTGCTCCATTACTATCAACAATTGTCTTTGAGTTATGTTATCTTTAAGTGCCCGTGACGAAGATGGTGCAAAGGTTTCTCAGTTGTCTTATTTTGCCTCCTCACTTCAGTCGTCTCCCTTGGTGCCGTGCCTACCAGGAGTGATGAAATAGAGGCTGCAAGTCTGCTCTGTGCCAGATGACGCATTTGTCATCTGGCAGAGTCCCTGTAAGCATTTCTCAATGGTTGGTGATCAAGCAGCTACTTTACATTTCTGAGGTTTGACAAAGAAGAAGACACCGGGGCTGATTATACTCTGCATTCACTCAAGGTAGATTCTGTGTAGCGTGAGCGCATTTTTCCATTTCAGATACACATCTGTTTCTTTTCATGTTGGATGTTGAGAGTGGCATGCTTGGGCGTTTGAACGCTCGGATCAAATGTGAGGTTCAAGGTGATTACAAGTGTATTTCACGTGAACACCTAACCTTACCACAGAAAAGCACATGAAGTATTCTCCAAACTGAAACATATCCTCCGTGGTGTAAAGCATAGTGGGTAGCCTTTGTCCCTCATCTGTGTTTTCCAAGAAGCCTAATCATATAAACTTAAGGTAATGATACCCTCCAAAGAAAATATACAACGCTATTAAAAGAACTCGGCTAACTCTTTTTAGAGAGATTTTTTTTTTCTTATACAGAGAAGCAAATTGTCCATGCAGTGCAATTTCAGTGACCATATTGTAGCTTTTGGCAGGGACTCAGAATGACTGTCTGACATCTCCACTGCTGCTCTGTGCTGCTAAGATTGCACCAGCTGTCTCCCGTTTGCTTTCTAATGTCTTCTTTGTTAACATTTTATCTGTCGTCTGATAACGGCATAACTGGAGGGCAGACTCCCTCCAGCACTGGACTACAATGGCACAGAGGATGCTTGGGAAAGATCTGTGCACGAGTCAAAGGGAAACAGTTGAGATATAAGGAAATGACAGTAGATGTAGCCGTGACTTTCTGATCTAATAAGTCGTAAGTGATTAAAGTTTTATTATAAAAGCCCTGTCAGCAAGTGGTGATACGTTCTAATCAATTTCTCCTACATCCCAGTGCATAGGTATTCAGCAAAGGAGACACGCTGTAGATACACATAGTGGAAGATGGTGAACGTTAAGAAACATAAGGAAATCCAATTTAATGGATTAAAGCTACACAATTTCCTTTTAAAGCCGAGTCTTTTAATCCCAAAGAGGTGTGCTTGGGTGTGTCATACATCACATAAGCACAAGAGCTCATTCATCATTTTAAAACAAAATGACCAGCATACTCAAAATGTACTAGCTACTCACAAAATGCAAAAAAGCAGCTTCCCCTCATATGCAAAACAGCCCTTTTAGTCCTTAAGATCTATTATTCACTTGCTTGCTTGCATTTCCAATTACTAAATGAGCTTGCCTCATTCCAACAACTCTTACTCTTTGGTAGCAATTAGTAACACCAAAGGGTCTCATGTCTGCCTTTGGCGTTGTGATTTACAGAACGAATGCGCCAGATTATCCAGATCTGGCAAGACTTCGTTTTCCATCCGAGTGCAGAATCAGCTTCATAAACTTTTCCGGCCACAAACTTCTGTGCTTGTGGTGAAATGATACACTGCTGGGGCCAGACGTTCTTATCTATGGGGCTGTGTCACTGAACTGGCAGCGGCGCTACATTGAGCAACGTGTCCTGCTCAGATTCTCCACTTTGTAGCTGCATTCAAAGGCAAACCGAGTTCAACTTCAACCCGTCTGGCGGAGACTTTTTAAACACGCAAAAAGCGATAGAACAGCTGCATGTTGGGTAGAAAAGGTGACGGTGACAGTTTCTGTATAAAATATGATCTGAGCTCATGCCAAATGTAAAGCTGTACAATGTAATGTCTTTTTGACTGAAATGTTTTATCTTCACTTTAACATGCCTGTAATGTGAGAGTAAGATTAGGCAGATTGGTCCGGTGCCCTACTGTGGCTTGTTTTTCGCAATATCTTTTCCAAATTTTACTTGTACTAGTTGTAAACAAAGTGTGTTTGGTGAAATGAATAGAGCAAGCTCACAGTGAGCTACATGCAATCCATGGATAGTTTCTTCGCCTTCACATGGACCTTCCAACACTCTTCTTCTACACTTCCGCTTCATGCTCCATCCCAGAACTCGGTAAAGTTCAACACAACTAAAAATATACCAGTATTTGTAAAGGTTACTCACCAGGGGAGCTGGCAACTTTCTGGCTCCAGGGTACATCAATTTGCTCACCCTGTCATCTTTGACTTCTTTCTAATCTACTTGTAAGTAACACAATCTGCAAATGAAATATTAGTTCTACAAGCTTGCTAAAATGATTTATTTCCCTTTAAGAAACTACTTTGGTTGTTGTTGTGTGGGGAGATTTAGTAAGATCACGTCAACAAATTACAATAACACAATGCTAGAGGACTAAAATGATATCTACAGCTTTAAGGCACATCTTGATGCGTGCTGGTCCTTGTGTTTGCATGAGCACCCCTCTGCTTGTGCTGAGCCAAGCACAGAGCCTCAGCACAATGGCCAAGTACAAATCACTTACTGCAGCACAATTCCAGCACTGATCATGAGTAAGCACACTAAGACCAGTGTTTCATGGAGAAAACAGTTGCCAGTCTATAGTATATTTTGAGAATTACAAAAGTAGCTGAAATAGCTGTGTTCTGATGCAGACTGCTTATAGCCCCACATAATGGATGGTTGTTTATGTGTAATTGTTTTTGAAGGACAGTGCCATTATCTGCAATAAAAATAATGATAAAGTCGCTTTTCCCTTCCCCAAGATGCAGTAGAATCTCACCCCTGCAGGCTAACCAAAGCTCTGTGTTTGCCCAGGGCAAGCTGTCTTGCTCTGGCCTCTGTGGCTCATCCGTCATTGGCCAGACCCAAAGCTGTTGGATCTTTGCCTGAAGACTTTTAAAACTCTCTGGCGAGAGGTCATACATTGAATTAGAAAGCCAGTGGGGGAAATATCTTGGTGTTGGAGCAAAGGCAAGTATTAAACTGTGTTTCTGTGGCAGCAGTGCCTCGAGCATTGCTTCTCCTGTCAGTCCAGACCGGCCTGTCGTATGAAGCTACAGTATATTTCCAAGATAAGAAATTTAATGGTCATGTTGAGTTCAAAGTTTACCTGACCTCCCCAATTCAGTATTGATTTTGTGTCTTCCTGCTCATAGATAGACAAGGCGGTAACAATGACACGTGTGCGTATGTGTGTATGTACTGTATGTGTACAAAGGCCTGTTGTTGCCAAAGAACAGCCTCGCTGGGCTGGATGATGTCTAAAATGGCAGAATAATAAAGTACAGAGCAGGATAACAAGCACTTGCCACAAAATCTTAGCATCCCTCCTCTTCAAGTGCTGAAGTGTTTGTCATTCAGCTTAATAGGGTGACCTCAGCGGGGAACACTAAACCAGCAACCTCAGAATGAAGAGCTGGGGTTGGGGTTATGGAGGGTTTATGACTGTATCTAAATGGATTTGCATAGGGAGGCATGTAAGTGGCTAGAAAAATCAGTATGCCACAAAACTCTCTGCATCAGTTCATCCTCTCTATGTGGTGCCGTAAACAGAGAATAATAATAAAATAAAACCTGCTTGTAATATGGTCCATGAATATGGATAAGATGTTTGTCTTAATCACTGAATTGTAGCTAAATACATGTGAAATAATGATTCAATAACAGCTGACATTTCGCAAAAATAAATAAGATTAAGGCAGCAAGACCCATTTCATCGAGAGAACTCTTTACTTATTTATAACGTAGCGATGAGGAGGTCGGCAAGGGCCTCAGCTTCAAACCTTTAGATCTGTTCATTGAACCCAGAGTTCACACTAGGTTGAATCGCCTGCAGGAAAAACTTGAAACCTCGGTAATTAATTTGTTTCAGAGCCTTAGTTATGGCAGAACAACAGAAATCCTCTGGGAGTTATTGTTTTTTTGTATAAGTTATCTTCCAGGCTGAGGAACCCCTCTCTTTCTACCTCTTCTTTTCTTACCCCTCTCTCCCCCCCCCCCCCCCCCCCCCCCCCACCCTCCATCTCTCTTGCTCTCTTTGTAGTATCTTCTGTGAAACTTCATACGTGTTTCCCTCCTACACACACCTGCGGCAGCTCACTTCATTCTCGATCTCATTGAAGGTTAAATAAATCAAATAAGAAAGTTAGGTGAAAGCGATAGTGGAGGAGGGCCCCTTAAACGGATCGTCCAGCAGTGAATATTATCGGCCATTTATTTCATGCTGAACTATAATTCAGAGGGCGCAATCCATACACTTCACCTTAAACGCATTAAGTGCCTGTAGACCAAAGGCAGCTTGCGAGGTGATGCTGAAGGGTCTCCAGTTAAGGTTTTATTGTAAAGGTTTAATGTTCACGTCACTATTTTACACGCAGTTCTGTTCATTTCATTTGAAGTGCCTCTTTTAACATGAGCTGTAATATGGCACTGAAGACAGAAATTAAGCAATTGCCATTGACAACTGGCGGTTTTAGTGTTAAACACGTATTTATCTCATGTTAATACAGTTTGTATCACAAGTAAATCCTCTATGGGCCCTGAAACGTACATTGTTATGTAGGTGTGAGTACCCACAGACATGTAGCAAGGGCTGGAGTTGTGGAACTGTAAACCAGAAAGGGCAAGAGAGCAATACAGACACTATTTTACACTCGCTCACTTGCATGTGAAGTTGATCGGACCTGCTATTAGCACGGCTAACCTCCTGCCTCCTGTCACCCTCTGTTCATCCATTCACCCCCTCCTCTCACTCATTTTCTTTCTGTACGTTACACAAACACACGATAGGCACTCAACTCAATAAAACGCTCTTGCTCTTCATCGCATTAGCTCGATAGCTAGTACAAACACACGGCGACAGCAGTGGTGGACAGCTCACACCAGCCTCCACCAGCGTCAACAAAGGCTGTCTCTGCTGCCTCTGTGCTGGTGTCATCTGCCGAGTCCAACACCTCACCGGGTGCGTAGGCTAGTCTGTCACCCAGCACTTAGCTCCTCACTAAACGGACTTGTCCCCTAGCTTGTCCTTTCTCGCTGTTATTATCTTAAACCTTTCTGTAGGCGAGCTGCGATTTGTTTTTTTCGTTTTCGTCAACACTGACAGTTTTGTTCCGTGTAACATATCATCACAAAAATAGTTTAGCCTGAGCGCTTTGTTCACCCCGCATATTGTTGCTAGCTTCTCGTTTTCGCCTGTATTCTGCTCTTTGTTGCAGCGGTAGCGAGATACTTCCATAAACTCTTCACCATGTGGGTACAACTTCACAGTGACCTGGTTCAATCTGGGAGAATCAAAGATCGCGTCTCAATCCACCTCCTGAAGTGGTCTTAGCGATCGGAGAGCAATTAGTGTCCAATGCGTCTTACATTTGGCCTCTTAATGATCAGATGGCTCGTCCGATCAGCCCAAGATGGATGGAGTGAATGTAAACCCCCCTCACTTTAAATACTTGTAGTAATTTCTAACATCTCTGTAACACATATGGTACCTCACTATATTTCTCAGTGGCTGACTTTGTCTCGTTTTAATCCTGGCTTACTTTCCGCTACAGATACTGAACAGTGAATACATTTTTTTCTCTCCATATGCTTCCAGCGCCACATTATGGGGACCGTGTGATTTATATACTGTCCTCCAGGCTTTTATTGCCATTTATTTTGCCAGCTCAGTCTGCACATCACACCCAGACATTCTCCAAATAAAGAGGGAGAGGAGTGTTTGTCAGTTGGCTTTCACAGGTGCTGGCTGCTCAAAGTAACGCACTGTCAGGGAAATATTGTCAACACACCCACATCGGGAGTGTCACGCCCATCAGTGGTGTGGATAACACGAGAGAATACACACGCTGCAGCAAAGCGAGCAGTGAAATGCCCCCATGTTAACCTGGTGAATTTACAGTGGGATTTATGGACAGCAGTTGGGTCAGCTTCACCTTTCACTCTCAGCTTATGACAATGAGTGAGAGCTGACAGCCTTGACCAGCAGGGGGAGCATGGACATGTGAAGTGGAACTTAAGGGGGTGGAAAGGATGCAAGGCTTCAAAAGTGGTGATTTCAGGCTCGTTTGGTCTTCTTTGTGCTTGTCCACAAAGGCAAAAAATGTCTTTTGTCTTTTCTGCTCCTGACACATCCCCCTAAGTGAGGGCAGAGCTCAGCTTTGGTTTCGGTTCATTCACTTCTTTGTCCTTTGCCAAATAAACAGAGAAATGTCTTCCTTCCTGCTCTGATTTAGAGTATTCATGTACTGTCTCTTTCTCCATCTAATTTGCCTATTTTTTATCTCTGAATATACTGCAGATGCTGTCAACTTGTAATTCTCTGATGATCCTAAACCTCCTTTACCTCCGCCTCTGGGTACAGTCATCGTCATGACGATCCTGTAGCCCCTACCAGTATACTGTAAATGACACGATAGGATAAGTAACGCTTTACATTTAAAGGGGATGATAAGTAACAATTTAGCCAAAAGATAATGCAAACGTAGTTTTTACTCTAATTTGCTGACACTTTACTGGCACATTGGTGTGCAAATAGCATATAACAAACTGAATGTGCCATTTTTTTTTACATCTGCTCATACAAAAGGAAAATTATACCAGCGATGCAAATCAGTGAGTCTCACTGCCCGAACAGCCGTCTGCAAGAATGTGGAGAAAATCTGAACAACTCTCTCCTCCTCCTCCTCCTCCTCCTCACCTACTGTTTAAGAAGTGCATCACCCACGGCGTTGTGGGACTTGGTTGTCAAATGTGCCACCCGGGACCCACAACATTGCATATTTTCCATCTGCCCTTTGCTGTACACCAGATTAGCTAAATCAATTGTTAAGCAAATTAAGATCTGGGAGGCGCCAATCGGGATGAAATGTTGGTCGTGCAGGGAGAGATGGGTAATATGAAGAGTAGTGGCCTTAACACACTCAAGACCAACATTTGCATATTGTTATTGTAATGCCAGCAAACAAAAAAGCAATCTTAAAGTCAGTGTTTGGATATTTGCAGTTATGACACTGTTGAGAGCTTTTGATTAAAAGCAAAATGGGTTCAGGTATTTTGTTTTACCTGACAGCAGGAAGTGAAGAATGAAAAGGAATATGAGGACAGAAAGACAGATGAGGACCACATTTAAAACTGTCCCCAAGCAGATTGAAACCCAGGATGTCGTAGCTAAATGTATGTTTTTCCTCTTCTGTTTTTTTGCTGAGTAATAAGTATTAGAGTGCGTTTTTGACATGAAAAATGGTACAGAGTGAAATTCAAATAGGATCACAATCATGAGGAAGGAGTTCAAAGTGGTGATGTTGACAAGACAAATGTTTGTTCATTGGGTTGTAATAATCTGTAATCAGAGCACAGCAAATGTGTTTTCCATCTGACTGTTCTGTAGCATAGATAGATTTGAAAAATTGCCTCAGGACTTTGATCAAACACTGGATTCACATCATCCCAAACTGCCAGTATTAGAACATTTTGTAAATAGTGTTTATCTGTAATCGCTATCTGTTTTTTCTGACATTGTAAGACATTTGAGCTCCCCCCACCCCTGAAAAACCATTAAGTGTAGGCTGGCATTTAAAGTGGAGATGAGTCACTGCTGTATATACAAATAACGTTGACTTTAAAAATCAGAGCGCAGGGAATCAAGCACTCCTCAAATAGCCACAGAGATGGGCAGTGTTTTCCCCCCCGAGTAAAGGTGCGTCCTAGTTTCAGCCGGAGTAAAAGAGGCAATTTAAGTTCTTTGATGTACAGTGCAGGATGTGCTTTTAGAGTCGGAATAGGAACGCTCGCTGAAGTCTGAGGAATGAGAGCAGAATCAAAGTGGAAAACACACTAAATACAAATAAACAATAAGAAATGAGTGCTTTATTTGGCAACGGACGGGACAAGGTCTTATGAAAAGCAAGCGGTATTATTTTGTGATTATTATTTTAAAAAACAGGGCCAAATCGAGGTCAAGCACGAGTCGGAAACCCTGTGAGGTGCGGAGCAGGATGGGCTTTCGGAGGGGGAATTGGATGGTGGAAATTTGAGGAATAGCAGGAAAATCAAAGAAGAAAGATGAATACGACTAAATCACAGAAATCGAGTGTTTATATTCTTGGCCGGCAATGTATTTGGACGACTCAATAAGAGGGAAACCTATATTATTTTATTGTTATTTCTAAAGATACATATTGAGGCGATGCGTGAGTCGAGAATATTGTCAGTAAGCCAACTCGCTGCTTGCTGGCTGGTGGTGATAGAAAATCAATGATTGTTTTATTTGTTGTGTAAAGACGATATAGAAATGCAGAGGTGGGACGTGCAGTGTGTTTGTGCACCCACAGTACTTGCTGCATTCACAGGTATACCATTATATTTCGTCAGCAGTCCCCATGCTGATCTTTTTGCCCTTGATGCTGATGACATTCATCTTCCCCAACGTACATTTTGTTATTACTGTCAACACAATTCTTGCCATTTGAAAATGTTCTTTTTATTTGGCTTCCCACAAAAAAAAGAAAAGAAATACATAGCGTGATTATATCCTCTGTTTCTCAGCGCTCTTCCACAATTATCTGTCAGAAACACTTTGGTGGGTTCAGTCGGCTGCTGCGTGCTGTATACAAATGAGCTACTGTTGCTGAAGATGTGTGCACAGCTGGCATGGTATGTATATATCTGAGAATTTGCATGCGTTTCGCAGCTTTATGTATCTGTTGATAGAGTCGGGCGGCTGGATGAATCCCAAGTTTTACACCTTTAAACAATCAGGCCCCTACAAACCAGTGCAGGCTGTTTTACTACTTAACCACATCTGACTCAAGGACAAGACAATTTCATCATTCAGAATACATTGAGGTGCACTAATAGCTTTCAGTGGCAGTCGTATTGTTCCTGAGATAAAGCTAATGCTCTATTTAGCTTTTCCTGCAGCATTTTATGCTGAAATTCAATGGGTGCTACGGCTAAGGTGCAAACATCAGTGAAGGAATAAACATCAACAACTATTGCTTGGAGTTATTACAGAGTGCTTCCACTAACAGCTTGTGAACACTCAGGAGGATATGTTTTCTGTAATTGTGAATAATAATTGTGAATATCACTTGGAGACTTTATTTCAACACATTTTAAGCTTGTAATAAAGAAAGTAACATTTATTTTCCTTTCAGTAACAGTTGCACCTCTGTGATAATTGAGGTTTTACAGTGGCACTTTGATCAGAGCAGTAATGGGCATGTGTGAATATATTAACTCCTATTTTTGAAAAACCTTCCTGCATGGGAATATTTTTAAGTATATTATTGCAGAGATGTTTTATGAAGTAAAATCATGCAAAGTGGGTGATTTATTATGAAGAGTGACACCGATTAAATGAACATTTCACCAAAGTGCGATCATGACTAGCGAGAGATAAGATACACCTGAAGCGATGCAGAGGTAATAGCTACAGTGCAGACGCAACTTAATTGTGCCACAATCCAACTTGGAACCTTCTGGTGACAATTCCTCACCCCGAGGGACGATGCTATCGTCTAATTTCTCCACCAATCAAATATATAGTCACATTTGTACACCAGTGGTTCCACAATAGGTCGCTTAGTGTTGTTGTTGGTTTGGAACCCGCTGTGGTGTTCTGCTCACTGTTCCCTCTGTTGGAGCTCTGTTGATTATTTTGCCTTTTTTTTGCCTTTTTTCCATTATTGATTAATATCTCAATGCTGCCTCTTGTCATAAAGTACAGCAACAAGCAAATTGGGTGTTTTTTAAATGGCGAGGAATGTGTGTGTATGACCAGTCTGTGTGATGATCAGTCTTAAGAGGACCTACTCTGGAACAGGAAATGAAAACCTGTACAGGAGCTGCAGTTCCTGGCTCGTGCTGTGAGAAAGGCCCTAAAGTGAAAACACGTGGGCTGGGCTTACAAATACCTTCTGCTGTGCAACTGAAACTTAAATTTAGCATCACCCTTCTTAAAAATAGATGCATAATGAAAGTCTGTGTTTTGGCAAAAGCCAAAGACTTGAACTTTACCTCGTGTCATTTATTTATACAGGAACACGGCCCGCTTTGCAAGCGCACCACTTCTAGTGAGAAGAGAGTACATTACATTAATCTGACTAATGAGCTATCACATTGAATAAATAAATCTACAAGAACAATAATGTATTTTAATAAGAAATGCTAAAGGCCACTCAGATGAAAAATTACCTCTCAAAAGCTTTTGCCTACAGAATAAATCTGACTTCGCCATTTTGTTGACACGTGGGAGCCATGTGAAGTTGATTTTAATAATTGATCACCAGAAAGTGCTGGGAGAGAGCTTTGCTGATAAGCGAAAGAATAGGTTTTTGTGTTGGAATCACAACATCCTATCGATTCTCTTTGAATAACGCTTAGTGGAAGAGTCACAGACTTAGGGACTATTTATGGATCCCTCATGACCTTAGCATTTCCCAGGGAGATTGTGTTTAAGGCTATGAAATTGACTGCCAAATCTGCACACATATAATGATAAATCTAAAGTGACAGCAATAATCAGAGTGGAGAGATTAGCAGTTCTCAGCTTTATATTTTTTTTACCCAACAAAGACATACATCATCATCAGCATTGACTAAGGTGCAGCAGTCTCACCTGCAGGGTGATCGCTTGTCTGTTTCTGCAATGCCATTCTTATTTGTCACCTTTCATCCATCAACAATTATTAGCTTTAAACTGAGGGTGCATTGGAATACCGAATATTTTAGTATTTTACCCACAATTCCCTGTGAATGTGTGTCTGTGCTGATGCTTGGGTCATCACTGCACCGCGAAGGTTCTTGGTGAAAATATGAGAATTATAATTATGATCTGTGCAGCCTGGGAGCAATTTAAAAGGGCTTCGTAAATAAATAAATAAATGGAATTAAATTTAAAATGTAAAAGGTTATGGCTGCTAGTGGCATAAAATCCAAAATATTCCTCTACTTCATCTGCTCCACAATGAAACTAATGCCGTCATCATTTCTTTAGTTGCTTTCCTTGCCTCACTTGTCTGTCCGTGCATTCTGCTGACTTTTGGATTGGACGACGAGGCCCAAAATCAAAATGGTTTAAAGATTTGTTTTATAGCGTGGACTCAATTTGCTACTGTGCCAAACTAATATGCAGCAGTCTGAAAGAGCAATCAAATTGAAATGGGAATTTGAGCCGCTTAAACATGAAGCTCGTTTTCCCCATAAGAGCTGGCGAGTGTACTGCCAAATGTTTGATTCTATTGCACCGCAACTGTACTAAGGGTACACTGGCTGATAATAATAGTCTCCTTCTGTCATACTTTTACACAATGTGAAGTGTGATGTATGAGATTACTTAGCTACCTAATAAAAGGTTATTTTCCCTTTCACAATATTTGACTTGAAATGGGATATTCTGTGCTTTGTGGGATTTTGCCTATTTTTAAAGAGTAACAGTATGGAATCTGTGATACCTGACGCAAAACTTAAGGTTCACACCTGTATAAATGCATCTCGTAAGGGGTATCTAAAATTAACTGTTTCATTCAGTGTGCAGAGTGGTGAAGCAGCAGGGGAAGTGGATAAATGGGTTTTTTTAAGCATTACAAAGGTTGCATTTACTTTTAATCATTTGGATAACGCTTGTATCTGTACACATAAGATTTAAATACAATAAAAACAAGGATCTAGTCAGCAGAAAACATCAAGAGTAAGTGCCATGAAGTTAAGTTGTAGTCGGACTGGAGGGAGAGCATGGAGACAGGTATAGATAGATCACTTTTACGACAGTCATTAGCTGTGAAGGTGTTCGTGAAAGAGCTGCGTCTTTAGTCGTTTCCGATGGTCGAGAGGAACTCAGTGGATTAAATGGAGTAACCCATAGAATGGTAACCCATTGACAGAGGAAAAGTGTCTGGCAAGAGACTCGGGGCCTCGTTGTCATGATGGTACCTGGCGCCAAAGGAGCATAAACGAATGAAGGAGTTTGGATAAGTGGCTGCCATGTTGGACGCAGCTCTGTAGGCGAGCATCATAGGCAGACTTCAGCTTGATGCCGGCAGCGACTGGGAACCAACGGAGGGGTACTAACTGTGGTGCGACGTGCGCTGTTTTTGGGCTGGTTTCAAGACCAGACGAGCTGCCGCCTCCGCCGCACTCTGGATCGTTAACCAACGTATGTGCTAGCAGACCTGCCAGTGAGGCGTTGCAGTAGTCAAGGCGTGAGATGACAAGAGCCTGTACCAAGAGCTCTGCTCACTCAGACAGGTAAGGGTCTGATTTTCCTGATGTTGTACAGGGCGAAGCTACACGACCGAGAGACTGTAGTAACGTGTTCTTTGAAGGTTAGTTGGTTGTCAACCATGACACGCCAAGTTCCGGGCAGACTTTGCGGGGATTGATTTGTGAGGAGTCGAGCTGGTGATGCTGATTGGTGGTTGTATGGAGGTGTTGGCTGGAATGACGAGGAGCTCGGTCTTTGATAGTTGGGCTGACGTGTTCTTTCATCCACACTGAAATATAACTGAGGCAGTATTTGTTACAGTATACTGTAGATCATCCATACATCCATTCGTATACCGTTCAGGGCCGCACAAGACTGGAGCCTGTCCTAACAGCCACTGGGCACAGGTTTAAAATCGGTCTTTGAAGTCCATACATCTTTCTCAAGTTCATTCAGAGGTAAAGTGGTTCGGTTGTTGCTGACACGCGTCTCAACACAACCAACCGAGGCAACAAATCCGAAGAATCCGCAGGCAAAAAGACAAAGAGGGGAAGCGATGAAAGAGTGAGACAGCAAGACAAGCAGCTGCTGACAGACGAGTCAACAGCAACAAATACATAATGTCCTCTTCAGAAATTAGCTTGTAGCTGTACGTTTTGTTGGCGTTAAAGTTCATTGTGACATTTGCATGTGTGGCGAGAGTGCCGAGTGGAATATTAATGAATTATCCCCTTCGCTGCGCGTTAAGCCAGGCCGGGTGTGAGTGCATGTATGGCGTGAATGTTAATATGCAGTTGTGGGGACCGAGTATTAGCAGTGGATTACAGGTGACTGGGAGGCTTTTGAATCTCTTTCCTGTGACACCCTTTGAATGTGTTCACTCCCTTTGAAGTAATGTCAGTTTTAGAATATCTCAATCCTTTCATGTTTAACCATGGGTGTTTGCATTCTCAGATTCCTCTCTCTCTCTCTCTCTCTCTTTTTTGGGGGTAGGGTGAGATAAAAGCATCACAACTATGAGCATCCATCAAAGACAAAGGGAGGAAAAGTCTGGGAAAAGTCCTGCGCGTAACGAAGCACGACCTGTTAAAACAGAAAGGCAGGCTCCGGGTTTGAGGCTGTTGCGTGCGAGCTTGATGATTAGGGTGCAGCTGTGGGTTAAAGAGTTGAATGACAGACGGACTCTGACAGAACGAGCTCGGTGCTCTGTCACCGAATTTGATTGACTGATTGTGTGTTTTGCACCTGTAATGAGCTTTACAGTATGTGTGTAATGTGCCAGCGGCTGATTCGTATGCTGGATGAGCCATCTAATTGTTCACAGTGAACATCCTCCCGGTCCCATGACTCCTCTGATTTGGATTCATTTAGCCTTTATTTTACCTCATTATACAGGCCTGTGGCATGATGTGAGGTATTTTGCATTGTTGAAATTGACTCGTAATTTAATTTGAAAAAAAACCCAACTTTACAGCTCTGCACAAAGGTGTCGAAATCTGCTGTATTGATTCCGAAAGATGAAATTTGGACTAATGATTTAATTTCTTCCGTGAAATTATGCAAAAGAGGGACTGATTCCGACTGATAGATATTTGACATTCACATACCACTCTTCTTTATAGATTCCTTAATATCACAACGAAATGGCTGATTCCAAAGTCGAACTTGCCGCCTCGTCACACCCTCTTTCACCCTCAAATCAAACATGAGGGAGAGTTGCGAGGCCATTTCATTTTCCAGCAGCAACGCTGGCTCTCAGCTAAGTCACTAAGACTAGGAAGAGGATGTAGAGCTGCAGTTCAGTAGCACTGTAAGCCACAGGATGAAAATGTTCTCTGATGTTGATCCTGTGGTTGCGGTGGATCCCAAACAGCAGAGGAACAGACAAAACCGGGTATTTACACTGGCATTCCAGTGGCAGTCTCTCGTCTACCCAAAACAAACAATACCCTATCCATAGCCTCGTCTCCTGGGAATACACACTCTCACCACTGTGCTGTGTGCTGAGGAAAAATTCACTCAAATGCCGTTTCCCTTCTTTTCCCAACAGTCTGTCCTGTTGCATTAGTAGTCTAGTTGAACTTGAGATATAATAATTTGGATTTCAATTTGGTTCGAAAACTCCCCGGTTGTGATTCACGGCTAATGGGGAGCTCCACAACTGCGTCTGCATCGTCAGCCCACAGGAATATCACAGATACACACACTTTCACAAAAGCTTTCCCTGAATTTCCCTTGTTAATCGTATTATTCGAACCATCTCTCTCTCTCTCTGAGTGAGTGTGCATGTGTGTGAGCGCGTGTCACCACCGTGCAGTTTGGCAGCTGCCATTGTGTGGGCAATTCACCCCCGAGGGCAAAACCCCACAAAGCAAGTAATGGTGTTAGGCATGCAGATAGAGGACTGATTTAGAATGAAGCATCTCTAATCTTACTGGGTGTCAGCAATGTTGTGTTGTAGATTAGCAGACTCATTCTCTTTGTTTCCTATGATCACCATCTCCTCTGCAATCATCACCTCCCCCGGCATAGCAATCGCCATCCAACATCCTACATTTGCTTATTATTAGCAGTAGTAATGGCAGCAACGGCAATAATACTGGAATTATTATTATCACATCCACTAAGGAGGTTATACTGTTGGCTTATTAGTTTGTTTTCCGGTTAGTTAGCAGGTATCTGAAAAAACCTGAACAGATCTCAGCAACAAAGACGTAACTGTTACTGAGGTGATCTGAGTTACAGATCTCAGCAGATTCAGCCCAAGGACAAAGTAATACATCGTGCAGGCGCAGGACGAGGAATTTCTTTCCAAGTTTGTATGTTTTTGAACATTTCTGCTCCCTTTTTTTACTGCCCTTGGATGAAAAATCTAATATACCTGAAACATGCAGCACTTTATCATTCATGCATGAGATGTGCGTTATTTCTGCGGATTTTCAAGAATCAAAATTTTAAAAAGAATCGAGCCTGAGGGCAGGTGTACATTTTTTTGCCATTGTGGTTGTTGTTTTAAGTTGCAGCAGCAGCAGAGGTGAGAGTTGCTGTAGTATTAGAATTTGTAACAGCAGTGGTGGAAGTTCATTTGGGGAGATGAGCCTAGACATCTTTATCAAGATGTGGCACAAACTCAACACATTTCAGTGACGCATTACATAATGTCAGTTATGATGACAAACAGGTCGTCAAATAACGATCGCCTCAAAAATACAAGCCCTGAGTTCACGGTCTTATTCTGCTTTAGTGTCCACTTAAGACATTGTACACAACATAGATGTGTGACAGTAATTTATGCATTATCGCAGGCTCACTTACATGGAATGAATTGTTTCTACATACTCCTACATCCATTGTAGGTCAAACTACTATTTCCACAAAAACCTGAAAACTGAGGAGGAATTTTTTTACTTGAGTGCAACAAAAGCAACAACAGTATATGGTTTATTAGTCACGGCGTCTAGGAAATTAGACTGTGACTGATAAACGCTGTGCCAGCTTGACACAAGCAGATGAATCAGACACATCCACCTCCTTTATTTTTGGTGGGAGTGCAGGGTGAGATAAGCAAAGCTCGTATGATGCAATCGTAGTATGTTTGATGGTGTTGCCGAGATGAAGATACAGCGGTGGCTTTGCAGATGTTGGCTTGGCATGTGCTCGGTCGGTGAGGGGTCTTTGATGTTGAGCTGCTCAGTCTGACAACGGAGATGGCATATCAGGAAATTTGGCATATACAGAATCGTTTCTCTTCTGCTTCCAAACACATCAAAGCCTTGTGTTTGTCCTCATGCTCTCGTGTAGCTACCTACTCAAAAGCGAACACATCTATTCCCTTTAGACTAAGCTGTGAACGTAACCTTTAAAATTGACAGTGTAATGTATAGTAATGGTGTCAATGCTTTTGTCACAAGGTGCATCCCTGAAGTAGTTACTGAGGTGTCTTCACACTTTCTCAAAAAAAGCATGCGCAAAAGCCATTACAATTTAAATTGTGTAAATTGCAACCCGCCTAAGCCGTTCAGGTGGTTTACTGAAAGCAAAGTGCAACTCACCTGAAATACAAACGCAGTCAAAAACATTGCTGCATACAGATCGGTGTGTACTAGAAGCTGTGGCATATTGCTCATTTATTTACACTCATTGCCAGTGGGCCACACGAAGATTAGAAGTAAGTTTAACCTGCGGAAAGCTGGAAAAAAGCAGCGGTAAAGGAATCCGAGAACAACAGCAACAGAGGCTGCGGTGAAAGAGCAACAAAGACGGCTGATGGATTGAGGATTTAGAAGCTGTTTGATTCATCATAAAGGTGTAGATATCCCTTAACAAGCTTAGTAAGCCGAGCCTCTGAAGGATTCTCTTTTAGAGTCGTTGACCGTGAGTTCTAAGTGGTGCTGGTGTGCCAAGAATTTTTAGTTAAGCCAACAAGCCTCTGAATACGACGGAGGCTTGATGCATTCCTTTGTCCCTGTTACTGTTTGTGTCTGTTGCACTACGGTACTTGGGTTTACTACCTTGGGCACTATTACGAAGAGGTGTGACTACATCGGCCTAAACATTTCGACTCCTACTTTGCTAAGCAGCTGCAATGCTGTTAAACAGAGCCAGAGTGAAGTAACAAAAGCTGTTGATTGATCAATTTATCTAAAATATGTCAATGCAATTACTTAGTAGTGAAAATAAAGTAAAGTTTGATTAGGGCATATTGCACCTTTCTAGAGAGATTTTGATGTGCTGCTCAAAACAGTTTATTGAGTCGGGCTGATTGATCTCGTGTCTAAGGATTGCTGTTTCAGAGGATAGAGGCCTCAGCTGCCTGGTGCCCCATGGCGTTGAGTTTTTTTGGCCTGATGGACAAGAGTCAATAAGCTCCTTTTGGACGATCAAAGAGTCCTGCTTGAACAATTTGGGCTTATAACTTCCTGAATGATACCCGGAGAGCAGGGTAGATCATCAGCACCGGGCGAATGTAACCGAAATGTCCTTGTTTGCAGTGGTAAAGATCAAATGTGATTAAATCAGTTGTTTAGATTAAGTGGTGAAACTGGGCGTCCGTCCTACAGGACTCCACTCTCTGTCCATGGATCACAGCAATTAGGTTGGCTGGTAAGATAACGCCATAACAGAGGACCATTTCTGCTTGCTCAACAATGCCACCAGTCACAACTACCATGGCTGGCAGATGGCATTTAGTGCTTGTTAATTTATTCTCCTCATTGTGACTCCTTCTGCCACAGTAAATGATTTGTATACAATCACGCAGATTACTTGTGTTGCCTTGCGATGCCGTAACCGTAACAAAAAAGAGGCGATGAGGGAGCGTGGGAGGTCATATTATTGATCCACTGGCGGATACTTGAGAGCGTAGCGGCGGTGTTGTGTTATCCGTAGGGAGCGAGTATTTGTCCACGCCACCCATTAACTTTGCCACAGTAATCAGCCTCACTGGCGTTATCTGATCGTTCCGAGGAAGTCGAATAAGTACAGTTTTGGTTTTTCTCACACAGTCCTTTGCCACTCTCATTCATTTTAGAGACTATAGTTAGACAGCTAAAAGGTTCAAGGTAAACTCAAATGCAGTGGTATAAGGAATAAATTGTAAATTGTGTGGGAGAAAACTTAGAGCTTGAGCAATAAGAGAATATTGACTATTAAACGTTAAATATTGAAGATAGTAAAGGAAAATATACACGTATGCATAACAGGAGTATGTTTATAGACAGGATGGCAGAATGGTTTCTAGTCTTCTCACACTCGGTATTCTCAGAGGTCCTGGATCTTCTGTAGTCAACTTTAAAGGCAGGCTCATTTGCCTCCGACTCACTGCTTCCTGACATGTTCTCCTTTTAAACATGTGGGTTTCCCTGTTTCCCTCCAAATTTGACAGACGTATAATCAGGGGGATTGGAGATTAAATTGCCCATAGGTGGAAGTATAAATGTGAGTGTGGACCCCTGCGTGTCTCCACAGTCGCCGGGGTTAATTAAAGCCCAGATATAGAATAATAAAGGTGTGCGTTGCTCACAGTGGTGGTGGTCATCAGTTCTACCTCCTCTGGGATGCGTTGGAATACTGACACCAGTTAGGTTCGCAGTGGTGCTCGCTTGTTTGAGTTGCGTGCGCGTGTTTCTGGCCTGTCAGTTCGGCACATCAGCAGTCGTAACAGGCGGTCCCTGTGGAGGGCGGACTGACAGGCAGGTAATGATCAAAGAGGCCGTTTCCTGTGTTTCATGTTGGGCTCAGAGAGAGGGAGCGAGAGAGCGCGCGCGCGAGAGAGAGGAAAGACGCATCTGTACTGTCGGTGCCTCTGTTTTTTAATGGGCTCGGGTTTGCAGATAGCACTCGCTCATCGCACACACATACACATAGCCCCAACTTTTCTAATTTTCAGCCGTCTACTCCCGACATTAACACCTACTAACAATTTCCTCACATTCAGGCTCATTCTCCCTCGTTCTGCACACCCTGGCGCCGCTTAATAAATCGCTGAGCTCTTGCTGCCTACATGCTGACTCTGTCATCTCAAACTGTCATCTGAACTGTGCCGCGCATCCATAAAATATTAACCTGAAGGGGGAAACATCAGCATAGCCACCCAGTCTGTCTCCAGTTTGTCCTCCCTTTCCCTCCCCCCCCCGCCCCCGCTCTCAGTAAGTAAGCAGGACTATCTCCTCGACTCAGGTGCCAGGCCACTCATGGATATCTTGCCCTCAATCTTGTGTCCACAGTTGCCAGTGGCCACGAGGAAGAGTTGTTCACCACGCGGCTCTGCTCGGCCTGCCAGTTTCTGTTTAATCAATCGGAGCAATTCAGATTGTGTTTGAAAGAGGCCAAATCTCATCTCAGGTTGTATGTTGTTGGGAATAGAGTGCATCCTTGAGGACGGGTGTAAAAACAGCCTCGCTTTATCTGGCAGATTAAAATGGCCAGGTCACAGTAATCTCTCTTAGTGAAACTGTCAAACAATCCAAGAATCTTTAAACTCCAGGATTCGCACCAACAATCGGACACTTTGCTCACACGTACTGTGTGAGCTATACAAATGAGGTACAAACAGAATTTTCTGCATTTAATGTTTGGCTCTGAAATTTATGTTGGAGAACACGATTCATTTTCTTAAATCGTAAGAAGAGGAACGAACATGTTGATTTTGGTTTTAGTGCTAATGGCGAAACAGATGGCCTTGGCTCATTGTGTGTGTGGGGCCTTTGCTTGGCTGCTGCAAAATACAGAGACACACACTCTATCAACAAAAAGAATCATTTAATTAGTTATTCTAAATAAAATATATACTTATAAATAATTAAAACCCAGATATACTGTGTGCGCTAATGCGACAACCGTCTCTAGAGATAGTAAGTGGTAAACATGATGTATTATATGCATGTATGAATGTGCATGAATGTAAAAGAAGCAAACAATCCAGCAGCTTCAGGATTCATTAATCCACCCCAAATTAAAGCGTAAACTGTAAAGCGATCAGGGTTTAGAGATATCGTATTTGAAGATATGTCATGAAGAAAGTTTAACTGCGATATCCTCTTGGTAGAGGAGGGACAGTAGTACCACTCTCACTCTGAGTGTGTGTGCATGTGTTCTATAGTTCAAAGTTATACACGAATCATCTTTAAATCACTGATTGGCAGACTAAAGAGTTACATGATTGCCACAAGAGGTAAATTAACTAGCAATTAACCAATGTTAAGGTAATTACATAGCCAATCAAATACAAGTACTTAAGGCAGGTAGGCGAAGCACGAGGCGCTGATTTAATCATCTATAAGAACGCCTCCTTTACGCACACTCAGGATTGATCTTTCAGCCCTCTTAATTTTGCAGAAGCAGGGCGTTTCATGTGAGAGTCTGTGTTTTTGGGGGAGACACGCGCGCAGACATCAGAGGCAGACATCATTTCATTGCTTCACACATACACACGCACACACACACACACACACACACACACACACACACACACACACACACACACACACACACACACACACACACACACACACACACACACACACACACACGTGCACTACTCCTCTTGGTAGGTGGGAAGGAGTCAGTGTTTTGGGAGTTGCGAGTAAGTCACGAGCCGTCGTGGCACTCAAGTACTTAGTGAAGTCACGACTCTCAACTCCCAAACAAGATGGAACTGAATCACCAGGGTAACAACTTGTATGGATGCAATTTCAAAATTAGTCATTATCACACTACACACCAACCTTATCACAAGAATGTAAAAGTGCATATTTGTGAAATTCAATAATTTTGCAACAAATCTGCTCCGGCTTCATTAAACACCGGCACACATTGCGCCGGCGGTCCTTCCCAGTGGGAGGATCCAATAATGGGCGAGCCGGTCCCGCCCGTGGGAGAGAACACATGTAGGATACACCAACTGGAAAATTGGAAATTGTCCAAATGTTTGTTGCCCTGTTAGCATTCAAATAAACAACCTAGAATGGACTCAGAAATACTCTCCTGATTGTTCTATTCTAGCCCAAACCTAAAGCGTCACCCTTGCTCTTCTACGTCACGTGATTGGACAAATGCCCCCCCCCCGCTACCTTTCCTGGCTGTCAACATTTTCTCCCAAGCTCTCAATTCTATATCTGTAACATCTAGTTTAAATAGCTGGTGAGTCATGCCATCATGTAAACACCCCCGTTAGTTTGCTGATTAGTCTGACATGTATCTACTCGGACTCATTTTATGGATATTCTCCAGACTTACAGTAAACCTGGAGCTGGCAGGATGCAGCCTGGCAGTAGAAAGTGATTTATTTGCTGCGGAATCATCATATACGACTTTAAGTTTCTCCTCTCTCGGCTCAGGGCTGTTTATTATCTTATCGGTATTGTTATCGCCAACTAAAGCCGCACGCTCTCATATATACACAGAGCGAAGAGTGGAATAGTAATGATTCACAGTCACGTCAGAGGCGCCGTGTGCGTCTCTATCTTTACATTCAGCTAAAGACGCAGGAGAACAATCGATACGGCCGCCTTCTGCAGCACCCCCGAGTCTGTATGGTATCCCAGAAAAGGTCCGTCAACAAACACCCGTGAACCAGCCGCTGACCCGTCTTTACACACCCAAGGCGAGCCGCTGATCCCGCTGGAAGCCCAGAGACGCTGCGGCGAGGAGCGCAGAAGCCTCCGATGATTGATAGCCGTTTGTTTTGCCTGCTTAATACAACATAAACTCTCCGGCGATTCATCACCGGAGTGAGGCGCCTCTGCAAAGCCTCACTAAAAATAATTCATTTTCTGGAAGCGACGAGCCGGGCGCTAATGTTTAAATATTCATGTGGGTCCGGTCTAAATGATGTGGCCATTGGCACGCGGTTAGAGCACACTCGGCGTGGAGGAGAGGAAATGTCAAGCTGTGAATAAATGAAAGCGGTGAAGCTGTATATTACTCTGCCATTATGAATTTACCATAGTTGCCATTTTGTGCGGCCGCTTCAAATAGATCTGCTTTTTAATCAATACGGTCCAGTATGGATCCAGCGCACCGGCACGGTGGTGATAATAATCCAAGCGTGTTCTCCCTCCGCTTTTCCTATTATTCCTCTAATTTCAGTCTCGCGAACACCAACACCATTTCCATTGCGCCGGATGAAACGGACAATCAAACAGACTCGACTTGACTCTCTTCAAAGATGGCGAGCGTCTCTCTGGCGACTCGGGGATCAATAGAGCTCGTTTCTCCGCAGCCGTTACGTTTGATTTGAATCGACCGGCGTATTAATCAACTGTATTCCTTTCCTAGCTCTTTCCGTAGCACGGCAAGGCGATTGTATCACGACTGCATTGGTAATTGTTCCGGGTTAGCTTCAGTCATGATATCAGTAACCAGAGTGGAGAGAAAAGGGAGAGACGCAATAGAACCTACTGGGGGTTGAGTGTCCATTAGGGGGACTCAAATGGAGGGCATAATGTCAGCAGTGTACAATGTGCATCATTTGGAAGGAATGGGGAATGTTTAAATGGCCCCATATTGACAGACACACTCCAACAGTATTCATTTTTATAACACACACACACACACACATATATATATATATATACGTACACACACACAGAGGCACTGAAACGCACACACAGGCACACGCACACACATTTCTCCCTGCAGTCTGACTAATGAGGCCTAGGGCTGGAGATGGTTCCATCAAGGAACTCTCTCCCTCTCTCTCTATCTTTCCCCCTCTCCCCCTCTCTCTCTCTCTCTGCCTCTCTCTCCCTCTCTCCCAACATGCACCTGATTGATAGCAGTGATTTGACTGAGAAAAGGGAAATGGGAAATTGAAAAATGGTGGTAGAAGATTGGAAACAACGTGCTGATTATAAACTCCACGCTGAAACAAAAGGCCTTCCCTCCCGCCTTTTCTCTTAGCGCCGAGGTAGCAGGTGTGTTTCTGACAGGTGCCTGATTGAGGCGCACAAAAGACATTACAACTGCAAACAAATGGACGTGTTTAGCGTCCCTGGATGCAGTTAACGTTTTGGGCTGATAGATGTGATTATGAGTATATGAGCAGAGGCAGCGAGAGAATGGGCCCAGGTGTTAGCGAGAGAGAGAGGGAGAGAGAGAGAGAGAGGAAGAGAGAGAGAGGGGAGGAAAAAAAAAGCTCCAAAGCCGTGTTATTGTTGTGATGATGATAATCCATCTATACAATTAATGATATGTCATCGCCAAGGTCATCAGCGGCAGCGGCTGTGTTTAATACGTCTAATATTGTAATTGAGCCTCTCTGCTGGAGACGGATACACAGGAGTTTTAGGACCACACAGATTTATCATCACAAGGGGGAAAGGAAAAAAAAAAAAAAAAAACAGCCTTGTGTTAATCCTTTTTCCTCCGCGATAAAAAATTAGATTTACATTTACTCATTAACAAAAAAAATGCTCATTTGCCTCCGTCGCTGTCGTCATTTATTTCTGTATTTGTTTGGAGTGGAAATAATGGGATTTTAAGGTTTTCGCCAGCGTAAAAATGGCTGCTGCCGCCTTGTGTGAAGGCTTTGTGTTTTTTCCCATAAATGAGGGAGCATCTTGGCTGCGGCCCCAGCGGTTTAATATTCTCTGAGAGCTTCCAGACAGTGAGTGGTGCTGCAGCAGCTGTCTCTTGACCCTTCCGGACCCCCACTTACCCCTCTGACCACCTCCTTTCCACTGGGCAGACTGTGGCGATGACAAGCCTGTCAGAAGCGTCTCCTAATGTCCTAATTACCTCTCTCTTTCTCCAGCTCTCTCTCTCTCACACACACACATAGATACACACACGCGCACACACACACACACACACAAATGCAGATGTACATGGTGACTAAGCAGATCGGCCGGCAGACATGGCTGCTTTTTGGAATCGTTGCTGTGGTGAGTTTCCCTCTGTAGTGTCTTTCGGAATAGCCTGATCATTCTTCAAGTCTCTTTTTGAGGCTCTGCGTTGGAGGTGGGGTGGAGTGGGGAATAAAAAATAAGTTCTGAGCGCGTTCTTCATCTTGGATTGGAATCAGATCTTCAGTTTCTAGTCTCCTCGCGGTAACAAACAACACTCTTCCACGCCGCAACTTTTCTTTTCAACAACAGAGGGCCCGAGCTGAGGAAGAGGGAGAGGAGGCACCAGCGTGCTCGATCCCCTCTGAGGAGCAACACACAACGCGGTGACACTGAAACAGACAAAGTGAATAAGATGTGATGTGTCACACTGCCAGAGGTTACGCTTTGCTACGGCTTTAAGAAGGGAATCTCTCTTTCTCACTCTCTCCCTGTCTAAGTCTCACTCTCTCTCTCTCCCTCTCTCTCTCTCTTGCCGCCTGGGTTCGGGGGTGAGCGGCACACTGCACTGCACGCTGCTGCACTTAAGTCCATGCTCAGTCAACCAGGCTTGTTAACATAACAGAGCGGATGATTGTGCCTACCAGGGGAAGAAATCATTGCACCTCCCAGCAAAACGCAGTTGGTTGGTGATTTATAGACCTTTAAAGTTATTCCATTTGTCACAATCAGCATGACTTAATAGCGCGTTACATTATTGCGCCTCCTGACTCTTGGATTACGTTGATCTGAGACATCCTGCCTTTGCACCCAGTGGAGAATTCCGCCGTTTCATTATGTCGGAACAGATGCGTCGGGTTGATGTTAAGTAACCGGCGTTTTGTTTTCTTCCCCCGCCTTTTTATTCTACATTTTGATGCCGCCTATGTGTGTAACAGAGCGAGCTGGTGTCTGACACGCGAGGCGTCTCGGCGTCTCGAGTAGTCGGGTACATGTAAGCGCTTCCCTTTTTTCTTGACATGACTGCGAACACTACCTGAGCCTCGCCGACTTGTCATTAAAGCAGCCGACTGCCGTTTCGGAGCCTCTTTTTCCTTTTTTTTTGAAGCGTCAAAGACATTTTCATGTGTCTCTGAGTGACAAGACCCAGCCACTAATACTCGAGAGATTGCACTCCTTGTTTTGTTTTCAAAGTTTTCAAAAGACATCACTCATCCCGTGCCGCGAAACGTCTTAATTTCAAGTCTGGCGTTCGGCGACATGCGGCGAGAGCCTCCATTGTTGTGTGTGTGTGCGATTGTGTTGGAGATGCCCACAGCGATTTACAGGGAGGAAACCAGGGCAAACGCATTCAATATATCCGCCTTTTGTATGCTGAGGATTATCCCATTAATCTCCCCAAAAGCTGTTTTCAGGTACACGTGTCCTCTCAGGTTTGATGACAATAACATCCAGGTCATAGATTGGCAATTTACATCGCGTATCCCGTCAATAGCGAGCAATTATCCACCTCTGCAGGGATACGCGCAAAAATCGCCTTTTTACCGCATTGTTTTATCGAGAAGACGCCGGCGCTCTGCATCTGCGCTAAGCCTCACCTGATTAATATGTTTCAGGTTGGGCCCCGGGGAGGAATTAATCTGAATATTCCCAGCGGCGTTAACAAGTGAGCGTTTCTTTCCCTGATATCTGGCTGACAGGTTTGGTGTGGATTAAGCCGCGTACCTGAGCGCCGATAGCAAAAGAAGCAGGTCAACTGTGCAAATAAAACGCAGCCAATTACCGGCGTAAATAATGCACAAATCTGCAGTTTTTCACCGAATAACATGAAGAGCGGTAAGAGGCTTTGTGAATTCAGGGTTATTACAATAAAAGCATCCAAGCGTGGTTGTCATATGCAAAGTGCCTTTATGTACAGGATCATACTTATCATTTACAGGAAGACAGAAGATTTTGAATATCTTATGCTGCAAATGAGCATTAAAGCCTTCACCACGGTTTCCGTCAGTGGACTTATGAAACCATTATTTTATTTTATTTTATTTTTGGAAAGTCACACTGCCACCGCCACCGCCTGTGTTTACCGCGTCCACTCTGCAGGAGCTCGCTTTTCCTCCCCATTTCCTCCAAGAGAAAAGTTTGATGCCCACCTCTGATCCTTCTAATTAAATGAAAACACAGTGGGCTACACGCAGCAAGACAGCCCGGCTCCACACGCCACACCATGGCACACACATAAAAACACACACATGCGCGCAATTTGACACTGACTCACACGCGAAGAAGGTGTGCCAATGCGTGTGTGCGAGTGAGTTTGAGTGTGAGCGTGAGTGATCCTACTCTGCTATGTCCTCCTATGCGGCGCGATCACACGTTAGGCTGACATGCAACATGAGCGCGGCTCACGAGCATAAATAAGGGAGGGAATGTTTTACCTGAAAGGAGAGAACATTAATTCAAAGACATCACGCCGGCACGGAGAGGAAAATGTTGCCTCATTAGTGTTACCCCACTGCTTTTAGCGAGCAGCACCAAGAGAGGCAGTCGGGGGAGCACGGCAGAGAGCGAGCCGTGTGCCGCCGCTGCTACGTCGACATCAGTCTCCCGAGATCTCAGTTTGCCTCGCCGACTCAAAAATAGTGCCGATTATAATGGATTCATTTTGGGTGACAATGGGTTGATCACGGATGCAAGTGTCTGAATACCAAAGCACTTAGAGCCCTCGGTTATTATAGAAAACATAATGCAGCAGGAGAACGTGACATCTCAGAGCGGAAACGTAGCGGCGCCACTGCTCCACTTTCGCCACGGCGGGAACAATGCCACTTAACTCTGTGGAACTAAGAGGTGCGGATGAAAAGGAGAGCAGGCGAGGAGACAAGGACAGGCCTTATTTGGAGGACGCTTTGGCCCTGCCCGTACTCCTCTCTTCCCCTCCCCCCTCCGCTTGATTGACAGATCGGGTGCTTTGGCTGCCGCCGCGCGCCGCTGCCGCCGCATGCGTTTCCCCCCAGAAATCTGTCTATCAGCACTGTCTAAGCAGAGCGACAGCCATGACATCTAATCACAGGCGAGCTGGCACCTCATAACTTCTACCTAATGCGCCGCAGCTACCGGGGGAGACAAGGGGGAGCCCGGCAGACGCGCCACTGCCGCCGCCACCACGCTATTTATAGCCCCTTCACAGGCCACCAGCAGGAAGTGGATCACGGCGAGGGGTTAGAGGAGGTGTCACTCTTTCGCCACTTTATCACAAGTCTCTGTTTGGATTTAGGCCTTTGTTGACAAGATTTAACACCGTGGCGCCCCTCTGTCAGTCAGTTGCGTCGCCTTTCTGGGTTATCCTGTGCTATTCCTGACAAAGTAATGAGAACAGATATAGTACGTTTACAAGGTGATAATGAGTAATTTACATAATGTTGCTACAACATTATAATTACCTGGCAATTAAAGCGGCTCAAATGCCTCATTACGGGCTGTCCTGGGGGCTGGTTGGACTGGGACACACGGTGTGCTCGTTCAAGCTTGAGTTTAAATCTGGCGATCAACCTGTACAACACCGGGTCCCTCCTCGGCCAGATCGCACGCAGCTTGAAGCGGAATTGCCACACAAATGATAGCGAGAAGCCTCATTATCTTGAATAATCACGTCGCGGAAGCGTTGCGTTGGGAGACTGGAAGTTTTCAGGTTGAGTTAAGCTGCAGCTCACTTGCCGATACGAGGCACCTGGACAATGTTCCAAATTTGTTTCCCATCTTGTGTGATTTGTCACTTGTACTTTTTTTTTTGTCCAGGGGGAATTGCTGACACATTGAAAATGCACAAAGAAGCATAACAAGGACGTGTCATACCTTACACCCTTATTACGCCGGCAATGACAAGCGAGACAACCAGTCACTTCGACACACACCAGGCACTGCAGCTCACATTGCTCACAGCCAGACTGAGGAAGCAGTGAGTCTGTGTGAAACGTCAATAAAATAAAAGCGTGTGAAATATAAGAATTTAGGCAGAGAGCGAGGGCAGACGGGCGGGCGGGCGGGCGAGCAGTTGGGCAGGCGGGCGAGCAAGCGGGCGGGCAGCAGAGGTGGGAGGGATTTGTTTATGAACGGCAGACAATGAATGATGGAAGCTCTCCCAGGGGTGTGGGCCTGGAGCGCTGCTGTAGGGACTTGGGAACGTGCCAGTCTCCCCGTGCCCCTTCGAGATGCCAGTTTTGGGGTGGGCACCGTTCCGATTGGGTGCTCTCTTCTCCAGGATACACCGAACGTCCCAGGGGAAGCGTCTCCAGGCTGCGGCTGCTCTCCGGCACCAGGCTGTATGGAATCTCAATCAGGGGGACGAGGGGAGTGGCAGAAACAAAGTCCACACACACACACGTCCCCCTGTGTTCCTCCATATTAATGTGGCGCTCTGGGAAGGAACGGATAGAGCGACAATGGCGCTTCATTAAATCGCGATTGTACGCACCTTTGGAAAAATAAAACGGTTGGAATGTCAAACCTTGTTGTTCCGGGGCCTTTTGTGTTTTTCATAATTGTCGGAAAATTACACCAATAGCACATGAAGGTTGGATTTAATGAATTTCACTATGGCAAGATATTATAAATACTCATTTACCCTGACAAATGTGAAATAATTGTTGGCTACAAGTGGAAAAATGTCCCTTTCTTGCCTTCTCGCCACTCACAACCTGTCTGTTCTTCTTCTTCTCTCCTCTCATCGCCGCCCGTGCTGCAACAGGAGCTGCTGAAACCGTGACAGGTACACTTTCTCTTTGCTACCTGCTGTTCATTTTGGATCTGTCTGCATTCATCTGTGTCTGTTGATTGTCTGTCCGTCCCAGCTTGTTCATCTGTGCATATTTACATGAATGGCCCTGCTTGTTTTTGGGGGGAGTTTGGTTTTTTGTTCCGCCATGTGTGAGGGTATAAAAAAAGAAGGAAAACAATAGAGGAAGAACATTTGCTTTTCTGGTGGAATAGCCTTATTTTCTCCTGCCATGTTTGAGGCTCATTATTCAAACGGGTACACGGAGACGCTAAAGCGAGCTTGTCTTTGATAAAATAAAAAAGATGGTCAAATTAATGGGCACAAATTCTTTTGAAATCTTCCCAGGCAGAAATGGGTCCGCTCGGCTAATTATACCCTAAGACATAAGCCTGTTACTTTGCGAGCCATCTTTAAAACAGCATTTCATCATGTGGATCAGGGTTTAATGACTGAGCGGCAGCATCAGAGGAGCGCGTGGAGAAACTTTTATTGTTAATGACCGGCTGTGGTCCTGGTTGTTCCTTGAAAGGACACGGCCCCTGCAGACAGCGGTGAGTCGGGGGGAGGGAGGGGGAGTCAGGGGGGAGGAGGAGGCTGCTGCTTTCTCCTGCACCTTTTATGTCTTTGATGTGAAAACACAGAGAGGAAAGTTCAAAGCGGGAGAGGTTGATTCAAAAGGTGCCCGCTTCTGAACTCCTGATGGCAGAGACGGCTGCCACTAATATTTCCTGATTTCGTCAACTTTTTCTCAAAAATTGGTCGGGTGGGAGGAGGGGGGAGTGGTGGAGGTGGTGGGGTGGTTGGTTGGTTGGTCGGCCAGCGCTGTTTTGCATTTTGAGTACGCCTGATGAGCCGAGTCTCCACGCCAGACAGTCGGCGCCAGATTGTACATCCCCTCAGAGAGTGCACAGACTTTAGAAGGTCTGTATTTCCCTCTGACTGTTTCATTCAGTATGTTGTGATGCAGGGAACAGGAGGGCAGCCATGTGTAGAGATACAAGCACTTTACTCTCCCAGACAGCTGCTGGAATGAGTGTGAATTTATCAGCCAGTCATCTGTGCCATGCCTCTGCCCACTCCCCCTCCATCCCCACCCACCTCCCAGAATTAATGACTGCCTTTCCTCATTTGCACCCAATCACCACCAGGATGCCGAGGCAATTGAAAATGTTTACTCCAATTGCGAAAACCCTCCATGTTCCGCAAAGTGGCCTGTTTTCACTTTGATGGGATTGCTAATCACAGCAACGTTATTTATGTGTGTTTTGAATTGGAGATGAGCCTGGGCTTGGATATTGGAGGAGGACCAACCTTGCTTGGGGCTGCTAAACCTTATGGAGAATTTATCTGTTGCCTTCCCTTTTCTCTCAGTCCAACAGATTGGGAGCAGCGTAACCTTGCTTTGAGGATGCGCTCTGTTGCTGTTTTGATTGCCAAATATATTACTTTAACAGCGTGGAAATAAAACAGACATCAAATCACTTTTGCCTCATTGTCTGCGGTGTGCAGAGCTTCCACTTCCTCAATAACATAAAGCAAAAAACTCACACGCACAGATTATTTTGATTGGATGTCCATGATTCAGCAATCCCTTCTTATTATGATCATGACTTTGAGATGGAAATCACCTTGCTTATCCTGAAAGCGATGTACAGTTTTACATACTCTATCTTCACCACCGTCTGCTCGGCGTTTGCACTCGCGTCTGTTGGGTTTGTGTATTTGTCTATTAAGGGACGACATCGCTTAAGTCACAGCAGAGAGAAACGATCCGCCGGCTTTGAGATCCCGATTCAGGCAGAACCAGGATGTTTCAAATGATTTCTTAAAATCGGGGTGATTTAATTTTTTGATATCTTAGTGAGTTATTTAGTTTTTCAAAAATAATAATGAAAACAAGAATGAAACATGAATGGGGGCAAATGGTCCAGACTTTTTTTTATTAACTACTATTTATGAGAAATGAACCTATTATTATTATTATTATTATTATTATTATTATTATTACTATCTCTTTAAGCCAGCATATTATAAGAAGTCTTATTTTGCCTGGACTCGTTCTGAGTGCCATCGTAGTTCATTAATTCATTCACAGTTAACCACAATTACTCTCAACTTCTCTCTTAAAACTTATCACACTGTAAGTCTCTTTTTTTAAATTAGTCCCTCTCATTAAGTCCACGGTGATTAACCATTAGTAGATATGAAATCCATTATAAAAATAAAAAAAGAGCTCCGGGTTTAACTCTGAAAGGAGTGTGTGTTAGCCGGGACGTAACCTGTTACTTTCCCTCTGTGTGTGTGTGTGTGTGTGTGTTATGGAGCTGGAGAATGAAATGGGTAGTTTGTTGCATCAGGCGGGTCTGGGGAGATTTTCACCGCAGGAGGTTAATTTCTTATTACTCACCGCAGTCGTACAGTTCCCTTTTGAATCAGGTTAGTTTGGCTGTCTATTCCCATTATCACTATCTGAAAATGCAGGTGTTCCCCCTCCCCTTCCCCACAACACACACACACACACCCCCGACTTTGTAAATGTCAGAATGCAATAGAGGTATCTGACAACTCGGGCATGCAAATGTGCTTTTCATGTTTCCTCCGGGCTGTGGCTGAGAGTGTCGCTCCTCCTGCCGGCGTGAATCTGAGGCATTTAAAAGCATCACCCCCCCCCCCTCTCTCTCTCCCCTTATGCTTTTTTGTCTCCTGCCAGATAAATATAGCACAAGGTGACTTTTGATTCTCTCCCTCCTTCACTTGGAAGATGGGAAACAAAGCCAGCCCCGGGTTTTTGTTTTTTTGTTTGTTTTTTTTTCTTTTGCCGTGTGAGGTGATGTCGCCCGAGTTGCTGTGACAAGGGCCGGGGTCTGTCTGTGTCAACAGCGCCAGCGTACGGAGGGTGACTCAGATGATTACGGTGGTTTTATTCCAAGAGATACAGAACAGAAACCACTGAGCACACATTGGTCACATGGAAGCTCAGATGGAGGGCTCTGATAAAGCTTAGCCATAAACAGCATCCCGGCCCGCTCAGCTCTATCTGTCTGTGTGTGTGTGTGTGTGTGTGTGTGCGCGCGACTCCCCCCTCTCTCTTCCCGCTCTGATCCACCTCGCCCGTATCTACTATCGCACTCGCCACTTTTCTTACACTATTTCTTTGTCTTCCCAGCCTCCCCTCTCCCTACCTTCGTGGGCAGCAGAGCTTACAGCCCATCTGGCACTGACTCACTGGGCCCACTCTGAGCTGGGGGAGATCAATAGTGACAAACAATTGCACATGGCTCTTATATTGAAAGGATTAGACATGGCTGCAAACAGACAATCTACGGGGCCTATTCACGTAGCTTTACACCACTTGTGTTGACATGCTGCCTGTTGTATGAAATATAAATATTTGCAGTATTTACTCAGATAAAAATCCTATTTGAGTGTTCAGTTTTTCATCTGTGCTCGTCTGCGCATCTGTCAAGTTGAAGGTCAGAACCTGGTGACCGATAATGTGTCCGTGATTGAGGGAGAAACAGCCACCATCAGCTGCAGGGTGAAGAACAACGACGACTCGGTCATCCAGCTACTCAACCCCAACAGACAGACCATCTACTTCAAAGACGTCAGACGTGAGTGCCGCCTATTTACATTTCAATGGATGAAAAAGGGAAAATAGACTGTTTGATTGATTTGTGTTTGTTTACATTTAAGTCTATGCCTGGATTGTAGAGAAGCATCCTCCCTCTCTCTCTTTCTCTCTCTCTTTCTCTCTCCCCCTCTCTGAAATTGATACAATCCATGATTGGATACATTACGAACTCAAAAAGATACATTTTGAAGCAACTGATGACACCATAAGATGCAGTGTTGTCCCTCACTGTGAGAGGATGTGGTGGGATATGACATAGTGGATGCGACTCAACAGCATGTGAGGCAGAGTGTGCCGGTGAGAGTTCACTTCTAATTTACTTCAACTTAATGTCACCAACAGGATTCAGCCATTCTTTGCACACAGTCAAATGTTTTGTTGTCCTAACTCCTGACACTGGGAGCACAGCCGTATTTAATTGATATGCTGCAATTTTAACTTTTTTTTTCTGGAGGAAAATGAACCGGTCCACATGTTCGGGGCGAGCACGCTGAGCTGCACTGTAATTATATCACCGGCTGTGCTAAACACCCTTACCGCGTGCGGCTCGGAAATGTCTGTCTCCATCTCCCAAGTTATGCCTGTGTGTGTGTGTGTGTGTGTGTGTGTGTGTGTGTGTGTGTGTGTGTGTGTGTGTGTGTGTGTGTGTGTGTGTGGGTATGTGTGAGAGAGAGCTCAAGCTGCGGGTGTGCGAAAGGAAGAAAACAAAAACAAGACGGAAAATGCAAGTCAAAATCTCACTTTAGCGATTCAAATATGGCGGAAAGGATTCAATCACGATTACGTTATCGTGAACATTTATACCATATATGGCGCGAGTTGGCACATCTCCAGCCGTCCTTTGCTTTATTGACGCTCACGGGGAAATTCAGCCTCTGCATTTGACCTTACCACAACCATCAGGAGCAGCGGCCTAGACACCCAGCGCAAGAGCCCGGAGGCAGGAGTCTCCAAGTCTGCAGCTCAGCGCCTTGGACAAAATGCGGGAACATACATGTTTTAAATGGTAAAGTAGAAGGAGGAAAGCCAGGGTGACACCAGCAGCACCCACAGCACCAGGAAAAGCAACCCGGAGTGTACAACCAAAACAATCCAATCTAAGTGTCCCTGAGTTGGTGAAGCTCATCTTCCTGGTTCAAATTTAATATACTTAAGTTTCCATGTGCACTGACATAGTTTTACAGCACAACAACAAGAATCCAAACCACGAACTTGGGTGTTTTGCTGTCACTCACAAATAAGTGGTTCAGATAATTGGGCTAAACCGAAGATTGCCTTCAAACTTTAAAAACCTGTCTGGTTTTCTGATCCTGCGCCGTGTCAAGAAAGTCACTCGTTTTCATTTATTATTATTTAAAGAATTCCATTTTAACTCAATTTTTTTTCTCATTTAACCGTGACCAAAGCCGTTTCCACACTCCGAGTTTACTATTTCTAAATTGTCTAATCTGGCTAACCCCAACTTTTAAACCCGAGGTAGTTTTATTTGCCTAAACTCACCCCGACCTTTCACAAGACGAGCGTGAAAATGACATGGTTGTCATCACTCCGCCGGATCCAGATTGCGTTTGCAGAGTGTACTGACACAGAATGGTGAAACCGCTCGCGTAAGACTTAGTTTGAATTTCAGACAGATTGTGTTGCACAAACAAAACATTGTCTTGTCTCGGTGTCACATTTCAGGGCACCCTGCGCTAAAGAAAGCTCTGGTTTTGACACCGGGGATCAGATATGAGCAGGAGATCAGATACAGCTTTCAGGGATGTCTTTGGGTTAGATTGTCTCTGTAAACAGAAATCTGGCTGCCCTTGAATCTTTCGCTCTTTTCCATAAATCATTAAATTCAAACAGAGTCAAGATTAATAGGAGATAACACGCTGCTGCACCGTAATGGGACTAGTTTTGCGTCCTTGTCAACACTTGATTTTACGATAATCTCGTAGATTAAGACATTGAGCGTCATAATTATACAGGAGCATATGGGCGACTCCTGGTTTAGAACAGAACCCTCGCCTCTGCTTTGTACGCGTTTCGCTCTGGGATCCGAGCCAAGATTCAAGGTGAGCAAAAACACCCCTCGTAGCTTCAGACTGTGTTGCTTCCTGACTGTTATTTCACAAGTCGAGGTAGCGAGACGCGTGTTCCATTTTCTAGCCTTTGCGAAGAGCATCAGGGGAGTTTAAGTACACAGCTTTGTCATATTTGTTCAAAATACCCAAAGCTGCCTGTGACTATGGCAGGAGAAATGGATTGATAGGCGACGTGGTGTCCTACATCTTAAACACTTTTCATCTGGCACATATTTTACTGCATTTAATTTTAAGTCTTTGCAGGGCAGGGCAGGGCAGGGCAGGGAAAAAAAACAGTGTTTCGACAACGCTAAGAAAACATTTTCCTCTTTTTCCTTTATTGAGCCACTCCACATGGGTGCACAAACATGTCATTCCCTCCGCCTCAGTCAATGCAGTCGCATTGTCAGCCACAAAACACAACAGGTCTTGTTTATCGGCAATTAGATCTGAATTTATCTTAGATTTTTTTGACAGGCAGCTAAAGTATTATTGGACCGCCGCTGCGTGTTTGTGTTCCAGTAATGGGGTCTTGTGAACCCCATGGCAGCGCTATTCTAGGCTCCGTTCCTAAAGGACTGCTGGTTCTGTGGGGACCCCCCTCAGCCAGTGGCATTGTTAGCTGTCAACGGAGCCGCTCTACACAGTGGCAGATCTTTGTATACAAGGAGGTAAACAGCGGCGACATAGAGACGCACCAGGAGCTACAAGAACAGCGGCAGACACAGGCGCAGGCACAGGAAACGCAACACACAAACAGAAAAATGATAACAGCCTCGCCGGCGAAGGTCTCAGCTGGTCAGACAACAAACAAATCCATACTGGAACAAATAAATTATGAATTATGTCACAGGTAGGTAGAGCGACTTTAGCCGGGAGGAAGTATTTGCTCGATTAAATGAGCGGCACTCAGTAATTTTCTTAGAGGAGCCACTTAAGAGCCACAGACATTGTAAATATTACTGATTAATTTCAAGGCGTTCAGCCAGTGTTTGTGCAATAACACACAGCAGTTGGAGCGCCGAGTGTGTGCGTGAGTGTGTTTTCATTTCCTATTCACTTCAGTTGTAACTTGTACGTATTTTATTTACCAATGATTTTTATTTAAACCTGGACTTATCTTGTGGTTTGCTAATTAACAAAGCGGCAGTGAGAATATATATGCAATCTTTAATGTTATCAGATGATGAAATGAAAATGCTTAAGTACAGCAGCTTTGTGTCATCTGCTATTCTGGCACTGCCCTGAACGTGTCGCAAACATTATCCTTTTAATTAATGCCTAACAAATGCAAACAATAATGCAATTGCATTTTACCTGATAAGAAATGAAAGTACTTCAGTAGTGTGTGTCAACTTAATAAAGTAAACAAGCCAAAAGAATAATCAACAAAAATGCAAAATAGACATAACCAATTTTATGATTCCAGAAATTATGCACATGGCTGATTGCATTAACTAACAAAGAAGAAAACAGGAAGTGCTTCGGATGCGACCTCGTGCTGATCAAACAGGCGTCCAACCGACACATTGGACCGAACCAATGTTTTCAGGGGGAGATAGAGCTCGCGGATCGGAAAGTTTAGCTGTTTCAATGAACGTTGAATGATTTGTGGGTTTGTTATTTTCACTATGAATACATCACGTTGCTCTTATTCACCTAAAGAAGGCACCAAGTTTACAAATACATCCTTCAAAATCACTGAATGAGATTCTGCTTTCATACACAGCTATATACTGTATTATTCACTTTCATATATACAGTTTATACCTCAATTCACCTCTGCAATGTTCTTTTATTCTGTTTCTATGTCTATTTTGACCATGTTCAGGAAGGGAAATCAGTTTACGCCACGGCTGTTCATCAGTATCAACATAATTAATGTCCATTAAAGTGAAAACACCCATGTTCCATTTTTATTGTGTTGCCATGACTTCAGCAGATCTGGAGCAGCAAAGCAAAGACACGCACGTGGATAATGTGTAAAGCTTAGAGTTTACATAACACACACGTCAGTGAAAGGAGGTGGGACTATATACGTGCTGATGTCGTTTCACACCATTCACCCAGACGTCTGACTTTGTGCGTCACCAACATCCGCCGTCTGTGTCGCCTGTGGGGAAGATCCTCGCCAACCCTCTTTCGATCTTTGCACAACCTACAGAATCTTATGCAAGCACCCGTGCACTCTCTCTCTCCCACCATTTCTGTTTTTCCTTCAGAAAAAGAAGGGCTTTCCTTCCCTAGCAGGTGCTTTGACTCTTAAAGTGCATCAGTGTCATCGTTGCTCTTTGAGGAGAGACTTCCAAAGAGCTCTCAAATTATAAGACAGCATTAGGGATGAGGTTTCATGTTGATGCTGCCCCGAGACCTTGGATAATGATCATGATGCCGACTATGAAGCCTGACAGGAATAACTAACTTGCCGTGCTTTAAACAGGGGCTGAATAGACTTCGTTAGCTCAACAGATGCAAAGAGGACTTGATAAAGGAGGCAGGTTGGAACATCAAAAAGCCTCTCAATCAAATCGAGCAAGGGTGTGTATGTAAAATAGTGCTTTAGGGATGAGGGGCTGACCCAAATGAAAGGCAAAGTGAAAAGTTTGAGGGGCGGCTAACCTAGTTTGACTACATTAAAAGAATATTCCCCCAGTCTACACAGGCATTAGTATACAGATTTCTAGCTACTTTGATTCAGGGTTTTTCATGGCATGGCGCCCTTTCTACCTCCACACCGTGATTTAATTCATTATGTATGTTTGAATGCTTCCCCCCTTATTCTGGAATATGTGAGGTTTTTTGACGCATCCATCCATGGCAACAGCCGCCCATTTAAAGACTTCCAGCTTGTTAGGAGTCCTCATGAGCACTCTTCACACTCTGTCTTTGTGAGTGCTCTGCGGACTGTAAAGCTGCTTTATAAATCAACTTGTGAGAATCATCTTTGAGGCTCACTTTTCCTTTACTCAATTAAGGAGAAAGCCCCCGCAAAAAGGGCAGCACTCTCTCTCTCTCTCTCCCTCTCTCTCCGTCTTGCTCTCGTTTCGCCATCTTCCACTCTGCCTCTTCCATCCTTTCCCCCCTTTTCTCATCCCTCTGCCGTCGCTCACTCAAAAATGTCTCACGTCTGTGTCCCCGCACGCTGTCTCCGTCTCCCATGTATCCCCACAGCTCTGAAAGACAGCCGGTTCCAGCTGGTGAATTTCTCTGACAACGAACTGCGGGTGTCTCTGTCCAATGTGTCACTCTCCGACGAGGGACGCTATGTGTGCCAGGTCTACACAGATCCTCCTCAGGAAGCCTACGCAGACATCACTGTCTTGGGTATGTGTGATAGTGCGTGTGCGGACGCGTGAAGACACACACACACACACACACACACGAATGCATTCACACCCCACTCCACCACACACACACACACACTTCCATTGTGTTTCACCCGTTATAGATGGTGAATATGAAATAATAATAATCTTTGATCCTGTTATCTTTTGCAACTGAAACAAAATGTCAGCCAATTAGGCTCTCGCAGTGCTCAACAGCATAACGAAAAGGAGCAGATGCTGAAGCTGATGGTTCAGACCGTGTTGGTTTTGGCAGCTGTGTTGACTCTGTGAATCCTGGTGAATGTTGACTTGGCTGCTCCAAACGATTCCCTATTGAGAGTCAGCTGTGCCACACTTTGATGCTTTGGAGTGAAATTACTCTAGTTAAGCTTTATTATACATGCAGACATCCTGGGGGATTGAAAGGAATTAAAAGCACTTTAAAGTAATTACTCTGGTTGTACAATTGAAACTTAGCTGCTGAATTTGTGAACCAGGTTTTCGCGCTGGAGAGTCCTTGAAATAAATATCCCGCTGAGTTGTGTCGCTTGGAGTGTGTGCGGAGTTTACCAAGTTGCCGATACGGGCAACTCCGGGCTGGGGCCAATGGTCAGCGGAGACACCCACAGATTGTTGATAACGTAAGAGGTGTCGCTTTCAAACTGTAGACGCTTTGGTGGGTGCAAAGACAAATCACGCTTGGGTTCATTCCCCCCCTGCTGGTAGACTTTGTTTTAAGCAGGAGTGACCCAGCAACCACTCGCAAAGTGTAACACACATCTAAGCAAAGGAGATCTGACTCAACTGCAAGGCCACCTATTGATCCATTGATTGATCCGGCACCTTTGGTTACACAGAGTGAACATATCAACACAAAGAACAAGCCTTCGTACCACATAACACACGCTCCAGTCTGCCATTCAGACATCATGTGACACACTGGTTTGGCTGTCCAGATGCTGTCTTTGAGTCAAATTGTAGCTGTTTTGTTTCCTTTGGCCCAAATTATGACTGTGAACACGCACACGTACAAATTATACCATTCTTCTGTGACATTTATTGCTCCTGGCATAGTAAACTACTTCCTGTTAAGATTTTTCTCGCTCTAACAAAAGGAGCAGAGTGTGTGTTTTTGCATGACTTTTGTTGATATATTTAGAGTCACATGGGATCACTTCTGCATTCTGTGTGAAAACAAACCCAACTGGAGGGGTTAAATGTAGCGTGGTAACAATTCAGTCCCTGCACAAAGCCCAGCAAAACACAGGTCTGAAGCAACGCCCTTGGTGTACATGTACCGCTCTGATGTCTTTGACTCTTGCTTTTGCTGCGGGTCAGTCCCACCAGGCAGCCCAATCATCGAGAGCCGCGAGGATGTGGTCAGCGAGGGGAACGAGACGGAGCTCACCTGCATAGCCATGGGCAGCAAGCCAGCGGCTTCCATCAGATGGATGAAAGGCGAGGAGGAACTGACAGGTCAGTACAATAACAGCCTCCCCCGGTTTGCCTCACATTCTTCAGGCCTGTCCTCTTCCCTCGAACTTCCTGCTCTCCAGAGAGGCTCCCTCTGTGAGGAGAATGAAGTCCTCCTCTAAAACATTCATGCGCGTTGTACTGATTATGTTGACTGATGTGTATGGGAAGTAGCTTGGACGATAGCAGTGTCCGGGCTCATGCGGCTAGAAGTCTCCTCTGCTCGTTTGTTCCGATTCTTTTTCATGTGTGAAATCATCCCTGTGTAATCCTGCGGTTGGAATACAGGCTGGTGTCGAGACCTCACGTCAGTCTTCGTCCGCGCTCTCACACGATCGTTTCATCTCGATTCGCCTGTGTGAATTACAAATCTTGATGTCTTTAATGCATTTCTTGCACGGCGATGGATGGATATGTACGGTTTGCGGGATCCTCTCCATCTTGATTCTAACGGAGCTACTTTAAGGCGCGTATACATTATAAACACGGTTCTGAGCCCATATTTGCACATTTGGTCGCCTCAGGCCCGCTGTAGGCAGGATTGAGGGGTATATAATCTGCTGTGGTGAAAAATCCTTATTACCTCTCAGTTATGATTAGGGGTCATCAATTATTCATCATGTACTTATTGTACAGCATGGAGGGATATTCATTTTAGTCATATCGTATTTACACGGAGTGGATATCTCTGGGCCTGTTGTCAAATTATATATGTATTAGAATGGAGAGGATTCATTTGGCTTGTTGAGACATGAAATATTTAGGCAAGAGTGAATCCGAAGCTAAATGCCATCTGTGCCACCAGTGTTCCCTACAGGAGCCGGAGTCAATTTCAGTTTATGAGTTGTCGAGTCGTTGTGTACGATGGAGAGAGAGGGAGAGAGAGAGAGAGAGGGAGGATGGGACGGTTAGATCAGCGAAATGCCGCCGACATGCCGAATGAGGCTAATCCGTGGTGGCAGCGGCTACATAAAGAGAGCCGGAGAGTCACGTCCTCGCCGTACTCCGGGAAAACACAAATCGCGACTCGTTATGGACGCGCTAAACAATTTATTAGCACATCACACATCACAGTGTCTGATCGGCTGTTTTAAAAGTTTGATTTGTCTTCCATCTATGTGAACGAGAAGACAGATATGACAAGGAGGGGAAACTGTTGGCTAATTTAACACGCCGGAACACACTTTCAAATTGGCCCGATTGGTTTTTTGCGAGCATTTATCATGCTGGCAGGTAGAGGACTGACAGCTTCAGACCTGAGAGAGAGCGGGCGAGCGAGAGAGCGAGAGAGCGAGAGAGAGAGAGAGAGAGAGAGACTCCACGCACAAGGTGGCAAAAACACTTGTTAGCATAAATGACAGCTGCAATATTATTTAAATGAAGTTGAGCCTGGCTCCTCTGCCATGGCTGCTGAAGTGTCGGGGAGGCAGCGGCGCCATCAGACGGCCACATTTAAATGATGTGCTTTGAATTTGTATGTGATCATGTGAGGCTGCGTGTAGTGCAGCGACGACTTAAAGAGCTCTTGGATTGCTGCAGCATCTGACAAGCACAGAGGGGAGGGGTGTGTGTGTGTATGGTGTGGGTCCTACACTTATTTGCCAATGAGATTCGCGAAAAGTTTTCCCCAGTGGCTTTTGGGCTTTACTGTTCTGTTGTGAAATGCAACGCAAAAGCAATGCAACCTTTGCAGCGCGGACGGCCATGGTGGGGACATGGATCGACGTGTTTGCAGCGTTCCGCTTTATTTCATCATCATGCATATACTATACCACAGTTTCGCCATGGGATTTGCATGGAAAGCCAGCAGTACTTAAGTAAACTACCATAATAGCTTGTATATGATGTAATCAGATTGTTTGATCCAAGCCAAAATCTCTCTTGGCAGATCAAAGTCTAATTTCTTAAAAACTCATCCAAATTTCATTTCCATCGATCAGACACTAATTCAACACATCTCATTCAAACATGCTCGCCTAATGGCACAAATACGCCATAATAACGATCTGCCTTCTATGGCTCTGTATTCAATGTTTTTTACAGATGGCAATGAGAGCACCGTGGCAACGCTCTGCCATCAGCGGCCGCTCGGCAGGTTTGCTGGCAGGCGAGCGAGGCCGAGGTTAGAATCTGACTGGGAAAGTGTCACCCTGAGAGCGGGCCATGCTTGATTGCGCAGAGATTGATCAGTGGCTGATGCTCACAAGAGCGTTTGATTTGACATCTCTGCCGCGACACTCCGAGGCACCTCTGCATTCAGATGCCAGTGCTCGCAGCGACCTGATCCTCTGCTGCCGCTTTCCTCATTTGGGATTTGATGAATTTGATAATTGACACGTGTTGGTCAGCCTGTACATTGATGTAATTGTAATCGCAAAGACGTGAATCAGAAATAACAGTTCCTCAGATCTAAATGAATGGAATGAATAAATACGACGATAACAGAAGTAATCATTCATATAATCACATTGAGATGCACTGTTGGCCCGTTTGTGCCTGATTGTGTAATGACACAGCGCGATAATTACTGTTTTTAAGCAAAAAAACATCTACTTCTTTAACTCTCCACTCACGTTGTCGTCAAACTTTGTCTTCCTTTGTTACTTCTCGTTTGTTATTGTTATTACTCGCACCATCATTATCACTTACTTAACGTTCCCCCAGGGATCAATACGCTTTTCAAGCTGCCTGCTCTTACACCACAGCAGGCAGAGCAGTCAAATTTAACGCCCTCAAGCAAGCTGACCACTTTCAGATCCCACCGCTTTGAATTGTACATCGGCGGGTCTTTAGTTGGCGAGCGTGCGCGTTTCGTGGGGTTAATATCCATCAAGAGGTCACACATGTGCGTATTGGTGATCATCGACTGTGGAACAACAGTGTTTTGCCCTCCGTGAGTCCAGTGGGGCTCCCCTGTGACAAGGCTGAAATGGAAGTGTGCTACAGGTCAGAGTGGGGCTGTAATTATTTCCTCACTTCATTAAGTGCGAGTAAACCATCACACTCAGCACTGCAGCTAATGCGATGCCCCTGTGGCATTGTAATGCTCTCTAAATGAATGCCCCTCTGACAGCCTAGGGCCTAGTGGGCAGCAGATTACTGCAGGGTTCGCCCCAACAATGCTCCACACTTAAGCTGCAGAAGCATTCATTATCAAGCTTATATGACCCAGCCGCTCCTCACCACTCCTGTCAGAACTGAAGGCCCGGGGCCCCAGTCTGGATCCCCCGCAGCCTCGTTCGGAGCCCACGCCGCTGAGTCATAAATTAAATGTAAATGCCAACGGATAACCGAGTGCACTTTGACAGGTAACGTGCTCGTATAAGACATTATAACCGCAGCGCGCTCATTACGGTTATTGCAAGACGCCGCGGCTGCAAAGGATTCAAAATCCTGTTTGTCGAGCCGCTCAGTAGTTAACGTTTTATCGTGCTTGATATTGGATCCTAGGTGAGACAACGGTGGAGGAGACGTATGACAGGATGTTCACCGTCAGCAGCCGGGTAAGATTCGCTGTCACCAAAGAGGATGATGGAGTGCCAGTGGACTGCATCATTGACCACCCAGCTGTAAAAGACCTCCTGGCTCAAAGACACTTGGAAGTGCTGTGTGAGTGACCTGAAACTCTACTTTTCCCTAGGCAAGAAGTAGACCGGGTGGACAGTCTGTGTGTATATGTTGGCTCAGTGCATATTCATCCCTAACAGGTCAGGCTGTGCTGTACGCCTTTAGCTGCCTTAGAACGCTAGTTATCGATCACGAAAGTCCAGCTATTCTGAGCTTAACGGCTGCTGGCACGCCGGCCCTCTGGGGTGTCGGTGTCCACAAAGGGGAAAGGGAGGTTTTTTATGCTTCTGGCAGAGGTGTCAGATGATGTTTAGATGTTCTTTAAATGGTGCATTGATTGAGGAGGTAGTAGATGCTCGACTTACACTGTGTTAAACATCAAACAAAGGTTAGAGTACCCTTCTTGTAGTTTGGGGGAGAATATTAATTTTTGCAGGTAGACTACTGTTTTGCCTGACCTTTCAAGGGAAAAAGAGAGACAGAGAAACCTCAACTGGAACCGCTTGACATTTTAGTAATCTTAGGGTAGCGTTGATAAGCGGAAATAAATCATTTTGCTGTAGGTATTGTAGACTGACTGGATGTCTACCGAGCTGGTCAGATAATCACTTTCATTCTCCTCCTCTGCTTTACTCTCGGCTGTTTTTGCGTTACATTTCATTGGTAAGCCCAAGTTTAGCTCAACGCTTTACTCTGAAATACAGCAATAGTTATACTTATAATAATTTATATTTAGTAATGATTTGCTTTGCCCGTAGATGTGAAAGAAACAAGAACGCGCTGGAAAATTTGTGTAATTTTGTTTTGTTTTTTGCCATTTCCAGATAAACCAGAAGTGAAGATCGTGGTGACGTATCCCGAAGGTTTAACCAGAGAGGGCGACAATCTGGATTTGATGTGTGTCGCGGAAGGGAAACCACAGTAAGTATTCGCATGAGTGGACCAATTATTTAAATAGACATAAATTCAGCATATTTTAGATATCATTTGATTAATTCCGTCCATGTATTCTGACAGACTTTGCGACTTTAGGAAAACAAAACACAAAATTATGACTGAGAGAAATGTGCAGGAATCAGGAGCCCCAGAGAGTTATCACTGCGATAAAATAGCTAAAGATAAGGTGTGTGTTTGCGCGTGAGAGTAACAGACATCTGACAAATGTCAAACTTAACTGTACGATCCGACACAGATACCCGTGACATGCTGCGTTGCATGGCCTAGCAGGAATTCAACTCTGTGTTTTGCCTTAATGCCAGTAAAAATCCGGTTATCGTGCTTCTCTTGTAAAACGCTCCTCCACACAGAGGTTTGAGCCTCCATTTTCTGGTTGCGGATCCCTTTTCTGCTAGTCTGAGCACCGCCTTAACCTTTACAGTACATTTCATTGTAGCATTTAAATGTTACCCGTTGTTTGCATTCTGTATAAAGTACATCATTAGACGGCGCCTGCCAATGGCCCTCCTGAGACCATCTCAGTTCTGACCTTTCATTTCAGATTTTGGTATGGATAGACAGCGTCTGAATGATGTGTCTGGTATTTGTCCTCTCCAGTACCCATCAGATCAACTGGCTGAGAGTGGACGAGGATGTGCCGTCTCACGCCGTCGTCTCCGGCTCCAGCCTCTACATCGAGAACCTCAATAAGTCCTACAACGGCACCTACCGATGCGTGGCTTCCAACGCCGTGGGCGAAGCATTCGACGACTACATCCTCTATGTCTATGGTAGGTATTCAGCCCAGCTGGCCCCAACGTTCAGACGCCTACCATCACTCTTTTGCACCAGGAGACAGTCTGTATTACTCATGTAGAAAGGTTTATAGATTTAGCTGCCTACAGTCGCCGTGGTCGTCAGGGGGATTGTATTACACTCATAAGGATTTACTACAGCATTTGGGCAACAAACGGAATCACATTTCAGACGTATATGGACGCGAGCCATTATTGAGAGGAACAGGGAGCTTAAAAACACAGAAGGTGGCTGCAGTTGACAAATCCATGGAGCTTCGAATTTATGCTGAAGATTTGTGCTGCCACTGCGCTATTAATGCACGTTGGAGTCTTAACAATGCACCGTAGAAAACAATGGATAAAGCGACTGTTGACTCTGGGAGTGTTGGCGTCCCTGGAGGCGTGGTTTCTTTATGTTTCTGAAGTGAGAGCCTGTGTTGCAGAGTGAAAGTGGAACACGAGCAAGCGACACTAAATCACACTCAGAAACCGCAGCCTCCGATGCTATACATTACAGTGTCATATAGAGCGGCTAGATGCCCGGGGGGGCCTAAGTAACACCGGAAAACGCCAGACAGGAAACAGGTGGAATGCAGGAATATGTTTCGCAGTGGTACAGTTATTTAAAGCGTACACGTCATGTTGCATCTTATTGCAGTATCGTAAGATATAGAAGTATGTGAATATTGAGAAATTTGGCAAGATTGAACACCATACATTTCAATTCACCAGCCTACACGCATGGTTAAACAAACACACAATGTAGAAGTCTAGTGATCACCTGTTGTAGAGTCCAAATAAAACAGGAACATGGATTTCTGCATATGTGCCCTTTAGAGAGAAATCCTTAGGAGACTATCCACTCTGTTCATTACATGTCGCGGAGGAAATTTGACTTCACATTTCCGGATTGAAGACGGTGCTTTTGCTCCTGTTGATTTATATTGAATCAGTCAGAATTTCGACGTGTCCTTCAGCCGACCCGTAAAGGCCAACAGAGGGACCATGTCTCCCAGGACCCCGCTTCAAATGCCACGGCCGGTTTGTGCCCCTCAGCTTGAACTTGTCTTCAATAAAGCCTCTTCTTCTTCTTCCCCCTATTCTTCTTTCCCTACCTTAGGTCGACTGTCAGTCAGGGTGCGCTGATAGCAATTTTTCTGTCTCCTTTGTTTCTTGTTAACACATCACAATCTACAATAAAAGATTTAATGAGATAATAAAATAAAGCCCCCTGTAACAGAGTGAGGCTGCTGGCAGCGTCTGCGCAGCGCTGCAGTCACACATAATAATAGTAATATGAATAAAAATCTTTAAACGCTTTCGCAAACAAATTGGTGAAAGATGCACCAGGCGACGTGGCTTTGCTCGTCACGTTTCATAAGGCGGAACAGCAGGAGGGAAGTTTGCGAAGCCAGAGAGACTTCATCACATTTTAATCGTGCAAAAGGATGTTCTCAGGCTCCATGTTGTTATGTGTCATGGCTGGCAGAGGTGTTAGAAGGAAGAATAAGCCGTGCAGCAGGTGTAACTATTGTTGGCGAGCTCAGTTTTCGTTCCACGCAGCGTTCGTATCGTGTTGTTTGGTAGGAATGTTGGAGATTTTCAAGTGTCAATTAGTTTCTACTTAGTTTCTTGTTTACTTGGAACATTGAACCTCAATCACTGACAGCACGTGTGAACGAAATTGATCTCATCCTGTGCTCAAGGATGTAGTCATGGCGTGTCTGTGATCCATGTTCATACTGGAAAAGGTTTCAACGTAAGCATGAAATAGTTGTAAACAATACAAGCAGATCTGTTTTGGCCGTTAGAAGTTGTGATTTAAAGTAATGTCACGATAACGCACAGTGGGACACATTGTAGTGAGTCCGTAAGGGAACAGTGTGGCGTGCGCTTTTCGTAAAGAGCAGCTTGTGCCCGGAGATCGCTGTGGAATGGCATGAGATCATTCATCCATTCCTAAACATTTCCCCTCAGGCGAGGTTTTTCAATATTCTCCAAACCAGACAAAGGGGCTTCAGAGAAAACCTTCACGACTGTAGAAATCACGGTGCGTCATAGAATACACAGCTCGCCAAATGCACCACGGAGACTTCAAAGACCATGGAGTTAAACATTATGGCGGCTTTTCGGATTCGTAGGTTGGTTTAGTTCACCACGTTGCATTCTGGCCCTGTGTCTGCCGGCTCTATCTTCCTGGCGGTTCGGTGCCATTCAGTGGGCAGCCCACGCGCTCCCATGCATGCAGCTCGTCATGTGGCCTTGGGCGTCCTGCTCCGCTTGGCACCCAGAGAGACTTTTTCTTTGCTCCTGGTTTTAGGTTAGAGCACCTTAGTGCGGCACATTTGCGTTTCTCAGCAACAAGCAACACGCGTGGTCCAACAGACAGGTTTGTTTCTATTCTATTTCTTCCTGTTCTCTTTGTTTGGCATCCATCCATCATAAACACTCAATTTTAAGTCATTTTTTAAAAACAAAGCCCTAAACTTAGCTGCCTTTAATGGGTTTAGTGACAATCCTGAGTCACTAAACCCACCACTTGAGATCATCAACAAATCCCCCCCCGTATGATCAATCTGGGCGTCATAATAAATGAGTCAGACACGAACTTTACTTATTTGCTTCATAATTCTTCGGGCATGCAAAGCTGTAAGGAACAAAATATGCAAACATTGATGAATGAGGCATATTGTGCGCCTCTTCGTCTTCACGTGGGTCAATCGAGGTGAATCTGTGGGCTTTTCATAGGTAGGTACAGGGAATAACTCTGCATATTAAGAGGAATTTTACACAAGGATCCATGTTAAACAAATGTGACCTTTCAGAAGCAGCAACATATTTTTGTTTGTCTTTCACACCTGTTGATTAAAATATTAACATCTCGTGGCGCTTTGGAGGGCCAAAACTGAGATACATATAGTTGGAATGTGAAAAATGGCTCCGTCTCAAATAAACACTCACACTTAAAGCACACCTGAGCGATTCTGATGATCCCTGCCCTCCTGTGCGTATGTGTGAGGATTGTCAGGCAAATGGATTTGGCAAGCAAACCCCAAAACAAACCAAATGCTCAGTATTCATTTTTGCGGAGCTTCATTAATATACGATTATAAATACTAACTCGGAGCCCACTGATATACACACGCCACAGTTTGTAGTGGTGTTTTGTGCGGGGATCATTTTTGCATAATGGTTAGAGAACAATGCCAATAGTTTTATGTAATGATTGTATCAGCATATCTTTCTGCCGCAGCGCAGTGTTGACTTTCCAGGTGCACCTCGTGCCAATTTGGGGAAACCTGTTGTGATGCAAAGCTGAAACAGAGCCTCAAGCACCCGCTCGCCACCCGCCAATGTAATAATAAAAAGAAATGTGTGTGTTGATGCTGAATGACAGAATGACCTCAGTAAGACAGCAGTGAGAGTGGTTGACCTGAAAGGGTTAATGATATAAGCGTCATCAGTCTGCACTTTTCTCAAACGTAGCCCCCCCGGCAAAGGAAGGAGCCTGTCATGTCATACCATCACCTACATTACACGTTGATGCTGACTGTCGGGTTTGAAAATGAAGGCAAATCTTGTGAAAACATGTGATGCTAAAAGCAAAGCTGTTTATGAAAATGGCCTCGCGATGGATTTTGGGAGATTGCAGAAAGCAAACAGGTCACAGTCGTTTTGGTTTTTCCTCAGTCTGCTTGTTAAGCTCGAGCTGATGGCCTTGAACTGCATGACACTAAACTGTTTACAGTCTGGGTGATAAGCAAATGTGTGTTGAAAACATTCAGAAAATGTGTTTTTGTGAAAATAACTTGTAACGTTGCCGCATTTGCCAAGGCAGCAGTGGACAGGGGTGAGTTTAGGGCCCAAACCAGCCGGGGTCAGCGGGAATTTAAACAAAGACATAAACTGACTGCGAAAGCACAGAAAAAATTGCCGGAACTTAATTTTCATACCTTGTATGAACCATTCAAAGCTTGTGAAATCACTGCGTAAGTGTTGTGTGGAGTATTAAGGATGTTTTATAAACCACATTTAAACTCACTCATCCAAATCTCCCAGGAAAGTGTGTGCAGAGCAGCATTGATATTCCAGTTTTACCCGGTTGAGATACTAGCAATGGTATGAAAAAGCAACAAATTATAGCAATATACAGAGTGGAATACATTTTAAATAGAGATTTGACGTCGTCGCGGCACATACAGACCAGTGTGTCGTTCCTGGCGTGCAGGGAAGCGACGTGTTTATTCCACCAGCTGACACGTGTGACTTTGTCACTGACATAGGTTTCCTGTGACTCTCATAACTTTGCCGCCCCATGGTTATTCATCATCGCGCTCTGCCAGGCAGATGATGACATCTGCTTGTTCCCAATGGACCCATAATGATCACTCTGTAACAAAAGGACAGCATATGCCGGCAAATAGCTCACTCAAGGCAGACGTATTCAGGCTTTCATGACTAAATTCTTAATTGTTGCTAGAAGATTCCGTTGCATTCATGATGACTGAGACTCTCAGTGAATCGGCTCAGATATTTTATGGAGCAGTTTGGAAGGCTTTTCATCCATTCCTCAAACAAAGATCCTTTAAATAATAATGTCAAATGTTCTAATAGCGATGAAGTTTGCGAGTAATTGCCTGCAGCATTTAAGAAGTCTGCCGCCGTTTGAGTCACGCCATATTTTTTAATCAAAGTGCTGCTTCACATTGTGGTTTACATACACTATGTTATCAATTTTAGCGCCTTTGGCCATAATTCACCTTCTTCAATCATTAACTTCCCATCCACATATTTTACCAGTTCACACTGCATCTCTGCTGTTTGACTGTTGAAAGCTGTGTGACTCCAGCCTGCTATAATGAGACACAGGAGATTGGTAAAAGGTGTTAATAACTGCATATAATTATGTTTGTGATTCCCACTCCTCTTTTCCGGAGGATTTAATGCCAGACAAAATCATGTTGTGGTCCACATGAGGGTTTGTTTTCCCAGACTAATCATGCTTGATACAGTAGCTTAATTAGCGTGTGTGTGTTTATGTATGTGCATTGGTTTTCTGGTGGTATTCTCATGTTATTCTGGCAGGTATGCTGTTCCCTCTGTGTGGCAACGGGACTAAGCTCTGCACAACCCCAGCTGCCCTCCCATCCCACCCACCCACCCACTCCAGCCTCAACAGTATTACAAATTCCCCTCTTCCATGAATATTCTTGCTTTATTTTTCAATTTATGCGCTTGTGCTCCCATGAAGCTATCCATCACAGACCTGTCAGAATCAGCTTCGTGTCTTTTGTTTAACCAACTGCATGCGGCAAAATAGTTTGGCTTTAATGAGTTGTTTTGTTCTTGATAAATATTTTCTCATGAGCAGTATTGATAGAGCCAAAGCGAATTGTCCATCAATCCTCTTTCATGCTGCTGCCACCCTCTTAGCTGCTCCTTCAGGCTCTTACTATTTCACCAAGAGTAATGACCTTTCAGTGTGCGACAACCCAGACAGGTGTGAGCCTGATGTAAATCCATGTCAAATCAAATTCTATTGTGGTGCATATATTGTAAGTGGCTGCTCTAAAGGCCAAGAAAGAGGCTGTCATGCTGCTCTCTGTGTGGGTGTGTCTGCGGCAGGATGTGAATTGTGCCCCCTGGCTGGTGTCAGGTGTGGGTGTAAGCTGCTCACACAGGCCTTTTCTCCCACAGAGGTGACCCGGCGCTATAACTCACGGACACTGGCGCTTGGCAGGAGAACAATGCCGCCTTTACTGCCATGGTTTACCCCGCGTTTGACTTTTTGACCCATAAATCTTCCAAACACAAGAAGTCAAAGATTTGCAATCCACTGGAAATTCTTCCATTTTCAGGATATTGAATAACATGAGCAGATAGCGCACAGACAGCCCGGTTCTCACGAAAGGCCGCTGTGACAATGTGTCCTTGTGAATCACACTGATTCTATCAATCGTGCACCATACTGCGCAAACAACATTTGACACATCAGCACGTTAATGAATTATTCATAATCCAAACTAATTTCATCAACGGGACTCTTTTGCAGGAATTTTCCCCTCGTTTTGCGAAGAAAATCCATTTCGAATCCGCAGACAAAAGGAACTTTTAAGCGAGAGAAAACAAACAGACGGAAAAGGGGGCAAAGCAAAACATATCTACCGCGCCGCCTCGTTGGCAGGCAGGTTTAAGCAGGCATAGATAAACAATTTCTCCTACATTGTTTCACTTTATGGTTAAATTTTCTCCTATCAAATCCCTCACTGATACAAATGCTCCCTGAAAATATGGGCCCCTCCAAAATACACTCATATTTCAGCTCTCATAATATGGAGCCCAGAGTCATCCAGCCTGGAAATTGCCCATGGAGAATTCTTGTTCGCCTGGCTATTATATGTGCCACATCCTATCCCAGCCTTTGTGAAGACCCTCTTCCCTGAATGGCCAATTTCCCTCTTCCAGACACTGACATTTCGGCTATCAGACTGCCTTCGGTCACAGGGAGAGAGAAATCCTGCGCCCCCTCCCCCCCCACCACCTTCAAATACTGTCAGAGGCGAATCTGTTCCCGATACCCTGATACCCCCCCAACACCACCTCTGCCATACACTCCATCCCCGGCGGCAACATTACGCCGTCCTTGATGTTTTATCATTAGTTTGGGAGTGTGTGGTCCCCCACTGCTGCCTTTTGATGGAGTGCAGACAGTAAAGGCATGGAGACAGCCAGCCAATTTCCCCCACTGTGACTCTCCCGCAGCAAGGGGTCGCCACTACCCCCCCCCCCCCCCCCTACACACACACACACACACCCCACCCTGCGCAACAGACGGGCATATATTCCACTGATGAGGGCGCTTTCAACCCTCTTAGTACGGATGCATACCTGAATTGCCCTCCATTTTGTCTTTCCTGATTATTTTCTTTTGGGGGGGCGGGGGGGAGGGGGTTAGTGACAGGCCTAATCAGTACAGTATAGGAGGGGGCGGGTGGGGGGAGGGGGGGTGATGCTGCTCAGGGCACTGCTGTGCTGCAGCAGGAGACCACCAGAGTGGCTTAATTTGCACTTTGACTTAATTATTGAGAGAGAGAGTGAGAGAGAGAGAGAGAGAGAGAGAAAGGGGGAGAGGGAGAGGGAGAGAGAGAGAGAGAGAGAGAGAGAGAGAGAGAGAGACTGTAAGAAAGAAGAAAAAAAAACACAATACGATTTCGTGATTGCTAGACGTTATTAATTATACTAAATTAGAAAAGGAAAAAAAAATTAGTAGCAGCACATTTAAACATTTAGTCTTTGTGTTTGACTCATACAGATGGATGCTTTTGTCTCTTTCTTTACTCCTGTCTTCCTTTATTTCTTATACATGTTCTTTATTTTTGACTCTTTTCATCCAGATGCTCCCACCACTATCCCCACACCCACCACCAACCCAGTCAACACGCAAGGTACTGTATTCCCCCCACTCCTGTCCCTATCCGCAATCATGAGTGTGTGAGTGTGTGTGATTGTGTGTGGCGTGCATGCTTGTGTGTGTCTGTACATGTGATCGGGGGGTTTGGGGGGGGCGGGGTTCGAGGGGATCGCACTGCAAGACTGTGGCTTGACCGCTTTTAATCAGATGGTGCTCTCCTGATAGGTGACATTGGAGGCTCAGGAAGCACGGGGGGCTGTCACACACACCTGTCACGCACCTTTTTTCCACAGTCACATGTGTGATGCTGCTGCGGACGGGGGGCGGGGGGGATGTACAGAGACTCTCCTGCTATCTTATCGGCATCTGCGGCCCTATCTGGAGCGGCCCCATCCATCATATTATAATGCCCTTTACATCTCCCCTACAAATGTCACTCACATTCCGTCCTCACAAGGCTGCAAACATCAATAACTTATTTTCTCAAAGACATACAGAGTAAATGAAAAGCGCCTCGTTTGCAGCGCGACAACCTTTTACCGTCGTGTGTATGCATTAGTTTATACATTGATTTAGATCCGTCGCAAAATTTAACTTCAATATTAGCCTTTTTTTTCTTCTTACACAGAATCACTTTCATTTAAAAAGGCCTCGTGAAAGGCTCGACAGACTGGCGAGGCAACCTTGGGAGCTGACATTTGGATATGCCAGAATGTGACATTTTCAATACAAAAACTATCCTTAAAGAATAGATCGGTTTATCAATAGATGCTTTGGAGACGCGGCAATTTTCATCCCTTTGTTGCGAACTGTACCGCAGTCCACGCGCTGCACAAAAATGATAGCTTTAAGACTCCTAATGTGAGGCCGCAGCCAATAAGTCCAGTCGTGACTGCGGCATGACTCATCCCTTCTTCCGCTCAGTTACCTTGTTTGTCTGATTGTGGCAGGATCATTCAAAAAAACCCTTTACATTAAGGCTGCGTCGCATACAAACTTTATAGGATTTGCTGCGACTCATTATTCTCGGATGCAGATGCACAGAGAAACATTCTATGGATCCTTGTTTAACCAACAGATTTGCAGCTCTGGCTGGGCTTTGTTGGAGATGTGCTTTGGAGTTAATGCAGTCAATTAGCTGCCCTTTCATCGCTTTATTTGTGCTTATTTTCTGTCCGTTTATTCATTATGTTTTTCCTTTATTAGGAGCAGGGCACGTTGCCTCGGAAACGGCAGCGTCAGCGCTCTTATGTGCGAGCTCTCTTTGATTTTCTATGTATGTCTTTTCACCATGATGCTGCACTTCTGCATAGTGTATTTTAAATTAGTTTTGAATCATGGAAGTTTTTTTTTGTTTGGGCGACAGTGGAAAGTAATCACAAAAGCAGGACGGAGCTCCGTTTCATTCTCAACCAACCCCCTACCCCCCCTCCCCTCTGGGTGTGGCGCCGTCAAAACAGGAAGCACAGCTCGGCGAATTTTCTATAAGCCTCGATCCAGACTTTCGGCCGTCTCCGTATTTTCTACAGTAACATTTCAGTAATTTCCGAAAGACAGGCTTGAAAGAGGATTTACCGTGATTTATGCAGTACATGCTGGGAGGATGTAATTGAGCTTTCTTGCAGTTCACTACTCTTCTAAATACCCTGTCACAGGGGCAAAGCTAAGCTGGCTCGCAGTAGATTGCTTTGCAGTACCTTAATCAGCATAACAGCACAGTATAGCGTTTTCCTCTCGCCAGTGACAAACTATACAGCACAATATCTCATTCATTCATTATACGCAGCATGTGCCTTCACACACTCACTGGAGCCATCAGAGGTGGTTCGGCTCTCTCATCAAGCGCCAGCGATTTTAAGAAACGACGGTGGCGGCGGTGTTGCTGAATTTTAAATTTTGTTGGGGTTTTTTTTTTTTTGCTCCATTTTGAAAGCTGCGTTCACAATCTGAGCACTTCAGCTGAATGGAGGTGCTCACTTGACAATTTACCGTCATTTATTAATCAACATCCACAACAGCAGATTCTTAACGTGGGCGCCTTATGTGTTGAAAAAAAAGGAGAGCGAGAGAGAGAAAGAAACCTGTAATGGGGTTTGTGAAAGTCGTTAATGCGCTGCTTCATCTTTCTATGGTTCATACTTGATAGTAAATATCCCTTTTAATTTCTAAAACGTGATGCTTTCAAATGCCGCTACATTTTCTCCTCCCTGATAAGCGTTTTTCCCCTTCTCGGTGTAGCCTAGCAACAGAGGCAGCAGTTCATGGTCTAAATATGATTTTGTGCTGAGGGGATCAAATGCCATGGTAAAGCACAGAATCCCACAGTTGTTTGTCTTCTTTGGTGTTTCATGTTCAGAAATGTTCTGAGGAGTTCATATTGTCAGGTCTCTGCACGTCTTAAAGATGCAGAGGCTGTGCAGACCTCATGGGAGGGAAAAGTTATCCTTTCATAAAAATGTGCCTTTGTGTTCAAAAGTTTTCAAGCCGTGTTCCTACGTGTTTTATTGAATATTTACTCTAAAACCAGAAGCCTCTTATTTAACATCTTGTGTCTGGAAAAAGTAGATATTCATAACTGTCACACAAAATGACAAATACCTCAGATATAGTGAGCACACATGTTAGCTGCTGAGTCTCTGCAGGTTTAAAGGCACCTTATTATCCTTTTTGTTGTCTTTATTGCACTGTGATATTGTTAAGCGTGACGTGCTGAACTCAAATCAAAGTTACAAACCTTGATCTTCAGACGAAATGCAGACAGTAAGCTTTGTTTTTCATTTGGTGCTTCCCTCACATAAGGCGCTGACGTCAACATGTCCCATTTCCTTTTACCCTGCTAAAGCGCTGGTCGGACACACATGCGCACACACACACACCAAGCATGAGATTAGCGAGCATTTGGTCAACATCGCTGGGTGTTGCCAGGTCAGGCCTCATGCATGCAGTCAATCAGAGTAGAGCAGCTTTTAGGGAACAGTCTCCACAAAACAGTACCATGAAAAAACTAAAAAACTGGTTTCGCTCATTGTGCACAGCAGTGGTGCAGATAAGTATTATATATATATATGTGTTAATATATATATATATATATATATATAGCACGTAAAAATCAAAAGTTTAGTTACTCAGAGGTGATGTATTTCAGCAACTAGTTACATCAAATGATGGTGTAGATGTCCTAATAACTAAATGTATTGTCCATGTCTCTCTTTTACATCTTGAATTCATAAAGCTCTAAACTGTATGATATCAAATTTGACTAAGCATTGCAAATAGACCCCTGAACAAACAGATCCTCAGTCTCTTCTGTTACTGCAGGTTTACATAAAAGGCTTCCAAAAAAGATTTCACAGACTAAATAAAAAATGCATCAGAAGCTGACAGAGCAAATCTGAAAAAACAACAAACAACAAACAACAAACCCAAACACAGGCTTGCAGAATGTACAGCAGGCAGCCTGGGAGGTTTGAGCATCGCAGCAAAATACGCGACCGTGTGGATATCAGGTCAGCGCTCGTTTTTCAGTCGGGCAGACGGTCGAGTTTACCCAGAATCGCATTGTCGGGTAGAGTAAAGGGAGTGTGTGGCGATAATGCTCCAGCTCGTCAGACGCTCAGAGATGATCCCAGGCAGGGACAACATATCCTGGGTAAAGCCTTCAGTAACACCCTCCCCGTCCCCCATCCACCAGCTAGTGTAGAGGAGCCAGAGGAAAGACTTGTAACAAGGATTTATCTTGTAGACTTGATAGAACAGAACCTTATGTTTCTCTGAAGCTAGAGTGCAGGTGGAATTTATGTTCTGCACGTGGAAACCTACAGTCTGCTGAAGGATCGGAAGCTGCATTCAGCAAGCTTCCAATCCTTAATAGTAATAATAAGAAAAGGCCATCAGGTTTATTTTGTTATTTTTGTTTTATATTTTACTACGTTTTAGATTTTTATATGAAGTCTTTTGTTTTGTTTTTACAGTTTATTTTACAGAGTTTATTTGTGTTTATTGTGTTGTTGTTTTGATATTTCAGTTTCAGTCTATTTTACAGTTTTATTTTATCTATGTTTTTGGACTAGTGCAGTGATGTTATTTTTGTATATTTCCATTATTAAATTTTACCCCTTGACTGAACTTTTTGTATTTGAACATATTTTTTCTTATATTTAGGCTGATTTGGCAGCAGATGGTTTCTCCGGCGCTGTTTTCTCCCCCCGGTGGTAATACTGGTTGTTGGATCTTGGCAGAGCTCCACGTCTGTTTTGTCTTGGGAGTCAAGTCATCCTCCATGTAGACTTTTGACTTCAACAAACACAGAGTGCATTTAATATTCAACATAATTAATCATTAAACATTTACCAGATCCCATTTCAACTCTCGCATGTATCGCCCGCCGTTTGAAGTACTTCACTGGAAGAATTAAAGAAACATTTAGAAATGCTAATTTGTCTTTTCTATCCGCCTTTATATTTATTTACTCCCGATTCCCTCTTGGAGCAGTGTTATATTTTGTCTGACCCAAGGTTTTTTCTCTCTCCTTTGAACAGTTATTAAAGAAAGAAAATATTATAATGGTCCGTCTTAATTGGTCTCAGGGGAGCAGGGTTCTAATGCCAGCCCACCCTTAAGTTGAAAGAGCGTTCCACTGCAGTAATATTGTTTTAAATGATTATCACATCTCTACTTAGCACAGGAGGGTTTGTAGTTTGCCCCTGTTACGTGCTATGAGTTGATTGAAGCGGGAGCACCGAGTGTCATTGATCGACTTTTATTCTCTTATCCTGATTTTCCAGTAGATAAGGCCAAGGCAGGGAGAGAGGGAGGCGTTGGACGAGGTTGACAAAATTGAGAAGAAGGCAACCTATCCCTTCGCATTGAATTCTGCAGGAGAACACGCATTGAAAAAAGCTCTTAAGGGGGGAAGTGTGAAGTAGAGATGGGCACCTTGAGGCTTTTGTACTGAGGATTCTGTCGATGCTGTCAAACTCACAGTCACAATTTCCATTCATTTACCGCTTTTTATTAGTTGCAGACAGACCTTCACTTGTATTTCAGCTCTTCCGCTAAATGTCACCGCTGTATTCGTTGCACTGTTCAGTTACTACAAAAGGACTCTGGAAATGTATTTAGTGGTTGCGGCATTGGAGTTCTTCTGGGGATAGTATTGTTCTTGGTTGAAGGTCTGCTCCTGCTGCTCTAAGAAAAATTATTTGCAGGAGATTGGCCTCACACGCTTATTAAGTTCATTTCCTTTTCGAACTGCAGCAAATACAAAAGATAGTGATGTAAGCAGCTCAGTGCTGCAAAATGACTATTGACAGCCCTTGCAGCAATGCCCCATTGTCCTGCCAGTACCCAGAAAAGTGTTACTTCAAGATGTATTTGGTTTCAGGAGAGTCATTGTTTCAATTATGTCCTTGTAATTGCGTCTATAAATTGAAATGTGTTTGTGTGTATGTGTGTGTGAGACGACCATTCATTATGAGGCTTTCTCTGAAGCAGAAAACTATTAAAAGGGAAAAAATGGAGAACTCAAATTATACCCCATGTAATCAGCCCTGGTGACAAGCTTGCAGTCCTGATCTCCAGCCTGACAGATCGTTGGGATAGAATTCTGACCAGGGCGGCAATTAGTCATTCCAGTGCAGAGACAGAGAGGTGTGACTGTAAAGCATGTGCTCCTGGAGTTCAGTGGAGCAGATTTCGCCACCGTGCAGACACAGGCGTCAGTTGCAAATCCTCTTTATTCCCCCATAAATCCCCACGCCTGGGCACATCCTGTCAGGATGTCGAAAGAAGTCGCGGGGAACAGAGCTGTGCCGGCAGCGTGGACGCCATCGCCGCCTCACCCACACAATCACATTCTGCTTATTTAAAGTGCAAGTAATGACATCGTTTGTCATTGATATGGTTGTTTTTCTACCCTTAAACACTCTGTAGTATTTGAAATGGAGATATTTTAGACTGTGCAGAGAATCGAACCCTTGATCCTGGAGGTGGTGGGGTGGGGGAGGGGCAGTGTACAACACAGAGCAAAGAGAGAGGAGCAATAATGATTATAGAGCAACATGTTTTAGGTGGAGGAAGTCTTTCCTGGCTGCGGTCAGAAGTCGGAGTGGGATACAAAACAACATCCCGTTTTAAATCTACTACCTTGTTGCCAAAGTGCAGGGGAGCACACGGTAACACCAACGTTTGTTAAATATAATACAAGTCTGCTCTATAGCCTGCAGAGGTGTTACTTCAACTCTGTGGCACTTTTAAGGCCGTACTTTGTGGTGATATTGTTGCAGCGCGGCATGTTTATCATTATATTGTACGGTTATTCATGTTATTTTGCCCACTGGATGATGTACTGAATACACTTTTGTGTCAAGTTTCTGAAGCTCCTGTGCGGTGTAATGCAATGCAGCACAGCAATGTCTTTAAATAAGTCAAATTGAACAAGTTTACAGCAGTGGAGGAAGTACAAGATATAAAGTACCAAGACTATCATGGAAAAAGTACTCTTACTTAGGTAAAAGTAAATACCCATTAGTGGTGAAATGTACTTAATTACCCATTAAAAGTACTTATTTTGAGGAATGGTCCCTATCAGAGTGTTCCATTATTAATGCATTAACAAGTATGCGGGGAATGTTAATGCAGCGATTATGACAGTGCTAACAACCCTGTATCTCCAGCGTCGCAGAGCTGCAGGATGAAATAATGAAAAATTCCAGAATTAAATAATAAAAAGTCCTGCAAAATTGGACACCTCCAAAATTACAGTTTTTCCACCCAAAAATGTAGATGTCCAATTATGAGGATTTTCATGCTTTCAAGCTCAGTTGAAGGATTACACGCTCCTCTGCATTTTGGCTCTTCCCAAAGCCGAAACAAGGTTTTTATGTGACAATAAGAAACCTTTATGAGATACACGGCTTTTATGGGACAACAGCAATATTTTCTGATTTGAATTTAAAGCCTTTCGTCTGGTAACTGCAGCTGTCAGGTAAATGTGGCGGGGGGGGGGGGGGGGGGTGTAGTACTTAGCAGCTCGGAGTTATGACGTAGTGCCATAGTGTAATGCAAGTACCAGGATCTTTATACTGAGGAATAAACCATGTGTGAGATCATGCAGTTACTACACCGTTACTACCGTGGTGTTTACTGGTAATACTCTCTTAATTACCCTCACAAAACCTGTTTGCCTTTTATTTATCTCCATATTACCACATTACCCTGACTTTGTGCCCTGTTACTATTTTGATTGGCCTACCATTGTTTACCTCATATTTACACCCGTTTTTATCCTCTACCACATAAAACAACCATAATACGACTCATTATTACCAAGATATAGATGTTACCACAATATTACAACATTAGTACATTTCCCTCCACAGTATTTTGCCATTACTTTGCTGTCATTAAAAGCGTACAAATAAGTAAAAGTACAAATTAGCACAATATAAAAATACTCATATGAAGTCAAAATTGCTACCTCAAAATTGTACTTTATAAATATATTTCTCACCTGAATAAATATTCTTGTGTTCCTTTCCAGCTCGATAAGCTTCACACCAGTGTAACCTTTATTGCACGACTATTGCACTATTGCGAAGGATTGCATTATATTTTACTGCTGATCGTGTTTTTTGTTGCCTCTCGCTGTAATAAAGGCCTGCCAAACAGAAACCCAGCATGCGGTACACAGTGTAAGCAACATAATATGCAACCAACCATAACTTTTCATACTGTTGGGTGTTATGGGATTTCCAGTTTCTCACTGACAATTTTTTTCCCCCCACATTCTCGGCGTTCACACCTGGCAAAACTCTACCTGTTAAAATAAAACGTTTTCTCGGCATGCAGACGCGCCGCAGGGTTTTTTTTTGCCGACGTGTCAAACAGGAGACGGCGGGGTGCAAGGTGAGGGCAGGGAAGGTGCGTGAGGGGAGAAGAGGGGAGACAGGAAGGCGCACGGGCCATTTAGTGGATGCGCGGTCATTAGCATGTAGCACGTGGCCCCGCCGACTCCAAGGGGATCAAGCTTTCTGACATCCCTGATACAGTAAACAAACTGCTGCTCGCTCACACATCCCCCCGCCCCTCACCGCCGCTCACTCCACAGCCACACATGCTTTGCTACCAGGCTGTTTCAAAGAGGGTGCTCGGCTGAAACCAAAACTTTTCTCATTAATTAGTTCCATCGCAGCTTCCCCCCCATCCCTGTAAAAAAAAAAGGCTTTCACAAGTTAACTGAAAGTGACTTGTATGAGGTTCTGTTATCGGTGGCGAGATGCGTACGGGCCGCTCGTTTTAAAACTCCTCAGCTGGACTTATTATCCCCTTCGCGTTGCTCAGAAATGGGGCGCTCCCCTGTTCATCTTTTATCAAAATCATTTGAGTTCAGAGCATGACTGCCGAGATTGATGGAAAATTGAGCTGCTCCCTCATGCAGCACAGAACAGTGCGGCCATTCCCTCGCCCACCACTCCTCCATCAGTCCAAATGGGCACAGATAAAGGCCATTGATAAATGCCTCTGAACTATTCTAAGACTGGAAATTTAAAGGCTTCAAATTCCTTGCCTTGTTCGGCGGCGGCGTGCGGATAAATCTGGCTAAATGTTCGACAGTGATACTGGTTGACACCTGAGGCTCGCCACGTTTTTCTCCATGTGGGGACACTGCTCCGATTCATCTCCACACTGTGTCTATTTCTGATGATTGAGCTCTATAACGTCCCAGAAATGGCCCCTTAAATCACAATGTGTTTTACAGCGTGTGAACTCTCGGCGAGATTTTCGGAGCGGGCCTAATGTTTCGTGGGGGAAATAACTGTCTTCAAACATTTTTCAACATCGCTCATCGGAGGAGGAGCCCGGGCAGGCGTTTCAGCTGCTGGCATTGAAAAACACTGAAAACGCCATAACGAGCTGCATTCAGCGGCACGGTGCCGTAAATGCATGTTGGAATGATTATGTGTATGTTATTAAATGTGACGTGTGAATGGATGTAGTGCCGTTTAAGCAGGTTTTTGTGTTGCTCTGGGATGATCACCCTGATAATGGGTAAATTGCATAAAGTTGGGGAAGGAAATTAGAAGGGAGAAAATTGCACCAAAAGCAGGAAGCTTCAGCGAGGCATCATCAGCTTGGCTGGTGACGTCCGGCATTGATTTACAGTTGATTGTCTGAAGTGTTTGTGTAGGGTGTGCGTACAAACTGTAAGCATGAGAGGGTTTAAACACCTATAGAGACTCTTTAGTTACAAATAGCAATGGTATTCTCCTCACGCCAACTGGGGTCTAATGTGCTTTTGTATCGTTTCATTTTTACTGGTAAACAACATAAGCTGGCATTTCAGGCGTGATGTCTCGGTGCTTTAGGTCACTCTTTACGCGCAGAAAACAAACCAATTTAGTTTATTTTGACAGTCGAATCATGTAATGGCCATCGTTTCCAACATGGTCAAGGTATTAGCGTTGTGACTGGCTGAGAGCGTTCGCCGATCGCAAAACTATTAACCGCTTTTGTTCTGTTCTCAGACTCCAGAGCCGGGGAGGGGGCACCGCAGAAAATTGACCATGCTGTCATCGGAGGAGTGGTTGCCGTGGTGATGTTTGCCATACTCTGTGCACTCATTGTTCTTGGTCGATACTTCGCCAGACACAAAGGTAAAGGGCCGGCGTTGCAATCATATTTGATCATGAACACGCCTTCGTGAGCGTTTTTATGGTTTATGCTTTGGAGCATCACTAATTTTCCACATTCACCCATGCAGGAACTTACTTCACGCACGAAGCCAAAGGGGCAGATGACGCCGCCGACGCAGACACGGCCATCATCAACGCAGAGGGGGGACACAACAACACAGATGAGAAGAAGGAGTACTATATCTAAACTGGACAGGCCAGGAGAGACGGGTGGGCAATGGTGGTGGTGGTGGTTGTTGGGAGGAGGGGAAGATTGCTGCGAGAGTTTTCTATGTCTAACTCTGATTGGTTTGCCAGATGGGGGTGGGGCGGGAGGAGGGGCGGGGATTCAGGGTTTTAACGACGTATGGAAGAGGAAGAGAAGAAGAGTGGGAAGTAGGACCGGCATGGCTACGTGGTAAGAGGTGATGTGGAGTCTCCTACCCGACCCTTCCTGGACTGCTGGGGCCTATTCTGTACAGTTCAATTATTTTACAGACAATTTTGTGCCTTGTTCTATTTCTTTTGTTTCCGTTGTTTACCCCCCACACACCCACACACACATATACGCGTGCTTGTTGGATTCCCCCCCATGTACTCCACTTGATCCCTTGTTGCATTTTGGCTTTTTTCGAGGGGTTGAGAGGAGAAGAAACAGTCTATGTGTGCCGCAGCTCGCTATTAGCCCTTACTTGGAGTTCGAGAGGCGCCTTGTACCAGAAGCTGGGCTCGTCCATGTATTTAAAGGGTAATCCCCAGAGCCCAGTAACTGGAACACGGCGTCAAAACATCCCATCCACACCCTCCAACCCAACTGGGTCAAAGTCCGGCTGCTCCTGTGAATTAAAAAAAAAAAAAAAAAAAAAAAAAAAGGTCTCGCATTTTTTCCCTCGCCTATCTGGGAGCTTTGATTGGTTCGAACGTGTTTTTGGCGCAGATTTCGCTTGGCCCCTCCCCCTTTTGAGACCGGCTTCGTTTCGTCAATGGCTAGCGTGAGATTTGTGAGCGTCCCTTCCTGGTTATAGAATGTATTTTTTTACCCAACCTTCTTGAAAGTACAGTAGGAGTGCTGTGACGTATCTTTATGCACCAGGCTGCACAACATTTACCTTCGTTGGTTTCCAGATTACACCCGGCAGTAGACGTGAGGTCAGTTTAGTGTTCGTGTAGGGAACTGTGGCGTGTACGAGACGTCTTTTCTTTAAAGTGGCAGTCATGAGAATAAGGTGTCAACCACCGTTGCTGGTGTTTCTAATGAGGTAAAATTGTGAATTGGCGACGGCAGAACATCATCATCATCATTATCACCTGCTGCTGTACTGTTCTTATTTTGTCGTCATTAGATGGACGTTTGGCTATTGAGTCGCATCTTTAAGGCGCACTTTTAAATGGAATGATTTTTTTTGTGATTAATTTTGTCAGCGTTTCCTTGTGTCTGTGAGATAGATGGACCAAAAATGAGAAATGGCATGAAATGCAGCCCCCATAAGACAGATCTTATGTTGGCATTAGCTCGCGAGTTTGCTTGACTCTGTAGTGCTTTAATGAGCGACTGGTCCTGATGTATTGATTTGAATAAAATCTGATTAAAATCTATTATTTGTTGGATGTCGGTACGGCCTGCTGTGTCTGCTTTTGGTTTGAATATTACATTCTCGCATTTTCATTCCACTCACTTTAGTCGACCACAGACCAAACTTGAATGCTCCGCGTGTGTGTGCATATCACTTATGTACAGGAAGTTCAACAAGTTCACTTCACAGGCGACACATCTTTACAATAACCGATTTGTCTTGTTTAATATACTGACCGTTTACTTAGAGATGTTAAGATGACCTTCACTTATGTTATTGTCTCTAGTTTTGCCTTTTATTTGATTGTACCATGTAAAAGAAAGGAAAGAATGGTAGAGTTTCAATGGCAAAGTTTCCTTTCAGTGGTGTATGTCCATTTGAATTCCAAAGTGAAAAGAAAAATCTTTCCTTATTTCCTGGCTTAAAAATCCTCGCTACAAAGACTTCTTTCTTTGCAGACGATTCAATATTTTACCTTTCGAGCTGTCTTGGCAGTTCACGTGGGCAGAGAACCCATACAAAATAAGGAAAAAAATGTGCTTACAGCTTGAGGCTGAAAAATCATGTTCTCATTGTCATCTTACAGCCTCAAACCTTCATTGTTGATTGTACTGGCATCTACCAGAACAGATTTCTTCTTTCTTCCAACACGAATCAGAAAATCCTCAAGAGACGCAAGCGTGTACACCGTGCATGCTTAATGTCCCCAACAAGACCGTAGTCTGTTACAGTGAGAAGAGTAAAACGTAAAAACCTGTTGGCAATTAGCCAAGAAGAAAATGATAACCACTGCCTTAAACTCACCTGTCGATACTTGTCGTTACAAATCAAAAAAGACGGAAGGACTTAATTTAGTGCCTTCTTTGATTTCGAGGCATATGGTTAACTTATCGTTATCTTCACGTACACGCTACAGTATATCTTGTACATTTCTGTCCTTTCTATCTTACAGGGCCAATACTCGTTGAAGTTGTCTGTATTCACGCGCCATAGACTTGCATCACAATTATGACCTGGAGCTTATAAAGCTGGAATGAGTTTGATGTTTAAACAAAAACAAAACAACAAAAAAAAAGCTGAATATTTCTTTGTTTATCATGGTTGTACGGCAGCTTCCATTGACTAGAATGTCGTATGCCAAGATGTTGTATTTATTGTCTTAATTAGCGATTACATCTTTTGGAAAAAAGAACTCGTGAATATGGCCATAAATATTCCCTTCACTTCATTTGGTATTTATTTGGTTATACTGGAGAACAAGGCTCAATGGTGACATTAGAAGGGTTTTCAGTACAACTAAAAGCTATAATACCCGACAATAAGACGGATACATTTTGGTGTCATGGAAACAGTTACCTGCATGACGGAGTTTGGTTTTGAAGTTTGATATTTATCTGAAATGGGTTTTAAAAAATAAGTAAAGTGACTGCTGCTTTAATCGAGGAGCATTTAAAAAAAATAGTTGGAAGCATCATTCTGATCCAATTTTGGTTTCATTACTTGATATTTAGTATGTTTGTTTTCACTCTCTCAGGTTCATGAGTGTTTATAGTTGTGTTTTGCATCTCAGGTAGAATGCAAATGTACGGCCCCGAGTATATACTGTAGTACCACAGCTATTCAAAAAGTGACGAAATCACAAGATGTACATGTTCTTCTCAGTTGTACATGTTTATGTGTTCTTAATATGGTGCACTGTTACGGTAAACGTTAAATATTATTTTGTATAGACCTAGTTCACAAAGAAAGAAAACTAGATTTGTTAAGCAGACAATATCAAATGATGTACAGTCAGTGTCAACTAAATCACGACGATGTTCATAAAACTTCCTTCCTCTGTAACTCTTCGCTCATACGTTTATCGGCATCGGTTAATTCTAGGATGTGAACGCGAAACTAAAAATCTTTGTTTGTTCTTTAACACACATTTTTCGGATTTTTCCACAGATGAAATGATGGTGTATTTACTGTGATATGAAGTTTTATGAATGATCTGTAACCTGTCATGGATATTTGGATGACGCCCATGTTTAAAGCCTGGCGGGGTTTGGTTTGGTTGTTTATTCCCCCAAACAGTTGATTTGTTGTTGAATCTTTAAATTTCTCTGTACCCAGGCGACATTTTTTTTGTGTAGTGAAGATAATGTTTCTCATATGACCATGCATATTTTGTATTGGTTCACAAACATTTTTACAAAAGAACAAAAAAATGAGAAGAGTACTTGTCTTAATAAAAAGATATCAATGTTTAACGTGCTGTGGCTGTTGTGAGTTGATCAAAGCAGAAATGGTTTACTGATGTTTTTTTGTTGTAGTCCAGAGCTGCATTCATTAACTTGTACTCGTTAGCATATTCAGTCGGTGATTGAAGATTCCACACACTGAACATGAGACATCCAAAAGAACTCAAATCTGCAGGTAAATCAGATTTTTTGAAGGGTCCAAGCTGAAATAATATCTTTGTGTCAAATTTAATGCAAGTTCCTTCATCATGTCTTACAATGAGGCAAATGCTTTACACATCGCACTGAGTGACACCGACAGGCCTCCGGCCTGTTAAGGTTTCCAGGTGAGCACGTGGCCATTAGCGATTTGACAAATTGATAGGTCTTGTTCCTCAAAATGCCTAATTCATAACCTCAAGCCATTCTGTCATCATAATTCTGTCAGCGCCGCCATTTCCCATTACTTTAAGTGATCCATCCCAGGTAAAGGTCAATAACATTATTCAAACTTTAATGGAAATAGTTTAACCCATAGAAAGCAGCCACTTTTCTCTCCCCCACTTTCGAATCACTGAAATAAAAAACGCCACCTTCAAGGAACTCTAAATGATTGGAGACATGACAGATTAAAGGATTTGCTCCAGCTTTTTTCCCTAAAATCACAAGATTAAACTGAAGAAATTTTCAGCTCATTTATATTTAAAAGAGGTAAGAGCTGTTGTGCTTGAGACGCTCATATCTTATGCGCTGTTAAGATGTAAAATAAATAAATAAATAAAAGGAAAAACCCACAATCAGGTGTCTCAGCTTTGTGCAATTTTCGATAACCAAAGTACTTTGTTTACTTGTTTTTATGGTGATCTGGGCAATCAAAGCTGCACACAGAGCAAAAGATGGAAAAACAGATGAAAGGAGCATTAGTCAAAATCAACATGTTAAAGTTCCCCCTGCTCACAATCAAACCCTCAACATACCTCAACAGTGGGATTATATGATATATGGACTGAACCATTACATTGGACAGAGAGGGGGGGGATTTACAATTAAAGATGCAAATGTTATACCAAACACTGCACCTTTAACGTTCAAATACCGAATACGGCACATTTAATGTTCAGTTTGCACTGAATGGCAAGAGAAACTAGACAAACAAACACATAAAAATAAAAATAAAACCATTATCGTAAACGCTTCTGCCCCATTCAGCCCGTGTGCTGTGAGTTCAATGAGTCCAACAAAGCCACAGTTGCATGTGTTGGGCTTTGAGCATGTTGCCAATTAGTCTGACCTCAGACAGGAGGTGGACCCCAGAGGAAAGACCCTTGGTTAAAATAGGCCAAATAATACACAAAAAACAAAACACCATCAAAATAAAGCTTTCAAATAATAATGTTTTTTCAGGAGAGAATATGCTGTATACTTGGATTTATACTCTTAATTGCCAATTAAACAACTAAACTTTTCCATTATTTTTTCCATAATTACCTACAGAAGTTCCACGACTGTGCTTTGTGAATAATGCACAGAGTAAATAATGTAAGGCAGTATGATGGCACTGTAATCTAAACTTGTTACATGAGCTTAAGTGCAGACTGCAATTTGAGGGATTTGGTCAATTTCACTTTTCCGTGGTTTTGCTGATGGAAACCCTGCTGATCACACAGGACCACCTGGGAACGTTGTGTGATTTAGGCTTTACCCCCCATGTGCGTTTCGTGTGGGTGCACTTGAATTCACAGATCACATCTAAAGGACCTTCAAAAGCCACAGTTGAAACATCTCGTATCACAGTTATCACACGTCCACCGAAATCTGCTGAAAAGATACAAAAAAAACTATTCCTCCCCTCTCTCTCGCTGTGGCAATTTCATTCTGCAATTCATCTTGCCGCTCCACAAAATGGCTCTCCAATTTTCATGCAAATCATAACTCAAACATCAACATTTAAAGACATCCTCTGCAGCCTTCCACCAAGGAAGACCTGGGATAAACAATGACTGGCGCGAGATTATCAGATGAACTTTATGTTATCGTTATGTCGCTATATAATAGGTAAAGCACACGGGACCTTTTAGTTTAACAAATCACCAACAAATTACAAATGACCTCCACCAATTATGACAAATCAAGGGTGACATTATGAATAGCACTTACATCAACACGGCCGCGTCGAATCAACATTAATATGCTATTAGAAATAATGAAGGGAAGAAAGAGTAAACCGAGATATGAACATTGATAGTGCATCTAAATTACAACTAAATCAACAGTCAGTCAAACAGAAGCCAAGAGTGAGTGTGAATGCATTGCAGAAACATACACGATGGGGTCTTTGATTTTTCACAGCATATCTAAGGGCATATACATATTTCAACGTAAACTTTGTCTCCCAAACTGCAAGCGTGGCTCACCTGACTGTATCAGGTGTCGGTGCAATATGAATACGCCAACGTGGAGGGGGTGATGTTTCAGTTAGACGCGATTAATTCTATTTAAATGCTCGATTTTAATTTAGAATGACATGTTTAAGTGTAATTAGCACAATGGGGAAATTGAGAGTGAACGAATGTCTGAGCATGGCTTGTTTAGTTGGTTAATTGATTGATTGAGATTGATGGCATGCAGCACTTGGCTTGGCTGAGGTATAATTAAATGATGTGGGACTAAATAGTGGGTGAGCGAAGGCAAACACGTCAGCCTCACTCTGAATGCTCATCTCTGTCTTTGTAGCTCCTGCTCAGCACAAATCCTCAAGGTCTTGCATAACTCTTTATTTAGTTATTTATTCGGCTGATTCGGTTGTTAACACAAGGACGCCTTCCCCCTGTGCTTTGCTTTTCAAACCACATTTCTGTTTTTGTAGACAGATAACAGATCACGTGGTTTTTGTTGCACAACTATTCTTCATCCCCAAAAGGCTGAACCTTTTTTTTTTTGTATATTTGAGAAAGAGCCCAACCTAAATATATCCAACCTCAACCAAGAACAAACTGAATTATTTAATCTTTCCTGCAAAGTGAATAAGCAGAAGTGCACACGCCAGGTTTATTCTCACGTTTTCTACTCATTTTCCCCGTAGGTACGATTCATTTGGGAGAGCCAGAAACACCAAAACACACACACACCAACATCTGCGTGAGGACGTTATCGGACCAACCACAGGCCAAGAGCGTGGGGTTAAACATTAGATGGGATCAGACTGCTTGAAACAAATGATACCAGCTGCTATGAAAAGGCCTTAACAAAGCCAGCTTACTTAACACCTCTCTGAGTCAAACGCGCTGAAGGAGTTAACATGCCGAAGGTTGCTGGTTTTTGTTTGACGTGCTCAATATGAGCTCCATTCGCCACTTCAGTCACATGAAATCAGCAGATCTTCAAGTCTATTACACATATCGTCACCCTGAATGCGCTGCCATTGTTTTGCTCAGTAAATGCCACAAATGATGACAATGACTGGAAACATACTGCGTTTCTGCATACAAGAACTTCTTCCTGTTTGCGATTTCTGGCCTCCACCACCAAAAGACGGAGAAGCTGCTCTCACAAATACATTATTCAGATATAGACAAGTGTGAGTTAATGCAAGTTGTAAATGTATTGTGATAAAAATGCAATATGATCGGATCGGATAGTAGAAATCTGACAGTATGAGTGATCCGTAACCCGTACAGTTGGGACGTTTACATGAAATAAACTCTGCCCACGAGTTGAAAACGTCATCATCATCAGGAACGCATCGACTGTATGTTCCCAGGTCCTAAATGCCGCCGTTCAATATTCTGTTAACACTCTTTACAAAAGGTTGTTGGCAGGGACACATTTGCAATGAACATCCACACATACAAACACCCATTCTGATTTTCTGGTGTAGATTAATATCTGCATTCAAGTCAACGGCAGCATTCCACTGGGGAAGAATGACAATCTACAGTAAACCCTGACAGGCAGGATCATATTATGATTTTTATACAGTATATGGCATTTATACAGCAGTGCTGGGGAAGAGAAAAACCCCTTTGACGAGTTCTCCGGGGAACATTCAGGTTCCCATTATGTGCTATCTAGAACTGAGAAAAATAGGAAAGACTGTGCATCATTCTGCTGTTTGGTGTCATCTCATCAGTTCATAAAGTCATTTTGAATGGGAGGTTGTCACAGGTGCATGTGTTTGAAACAGCAACAGGGATTAAATGTTATGAAATGCTTTTTGTTCCGAGGTGCAAATATTTTCAAACTGTAGCATGTATGTGAGTGTGTGTGTGTGTGTCTGTCAGCTTCATGACACTGATGTAAACACAGTCTATAAGGTTTGAAAAGCATCGTCTGCTGATCCCATTTGAGTCCTTGCCAAGTCCTTCACTGTAGATGAGCATGAATGCTTGCAAAAAGAAGGAGAAAAAAAAATGCTGCATCATTCTCCGTGAAAAAGATGAGCTATTTGTTTCAAACAATGCTGACTAATGAAGGACAAGCACCTGAAGTCTGTGATAAGCACAACACAATTATCTCACACCGCTATGACCCAGAGAAATCTGCATTAATTAAAGCACACAAGCAGCCTGTTAATCCTGTATGAAAGTGTCAGGGAGAAGAGACTCGTGTTTGGGAGCTGATTAACTCTAAACCTGAAAGATGCTGCGAACAGCACTATGGGCTCTAATGTCAGCGATGTTACCGCTTGATGTTTAATACTCGTTGCCTGATACTTAATTACAGAGCGATGTTTACCAAAGGGAGGAAATGTGGCGTATGTTGATGCCGAAGTTTTTCGGCGTGATAATTGGAAAAAGAAAAATAGGCTCTCCTCACTCCTCTCCCCGAAAAAAAAAGGTTAAGTGTCTCAGACAGGAAATCTGCAATTATCTGCTTCAAGCGGCGAAAACCTCTGAAGTTCACTCAACCAAATCTCAAGGTGACTCCTTTCCCGCGGAAGCTGAGAGAAGTTTTCTCCGTCTCAAATTTACATTGATGTTCTGCTTCGTGGACGCCGCCGAGCTACAATAGGCAGAGGAACGCTTCCTTTCCTCTCCTCTTATCTTCCGTTCTGCCATGTCTGTGCGTAATCTCTCTATCATATTTAGCATTGTTGATGCATAATTCAGTTTTGATTTAAAGCAGACTTTTAATTTGAAACGTTTAGATAGCTGTTAATGATCTTGATCTGTCGAATATGCTGTAAAAATGCGACAATATTATTTCACCACCCAGCTACTTCCTGACAGATGCCAGGATGCCTTTATGGATGTTTTGTTCTTTGTGAGTGTGCGTGTGTGTCTGTCTGTCTGTCTTGCCCTTTGTTGGTGTGTTAAAAGCTTTCTATTTTTACAGGACATGTTATATAAAGAAAATGTGTGTGTGTGTGTAAGGCCTGGAAGTCAAAGTGTGCCTCTGTGACCCAGGGACTTACTACAGGAGCACTGCCACCTCAATAATTTATCAGTCTGAGACTACATTCACTTGTTAAATTAATTAGTTAGGTAATTAAAAGTTACATGTTTTAATTAAATTTACATTGAATTAAAACAGAGTCTCTGCCTGAAAAGAAAGCCATCGCGGGTTGTAGTTCATCAGCGAGCTTGAATGAGCTCGAATGCAAATTCAATTCTATTTGTGAGCAAGTGAGAGAAAGAATTATCAGTTTTCATGCTCTGAAAGCGCTCCAATCACTGTCTTTTCAGTGTAACACCCTGAGCCGCCACATGAACAGAGCCTTGATACAAAGGCTTTATGGGGAGAGGTTGTGTGTGTATGTGTGTGTGTGTATTCATCGCCTTTGTTCAGCTGTGCAAAGGACTCGGTAATGCAATGTACACTGGTGGGGGGCGGATCGGCCTCCCTGCTTGGTCATTCTGAGAGAGTGTGTGATCACATTGATGATGGACAGTGTTGCTGTGTCAGATCTAATATAGCAAATATCTTTAGAATAAACAAGACCCACCAAGGATCCAACACAGGTGAACTATAGCACAAAAGTTTAAGGGTGAAGTACACAAACATACATGTGATTGTTCAATATAATAGTGCATGTGCATAGTAACACACAATGGCCAAGTGTCAAGGCAGCCCCACTAGCAGGTTGGACAATTCTGTCTCAAACCAGACAATCAGATCAATAACACAATCAATCCACTCTCTAAACCACAGAAGGAGAAGGTTCAAGCTTATACCTGTAGTGGGTCTGTTGTAAAAAATCACCTTTTTTTAAACACTCTATGACAAACCACACACACACACACACACACACAACTTCCAAACAAACAGCCATAAAAGTGTTTGAACATGATATTTCACAAAGCTAAGTAGCTTTAGCATCAAACAATCCCACAGAAGATGACCAGGCACAGCAGCAACAGCCAACACAGCAGAGCATTACACTTTGACATAGAATGATAATATTCGCTCAGCCATAAAACCGCCAAAATAGAGGATAAATTTGCACACTTACTGTTATTTTGAAGCTTGTAATGTTCTGAAAGTATATCCAGACGTAAAGTATGACTGGAGTCCTGGCCGTGCTGTGGTTAGCGCGCTCCACTCTCAAACAGGTGACTGACAGAAAAACTGACCAATTACTTCGCGTGAATGATTTTCTCTCCCGCCCCAATGACTTGATCAGCGTCGGTTTCATCCAATAGCAGAGCTTGCAAGCTTTAGATATATGACGTCGGCCATCTTAGGTGACCTGCCACCTTTAAAATACCAAAGGTTTAATGGAGATTCCATCTTGAAAAGGAGGGTGCAGCTCTTGTGCATTTATTCGGTAAAAATATGAATTATAATACACATTTTAGACTCCTTGTAGAGTATTCACCACAAACTCTCAGAAATTGACTACAGTGTAGTAAAACAATATTATATATAGCTTCCCATTGACCCATATTGCTCAAATTTGGTACCAATTTAGACAGGAGCATTTGGAGCACAAATGCATTGTTAGGATGAATTATGACTCGTGTGGAAAGTTACAGAAGTAAAAGTACAAAACATCCATGTTTGTTTATTGAAAAACGTGGGATTTTACCCATATTTTAATTTATATTGATATTTTTTGTGATTCAACGCATGGAATCCCATGGTGGAGGTGTCTACAACTATTGTGAGCTTTGCTGTGTTTCTGTGATGTGTTTATAACGAGGTATAAGCATAAAAAACAAGTAAACAATACAGGCAAGCTCTAAAATGATTGTTTTAACTGGTTTTTGATACATTTGCATTAAAAATATACAGGTATTTCAGCAAACTGGTGGCTTAAGACTTGTTTTCAAGCTTCAGTGGCGGAACACTGAGTGGCTTCCCCATAAACAGGAAACAGGGAAACAAATCCAGGGAAGCTCCATTTCAGTCACCCACACACACACACACCTGTATTCAGCCAATGGCCGGATCGAGGTGCGTTCAGGAACATGTGTTAAATTTCGAGTCACCTGCTTGGTTGTTATTTGACCACAGTCACGTCAGCCTTGGTGCCATGAAGCAGGCCTGAGGCGAACAGTCCACAGCCTTATACACTCTGTCTTCATCTACTAAACACCCAAACTGCACAGTGTTTGCACTGCACATACGAGTAGTAATTTTCCTCTTTATGTAAGTAAGTAAATCAGTGCAATCCTGAAATTGATATTTGGTTGTCTTGGTTTTATTATCTCTGATTAATAACAAAATAGTCTTATGCTGTTGTTTGGTTGAAACATTTATTATTCATCGACCTCGTGAATTCTTAAAGTGGAGTCAGTGAGGCCAGGCCACTGCCAAGTTCATTTTTAATAAAGTTTGCGGCGGAGGAGGTGAGAATATAATTATTTCACACACACACTTAAACTCTCGTTTACACACTCACAATATGTGCTGGATTGTTATCACTGTGTACATTTTTGTTAATCCAAGCTGTCTTGTCTCATGTAATTGGGCCTCAGCTTGGTTTATACTGTATTCCAATTTTGTCCTCCAGAGACCCTTGTGGTTAAACAAAGGTTAAATAATGCACATTTACACACATTTACACTTGCCGCGTGGCTCCCAAGTGATCAAGTGGTTGCTGAGAAAGTCATATCACACATTCTGTTATTTACCCTCATTTTATAGTGTAATAGGAGTTAAACATTTGAACACAGTTGTGAGACCTCAGGTTCACCTATAGAAATGCATCCAGTAAGCGAGCTGCTCTGAAAGCTCAATTGTTGTTTATTCATTTACACTCTAACCATGTTGTCATCAACAGGTACCGTGTTTGTATTTTGACTCACCCATCAAAGGAGGCGACAGCCAGCAAATGTTTGGTGCGTGTTGGTGTTTTCCTCTGTGTGTGTTGAGACAGTTGGAGCATGTGAGGAAATGGAAGAAAAAAACTGTAATATATGTCCCCTATGTGTTAAAAACACATTCCATATATTCAACTTGTATTCTGAACTATACAGTATTTACAAGGTTTGGTTGATAAGTTCTGAGTCTGGTACAGAGAGCTGAATCCACAGGTACCCAAGGGTGTGTTCCAAGACAACATCAGAGCTCTGACTGGGAAACAGGTTCATCCACCCCGCCTTCACAGTCACCATGGTAACTATCGAAGCATATAGTTGTACCTTGTTATATGTGTACTATGCTGCATTGCGTGTGAAAAGAAAAGCTTTTGATACGTTAACCTTATATGCTATGCTCGGAACTTGTCAATCAGCCCCATAATTCCATTTAATTTAAAAGAAGAAAAAGAAGAAGAAGAAGAAGGGGAATAAGGGGGTCAGAAAGATAAATTGTATTCAACCGCGCTTTGTCACTTAACTTAGAAATTAGATGCAGTTCTTAAATGCATAATTTAAATGCTTGTGAAATTACAGTGAATGGAGCCTGAAGCATAAGAGCAAGAGTTCTTCTTCTGCTCTGCAAACTCAGTGCAGGAACATAATTCCTTTACTGCATCGTCATCGTCATCATAACTTTGACTTAGTGTTCTGGCTTAAAAGTGTTCAAACCATTTATACTGCACATTTCATTTCATTTTGATTTATTTAACTTTTTTAATCTTTAATTTACACCCTCTCGCTCACTAACGCTCGGTGACTAACCTGGCCCTCCATTAACCAGTGTCCACCCACAGCAGTGAGTGGTGGGGGGGGGCTGGCTGTGCCCCTCCATAATGTGCACCGCTGATCATCCTGAGCTTATCCACTCTGGCCACTTGTTTAATAGGTAGAAGAAGCATTCACTGATCCAGATGGGAGCTTAACACAAACATTTTCCCGGGTAAAACACACACACACACACACACACACACACACACACACTCCATGCAGCTGGAACCCGATTGCTGATTTACGTTGGCTTTTGTTCATATTTGATCATTAGTAATGCCTTATGATTTTAAATTTAGTGCAATTCACTAGCAGCGGCGCACATCCTGCCCCAAATAACAGATGTATCATTTATACGTATAAACCCCAAATGGATTCACATGGCCAGAGCTCATTCAACTGGTGTTTACCTTTTGAACCAACCGTAGTGCCTTAGATAATAACATTCTGTTTCTCCAGCTATTATTCATCAGTTAAAGGTCAAGAGCATTATTTGCAACACAAACCGAGCCCTGCATTGTACGGCCCAGCACACTCTCCTCTAGTTGCTTAGTCACTTTGATATGCATGTGAATGTCAAATTAGGAAACTGAGGCCTAATAGGCAGCCATTATTGCAAGTGAGGAGCCTTTGTCTAAACTAGAGGTCTAATCACTTATTCAATCACCACCCATTGTGCCCCTGCTCCCCTCCACCTCGCCACCGCTGCTCCCCTGCTCCCCCACCAGAAGCAGCTGATTTTTTATTTAAAAAAACCATGGATACACTCGAATTAAATGTATATTTCGGCCCTTAGCCAAAGCCTAATTGGTTATCTGAAGTACTAACAAGGTTCTTCCAGTTGCAGTAATTAAATTAGAATCCATTGTCATGCTAACTAGCTAATCAAGTGAGCTGTAGATGAACTGCGAGAACTTCCTTTCTCTTAGCAGTGGCAGTGCTGCATCTTAAAGACAGCCCACTCCAAAGGATACAAAACTGAAATAGACGTGTTACTCGGTTTAACGGTGATTGCAGTGAAGAAGGCCTGCGGCTCTCCTAACTACACAATCAGAGAGATTTTGAGAAGATAACAAGATTGCGTCTAAAAGTAGAAGCTGCCATCTAGCTATTTAGATCTTGTAAAACTCATCTCCTATCTGTCAACACCAAGGACAACGTGGTGGTGCCGAGCCAGAGCGGTGGAGTGCTGATCACACTCACTTTGTGCATCGCTGGAGCCGCACAGAAAAATACCAAAAATTGATGTTTATAATAAGCGTGGTAGTGCTTTTTGTGCTCTCTAAAACATCTATTTTAAGGTATTATTTTCATCGCACAGAGCCGTGGAGCACATTTTTAGAAGACAATCCTTTTTCATACATATTCACAAGAGAAACATATCAACCAGTATTATGTCTCCTAGGAGCCCCAAAATAAGCCCAAGGAAAATTCACATCTTTTGGGCGGTTTTGTTAAAGAAAGAAGCTTAAAATTCAACTTGTATTTAGATAAGCCCTCTGCTTCACAGTCAAGATCCATCACACAAACTATGAAGAACTGTAGGACATACTGTACATAAAATTGGGATAATGTCTCCTTATGGAACATCACACTGTAATCAACGCAGTGAAATGGTTCTTTGTAGAGCCATTAAAGAGCCCAGAAGAACTGAATCACTGTTACTGCCATGTGCAATATTACCGACAGTTTAGCAAACTGCAATCACGTCGAGGAATCCAAACGATTCCTCAGTAGGTAAATGTTCTACGATGAATAATTTTGCTCACAAATAACTCTGAAAAGTCATCTTCTGGAGTGTGTAGGGCGACTATTATCCTGCAGATCATCTGCCCCTGGAGAGGTGACAATCCTTTCACCTAGCACCTGCTGGTGTTTGGCACCACATGCCTCACACATCCCATCTCTGCATCTGGACAACACCAGATGTTCTTGAATAATTTCCCATACAGGTGAAAGTTCCCTCCTCTCCCCAGCAGAACGCGGCTCGCTCGACATTTCCTCCGATGCGTACACGCCGAGACATATGCGAGCCATTTCTGCTCGTCTTTACCATTTTGCACGTTCACTGCAGGTGGACGACGGCAAACCGAGCGGGAGGGATGCTGAGGAGCCATTTTCCACTCATTTCATTTGCCCCCTGCTGAAAAATAAGACTTTAACCTGATTCTGAAAGGTAGCGTGTCTCAAATGCATCACAATGTCCAAAAAGCAGATGGCTGTCTAGCAGGGCAACAATCCTGTCTGTGGAACACTGAATAATACATGCATATCTCGCTGTGATCCAGCAAATTCAATAGCCTATAGAAAGGGATTGCTCTCAACGTAAACCATTTTGCTACAGGCCGTTCTCTTTCCTCAGGTCCAGTCTCCCATAAATAATTTGCCTTCAACCTTCACATGCATAAAAATTGCAACTTGTTGGTTATGAGAGAGAACAGAGGGGATGCACTTTGAATGCCAATGTGGCGATGAATAAACAATGGCTCAGTGGTCCAGGAGCAATGCAGAGCTGCCAGGAGACATTGCTTTGAGTCTGCGGGCTCTCTTAATGGTTTCTGCCACAGACCAAGCCTTTCACTCAGCTGTGAATGGGAGGCTGTTTTGATCAGTGGGGCTACTTTAATAATTTCTAACAAAGCAATACCCATGGCTCCCTGGACAACCTTGAGTGATCCTTCCCTGATTATCCCTCAACCACTCAACTCAATTTGAATCATCCTTGAATAGGGATCCCTACAATAACACATCTGCGGCACACGAGGAGAAGCTGCACACCTATGTGGCGTGACAGAATTACATATGCTTGTGATCATCATAATAATCGAAGGGACGCAACTGAATTGATAGGCGTTCTTTGCAGCACGAAAGCATAAACAATGAAAAAAGTGCTTATGAACAGATACAAGATGTCTGAAGCAGAAATCAGACGGTTTTCCTGCGGTGCTACAGTGCCATCTGGTGTCCGGAGATATACTGCCCTATAGATTCACGCGTAAACATACAACACAGACGCACAAAACACATCCACCAGGTTATGATGTTAGAATATGTCTTTATTTTTCTCTCACTAAAATAATGCATTTAACAGGTCTTAACAGAAAAAGCTCCATCTACAAGAAATTGCATCTTTAATGAATTAAAACGTCATAAGGTGTCAAATACCACATTGTTAAAAGTTTCACCTTAAAGAGGAAAAGAACGAAAATAATCAAGTTTCTCACAAAGCACGATGATATACAAAATACACTTTTCTATCAAATGAGCCGATTTAAGTTTTAATTTGACCTTAACGGAAAACAGAGCACTTATGGAATGAGTTCAGTATCCAACGTCAGCCCCTCCCCCGCCGTGAGATGAGGTGGGGGGGGGGGGGGAGAAGAAAAGGGGTGAAAAGTTAGAAACAGTGATATTTCAACCCAGTTTACCCCCCAAAAAGTGCGAATATACTTTATCAGAGCAAGCGCCACGTACACCACGTGAAGTAAGACCATGTGTTTCCATATACCCTCAAAGTGCTTGAAGTCTGAGCAGAATATAATAGAAAACGAATACAGTACATTGGCCACGTTAGCTATGGGTTATTTATACAAATATACATTTAAAATGACGTCGTTACTTTATACACATTCCTATTTGCACTTTTTAAATCACAATAAAACCATTTGTCACGTCAACTTTTGTCGCCCTGTCATGTTTAGACACAAAAATAAGAAGATATTGGCGAGTTTTTCCTCTCAAAACACGTCAGATCCGTCTGAGCTCAAAGTAAATCCCCAATATACGACAGCGGTACAGAGCGCGATTACACTTTTTCTGCAGCTCCTGAAGGATAAAACAAACACGCTTTCAAACGCTTTCAACAGTCTGGTGGTCTGGCAGAGGATAAAGTGCGGTTCTTCCTTTGGCCCCGATGTGGAATTAGATAAAAACCAGTGGTCGGATTCACTCGTAGACCCCAGCCTCTGATCTCAGTCCAGCATGATGAAAAGCCTCGTGACCCAGAGCTTTGGACAGCAGTCTGTGCCTGTGAGGAGACATGCAGCCCTGGCCAGGCAAATATCCAGCGGCAGCTTTACCGGATCTGGTGGCTTTAGGCGCTGGAGCTGCATAATACCCGTCCATGTGGTCATAGTGTGTGGGCCTAACTTTAGTGCTCTGAGTCCTTCTGTTGGGCTGAGAGGAGAAGGTTCCCAGATGCTCCAGATCCAGAGGGGATTTGGTGCGGCACTGATAGTAGTGGCGGTTTTCTCTGGTGCTCTGCGATCGCCCGGGTCGCCTGAGGATGCCGGGTTTGGAGAGCCCAGAGTAGCTGTTGGCAGGGTTTGTGATAATCAATCTGTCCTGGTCCTGGTCTCGTGTATGGCTTCTGTCGTAGTTGTGCTTCTTGAAATTCGGATAGCCCCTTTCCGGAAGCGAAGGGACTTTGCGGAACATCGGCTGCTGCTGCTGCATGGAGTTCTCTTTGATCTGAATCTTCCTGTACGCGCTCTGCTGCCGAGGCGGGCCCGGTTCTGCGTTTGACCAATGCCTGGTGGTCTCGTGGTCTGCGTGAGGGGTCAGTGGAGAGGTCGGGGATGTAGCCAGTGCCTTGTTTTTGCTCTCTGTCCTGTCAGCTGAGAGGAGGCAGCCGTTCCCCGGGTCAGACTTGCTCCTCGTGTGCATTATCTCTCCGTATCTGGAGTCCGTGGGCGACAGGGGGCTCTCGCAGGGATGCATTGTATTTTTCTGCCTACATATATTCTCTTGCTTGACGGGATGATACATAACTCTTTCAAAAACGTCTGAATCTCGGGCCTCGTACACAACGGTGCCCCTGCTCTCTATGTACAGCTCCCTGTTCATTGACGGAACGCGGCGCGGAGAGTAGTTGTGGTAATCTGGCGGAGCGCTTTCCCTGGTGGAGCGTACAGTATAAGACTGGCTGTGTCGGATGCCACTGGGCCTGGAGGGCTCGGCGTAACAGCGAGAGCCGTGAGCCGGACCCACGTCTGAATACGGGTTGTAACGGTAGTCGGCACGCGTTTGTTCAAAGTGTGGCCGAACAGGATGAAGGCCGGTCTGAACTAGCCACTGATAGGGCGACTCGTGGCTGGAAGGCTCAACATAAAACATGGTGTCAGGGGGCAGGACTTCTGTCTCTGCGAGTTCATAGTGACTAATCTGAGGAGCGTGGAAGGAGCGAGCCCTCCGGATGGCCGGCTGTCCGACCATTCTATCACCTGACCTCTGCCATTGGCCTTGTTGCCTCTGGCAGCTGCTGATAAGGTGCTCATCAGGTGGGTAACGTCTGTACTGAGGGGACAGAGGTTGTTTCAAGCCTAAAGTGCTGTGGCGACTGTCAGAGGAATGCTTGTACACAGGTTTTGGGCCAGAAACGTGAAGGGGCAGAGCGTTGGGCCGCGGGCAGTGAGGCACAGGAATTCGTCCTGCTGGACCGAGTCTGTGATGACGATTACTGTAGACGTCCTCCGCCAAGCCCGCAGGTCTGTCCTCCTGTGGACTGCAGAGACGGGCTGAGAGCGGCTGCAGTGGACGTGGAAGGACTTCCTCCAATGAGGCGGGCATGGAGGCCTCAGCCAGGACAGAGCGGAAGTTAAAGACATTGATGGCGTCTGTGTTTACGTAGATGGGAGAAGTGGAGGGGCTGTGAGGGGAACAGACGGGCTGAGTCGGCGTGGAAACACCAACGTTCTGATAGGTAAAATCTGCCTGCGTGCCCTCGTGCCTCACGTCTCTGAGCGGTTGCCCTGTCTCCCCTCTGTGCTCCTTTGCGTCGGCGTTACTTTCGTCTAAGCTTCCAGACCCGAGCGGGCTGACGTTCGGTGTGAAATTGCAGTTGCTCTCTTGCTGCTCAGCGCAGAGGTGTGCAGGCAGGAAATGAGCCGGGTGAGCGCAGCAATGGCTCTCCAGATTAGTGTGAACTGAGAGCGGCCACTGGGAAATAGGGGAGACGCGAGGGCCGCAGTACTCCTGGGGGTACGGATTAAGATCGAGAGCGGAGGGCCGGGGGGGGCGGTCCTGGACGTGAGGAGGTTCCGGCCTCTGGAGAGGATGTGGGGGGGCGCAGGTGTGGGTGTTCCTCCTCTGGGAGCCGCTGCTGGCCTTCTGGGCCGACTCAGCCAGGGCCAAGGCCAACTTGCGTGCGGCACTCGTCAGGGGAGGGTGAGGAGGGAGAACAGACACTGAACTCATAAGTCTATCTGTTCCTGGGGAGGGATAAGACAAACAACGCTACAGTATGACAAGACAAACAAAGCTATGGTAAGACATGATGGGACAAGACACAAAAGCTTTCATAAGAAACTAAAGAGTGCATTATTCTTATTATTACTATTATTATTAGAGATTTAGTGGCTACACACTGAGGATATTCATGCACTGGTGTGTGTGACATTACAGAGGAGTGATACTGACCTGGATCAGGGAGGTTCTGTGCAGACTGACTGAGGTCTGTGAGGCCCGACGCCTGGCTTACTGTGCTGCGAGGGCTGCAGTGTTGGTACGGCACTCTCGGCTTCTTCCCATCTGCAACTGGAGCTTCGTACCTCTCCAATGGCGGGGAAGAGGTGGGAAGAGGCGGAGGAGAGGACGAAGCTGCCCCCTGGCTGTGGGAAATACCATACGGCCCCTGAACACCTGCTTCAGCCGCAACGTGGCTCCGAATCGACTTCTTCCTGAGTTTAGGCGAGCCTGGCTTGACGCTCTTGATCCCGCCTTTGTGGAGCTCAGGGCTGATATCTGGAGACTGGGGGCTGCCCACGTTTCTGTTAGGAGAGGCGACGGGTTCTGATTCGGTGGAGCCGCCGACGCCCTTCCTCCACCTGCTGCTGCCTCTGTTCCTCAGCGGTCCTGTTATGCCTCTGAGCGGGCTGCACTGAAATGACATTGGATCAAAGTCTAAGGAGGAGATGCCCGCCGCCGGTGGACAAAGATCAAGGTCGTCCTCCTGATTCAGAGGCGAGACGCGGCCGGCCCGGTGAGGGGATTGGTTTGAAGCCCGGTCTCTCTCTGGACTCCTGCCGTTGCGTAACTCTTCCCTGCTGATGGCGGACACGGCTTCACTAGTGGAACGAGGCCTGAGCCGGCGGTAACTCGGGGGCTCGTCTGGGATGGAAGACAACACATTCGGCTCACAAAAACACTGATAGAACGAAGACAGAGGCTGCAGAGGAAAAGGAGTCCATGTAAATTTAGAGAATAATTTAATGAATAATTACCTTCCACATTGTGCAAAGAAGTAAGAGATTCCTCGCTTTTGGCAGAACGCAATGTGCCGCTATCGCCTCTTCCACCTGCGAATGGTTTCAGAGCAATTAAGTTTTCTTGCTAAGACAAATCCCTCGCCATCTTTGGAAGCAAACTTGTGAACTGGAGGAAGTTAGAGGTGGAAATTAGCAATTTCAACATTCATTAAAAAGCACAGTCTGTCCTAAAGGGCGGCTGGTGAGTCACTGGGCGTGTGGCTCTCTGACCTGGCAGTGCGATGCTCTTTATCTCGTTGGGCTCGCTGGGGTGTCGCTTCAGCTTGCGCTTGGACACAGAGTGCGACTTGCCCAGATGGAAGAAAGAGAGCCAGTTCCCCACGGGAGACTTCTTCCCCTTGGTAGGAGCTCGCTTGCTGCCACGACACAGAGACAATTCATCTCCACATTTGAACTTAGAACTACAGGGGGGGCGACTCAGGCGGTCCGCGCGGCTACACTACCTGTCCATCGGCAGCTCGATGACGGTATGGAACTTCCCCAGCAGAGCTTCGGGTCCCTCGCCGACCTCGATGTAGTCGCTCTGTGTGAGGGACGGGGTGGTGGCCGGGGAGCTGAGCTGGGCCTGTGTGCGGGCCTGGGCCTCCTCCAGAGACAGTAACTTAGTGGACGGGGAGCAGATCATCAGTGACTTTGGTCTGGCTAAGGTGTTGTTACCTAGACAGAGAAGAAGAGATTTAGACGTAAAGAAATAAAGGTTTTTGTTCCTATTGTCTGGTTGGGATAAAATTGACGCTCTACCATTGTTTTCCCGTATGATGGAATTGAGTTTGGCGCTGAATAAGGCCTCGGTGTTGTTGAGGATGAACTCCACCACCACCGACTGGATCCGCACCTCCATGAACGCCGCCGTGCCGCTGAAACAGGCCGACTCGATCTGTTTGGACCTGAAAACACGGTCACAGCACAGCACAACCTAGTTCAGTCCCACTGAGACGCGACCCAGTTCACCGTCAGAAGAGAGAGACGCACGGATGAAAACAAGCCAATTTGTCACAGTGCCAACAGGACAGGACAGAGTGCCGCCCGTGACAACGTTGATAAAAGAGAGAAAAAATGGAGTCACCTGAGGAGGTTGGGCGCCCAGACAATAGCCAGATTCTTGGTGTGCATGTTGGTGACGGGGCTGGACGTAGCCAGACGGGACAGATGCCTCATTAGGAACTCCAGAGTTCTGCCAGTGAAGAAGAAGAAGATGATGAAGAAGAAACGTTCATGTGTCACTTTCAAAATATTTGCTTTTAGTTGATATATTGTACATGGCAGATGGCGGTTTGGGCTCTTTTGTCACTGCTACACCCCCCATGTCAGCGGTCCAGCAGATGGAGTTGTTATTGATGGATTGAATGAGACAGAGCTCCACAGATCTTGATAAAAGCGGCAGGGAATTTTCAAAATGATCAGTTATCACTTTGAAGGTTGTGCCGAATGATCAGAATGATACTTTTCAATTATTTATGGTTCGAGAGATCAAGGCGGGCCGTGAGTGTTTACGTTGCAGAGCTGTTTGAATAATGGCTTTTGATTCAACATGAAACTAAGTCGGCATCAGAGGCCGTCGGTGCTCTGATGTGACGCAAAAAAGGGAAATTCTTATTTGGACCGCCCGGGTGCAGGCGGCATATGGCTCCCGTCCTGACCTGTAATGTGGAGGAGGCAGCTGCTGGATGACATTGTGGATCTTCACCAGCCTCTCTTCATCTGTGGCAGCAGACACGGCGTCCTGTGAAAGCGGGAGAATAAAGCAGAGAGGCTAATCAGAACCGAGGGAGTTGCTTCTTTGAAACATTCCCACTCTTTTTCCCTTTTTCCCTTTTCAGAGGAGCAGCTCGTGTGTTGGTTCGCTTAATCCTCTATTCTGTCTTAGCGTGCATGTCTAATCGCCGTTTCTGGAAAGCTCAGCATATAACGCCATGACCCAATTTGGAGCAGCACTTTAAAAAATGCACCAGAAAGTCCCAAATTGTTTCTTCAATTATTTCATCCCCGCGGACGAGGACAAATGTCTTCCTCCTCTGCCTCCGCTGCTCCTCCATCCCTTTTTCCCTGTGTTTCCCATTCCTGTCCTTACAGAGAACCTGTCGTAGAGTTGGTAGGTGAGCAGCGGGTTTGGCAGCTCTCTGAAGTAAAGTTTGCAGAGGGAGCCGACAGAGTGAATATCCTGTCTGAAGACTTCTCTGCTCAGGTCTGGGAGCTGCTCGGAGTCAAACTCGTGCCTACACACACACACACAGAGAAAGAGAGTGAGAGCGAGAGAGAGAGCGAGAGAGAGAGAGAGGAAACAAGTGTCATCTGTCTGCCCATCTGTTCCTACGACTAAATAACAGAAGCTTATCTTCAAAAACGTGCAGTGTGAAATCGGCGATCATCTTCTTAAGGACGTACGTTTACTTCAATAACACAGACAAGGCAACTCATTCTGTGCCAGATAAACATTGTGATATGCGATACGTTATCTACCATAATCTATATTATTCCTCATTTAAACATGAAAAGAAAAATATCCCACTGAAGGCCTAAGAATTCATTTACACGACACCGTTATTGAGTTTGAACACTGGGAGAGAAAAATGACGCTACAAGAGTCGTATAGATTTTCTATAACACTGATCGACGAGGGAAACTGATGTGATTGCTGCCACATTTCTCCAAGTGAGGAAATCCATTTTTCTGTTTCAAAGTCTCTTACTTGTAATTAATACGCTTATTAATTATTCCTGGCAAGCGAGAGATGATTACAGCCCATCGGATTTTGTCGGCTTCAAACATTTTTATTACCTCTCCAGGAAGCCTCAAACACAACATGGTGGAGATCTGAGGCTGCTTTAGGTAATCAAACATGCTGCCGGTGGTATGAACACACAGACAACTAAACGTGGGAAACTATGCTATGTGAGAATGATTGAGATACAGACACACACACCTCAGTTTCTGGATATTGGACGAGATCCCGGAAAGTCTGTAGATTCCATCCACGACTCCGTTTTTCTCTATGAAGTCGGCGCAGCTTTTAACGACCTGCGGGACTGCAGCACATAGAGAGAGAAAGAGAGAGAGAGAGAGAGAGACACAGTTACAAACGACTAAAACAAAAGTTCAGACTAGTTTGGTTTCCACGCTTGTCAGTTGTGAGTGTCGCAAACAGCCGTGTGAGCGAGTCGACGCCGACGACAAAGGGCATCAAAGCAGAGAGACGTCAACGATCTGTTTACAGTTTTGGATGACAGTGTGATTAGGAGGGTTGATTGATCTGATATTTCTGAGCCGCGTCGTATCTTTGCAGAAGTAATTTCATCTTTCCGGTGCCTTTGAACACGAGCTGGGTTCATTTGAGCCCCGTGATTCTAACTTGGTCCCACTTGCAGATGTGTTAAATGACTCTGAAGAGCGATTGTTTTGGCTTTGTGCCACTTCAGAACCCGACTTACTCAGACGGTTCGACCTCAGTTTCACTTCCTCCTGGAATCTTTTTAGGCCTCAAATGCTAAATCTCCTCCAGGACCGTTGGCTGTGTTGCACTGGATGGACATATTGATACATGCATACATGAATATAGAGTAGACAGAGTATATAAACTATAGAATATGAGTAGAACATTGATGACTTGGAGCTTTTCAGTCTTTGCTCGGAACTTTTCAATCAGGCCTTTGTAATATTGTGCGTTTATAGAGAACACGATACCCCAGTAATGTGCCCATATAAAATTGCAAAGCATAGCAGTCGTAGCAGCTCTAGTTTGAATTAAAAGTGAGAAAAAATAATAAATAGACAGACTAATCAATAGAAATAAACATAAAATCCCCCTCCCGTGTATGAAACTCGAGTGTAGAAACATAAATCTTCTGCTTATTCAGCAGATTTAGGCGGTTCTGGTTTTGCGTTACTGGGCAGCATCTGGTGTCTGTCGGGCCACAAAAGGAAACACTCTCCACGGGCGCTACTGTTATTTTCCTACTCATCTTCATCACTCCTCTACTCAGCTGCGTTTTTGTTCTGGCCCAGCGCTGAACACACACAGTCGTCCCTGTGGTGCCTTCGGGTGTCTTGCATCAATATTTGCAGTTTCGTGTTGGTTTATCATCAATAACAGTCCCAAGATGCAATTACACAAATCAGAAACGTTACTGATCATGGCGCCGTGCACCACAGGGGGCCCACATCTATGATTGATGATCATCTCTGTAGTATTTGTTGGGTTTAAAAGCAGACTGTGTTCAGCATGTCTTGGCTGTCTCTCTTTGAGGTTTCGTCCTTATATTTTGCAGTTTCAGCTTCGTCACCCTGCAGAGATGAGCTGAGCTGTTGGTTGTGCCTGTCAAGCCCTTTGAGACATTGTTAGTGGTTTTAGGCGACATGAATAAACTAGATTTGAGAATGAAATAAGCCCAAATCTCCTCCCTGTTATTCGTCATTGGTATGCAAAGTAAACATGATGGGAGAGAGAACACAGCCCTGAGGTACACCGGTACTGATGACGAGTTAATCAGTGTTTACATGCACATTAAGTAGCTTCTCTGTTTGTATTTGTCTACAGTTTACACACACACACATGCAGCACATATGGCCTCTTGGTTGATCTCATGTTACTGTATTTACAAAATGAAGCACACAGCAGCGTCTCGTACCTTCGTGTCCTGAGTTGTGCAGGTACTCGCCCAGGTCACAGCCGAACACTCGCTCTTTCAGGATGCCGCGCTGACGCAGCTTCTGCGGCGGGGGGCGGGACTTCATGAAGGACCTCAGGAACGTCACTAGCTTCCCGTGTTTCTTACATACTAATTAAGACGGCAGAAACACAGACACAGAGTCACACACACACACAATCGGGCAACACACACAGCCACAACAAATCAAACCCCTCCTTCTTCTCCCATGAGCGAGTCTTTGAATGAATCATTCCCGATGCGACAGTGCGGGAAGAAAGGGAGCAGCGGTACCTGGCTTAGGCACCGAGCTTTGGACGCTGGGGGGGATCTTGTCGTTTATCAGCTCGACACAGTCGCAGGGGAAGAAGCCAACCTGTGAGGACGGAGAGAAAGGGATAAAGACGAGAGAGATAAAGAGCGAGAGAGAGAGATGCAGTTGTAAGGTGTGTTTGCTGTGATCAAAGGGCCACTGGGAGGTAGAGCGGCGTGTCAGACTGCCAAAGGAGCGAGAAATAGGTCAGTAAGCATGATGCCGCAGTTCCGCTTCTGGGTCAAGGCCCCCTCCCCCCGTCCCTGGCATAACAGTTAAGACAACATGACCAACCGACATCTTGTTGCCATGGCGATTTCAAAAGTAAGAGGCCGAACCGATCGATAAGCATCTCAACTTGAGCAAACAAGGAAGGAAGGGAGGCGAGAAGATCTGAACACATATCGATCCCCAGAATCTCACATGTTGCATCACCGCTTTAGAGCAACAAACTGAGCTACTGATTACTGAAAATCTATCTTCAGAAAAATGATCTGTAATTTGCCGTTTTTCCTGCATTTCTTGTTTTACTGTAAAACCGATCCCCTAATTGCACCTCTTGATAACGTTCATGGAAGTTGTTCACTCTCATTCCTGATTTCAAAATTTCACGTGCTGGAATCCTCCTGATGCCACCACAACGTGAACCTTCTTACCTGAAATCCATGTTTCCCTCTCCACCAGCCTGTGTCTTCTTTAGGAGGCATGTCTATGACCGACACGATGTCCCCGACCTGCATCACAAAGAGCGCCAGTGTGGAAATAAGTCAATATGATGCTATAGGAAATCATAATCATCATCATCATCATCATCATCATCATCATCATCATCAAGAGCAGCAGCGTTTACCTCAAAGGTCAGCTCGTCTGTGGCCTGAGCCGTGTATCGCTTGGTGACGTGGGCGGCAGCGATGGCGGGGACGTTGATGGACGCCTCCTCTGACACTAGCAGGTGGTTCCCCTTATTGTCAATCTGGAAAACAATAGATGTGAAGTGTGAGTCAATGTCACAAGTTCTGCCTCAGAGGCGTTAACAAAACTGCAACTATTTTCTCCTCTTCTTCTTCCTCTTCACTGCCAAATCTCTCAGGCTGCAGCAAACATTGGCAGACACGCCTCGCGAGCGAGCGACCCGAGTGCTATCAGGGTTTCGGCTCGCACTCGCCAAATAAAGTCGAAAACTTTTCTGCAGTTTAACAAGTAGAGCGACCTTCGCGACTGCTGCGGCACAGGAAACTACTTTTAAAATAGAGAAGAATTGCAAACGTGTGAGATCATCATGTACACAGCACATCCTGGTGTCTCCGATGTCTTTTCAGCCAGATTTACTGTTTTGATAATTAGGTGTTATTAAGACTTAATTTGCCTGCACGCTGCCAGCTGGGACTCGCCTGGCGCACATTAGGAAAGCCAGTGATTTGCCTGAGGAGGAAGTCATCACTGGTCATGGGATTTTTCAAAGCTTTGTGGATCATGTGGATTCATCATCATCAATTTCCTGGTTTTCATTCCCAAAATGACAGATGTGTGAGCAAACTAACAGTGAGTGCAGCAGCTTCCATACCTCCATCCATGTCAGGACCGGACCGCAGTTAATCTTGTTGTCTGCGATGACAGAGAAGCGAGACAGGTAGGTGGCCAACATCCTGGTGACGGACTGAAAGAGAGACAGGTTTGGATTACCAGGCAGACTCCCGGGGGATTACAAAGCTTCACCTTAAATGCAGCGGTGCATCGTTACCTCGACCGTGTCCTTTGACGGGTCGAGCCGCGGCAGCTCAGCCAGCTCGGAGAAGCGGCGGTCGTAGATGCACAGGTGCAGGTGTTTGTCCAGGACCCGGAAGTCTTCGTAGGATCTTTTCACCAGCCAGTTCCGACCCTGGTTGAGGAGTAAACGAAGATCATGACAAAGCTTTTTAACACACACTCACACACACACACATGAAAGTCATATATGATGGTGAATAGAAAGTAGCAGGACCTGGCAGGTGATCTGGATCAGAAGAACCAGCTCTTTGCAGTCCAGACCAGCCTTCTGTCCTTCACTCTGACCCTCACCAAAGGCCAGCTAGATACAATAAAAGAGACAGATTGCAGGTTATACACAGCAAGGACTCTTATATTCTACATAACGGATGGATATGACACAACAACCTTTCTGTACGTGACGTACCCAACAACAAGAACATGGTGTCCAACCCCTGTTTGCCCATGAAATATTAAAAATCTCTTTTGGAACCCGGGAGGCGGCGGTAGCGGCGGCAGTGGGTTGGGAGTGAAACAACCTCAAACCACGTGGAGCGACGGTGGAGGAAGATGTTAACGCTTTAAAGAACTTCAGAGCGTGACTGAACGAACGCACAGAAGTTTCATCTCACTAAGATGAGCCGTTATCACGAAGGAGACGTGTCGGCAGGCAGCGAGCTTCAAACTCTTACTTTACCATGAATCCTGCAGTATGAAATGTATAATAGATAAGCTGCTGGGATGTCAGTGGCTGGAGGAGGAAAAGGAGGAGGAGGAGGCGGAGGTGGGGGTGTAGCTTTCCCTCCTCTTCCGCTCCTCTCCTCTCTAAATATGCCCCCATTATAGCCAAGATCAAAGCCTGGCAGAAGTTTTGGGGGATACATCGATAAAGTCGTGGAACGCTCCACTTCAAAAGGCCCCAGGAGCCTTGGGGTGGGGGGTGGAGTTTGGGTTATTTTTAGCTTGTTAGCAGCTCATCCAGATACACAGTTACACAACACATGGCGACCTAGTTAGGCATCTTAGCTCGACAGTAACAAGGCTGTGAAAACCAGACTGACAAAGAATCTAAAATGGTCTTTCAATAAATCATGACGAAAGAGCTCTCAAGTGTGTGAGTGTATGAGAGAGTGTGCGAGTGTGAGTGTGTGTGTAAATGCCTCCGAGCTAGAATCTGTTTGACATGAACGTCCCGAGGTAAGATGTGGATGGATGAAGTCACTGATTAAGTCACAAAAGGCCAAAAGGTTGAAGGGAGGCAGAACCCAGATCCATCCTGGTTGGAATGAGAAACTATTCCGCCTGCTGGAAAAGCATTTTAACCGCAAACACTCACACAACAAAGTTTCCACGCTTGAGCATCACTTCCTGCCAGACACTGATACCTGTGATGAATCCCCCCAAACTGAAACATCCTCTCACACAAGCCTGTCCCTGCTACATATGCATCAACATCTGGCACCAATACGCTTAAATGAAGAAGCGATCATCCAGGCGTTTACCTGCCGCTGAGCAGAGTGAGGGATCCATCGGCAGCAGGAAGTAGCTCCCTCCCTTTGTGTGTGACCGCAGCCCTGGATGTCAAGTGTGAGACGCTCACAACGTGGAAACCTCATCTGGAGGAGCAGCAAGGTTTAAGAGCCTCCCTGTTTGCTGCTCTCCCTCTCTCTCTCTCGCTCGCAGAACTCTGGATCACCTCGCACGCTCGCCGCTCCATTCACAGCACAGAAATATGAAACGAGGATGCTTCCCCGCTGTGTCTTTCCCCCTCGCTGCTGCCTTACCTCCCTCTCTCCATCCCTTCCCCCTCCTCCCTCTCCTGCACTCATCCATCCATCCCTCCCTCCTTCAACCACCCTCCCTCCCTCCCGCCCTCTTCCTCTCTGCGTGCCCTCCCTCTCTTAACTGCTCTCCATTCTATGCTAACAAAGGGGTTTGCCAGTAAATGGGCTCAACCGGCACACGCAGATGCACAGCCCTCATCGATCACACATCGTCCGGACTGACAGATAAGACGAGCCTCCTTCATTTCAATCCTCATTCATTTTATTCTCCAGGCGAGACGGCAGCTAATCTCGAGTGCAATCAGTCTCGCCTATGTATGCCTGTGTGTGTGTTTGTGTGTGTGTGTATTTCTGCATCTGTGTGTGAGGCAGAGGCAGGCTGCTGTCCTCGTGCTATTTGGCGATGAGGATACATGAGCCCTGATCTGTGCTCTGCCTCTGTGCCGCCACGTTCTGTCAATGCAGCAGAAAGCAGATGCATCATGGGAGCTACCACAGCAACAAAGACTCATCTCTCAGGATGAGGTCAGCAAGTACAAACACAGTAACACACAGAAGTATAGACACTACAGATCTATACACACTATATACAGTCTCATCATGTGGAACACAAACTGTAACAGAGAAAGCTCAGATATATTTTTATAAAAATCAAACCATTAATTAAACTGCACATAATTATTTTGTGTGTTTGCATTTATTTTTGAATATTAAATTTAAGAATTTTATCAGAATTTTTTTTTATTTTTTTTTTATTATTTCATAATTATCAATCTAATTTTTAGTGAGGTGAAGGGTTCTGAGTACACACACACACACACACAGACACCAGGTGATTCCCATGAGTCTCACACATTCATAGCCGAGGCCCCAGAAATCCAATATTGGTCCGTTTGTGTGTATCAGAGAGAATCCCAGTGTTCTTCTCACTAATGTTCTGTTTGACCATATGTGTCTGCACAGTGTTTGTCTTTTTTCAGCTCCTCTTCTCCCTCTGGAGCCTTTCAAGGTCACTGATGCTGTGCTGCTGCTGCCCCCCCCCCACCCCACCCCTCCCACAATGTGCTGATGAGCTATCACAACCACAGCAGGACATTTACCCAACAGAGTGCAGCCTGGGATTTAAGTCCCATCCAGCAAAGCTTCACTGTAGTCCATTAAAAGCAAAAAAATGTAAGAGGGTTCAGCCATTCGTTCACTCTTTAGCATCAGACTGCTGCACTCTGCTGGGGAGCGAGCTGAACTGCATGCAGGGTAACCAGGCGGGTAACAGCCACTTCCACCCCCTGCTGCTTCATTGCTTCTCATTATTACTGCAGCAAACACATTCCCCACTTGTGCTCCATACATCCACTCCTCTATGCATCCAAACACTGGGACGTGCTGGCAAGAGTCAACGAGTCTGTCCCAGCAGGAAGCAGAGATTTGGCTCTGAAGATGAACTCCTTCATCGTTCACTTTACAACTCAAGGTCTCCAATTGACTGATATCTCATTTACAATAAACCCTCTCAGCTGTTTTTCTTCTGTCATTGTGAAGAATACAGGAGGCCAACTATGGATACAACTACTGACAATAAACCGGAGTTCCATTTACAAAAGCAATCGGATCGGACTGTGACAAAAATATATTACGATTCAGAGGAAAAACTAGTGAAAAAGTAAAAATAATGCGGCTTGTCGTCAGCATAAATGATGGCAGGATCCTCCAGTTAAGTCGAGTGAGATATTGATGAGACTGTCGGCTTGCATTTCACGAGCGATGCATCTGTGGAGCAATTTACCAAACTGGCCCTGAACCTGAGCCAGACACACAATTACTAAACATAGCTCTCTGTCTGTCTCTCTCTCTCTCTCCCCCCCCCCCCCCCCCTCTCACAGAAGTCACTGCGTAAGTATTTCTGTGCTTACCTGAACAGTGCCAAAGTCAACGCTCTCATAATGGAAGTGGGCGCACTCTGCCAATCTGGGGAAGTGACCTCTGGGGAACGTCAGCCTGTAAATACAACACAACAGCCCCTCATCAGTATTCAACAGGGTGAAACTGAGATGGAGTGAAAGGCACAGTGAAAGGGAGCGAGAGGGAGGAAGAGAACGGGAGAGATTAGGGCCTGTTTGAGAGGGAACGGGCTTAACGAGGCAGCCGCCCTGACTGCTCTGTCTGAGCTGTGCCCAACATCTCACAGCTCCTCCTTTCACTGTCCCGGATAAGAGGCCTGGTTTACAGCCCATAATAGCAGCAGCAGCAGAAGCAGCGGCAGCGACCGTCACAGGGAGGCACCTACTTCTTCATGTTCTTGACCTTCATGCTCGCCGTGCTGGCACAGGAACGCAGGAGAGGCTCGGGAGGGTGCTCTGTGATGTCATCGCTCCTCACCTGCCGAGCAGAGGAAACATCCATAAGCGTCAATCACGAGCCGACTGACAAGAGGACAAGCACGCAGAAGTTGTCAAAGTCGATAACAAGTGTGTTAATGAGCGCAAAATAGTTAAAATGTATGTGCCGCAAAGGATGCTGGGTACCAACTAAGATGTAGAGTAAATGAATAAAGAGGTGACTTGTATGTACAGTGTGTGTGCTGCAGTAACAGGGCTTTGTGTGTGTTATCGACCCTGATAAATGATTGTGACTTCCAGCAGAGGGCAGTCATCAGTGTCGGCAACATATAATGTAGGTTTTGATTTAAGCCCAATTTTGCTGAATATTGACATATACAGTAAACACAGCAAGTACCTATCATGTCATCAGAGGTACTCTCACACATTCACACCTTTATTCATGTGACTACTGACTTTCACATGACATCATAGCATGACTCATCCCCCTCACTGCTCCTGATTAGCAGTGATCAAGTCTTGTGGGTGGGTGTCATGACTTCCACACTTTAATTCTAATTGGTATTTGTTGTGGTGAGTCAGAAGCTGTGTGTGTGTGTGTGTGTGTGTGTGTGTGTGTGTGTGTGTGTGTGTGTGTGTGTGGGTGGGTACGTACCATGGCAGTGGACGTCTCCTGTGGCTGTTTGTCTCCGAGGGGATTAGAGCTGATAACTTGAGGTAAAGTGACGTCTTTGTCCACGTCGGCAGACTGCAGGACATGTCTGCAGAGACAAAGAGAGAGAGACAGGCTGTCACACGGATGATTAAAATGCCACAAAGGTAATTGTGGTGGTGTCAACATCCATGTGAGAAGCTTCTCAAATAACACTTGCAGTTCTTAGATGAAACACCAGAGGGGGCAAGTGGGAGCGATGACTTCAGAGTGTGTGTCAGAGGCTCAAACCATGACACTGCAACAGTGTGGCCTAGAAAACACACTGTACTGGGGTTGTGCTGTTCAATTCCCACTGAAGAAGAATGGAACGCATCAGGAAAGCACAATGAAATAATTATCTATTCTCAAACGATTCCAAATAGAAAAATGAATACAGCAGAAGAGGACCAGACCACAGTCCAGCCTTTAGCCTGGGAGCACCTCAGACTGGGTCGGATCAACAAAATGCCACGGCAGCTTTTGTGTGTGTGTGTGTGTGTGTGTGTGTGTGTGTGTGTGTGTGTGTGTGTGTGTGTGTGTGTGTGTGTGTGTGTGTGTATGTGTGTGTGTGTGTGTGTGTGTGTGTGCGCTTGGGAAAGGCAAAGCTTTTCTATTCAGAGAGACATAAAGGCAATGCGCTCACAAGGGAGTGCTCCACAAAACCCTCGCTTGAAATGTGAGTCAATGTATTGAGGACTGGAGGGTGAGGTCCATTCAGTCCAACTTCCACAGGCAACAAAGAGCAGAGAGACAGACTCGGATTTGTCACTACATGCAGTGATTCAGGCCTGTGAGGGTGAGAGTGCTGACACTCCGGGTGATGTATGTAATCCACATTGACAGAACTAATCAGGTAGACTAAATGTAAATCTATAAGAACTACAATAAGCTTCTGGCCTGATGGACAGTGCAGGTCCACATACTTACAGAACAGGGTCACGACTCAGTCTTACTCCAATCCACTGCCTCTGACTCTAATGCATGTGTGTTCTCGACTTTGCACAGACACAGTTATGTAAATGACTGTGCATGCAAATTCTTACATATACACACACACACTAACCCCCCTTAGTCAATATCTATACGCTCTAAAAACTTGGATCAGCCAACATGAAGAGAGAGAGACACTCACCCCTCAAGGACGTCACCACTTCCTGGTTCTCCCTGGGGTCCTGAGGCAGCATTCTCAATCACCGCGGCAACCACGCATCCAGCCTCCATGATGCTGCCTGACTGCAACAGCCCACTGTAGAGAACGTGAGTGGGAGGGAAAGAGAGAGCGAGTGAGGGAAGGAAGGTGGGAGGGAGGGAGGAGTGCAGAGGGTGGGAGAAAGAGAAACGAGTCCGATGCAATGAAGCCGCCAGACATTAACCCACTTGAGGCTGCAGCAAGCGAGTCTCTCAAGGTTAGAATCCACACAGGCCCACTGAATGTAATCTCCGATGACATCATGCTACAGCTTCGGGAGCTGCTACACCGATAATGAATGTGAGGCTGCAAATTCCACGGAATGTTTTTATCTTTGGCGGTGCGGCTTGGTGTGAGGCGAGACATAATCCCTTCAGGGAAAATGTCAAGATCACCAGAAAGGTTATTGTCTCACAGCTCTCGTGTCTCTGATTGACAAACGCAAATGACGAGCACAAGCCTGGACCGAACTGATGCAGATAATGGGAATAACCCCGGAATATTTAAATGCTGGGTCATAATTTATGCATTCAACAATGCTGAAGAGTTTCCATGCCCTATGTTTGGGAATAACACAGAGTATATTCCATCCAGGAGAGTGTTGACATTGTTCCAGCCCCTATCAGGGTGATGCCTGTGACTGATACCAGAGTCCAGTATTACAACTCACGTCTTTATGTACTGTAAACAAACAAAAGGAATGTACTGACCGAGCAAACCTCATACCTCTGCAATCTTCTGATACCAAGGCTCCAGAATTGTGTAAGCAGTGAATTTGGGGCAAAACTGACATCGTCTCCTCCCTCAAAGGGCCAAACTACAACAAGAAAGTCCCTACGATCAATGCGGAGGCAGTTTTACTTCCTTCCTTCTTAATCAACATGGAGATGTTGGTGACGAGTACATTCATCAAGTCCATCTGCTGCTGAGTAGCTTCCACAAACTCTACTGACTCAGCAGAACGGCCGGGCCAGGCAGCCGGGCCAGATGTCTCTAGAACATCCACGGCTCCCCTCAAACATGCAATATAACCTTGCCAAGGCCAACGCATTAAACACACACACACACAGCATGTACATTGACTTTTGATGAGTGTTCCATCAAACACACCTTTATGAAGGTCACTTGAGAGAGACGCAGTTGAAAAGTCATATGAAGTAGCAGAATGTCCATAAATGATGTTTACATATTAGGAATTACTTCTGATCTGCGTCTTCCTGTAGACACAGACTAACGTTGTTAAACAGACTCAAAATATTGCAACTATTCTTCACCTTGACTGCAATATCTTGGCTATGTTAGCAGAGAGATTCCTGGCGGCTGCATTCATTGTGAGGAAACATGCTCGGTACAATGCCAGGACCTTGCTGACTGTACCAGCTGCAGACTGAGTACTTTCCAGTCGGGAACATGCAGTGTTTCACATTGCAGAGGAGGTGTGCTGCTGCTAGTCCACGTGCTCAAAACTGCCCGTCTTTGGTGAAAGGTTGTCAATGTCCTTACAAAACCTTCAAAATCAGCTTTTTCGATGTAAGTTAAAGCTTTAAATAGAAGAAGATATCGGACCAAAGGTTATAATAAACAACAAACTACTGGTCTGACAAAATTAATGGGGTCTCAGTCCGCTTACAAGTGAAGCCTGGTGCAGGTTTGTTGCAGGTGAGAAAACAATTTAACTCCAATCGACTTTCTTTAATCCAGCATGAAACCAAACCATATCAAAACAATACAATGTAACAAAAGGTCAAACTCAAGTTCAGACTGTGGGTGTGAAAACGGCGTAAGTCAATATTTTAGAAGGCGCTCTTACTCTGAAAGGCTTGCGGCCCACAGTGAACACTGCTTGCACCCTGAATGTGGCAGCACGATTCAGGTGCCGTCGCATTCTGGGTCAGAAAAATAGAACGATGTCAAACCAGGTAACGACTGTGCACTATTTCTATGGCGCTGATCTAATTTTAGAAACCAAGGAGTCAGTATTGCACGTAAGCGTCTGTTCACTACTCAATCAGTCCTCACAATATTCAGAATACACAAACAAGACACACATCTACCGCCATGCTTAAAGAGGGAGAGATGTGGTTCTGATACAAAGAGAATGAAGCAGCGCGGTTGCCTTGGTATCCGCTGGCCTACATGCTATTGTCAAGAGAAAGAAATAGGACGGCTTATGCAATTTTGCACACTGTTTATCACATCTGTATCATTAGCAGGTGTGCAGAGGTGAAGAACAACTACAACCACGCAACACATTTGTCTAAGTGGGAAGTGAGTTATTTTAGAAGGAGAGAAGTAGAAAGAGAAGGTATAAGAATGTGGAGGACGTTTCCCTCTTTCTGATGATTCAACTAGTCGGTAAACATACTGTATAAGCGTGTCACATTTTCTCAACACAGACCTGTGAGCATGTTAAGAGGCAGGATAGTTAGTCTATGTCACACACACACACACACACACACACACACACACACACACACACACACACACACACACACACACACACACACACACACACACACACACACACACACACACACACACACACACACACACACACACAAAAGATGAACCCATTAACAGTCATGATCTCACCTACAGGCAATTTCGATTTGCCTGTTCACATCAACTGCGAGAACCGAGTGTGGGAGGAAACCAGACAAAGCACATGGAGGAAACCTGCGTGGGTACTGAACACATGAGCCCGGCCAGATTCAAACCCAGGACCTCCTCCATGTGAGGCAGTAGTGGGTAGGTAATATATCAAAGTGTTAAAATGTTATTATCTATACAGTATTTGGCTTCTAGTTGCATCATTTTTCATAACACAGCCAAAGATAACGTGGGTGGAGGGAGAGATTAAGAATGTTTCAAATTTCCTGGGTGGATAATTCTATTCCAGATCTCATTCATCCTATTCTATGTTCGAATCTGACTCATTGCAACTTCCACATGTCTAAAATTGGCACACAAACGCTTTCTACCCCTATGAAAGTGACGGAGCCATGAGGGAAAGTTGTTTTCAAGCTCTCATTTTGAGCTCGGGAACACAGTCAACACAGTCAAGAGAGAGGACTGCGGTTTCCATGGCAACCTCTCTCGTCCATCGTGACTTGATGCTCCTCCAGACAGACGATGTGGCAGCGAGAGGAGGAAACGGAGCCTGTGAGGAACCTTTGACCGGACCGGCTTTGACTCATCCTGATCCTCATCTGATCCGCCTCAAGCTATCACTCCTCCGCCCCGCTGGATCCAGACACGCCGCTGTCAGAATGAGCCACAATGCAGAGGATTCGGAAAACAACAACCATCTTTCCTGGAACTCCGTCATGGCTTCACTATTTGGGGATGAAGAGGAGGGAGGCGATCATATGATCCCATAAGCTTCTCCAAATCTGCCAGAGTGAGATTAAATGTATTTCATCTCGCAGTGATCTAACCGCTCAGTCTTTGAGCTGTAACCTTTAGCATGGGATTGATCCCAAACAGAGACGGGCTGAACAGCGCCGTGATTGAGCCCAGCACGTCGCAGACCCAAATATTTAATCAACAAGCTGTCACTAAGGATGACAACTTAAGCTTTGCAGCACACGACAAGGTCTTTCTGTTTACAGCACAACGATCAATTTCAAACTCATGATGGAGTGAAAAGGGAGAAATGAAACATTAGAGGAAAATTACAGGAACTCTGGGGGATGTAACAATACCTCCATCCTGCTGGCTCGCTACTACTTCAATATTACATTACTGACAAAGTCTAAATGCTATAAAGGGATACAAGAGATGCACACAATGCAATACAGTGCAACACAGTACAATAACAAACACTGCATGTTTTCACTGTAGGTTTGTTATATTTCCTATAATGTTACATTTTGGATTTTTTTCCACAGAGTGCTGGCAGAAGTCTGAGCTAATTTCTGAGGCTTGTATGCATGTTGTAGCTTATATGCAAGAACAAAAGAGGCTATACAACTAGCCTATTGTTCTGACTTATATTCTCAACTAGGATCACATGAAAATGGCCCAAACGTGGAGTAAAATATGTGTTATCTACTTGATAGCAGGACAGACAGTGAGGCCTGTTAATTCAGATCTAGATCCCCGATTTGACCGTCAATAACAATAACAACAACATATTCAGTTAAGAAAAGGGGTCCAATCCATGCGTTTGCAGAGGACGAGGCTACATTCACCTGACAGGGGCTTGATGCTCATTTCCCACTTTCAAATCACATCCTATCTATTTAGTCTTGCTGGTTCACACTCATGTCAGTAATTCACCTGCCTCTGACACCTGTCTGAACACAAATGTGCTGAATCGGCACAACACCGTTTACTGTAAACGCTCACAAATGTACACAAATCTCCTCCTCTCTGTTGTTTGCTTTGACCGGGGTTGCAAAAACTGTATGATGACTGTGACAGAAACGGGAATGAATGAAAGAATTCTGATCTCCTGGTTCTCACAGTCGTCACACAGTCGCCAGAGTTATGAATCAGATCTGGGACCACATATGTAAACGGCCCAAATCTGATTTGCCGTGTTCACACTTGTAGGACACATAGATCACATTCTGTCCAGACCTATCAACCAACCAACCAACCAACCAACACACACACACACACACACACACACACACACACACACACACACACACACACACACACACACACACACACACAGGGAGGTAAATACTATACTTCCTTGGATTTGACCACTGACTTGAACGAACACGTCACCATGTCAACACTGCAGGTTCACGCTGGCTGCACTTGTTGCTGTGGTGCTGCAGCCTCAGACTGAGCAGGTGTCACAGATTACATCAACTCATTACAGCAGGAAAACTAATGTTGCCTCAGATCATCTTATCAAATAATGAGGAACCCACAGATCACAGACACACACACATTCCCAGGCCTGATACCAACTGGGAAAAGTTTGTATCATTCAGTTGTTCTCTGACCTGTTAGGCCTGAAGGATCACCACACGGCTATAAATAAATATATATACACACACACACACACACACACACACACACACACACACACACACACACACACACACACACACTTCAACCATGATTGGCTGATTAATTAAACCGGTCTCAGATAGCTTACGCGGGCGTTTCATTGGCACCCAAGTGTGTGTGTGTGTGTGTGTGTGTGTGTGTGAGAGAGAGAGTGTGTGTGTGGCGTGTGATCGTCGGTCTCTCTACCTGTAGGTGCCCGCAGCTGCTCCTCGCTGCTGCCGCCGCCTCTTCCTCCTCTTCCTCTTCGTCTTCTCCTCTTCGCAGCTCAGCTCCTCATCGAACGAACACGTTGTCTGCATCGCAGGACGTACACACACACACACGCTCCGCCCCGACACACACCCATACTGCCGCCCCAACGATCTAAGGTGTGTGTGTGTCCTGGTTAGGAAAGTGCGATCCGGTAATGACGCCGCTCTAGCTCATTCCAGAGAAACGACACACACACTCACACACAAGCACTCTCTCTCCCTTTCTCTCTCTCTCACGCACACACACACACACGCAGTTGGACTGCTGAAGATCCGCACTCCACCGCGGGGGCGCGCACCACTGAACACGTGCCCGCGCCGCGCCGGCTCCTTCCCTCAGCTGCAGGAGGCTCCAGGGCTTCACACTGACCGGGACCGTGACCCAGATCACGAAGCGGCTACAGCAGAACCAGACCGTCACCCCGAGCAAAGAGACCTCCCTCCCTCACACAGGGGTCTCATCTGGAAGGTGTTTACTGCTCAGTAAGGCTCGGTGCTAAATTACATAACTGCCAGTGTAGGAGGCAACAGTGAGAGGAGAGAAACGTGCGCCAACACACTCATCCTCGAACACACACACACACACACACACACACACACACACACACACACACACACACACACACTCTCTCACTGCGGTCAGCAACCGAGGGGGAGGAAATGTAGAACATGAACATTTACACAAGATTTGTTTGGGAAATGATTGATTTTGTTTAAAAAACACAGATCTCAACCCTATGACACTCATTTTTGCTATTTTGTTGATATTACTTTGTTCTTAATATATATATTTTATATAACCAGGCCATTCCCTCCTTTCTTAAAGTGATTACTACTAGAATACAATATAAAAGTTCTGTGGGTTTGATAAATGATCCAGATAAGCAGCAGAGACGCAGCTGTTAATGAGCTTTTACGTTCTTACAAAACATGTCTGAGTAGCTCTTTATGTCTTTATAAATCTTGATTTGATGGTCTCTCTCCCTACTTTCTCTCCCCACATTTGCATTTTATCTAGATGCTTTAACTATAGTTTGATATTTACATACAGGCATACATAAGGACTCCTCTCTGGACTGGACACTGGTCTGTTTGTCATATTTGCAGTGGTTCTCACTCTCTCTTTGGTCCCCAGTGAAATTCGGAGTCCTTCAGTTGAAAGGAGCCAAATTAAAGTAAAGTAGTTTCCAAAAACAACCCACTTGGCCCAAAATCACAACAACAAAAAAAAGTAGTAATAATGGCAGAATCCAATTGCAAATCAAGGCGAGCCTCTCTCTCTGTGTTCACAGCAGCACGTGGTGTGGCCTTTATGAGAGGAGCCGCAGGATGTTTGCTCTCTTCGCTCTCACAGGACCTGAGCTGAGCTTCTCATTTCCTCAGGTGTATGCAGATGGCTGCTTATTTGTTTGTTTCCAAGCCCTCCAGGGGGAATGTGAGCCGAGGTACAAAGGTCACTCTGACAGACCGCATCTCTTTCAAGTTAGTGATTGTTGTTCCTCTTGTTCTGGCTTCAGCCCTTTTGCACTCTGTATGGGTGTGGATGGGAGAGCCAGGGTGGGAATAATAATCCTTTGACACTCTTTGGAGTGGTTATCTGCCGTACAGGACGTGTAAGGTTGCTGAGGTCATTCTGTGACCTTCAGTGCTTTGGAACAGGCCTCTAACACACTGCCACTGAGATCTGTGTGTGCTGCAATCAAACACACACACACAGCCCCTCTGACCTGATTAAGCTGCTTCTGCTGTCAAATCATCTTCTCCACTCTACGGCCAACACCTACACCCTGTGTCCAGCGGGTGAACTACAACCACACAGCGAGAGGACTGAGTGAGAAGAAAGGCACCAGAGGAAAATGATTTTGTTTTTTTTATTATATCAAAATACAAAAATTTGAGAGGAAAATTTTGTATGGGACTAAGCATTTGAAATGATATGGTGACATGGATACAACACTGCTTTCATTTCCTCACAGATGTGACGCAGACGGAGCGAAGGTCATCTGCACGTCTACGTCACCATGCGTTTCCCTAAAGGCTTGTGGCTGCCAGGAGCCGCTTGGTAACAGGCCGGAGAGTGTTTGACAGTTCTGTTCCTTCGTGTTTCCTCTGAAAAAACCAATGGCAGTTGAACATGAGAAGTGAGTCGGATATGATATCAGACGATACAGAATTTCACTGGACAGCAGTGGCAAACAAGAGAAAAGTAATACAAATATTATACATAAGGCTTTGGTACAGCACCATACAGTATGAGTTAATCGCTCACAAAAAGGTAAGTGAAGCTTAATCCTGATGTGGTGACAGAACAGAATGACACGTCTACAAAAAGAAAAACAAGAAGAAGAACATCAGGTTATTGTTTTTAAAAAAACAAGGAGAATGTTTCCGCTTTGAAATATTTACACATGAGCTTTGTCGGTACGCGTTTCAACCCAGAGAACGCCGCCATGGAAACGGAACAACTCAAAAACTAGGTGGAATACAGAATGTAAACATGTGATGTACAGCACAGACTTCAGTGGATGAATGAATGGAGAAATGTAAGTTTTCTTCCTTTTAAGCACTACTTGGTTTGCTTGAGTATGAGCATTAGCTAAAACAGTCAACAATGTAGTGCTTATTGTAGCCTACGGTAATAATACATTCTAGTTTCTCAGTGCTGGTACACATGAAAAAACAGAGAATATAGAAAATACTACATATTCTATTTTCCGTCCAATAACAACCAGCTTGGATGTCCATGAATGATTGCTAAATAGGCGTTTTTGTATTGTCTCTACATGCAAGATTAATACAATAAAATCAAATCGGTTCTAAGTATCATCCTACCAGCACCTAGTGATGCACTAAAAGCTGTAAGCAGAAAAATCGGAAAAAACGAAAAAAAAATTCTAACAGTACGTCCAAAGCAGCCCTCTTAAACACTGTACATGTTTCTGTTGAATATGCAAAAGAGCCCGGAAGACGACATCCATTCATAAAACCCTAAATGGAGAGAGAGGATGTATGCGTAAGTAGCTCCCCCCACCCACCTAACAACTTGGAGATTCGGCAATAAATACAAATGTGGTCCGGCGGTGATCGCTCATGGCTATACTGTACAGTACTAGAAGGGATCTCTGTCTGGAACTAATGTGAGAAGTCTGACGCCCCCTGCAGGAGTGTGCTTGGAAAAACAGTGCTGTCAACAAAAGAACAGGAGAAGAAGTCACAGATCTACAGGAAGCGTGTGTATTAGTGTGTGTTTAGAAAAGAGAGTCCCCGCTCGGGACCTGACCGTCCTCTTAGATTCTGGGGGGGGGGGGGGGGGGGGGGGTGTTGTGTATCGATCGGTATGAGTCTTAAATCAGGCGATGTTTCTCCTCTTTAGGCTGGGTTTAGTATCCTCAGTATCAGCACACATATACTTTAGAGAGGGTACCTTGGAAGCACAGACAGACATCGCACACACACTATAGAAAACAGATCCGTTGTGAGTTTCGTCTCAACATAGCATCACACACACGTTTCTAGTATCTTTGAGGTTATACAAACTATGTCTCTGTGCTCAGCAGTGTCTACTTGCCATCATCACACCATGATACTGTTACGGTAAGAACCTAGCGTCTTAGTTTACCACTCGGAACAAACACACAGGGCCGGGGAGTCGCCTCGTGAGAGAAAAAAAACGAAAATACAAAACCTCAGACCGCTACTCTACAGCACCACGAAGTTAAACATAGCACCAAGTCGTAATGTTCAAAGCAACTATGCCCTAACACACTTTGTCTTTATCCAACTAATGTAAACACAATTGTCCTCCACAGCACGTATTTTTTGTACATGACTACGAAAGGTTTCTTCAGTTTTGTATCGTAACGCTTTGGACACCTGAAGGTGGAAAGATCGCTGCGAGGTGTGAATCTACATCACGTGTGTGTGTGGGTGTGTGTGTGCTAGTGAACGGCGGGGGAAGAAGTGGTTTTCCTTGTTTTTGGGAGAGATTATAGAGGGCAACACTCTGCTGCTTCTAAAGCTTTTCCAATGGGCATTCACGTACTATACATCAGAGAAAATACTACTCAACTTGTGCAGCCAGCAGGTTATGGCAATAATACATCGGTACGGTTCTAATATTAAGGTTTCTTTTCTTCTCAGTTAAAATTATATCTGCTAAAGTATGACAAACGAGGCACCTTAAAATGTTTTAAAAACATTATCCACTTAAAGCCGTACTGTAAGCAAATACTTTTATATATAATCTAATTTATTTTCTCCTCCTCTTCGTCGCTCCGTACGTCCCCACATAGGGAACGTCTTCCTGTAAAACATGGTTTGATTAATTTTTTTTTACAAATACAATACACGCCATGTACAGTACATAACAAATATAGATTTTTCCCCTCCCCCTCTCCTGCTTCATATCTTACACCAAACACATTTCTCTTAAAGTCGAACACGCGCATTTGCAGTCGCATTCTCGTTTCTAGCAACTCACTTTTAGGCAAAGAACCGTTGTCGCCTTTCTCGCTCCTGTTGAGAGATTCCGGCATTAAGCGTAAAAGGAAAATCGAGTCCAATCATTCATGCAGATATTACTCATAGGGAGAGAATCTCTGAACGGGTGAGATGGAGAGATCGGTTTGATATGTCTTTGAGAGATTAATCGAGCTTCAACCGTTATACAGCCATCAGAACGTTAGGGTGTTGGCTCCAAACCACCGCTCAAGAAAGCAAACTGCGATACAGGAAAACACAAACCTTCCAACTTAATGTGCCAGCCAACAAACAAACAAACAAAAGTCATAATGAGCCATTCCAAATACTGCCACATTGGGACATTCATTTCCTGTACAGCAAAACATACATTCATTATCGGTTAGTGTTTTAAAATCAACAAACATACAGAGAAATATAGCAAGCTAGCTGTATAGAATCGTTACAGATGAACGGTCGGGGTGGCCGCTGTTCCGCCTGTCGTTTGTCCAATTTCTGAATCGACAGCAATCACATTCTCTTAAATTGTACAAACATCCAAGTACCTTTTCCTCTCTGCATGTACTTTTTAAATCCATCCATATTTTTTGGGACGTATTCGTCTTTTCAAATGTAATCTCCGCCGTGTCTTTGTTCTGTTCAGGAACACATCGAAGCAAACAAACTAAGACCTATGCATTGTCTGGAGCATTTCCTCAAATAAAAGCGTTATCGACAAGTAATACCCGGAGTCCTTTCGTGAGAAGAGACGTGCGCATGAGAAGGCGAAGGAAAAGGCAGTTTGATTCTTATGTTTGAGAAACAAAGAGAAAAGGCAAAAGAAAAAGGCACCCAGAGACGTAACGCAGTAATGAAATACATAAACTCTCCACCATTCATCACCCTGTTCTTACCCTACCAGTCCAACCTCTGCTGAGTGTTTACGTCCCAACTCTGTCTCTGTCTTCGTCTACTAGTTGGCATTGGATAACAAATCAAAAGACCAACCAAAATACACCAGGTATTATCGATAATAAAAAGCTTCAAAATCAGGCCGTATTAACCATTTCATGAGTGCGGCGTGTGATATAAACCTTTTCATCCATATGTTCCATATGTAAAAAAGGTCAAGTACGTACAGTATACCACAATAATAACAGCAACTCTGCGTTTTACTCTGAGGTATATTTTGTGGTAGAAACCCTGTGTGAGATACTGACACTATTTGTATTGTAGGAAAGGTAGACCTCATGTCCCTGTCTGAGGTCGCACCAGGCTTAACAGTACACTGCATCACTGGAAAATCTAACGATATATGGACCCCTTGATGAGCAGTGAGTGAAAATTTGAACGTGTTGCGACGTACTCGACCACCACATTTTTATTACTGTAGTAGGAAGCTGAACTCCCCCTTGTTTTACTATTTATATACATTATATATTTTCAGAGCATTTTCAAGTGAAATTCCTCAGAGACGAGTGGTGGTGACCAACTCCGGAGAAGCCATTGTTCTTGTCTTCCAAAGAAGATTTTCAAGGACGGAGTATTCGGCTGGATGTTCCCCTCCTCGCCCGTACACCGATGAACTTTAGAGATTATCAGAAAGCTTGATAGAGAGACTAGGGGGCGGGGGAGGGGGGGCAAGAGATGTCGGGGGGAACGGCGCAGTTTTGTCCAATGGCTTGGGCCCTGTCGGTGACAGTTGCGGGGGGGGGGGGGGGGGGGGGGGGGGGGGGGGGGCGTGTAAGAGTGGAGTGGTTCAGCGTAGAGTCCCGTAATTGGGGCCCTCAGAGTCCGCACTGGCCAGGATGCCTGTCTGGTCCTCCTCCGACTGCCTGCGGTGCAGCAAGGAGGTCAGGTAGAGATAAGGGTTCTTCTTGTTTTGCTTTTTCCTCTTTCGATGGAAGTCGAGATCCTCGCCCTCTTGGGGTGTCTGAGATTGCTGCTGGGTCTGAGAGGGAGACAAGCCTGAGGGAGGGAGGAAGAGAGATAGGGAAAGAGGGACAGAGAGGGGGGACGATCAATGAGCCACCCCCATATTTGAGCTTCATCTCTTTGACTTTGATTCAACGCCGTCTGACTAACCTGTTCTCCTTCCGGAGGTTGTATTGTTATTGTTGTTGGCAGCCACTCCCTTGGCTTTAGTGATACAATGGTGTAATAGTGCTGGTAAGCTCTCAGACCCGGCAGGATCACTAGACGCACCTAGAGGCTCCCTGCAAAGAGGAGAGAGGCACAGCACACCGTCACTTTCATTCACCCGACCGCCGCCGCCGCGTTCCGTTCCCTCCTCACGGTGAAAAGCCAGAATGACACTTTGATTGCTATTTCCAGTGGCTTCTATCGTGTGATTTGATGAGCTCTTGTGCGTCTAAATGAGCTCGTTTGCTAAGATGACTCAGTTTCTGTCTGCCTTGATGGATGGTAAGTTAGATGCAATGAAAGACAGAAAGACGGAAAGAAAGAAAAGGAGAGAATCAGTTTACTTAAAGTGGTGGATTTGGTGAAATTATTGGCTTTAAGTTTCTCCTCAAACAATCCTTATGTTAAAGACCCTTTGTAGGATTTATAGGAATTTCTTCTTTGAGGGTAAATGTTACATTTTACATCACATATTCCTGTAATTTTAGGGTCCAGTTATTGTTTCTCAAAATCTTGGATTTCAAAAAAGTACTAACAATTTTGTGTTTTATACAATTAGCTATTATAATTCGTACTCATACAGGTTTGGGCCTTTAAATAGTGATTGTTTGAGAAATGTTGGCAGTATTTGTTCTGTTTGCTGAATAAAAACCCATAAAATGAAAATAATTTCTGGAACTGTAAAGCCACTGTTCCTGTAACAATGCGACGGATTCCTACAGTGCCACTACAGTGTGTACAGTACACAGCAGGTGCATGCACATTGTTCAGTATGAGTGTGTGTCTGTGTTTGTGTGTGTGTGTGTGTGTGTGTGTGTGGTTGTTTTCTATGTAGATCAGAAACTGGAAGCTCTGTTTTTGATTCCTCTAAGAACTATTTTCATTTCATGAGTGATACATGCTGTGTCGAATGAAAAGTAATCAATGTTTAATCAGATCAAAATATTATCACATCAAGGTCTGAGTAGCTTCACTTTCAATCTCTGCTTTTGAAATACTTTTACCTCACAATTGTTTTTGTTGTCCATCTCACATAGAAAGATGTGATAAACATTACAAAGTGACCTCACGAGCGCTTAAACATGTTTACTCGTGAGGTTCAGTGTTGCTCTCTAAGCGTGTAAACCTGGCGTGATGAAGCATTAAGCATCAGGCTGCAGTGCCAAACCAAACATGTGCGCTTTGAAAAGGCAAAGGAACACAAAGCTTTAGAGATGCTGTCCATCATTTGTCACTGTGGAGAGAGAGAGCGAGAGCCATTAGAGTGAGAGTCCTGCACAGGTAAAGCACATTGCTACCATCACATGACGCTGTGTGCTCAGAGGCCACAGCGCGGCAAATATCATACATTTCCATGGACATAAACACTGTACAGCACACTTTCATAAACATGAACACTGCGTACAGAGGCTTCACCATGCTGACGGGAGGAGATGGCAGGAAGAGGAAATGGCCGTTAAAGAACAGTCACATGACAGGAAGAGGAAATGGCCATTAAAAAACAGTCACATGACAAGAAAAACGAAAGCACTTAAGACAACGAATGTAACAGAGAATTTAGTTTGGATATTGTTGTTATTTGTTTGGTCGTAGAGAGAGGTTTAGAGAATGCATGCATGGCATTTTGCACATGGAACAAAACTTTAAAGGGGAATACTCCAGTCTATCATTTGTGTGCGCCCTCTATTGATTCAAGACTTTCAGTGCAGGGAAACATGTGACGGTATAAGAAAATCAAATGCGTCTCCGCAGACTAAAAGCCGCCCCATCAGTGTTGCCTGCGAGCCTGATTACTGGAGCCCAAACAGGTCCGGCTCACTGCGCCTGGAGCTGTATTAGGCAATGTGTCCTGCAGTCACTGTTACCATTAGTGTAACTTCACTTGAATCCAGTACAGAGGCACGACCCAAAGCGATTCCCCTTTAAAGGAGAGAGTGATTAGAGCCCTCCCCCTGCTGACCCCTCCCCTCTCAGACATGGGTCCGACCCTTACCTATTGTGGCGTAGGGGACCGGGTCACAACAACGCTGCCCAGATAGCTGAGATCAATCAAAAACAAATCAGGTAAGACCCTTACCCTCTATAAAGCAGCAGCCCTACATGTTACTTTTCCCATAAGAGGCCAGTGAGGAACGAGTCACCTACTCGGGTGGTTAAAGCTGTGCTTGTAGGTTGGGGGGACTCAGTGAGGGCCGTGAGGTGGGTGTAAGGGGCCGGTGGAATGTGTGCAGTATAGAAACACTACGGGGCCTAACTGGAGGGTTTAGGGTTTAAAGGTAAAAATGCTCCTCTAGTGAGATGGGATTTGTAAGATTCCCTCATGAAAAAGATCAAAAATAAAAAATCTTTGGTTTTAATTTTGTCTGATCTGAATCTGAATCTGAATCTAAAATGTATAATTGTTAAAGTATTAATGCTGGGCGGGAAGATAACTTTGCTTTGACTTCACACATTCCTTTTAACCTTAAATGATATCAGTACACTGACTCTTGTTACTAGGGGGACAGAAAAAAATGTCAAAATGTTTTATTAACAGTGAACTTGGGGGTTTCTGAAGCTTAAGTTTGTCTTTTAACTCCTTCTCCAGTCACCAAATGTATCCTTGATTTGTATTTGCACTGTAAATCCCTATTTTATGATCTAAAATAGGAGCTAAGCAATGAAAAAGACAATATTGCATAATCTTGAAAACTCTAAACTGAAATTCAGCTTTCACATGCCATCATCTGGTCAAATTTAGAGAACTGTCATCTCTAGGAATTGATCAAATGTGTGCTAAATGCTATTACATGCTTTCTGCATATTAAAGTAAAATATGCATCCTAACTACGTACAACTGAGGATAAATACTGAGGAAATTTGGAATAGAGAGCTGAGGAGGAGAGAAGACTCCTCTGTAAATAAGTATTCAGACTATTCTCTACTGGAATGGATCACCTACCCTGAGGCTGATATCTGGAGCTGAGAGGGCTCTGAGGGTAGCATCTCCTCCTCTGTCCTTCTCTGGGACGGCCTCTGCCCGAAAACATCCCTGCCCTCTGGAGGGGGAGAGGGGGACTGGGAGGGGTAACTGGCTGCAGTGGAGGCATAGGACATGTGGGCGTGGTAACTGGGGCTGGGCAGCATGGTGCCCTGGCCCTGAGTAGGAGAGGTGGCCAGGGAGGACCTCCGTGAGAAACTGACAGTGGCCGAGGGCTGCAGGGTGATCTCAGGCATCTCCAGAGACCGAGAGGTGCGGAGGATGCTGGGGCGGGGAGGCGGGCGGACAAGGATATCTGGGGAACCTGGCTGGGTGCTAAGGGGGCTTTGAGAGAGCGGGGAGAGGCGGGAGGGTTGGAGTACAAGTGGGGGTAGGCTGGGGTCTGCCCGGCGCCCCGCCCTCGGGCTGAGCCAGGACTGAGGGCTACTACTGGGGGCTGTGCTTGGGCTCCCTGCGCGGGCTGCCGGGTCAGGGTAAGGCAACACTGGTACACCCACACCGTGGGACGTATGTCTGAGCTGGCCAAGACTCTGGGCCTGTTGCATAGCTAAACGCCTAACCGGAGGCCCTGGAGGCCTATCTCTGCCTGCGGCAGACATAGGAACCTCCAGCTGCAGGAGGCCAGGGCTTATTGGATCCTTGAGGGAAGGACGGTGCAGGCGGCTAGGAGGGAGAGAGTGAGGAGGGTATGGGGGTGGGTCAGGGAGGTCCTGATGATGTAAGGGATGGTGAGGTGGGTATATGAACCGTGGACCCTCTAGGCCCAGGAAGGGTAACTCATGAGGCTGCCAGCTTTCAGGTGAGCGAGGCGGGCTGTGTGTGTGAGACAGAGAATGGCCAGAGGCAGTGTACTGATGGAGCTCCATCTCTCCGCTCTCCTCTGGGATGGAGGGGTAACCAAAGGGCCCCTCGGCGGTGCCTGGGGGGGAGGACAGAGCGGAGCTACGCGGGCTGATGTCAGGCATGTAGAATGGTGGTGGAATCCCTGATTCACCGCGGCTGCCTAGATACCCATAGAAGGGGCCCTGGGGAAAGCCCCTGTAGCGGGAGGCCGGGGCCTGCCCTGAGGCGTGAAGTGCACTGCCCTCTGCAAAGCTCATACCTTCCATGGCCCTGTGTAGGCGGGGACTGTAGTTGGGGGGCTGCGTTGACTCCAGGCTGGAGGACGTTGGGGAGAGCTGGGGCCGCAGCGTGGGCATGATGGGCGGCAGAGGCCCCGGGTCAAAATCATTCTCCTCGTCAGACTGCCGGAACTCAGGGTACATGTCAGACTCCTCCGCAAAAGGGAAACCGTGGATGCGGCGGGGCGGCGGGCTGAGCTGCATGACAAAGCGACCGTCGGGACCGCGACTTATCAGCTCAATAGGTGTGGTGACCTCGGCCTCGTGCTTGGACACGCTGTACTTCTTGCTGGCTATGGCACGCTTGGTTTTCTTGTAGAAGGACATCTCCTTCTCCTTGTCCCGCAGAGGGCTGGGCAGCTTCCTGACGTACAGGCCCGGGCCGTGCGAGCCCTCGGAGGAAAGAGAGCGGGGACGAGATGGAGGAGAGCTCTCTGGACTTATCTTCCCTGACGATAACCTGGGAGAGAAAACCAAGACACGAGGCGCCGAGTTAATTTAACAAACACCCCACCATAGCCTGAGGGGAGCTGCATAAAACATTCAGGAACCAAAGGCAGAGAAAAGAAAGAATCTGTGGCAGTGTAAATGAACAGCAAGTGCGGAGCTAAACAGATGACACAATACAAAGCCAAAGCACAATATCAGACAGCCATAATGAACTGCATTATGATAATGACCAGCTTATGGCGGCGGCAGCATTGTGATAGGACTGCGGCTAATGAACCAAGCCAGAGTGACGAGAGGATGAGAGGGAAACCAACTATGCAACCATGACAACCGTATCACAGATCTATCGAGTCTTCTAGTAGAGGAGAGAGGCCAATTTCCATATGCTGCACCAAGTGCTGATGTGAGAGAAGCAGATGACGTATATATACTGTACGTATATCCAGGCCTCGTTGCCCACAACCAGGAGCAGCATAATCAAGGATCAAGTCTGTTGACGCGTAACGTAGACATACATGTGTACAAAAAAATAAATAAATAAAGTGCATATATAGAAAAAGTCCTCTACTGTTCATGCAGCTGAGCCGGTGCAGTGTCCTCATCTATGTGTGGGTGCATGCAGTTCAACCAGTGATACAGTTGAGCATTTTTTTGTCCCTCCTCCTCCTCCTCCTTTTTCCTTTGCAGTGCATTAAACCATGCAGCCAAGCCAGTGCAGTGCAGCACGCTCTGTATTTTGGTGCAGGCAGGCACTCACAGGGGGCTGGCAGGCGGGGGCAAGAAACTGCTCCTGGCAGGCTCGTCCCAGCAGGGCTCTACCCCTGGCAAGGGGGTGAGAGGAGGCCTGCGGTGGGAGACAAACGACATTGGGCCTGGTTCATCTTTTTTTTTTAAATGTGACCAAGAAGTACCAAACTTCTGCCTGACCTGCCTGGACCACTTAGACAACAAAACAAAGAGCCTACTGGTGAGCTACCTACCAAACATTTATTGATTATTATCACAAATGAGTTTCCTTTCCCCCCACCCCGGAGACTGAAATGCAGTCATACATGTACACAGGATTTGCACACAGACAGACATACTGCACAACATACACGCACACATACTGTACATTAAATGTGCAGCTTCAATGATCAACAGAAACAGCATTACTACACACTCAGGATCATGCAGAAAGCAGACAGTATTTGAGGTTAGAGAATACAGATGGATCAAAAATCAATACAAAGACTGCAGCCTGGGCACTCTGGGTAATGTGCTTGAAATGCTGACTTTGCTGCTTTGATCTGGCTTCTTATCTGCCCACCATCCGCACGAGGTTGCTGCCGCGCGTGTTGTTGCACACCATCGCAAATACATAGCGTCTGTTTTCGCCCGGGCCTTCGCCTCCTCTCGCGTCTCTGCCCGTCGAGACTCTCATGAAAAGAGATAATAACTATTTTTGACATATGAGCAACACTGATCCTTCCCGCTGCGAATGAAGCTCTTACAAGGTCGGTCGTGTTTGGGTAACGGGTTTGTTTAACTCCATTCGCCAGCTGCTCTTATAAATTTTTACGACGGCTTATTATTCAAATCGCCGCCTTGACGCGGCGTGTATCAGAGGGACGATTCTGTGTGTGTGTGAGGTGTGTAAGAACCAGCGCAGCAGTGTGCACCCCGGCAGACTGTAGGGGCTCCGGGTTTGGCTTTACTTACGGTGACTCTACGCTTTTCCTGAAGTGTGTCACCGACAAGGGAGGATCTGAGAGAACAAGAGATGCGGTTTAGTGTTTCCCCCTTGGGCGGCCATGGCACAGGTTGAATACATGGTTGTGTGTTAAGTGTTGCGGTGTGATGACAGAGGGGGAGGCCAACCTGGTTTGCGCTTGAGTTTGCGGCGGTGTTGCTTATTGACGAAGCAAGCTGCGAGAGTGCTGAACAGAACCGCCGCTGCCAGGAAACAGATAGTCGCCACGACACCCGCAACCACCGGCCGCGCCAGCCCCTCGTCTGCCACCTCCGCGGGGGGGAAGGGGTCTGCCGAGCAGGAGGTTACAAGTTTAAAATGAAGAACAACATCCAGAGGTCACAGATCTTGATGCAGACAAAGCTTGTGTGGCGTCTGACCTGTGCTGGACACTCCCACCACATTGCTGCTCTCACTGATAAGGTCGTCCATGACGGCCATCACTCGAAACTCATACCAGGACTCCTGACAGACGCAGAACAAAATGATGCTCTTATACCCTTTAAATGTACACATTTGATTTGGTTTCATGAAATACAATCTTAAATAACCTTTCAATTAATCCACAGTACTTGAAGAGCAAACCTGTTTGATCTATATGAAGTGTACCAAGTTATTGATTTAGTCATTATGTCATTTACAGATAAACTGTTTGTCACCAGCAAATGTGGACTTCAAACATTAAGCTGTCAGCCAGTGATGTCCTCAGATGACATATTTCTTTCTTAAGTGTCTGGAAAACGAGCATGATCTCACCTGGACGAGGTCTCTGGCGATGAGCTCAGTCTCAGTCGAGGGGATCAGGTCGTCCAGGACCTCCCACCTCTCGCCCAGGCGAAACTCCATGATGTAACGGTCGACAGGCGAGGAGTGGTTGGCCGGCGGGAGCCATGTGAGAAGGACACCGTGCTGCGTGCGGTTGGCTGTGAGGCACCGTGGTGGAGTTAGAAGCACCAGTGGTTCTGGGGTACCCAGAGGAGAGCCTGTGGACCAGGATGGAGATGCTTTACATACCAGTGGAAGAAATTAATTCAGACGTGGCCTAGATAGAAAAAGATCTGCTGCAGTGAAACGCACCAAAACTAAAGTATGATCAAACACTGAGATGGAACAAACAGTGGAAGCTTTAATATCTGTAATGTGGGGGGGGCAGAGGGAAGCAAACTGATGTGGCAGCTGTTTTGTGACATAAACGCTGCATTGACACTTAAGATGAGATCTGCTGTATATGTTTGTATATATAAAAAAGTGAACAATCGATAGACAGGATGGGGCGTCTCCCATGTTAGGTCCTTCCAGCCTGAGACGTCTATCAGGTTCAGACTCTGTGCACTGCGGCTGTTAGCTGCGGCTGTTAGCTGTTAGCTGTGGCTTAACCCTCTTTGTCCTCTCCACTGGCCTACTGTAAACCCAGGACACGCACTTTCCTCCTTTCATGCCTTTTCTGCTGATGCGTTGCTTTTAAATACCATACATCTTTAATTTAGTTTCGGTTTTGGGCGACAGCACACACAGCCTGAACTGGCAACGCGCCCTTGGGACACAAACTGAATCGAAACAAAGAAGAATTTCAAATACGTCAATCTGAAATCTTGTCTCGACAGCAAACATACTGGAAATCAAAGAACGGTTCTTTAGTGGCTGTGGACTGAGCCGCTCTCCTCAGCTGTGCTCCTGTGAGGCTCCACACCTCTGACCTACACACACAGAGACATTAGCTCTGGTCCCATCACGCTGGGTGCTCAGGGTTTCTCAAACTCAGCACATTTAAATGGTCTCTTGACATGCTTTGTGCACCTTAATGCAACTTTTCTTTCTTTATGTTGCCCATGCAGTTAATGCTGCTTCACATCCTGTTGGTGTAGCTGTAGCATTATTAAACTGCCTATTTGATGCCTTTTACTTTTTGTACACAATGAACTGGATACCATTTGCTGCACTGGAACCCAACAAAGGTAGATCACAAATCCAGGGCCTTGATCTCATAGTTTTCATCTATTGAAGGGTGTGTTTGTCTGTTTTGATGCAGAAATCTGCATGTAAAAGACGACAGTTTAAGGTCTGAATAGGACACAAAGTGCTGCCTCCTTTGATGAGGTCGACAAAGAGCAGATTGTAGAGATTAGTTTAGGCGTCACTAGGGGGCAGTATATGCCATACCACCGCCTCTGATGAGAATTCAGAATTAAAAATAGCATCTCTTCATAAGCCAAGAAGCACAGACAAATAAATCCATCACACAACTCAAACATTCTGATTGATGCTGCATTGAGGTGCCAGCGAACAGGGACAGAAATCTCACTTAGAACAAGCAGGTAAAGAAATCTCTCCCGCACCCACCTGCAGTGTTGACTGTCACAACTTCGCTGAATGGGCCGGTGCCCAGTTTGTTCTGTGCCAACACACTGAACTGGTACTCTGTCCCAGGCTCCAGCGCCGGCACCACCAGCCACGTCTGAGCACCAGACACCGGCATCGAGTGCCAGTCATGAGGCCCGAAGTCTGTTCTCTTTGACCTGAGCCGCAGAAGAGGGAGAGAGGAAAGGGACGAGTGCATGAGTCAAGAGTAAAATACACTAAGCTGGAAACTGAACGGCACTTTGACAACTTAAAACTGCCCCAATGCAAAGTGTGTGAATGTTTTTAGTCGAGTAAACAAAGAACTAAACTGAAACATTATCATCATGGTGTATAATATGATTTAACAAATGTCACAACTTCAATGTGCATCATCCGGTGTATTCATATTTCTCTTTGCATTATTCTACATGAAGGAAAACCATGAAAAAAATTGTTTGACTTCATGCTTTGATGAATTTGGATTTTTTTTAACTAACAACACAGATGACCAGCTTCTACCCTTTTAATACTGGATTAATTAGATGATCCAGCTGGGAAATAAGGTCAGTAGAGCAGCAGGGACTTATAGATACAGGACGGGGATAATTAAATATACATAAGACAAACCTACAGAAAATTAGATTTACACTCAATTATTCAAAACTTTGAATTGAAGAATTAATATTGAAACCACTCCAGTCCTTATGTAATCCTTACATTATCTATTACTTTGATGGCTCAACGTTTCACTGCAGCGATTCATCACATTCCGACATTTTGTGTTCACATCTCTGTATTTTCTATATGACTGTATATTTTAAGCTAAAATGTGATTTGCTCTATAATGTGAGACATCTGCATAGAATACCTCCCACCTAAGCTGAAACTATTTGCCGGTGCTTAAAAACTTTACATAAAGGGACACGCCATCATTTTGACACATTAGATTCAGTTTATTGGTCTTAGTCAATTCTGCAAACTAAGAAGTGACTCTTGTGGTGTCATGGAGGTAATTTTCCATCACTGTCCCTGTGCAGCCACAAACGCCTCAGTGAGTAATTACACAGTGGCTTTCGCAGGCTGGAAAGTGCTCGCTGGCGCCCCCTTAAATACGCTGGAGAGATGTGGCAATAAATTCACAGGGTCCCTTTGATCATATTTACAGCTAACGCGAGCGGGTCCATATTTTCATTTATGGCGCCGAGTGCAACACCACTGCAGTGACTTCCTATCACACTCCATCACACTGCTGATACACTACATGAATAATGCAGACGCAAATCCAGAAACCCTGAAAAATCGGAAACAATTCTGCTGTGAGGTCAAGAATTCCTCTCATGTTTTCTATTTTAACATAAAAAACAAGAGGAGGGGAAACAAAGTGTCCCTGTGTCAAATTAGACCTGAAACATTCAGGTCGTCTTTCCACATCGGCAGACTGCAGCTATTGATTTGAAGTAAACCAAGAGCACTCACACTGGACCGTACCACACAGAGAACGTCTGCTCAAAGCCGCCATCATAACCTGGTTCCCAGGACACATTAGCCGAGGTTGTTGAGGGCAATACATGGATATTGCCGGGAGCGTGTGGGCTGGTGCCTGAGCCAGAGAGAGAGAGGGAGAGAGAGGGAGAGGGAGGGAGGGAGAGAGACAGAGAGAGAGGGAGAGGGAGAGAGGGACAGACAAACAGGGGCAGTTTGAGAAAAAGGGAAGAGAGAAACAGAGAGAGAGAGGGACACGGACAGGAAGAAGAGAATGGCAGACATGCAAAGAGAAAAAAGAGACAGAGGGACAAGAGAAAGCAAGAGAGAAAGAGAGAGAGAGAGACAGAGAGACCAAGGGAGACAGGGTGAGGGAGAGAGAGGGAGAGAGAGCACTTTTAAAACACACAGCACTGATACCAATTTACTTATCAACTACATAATTACACCTATTAGTCAGAACTATTATTTCATCCCAGTCTATTATTTCTATCTATTGCCATAATGAAGCTATAGATTTTTAATACAGCTATGTGATTAATAATTCCAATCACCAAAAGCGATTGTTTACGTCGTTGAGCTTCCAGCGAGACAGACTGTTCATCATCTCAGTGAGATCACACCACACTGACTCAAGCAGGGAGCTGCTGTTCTCCTCCCCCATAGTGCTTTGCTGCACGCGTCCGCCTGCTCATTGGTCACATATGCTGGCGGACGAGGTGGTGACCGGTGGAAGGTCGAGTTCAAGAGCAGGGGACGCATGCAGTCTGCAGGCCCCGCCCATCTAACATCTGTGCCAATCTGCATAATCTCAGTCTGTTACTTGGACTAAGCCTCCATCGATTTATGTTGTTGTTGTCATGACTCATTATAATTTAATTAATCAAAGATTATAGTATAATCAAGGGTTTTAAACACTTTAAGTTTGTTTTTATCGACCCAAAATGGCTGCTAATTCTACTGTTTAGACATGAGCGCTGCCAGACAATAGCGAGCGACCAAATGCTGCAGTCTTCAATTAGTATCAAAGAGCGACGCAGTTAATGGAGTTAAACACAGAAGCGAGCATTTGTTTTGAAAGCTCATTTCTTAAAGGCTTATGCAGAGTTCATTATGAAGAGTCTCTCATCACAACATAACCTCAGTGCATCTGAGTTATTACACTCATTTGTGTGTATTTCTTTTGAGTGAAAACACGTCCTTGGTCCATTGAAACGGATGCTATGCGGCAGCTGATGAAGAGTTTGAATCATCTGTGCAAAAGCTACTGAGGTCAAACACAAAGCAAAGAGTAGGCAAAGCAACAAACACAAACACAAAGAGAAAAGGCAGCAGATCAGCCGTTGGCCCCGGCAGCACGGTGCAGTTTGTTTGTACCGATGACTAGGATACGCGTGCTGGCAGTGATGCTTGTGACCACGTTGGTGGCGACGCACTCCCATTCCCCATGATCCTCCTTGCTGAGGGACAGAAACTGTAAGCTGCCACTGGGTAAGATGTTGTGCTTACTCTTGCTCGGCTTCCCCACCTGCAACACACACATGGCACACGGATGTTGTGTCTCTGTGGAGAATGGAGCGAAATATCTGGAGGGTTTGATTGTGGGCCAAAGAAAGAATTACGAAGCAGAAGCACTTTGAGTTTGACTATATTTGACTTCTCCTGTGTTTAGGGCAAAACAAATCATCATTTTGGCACGATCAAGATACACAAACCAGCCAAGAAAAGTTCATTCATTTCAAATCTTTTTAGAATTCAACATAAGTATCCTCCAGTTGGGTGTTAACATTTCACAAGGGGGCATATCTGGGAAATATGCAAAGAATTCAGCAGTATTTGTATACATGACAGCAACATGATGCATATATGGCTGTAACTCAGAGGTCAGAGGTCATGAAGAGCTGTTTTTCTACGTCACCTTTCTCCAGGTGATGGCTGGTATATCCGGGTCTCCAGAAGCAGCACATGGTATTACGAGTTCTCTCCCAGCCTCCTGACGGTACTCCCCCCCAGGCCTCACGTTAAAGTAAGGGGGATCCTTCACACACACACACACACACACAAACACACACATACAAATGAACATCTCAGATCTTTGAATGCTGAAGAGTATACAGAGAGTGAGAGTGTGTGGGTGCTGCTGTACCTTTAGCACCAAAGTTGCAGGGGGGGACATGCCCATGGTACCCAGGGCGTTGTAAGGCACACAGGTGTAAGTGCCCAGGGAGTCTTCTGTGGCCTCCGCTACCCGGATACTTCCATCTGGCATCAGGCTCCAACCCGGGTACTGAAAGAGAAGGCCTCATCTTTGAGAAACGTTACTAAACCTCATCTCGTATATCCAACGCTTTTTCATCATTTCTCCATGTCTTCTTTCTGTTTTGTCTTTGAACTGATCTCTTGTTTAGTTTTCCTCCTGATGAGTCCATGCAGTCCTTTTCTCTGACAAATATCATTTGGTACAGTGAATAAAAATGTGATTCAACGTCCCTTGAATTTTTGAACCAGAACTAGACGGTGTGAGTAATCAGCGCGTTTTCATGACACATACTTGAGTAAAGTGACGGAGACGTTTCTATAGTAACTGCACTGCAAAATACTACAGCTTAATGAGATCTTTAGTTAAGTTAGAAAGCAATCGTTAAATTCAAATCGTCTGCCTTTGATTGTCTACAGAGACAAAAGAACACGGAATTCAAAGTGAATCTCCATCTGTGTTGTCTGTATTATTATGGTGTGGCTGCAGAGATGAAGACCTTCTCCACTCTGAGAGGGTAGCCGTCCTTCTCCCACTTCACTGATGTCACAGGTGGGTTGGCGTCCACCGGGCAGCGGATGATTCCTGGCAGTTTCCGTGGAACGTAGATGACCGGAGGCATGTTGATCACTCGGGCAGGGTCTGCAAACATCAAGCCGGGTCAATAATCAATGAGATCTGGGTCAGATGTGTGTTTTCATGACAAATCCTAGTAACACCTCCATGTCCGCCAAATGCCAAAATGCTCTTCCTCTTCCTCCACCTGACAGGAGAGGAGCAGAGTATTTGAGGTGTACTGATGAACTCAGTGCCCATGGCTGCAGTGCTGCAAAGCCCTCAGCTCGCTCTCATACTACAGCACGGAAAATCAATGACCAACAGCAACTTGGGAGCAAATTAGCATAAAGGCAACACACAAGAGGGCCGGTGACGACACGTCACGCGGGTCTGGAGTGGCATCTCTGGCTAATCAGTCTCAGCTGATGAACGTGGAAAGGTCACCATTTTAATTCAGGAAGCCGGATTGAAAGAGGCCGTGACTGCAGCAGGCAGAAGATAAGCTGGTGTTCGTCTTTATGTACCAGAATGAGGCTGAAGTCAGGAGAGATAATAGGGCAGAGCCATTTAGAATGTAGAAATGCTCAAATTGGACGTTTGTCAGCGACATGAGACTGAGCCAAAATGGAGCGGAGCAGAAACGGCTCCTTCCTCCATCACGTGACCTTGAAATTTAAGAAGGTTACGCTGCGTCGCGGTGGCAGAGCAGCGGTGCCGATAATACAGCAGCCGGCGACACGAGCAGCCTCCATACTGCTGCCGCTGCTCCCTGCTCGCTGTGCCGTCTCGCCGCCCCTCCCCCTACACTTTGTTGCCACGGTAACACTCACATTGAACAGTCAGGTAGGCAGATGCCGAGGGCGAGATCCCGAGGCTGTTGCTCGGACTGCAGGTGTACTGCCCGGCATCCTCGGGCTTGACCCGGAAGATGATGAGGGTGCCGTCGATGAGGATGCGCACTCGGAGCTTGAGATCACTGCGAGATGGGACACGAGATATTTGTCATAAGCATGTCACTGAACACACACACACACACTCACAGGTTTTTAGGACACGTGTCTCTGCAAAATGACATCAGGGTGCAGCAGAGAGTCAAAGAGACGAGTGCAACAAACGTGCTAATTGCCATGATCACCCAATGTTCCATCCTTCATCTCTTCCCCTTTGACGCCATTTCAAATAAAACAAACAAAATGATGAGGCTCATATTCATCCCTCTTTCTTTCCAATGTAGCGCAAACCTGCCGCAGCCCCCTTCCCCACAGTGACGTCATTCATCAGGACGCTCCTCTCCAATATATCTCATTTTGCCATATAAACAACAATGACTGACAGCATGAATGGGGCTGCAGGCCAGCGACTCTTCGGCTCACTTCCTCTTTGAGAGTCACTTGTTTTCCCTGCCAGTCACAGTCCCATTCACTCTTCACTTCCCTTCCACTCGCTCTGTCTCTCACTTGTTCCCCTGTGAACGCTCCCAGGGCATCTGAGGATCTGCTCTGGGGAATCCGCTGAGGTCCTGGCGACGCTTTAGATCATCGCTGCATGGGCGCCATATGATGACTCAAGGCCTGAGTCATGTGATGTTGTCACTAACTCGCCTGGCACGCTCCAGACAGACCCCCTGCTAGGCACAGCTCTTATTGCCTTGGAGGCCGCAGGCAGGACAGGGATTCACACAAACACACACACACACACACCCACACACACGGCCATGCACATTCCCACACCACACACCCAAACTCCTAACCTCCAAACATCAACAGTGAACTGGATCATAACTTTACTTCTTGAAGTAGACGTTATCCTCTTCCCAAAACCAGGTGTAGGTCAGGTTGCCGGGATACGCCTCTGCTTGGCAGGTGAAGAGTGCATTCTGGGATATGTTTACAGTGATGTTTTCAGGCGGGGACACAATATATGGAGGGCCTAAGAAGGAGCAAAAAAAAGTGTGTGTTAAGGTTTTAGTACATCATGCACCAGTATACAGAGCTACAGTCAGTGTTCACTTTATTAGGTACACCTGCACAACACCATATCACACCCTTTAACCTTTAACCTTTAGCTATGAAGGAGTGATTAAGACGCACACCTTCATGCATAATCACGGTCGATAAGCGAATTTTTTTCACACGCATGAGGCAGGCGGAATATTCTCCTCTCACTTCCAGGTTGGGAACGTGGACTTTTATTTTCTTAAGAAGCACACACACACATCAGCCGCGGTGAGAAAGAGCACGCGCAGCGCATTATTTACAATCCATCACCGGCGCTCTGATGTGGAGTACGGCAAGAGGCCAGCGATCGTCGCCTTAACAGTAGCCGGCGTTGGGAGCTTACGCATGCCTCGCATTGTAACCTTTTCATCCCCCCCCCGAGGCACCTCTAGGTTGCTCTTAACTCGCAATAAAACAGCAGAAGCCATGAAAGGTAAGCTGTCTTTTATGAGTGGGCCCAGATACGAGACTGCCGGTTATTTTTCCTCTCAGCGTGCGCCGCTTTTATACATCAGGTGGGACCGCCGGCTGCACAACGCGGCCGTCTCACATCACAATTAAAAACAGATCATGGGGAGCGAGAATCACGACTCCTCAGATATCTCGCGCCTGTTATTGCTCTAGGTGGAAGCGCTGCGTTTCTACATCACGCTGCTTTTCATGACAATTTGCAACTCGATTCAAGGCCCGGGGCAAAGCGTTTATGTGTATGTGTGTGTGAGTTTATCAAAGATGGTGGCAGGAAGTAACAAGGTACACGCACTTCATTATTATACTGCAGTTCTTGTACTTCACTGAAGTCTTTCCATTGTGTGCAGCTTTACTCTTTTGCTACACTACATTTTTATGATGGCAGTAGATATTACACAGTTATTACACAGTATATTGAAATACTTCTTACAGGTTAATGCATCAGGAACTATTTTATTTTTATGACGTATTTTGTTCGTGTTAAGCAACATATCTGGTCTATTTCTCCATCTGCGTGGTCATGATGGAGGTTACTGCACAGGTTGCGAGCTGAGCCTGAGCCTCTCGTAATGGCAAATGGGAATCAATAATTACGGTGGTCAAAACAATGGAAACACCTTACGACATTATGCAATAAACATCCATCAGCTCTACAATAAAGGTTGTGTTTGGAAAGCTTTTATTTTAAATCAAAGAGGTGTTAATTCTACTTTTTTTTCTGCAGCCTGAGTTCTTCTGACAAAAGCCAAGAGTTGTATTGCAAACACAGTCCAGACAAGTTAGTATTTGCTGCAGGACTGTTTTGTACGTCTGCTTCCTATGTGGTAGCTTAATACACAGGCAGTATTAATATATTATTATTATTTCAATCTCCATGAGATGGAGATTGAAATGACATATGGGGAGCAGAAATTCTACCTCTGCTCGAGTCTGCTGTAATTGTCAAGTTTTGTAGTATTGGTAGATCTACTGGAGGCCGGGAGCCTCCGTGTCGGTAATACCCACTGATAATTACACAACTGCATATTACAGGCTTAGATACACCACCGTGCGTGTTTGTGGGTGTGAGTGTGAACATGGAGCAAATAGTATTGTCCCTCTGTTTGTGTGTATCCAAGTCAAGCGCTCTCTCTGCATGATCCACTGTGCAGACACTCGAATGCCGCCTTAAAATAGACCTTACGCTAACTCTACCATAAAAGCGAGACGCTCAGTTGCTTGTTAAATACACACACTGTTAACTCCCACAGCCTCTGCTGCATTGGGAGAGTGAGGCGAGGCGGAGGCTTGTATCACAACCCATCTATCTGCTCTGTGTCAAGCCGAGAGAGCCTTGCTTAATGGACCGGAGACAGACAGTGACGTCCTCGCAGACGATGGATCCTGTTGTACACACATGGCCGTGCGTGCAACACACAGAGGCCTAGACAAAGATATTGACTGATACAGACCCTCAAGATACGCATGCATAACGTTAGATTCGCTCTTAGACGCGACAAAATAAAGACGAAATGATGAAAATGACCGACTTCAGCAACGCAGTAGCACATTTCTCATGAAGGTGTGATGGTGCTTTTACGTGGCGGCTGTTAGACATGCCTGATCGATTCTTACTGTACCTTGAACCAACAGACGGGTAGTGTGGAGCACCTCTCCCTGGTCGCTGTAGGCTCGGCATGTGTACGCCCCTCTGTCGTCTCTCGTGATGCCAAGGACTGTGAGACTGCCATCGTGTACCTGCGGTTTGATTCCCGAGAGAAAGAGAGAGAGAGAGAGAGAGAGAGAGAGAGAGAGAGGGATACAGTTGCAGACACAGATACAATAACTGAGTATGACGAACACGAGCGTTGGGAGAGACGCCGGCACGGCCCATGAAAGCTGCCGAACGCCTCTGCGAGTACACGGTGAAGAGTCTAATCTAAACAGAACACAGTGAAAGTCATGAATGTGCCGCGGTTTTAATTAACTCCGGCTCCGATTCCTGTATGCCGTAACCTTGGAAACATCTCAACTCTGTGTCTCCGCGCACAGGCATTGATGAGAACCAATAAGCGGCGGAGAAACACATTAACCAAACCTAATAGAAATCTCCTCATAAATTATGCAACAGGTTGTACGGCTCTGTCCATTCAAGTCACACACAGCTGTAGCTTGTCCATTCATGCAGCCCGGGGCGAATCTGCTCCAGCCTGCAGAATCGCTCCCATTCATCTATCGTTCAAATGTTTTATCTACCAGACCTGAGATGAGACTGAACCAGGCGCCCAACAACATTTGACTCCCATCTCTAGTGTCTGCTGTGCCGCTGCTTAGTCAGACTCGTGAGATTAGCTGCTACGTACAGTACGACATTTGCCGCATGCTGACAGCTACAGTGTGCAAAACACAGGGAGGATTGTGATGCGTGGTTCTGGGTCGGGAACCCATTAGCACCGGTTTGAATGGCTGGGATTAATTAAACTGGATTAATATTGTGTCGTCTTTTCATTAAATCATTTGACATGTTTTCTATTCATCTTCCATCTGTCACTTAGTGGTACCTCATAACGGGTTTAACTGCATATTTGGATCGAAGGTTTTGCAAGAGCATGTTTAAATGGCTCTGAAATCCAAACCATAATAGTATTTCAGTCGACTGATACCGAAACTAAGGCTGCAAGTCCAGACAAACTGCCGTGTATAACTGCCTACAAAACACTCACTACACTGAGAGTCATTTTACAACTTTCTGCTGAACATTGTGGTTCAGTTTTAATCGATTTTAATCTGTTTTTCCAGGCTGATGTCACGCTGCAGGACCATTCACAAACGCCGGTGGGCTCCTTTCTGCGTACCGTGGTTCCGTGTTGCCTAGTCGCTTGTCAGGGATGCACAATTTCAGAATGGCCACGGCGAAAAATAACTCGCTCTAACTTTATGAGGAAAGGAACATTTACTGGGAAGCTCAAAAAGTCAGATAGTAAGTTTGTCGTGCTCATTGTGACTAAAAATGCACTAGAATGAAACCTAGTTCTCCTAGGGCGAATTATATATATATATGTTGTGTTTGATCCTGAGTGACAGAATGAGCTCAGGATAACTAAATTTATGCAGGTTGATTCCAAGTAACAGTGACAATGCCAGAGTGTAAGTTAAAGGGGATATTTTGTGCTTCTTGTAATTTCCACCTCAGTTTTATCGTTGAATGTAGTAGGTAGTATGAGTCAAGTTACCAGTTTTCACTCTGTGTGCACAATGCTACTGTAGCAAGTGAAGAGGATTGATTTGAAGGCCCCTAAGTGAAAATAACATCTAATACTTTGCTGGAGGAATCAAGGTGGAGCCTAGGTAGTAATCATGGCAGCAGACCTCTGAGGGAGTGATCCTGACAGGTTCTGATGAAACACCATGGTCACTGCTCGGTTCCAGCGCTTCCCGTGTCATGGGGCTAGGCTGGATCCAAGCCGGGCGAGGAAAGATTAAAGAGAAAACGAGCAGGAAGAGGAGGAGGAGGTGGAGTAGCAAAGTCAAAAAGAGGCGACGGTGAAGGCACAAGATAAAGGGCAAAATCTCAATTTCTGCCACAAGCTCTTGACTGATTCATCCGCAGAGACTCATGCAGGCTTGTGTAACAGCAGGGATCACTGTGAGGCCGTGACGAGCCCTCCTTCCTCCTCTCTGCTCCTGTCTGTCACATTCCTCCCTTTCTCCACCGCATCTCCATGGAAAGTGGGCATGTGGGTGAGCAAATATACCCTCATAGTCAGTCACTCACACACACACACACACACACACTCAGGCTGTCTCCCCACCACAAGAAGGATCTTTCCCAAATTTGAAGGTTTTACTTTAAACGTATATGTTGGGATTAATATAAATATTAATGTGTGTATGCAGATACATACATGACAATAACACACCATGAACTGTGTCATCTTTGGTATCTAGTAGCTGGTTTTATTCAGGTTCTTGTCTGAATTGGTGAAAATCTGAATTTATTTATCAATTCAGCCAAATCATTCAGGTGGTCATATATAAGAATTCCAAGAGACCAATAATTGTATTTTAGTATTATAAGTATACAAGTTGCACATTATCTAAATATACATCGATATTATGGTGTATGAAGAAAGTGAGCCTTGTTCTGTCATCACCCATCATCAGTATTACAGATTACAAATTCAGGCGATTGAAGTAAGTAATATCTCATGGTTGCAATGCATCATGGTCTGTTTGGCTTTCTGCCCCCCTCTGTCTCTGTTCAATGTTTTCACAAAAACGGGTGATTTGATTCTGAGAGACTTGACATAAAAAACCTGATGTTTCTCACCGTTGGTTTAAATAGCTGAAATATTTTGTGCTCCCAAACCACAGCTAGGCCGAGCCAGAAATATCTTCATGAAATTAGATCCGCCGTGTTTGGAAATATGCACGGGAATAAGAAACGTACACCGTCCGACAACAAAGTGGCTTCAGAGATGCGACGGTGCCTGTAGCTGCTTTTTAAAGCCGGTAAGGTGATTTAGGCAGGAGGAGGGGGAGACGACGACATGCGTAAGAACGGATCAGAGATGCTGCTCAAAATGGTTCAAAACGTCTAAATGAGGACTAGCAGCTGCTTTGTTCTGCTCATGAATCTGTGTGACGTCAATGGCCAATACAGAACAAGACGTAAGGTTTAGTAAACAACATCAAAGTTGAATGCAGAACGTGAATCTGCTTTCTGTCTGTCTGTTGCATTTCTGCCAAAATATTCTCATTACTTCTGCAGTCAGAGCTTCGTTTCATAAACCGGACAAAGTTATTGAATTTATAGTTAGGTCAGCAAGGAAATTGTCATTATATGAGCCCAAAACATCCTTTCTTTGTTGGAAAATGCCTTGTCAGCCATCTTGCAACTCCTGACTGACTTATGGGACCTCTCCAGCTCCGTTAAACCAATTAGTAGCCAACCCTTACGTACATTTGAGCGGGACATTCATAACTGTCAGAATATGAGTGAAGTTGCATCATTCTTACAACATTTAAGCCTGATAAATTTATACACAGAGCGACTTTCTCGAAACGGCAGAGAAGTGGTGCCGCATCTGTGCATTTTCACGAGGTCGCAGTCGTAATTTTGGGTGTCTTACCGAGTATTTGGCGTTGGTTGCGAGCTCCTCCCCCTCCCTCAGCCAGCTGATCGTTGGTTTAGGGTTTCCCTGGGCGGAGCAGCTGAGCATAGTGCTGCCCCCTTCCTTCGCCTCCACATACTGCGGAGGTGTCGCTGTAAAAGTGGGCGGGGCTGCGGAGAGGAAAAAAGCAAAAGCAAGCAAGAATCATTCCAGGGCATGAACATGTTCTAGTGCATATGTTGCTATCAGCAGACGCAGTATTCATATATATATCGTATATGTTCTGGCACATAAGCAGGTTTTTTTATGGGATGATGTAAGAGGAGCTATTAGGAAGCCAAATATTACAGAAGGAGGGAGACAACTCGGCAGCAGAAGGTGCTGGGACGCGTTCGCCAACATTCCCTGGATCATCTCCACACCTGAGCGTGTGAGCTGGGTGACAGTCTTCCCCTCACGCTGTCATCTAGAGCCTCCCATATTCACACTCAGCAACACAAAAGAAAAAAAAACACCTCTCTTAAGAGACACTTAGGAGAGATCTGGAGTTTTGGAGCTTAAAGCCACAGGGGAGCCGTTCACCATCTCCCGCCTTCCCCCCTCGGCCGGCTGCTCGCTGTACTTCAATGTGGTATTTTGATTATTACAACCGGTGGCAACGTGTTTAGTTAAACGGCGAACAATGGCTGTTAAAACAAGTGGGTCAGTGCTGTGCCGCTGGGAGCGTTGCTGCGCTTCAGACTGCACGCGAGCACCTGTCATGTAGCAAACAAATCACCCAATTAGCATGTTTAGTCATCTGCCTGACACTCACAACATACACCGGCACAGTTATTGTATGATTATGTGATAGATTAACAGAGATTCTCATAAAATGCATGACTGGTTTACGGTTCTCGTTATGTCGCCTATTTGATGGGTCACCTGCTACATTAAAGGGGCGGTGATGCAACACTTCCAGCTCGGCGGCTCCTCTCAAACGAGCTCATGCTGTTACTTCATTGTGTATTTTTAGTTTATGTACTCTATTGATCCCCATTTGCCTCGGAGGAATTCAAGTACAGCACAGATACCTGCTTCCTCCTGGCACATGTACAGTAAGTACGATACAATTGGTATTACTGTAAATCTAACCCTGATTCCAAGGGTGGAAGGAATCTCAGTATACAACAGTTGAGTATTTTCCTGTAGTACATTTCCGAGGTTGTTCTAGATTGATTTTGCCACATATCAGGAGATTTTAGGGGATTTTTCTACACCAATACATTTATTTGACAACGGTTCTTGTTGCTTCATAGATTCAACAGGACATTCATGATGATGTCGCCTGGTAAAATTCTTGTTCCTCAGCTGTATTTTAGCTAGATGCCTCAAAGTAATTTTGACGTTAACTAAAAGATTTGGAAAGGAGCTTGATAGATTTACTTAAAACTAATGGATGAGATTGTAGTCCTTAATCACAACAATCCAAAAATAGTCAAATATATCTCTAATATATATTTCATAATCCACTCGGACAGCAACCATAATAACCTACTTTTACATTTGACAGAACTTTTAGTAGCAAGAGGAAAGCATTTACCTGTTTGCAGTATTACCACTTTTACTTAAGCGGAGGATTTAAGTACTGCTTTCGCCGGCTGTTGTGTCTGATAGGAATTTGCATGCGTTCACAGCAGCGAGGTGGCAAACATGGCGGTGGAAACAGCACGTACGTCATTAAACCTTGGGCGTTCTCTCGTACTGTCAGGTACAGCTCGTCATGCCCAAAAGTGCCAACATGGCTGGGAAACTTGGGATTCACTCCACAAAAAAAGGTAACTAAGCATCTAATTCTCGCCCTACTTACCGCAGCTCTTCATCAATTACATGTAGAACATTATATAAGCTTATACATACCATTGTTCTCCACTATAGACCACACACCACATCAGCAGATGGCCAGGATGCTAACATGTGAGTTTTCTTTGGATGCTTACATTGGCTCTTAATTCCTTATTTTTTATTGCCTTGCTTGGTCTTTCTTTTCTTGTCTCTGCCCCTCGGAGGATACAGCGATAAAACCAGTACAGATGTTTCACCCTTGTCACATCATCGGCTTCATGAATTTTTACTATAAACATATATAGAATGAAGATAGAGACGCTCAAGGAGACTTTTATCCTTCTTTCTCTGTCAATTTACATACATTGTTTCAACCTCCACTAAATTCAGATGATCATGTTTTGGATTTAAGAGAAGAAATGGTGCTGGTTGTATTGATGTACACACACACACACACACCCACATCTCTCTCCATCGCTCTTCAATTATCGTAGGTAAGGAAGGATGTGTGATGTTGTTTATGTTTCCCTTAAAATCTGTCTTTGCAAAACAACTTTTTCAATGTTTTGAAGCGTGTCTGTCTGGATATTCTCAGAACTGGACTTTGTGTTTCATGCCGAGGATGTTTGTCCACTGGTCCAAACGGATCCGTCACTTCCGAGCCGGTGGTGTGAAGTCAGCCAGCGTTTATCACACCTTGGTTCACATACGGAGTCACATGAAGGCTGTTAGAGCAGATATCTTCAGCGCAGTTTGTGCCTCCGTGCGCTGCTGCATGACTGTACGACTCTGAGAGAATAAATGCCGTTTACTGCCCAACACATGAGTGGAGAGGAGATGAGAGAGAGTGAGAGTGAGAGAGAGATAGAGTGAGAGAGAGAAAGAGAGGGCTTAGTGTCTTTTTTCGGGCACAAGTCCTCGCCATCTGACACCTGCCACTGGGTGGGCATGAATTCCCTGTCCGCTTGGCAGGAAGTTAAGGGCAGCAGACAGGAACTCAAAGGAGGAGTGTGTGCACGTACCAACGGCCAAAGAGGAATGGGTGCCCTCAGTGTCTGCGTGGGTGGCACCTGCTTCCCCCCACAAACACCCATTTAGACGACAACAGCACCATAAAGTCTGTAACATGAATTCCCCTCACAGATGTCAGAGACGCTGCGGCTCTCTGCAGCGTCTTTAAATATACATACCGGCCACAAAAGAACAAAATGTACTTTAAGTGTATATGTTCCCGTACGGGCCTGCGTGTGGCTCGACACATTACATGCACAAAATCGTGTCCTATCCAAACATTTAACGCGCTGCATGTATGTGACTCTGGGGTGTGTGAGGAGCTGTGCAGCCCTGTCGTTATTGAGAGGGCCGACAGGAGAGGAGAGCAGCAAACGAGGGAGCGGGAGGCAGACACTGAAGTTAGGAGTGAATACTGATGAGGCCAGCTTACCGAAATGCAGCATGCCTACACAAGAAGACAGTCACACACACACACTCATGCACATTCACACACAGACACACACGCGCGCAAACGCCTCCAGACACTCCTAAAATCCAAACGTCTAGAGTGTGCAGGTGACGCTTGGACTTGGACTTACAGCTGGCAGACAGAGATGTCATTTAGCTGCAAACACACACACACACATACACACACACATAATGAGATGCTCTCCTGTCAGCGTTGATGTAATGCGCCGCACAACGGAACGCCGTGCAGAGAGTCACAAAGACGCGAGCACACACACAGACACAAAAGAAATGATGTCCCGCGTTGGTAATAACCGTCGACACAGATCAGCATTTTTTACGCTACAGTGATCATGTGTTGTAAAAGACTTTATAAATGGAGTATTTAGGAAAAAATGCATCTATTGTAAAACATACGCATGGCAGAATTGAATATGTATGAGGTTTCACAGAGCGTGCACAGTTCACGGGCCAAAAATACACATGTGAACTAGGATGACGGCGCTCGCAGAGGATTGCAGCTCTCAGAAGTCGGCAAACTGTGATGCTTTTTCATGTATTTCATCACCATTTCTGGCCCGCACACGTCTGCGTAGAAACTTTCCTCCACTCACATTATCCACTTAGTGAGCCGCCCGCTAAAAATAGCAGAAGACGGCAATAACGCCACATATATATAAGTGCTACACAAATTGACTGCAGCCCCTTTGTCACGTCTTTGCTGCGCCCCTGCATCTGCAAACATTTATTCAATTACATCCACTGCACAACATATGAAACGGCTGAATATAATATCTGTCTGAAGAAAAAGAGAAAAAAAAGTGGTGTGAAACAGATACGGGGGGCTGTAAGGACGTAAAGATACAGAGGCATCGTCGTGGCGATAGAGCGTCTGGGCGGCTCTGCAACAGACGTGAATACACGCGTAGGATTCTCTGAGCCACTGGGGCATTCCTGGGAAATGCAAAGGTGCAGATTTTTTTTTCGCCTGGTCATCAAGTTTGATAGCTCTCAGACTATCGCAGACGTTCCCTGCCGGATACCATCTTAAACACGCCGCGATCAATTCTCTCCTAACCAGTCTCTCATCCCTTTTTACCCCGAGGCTAATTTGTAAAAGAGCAGCAGGAATAATCTCACACGCCTAATGGACTCATTCAAATCAGCCTGTGAACAACCTGGAGAAAGAAACCAGGAGAGGAGGAGTCCAGGGGCACCAGAGCCAATTTCCCGAAAATAATAATAATTATAATAATAATAATAATTACTATTATTATTATTATATGATCACAATCCATGAACTTCTATGCATGAAAAAACAGAAATTCCATCAACAACAAAAATACAAATAATTCCACCTTAACAGAAAACCCACACTGTAAACCAACTGGAATCAGAATAAACATTAAAAAGTTGTGACAAATACCAAATGACAGTATAAACACATTAACATTGACATAGACCATCTACTATACACACGATGGCTAAGGATAGAAGCCGAGACTGTAGGAACATCAAGCTCTCGTCATGAACTGCAGATATTCGCGTGATTAAAAAAAATAAAGGATATGAATCATCCTGTTGAGTTTGACTTTTGTTGAATCCATTCATCCTGTTTCTTTATTAGGATTTACTGGTACTGAAACCGTATCACTTACCCAAAGGGGAGGTTATCCTGTGTTTGGCTCTACAGGGGGGACCGCTATTAGATTCACGCTTTGAGAACACTGTCATCTCACAGCTTATATATAGTGTGTGATTTGAAGTGCTTTCTCTCATTTAAGGATAGGATTTAAGGATAAAACTGCACGTGACCAAGAAATCTGCGGTGTCAACTTCTCCTCGCCGTGTCTCAACGTCCTATTCTTTGATAACCTGATATGTTAAATGTATGGCGTGCACAGTCTGTGTTTCTTTGTATAGTTCATCAAATTTTTTGCTCGACTCACCATTGACTGTGAGGTGAACCCAGCTGCCATTGTGGAAGGTGTCGTACTGTTGCTCCAGCATCAGGACCCTGCACTCGTACCAGCCCTGGTCCTCGGAGCGCACCGGTTCGATCTGCAGGGACGCCTTCCCATGCAGAGACGCTCTACCTGGGAGAGGGGGACAAAGCAAAGGCCACAAATTCACAAACAAATAATACAAGTAGTAAGTAGTACAAAGACTGACACTCATTACATCTAATTTCTCACTAAATTATCACAGCAGCTGAGTTAAGATCTCTCGAACATGTTTCTGTCGGAGCATAAGGCAGATCTGGGTTTGATATGTTGTGATCCCACAACAGGCCACAGAGGTGTAATAACGTTGAGTGCAGACTGGGTGTTAAAGTGGGTTGATGTCGCCTAACTTTAACTGAAAAGTGACCACTGTGGCCAAACGTGGTAATTAGGAGATAACTGCACACTGAATGTTCTCTAATTCGCCAACATCCTCCTGAGTCACTTTGAGAACATCATTACCAACAAATGGGTCCAAAACAGACCCGGGGGGGGGGGGAGACTGAGGCTGGGTGAACATTGTTGGCATAGTGGCCACAGTGAAGACTGCAGGTCTGAATCTCACATTGGCCAGAATTGTACAAGCCAGAACGCCTGGGTCTTCTAGAGTATGCACAGGGTGATTGGGTTTCATTTGGATCATAGGGATGCCGTCTAAACACTGTATCAGTTCTCCTCATACATCCACAGACAAGAAACAAACAAACAAGAAACTCCACTGAGGTAAAGAATGTTTACGTCCTATTTTCTTCATTGTCACCTGTAAAACTAGGTGTTATTTCTTTATTTAAAGACTCAAACCGTGTCTGTGATCCTTCACTGTCAGCCCAACCTCTCAGGCACTGTCCCTACTGGGGCTGCAGCTAATTAATCTATTAATTTTTCAATTGATTGATAGTTTTCTGGTGGCAGGCTTGCTCGCTATCCCTAAAACCAAGACAGGAATCTTTTGGGAGCGTAACTTTCTCCTCCCGCACTCGTCGTCTTTAGAGTGAACTCCATCAAAGACTTTACATCCAGACCTAAAACCTCCTTATTCTCATTATGCTAATTAGACTAATTTGCCGACAAACAGGACGTGAACACAGACGGCCTCTGTAGTGCAGGAGACTGAGACAAGTGGTTTTCAGGCATTTTCTGTCTCCACACTGACTCAGCTCTGCCTCTCTGCTTAATTGGCTGCACCTGTTGTTTATAAACAATCGACAACTTCAAAGGATTGGAGCTTTAGCTGTCACTTAAACTGCTTGTAATGACATTTTTCAGGCTTCATTCTTTCACTGAGCGGGGGACTGAGTGCTTGATCAGTTCAATACTACCTCCTCACACACTCTTTACAAACACTCTTTTTCAACGTTTGTTTCAGAATCATATTGTATATAGCTACAAACCACCATAGTATTTCCTCCACTACACAGATACTTTTCCCTGTAACTGTCCTGTAAAGTCACACCCGGGGTAATCGGTTGGTGAAAAGTGTGTGTGACCAGTACACATTCTTTGGCTCATTTTGACCGATTTATGACTTTTTCAGGGTCACATGTCTGGACCCCGTCCAGCGCTGGATGGAAAGCAGGATTACTCCCTGTGCAGGGTGTCGGTCCGTCAAAGGGCTAACACAGACGGACAGGCGCTTACACGTCCTGCACATTCACACCTAAAGGCAATTTAGAGCCTTCAATCATTCCGACGTCTGAGTCTTTGGGCTGCAGAGACGCACACAAAACACAAATGGGAGAAAACTCCACAAACTAAAAGGATATTTAGTTTCATTAAGTGAGTTGTGGGTTTTATGACTGAAGGCTCTAATGTGGTGTGACTCACTCTGGGATCAGAACTAAATGCAATCTGTACAGCTGGGAGACATAAAGACCCAACAACGCCTAGCTTCATCCTTCTGCTCACTATTCTTAAGTTATTTTGAATGGGTCACATGTTGGCTTGCTGCGAAAAGTTAGCAATGTCAATCTGAAGGTGTCCAACAAGAAGACGGGGAAAAACTGTTCCAAGAAAGATTAAATAATACAGGAAAATAACAATAAACAAAGACAGAATACACAGAAAATATGACACATTCTGCACACAAAGGGACTGTGTGCAGAATGTGACGTGTAAAAGAGCCTAAAAAAGCATCACTCTGAAACGCTCAGGTTTCCTTCGGCGATCTCATTCTGCTTTGACATAAGACGGCGTATAGATTGAGGCTTTACAATGCAGCAGCAGCTCATTAACGCACCGATTTTAAACAACAACGTGACGGTAACGAGACACCGGCGCTCTAATTAACGTGTCAATTAGCGTGACGAGGAACAGTTAGAGGATTTTATTTTGTTGGGATTTTTTTAATGAATTACCTCACTGTCTTATGATCTGAACTGTCATGTCGAAGCAAAATGAAGATGATTAAATTCAGTTTGAGCTGTTTCTAAATAGCCAGCGGGCCTGCAAACAGATAAGCTCATTATTAGGGGTTATAAATAACACCACCTGGGGGCCGATGCCTTCAGTTGGATTAAAATAAAAATTGGCATGAATGCAGAAAAAGAGCAGAATTCCACCACATGGAAACGGTGATATTAAAACTGTTCTACCCTCACACCACTTTTTTTTTTTGCTTCTTCAAGGCTCAGGATAAATTGAAATTCTGAAAGGGAGGAAATCGCAGGAGATGAGAGAAGTGGAGGGTAGCGGGCTTGGTGAAATCTGGGGCTGCTAAGCTGTCTGTCTCAAAGCTTCCCAGCCCCGCTGCTCACATGGCTGCCTTTGACAGCCCAACAGACTAAAACACTCGCTTCTCTGTCTGATGGGTGTTCAGAGAAGGAGCGTTTTTCCCAGCTTTGATGTGTAGATGTACTGGAAGTACTGTTTCCTGTTACTTCCCTCTGAGTGTCAGGCAAATATATTGATGCTGAGGGTGGGCTGAACTGCTCCACCAGCGCTCTATATAGATGCAATAGATAGATCCCCTCACTCTGGGATTGCTGCCATGCTGGGGATAGAAAACTGAAATTTTTTTGTAAGCAGAAAATCAATAAAGTAAAAAGGGGGGGGCGGAGGGTGAGGGCTGCAGTCTCTGTGAAAAAAAAGGTAGAGCTTGTCTTTAATAGAGTCAGGTCTATTTTTGCCTGGGCATTGAAGTGCTGAGTGGGGCGGGGTGGTGGCGTGAAGGGTGGGGATCAACCTCGCCTCCCATTTGTCAGGCAGCGAGCGAGCAGGGAGAGAGCGAGAGAGCGAGGGTGCTGCTGTAAACAGAGTTAACAGTACTGTGTCCACGTCAGGGCTCGGCCTCTCGGGCTTTGGCTGCTTACACACCGCAAGGATTCTAACAATGCTGTCTACCATGCAAAACAGAGGAGCGAGCACCTGCTTCAGATCACAGCGCCAGCACTGTCAGGCAGAGCGGGAGGCTGTAATAAGGCCGTTCTTAAAGTTAGAACGTGAAACAGACGGGATGTAATGTGCTTCTTTTCTTATTTTGCGGTCATTAAAAAAAAAAAGTGTAATATAGTATCAAATACTGTTGTTGAACATCGTCAAAGATGCAAAGCTTCAGGCTCTGTTTTCACTCGGTGGGCACAGCAGGGCCGCAGGGAGAAAGAGTAGAAGTGAGTAGAAGTTACAAAAAACTATGTGTATTTTCTTTGCACATTAAAGCATTGCAAAGGTTCTAAAATAGTTCCTCACATCCAGTTTAAAGGGGTGAAACAGAAAATGGCAAAGGGCTTTAGCAGTATTATGATTAAGTCTGCGCTCTGCATAAGCTCAGCATCTTAAACGAACACAACAGAGCAGATTAACTGCTTCTGGAACTCAAAGTACTTTTCTCACAAACGAGGTGCTGCTTTTGTCACCCGTCTCTCCATTTATTCAACTCATCTACAGGCAGACAACACTGAGATTAAACCACTGAAGTACTGGAACTGGAACTGCTGTCCGTTTGTCTGTCTTTCACGGACAATGACGAGAAATAAAGGTGCACATTGTTCTTGGTAGTGTTTCCTTTCTTGTAGCTTTTGTGCTTTGAAACGTCCACTTAACCCCTTCACTCTAACTCATCAACTCCCTCCTGGTTTGAAGAGGAAGAACAAAACATTTCACACCAATATCCTGTATTCTACTGTACACTGTATAGACATGTAAAAGGGAAACCAGACTTCCCGTGAGAGTTATAATCCCTCCAGAAAATACAACTCTACATTATACATGTGTAGGATCCAACTAATGCTGTGCTAAGAGAGATATTATTATTTTCCCAGCAGCTCTGTCCTGAAGAGAGGGAATCTGGCACTAAAAATTTCACAAGCTGCATATCTGAATTATTGATTGTGTCTTTGCTCCAGCGGGTGCAAAAATAGATGTTTAAATGTTATAATTTCCATATCGCCTCAGGACAAACTGGCAAAGGAGATACGTTCAGTTTCTCATTTAAGCAGGGAATTAGACCAGGAAACTACTCAGACTCGTAATTAGAAGAATCCCATCTTCCCATTGAGGAATTCATTACGTTTCAAATAAGATTTATAAATGCTGGACGCGGGGGCTGGACATGAAACTGGACAATGTTAAAGGCTTCGGTCAGGATCACCGGATGCAGACGAGTCGAGTTGCATTGAGCCTCAGCAGCGTTTTGGCTTTGAAGCCTCAAAATCTGCAGCCTTCTGTTCTCCTGCGTGTGTATATTTTTAGAAATGTATATGGAAAACGGCGGCATGATGGAATGATTCCTCCATTCCCAGGTTTATTTATTATTCAGGGAGGAAAATTCATAGGGAGTAAGTTGAATGACTGTCTGGCCCATTAAGCACATCTCATAAAGTACAGTCCAGCATCAGCCATTATCACACTGTCATTATACACACACGCTATACCCAGAATACACTTAATTTATGCAACGAGGCAAGGCATATTCATGTTGCATCTGTTCACTGGTAATTCCTCATCAGTGGACTTCAGCCCACTGGAGTCACTACGACTTTATTTACACCTTGCATAAAAATGCAATCTCTTTATCCAGATTCGCAGCGGGGATTTGCGTTTATGCCTTGCATTTACACGCTTTATTACGCCATTAAAGCCCATGTTTCCTTCTTGCTCTGCAGACGAGCTTCACTCATTTTATAAATTAAACACTAACTATTTTACGCAGGCTGTCACTGTGCATGGATCCAGGTGCAGGTGCCGGTTTAAAGCAGGTTGGAACTCCAGATTCAAAGTGATTTTATTAATGATAGCGAGCGGGAAAACGAGGCCAGGGACATTTTCCACTTAACGGGAGGATTCCCGTGGCACAAATCGAGTTGTGACTGAGATCCGATCAGAATTCCGGACCAAATCTCTATGATCTATTTCCATTTGTGCAACATCTGCTGAGTGAAAGATGTGGTAGTTGTATCCGCACTCTCATCACTCAAAGGACGGTGATGGAGAGGCTCACTGGACAGTTAGTTGATAAAGGCTTCTGAACAAGATGTGCCTCGCCTCGATTTCACAGCTTATTACCAGGTCAGGAAGGGGTTATGTTCTTGGTGAAGAAGAGGGAATAGGGAGGGATCATTCTGAGCCCTTTCTGATGGCTCATCATCTTACCACAGATACTGAGGCTACATCAGAAGAACCAATTTCCTGCTGTAAGTACCCCTGTGAAGGCACTCTGAGACATATTGTCTCAATCTGTGCTTCAGAAATTTTCAAGTTACGGCCTGAGAGGGATAGTGTCAACATTTATAATCTTTGTGTAACTTCAATTAATTTAATAATAAAACGGTTAAACAGAGAACTTGTCAACTTAGTTATGTTTTCTATACAGAATTTTAACTGATTGTGCAGTGCATGCAGGGCTTTGCTGTGCTGCAGCGAGGCGTGTGGGAGAGAGAGAGCACACGCATGTACAACGACGCAGTGATAAACTGCTGAGACGCGGTTATTTCCCTGCGTGCACTGAAATGCAGCAGACACCCTGAAATGCAGCCTGCAGTCTTTTCGGCGGAACATAAAGGACTCGGCATCTTCCGTGCTTTTACGCCACGAGGCCAAAAGAGATGGCGTGCAGTTCTGCCAGAAAACCACACTGGATCATTCTGTAACGGCAAATTAATCTCTTCAGCAAAACGGTGTTTGGGAGCGAACGTACACGCCGCTTTCACCCGGCGATATATTGTCGGTTGTCAGAAATGACTTTGCTCTCAGCCACAGCCTCATAATTAGGTCTGCAGCAGTTTAGGGAAAATCCATATATAATCATGGAAATGTTTACTGGATGATTGTAATTATGAAGGGTTTGAGAACGGTGAATTCATAACATTTCTAAAAAGAATTTAGCATTATAATCAATCCAACGGCGTGGCAGAGCACTACTTACCATAGAGACACTTTCTGTATTAGCCTGAGAAACATTATATATATAACATCACCATCCAACTTAATCACCTCAGCAGAAAACATATTTGTGTCCACATGAACGTACCTAGTATGTCAATGAACTTTAACATTTACATCTCTACAATAATATGCAGGCTGTAGTCTTGTGATCATCTTACCTGTGTACTCTGGATCCACATGAGGAGGGTAGTAGCGGAAGTTGATGAAGAAGGGAATAGGCACTCCGAACTTGAACCACTCCACCACGTAGGGGGGCTGCTGGCCGTCCAGGGGAGGGGACACGTCGCACCCCAGGATCACACTCTCTCCAGCACGCGCCGTCACAAACCGGGGCTCCTCTCTCACTCCGTGGGCACCTTCAGGGGAGACGGAAGCGGCGTCAGTGGACAAATCTTCACTGTGCTCTCAATGAGACCAAAGTGTGACATGCAAGAGAGGAGTTGCAGGCGTATTCTTGGAGGATTTTTTGCAGACCAGAGCAGAAAAACGTCATTTCAAATAATAATTGGATGTGAGTTGAGAGACAGTGACAGAGCTGTTGAACAAAGGACAAAAACTGCAGTTTGTCTAAAATACATCAAACGCTCAACAGCAAGATGGCTTTACAATTTCTGAATGGCCAACAAGAACATGGGTAAACCTTTTCCCTTTCATCATTTGTCCTCATCCTTCCACAGAATGGCCTATCGTCATCCGTCACCTGCATGTGTTGGGGAGCGTTCTGTGGCGGTGCCCTACTGTACTACAAATGAGCTGCCAAGGGGCTCCATTGATCATAGCTGGCTGCTGCTTAGACAAGCTTTACTATGAACACTACCAGGGTTGGCGTTTGGCCATTAATGTCCAGGCATGCTGCCGAGCGTTGACCTATCAGATGACTGAAAGGTCGGCATACCTGCCTCAGCAGAACGCTCACTCTGGGAATGGATTTTCTCCAGCTGCCACCCCCGCTTTCATTGAACCAACCGTGTCTCCGACGTCGGAGTGAGTGCAAATGCCCGCCCTCGCCCCCAGGGGGAAAATCGCTTCAGGGATCAAGAGACATGCTGACGTTTTGGCTCTGGAGGAACACCGGCTGAATATCTTAATGCCTTCATTAGCAGTATCATTTGCATTAGCAGGGCTCATTTTTACAGGAAGAAACTATATTGGGACTTGAGCTCAACCTAGAGGCAACGCTGGTGTAGTAAAGCTCTCCACCAGTGTCCCTGTTGTGGGAAATGGAAATTTTTATAACCCCAGTATTTTGGCTGTTCTGTCAGAAAACTGAGGCTTTGACTCCATCTCTGAAAGCAACATGCAATACTACAAATTTAATCTGCATTATCCTGTTGATTGAGATAATCCACCTCATTTGATTTAGCCAGCATACATTTGGGAGCCAAACAGATCAGATTCCATCAAATTATACTTTTTTAAAGTGGAGACGTGGTCTAACAGTCACGTGTCTCCGCCCTGTAATCTGCTTTGCCTCTGGACCTCAATCCCATGAAGGGAAAGGGCTGAGTAAACGCTGATGATCAAGACAAAACCAAAGAAACCAAAGAGAGCATGGCTGAGTGAACCCCACGCAGCCATTTAACAGGCTTTGACAGACCACCACAAGTCTAATAAAACAACTAATTTGCCTTGGACGTTGCAAATTGATTGATAACTGCAGGCCATATAGAGGCTGTCCACCAATGAGAGAACACCACCACTGGCTCCCAGTATTTCCTGTTAGTAAAGAAGCTTTTTGTGTGATATAAAATGAAACTACAGAGGATTCAGCGCAGTTTTGATCAAGCATACGAATTCCAGCTACAACTTTGCCTTGGGGCTCTTATTCCTTGACGTTATCGCATGTGCAGAACTAAACCTTTCTCGTACGCCACTTTGGATGAAACCACCTGCCAAATGGATAAATTTAAATCCTTAAGGGGGGCTGAGAATAATTAAGAGGGGGAGCCGATTGTTGGCCAGGCCGTAGACGTCGAGCGTGCTGGCCTCTTTAACGTGCCTCTGAGGGGAACCTGTCCCATGCAGTTATGAGCACCACAAAATCTCTTCGCCTAATCCTCTCAGGTGTGCCAAAAGCTTGAAATTAACACCTGAGCACACTCTGCTCTCATTTATAACACCTTTAAAAAAGATCATAATAACTCCTATCAACACCCAGCATGCTGAGAAATATGACACTGACACTGATCCTGGACACTTAAATATTTTTTGAAAAATTCCACTTATATTTCTCGGGAACCAGGTGTTGTATAACAAAGTATGGTACAGACTCTGTTATGCGCCTTTGTCTGAACTTGTGGGTCCGCTGCTTGTGCTCTATGGTTTCCGTGTCGACAGAAACAGAGCGCGGCCCCCCCTCCATCCATAATGAAACACACTGGATACATTGTTTGGCCTGAGTAAGTAGGGTCACTTGACATGAAGCGCAAGCTCAAACCCTGTGGCACAGCCGTGCATGCTGCTGAAATCCATTGTTTTCTCTGCAGACAGTTCAGGTTGCAAGTTCATCGCGTCAGGTTTCTGGCTGACATTATTTTTGGATCCGGGGCGGTGTGGAAGAACAAGCCTCGGACAGGGAAAAGACTATAATTGCTTGGGACAATATAATGTATTTTTATGAGACCCTCAGGGCAGGTCAGGACAATCGGTACAAGCTCGGACACACTGCTTTTGACACAGTCTTTTTCCTTAATGGAGACACAGTGAGTCGGAAGGGTTTGGGTACATTCACAAGAAGACATACAGGAAATGGCACCTGTGAAAACTAAGCAGTATACTTCAAGGCAACTGGACTCCCCCAAGATACACACAGAAGGAACACCAAGGACCAATTGTCTGCAACTCTGTCACCAACAACAATACCAAATACTGCACCACCATTCTGCCTCATCTTGTCGGGGAACACAGTGCACCACCTTCCCAAACCCCAAGGACTTTGAGCAGAATGATGTCAACTGTTGAACAGACCACTATCGGCCCAGAACTGCTTCCTGTTTCCTTGCAGCAGATGACGGCAGAACTCAAGCTGCAGACTGAATACGCTGAGGTAGAAATCCACAGAATGAGATCTGCATAAATCAGACAGATAATAAATCCAGGAGCCCAGTATGTTTTATGTATTTATCCTCTGCATATAGCAGATTTATTGCTACGCCGGTCGTGAATTCTTGAAGGGTAACATTTCAATCACCTGTCAGATAAATCATTTAAATCGCAGGCAGTTTGATGTATAGAAGCGAAGCGTGGGGAATGATTCCTCTTTTGTTTGGCACAGGTGCTACACAGTACATATAAATAAAAGGGTGATCCATAAATAAAAATACTCTGGATGTGCTGTAATATACGTTGCAATAAAAGTGTGTTCCAGGTCAAGCAAGAGCTGCCCAGACTAGAACATACATAGACCCACCAGGGATTTGAACTCTCAGCATTTCCAAGTGAAGGTGCTGAAAAAGGTTCTTGCATGAAAAGCACACCGTACTATACTTAGTAATGATAACAGATTTGTACAGTAAATATACCCTAGAGGCAATTTTGGGCAATAATCGCCCAGAACAAAGCCAGTGAATTATTTTGGCAGTAATGTGGTCCAATAACACACTTGTACAATATTGTGGGAAAAGTGGGAAAACCTTAGGAGTACAACGTTGGATAATTTTATATAAGCATCATTTAGATTCTCTTCTATAGGGGAGCCTTAAATCTCAACACTGACACTGCTCACTGTAAAACTAATATCCAATATTTACTGCATGCTAAACTGGTAGAGAAACGGAATGGAAACTGCACGTGGGAAAGGGTGACCATTGCTCAATGCTGGTATAGATTTGGTAGAGGATACATCACAAGCTGTGTAAGCCTCACAGTGATGAGGACATGATTTTTGCTGGACAGAGCTCCCAGTGCAGAGCAAGTAATGGAATCTGGACTGGACTGTGGCTGGAGTAGGGAGGGAGTCTCAAGGACGTGTGGCCACTGGGCTGGATGTGCCACTGACAGGGCGGTAATTGAATGCCAGCCTGCATGTGCTGAAGGTCACATCAGAGGATGGTCTGAGAACGTGTGTGTGTGTGTGTGTGTCTGTGTGTGTGTGTGTGCAGGCTGTATATGTGTGATTGCAGTGTTAGGGGTATGGTTGATGCTTATCTGTGTATCAGACTCAATCTGTGATGTGTAAAATAAGAGTGCAGCAAAAATACCACTGATTCCATGTCTTCACCATCTCCCTACACACACCTAATTCAATTCATTCATTCAATTATGATCCCTTTTATTGGTTAAATTAAGTTGGATTTGCTTTTTTTACCATTTCAAATAGTATATCATAAGGGAAATTTAATTGGTTGGGCTCTAAGTTGCTTGCTAAAATAAAAGTTCACAAAGATACACATTTTTGTAATTCCAAGAGGGATTCAATGCATTTATCTTTAACCATGTCTGTGTCCACCAGTGGACCCTGAAGGACCGGATCAGATGTTCACCTGAGCAGGAGTCTTTAGCTGATCAGGTGTGGACAGAGCAGCGAGACATTGAAGACATACAGCACTGTTGGAACCTGATGACCCAGAATTGAGAACCACTGGCTCGACGCACAAAGAACAAAAATGATGTAGCATTTTTGTGGTGGTCCTCTTTAGGTCATAGAGGCAGGGTTTATCAGCAGGATGGACGACCACACGTGGATGTAACAAAAGGCAGTGATCCAGGGTAATCAAAGATAAAGCCAATACACAGCTTTGAATACAAACTGTTCACAAGAACACTGACAACACCACAGATGCAACCAACCGATGTGTTAAGGATGTTAGGTTCAAGGATCTACAATGTTTCCCGCACATTCTGCAGCATCATCTGCCGAGCGAGAGGCTAATCATTTCTCCGACACGTCCTTGCATTCTGCCACTGATTACACAAACACAGGTGGCGTTCGGCTGACAAGACAGCGACCTCAGCGTCTTCTCGCTTTTTACATTTGCACCGGGACAGTTAGGGGTGGGGGTGGAGGGGGAAGCGCATCGGGTCTCTTTCATTGTTTGGCCGCCTTTAATAAAAGTTTCCCCTCAGACAAGCCGGTCACAGGTAGGGATGCAGCGGATGTGCTGACACCTGTTTTCACACAGACCGAGACAGCGAGAGGATGGGGGGGTGGGGGGGGGGGGGTTAGAGAGGGCTTGCCAAAGGTGCAAAAGGCGAATCGACATTGCGGCGCACTGCACAGTCAGGGGTGAACACTGTAAGGACGTCTTGCAGTATGTCACTGAAAAGTCATCATTCAGTCATTTTTAGGGGCACTCACATTTTACGAGAAAGATTCTAGATTAATTGATGCTTTATCCAAGGTGTTTTAAAATAATTACACAAAGAGGCATATCGCTTCTAATTTGTGCTTATTAGTGCTTTCATATGCTTGTCTAATTACAGCAGGTTATAAGAACGCTTATTCAGCATCGATAAATCACTTAGAGTTATACGCAGCTCTAAAACTGAATGCGAGATGCTGCTTTGTGTATTCAAGCTGATGCCAGAGCTCCTTTATGTGTACTGCTCAAACATCCAAAGACAAAAAGGGGGCGACATGACATATTAGGATTCCCCGTCCCTGTCCGATGCTTAGATAAGTCTAGTGGTTGCATTTTGTGTACAGTCAGTACCTACATTTTATCTGTCTAGTCCAGCCCTGCTAACGTCTTTGCCACTCAAACACCTCAAGAAGAATACTTCACTCTCAGTCTTGCACAAAAAGGATTTGTCAGAGACCTTGTGGTAGTGGCATGACGCCAAGCTCAATCAGAAGTCAGAGATGTAGAGAATAAGACCCAAGGTCCTTCGGATGCTGCTTTGATGCATTTTTTCACACTGCGCCCATTGTTCATCTCAATCACTTAGTCCTTGAGAAATCAAAGATCATTCTCTCACTCGAGGTAGGAATTCGAGCAGGCATCAGCCGAGATGGAGTAAATGTTGGATCCTGTTATCAGCTTCAAAACTCCCTATATGATGACAAAGACTGAGGTCTGACACACAGAAGTCCCTGAAATTCAAAGGTCTTAATCTTGTGGAAGGTCGGTGTCACTGTCATAGCTTTTGATGGTGTGCTGGTATGTACAGCGTACACAGTGATCTTGCAGCTGTACAATTTCTCCTGAGGAATCTCTTGCTTTCATATTGTGCGAATAAAAAGATCATTTTACTCACATGAATTCAACCACTTCAGTGTTCCACAGTCTGCCAAATGCCACCAACACAGAACTCAATACATTCAGGTTGGAGAACCTCATTTACCTAAAGATAAATTGGTTGTTGGTGGCCAGTGAGAATTGGAAAATAATAGGACTTGAAGTGGTAACCATAGTGACAACACGAGTGGGCCTGTATCATTGTACCCTTGCAATAGTGCCACAACAAAATTGGTGGAACTGCAGGCCCAGTTCACTAGACAGGACCTCATCACTGATCTCTACTGTCTGGTGGTCATTACATCGCCATCAAACAAAATACATGCCAGATATGCTGATGATCATAGGATTGATATCACCAAGTAGGTTGAATTATAGAGTAACATTAAATTAGAGATTCTGCAAAGCACGTGTCATAATCTGTAAACATACTGTGGAACTTAATGACCTAAGTCATCTGCACTGCACAACCTCTTTTCTTGAGATCCACTGACTGTTGGCCTCGCTCTCCATCATTTCATTATATCATTACAATTCCCTGTTCAATAGGTTAATTTACCACTTGGCTCCCTGATCCCTTTTATTTATATATTTGTTCCGGCTATAAATATACCCTGCAGTGAAAAATTCTGATGTAAGGTCCTTTGTAAAACACAACATGCCAACATTATCAAACTAAGCAACTGAGATCTTGCGGGTGGCGGAACGGAACCACGCGATTTAAAAAACTGGCTTTCCCAGAATGCTGCAGGCCTTATTTGCGAGGAGAATCCACTGGGACTGGATTGGCTGAGGGAGGAGAGTGGAGTGGAAAAGGAGGGGGGAGGTGGGTTGCGGCGGTGGGTTATCGCCAGAGAGAGCTGGCACATGCCCAGTGCTGCGAGTCTGCCATCCACAGCTTGAAGCACAGGCTCATTTCTGTGCTCGTTACTCTCATTATTAGGAGCCAGAATGTACAGCGTGCAGAATGAACCTGAGAGTTATGTCGTACTGTATGTTTGTTGGAAGATCACTGAGACGGGACTGTGATGAACTGGTTTGATTGTATCAGAGGAGGCACTTGGTAGACGAATTAAAGTACCAGCGAAATCTGTGAAATACACAAACTTAAAGCAGCGCCGTTTTAGGCAAAAAAAGCAAAACTTATTGCAGGAAATACACATTGCTGCTCATTTCTTAACAATAACAACAACTCATTAAATTGATGAATATATAGCTGTGTCATAAGCCTTTCTATTTTATCAATGAGCAAATTTATGTCCACTTAATGTCCATTAAACTTGTAGGACCATGTGATTGACAAAGGTGAGATTGAGGTTTCTTGGGGTGAATGATTTGTGTCAATGAATGGCATCAAAATGAAATTTCAGAAGTGGGTAATAACAGAGATTAATCAATGAATAAGAGGGAAATATGATGAGGTGTAATTGCTCCGTCCCCATCTCGAGATTGGCAGCGTGCAGGAGTGGCACAATGGTCGATGTGCCACCATTTAATAGCATCTGATGTTGCAGAAATTGTTTAGTCTGTCAGGCGCACAATCATTCAAAGGAAAGGGAGCTTGGTGTATAATGTGTTCTCAAGTAGACTAAAATAGCAGTTGTGTCAGTTCCTAATACCTTGATCGGTTGTCATCTAAGTTTTTTAGGCAACTGCTGCTTCTGAGCAAAACATAACGCCTCACTGACGAACCAGCAACTCTCAATCAACCTCATGGGTGCACTTGTGCTGTACTGAAACTGAGAAGGTTACAGTATGTAAAGTAATACACGCAGTACTTAAACACACTGTAGAAGAAAGATATTGAGCCTATAGCTTCACTGTCCATCAGCAAATAAAACTGTCACAATTCAATCAACTGGCTTCAAATCTCTGGTATAACTGGCATAATGTCTGATTAAATCACAAGCAACAGAAATTAAATATTAACATTTCACATATAGCATCCATGACTATTGCAGTAATCGCTGAAGAAAACAAACATATTGATTTGGAACATGTCAAATCCATTGTATCAAGTCAAGCTATGACATAAAGATAAATGTAATTAAAACCAACCAATTCCATCCTCAGATATTGTTTGTGTTTCTTCATTGAATTGCTGCATCGATTGGCGTTGGGGCCTAAATGGAATTGACCCTACGACTGCGAGGCAGTGACACGCTATGTTCTCCTGTCTGTCACCAGACTGTAGACGCTTCAGCCCCACAGATGGTAAGGAGTGGCCTCACGGATGTTGGATTAATGTTTTGTGATAAATGTATTAAGCGTGAACACACAGTAACAGTAACAGCAAGGAAATCCAAAGTGTGATATTCATTGGAAGTTCAATTACTACACATGAAACTGCATTTTCTTCTTACATCTCTGTTAACATACTGTATAGAATAAGTGAATATCTATAAGTCCATATCAGCTACTAATATCCACTCACTCGTGTATTGATCAGGCTTTATTAGATTATACCTTCAAAATAAGTCCTAAATCATCGAATTGTCCTGAACGGGATGTTTAAACACTTGTATTACCTTAGATATTAAATATCTAGAATTATGAATACGCTGCAGATGTTGAACATATGAGAACACTGCTGTCAAACATTTTCTTCACCGTCTCATTGGAAAAGCAGTCTGATACAACGTCCCAGACGGTTCCAACATTCAGGCCAGAACTGAAGACAGTCCAATCATGAAGCTGGGACCCCCCCGAGACAGGCGGGGAGCTCTCAGACAGTGCCTCAGCACTACTGGGGAACCTTCAGATGCATGACTGACAGTTTTGACACCTCCACCAACACAGTCTGCCTCTCCATCTCCGTCTTTGAAGAGGCGTGCCTTCCAAAGAAACCCGGCGTCAAGAACAAATACGGCAGTCTGCGGTTCACGTGGGAGCGCTCCGGATCCTGTGAAACATCAAGGATGCGCCGGGGCTCACGAGGCGGAAGGGAAGTGCATATGAATAGAATGTGCCCAAAAGCCAGCTTGACAAAAACCTTCAAAAACACTAAGTCCCGGTGTAGGAACATCTCCGTCTGCAATCAGTCACTCAGGATGGAGAGTCTTTCAAACTCTCCGCTCCCTAACGCTTCCCAATGACATTTAATTACTTTCTATACTGCCATCAGCGTCCCCTTCGCTGCACCTTGATTGGCTGCCAAGTCGCTGTTGACTTTGTTGGACTAACCTAAAGTCTCAGGGACCGTATGCTGCCTCCCCAATGGCTCCTTGGCACGAGTGAGCTTCCTCTGCTGCCCGCTCACTGAGGCTCACTGAGGCTCACTGCTCACGCGCATTGTTCAATATCGACAATGTTTTGTGAAGATTACCACTTGTCGAGTCTGATTGAAGGGGCTCAGTGTGAGTAACGATTAAATAAATTGGTCCATTTACTCGATTTATCCAATTAGGTTTTCAGAAACTTGTGTGGAATTGGTTTATTTTACACCCAACGACTACTGTACTTGTGGGTGTAGTTTAATTTAACGCACATTTGAACTGAGCCTACTTCAATTTCCTATAATGCATTTCAATTGTTTAATATCTTTATTTACTCTTGTTTAATTCATTATTCAATTGAAAAGCTCTGTCTAAATCCACAGGCAAAAACGAGAGTTCAATGCAAAGCCTGACAGTAGTTCCCAGTATCGCCTGGTGACAATGAATACAGCGCAAAAAAGGTTTCCTGCCATCTTGGAGAGCAAACACCAGCACTCAAACTGAACATCAACCTAAAATAAGTAACGATAAGTCAATGCTGTTGCCTGGGTGTATTGGAGAAGCCGAACAAGGCTGCAAACGCTGCCCTTCTGTTTTTGGCTGCAAACCCACCATTTTGTCTACAATAACGCACCACCACTCAATTTAGTTTGGAGTGCACCTCCCCCTCCTCCCCCCTGTAACCACTGTCAATCCTCCAGCCCGTTGTCTTCATCTCAAAGGAGAAAGAACAAACGGCCGAAGCTCAAAAAAACGCTGCGATGGCTTGAGGCTCTCGTTTTCAATCTGCTTCACTTGGCTGACGCTGTCGTCTAGAAGACTGACGTGGTTATTTTTATTAACAACTACAGGCAATTAGCAGCGATCTCAGCCATGATGTCAACCTTTGAATGCACTGGTATCATCGGACTTTTGTTATGACAGACACACAGTTTGACCCCTGCAGGTTGCCTTAATGTGCAAACTTGTCAGTGGAAATTCCAGCCAGCATGGGTGACATTTAGTCTTGAAGATGTAGACGACTCTTCAGCCATTGATTTCACCTGCATACCTGCTACCTAACAAAACTTTCTCATTTGGTGGCCTTAAGCTTTCATATATCTATGAAACACAGACATCCACTCTATGCAGCACCCTCCAATTGTGGTCGCGAAAAAGATAAGAAGATACAATGTACCATAGTCTGTGTATGGGAGGGAGGGTGCCACTATAGGCTGCACCATGCTACATCCCACAACCCAGTAGGGGAGGTGAAAACTCCCTTTCCGCCAGCCAATTTTTTTTGGGGGGGGGGGCTGCCTCCGACAAAACCTGTGACTTTCCGGCGCCGCCCCTCTGCCAGACTTCATGCAGCGCCTGGCTGTCACATGTGGCGAGGTGTGAAACTGAAAGTTAGGAAGCGCCACGTTTCTCTCTCAAGCTACGTCTTCTCTCCAGTAGAGAAAAGAAACAGAAACTGTGTGCCGCTCAAATACTCACTTAGCATCAACACAGAATTACAGTCAAATATTTAGACCCCCTCCTGCAGTTCATGTTTGTGCCGTTTCCCTGCGTTCATCTAATTAACTGCATTGAGATTACAAAGACCCCCTCCCCCCCACACACACACACACCACCCCTCTCTATGATAGCATTCAAAACAGGCAGGAACACATTTACCCTCCGCCCGAGTCAGACAGACTATGTCGCATGGAGCACACTGCAGCTTTAGCACTGGTCACATTCCTCCACAATGTCTCGCTGCAACATAACGTCCTGTTGATGTGTCAGTACATGATGTTGCCATTTAACTTATTAATATACAGCATCTCTGTAAATACTGCCAAGACAAATGACTTCACATTTGTCGTTATGAGCGATTATTCTTAAATCCAATTCTCTGCAGGGAATTGAAGCGTTCTTTGTCAGTGTTTGTTACTTCAGGCTCCTCCAGCCTTTATTAAAGCTCAACATTCAGCACAAAAGAAATTACCAATCAAGAGAAAGGAGCCAAATCTCAGCTCAACTGTGCCGCTCTTGCCCAGCTCATCTGCCTTGTTTGCTTTGGGAGCTAAGTTATTTGTTGGCCATCTGTTTAGAGTCATGTTGGTGGCTACTCGCAATCCTGTCCATCTTGCATGTAAAAGGCAATGATATATAATAAAGAAATGCTTCAAATTCAAATTAAAGTAAGTCTATTCAGGATAAATCAAAGAAAAAAAACATTTAACCTTTACTTATTATAGTAATTATTCATATTGGGCCAATCTAGGATGGAACAATGTGTAGTATTTTAAGGATATGATCAGTATACAGATATTAGACAACACTAAACTATCATCTTTCTTATGAAGCAGCATCTGCGTTCACAATATACCAAATGTAGCATTTGATCCAGTCTGTTCCATTGCAGTACACATTGTGCTTTGCTTTGGGCCTGGCTGGCATCGCAGAGGAGCCAGACCTGCGAGCAGACCAGTTTTGACTGGGTATGTGGGGTCAGTGGGATCAGTTACCAGGCAACAGCTTGGCACATGTCTCCCTCATCTGGACACAAGCGGGAGAGCAAGGTTAAGTAAGTACATAGGTCAGTGCGGAGAGCTCAGGAAACCGGGAACAAAAGAGGGAAAACGGGCAATTTGGTGGATCCTCAGTTGATGAACCATTCAAACCAGTAGCAGGCGCCTGGTTGCCGTGCATCCCATTGTGTCTGTGCACCGCGTTCCACACACACAGACACACACACACACACATGCATGAGCCGCGTACATTCAGCATATATAGATTACACGCGTGCAGCAATCGGATCTATCAAAATCCAGGAGTGCATCTGATCTGACACGTGATGCATTATTTAGTTACTTTTCCATCTCGCAGGCTGAGCCGCTCGGTCACACCCCTCAGTGCACAACTAACTGCTGGGACCGCTGCTCGCTATCATATACTGCATACAGATCTCCATCCAACAGCAGCAGCAGTAGCAGCAGCAGCAGCAGCAGAAGAAGCAGCAGAAGCAGCAGCACCTCCACCCCCCCGACGCGGCGCAAACGCGGGCCAATATTCGCTGGTTGTTTTATCACACAGCCGGAGCCTCCTGAATAGTGCACACACAGACACATACGCGCGTGCACACACGCATATACACACACCGCAGGGCCTCGCCTCGGCTCCCGTACGTGTCGATGGGCTCCAGTCTGTCTTTGTCACATCATTCTAGACAGTAAAGCGTTCGTATTCACGGCAGCCCCCCCCCCTTTCCTATCCTCCCATCCTCTCCTCTCCTCACCCCCCTCTCCTCCCCCCTCACCATGTGAATTTACATCCCATCCGGATGATAGCTGAGCCTATATACGGCCCCGTTTCCAGCACAAATGCTATGAACTTTCACACATGCGGCCATTTGTGCAGTGTGAAATAGCCACACAGCCCCGTGCCGATCCATCATACACACACACACATTCACACACACAAATTACAAAAAAATACAAAAATGTCGTGCGATTCAATCAAACAGGAGCGGAAGAAATGGGGCATCACACGCTGCAAACAGCCCAGCACATATATTGCACTTCAACTCACCTTGAGCGGCCGTTCCTCTGGTGCTGAATACACTTGCTATCAGAGTGGCCACATACCAAATCATAGTACTATTGCCGACCAGCTTCTACCACGCAAACTGCCCCGTTGGACCGATCTGTCATATTCGACCTTGCACCTCAGAACCTCAGAACCTCGCTCCCTCCTCTCGTCTCCTGCGCTCTCTCCTCGTGGCGGCGATTCCCTTCATCCCTTCCCTCCCCCGTCCTTCCATCCGCATCCTCTCTCCCGAAGAGACAGAGCACCTGCACCGCCGCGGCTCGTAGTAGACGGGAGACGGGGGCTGCTTTTTCCTTTTTTTCCCCCCCTCCTCTCTTCCCTTTTCCTTTTTTTCTTTTCTTTTTTTTTTTTACGAGCGCATAGTGAAACCAAGTGTGTGAGCCCCAGCCACAGGTCCCCGCCTCCACCGCCGCCGGATTGGCTACAGTCTGGGGCTTTGGGGCGGGTATTGGCTGCCCGCGCACGCCCCCGCGTCCCGAGCGACGGCGAGCGGCGTATCGCGAGCGGACCGCGGCGCCGCTTCAAGGTGAGTTGGAGCGTGTGTGTGTGTGTGTACGTGTAGCCGTAGTATAGCGTGGAGCCGCAGTATCATGCGCATTGACAAGAAGAAGAAGAAGAAGAAGGAGAAGAAGGAGGAGGAGAAGAAGAAGAAGAGCGTCCACGTCTTTAAGCACCGCTCCTAATGTGCACCTCCCCTCCCCCCTCCCCGCGCGCGCACCTCCACCCTGCGCCCATTCATCCGCTATACGCACGCGGCTGTAATCTCACTGTCACATCAGCATCTCTCTCTCTCTCTCTCTCTAAACTGCTGTGGCGCGCGCCTACTCGTATGGTTATGTGTGTGTGACTCATTTGTCGCTCATCACCTTACACACCACCGTTAAGCTCTATACCGCACCGTGTCTGGCTCGTGTGATGGGTGTGGCGACAGATACGGTACCGTTCCAGTGAATGTGTGTATGTCTTGTGTGTGTATGTGTGTTTGTGTGTGAGGATGCTGCCGCCCCGTGTGCCACTGCGCACACATGGTCGGTAGCGATAAGCAGCTTCTCCGGTTTGTAACACGCGTGCAGCCACGGAGAGCGCCTACACACACGGACACATGATACCGAGGACGCACATGTGTTGGTATGTGTCACTTTGAGGGGAAACGGTGAAGACTGCGAGTGATCTGAGGGTGTTTGTACCACTTTGTGGCCGTCAAACATAAAGGAGAATCAGTAAACCCCTGAACGTCTCACACACACTCTCAGCTCTTTCTGCTGTACTTTTTGTCCTTCCACCATTCACATTTTCACGACACACCTGAGACACGTCCCCTCTGCTGTCCTCTGTCCTCTGCACAGACTCTACTTGTTCCTCTGAGGAGCTCCTGAGTGTCATTTCTAGTTAATTTAAACCACCAGCCAGTTTCTCACTCGAGATCTCTCCTGTCAACTACCAGCCAGACTGGAGCCGTTTGTGTCCCACTTTCCTGCTCCTCACCTACACTACACACTGCACAAACCTGCATCATATCCTGTTTTTACAATCTGAACATAATAAGCAGACATACAGTTAACTAATGGATTTCAACCAAACTTTGGAAAGCTTCCATTTTAAAAAATTGGGCCCAGTTTCGAGATCAGGGTTCATTATAGAACTGGAGCACAAAAACACTGCACGCACATCAAAGGTCCTGCAATGCCCACTGAAACCCACACAGGTGCATTTATCCGTTCATTTAGGCTGATAAGTCCTCCTTCTAAGGACCTTGTGGGCGTGCACAGTTTGGCTCCCCAATGTTTCCCACAGGACATCTCGCATCTTAAACTTAAAATATCTAATGCTCCCAATACATATATTCAGTTCTAGTTTCCATCCAACAGCCACATCACAGGTTTCACCTTTGTTGAACTCAATTGCAAGTTCACACTCGGCCCAACGAGCACCTTTGATTCTGGACGTCATATCACATCATCATATGCTTGCAGTCAAATACAGATCTTACAGACAAACAAAAAGCCTCCCAAATACAAAACCAGCTTCTTGCATGATAACAAAGTAACAGATTGAAGATGGGCACCTGAGCGATACTTAGGTTTAAGCTGTGCCCACCATGCAGAGTACATCCAGTATATCCCTCACAGGAAGCAGGTATAGCCCAGAGTACCAGTCTGGGGAGCTAATTGCTTCAGCAAAGGAAACTTGGGCAATAAAACCCTTCCAACACGTTTATTTATTGCCCCTGTAAAGGAGCTGCATGACCACGGCAGAATAGAAGGCAGAGCTCAATATGATTGTGGCTGAGTCATAGCTTATGAATCCTAATTATCAATGGCGCTGTGACAGGGAGGCCTTGTTTAGCAGCACAGTTGTTTTCCGTAAACAGGAGAAATAACAGCTTTGCTTCTTAAACTCAGAGAAGTGTTCTCCACAGAGGGCTGCAGCAGTCGTTATGGCCGCCGTGTTTCCATGGTGGAGCATCCATCAGACTCCCATATTCTCACAATTACTGTCAAGGGAGGTGCGCAATAACGTGCTGCGACTACTATGGCAAAACAAGGTCACATTACCCAGCCTCCACATCCTCGCCCGCCCGCCCCGAGACCTCACCTTAAGTCACAGAAGTGCTGACACATCATGCAAACGCGACCTAACCCTTAAGTACTGTAAACCCCAATAAGTTCAGGGCCCATTTCCATAGCGACACACACGTCAGTGCAAGTGCAAGTAAAAATTGTTACAATAATCTGTTAAGTAACACAACTCCTGCATTTAGAGCAGCGAGGGAGACTGGGGATGGTTGTCCCATTGTGTCATTGGTTATGTCGATGCAAGTGTCATGCTTGACAACACTTTGACAGGCTCTCTAGGAGGAGCACGGAATTGAACCAGGAACCATCCAATACCTAGACAACCACTCAAAAATATGTTAAGTGAATCTCAGAATCATTAAATACTGTATGAATTCTTCCAAAAAAAATAGTATGACGCATAAATAGACAGGTGTAGTAAACGCCTCCTTCCTTCAGTGGTTTGAAGATACACACTGAACACTACACCATCCTGTAGACTATGAGTTCCACTTTATCTCTGATTGTGTGATCAAATGACTGTCATGATGATTTATCCCTCTAGAGTTAAGAGCGGCAGCAAAAGCTTCAAGTTTAATGGCTGATGAAGCGGTTTGAAAATTTAAGAATTTAAGATCCATTAGCAATTTTGAAGGCATCTCCCTCAGAGTGACCTCACACACATTCTTGTATTAGCTGCATCTCATGAGTGTAACAATTCATATTCACATCAGTAGGAGGCGCTACAGAGGCGAGGTATTTATCTACAAAAACGTATTTTTCAAAAGGTTCCATGCTGTGGATTTAACGCTTGAAGGCTCATTTGTCGTGTTCTACAACAAAAAAATAGTCTTTGTTAAAAAAGCAATGAACATAGACTGTCAAGGGTGGACAAAAAGTAAAAATAAATTAGATTCTTGCAGATTGTGGCATTGTTGGATATGTGTTGGTAGTTGTTGTTATTCTCATGATCTCTACATTGGCGTTTCAGAACTCAAATCCTTAACAGACTCAAATAGTTTAGTGACAGAGACACATGGATGTGTACACTGAGGGCCCCATCAGCGCACACACACACACACACACACACACACACACACACACACACACACACACACAGAGTTACATGTCTGTTTATGGTGTTTCATGAGCTCTGTGTGCATTCATAGAGAGCATTGTTGCATTCTTCTACCCAATGATGGTCAGCAGACTTCTTTCTACTACTACTACTGCAACTACTATGTCACTGCTATTATCTCCTAGAACTTCCATTCACTCATTTGAGTTAAGCAATTCTTGAATTCCTTTTGATTACCAATTTAATTAGCCGTTTGATTAACCAGTGGTATGACTTCTTTCACTAACCAGTCCCATTGTTGTTTCCAGGTCATTTCAGTTCCCAGTTTTGGTTCAGATCTTGGAGGCACCAACACCTGATACACACATACACCTGATTTAGCTACAGTACGCAGATGTGTGTGGAGTGAGGAGAGATGGAAAATGTGCAATGTTGTGGAAGTGCAGGAAGATCAGACTTGAGAGCCACTGCAAACCATCGTTCTTGTTGTGATGAAATATATCTCTAGCACTTAATCTGTGTCGATTTGTGAAATCAGAAATTAAGACATTCTTAGAATCTTGTCTGGTCTCTTACCCTTGTTTTACGCAGAGACTCTCTAGTTGGCGCTGGTGTTGACGATGAGCACTTCCCCTCTGCAAAGCAACTGACGGCTTTGCTCGATCAGTGCAGGATGCAGCCAGCAGGCATCACTCCAGTCTATGTAAAAGCATGCAATTTCTCGAATAATGGGCATAAAAATAGAACACCTTAAGCAAGAGCGATAACAGCTGGGATCAGTGGAGTGTGGCATGACGTCATCTGTGCCTTCTCAAACCTATTTTCTCGCTGTTATCACTGTTGTCACCTATTTTCTTGGCTGACGATGGAGACACTGATGTAATCTTCTCACCTTTAATCTCACTCTGAACGACATCACCTTCCATGAGCATTATCATCTTTTGAATATTTCTGGATCAGGAGATGATACGTGTCTGAACATCGCACCCAAATGGTGGATTGGGTACAAGAAGTACTGAAGTTCCAGGGGATCTGAATTACAGCACCACCCTATTGCATCTTTGTAAGCTGTGAAATGAGATTGCCATCTGTATCACCTCAGGGAGTTATGCGCAGTACAACAATATTAGCGTTTAAATTGGATATTTAGTTAAATAAACTTGTAATGTTTCTGCTGATAGAATAGAATAGCAACTTTATTGGGTCAAATCACACGTGCAAACACGTCACCATGCAAACACGGTAATCTGAAATGTGTCTTGCGTGCCCCTCTTACACACACACACATGCTTTTCAGAGGGTCCAGCACAGGGCTGATCCAGGCAGCCTTCACTACTTATTGGAGCTGCTCTCTCCTCAGTCAAAGCTCAACGCAATCCAAAGCGCTTAGTCGCCAGGTTACACATTAAAAACAGCTTGTTGAAGTCAATTTGACAGCTTGAGGGAAGGTGTATGGTTGCCATGGTTTCACCTGTGTCCCCACAGGTGTGTTATCGCTATAGCAATTATACACTTAAACATCTATCTCCCAAATATACTGCATCAATTGCGTCATGCCGAAATTAAAGCTTAATTTAAAGCCGACTCTCGCTCACCACCATGTTTCCTGTGCATCATGTCATCTCTCAGCTTACTTGTGATTTCTATTAATACCACGGTGCTAATTGGGCTCTAGATGCAGCGCCTGCTAATTCGTGACTCTTGTTGTTCAGCGCACTGTACAGTGTTTTGAGGCCATTTTGCCAGGCTGGCTGTCTCTGCGTCTCTGCGTGTGACGTGGACTGTAAGCAAGATACAAACTATCACAGCGGCGGTGGAGGAAACAAGTATTTTTAGACTCAGATGTTTGACCTGTGATAACTTTCATCACGTTGAATCCTTTGTGACTGATATAGAAACTTACTTCATGCTGTGCTTGGCAAGACAAACACGCAAACCGATTCAGCCTGTAACAAGTCTGATTCTAAGTGATGGCTGATACCTGTGGAGTGTCCATTAAAGACTGTTTGAGTCTGATTTGCGTCACCTGCCATCAAACACTGACATGATTGAGGCTCCGCCCAGATGAAAAGCCATTTCACACCCACCTTCGGCTCATGGCAGAAATACATTGAACGCATACACACAACATGTGATCTCAACTAATCATGCCTGACTGATTGGTTGTCAATTTGAATGCTGGTAACCAAGGAGATAATTGATGGCCATTCTTTATCAAGCCTATATTCCAATTTAATCAGGCACATAAATGGACCACCTTCTAGTAAATAGTCTCTACATAAGGTCGTACATAGAACTTATGAATCAGAAGGTCAAGTGTGGCATTATAGAAATTCTAGTGGCGCAATCGGCTAGCGGGCGGAACTTATGAGACAGTGTCGAGCAGAGCAAAAGTTTTTGAACAACAAGACTGTGTGTTCCTGTCTTTGACTAAGGCAGGAGGAACACAACATCTAATATCATCTCTAGTCAATGGAACAGCTTTGTAAATGTTACAAACCAAAAAAATATTGTCCAATATGAACTTTTTCTTAGTCACATCACGGCACGTTGTTCATCCTGTAATGTCATAAGACTTCCCTCTAAAATTCCTGTGCGCCTTTGATTGGAGCAAATAGCACAAGCAACTGAGACCTGAGACGTCACCCTGTCCTACTTTGTCCATTTGCCTGTCCGTCTGATCCCCGGAGGAGAGGCAGCTTAAGCGCAGTCACCTGTCTAGATATTTCATTATCATTTTTCCTTGGGCGCTTGTGATTCGCAGCATTGTGATGCAGTCAAATCCAGTCCACCTGGGATGCATATGAAGACAGCAGTGCTCCTACAACTCCACTCCTGACACACAGAATCAATGAGTGTTTTATCTTGAAAATTAGGAGTAAGGTTTGTGCATTGATTCGGTAGAAATATCATTGTTTGAGGCATTGGGGCGACACTATGTTCCTGTGATTCCATAAGAAAAAGGTGAGATCTGTGGTTTGGCCCACACAGACACAGTAAAGCACATAGCTGCTTTGAATAAATCATGTATAGTGAGTCTATCCGAGACCGGACAGCAAGACTTCCTATGGAAAGTCCAGGCACTCCCCCACCCTGGAGATGGTCACGGCAGCCATGCATCAATAAAGTGAGTCTGGTGTCTCCTGTCAGTCCGTTGACACTGGGCACGTTATTAATTCTGGCTTGAGCTGCATCTCAGGTTATCATTAGGAACGCATGCAGTGACACATGCCTGCAGTGTGTGTGGTGTTTGATGTCCTCCTCACGGTTTGGGCTGAAGAAAACAGGACATAATGATGTTGTGGGCGCTTTGCAAAAATTTGCTCCAGAATAACAAATTTAAGAAACCACCTACACTGCTTTGCTCTGCGGTCAGCGATGCGACGGTGGCTGTAGAGCTGAACTTAGAGATGGAACATGCATACTTTATGTGTGGGCCTGCGTTTATTCATTTGAGCTTCTACTTTAATGCCTGTGACCCAGACATCATCACACAGAATCTAGGAGACTGTTGAATGTTATATATACGTGTAGAATTGAATCAGTTTGTAATCTAAAGGACATTTTCTGTAAACTTCTCCAAACTGTCTCCAGGGAAACCAATGATATACAAAATGATATTTATAGCAAATATGATTGGTATTCTTTGCAGGTTCATATCGTTGTAGATTGTGATATATTATTGCGAGTAAGTGATAGTTAATTTCCTGTGCCTCCATCTGCACTGCACTCCTCATACTGCATAAGTTGTTCCTGTCAAGATTTCATGCATTTCATTCATTTTTGGTGTCAGAAATAAAAGGCCACCACTTCAATAATAACACAGGGAATAAATGTGCCAACACTACCTGTACTTTGACTCACAGCATTCATGCTATGACTAATCCAGCGTTATTGAACAAGAAAGATGTTGAATATAACCGTTTCCTCCAACAAGACTCTTTCCCAATGACTATATAGTATATTCAAATGTAACAATAACAAAACTAGGAATAAAAGTCAAGCTCATTGATTTTATTCTGAGAGAATTACAAACCAGGATATGTCTTTCTTGTGTCACTGCATCAATGGAACTAATGAACGCGAAACCCTAATATTTTCTATAGATGTTACAAAGGGAATCGAGAAGGATTGCCTAGCAACACACACTACCAACACTGCAGGGTGGCCTGTTAGTGCAGGAGCAGCTAGAGAGGGCAAGAAGTTCTCTTTTCTGGAAAGGGAGGAGTGTGTACAATATAGGCCAAAAATTAATCCCTGTGTCAATCCGCTAGTTTAGTTTAGTTTAGTTTCTCATTTTTTGTTCTATGGGTGCAGTATAATTCTCAGCGGGATCTAGTACAGTCTGAACCAACTCAGAAATGCAATGTTAAGCCCTGGGGCACGTGTGTTAGCAAGACTATTACTGTGAACCCTGAAGTATTAAACACCATCGTCGTGATCTGCAGTGGCCACCAAGAGTACACACCCAACATGTATTAGAAAACTGTATGTGGAAACTAACAAACTATATAATGTACATCCATCCACCATCTATCACTGCTTATCCAATAGTTGGTCGCGGGGTCACTGGAGCCAATCCCAGCAGTTAACGGGCGAGGGCTGGGTACAGGCTGGACGGGTCGCCAGTCCATCACAGACCACACATAGACACATAGACACACCAACAACACTCACTCTCACATTCACAGCTTCGGACAATTTGGAGTCACCAAATTAACCTCCATGTCTTTGGACTGTGGGAAGAAGCCAGAGTACCCGAAGAGAACCCACACAGTCATGGGGTGAACATGCAAACTAGACACAGAAGGTCTAACTATATAAGGTGAGAAAGAATTTTTAAAAGTCATTCATATTAAATGATCTCACATAATATGAATTGTGACTTTCCTGAAACCGCACTGATGCAGTGACAGCTGTAGAAATGGCTGGTTTTACACTGCCACCTGCTGTAGAATTGTGGGAAGCTAATCAGCAGCCTCTGCAATGGAGATGAGTAAAGCTAAAAAATAAAGCTCTGACAATTTTAAATAAATCTCATATGTTACCATTGCAGGTTTAAACCAAATAGGATACCACTTGTATGCTAAATTCAGATTTGAACATGACCCTCTTTTGCATTATTTGTATCAGTGCTTTTATTTCATCCTGATTATATTTCTTATTATTATGAATAAAGGGTTGAAGTGTTGATGGTGTAAGAAAAACATCATCTCTTTTAGCACAGCTATAGAGGCATTTCCGGTTTGTCTGTGGTCCAGCTTCCGCCCTGATGCCCTTGTAGTCAGCGTGCAGGTATGCATTATGATATTTTGCCCTTAATCTAGTTTTACAGGCTGTCATTCCTTGTTGGTGGTTATTTAACCGCTATTAAGCTGTAAAATCATGATGGACTTATACACACAGTCCCAAAGTCCACGTTGTATGTTTGGTATTTCTAAGAGAAATAGCTTAAACAAATTAATCAAGCTTCAAATAAAAAAGGCCACAGATTGGAGAATGGAGTATTGAGTCTGTGTGTATTGCTCTGTACCGGTTCATATTTTGCTTTGTATGGACTAATTGTCTGTGTACCGTTACCTTTGCCTCAAGTAAATCTCGATTCAACCTGTTTTGAGCAGTGAGTCGTGCTTTTAAATCTATTGTCTGTTGCTACCAATGTCACATATTGTGTTCTGACACATAAACTAAACTGCAATATGATATAAACAAAGCAAAAACATTACAACCGATAATAAAAAAAACTCATATAATAATAACAAATAATTAGTAAATATGTCTTAAGATATATCTCTGTTGTGGTAATTTGATTGATAATACCAATTGGTATTATCATATTTATTCATATCTACATATGATATAGTCTAGCTCAGTGTGGGAAAAATAAATTAGGTAATTATTTATTATCAATACAAGTTAGTTAACTCAGCAAAAAAACTAAAACTACGTAAAATCAGTGTACCACTTACTGCCTGTCAGACTTCATTGAGGGCTGCAGACTCCCTCTTAGCACTCGTAGCTATGGAAACTCGTCCATGGCAACATCCAGCAGGGTTGTGCCCTCATCCCGGAGCTCAGAGGTGCTGAGTGTGTGCGACTACAGCTGATACATGACAGCCTGCAAGATGGCGATGGGGCGACTCGTGGCTTGTGTTGTTCTCTATTCCAGCTTAGGTAAACCATTTTTCCTTCCTTCACGCGTTTATCCTATCTGTAGGATTTTCTGCGCTTTAAATTAAACATTAAATCAAAGCGGCGTCCGATAAAGCAGCCCGTCGCTGCTAGCAGAGGCGTTTTTTGCTAGCTAGACACGAACAGGTGAATGGTGAAGATTTATCGCTTGTGTTTTCCGCGGTGTTGTGATGTGTCGGATCTCTGTGAGCGTTGGTGTTTCTCCGGCTGTGCTAACGTAACGTTCATGTCGCCATTTCATCGAGAAAAAAAATTGAAAACGACGCGAATTTGCGTTGTGATCCCGTTAAACTCAGTGTCAATGTTACACGGTAAACTTCCAAATGCGCTGCGTTATTTCTCTATTTTTGACGACGTTAGCGTGTACAATTTTCATTAAGCTTAGGAGAGAAAATACATACATCTCTCTTAATGCATGTGTGTTTGTGTGTGAGAAGACAAACGCTTGTGATAGCATCTTACACAGCCTGAATCCATGTACGTTTACATTTAACATGTAGTGTCAAAGACTCATCACATTATGTAAACTCACTCCAAAGTTAAAGAGGCATTTCTGTCAAATCTGGCAGGTGTCCAGGCTCTGTGTGTGTGTGTGTGTGTGTGTGTGTGTGTTGAGATTTAGTGGTCACACTGACTGACTGGTGGAGGTCACCGGTCAGTCAGTGTGACAGGAGTCTCCAGGGTGTCTCCAGCTGTCTGAGGGCGGGGACAGAGGACAGATGTATGGATGGTCTCATCACGTCTGCATATAAATATACACAACAAACACGGACAAAATGCATCCCAGCCTATCCTAGCCGGCTCATACTGTCTGAACTATGTCAAATTTAATGCAGGAGTCATGATAAACATATAAAGTGCAAGTGAAACCTGCAGGATATTAGAGTTTATGTCAGGATCAAACTTCACAGCCTGCTTTTCTGCCATTTAAGGGGATTTTATTACCTAATGAGACTAAGTCTGTCCTTGTTTTAATCTCCTGCACTCATATTGCTCACTTAATCTGTCTGTTTGACCTTTTTATCTCCTTATTTTACTCTATATATAACTATTACCGCCTGGTGTTTGACATGGCGTGTTTGTAGGGAACAGGCAGGCGAGCGGCCGTGTTTGTGGGAGCTAATGGGGATCGGACAGGACAAAGCCACCAGCTGCCTGCTTGAGGTCGACCACAGAGCTCAGCGTGGATGATGGCGGGCAAACTCTGCCTCCACCCTTGGGTGTACTAGGAGTGGAGTCAATATTGCATGAAAGGGGTCATTAGACTGGTCCACTTCCAACTGGCAGGACGGATTGGAAAGTGTTGAGCTCGTGACACAGAGTCAAATGATTAAACTGACAGGCCAGGGATCATTCATATGAGGGTCAAATACAGTTTAGGTGTCCTGTTCTTGCTTAGAACAACAGCAACGTGCTCATTGTAATGTAATGAAGTGCTTGGAGGCCTATTACACAGTCAGTGTATGATTTCCCTGTGGTCTTTGGTCCAAACACACACACACACACACACACACGCTCCGCTCCGCTCCGCTCCGCTCCGTGTGTCCTGCAGCTAAATCTCGCTGCAGCATATTTGCAACGACTGCGCTGGAATGTCTGGGAAAAAAGCTTTTTTTAGATGCACTGGATCAACACTTTTGGTCTCTGCGATGGGCACGGGGCTGCGCTCGTGTTTAGCGCATAAGAGGATTGGTGGATGTGGCTATTTAAGAGCACATGTCTGTCAGAGGGACACAGACCTACTTTGGCTGCATGTATTTGGTACTTAGATGAATAAAGAGAAGCCTGCTGCTCTCTAGCCTACATTGTGGCACTGTGGGAGTAGCCATTGTTGTCTGAAGGCTTTTGTTTTAATGCCCTGTGTTGGTAATTAGCCGTCCATCGTCTGTTTAATTGGATGTAGTGATTCTTTCCCACGGCCTCCATTCATTTAGTTTGGTCTGTGAGGAGGAGGAGGAGGAGGAGGTGGAGGAGGAGGAGAGCAAATGTTGGGAACCTTGTAAGATTCACATCTCCATCACTGCATCATACCTAAAGTACTTGTTTGTGTACTTGTTACACCTTTATGTCACACGTACATCAAACATCTTTCAAAGTGCTTAGAAAGAACTCAATAAATGTCTCCTGTGAACCCAGAATAACACAGTAACAGGTTATGTTACCGTTCAGGGAAGTGATGAATGTGTGGAAATGTGATACTATGCACTGCACTTTGATCACCTTGCATCTAAAGAACATTTACTTATCTCTTTACTCTTTCCTTTTGGAGTGAGTGGCACAATCCTCTCCTCTCCTCTCCTCCCGACCTCGTACGAATGATTTTAACAATTTTTTTCCACTGAAGCACCAAAGGCTGCGCGTGTCTGCATGCACGCCAAGGAAGCATTTGTTGAGTCCTTGGCTTTCTCAGGATGTCCAGTCACAGCCGGGGTAAAAATAGCTGCTGATGTTCAGGGTGGGAAAGTCAGCAACAGAGAGACGGAAGCTGAGACCTGGGAGTCACATCTCATCTGCGTCCACAGCTGTGCTTATTTATATGAGCCCACGCTTCTCCTCAGGCTGTGGACGATGAGCTCGCCGTCTTTGATCGCACCGTAGATCTCTGGGTTATATAGATAGATAGATGGACAGATAGAGAGATATGAGGATAGATGATATATTGGCACCAAACACAAGCCACTAAGCGTGTTCTTCCTCAGATAAACACTGTTTATTATTGTCTAATTCCAGGCCTCCAGTCAAACCCCTCATTGTTCCCACACTGGGAGTTGGAACGCTCTGATTACTCAGCATGGGTGCTGTTAGCGGCGCGTGTAACCGGCAATTATTGCGTTTGGAAACGTTTGGTGAAATTACGTGGGGAGGAGACACAATACGTTGAATAAAGAGAGAGGCCCGGCGTCGTGCCGAAACGTGCTTATTTTAGTCTCACTCAGTGTGCACAGTGTGGAATTGTGTGTACACTTGGAATTGTAATTTCCTCGTATTTACTGCTTAAACTTTGCTGCTTGGTCCCGGCCCGGTTTTGACTAAAAAAAATAGGAATTATGTCACTTTCTGTTATAATCTTGACATTTGCAAAATAACACGGATTGCTTGAAGACGAGCACTGAAGCAGAGAAGTCTCATGCTCTGTTTGTGCCTGAGGGAAAACAAATTTGATGAAAATATCCTGCCTCTCTTCAGCACAGATTTTGTTATTTTTATAGCTCTGATTTGTTTTGTTTACTTGTATCACATAACTCAATTCAAATTAGTTGTCATTGTGAGATATGACACTGTTTAATCTGCCACATTAACTGAACTCTGATCACTGACGCAAAGAAATGACACATTTACCTTTAATGCTGGACTTAACGATGTTGTGGAGAATATAAATGTCTAAGTGCTCCCTGGAGTTCACAGTGATGACGCCGCTGATGCTCACATTCCAACATCAGACTTGCTTTTGGCAGTAATCATGGAAACATTGTGTCCGTCATCTATCTTGGACAGTTTTCCTTAACCAGCGCCTCTCATGTAATCTATGTGCAGTCAACTAAATCCTAAAAACAACCTCATATTGACTATCTGAGCCGTTCTCCTCCCTTGGCCTCCACATAGACGCGTCGCGTTGTTGTAAATGCAGTTTCTTGATGTATTATTGAATTTCAAAATCGTGTCATGAACCCGTGCCAATTTAATATCAGCACGGAGAGAACATGAGGCCTTAAATTGGAGGAAAGCCAGTGAGGGAACGGTGAGCTGAGAGAACATGAGGCCTGTAATTGCAAAATAAATCAGAGCTGTGAGACCCAACAGGGCGGAGAAACGTGGACCACAGCTCACTAATGTACAGCCATCAGTCAATCAGGACAAAGCTAAAGACAAAAAGAAGATATAACTGTTAGTTCTTCAAGAGAGAATGCGTCCAGTGAAGTGAGGAGCATATTTAAGAGTAAGGAACTATTTGTCATGTTTGGCCTCCAGTGATTTAACATTCAGCCCGGTGTCTTTAAACATGAATCACTGCCAGCGTCATGATATGGATAAATGACCATTATTACCCAATTAGCTGCTGTGAAGGAACTAAATCACATTGTGGAATCAGGATATTTGTATTTAACAGTCAGTTTCTGCCAAAAGACTTTACTGAGCAGCACACACACTCATTAAAAATGCATCATTTCTACATTTTGACCGCAGGTGCTTATCTTTTAAAATAGAAAAGGGCAGTAATTAATACATTATGTTTAACCTGAATCTGATCCTGCAGCGCGCACACAGTCTGGTGGTCTATATTTATCACTGTAATGCACTGTTCTGTTTATTAGGCAACACGCCCAGATCTTAATGTCTGCTAATGAAAATGCCTGCGTGTGCTCAGCACTCAGCGCTCAGCATCTCATTTCCTCTTTTCTTAAAGGCCACATCCCGTCATCGCTCGGGGTGATCCTCCGCACCACCGACAAGACCGTGTGGGCCAACGAGTTTGAGCGTAAGTTGCTGGACTCTGACACTCTGACCTCTTTAGCCGCAGGATATTCCCTTCTCTCCCTCAGCTGCTCTCACATGCTCTGTTTTCTCCGCAGCTATCGAACTGACCTGTTTGATAGAGTCTATCTCAACAAACAACCCAAGGATTGAATGGAAGAAGATCAAGAATGGAGTCCCAAGTTATGTCTACTTCCAAAACAAGATATCAGGTAAGCTGCATGCAAAGCCTTTTCTTTAGAAACAGCCTTCAAAAGCCAGCCAAAGCATTTCAAAGAGACGTCTTATGAATGCTGATTGAACATCGGCACCTCGAAAGAACTTTGGCTTCGACTTCCTGCCTTTCAACTGTGGAGTCGCTCTGTAGTTTTGAATGAGCGATTGTGAGGCGTTTTCTCTCTCACACAGGGGACTTGTTACACAGAGCACAGCTCAGAGAGCCCGCCAACATTCTGATCTTCAACGCCACCCGCTCAGACACGGCAGAATACCGATGTGAAGTGGCCGCCATCAACGATCAAAGGGACTTTGATGAGATACTTATTAGTCTTGCAGTAAGAGGTATCAGATTGAGTCACTTTTATCTTATGAAGATTATTTTAAAACATAAAAATGACTGAAAGATAATAGTTGAATCGTTTAAAAAGTGTGTCAGGAGATGCAGGAATTGCTCATCGGTTGATGTCTGTATATTCTTTGTTTCATTCTGTGTCTGTGTGCAGTGAAACCTGTGGTACCACGGTGCAGTGTGCCAGACGCCGTTACTGTGGGAACATCATCGGAGCTACGCTGTCTGGAAAACGAGGGCTTCCCCGCGTCGCAATATCGTTGGTTCCACGACAACGAGGAACTCCCTCAGGACCCCAAGACCACCCCCAAGTTCATCAACTCCTCCTACACCATCAACACCGACACGGGAAGTCTGGTAAGCGTTAGCATTCACAATACCAATCCAAGGACATTACGAACGAGGTGATGGAAAAGAATGACATTTGAGACATTTTTCCTCAACCAATTCCATTCTTACTTCTTGTCGCTGTTTCTAAAAATATCTTCTCAGAAATTCCGGCGGGTGAAGAAAGAGGACGCAGGGGAGTACTACTGCCAGGCCAAGAATGACGCAGGACATGCACAGTGTCCCCCACAAAAGATGGAAGTCTGTAAGAGACCACTATACATGTTTAGAGCGTTTTGTGTCTCTACAGTTAACATGAGGGCATAAACCATCTTTGTCATGTTTACATGTGGTCAGGTTCAACAAAAATCCTACATTACCTTTGAGTTGTCGGGTCTCGTTTCTTTTTCCCCCCGGTTTGCAGACGATGTGGACATTGTCGGGATTCTCCTGAAGTCATTCGGCGGTCTGCTGGCGTTCATCTGCGTGACAGCAGGGATGTGTCACACCATTAAACGTGGATGCTCCCCCAGTAAAAATCTCTCTGAAAACACGTGAGTACTGTCTCATGCTGTGATTTCTCTGACGCTGTGTCAAAGACAGGAAGTGTGAAGCCATTTTGATGAAACTTGGCGGGAGGGCAGAGCATGGCCCAGAAAAGAACCCTTTGATTCATGCTGCTGAACCAAATCCACTCGGGCGAGACAGGAGTCGGAAAAATGGGAGGTTAATATTGTGGAATAGAGCATTTTCCAGTTCTCTCAAAAATTTACCATAACACATCCCTACATTCAGGAAGTTCTCCTGCTTCTCACAGTTCATTCCGTTTTCAGGTAGGACTTATGGTTTCTGTGTAAGAGCCAGTTGTTCCACATGTGTTTTTTAAGGATTCTCTGCCTTCAGACTGCCTCAGCTCTGTGTCTCTGCTTAATTGGTTGCACCTGTTGTTTAAAAACAATTGACAGCTTCAAAGGATTTGAGCTTTAGCTGTCCATCATAGTCAAACTGCTTGCAACTTTTTCATTCATTCAGGTCCAGAAACCATTCAGACATTTCTCAGGCCTTCAGGCTTCATTCTTTCAGGCATTTTTCAGCGTTTACAAATTTTCAGAGTTTGCAATCACAGCACATTTTCTTCAGGAAAGGCATTCCCAGTTCTTACTATATTTCTAATCTCTCTGCCAGAAGGTCCTCAGTTTGGCAGAGGTATAAGATAGATTTTCTTTAAATTGTAATATTAATGAGAGGGGCTTTTGTGGGTTTCTGTCACCATCACATATGAGGGTGCATAAACACATGGAGGTGAAACAGCGCCTCCCTTAGACAACAAAAACTGAACACCACAAGCTTGACAAAGGCAGTATTCAATAGACTTGTTTTGTATTGGATTAGATTAGGTTTGTACACATGTATCTATCAATTTCTCTCTCACTCTCTCTTCTAGCTACAAACGGCCAGCACAGGACGACGGTGTTGAATACGGCGATGCGGATGAGGTAAACAAACAACAGAAACTGTGTGAACAGCAAAGAAAGAATGAAACTGATAGGAGCAGAAGCTGTGACTGCAGTAGCTATAGTAGTAGTGCTGCATATTAATTTTCCCCGTTTTTCCACAGGGCCATTTCCGCCACAAGTCGTCCTTTGTCATTTGACGCCAGGAACGGGATGAGGAGGGGCAGAAGAGGGGGAAAAAAGAGCTGTTATGGTTATTTTGCAACAAAGAGGCTCCACACAGTAAAGTCTGAGGCGTAATATGGCACATTATTCTCTGATGCACATCAAAGTAAAATCAATCGATTTGCCAAAGTAATTTTAATACAGCACTCATGTTTCTTACCGTGTAAGTTTGTTGTCTTTCCGTTGCTGTTCTTTTACATCCACAAGATTGCGTTTTGAGAATTCTTTCAGTATTAAGACCTTTCCCTCCTTTTCTTACATATTTTTTATGACGCACTCACACACTCACGTCATTTCAAAGCTGTGACATCAGATCGTCGGCACATGGTCTCATCGTTAAAGATGCTGGGAGTCGCGTTCCTTCAGAATCTTTGGACAAATTCTCTTTTTTAGATTCTAAATTTTTTACTCTGAAATGGTTTTACAGAAATCTTTTACATTGTCTCTGATCACGGGATAAACACGTTCTATGTTCATGTGGAGGGAGGGGAATCTTGTTTTGTATATACTGTAGTTATACAGGCAATAAGTAGCAGACTGTACAAGGCTGAAGAGCTCAGACTTATAAGGCACAATTTATCAGCCTTTATCATGTTTTAAGTGACAACAGCGATGTATGAGTACAAAGTAACCAGTGAATTTGAATACTGTATATCCCATTATGCTGCAATTCAATATGTACTATAAAGGTGGTAAAGTTTGAATATTTGAGTGCTGTTTATGTGTATAAGTGACCTTCTGTGCTTTACTGATTATTTTGTGAGTATTGGACATATTGTCCAGTTTTGACTCTGTGTTTAATGTATATAAACATACAATTTTTATTTTTTATTTTCATACATTACCATGCCATAATGTTCTGTAAATACAGCAATAAAACTGTTTATTGGAGGTAAATTGACAGTATTTACAGTCTAACGTGTACCTGCAGTGTTGAACCTGTCAGTAATAACGGTGTATACTTTCACACAAGTGTTTTCATTAGAAGGATTTCTGTAATAACTCAGGAACTGTTGTACAATACTCACTGTTAATTTGATATAACTGCTATGTTTCTCTTCCTGTTATTTTGTTTCTATTAAATACATTGTTAATGTTTTAAAGTTTTCATGTTTTAATGTCACAGTCTATGGTCAAATTTCAACAGTTATTATTTGATGAAATAATAAAAAATACTTGAAATGTAATGAATTAATTTTCATGAACTTTGGTGGGATTTCTTGGACATGCTCACACAAAGAACCTCTTAGATTTTGGTACAGGTCAGCCTGGTGGCGGCGCTGTTAGTCATGTCTACACTTTGGCCTATAGATTCTTGGGTTAATTTGCATCCACATAGCTGGACTTGAGAAGGTGTAGCACATTCCACAAAAAGTGCAGTATCACCTGAATTAGTCTACTCTTTTGTAACCCAACTTGGCATACATGTGCACACACGTGATAATATAAGAAAGAGACATACATTTTTATCAATAACTTGGTACAATCAATGGTAAAATTGCACAATTAAAAGTCTATAGACGAGTGATCATGGTTGCGTCTTAAACTGTTAAATTTCCTCTTTAAGAGTCAGCATTACACTCGAGACTTGTTAAGCCTTGGCGGAGGAATGTGTGCCCCATCATTGACAAACAAACAGACGTATCATTAAATTAAATACACGTGTCAGTTAATGTTATAGCTCCTGTTTCTTGACACATTTATTTTGACAGCTGATCTCAATTATTTGCTCTATTTCGTGTTTTCCGGTTTGTACCTTATTTTGAAAATCTGGTGGTCTACCCGGAACAAGTTTATGGGACTCTGGTGTCGTACATCCTGATCATTTTGACAACATTCAACATTTGCTCTCGCAGAAAACAAACATGTAAAATTAATCAAATCGAAGCTCGGCGAACTGCTTCTCACGGTGAACTCAAGCTGACCTACGCGGGGTCCGTCTATATCCTGGAGACGGCGAATGTACCACGCAGAGGCTCGTCTTCTCATGGACATAGACGCTCTCGCTGGTCTATTGCTCTTTGCTTCGTCTTCGGAAACGAATTTAGACATGTAACGTAGAGTTTCTGTGAAACATCGTCGATTTTTCATTATAACATCCTTTTGTTTTGCCCTGAAACTGAACTGGCTTCACGGCGCCCGCAGGCCGTGTGGACATTTTCTACTTTTACTACACCAAACGCCCGTGGGTCGTTTTTTTTTTGCCAAATAAAGACGCGCCGACGACACACAATTGCTCAACAGGACAAAAGTTTACACAACAAAAAAACGTAAAATGAGTTTCTTTAGTTTCGGCCAGAGCGCAGAGATTGATGTGGTGCTGAACGACGCCGAGACTAGGAAGAAGGCGGAACACAAGAGCGAAGATGGCAAGAAGGACAAATACTTTCTGTTCTACGACGGTGAGACGGTCAGCGGGAAGGTGAATGTGACGCTCAAGAACCCCGGCAAGAGGCTGGAACACCAGGGCATCAAGATCGAGTTCGTGGGCCAAATAGGTGAGAAGTTAAAACACATCGAGGCGCGCCTGAATGCACCTGACAGCTGGAGGCATTCGGACATGTTTACTGATGGGCTGGAAGAGCAGGAATCCTTAGTTTGAGCTTTTAAGTGATGAGAAATGAAGAAGAATGTGACATTTTTGGCAGCATGTGTGCTTCCATATTTATCACAGTAGTTTTTCCTGATCAAAGTGATTTTCTGACGGTTTTATGTGCAAACTAGGTCACTGTTATGGTATTTTTTCTAGTTTCTAACATTCTGAGGGCCTTTGAATGCACCCTGATTGAACCTTTAGCCCCTCAAAGCTGCTTAGCAATTTATGAGCAGTTATATATGTAGTTGATACAACCATGTTCAGTTTGACCCCGTAAAACGTCTGTATTTTCAATGATGTATCTCACTTGGGAATCCACACCTTAACGTTCAGGCCTCTACTCTTGCTGCCATGTTTCATAATCTGGTGCAAAGCAAAGTGGCTCCAGCTCCATAAACTGAATGAACTGTGGTAGTAATGTCATGTGGCACGTTTGTTTCCCTCATTGTCCTTCCACTTCCCTTTTTTTCTAGAGCTGTACTACGACAGAGGAAACCACCATGAGTTTGTGTCCCTGGTGAAGGATCTGGCCCGGCCCGGTGAGATGACCCAGTCGCAGACCTTTGACTTCGAGTTCACGCATGTAGAGAAACCTTACGAATCGTACACGGGTCAGAATGTCAAACTGAGGTAAGGGGAGGGGGGGGCAAAGCTTTACTGCAAATAAGTGATTTTAAATGTCACTGTTTAACTCTCTGAAGTTACAGCTGTTATAAACCCGCCGGCTACAAGCTGTAATTAGTCACTGTGCAGACAAACACTGTTACTGTTTACTGATATACAGACGGAAAAAGGCAATTTCTCGTCGGAGTCGTGATGTGAGATCAGACATGATAAGGTGGACTGACACAGAAGAATCAAGAACATTCTTCCACACTTGATCCATTATAATCAAAGAAACAATAACGGTGTAAACTCTTTAGGAGGTTGTGTGGTTTCCAGGCAGTGAGCCACGTGACGTCAGGCTCCAGAGGGTTAAACCGTGTTTACCATTAATCTGGCTGTCATGTGGTGTCATTGAGCTTGACCTGGAATGGAAGTTGCACACTTGAACACTTGTCGCTATTGTGCATTTGTCACAAATAAAGCATACGCAGGACACAGATTGTGACGGATAAAGGTAAGCGTCTGTTCCCTCTGCAGATACTTTCTCCGCGCTACGGTCATCAGGAGACTGAACGACATCAGCAAAGAGATGGACATCGTGGTTCACACGCTGAGCACCTACCCCGAACTCAACTCCTCCATTAAGATGGAGGTTGGTATCGAGGATTGTCTCCACATCGAGTTTGAATACAACAAGTCCAAGTAAGGTTTCAGATTTGTACTAGATAAGTGTGTGACCGGTACGTTCCACTGCTTATTCACGGTCTGTCCTGACAGGTACCATCTGAAAGACGTCATTGTGGGAAAAATCTACTTCCTGCTGGTGAGGATCAAGATTAAGCACATGGAGATCGACATCATCAAACGCGAGACGACGGGCACCGGCCCCAGTGTGTACCACGAAAACGACACCATCGCCAAGTACGAGATCATGGATGGAGCGCCAGTGAGGGGTAAGGAACACACGGCGAGCATTTTACATCATCGTCTCAGCCTCTGCAGATGGATCTCATCCCACCTGTTCCCTGTGTGTTTGTGTGTGTTTCAGGAGAATCCATCCCCATCCGCTTGTTCCTGGCCGGCTACGATCTGACTCCCACCATGAGAGACATCAACAAGAAGTTCTCTGTGCGCTACTACCTGAACCTGGTGCTGATCGACGAGGAGGAGAGACGCTACTTCAAACAGCAGGTGGGCTTAGTGACGAGTCAGCACAGTGTAATGGAGGCGACATGGACACGGAGATATGAAGAGGCGGCCATTTGAATTAATTAAGTAAAGTGTGTATCAACTGCTTGTGCCAAAGATGAGCAGGAGGAAGAGGAGGTTTCCCTGGATTTGCACTTTGGCACGCAAATACTTGCATATCAGCAACCAGCAAACTCTTCATCAGAAAGCTTTTAGTACATAATTTTGCTCTGTCTCAGGCCAGAGGAGTAAGACTTTCATGGCCTAAACTCTGTCAGCAGTCTTGTTTTCAGTATTTCAGGTTGATATTTTCACATTTCTTTGGTTTTGATTTAATGTCCGACGCCCCGAAACATCTAAACCTCAAACCTTCTCTCCATCCACTTGGCAGGAAATCACACTGTGGAGGAAAGGGGACGTGGTGAGGAAGAGCATGTCCCACCAGGCCGCCATCGCCTCCCAGAGGTACGAGGGCTCGGCCGCCTCGGAGAGCGCGCTGGAGCAGTGCGCCAAGGAGGAGAGCGGCTAGAGCAGCCGCCGTCCCGCCTCCAACACCCTAACCCCCCCCTTGTCGGCGGCGGCGGAGGCTCGTCGCAAAACAACATCCGGTGAACACAACTGTTGCTATTAAAGGAGGAAGAAGAAGAGGAAGAAGGGAGACCGACGTACATGTGAACAGGAGAAGACCCGGCTAGCCTGAGCCGCTCTACGTGGCCTCGGTCTGCTGCTCTTTGTCCTTCATCATTAATCCACTTCTGTTTTCGTCTTTACGGGAATCAAACTAATCGCCTGTTTTTCCCATCGTCCTCCGTGTTAAATCCTTTCCCAATCGCCCGTCGTGTTTAATAATAATTAACGCTTTTTAGGGTAAATAAACCATTTGTCCGATTTGTCCAAGAAAACGTATTTTCCAAACATTCCACATTTAACGTCGGAGATTTCCTAACGTTGTGTAAGTTTAAGAAATGTTAATATAACTGCACTGCTATATCTAATAACAACACGGCGACGTCATCGCGTCCTTTTCTCTTTGTGCGTCTTTGCACCAACAAATGAGCAGAAACTGGAATGGGAATGGATTTCTCTTTTCTTTTGAAGTATTAACCCCACGTTTGTTTGATCTGTAAATAGGACCAGCTACCTGTTCTCCTGTTGTGCCGTTCCCAGCTCGTGTGCGTCGACTCGACAGTACACAAGTGCCACACAAACGACCCCGTTGGTGTCCATGCGCTTTACCTCTCAGCATTCCAGCCGTGTTTAGGAGAGAGAGAGAAAGGCTGTCCAAGTGTTTGTGTTCGAGCTCCGACTCTTTGAAGTCGCTCTGTGTTCTTCAGTAGAGACTTGAAGGTTGTGCCTAAGTGTATTGAGCAGATTAAAATCCTCCTTTGCCTCTAACATAATTTTATTATTAGTCTTTTAACCAGAGAACGTTAGAATCTATCTATCTTTTGCAGAATGCTAATCAAACTATTCCTTGTCCTCAAAACTCAAATAAATTGATGCCAAATGGGAAACGTTGGACTTGATTGTTTGTCAGGAACTTCCATCACTTGATTCCATGCAGAGCAGAAAGTCGTACAGCTTTAAAACACCTTTAATCGTCTTCAATACAAAAACAAACACTGCAGTAAAGTCAATAAATCACATTTCACAGGTCGGTTGTGTCCTGAAGCCTCATTGCCACAAATGGCAGACGGTCCAAATCCTCACAGCGGCTCTTCGTCCTCCAGACTAAGGACAAAGTCAAACTCCTCTGCAGAGAAAACGCAGAGAGTGTTATCGTCACCAAACTACACACACACACACTAACTACACACAGGCTTGTGCAGGTTGTGCGTGATTGAGTACCCGGGGTGAGAGGCTGGACAGAGAGCCTGGCCCTGGTGAGCAGAGCCACGTCCCTCAGCGGGCCTCCTTTGGCACGGTGCTGTTGGTGATACTGCTTGAGCTCCGACAGAGGGATGAATCGCTTCATCATCCTCTCGTACTGGACGTCCACCTGAGAGACGAGGAGACAAGTGTGCTCTACGTCATTTGGGATTCTGAATCAGAGTGAGAACAGTGTTTGTGTAGTTTGTTCTAGTCTTGAATGGTCTCACCATGCTCCACTTTGGGTTATCTGCTTTGCTCTTGGCGTCGTAGTGGACGTCTTTCTTGTCGAACTGAGTGTGATCCACATACGCTTCTTTCACGATCTACAAACAGACACACAACTTTGATCACTTCTAAACCGTTTCTGAGGAGATTTATGTGTTCATTACAGTTCCTTCCAAATCAACACTATTCTGTTCATGTTCTTTTCTTGGCTGGTCCCAAACAAACTGATATCCCATCATCTGAGGTAAAGAGGATTCCAGCTAAGCCGGCTGGGAAGAAGGAAAAGTCTGCGGGGGGCAAATCAGGTGCTGAACCAATTCAAAGCCTCAATCTGAGACGGAAGCTAGTAAGTAAACAGGCTGAACGCTGCACGCTGGCTTAGCTTGTCATCAGACAACCTGCAGTCTCAGATTAATGCTGCTACCACATATCACCTAGCTTGTCTACTCCGTCATACGTTTGGCTCAGAACTGATTCATCTCCCCTTGTGCATCTTACTGTCATGAGTCCTGCAATTCCCGGTTCCTTACAGTTGCTGTGGTAGAAGAAGGCCACCTGCCCCTCCTTCATCTGCCTCATGAAGTTACGTGCCTGTAGGAGATGAGAACTGTTTACAAGAACGTTCCCATAGAAAGCAGACAAAACATGTGAGTTCCCCCTCGTCCTCTTGCTGGAACGCAGCGTCTTTATCTCGTGACTTCACCTGATAATTGCGAACACCGTCCCAGCAGTCGGTCTGACGGGGCAGAGCCTTCAGATCCTCGATCCCAAACTGTGGCATGGGACAGATCAGATCAGATCAGAACCTCTGTGCAGACTTGCACAAGACAGAAACTGTTTAACACCCTTATGAGCCGTGTTGTCCGTGTTTACCTTCATGTCGATTCCATTCTCGAAGCGGCTCTCAGGCTCAGACTTCATCAGCCAGTGACTGTACTCTGGGGGACCGTCGCCTGTGCTCTGCTCCTTCACACTCTCCCACGGCGGTGCTGTGGCCTTCCTCTTCCCACCGGGTCTTTGACCCACTGCCCTCTTCCTTGTGGACAAGGCCACTTCATTGTCACCTACAACAGTGTCTTCATCCTTTCCTGTGTCATTGAGGCAATAAATGCCATTTAAAAGTCCGGGTTAGTATTTTTAAAAAAGCAGGAATAACTAGGAAATCAAGGGGCTGTCTGTAGTAAAATTCAAAATCAGGAATGACGCTGGACATCTGGAAACTAGTTTTGGTTAGATGTCACAATATTAGGTTTGTTACATGATGTGTTTTTTAAATGAAAAAGGACATTCCAGAACTTTCCTTGGTGTCTCCTCCTCACCTGCTGTAGCTGCTGGGCTCCTTCTGACCCTTTTCTTTGGCGGCATCTCTCAGTCTGTTAGCAGTCATGCAAACACAGATTTTAAGTTATGGATGCATACATGAGTAATACAGGAAATGAGATTTATTTACTTAAGAACACCTCCCTTACTACTTAAAAATTGCCGTTTTTAAAGCTGCTGTTGTTCCATCAACTCAACAAGACAGTTAGCTTGAGCTTCAAAAACAGTCAAACTAACCTGATAAGCACACACACGCGGTTACAATGTGAGATATCTTCTCCGCTAAACCACAGAGCTTCTACCCGCGCAGGAGGAAGCCACAACACGTGACGTGACAGTCAGAGGACCCACGTAAATTCGCGGTTTCACGGTTTTAACAATAAAACTACAATTCCCAGCAGCCTTAGCGTGTCCTGTGTCGTAAGTTACCCCCGTGGAGGTAAACATGGCGGCGCGCGGAGCTGTGAGCAGACTGACCAGACTGAGCTCGAGCATCTGCAGGAGCAACCGAGTCACGGTGACCAGGAGCGAGCAGAGACGAGGAGTCTCCTCCTGCATCGACCGTGAGTCCCGTTACACACTGATATAGCTGCTTAGTGTGACCCGAGTGTGTAAGGAAACACACCTCAGGGTGACCGGTGAACGTCATTGTGTAACTTTTTAACCCCAGTTTCTGGTAAACGTAAACAAAAGCAGATATTGTACATGCACACAGACTATCCGGTGGTTTAGTTGGTTGTCATCGGTTCTTTTGGTCCCTGTAATCCGCCAGCGACGAATCAGAGGAAACACGTACACACACACCCCTAACACCGCCTCTCCTCACTGTATGACAATGTTTCTGGACCTGACTTTCCCTTTGCACCTATCAAATCTAAACTGTCCAACAATCCCAGCTGTGGTTTGGTGCCATGCCCAAGGGCACATTGGCAGCATTATTTTGGTGCAGAAAACTGAGAGACTTAAAGCAGCAGGTTTCTTAAAATGATAATGATAACAAGATGTAAGCAAATACATCAATGTGCAGATTTGACCCCGTCCGTGTTTACAAAGTATGTATTAACCCTTAAAGGACAAAAATCCTACAGAATGTATCAAATGTGTTCATAAATGATTCTGGGGACTTTCTCGAAATTGTAATTGAAGACTTTTGAATTCATTCCTAAAATTTCATCATTATCTGTTCCCAAATTCTCCCAGAAATTTGACTTTTTAAGGGTTAATCCTGAGCAACGCTGTTTTCCAAATGATTCCAGTCTTTTCTCGTTTTATACGTTGTTGTTCCACATATGTTTATTCCTCTGTTTTCACAACTTTGAATTTTTGTGCCTGTGTGTCGTCTTCTTCCAGCTTCTCATGGACTCACAGACGAGCAGAAGGAGTTTCAGAAAGTGGCCTTTGACTTTGCAGCCAATGAAATGGCTCCGCACATGGCAGAGTGGGACCAAAAGGTACGTGGTAGAAGCGGTGCACGGGTCTCAGGACATCATGATCTATCACCCTGTCCATGAACATTTTGCTCCGTCTGCTTGCTGTCCCACCTAGTGAGACTGCAGAGGAGCATCTTAAACACAAATGTAATCTTCTCTTCCCCTCAGGAAATGTTCCCAGTAGACACAATGAAGAAAGCCGCCCAGCTGGGCTTCGGTGGGATCTACGTGCAGCCGGACGTAGGGGGATCCGGCCTGTCCCGCCTGGACACATCGGTGATCTTTGAGGCTTTGTCCACAGGATGCGTCAGCACCACCGCTTACATCAGCATCCACAAGTACGAGCCAGCGAATATACGGAAAAAATTATCTAAGTCATGGTTGTGAATATAAAGATGGAGTGAAGTGATTTAATTCTGACTTTTCAGTATGTGTGCCTGGATGATTGACACGTTTGGCAACACTGAGCAGAGGGGGAAGTTCTGTCCTGATCTCTGTGCTATGGAGAAGTTTGCATCCTATTGTCTCACTGAACCAGGTGGGACCTCACACACATTTAAGGGAAGAATCCACTCAAAAACACATCACCAGTTAATGATGTATATGATTTTATCTTGTATTGTAAATGTCTGTGTGTCCTGTTTGTGTTCAGGCAGCGGCAGTGACGCTGCTTCACTCCTCACCAATGCACAGAGGAAAGGAGACCACTACATCCTGAACGGCTCTAAGGTCTGAATCCTAGTTCTTTGTTTTAATGTGTGTAAAAAGGTCCCATTGTTGCACCGTCAGAATCGTTTGAACTAGAAGGGTTTGCTCTGCGCTTCTGGGCTTTCAGGCCTTCATCAGCGGAGGAGGAGACACAGACATTTACGTTGTGATGTGCAGAACGGGAGGGAAAGGACCCAAAGGCATCTCCTGCCTGGTGGTGGAGAAGGAAACCCCGGGGCTCAGCTTTGGCAAGAAAGAAAAGAAGGTGAAGTCTGCTGGAGCAAAGAAAACATCTCTAGGCTCGATTGCACATTTATCTTGTTTGACCACAAGATGGCAGAATGTGTGCAGTTAAAGCATGGGCTCCATTTCTCCCCCAGGTTGGATGGAACTCACAGCCCACCAGGGCCGTCATCTTTGAGGACTGTGCCGTCCCAGTGGCCAACCGGCTGGGCGAGGAAGGACAAGGCTTCAGTATGGCCATGAAGGGGCTGAATGGAGGCAGGATCAACATCGGTGAGGGGGATTAAAAAGATGATAAAGGGTTTAGGAAGCTGACATTAAGCACACGTGTCAGAGGAACAACCTGGATGTGACGAGATGTTTTATATTTCCGTAAATTGCCCACAGCTTCCTGTTCTCTTGGGGCAGCACACGCCAGTCTGCTGCTGGCCAGAGATCACCTGTTGGTACGGAAACAGTTTGGCGAGACTCTTTCCAACAACCAGGTGAGCGTTTCACAACCCCACTGCGCCCCCACATGGATCACAGATCAAACTGAAATCTCTTTAAGTAGTGCTTTTCTTTGCCTCCTTCCCTCTTTGTAGTTTCTACAGTTCAAACTGGCAGAAATGGCCACCAAGCTGGTAGCGTCTCGCCTCCTGGTGCGCGAAGCTGCGACGGCCCTTCAGGAGAGCAGAGCCGACGCCGTGTCGCTCTGCTCCATGGCCAAGCTCTTTGCCACAGACGAGTGCTTTGATGTGAGTATCAGCACTGATAATTGGAGTATTACTGGGAAAAGTGACGCTGGTTCGGACTCGTTTGCACCTTTTTTTGAAACCTCTGTGTGTCTGTTCTCTTTCCACAGATCTGTAACCAGGCTCTCCAGATGCACGGCGGGTACGGGTACCTCAAAGACTACGCAGTGCAGCAGTTTGTCCGCGATATCAGAGTGCATCAGATCCTAGAGGGTGAGTTTCCATAGCGATGAAGAGAGTTTTTGGTTCTGGTGAGGACTTTAAATAGGTCATCAGACTGTGGCTGTGTAAAGCTGCTGTCTGTGGGATTGTAGATCAGGATGTCATGAAGGTTTGACTGTAGCTTTGTTTAGCCTCTAAGTTCTCCTTCTTTGTTTCCCTCTTCAAAGGAACAAACGAAGTGATGAGGATGATCATTTCACGTAACCTGCTGACAGAGTCCTGATGAAGATGCTTCACCGGGGGCCATGTTGTGTTGGTCTTATTGCTGTGAGATTGATTTTTCTGAAATGGCTTCTGCGTCTTTTGGCAAAGTTAAATGGAGCGTCTGGGTTAAGCTGCTCAGTAAAACACTTTTTCTAGTTTGAAACTTGATATAAAAAGCTGCTCGTCATCACTATTTCACTAATCATTATCTCAGTTATTCTAGAGAAACTGACAACGGTTTATTTTGCTGTGAAACCTAATCATGTAAAGCTCATGCAGTCTGAGAACCTCATTTATATGTCCATTGTTACTGAATTATTTTTCTTTTGTGTATTCTGTAGTATGTTTAACGGTTAAACATATTGTGTGTCCCATATTCTATGTCATGCAATAGAACTTTGCACAGTTCCTTTCCCCAGACACACTCCAAATAAAATCATCTCATGTTTCAAACCCAACAATCAGCCTCTTCACTCCTGTGCTGACTCAGCGTTATTTCCATATTCTGTTGGTGTTCAAGTGTTTTAAACATTTACTGGTAATTAATTCAATCACAAAAATGACTTAACAACTGAACCCTTTATTGAAAAACATTGTGTCAGGATTCCAACACATTACAGAACCATTAAACGAGACCAGCAGCAACCTCTACAGTCACCTCATGGTCTGTGTGTTTATAGTAACGATACCAAGTAACTAACAAAACAACCAGAAACCAATCTACTTAAACATTATGCTTAATATTTTGGTTACATCCCACGTACCATTACGGGCAATACCCTCTTGATTCATAACGATGTATATAAAGCAATCCTTATGTGAACAGGAGAAAATAATGGGTATAAAATAATCAAATCTGCTGAAATTCCTGAATTGTAGTTTTGCTGTTTTTGTTCTGAATAAGTGTGTGTAGCCTGAGAGAAGTTGACTGGATATATTCCAGTTATATCCAACATGTTAGATTAGCTTTTGCATAAAACGGCAAAACGCATTAGAAAAGTGTGCGAACTGCAGAATATTGGGACGGATCATTATGGCTTACAGTGTCTTGACATCGGATCAGATCAATAAAACTTTGAATAGTTCTGTATAACTGACGTGACCAAAGTGAATCTGTTTAGAAGCTGGAGGATCTTTGTCCTTTGAACCAGAAAGCAGCAAAATGAAAACTTACAGATAAACTGTAGCAAACACAAGTGAGCAGTTTGTCCTCACAAATCAAATCAGTCAAACTAATACATTTTCTTCTTTGTTTGAAAAAAAAAAGTGACAATCCAAGGCAGTTTTTCTCCATTCCAGAGTTTTTGTTCCCATGGCTACACCAGCGAGCCGGCTTGGTTCTGAGCCGGCACCATGACGGCCACGCCGCCCATACGCATCAAAGCCGTGGTGCCAATTGTCTTGACCACGGTGTCCAGCGGCGGCGGCACCTGAGGCTGAGCCCTCTCAGTCCAGTTGGGGGTCCTGACCGGCGGGCCCTGGAACAGTTGCGGGGGGGCCCCGTTGGTAACGGGAGGCTGCTTGTGTTTGCGTGAAGGAACACCCCCGCCGTTGTACCCTGGGAGTCCCTGCAGGGGGTTTGGCTCCCCGGGGCGCAGCTGGTAGAGGTTGCTGCCCGAGCCCGTGTCTGGCGTGGACGTGGGGGAGTAGGGGTAGAGGAAGAGGGGCTGGTGTGGGCCTGGGGGACGAGGGCTGGTGGCTATGGACGACACTGTGCCATTCTTCGACACTACATCTGAGCCGGTGTTGCTCTTTGCCCACGACACTCGCTTGGGTGCCTGAGCGTCCTCCCTGCAGACAGAGACGGAATCAGAACAAGACTAATCAGAATAATATACCATATATAACAATATATAATAATATATCTCAAAATTCAAATACTATTCCAAACTGTGTCACTTCCACGACGCAATTTTGAAATTCCATGACCAATCCTGGATTTGCTTTATGTAGGAACTTCACCCAACTAGCATTGCTAAACTGTCCCACTTAAACACACAGGGATGATAAACCCTCACTTGATCTCGTTGGCGATCTCATCCTCCTCCTCCGCCTCCCGCCTGCACCACCTCAGGATGAGTATGAGGAAGAGGACCGTGGCCACCAGCCCCACTATGGACCCAAACATGGCTGCAGCCATCATGCCTGCATTGGAGGCATAAGAAGCTGCAGAGGAGCAAAGAGAGGATATTCACACTGATGAAGAAATAATAATGTGTGTGTGTGTGTTTGGGGCATAGAGACAAAATGGCGGCGGTACGCACAGGTGATGACCTCCAGGTTGATGGAGCAGCTGTCGGAGCCGGCGGTGTTGCTGGCTCGGCACACGTACTTCCCCGCCATGCTCTTGGTGAGGTTGGTGAGCCTGAGGGTGCCGAGTTTCTCATCTGTAAGAACAGTGACACACACTTCACTGCTGCTCACAGGCCCTGGTGATGTTACTCTAACGGAAGTGAAATACCACATTCAGGGTCAATAGCGCCAAATATATGATTACATATGTAGAAATCATCTTTTCTGCAAGTGATGCAGGAGCTGAAGTTCTTCTTTATGCATCAGATTTACTCTTATTCTCGCTCATAATCCAGACTCTAATCCAGTATCGACCCCACGTTAAATGCTCACTGTGTGCAGATTTGTGTAAGGATTCTGCGTTCGTTACGCAATCAAGGTCTGCTGTCATTTCCTTTATTACATCAAAGGTCACGACCCCACAGACGGTACATAACCAAGAGGCTTCACAATCCATCTAGCTTCCAGAGGCCTTTGGTCCCATGGATCCATAAGGTCCATTGAAAGGACCTACAGACTTGGAGGGTGAACACATCAAACACTACCAAAGCGCTCCAGCTTGCAGTGACCTCGTTTTGGACGCGACTTTGTGTGAAATCACAGGTGTAGAACTTCAATGTGAGTTGCTGCTGGAGTTTCTCCCTCAAGCAACCAGATGAGATCAGACAGATTCTTCATCAGTGAGCAAACCGCAGCTCAATCTGCCAACGCTCCACTAAACAGCAAATAAATGTGGACCTAAATAACGACAATAAGTCAGAATCTGTCTCCTCTTTAGTATGAAATTACACTCTGTATAACTGACAGATCCAAGCTAAATACCTGCTTCACCTTTCAGTCAGAGTATTAAAGGTCACGCCTCAGACATCAGCATTAACTTGGGTGACACGTAAACCGCTGCACCCGTCAGATGCCGATTATATCATCTAGATTTGAAGCTGCGAACCGAATCCTGACAGATTTAGCGGAGCAGCCGTCGCAGTGTCGGGACGAGAACGTTACTCACGTTTACGTCGCCGTCACCGCGGCAAGGTCAGTGAGGCGCATCTGTCAAAGCTCCCACACGTGACGCACACACACACACACTAGCACACACATACAATGGACGTCTACGTAAAGAGACAATATAAAACATAATGGCAATTAATAACTGCATTCATTTCACAGCGTTACTCTCCTCTGTGTGGGTGTTTTTTATTCTTTTTCTTTTCTATTGTTTTTGTCTTTTTCTTCAGATGATCCAAAGATTTTTATGTCATAGAAACACTTAACCTGTCTGAGCACACACGGGGAAGAAACTAAACTAAACAAAGGCTAACAGCTACAATCTAAGAAGACAATAAGATTTAAAGGAAAAATTCAACCCATCCTCACAAAAAAGTCTTCATTATGGATAGATTTATATTTCCTAGAGGAGGAAGAAAAATAGGCATCTGAGGATTTTACAGTGATTACTGTGAAAAGGTGCCGTCTGCTCTCCAGAGGGGCGTCAACCTGCTCACGTCTCTGAGCCGAGATGAGACGAGCCGCTCGCTGTACTCACAGCTTTGGAGGCTAAATGTGTCAGTATCACAGCTGTAAGTATCACACAGGAAGAGAAGCAGAGGCACTATTGTTATGATAGCAGAAGGTTCACACATGCGCCCATAAAGGCTGGGAATGTACTTAGGAATGGTGTTCGTGACGTACAACCACTGTAGTTCACTTTTATCAACTGATAATTATTCCTATCGCTCATTTGCAGCCGTATGGACTGAAGATGGGTTGGTGTTTTTTTCCTTCAAAGCTTTTCTACACTGCAGCGTCCCCGTCTTCAGGCTCCAGAGACTGGGACTCCTAGGGGGCGGCGGGGTGAGCAGGCGAGGCTCGTAAAACGGGAGGAAGGAAGTGTAGGAGTGAAAACCCCCCCTTACCCATGAACCCGAGGACAAACAGGGGCTGTGGGCAGCTCCTCCATTCTGGTGACGTGCCAAGGGGAGAGATGGAAGACAGACAAGTGACAGTGCGGGTGTGGGAGAGACAGAGAGCGGGTGAGTGAGAGAGAAAGAGTGAGAGGGAGGGAGACATGGAGTATGAACTGAAGTGCGACATGTTAATGAGTGGATGGTTGATCAACACATGAAGGCACGACCACCCGGATGTCAGTGTGGTTCTGGATACTGTGACATCTCTGTTGTCGATCTGAGGTGATTCCCTCTTGGTGCAGCAGGGGAGCGACAACTTACAAAAACTTTTTTCTAAACACTGAAACAGCAAGAGACGCTCACTCACTCTGCATTGGAGGGAAGTAGATCTCAGATGCGGGCGCCATTTTGGTCCATTTGTACTGAGGGAGGGGCTTTCCCTGGCTGGACGTACAGCCCAGCGTCACGTTGCCCCTCACCGCCGTCTGTCCCGTCACTGTGCACACCGGAGGAGACGGGGGGACTGAGGACAGACGGAGGGAGACACGGCAGAGACAGCAAATCAAAAACACAAAAAACTAGAGACGCGAGAAGAGGTACTGGAGCAGATCATCTTTGTATGAAAGGTCTGCGCGCTACCTTTGACGTCCAGGTGAACCTCTCCGTCTATACTGAGCTCCCCGTGTCTCAGGACGATGCACATGTAGCGGCCCGAGTCCGACTCCTGCGTGTGGTTGATGTAGATGGAGACGTTGGCCGAGGGCATCGTCACGGCGAAGCTCACCCGCTGGTTGAAGTCGTTGGGGCCGTGACTGACCTCACCCCAGTTGTAGCTGATCACCTACAGTCACACACACAAACACACACACAGTGACCAGCTGCGTTGTGTTGGTACAATTATGAGAGGAACATTTCTACATTCATTTAGTTCTTTAAAAAAAATCAATAAGATAGGTTCAGTTGCAGAAAATCAAATGAAGTAGATACTTATGTAGTTAAAATGTACAGATTAACAACCTTCATAAGGATTATACTGATTTGTGCAGATGGTGGAGGTTGAATATTTAGGCTGATTTTCTGTTTGAGATAAGCTCACAGGCAATGCGCCGTTTAAAGTGTTTAGATTATAATAATCACTGGCTCACATACACCACACACACACACACACACACACTCACACACGTTGAGGGCAGATATGTTGCAGTTTGGCCTGAGAGCAGAGCCGTCATTAGTGGCTTCCTCAACTTCATTAATAACATCCTTCACTCCCTCCACTTAGACTAAGAAATATGAGGATCAGCGTCTATTTCACCTTCTCACACAGTCACACACACATAGCATCACCATAAATATCACTTCCTATTACATAAGCTCAGGAAGGACTGGATTATACTTACTGTTAAATAAGCAAAGGCACGAGCTCGGCTTCATCGCACCAACTACATTCAAATTTGCATAAATCAACGTGCTTCCTCTTCTCGAACATTAAATAAGTAACCAATAAGTAAGCCAGTGCAGGTATAACTGCTTCTATTCTCAGGTCTTTGCTTTCTTCATCATTTGTTGAGACACAAATCTCGGCGTTTTACAGGCACAAGATTCTGAGACGCTCTACTCGACGTGTCTTTGTTTGCAGATGCTGGATAAATCTGGAGAGCAAAGATCAGTGAGCAAACGTATCGTCTCTTTATTAATCCTCCCTGCCTGCTGCACTGGGGTCAAAAGTTCACCAGAAGTTTTGACAGCGATGCACTAGCATTTACACACAACTCTGCTTTTCAAATCCAGGATCTGTTTTTCAATATTGAGCATCACATTTGTGACGTTTCCAACAGTAATTGAACATTAATGTCATATATCATCTTTGGTAAACAACAGTCTCCGTGTCTCCGCCCTGTGTTTTCGCCCGCTCACCGGCTTGGACTCCCTGGTTTGGGTTCCCTGGTTAGCTGTGAAATGCCAAACCACAGAGTTTCTGGAGATGTCTGAGCTGGGGCTGTACCAGCCTTGCAGCAGCGCCGTCTGGCCGCTGATCGACTCCACCTCCTTCTTGGGGATCTCCACTTTCTGGGTGTCACCTGGAAGGGGGAAAGCATGATTAACCCATTGTGAAGTTTGCAAGTTCAACTTTTCTTGGCTACTGTGATTTTGCTGCTTTCAAAGTAATTACAACTCAGCAAAAGTTTAAACAAAAGGAAAAAACGAAAAAAAAATTCTTGATGCATACACAAATATAAGTTGATCTCAGGGTCAAAGCTTTTGGTTGAACTCAAACAATTCAATGAAACGATTGTATGGAATTCCACAAAAATAAACTACAAAAAAAATAAAAATAAAAAAAGGGGTATTCCGGGTTTTCCCTGTGTTTTCTTTGTGTTTTCTTGAAAAAGAGAGTCAAGCATCCACACAAACACATGCAGCACACAATTGGTAGAATCATGATGAACACACTCCTAGGAATGTAGTGTGTGACCGCGTGTTTTGATGACATTTACAAGAGGGAAACAAAATGATGTAAGAAAACAAAGAGAAGAGGCTGAACTCACAGGGCTCCCAGTCGCCCGAACCCGACAGCTGCAGCTGGATCAGCTGATCCCAGCAGCCGGCGTCCGCCTGCGTCGCCACTTTGAAGTCTTGCATCAAAACTCAATGCAAAAGAGCGAAAAAAGCAGATCCGACTAAATCGTCCGACTGCAGACGGAGCTGAAGACTTTACAGAGAGTCCATCATGGACACACACACTCACACATACACGGGTGATGTGGTAGAAGGCTGGATATGTGGAGGGACGTGATCCATACAGACCTCTGCACATCTGTCCAGCCAGGCACGCCTTTCTACCCTTTTCAGAGAATTACAGTGTGTGTGATTGGTGGGAGGAGGGTGTATATGTGTGTGCGTGTGTATTAGTGTGTACAGATGAAAAAGATGAGAGTGTGACAGCTTATGTGTGACTCAACTTCATTTTTCACCTTTAAGTGACTTGCTTCTTTCTTTGCTCCCATCAGGACGATGCGACCCAACCCCCCTGACGCCCCGTTGCCATGGAGCTCCTGCCCCCCTAAAAGTTCTGCTCTGGATCCCTCTGGAGTCCTGCTGACTAATCCTGCAACAATCCCAGGCTCAATCCTCTCGCCTCACGTGAGCAAAAGAGCTGAGCCGGTCATGGATATGATGCAACCACGCGGCTCCCTGCAGCCCCACGGACGCTCATGTTTACATTCAGAAAACACCATTAGCTATAGCTTTAATCGCTCATGTCGTGGGATCTCTGCCGGGGCGTTCCTGTCTCCAAATGAGGCATCTGGAGAGTTTCATGTGATATATAAATCATAGACAACAAAATGATGATTGGCAAATTGATTTATTGTAGATTTAACTCAAAGTCACCCAACCAGCTTCATGAACGTCTTCTTCAAAACCACACCTTCATTAAATCACGACCTGAATCTTTTTTTAAATATGAATTTCATCCAACTGCAACACAAAAAGAAACAGATTACTAAAATGGACCCAATTAACCTAAACAAACTGTTGCCAAAGGGAGAGAGCGCGAGTGACTGCCTGCTTATAAAGCTCATCAGCCAATCAGAGCAGCTGAATCTCATCTCCCTGACGACCCAACTGGAAAACCAAGAGCAACAGCACCACTCTGCAATCTGTGACCCCCCCCACTGTCACTCACACACATACACACACACTGAACCACCATGTTTCCATTCCACATGCATGCACAAAATCAATATCTGCGTCACACACATCAGTCTGACAAATGTCAACACATCCTGTTTCATTTGCAACAAATAAATGAATGTGTAAAACAATACACTCACAACACAGATATGACCTCACTGCTTTCCTGTGATTGTGACGCTTCTCTGATGCTGTGCAGTGACACCAGATTAATATACCAGGACCCAATCCAGAGGGATCAGGTTTCCTGAGCGTTGATAAGACTCTGGTGTCTTTATGTGAACGAGCGACAGCTGCAGAGGAGCGACGGGTGCAGGCGGTGATTCTGAACGATACATAGGATAAATCCCTGTATTCCACTGCCTCCAGACGACTCCTGTGCTTCTTTGAGCAGGTTTATCCTCAGAACTGTGTCATTCGATTGTTTATTAAATCAAAGAAAATCTTCCCTAATCCGTGGCCGTCTCCATCTGGGACATGTGTGTGCGTGTGTGTGGCTGCAGACGCAAACCGACAGTAGAAATGTACACATCTTGAATTTGTCTCTACAAGTCAGCGTGAATCCCTCACAAGAAGAAACAAAAGGAGACGCAGACATCACGCGTCTCCTCTGTAAACTGCTTTGCATCCTTGTTATATTTTGCCAGAGGCCTCTGTTCAGTCTGGCCACGCTTTGGCTAATTGGATTCTTCTCTTTAGAATAAACACCAGCTTTGTTTTCCTGGAGGATGCAGCGGCTGGTGGCGTCTTGGCTTCCGTCCGCATCTCTGCGAGAGCAATTAAGGTGGCAGGAGAACGGCAGGCTCTGCAAACCTACGTCACATTATCAAAGGAGGTCAACCACTGCCACGCAGGTCTCGCTCGGGCACAATTATAGAAATCCACGTGAATTCGCTGTAGTAACCTGAATAGCCAATAGGGGGCAGCACATTCATACCATAGAACCATACCAAAGATCTCGTGTGATTATGGGTGAAAGTTGATCTCATGTTCGTTGCCAAATTGCAGGTTTGCATGTTAATTATGGCGTAATCAAAACGGTGCCAGATCTACAGAATTAATTATTATTTTTGTGTTTTTTTATTGATTTACATTTCATTTGTATTGCATTATTGACTTTGCATGTCTTAGAAGGCGTTTGTAGCCTTATTCCACTGTTTGTGTGATCAGGTGTGGGCTGAAAAGTGGGTCCCTCTCTGGAAACCCTCAGGGAGCCTGTGTGAAGATAAACTGATCCTCTTTAACCGGCGCCGCTCTATCTGCCCGACTAATCTCTCTCTCTCTCTCTCTCTCTCTCATGCAAGCTCGTCTCTGGGGCTGACGCTTTAGTCGGCGCTCAGATTTACTCTCCCCTTACTCCTCCTCCTCCTCCGTGCGACATGGAGGGTCCCAGGTGCCTTTAAACCTACCTGATAATACGGAGGAGGTGAAAGCATGCAGCAATGGGTCAAAGGTCACCATGGGTGGGTGAGTGAGGGGGTCCGGGCAGAAGAGATGCTGCTCTGTTCTCATGTGGTTTCATAAATACTGCACATTCCTATTACAAACATACTACAATACTATCAAAGTTTGATAAAATGTCATTTACTTTTTGAGTTTTCTTTGTATAGACGGTATACTGTAGGTCCTTTGATAGTTGGACCGTCACACACCATGTACAACACACACACACACAGAACAAATGTCAGCAAAGACAATTGCAATTGCCGTTCAGATTGGGGATTTTGAGGGGAATGTAGGACAACAAAACATCCTTATTGGCATGAAAGTGCACACAGGCCTCAGCCTACAGGCCTCAAGCAGATGGTGCTTCAATAATAAATATTTGGGAGAAGGCTCCTTTAAATTGGATCGCATTAGTTTGATCTCGGCGGCTATTTTAAGCCATCTGATTGTTGTATCTCATCACGGTGGCTTTAATCCCTCTTAACTTATGATTGTGGTTAAATTGATTCGCCACACACACACACACACAGTTCAATTCTCCTACAAACTCCCCCTTGTTCTTTCACAGGGACTTGCTGTGTCTTCCACCCACCCACGCACAAACATGAAACATTGTTCTGCGACCCGTCACATCTGAACTGAACTAGACGAGTGTGACATTTTGGGAAATAAGTACAAGATGCAGTTCCTTACTTAACAGCTCAAAATGAGACTCACTAAATGTACATAATGTCAGCCTTTGTCCTTAAACGACAGCTTGGCTCTTGTTCCATTTGTCCTACACCGCGATGAGGGAACGTAAAGGATTGTAATCGACTTAAAATAAAAGAAGAAGAGGAGTAGCATCGATCCTTCGTTCCCTCGCCAAGCTATCCAAGCTTTTGTCTCGGCTGAACGGCTGAGGTTTGCGTGGGAGGTAAAACCACTGAGGCAAACGTGCTGCCATATATTATGAAGCCTCATCTGATTAGAGATTTTTATCATTTCTGCAGCTATTTTTGGTGGCAGGATTATTGCCAAAGCAACCTTTGATAATGATTTTTCCATTGATCGGCCACAAGCTGTGGCCCAACTTATGGCACAACGTTCAAACTAATAGCTGTATAAGTGAAAAACAAAGTTCACATTCATGGTGGGATTGTGTGTATGTGTGTGTGTCTCCTCTCTATCTATAGGAGCACATGACTCCTCTGTGACCCTTTGAACCCTCTCACATGCCCGCTGCTTGTCCTTCGACTCTCCTTACAACTTTCAGTTTAGGTGAATGACTGTGACCTGGCGGTGGAGGTGGCATGTGTGCCTGCTTGTTCCTGCTGAGCGCCGTACATATTTACAGGCATTGTCACACATCGTCAACCGAACACAGCGACTCCAGGCTTCAATCGCATTCAGAAGGGAAACAGTGGGGAAATACTGTAGGTCTTAATACCCTCAATAAATAAACAAAGAGTTTTACTCAAACTTAAATACAATGTACAATGTAATAAAGTACTTGTTTCTTACTTTGATATCTCTATATGATGGGTTTACACAGTGTCATGATTTATATTCAGGAATTAGTTCTGCCAATACTCTTTTTTCCAACTCTGTATTTGAGTTTGGTGAAAAGCTTCATTTTTGTGATTGATTGATGATTTTACATGATTTATTAGTTATTGATTTAGGTTCATTTAGGTGTAATTTGACAGTGAAGAAGCCGTCAACGTGACTGCAGGAGTTTAGTGTCTTTTGGTGGTGTAGGGTTGTGTGGTTGTGCTGGTCATCCTGGCTTGGCCTGGTGGATGTCACTGGTCTGTTCAGCCCAGTTGTCCATCACGAGTCCCGCTGTGCCCTTCCTTCCCTTCCTTCCCTCCTTCCTCCCAGTGAACCCTTGGGCCTCAGTGTGAGGGACTGAAAGGCAAACTGAGAGCTTAAATGGGTCTGCAATGTTGCACTGCCACACCACCCTGCCACCCCTCACGCCGTCTCAGGTCTTTGAAGAAGATATTTATAAACCATTAGTGTAGCAGCGGGCCGAGCGTCGGCCGTTTCATCTCCCAGATCTGTCGCGTGTTACCATGCAAGAGTGGAGCGGCGCTGACAGAGTGACAGGCTGAGCGCTGATGGGTCTGACTCTGCATCTGAGGCCCTGAACGCCTCCCCACTTCACCACCTGTGGGACACGAAGGCTTAACGAAGTGCCACTGTAATTAAGAAGTTGACTGATCTGATTTTAGATATGTAGCAAACTCTCATTAGAGCGGTATTACAGGGCGAGGCCTGTAATCTGTATCCAGAGCCTGGTGCGCAAATGCATCCCAGCTCATCATGGGAAAATGGAATACGGCACAGTAACTTCAAAACTTCTCCTTATGAACTTTCTAGTCTGTTGATTATACACTTAAATAAGCTTAAGCTAACTGATTATGTGGAGTACTTGGGTATGAAAACTAAGGGAATTAATGACACTGTATACTTGTTACTATTGAAGCATTTGGATCTGTACTAATAGAGATATTGCAGTGTTTCCCCATCCAACCAACAGTGCCTGCAGCAGCCAGCCCAACAGGGGGCACCGCCAGGCCAGAGGATTGCCTTTCATTAGAGAAATATGCTGGCTCAGACACACACATACACGTCATGGGATTTCAGCGGGCGCAGTCACAATGATCGCTCCTGCTGGCTGTGCCGCTCGTTTCGTAGCGTGTTGCCGAACGACGCCAAGACGTCTGGCGGGTGGACCGATTTTGAGTTGAAACTTAAGGCTCTGGCACATCGGCAGCACTCAGAAGGTGCAGGGGGTTTCAGACTATGACTCTCTGGAAATGCTGCTGGCCTCGAATTTATCCACGAGATATCACAATTAGCTTGACCGCTTTGTGTAGCACAGCTCAGGAGCAACAACAGGCACAGTAAAATGGGATTTGATCATGCTGGGCCTGTACACTGCCGCTAATAGGTCGCCTCTGACTCCCACTCCTATAGATTGCCAGTACATTTGCAGCTTTATCGCAGAATTCTAGCATTGATTGATAGCGCTGACTGCCAGGCATCTGACAAAGCGGTTCCACTTCCTCCAAACAATCTGTGGTTAATTCTTCCTCTGGAAGCTTCTGTGTCAGTAGCACTTCCCACACTCAAAGCCCTCACATAGACTGTGTGAAAAGAGAAATCCAATCCATCTAACCGAGGTTTTAGGTCCTAATCGATATCAATCAGCAGGATTCTTTTCATGGATTGTGTAAATTTTTCTAAAGAACATTCTCACGCATCTGGTATCCTAACAACCAGAAAATGAAATGTTAAAATAAATTGTATACACACACACAATACACATACTGTATGATATTGTTCATACGTTTTCTTCTTCAAGTTCAATTATATGAAAGAGACTTTGAACCCAAAGATTAAAATAAATGTTAAGGTTACATTTTTATAATCATAAACATCATTTCAAAGACAGTCTAAATCGTTTTAAGTCAAATGTATCTGTGAAATTCAGTATAATCCAGTAATATCATTGCAGCGAGGCTTCAAGCTCTACCTACAGTATACCTTAACAACAGGAAATTAGGTCATTAAAAATTTACATCACCCATTGCACAGGCATTACATAGGCTAAATCAATATTTCAAAAAATGCCTAATTTTAGCACGACATCTCAGCATGTGTTCAGGACGACGAGGCCTATTTCATTTTGCTCCACATATCCTATAGGAGAGCACAGTCGAGGCGCAAGGCAGGCAAAGGTTTGTTGGACATAAGAGAGCACATTTAAACACAAGAGCCACTGTAGATCTGACACAACTATGGTTTTAAAAATGTACTACACAGCTAACCTCATCTCAATAGAGAACTGGTTAGAAATTTAACCTGGTGTCCACAAAATTCCTCACTATGGTCCAACACACTGCAATCCAGCTTGTATTTTTGGGACGATGGTTATTTAACAGATGACCTAATTATGATAACACGAATAAAACTTTAGTTTATTCGAGTTTATTCTGAATGTCTATTTCAAGCATGTAATCACACACACACACACACACACACACACAGTCCAGATTTGGACAAACATTGATTGATTTGTCCAAAGTGTACTAATGCCACTTGTTGGACATGCAGTAAACACATTTAGCATTTTTTGCGTTTTTTCAGTTGATAATTATACTTTTACATTTTGATTCCAGACCAAATCATGTAAGATGGAGATTTAGAGGATGCAAGTATGTGATGAGATCATCCAGTGTGTGCAGAATGAGGAGGGCTCAGATGGTCAGCGGTGCCCTGGCTCACACGGATCTGCAGTTACATTACATTTGACACACACTCACAGACACCCCAGTGACCCAAAGGACACCTGGGTGACCCACTCCCCACATGTCCACATACAGCGTGTCTCCCACCTGAGCCCGTGCACAGTAGTTCAATCATACAGTAGCTGTCACGTGGATATTGTGGTAATCCAATGTTGTTATTGATCAACATTTTGCAGACAGGCCAGCTTCGTAAAGAGATGTGGGAAAATCCGTAAAGACACCGACATGAATTGTGATGAATGCTGCTTTAGCCTGTTATCTACAGATCACACACATTATTACTGCCAAACACTTAAGCATGATGCACATTTCATTCATGTCTCACACAAGTTTCAGAGCTGATAAAAGTAAAGTGGCTGGAGACGATTAAACAAACACCAGGATGAATCTTACTCTAATGTCTTTTAGCATCACACAAAGAAGCCACACGATCAGCCTCCAGGGAGCAACTGGGCTCCATATAATCCCACCATCCAGGGGAGCACTTTGACAAAAGCACACTTTATAATGCATTCACGAGCCGACACCGGAGAGGCCTTAAAAGCCTATCTTGCTTAATCTATCATGTGAGGCTGAGGGGCCGTCGAAACCTTTTACACTTTCATGTCATCCATGTTGACTGCAGTCCTCTCACCTCTCCCAGTTGTGTGGAAAGCAAGAAGGTTTCATCTCATTTTTCACCTTTTCCATTGCTCAACCTCTACATTTCTCTCTCTACTGTGTGTGCATGACTCATTCCTTATACATTCATTCATTCGTTATATTCACCTTAACATAACTACATCAGTCAATATGATGATTTTGGTGCCATTAGGAAGCAGTCTAACCACCTCTGCTGTTGCTGATAAGAGACACTGCTAATGCAAGAATCGGGCTTTTGTCCTTCAAACAGAAGTAAAGTTGAAGCTCCTGCTCCTGCAACCATCCCTCAAAAAGACACACAATCTTTACAGCTGCTGTTCTGTTCCTGACCCTGCACTCAGGCCAGGCCGCAGAAAGGAGAATTTCCCCACTGGGATCCATAATGTGTCACATTAGAGCAGGGAACGCTCAGCGGGAAAGTAAGAGCGAAAATTACCTGAGCAAATCGCTGCTCCCCATTCATCACGGCTGCGATTTGTGCGCATGCCAAACAATGGACTTCGCTGGGCTGTAAAATATGTGACGAGCGCACGCCGCCTCCGCCTGCGAACCAAAGCAGCAACACCGTGTGGGGTAATAACCCCGACATCAACCCACAGTGCTGATGGACTCGTGATTAGCACAGAAAACACATTGCTTCACCACCAATGACTTCTTTTTGAGTTTTTACCCACAAATGCTTCTGAGCTGCAGTCCGCAAAGGCAAATTTGCATATAACTGTAATTAAAATACAATACTAATAACGGCACCATCTGCTTCATGGAGCCACAAACATGACAGCAGCAGGTCCATGTTTTTATGCAGAGGAAAAGGAAACATGCATTTCTCACGTGAACGATATTTAGAGGCAAACCAAACACTTTGCATAGAATTATAGTCCAAGTTGATTCTCAAGTCTTCATAAAGTCGCTCAGGTCTCTGAATGCTGACCATTTAAATGACAAAGCACAAGATCATTAAAAAAAATTAATTGGATTCATGCATTTATAAAACGGAGTCCCTTTGGTGCTTTTCAGAGTTTTATAAACTAAATGACATAGTTCTGCAAAGCCTTGTGCACCAAAGAAACTAAAGGCACTAAACAAGGACACAGAATTCAAATGTGGGCGTCAAACTGCTTCTCCCACCTCGTTATTTATTTCCTGCTGTTGGTGCCCAAATGCTCAATGACTCACGGGAATGAAATGATAGTGCTTGCATGGTTCAAACTGCAATCCTCCTTTAAAGGGTCATTCTATACCATCCTTAAGAATACGGCCATCTCTTCTGTAACATATCTTTACTCCAAGAATTAGGGCTCCAGGCATCTTAAGGCTATTTTCAGCTGGATATTCCATCATGAATCTTACTTTAAAAAATGTGTTTGTGCAACAGATGCGTTGTGTTTATACTTTAAACTCAAGTCAAAATTAAAAAAAATTGAATCAAAGCCTTTTCAGTATCAGACAAGTTTTTATAAAGAAATTTTCCAAGTTTCGGAAGCTCCTTGATCAGAGAATTTTTGTGCGGTCGTTCTGCGACTTGGAAGCAGCGGCACATGAGGCTTGCTGGCAAGTTCCCGCCTCTATATCTCTGGCACTGTTAAGATCTCGGTAGGCGGCTGGCAACCAAGGGGTTAAGCCTTTAATTCTGCCTCAGTTCAACAGAGCATTGATTAGTTTTGATGGATGCGCTGCTGTGATGAGCCCACTGATGAGGGGGGAAAGTTTGCTGTCTCGTGTGGAGGAGGCGATTAAAGGCGGACAAGTTCGGGCAGAGTGTTTGTTTATGTGCATGAAACAATGAGGAGTGTATCATGAGATTAGAGTGTGGTAGTGCCTACTGGTGTGTGTCGTTCTTCTGGGTGTGAATCATAGGGCTGGGAAGGTCTTGTGATGGACCACAGTATCTTTAATAATGGTCTGCGGTTACCTTGACAACAACTCTTCAAAGGTGGGATAATGGCGTAGGTACAACATCACAGAGAGTGTTATACTTTTATCGATTCAGGACCATGCGGGGCGAAACCTCCGTTTACTTACGCTGGAGCGACTGAGTGGATTAAAGCTGCTCTGTGAAATCAAAGAGGGGCAGAGCTCAAGGACTTTTAGAGCAGGGGTCAAACAAAAGCCACTACAGTATAATATGAGAAGGCTTATTATTAAGTTAGATATGTAGTAAATAACCGGCAATACTCCATGTAGTACAGTTTGTGTCATGCTTATTGTCGATTGGTGATGAAATCTTGATCATTTTGGGCCCTGAGTTAAGAAGTCAGATTGCAAACCAAAACTGCATACCTCTTACTTTCTGTTTTGTAATAATGTTTCTATGTTGACATATATTCATATTTGAGAATAGAGCAACAGTACCCTGACCCAATCTCACCTCCGAGGATCAATAAAGCACCCAAATGCATCAAGTGCTGTAATTACTTCCTCTGAACTGTGAAGTGTGATGTTGCAATGATCCCTCGAAGGCAGCATGTGAACTCGCATGTGTACATGTGTTACATGTGTATGAAGTATTGATTTGTCAGCGCTTCACGTTGTCGGTGTGTGTTAGATAAGCTGCTTTTATTACGCCACTGTGTTCCATTGAGCACTCAGGGGACGCAGGCAGAGACCCTGACACGGACTGGAGCATAAAAACAGTTTGCGCCGATGCGCAAGATGTCATCGCCTCTGTGCTGCTTTAGAGTTGTGGTCGTTCCTTGATCCATTTTGGTCAGCGGATCTGTGTCATAATACGTTTTGAATCGCCAACCAAATATTTGTTCAAGATAAAGCTGTGATTGTTAACTTTTGAAGGAAATAAATCATTTCTGTCTTTATGCTATTGTATTCCATTATATTGTACCTATTTAACTCCATCCCCTTGGCTCAGTGTATTGAGCAGCCCAATGTCATGCTGCTATGACAAATCTCACAAATTTCCCTTGAGGCATAAGTATCTGATGTTATCCTTAGCAAGTCTACAGATTGATTACTGGCATGTCAAATAAATCAAATCTATCCAAACAAGCAAAGTCTATCCAAACGTGCGATGACTGATTGGCTTTTGCTGCCCTTTTGCCCCGCCACTCTCTACTGTCGGAGTCCTTTTCCCAGTCATGTCTATCTGCAGCAGCCTGGGAGATAAAGGATGCTGCTTGGCTGTTTCTTAGTCCAGGTCGCTAAATCGCCTCTCCACACTCTAATCTTATTATCAGCCCAAGCTGGCATTAGAGGGGAGAGACAAAAGTCGTACACAAGAGGACATCATAATGTGACCACTGTGCTCAGGCTGGGGAGACAATTGCATTAGAGAGGGACGGAACAGTGGTGATTGTGTGTTTGCATGTGCGTTTCATTAAATAAGGCTTTTCTCAGGCTTTTCTCAAACTCTGCAGTTACGATTTAATCTGAGATGTAGGCAGGAAAAATAAACCACTTCCATTTGGTAATAAACATTACAAAAGGGACTGAAAAGTTGGACTAATGCAGTAAAATAAAATGAGTTCCCTCGAGTACACTTGAATCTCAAGTCCACAAAGACAAGATACTGTAGTTCAGTCTTGAGTCTAGGCACTCAATACACCAGGTAAACACTTCAGTTGAATTGCACTGCCGAACAAAAACCTCTTTCAAAGATGTCCTTCGATGGTTTCCTGAAAGATTTTATATTCTATATACTTTGTTTAACAGGTGTACTTAGGTACAGAGAGAGAGAGAGAGAGAGAGAGAGAGAGAGAGAGAGAGAGAGAGAGAGAGAGAGGTCAAGAACAACCGAGCCTTATTCAAAAATAGAACTGAAGAACAAAGAATACCTCAATCTCCCTGTACTTTGTTGTTATTCTGACAACAAACACATCTAAGCATCCAGCCTCAGAGCCTCAGAGCACTAACCTGATCAATGTCTAACCTTTGGCTCAAAGCCTTTTTCAAGCAAACGCTCTTCTGGGAAGTAAAGAGAGCTCCTCGGGCACAAACCATTGTCCAGGCCTTCATCTAAAAGAATTAGGTCTCCGCGTAGCTTAATTGCTGCCGTCCAGTCAACTCTGTCAAAACATCGATACACCTGTAACAAGGTAACAGCGTTCACGTTTAGTCTCAATGCCATTCCTACCCTTCGTTTGTCTGAAGCGGGTTGTGCACGCCCAAGATGCAACACCTGCAAAAATGTCAACTTTTACGTATTGATGTCAATAGCGTGATGACTTTGGTCTTTGGCCTTTGTTAAAAGCAGATCTCTTCACTGTCCCTTCACCATCTTTGTTTACAGTGTTGAGTGACCACAGAAGTTGCTTTTCAGAAAGCCTTAATAATATCTCTTTACATATTTGAGCTCTGTATCTGCGGTTACAGTCATTTTCCCCAAAAAATCAGTGCAGCTGACAACCGCTCTGATTAAAAGATAGAAATGCATGAGGATTTCATTGAATGTTCCAGTAGAATCTCTCTCGCCATTTTGTTCTATTTTGGTGCAATTAAGTCTCAGCAAGCAGGAGAATGAATAAATAATGAAACACGGCTTCAAACTGTTTTAAAACCAGCAAATGTCGTGTGTGAATCAAAGTAATCACACATTGCATGAGATGGAGAGAAAATAGGAGAGTGGTGGGTGTAGTTGTAATGGTCTGAAGAGGCATTTTGCTTTGACAAATCAAGGATGCATCAGTGTAATGAAGTCATTTGTGATCAGTGTAGGAAAATTGTTTTTTTTACAGTGGAATGTTTCCGTCCTCGATATTTGTGGTTGCAGAACACCAAGAGGCAGAGGTGAATTTACTAGAAAAATACAAAGACAGGCAGACTGGCTGGATAAGGGCTTCTAACCCTTAACAATGCTCAGACTGACTAAGAAACCAAGAGAGTGCGAGGCTGGTAACGACTGGCACACACAGGCTGACAAACTGACAAACTAGCAAACAGGGCCATGCACACTCACTGGCTATAAGTGGATCTCCTGATAGCAGATGAGAAACAGGTGAAGATCAGCCAGGTGAGCACCAGCTGCAATCAAGGAAAGAGAGACACAAACCCACACTATGGCGCTGCGACGTCGCTAGCAATCAATGTTTTAATTGGAAACAAGATCCTTCTCAACTGTATGTCACTGTCATTCACTGTCATAGAAACTGACTGATGATTGACTGAAATAAAGGGGTCAATCAGTGCAGAGCAAGCTTTATAGAAGAAGGCCTTAAAGAGACGGTACCTAAAATTGCCTGTTCTCTTTCAGTGTGCACAGTGGTGTTGCAACAAGGGAGAGTAGAAATTGATCGATTTGGACTATTTGGGCCCATGAATGCACAGCAAATGTTTCCTAAATGAAAACAAAAGCATGGCGAGCTTGACAATAAAACCCGTTTGAATTTAATTCCAAACAGGCAACAAAGAAAATAAAGGTCACATCTTGTTTTATCACATCACTTTCTCCCAATAGAGCAAAACACAAACATGTGTTCAATGGGTGAGCAAATTCAGTTAGTTGCATTAACCGTTGACATGTCTCGTCCGTTTAAACCAGCAGGCAATTCAAAAAGCTTAGGAAACAGTTAAATACAACTATGAGTTACAGTACAATAAACACGAGTGACCAGAGCTCACATCGTTTGTCCGACATCTCATCATTTTCCGAATATATTCTGTATTTGATATTTTTTTCGGAGCAGATTTGATAGCGACTTCACTTTCCTATCTGAAATGAAGCATGATGTCTGAGCTTGACCTGAAATGTGCTGTGGCTTTCTGGGCCTTATCAGTTCTGAGCAGCCGTGCTCGCAATATCAATTTAGACCAACTAACTTACCTCTGGGCCTCCTCCTGAAAACCTAAAAAAATTAGGTACTTAACTCACTGTATAGAACATAATATCTGTAACCTAATGCAAGACGACCTCCTGCCTCGTTTCTGCCTATTAGGCAGGAAACTGCTTAATGCACCGCTTAATGCACATAAGAAAGCTGAGAAAGTTATGTTTCCATTTGCAGTCTGCTACAGGCCCATACTGAATAATAACGACGTTAATATGAGGCGTAAGATGCAAATCAAACATTAATTCCGATCTAATTTTATCACAGCAGTCACATAGGAAGAGAGGAGATAAGAATCACATGTAGGACCACACGGGACCCCTCAGCCTGTAATGGGAACATGGCACAAGTTGAAAACAAACCTCAACGCCTCCGAGTTACTTCTTTCTATGCCAGGCTGAGAATGTATCACACACATAAACCTTGCAGAAAGGATGACATTTGTGGCAGGGAAGAAAAAAAACATCACTCTGGTCAAACTAATGGTATCTGGAAATGCTCACACACAGCAGTGTCACTTAAAGCGACGGCAGCGTCATTATCTTGTCTGGCTTTCCAATTCTCAGTATTTCCACGGACCCAATTATTCTCTGGTTTGACAGATCAGTGACATTATAGAACACAATAGAGTTTGGCCGCTTACTTGGCTTGGTGGTTGCTTCTATTTCAAGCGTCAACACCCTGAGGTATTAATTCTAATGGCAATCACACCAGCAGAGGGACCGACTAGGCGGAAGATTTGATCCACCAACTAAATTGATGTTACAGTCACGATAAACACTCGAGGGCTGGAAAAGCAATTGATGGATTTTATGATAACAACAATGGCCTTTTCGGGAGGATTTGTGGGTTCCTAAGACATGATGGCAGTGAGGGAAACACTAACAGATGCATTACTACATCAATCTATGACTAAATAAGAGAAAACATTTTGAAAACCGAATATGGGTGTTTTCAATCACAGGAAATAAAGCAAAGCCACAATCTTTTAGAGTGCATCCTTCTATAATTTGAGTTGTTTGTGCTTCACTTCGCTTCATTTCCTCCACCATCACGGATCGGTTCATTTTCGGAAATTCTGTCAGCACTCGTGTTTTTACCTGGGGACTCGGCTTAAAAGGCGTCCGTGTCGATACTCCACATTAACCCGCATCTTCTGACCTGGCAGCCGTTTGTCTTGTCACACTTCTAGCGGACCTCGCAAACGTCGTGTGCAAAGCTGGCAAAGCACATATGCTACAGCAGTGTGGAAAGGGAGCACACATTTTTTTTCTAGAACTGTAATGCAGAGGGTGATTGACATATTATCAGTCAAGTAAAGAATTGACTTCAAATATTGTATTTGAACCGATTTAACCTAAATTTCACTCTTTTTTTTGTAGGTTTCAATCTTACCCCACAATAATCTAACTGAGACAACATGACATCGTCTGTGTAGCATTTTAACATTTGCAAAAACATTTACAATCATCTTCCAATGAACCCAGTTAATTTCCCTCACCACATTGGCAGTATCAAAATCATATCAATGGAATGGTTGTTGTAAATGTTGTAAACAAAGTAATAATACAACATTTATATCAAAATCTATGCTGTTATTTAGTTATCACATATGGTTGACCTGTGCGCTGCATGGGTATGTTCCCCTATAGTCACATAAAAGGGAGTCGCAATATAATTCACCTATCATCTGTTAAGGAAGAATAACTGCTGGCGTGTTGATGAGTTGCTTCAGCCTGGAGGGACCTTCAGTAGCCTCAAATAACCACGGCTGAGGCCTGTAAAAGCAGGTTACACCTCAAACCAGATGACAGCATTAATCTGGCCACAGGAACCCTCCCCTCCATCTGGCCCCACACAGTCCAGCAACAGGAGAAAGGAGCGAAGATGCCTCTCACTCCTCAATGAATACTAATCCCTCGTCTCCTCTCAGAGGGACTCATCCCTTTCCCTCATTCCAAACCATTCTATCCTTTCAAACATCCACTGCAGGTCTGGGGCGTATCATCCACAATTTCAAAACTCACCAATCTTCAGTGCAACTTCCCTTCAATCCCATCAAAACCAGTGCTACAATGGGGGGAAAAAAATCCCATTTCCTTTAGCTCGACTATAGCAGCCACACAGGACTATAATTTTCTGTCTTCTTAGTGCAAAACCCATCCGCTGCCGGCAGACAGCCCATTTCCTACCTGCTGAAATTCAGAAGAATAAAGGCGTTCTTTCACGGACCAGCACTTTTTACGCCTTTTAGCCTTGAAAATCAATTTTCCTCTTTGGATAAAGGCAAAAAAAAATGTATAAAGCTGATGAAACGGCTTTTAAAACATTGCTTTGAACTAAAATGACTTCATCTTAATGAGCTCTGGTGTAACATCTCCCTCACAATTACATTTCTGATGATGCTCGACAATTGCGAGAAACGGAATCATTTTGATGAATTGCAAGAAACATACAGCAGTCTCCAAAATCAGCGACAATGTAAAAATATCTATATAAATACATCTTTGCACATCAAATGTCACCGAGACAATAGCTGGCGGTCTTGTGTGGTATGTCTGTATTACTTGTCTCTGAAGCTCACACACTGCTCTACCAGACGAAAGGTCTCATTTAGAGAGGAGATGTGCAGCACCTCATTAGTGTGTGCCGTTTTCCCAGAGTGCACCTGGTCTAAATCATCACGGCCCCTCGCCTACGCCTGCGGTGTAAATGACACTCCTCTGAGATACATCATTTATGTGCTTTGCTCAGCGGGGACACCGAAGGATTGTATGAATGTAACACACCTCATTTAGATGTGTTTCCCTCGCAGAACTCTGATAATTCTCAGCAGCAGCCGCCGCTGAGGTAAGACTGTGCTGAGGCCAAAGCAAAGCCACTTTCTAATTGGCAGAGCAGGGAAGACAACGGCAAATCTCTGCGCCGATAGCCTCGTTTTCCCCGGTGGCCGAGCCAGATCGGTCACTGCCGGCGACATCATTAGTCAGGCGAGGATGGAACGCGGATGGAGAGGTGATAGGGAAGCGCACTCGTCAGTCTGCAGCGCCAGCAGCTCGACTTCGCTAACTCAATCACTCTGTGCTGTGGTGCAAGTCGCTGCACTCAATCTTTAATTAGTCTTTCATTATGCTACAACCTGGATTTCACTCAGACACAAGATGGATTTGTTTAGCTCCCAAAGGTGTATAGTTTCTTGAAGCGTTTCTCACACAGGAATATAAATTGTATCGAAAAAGGAGTGTGTATTGAAAACAGCTTAGTGAACAGTGACATCGCATGAGGTGAAATACTGACTGTCAACGTGGGAAGCTGTGGTTTATGAGCACTATAATTAGAAAATAGCCAGGAGTTAACCTTCTAAGTGATTCATGCTACAAGGATCCATCTGCTGTGCGTCTGTGACAATTTGCTTTAACTTCATATTGAGATCAGATCAGAACATGGTATTATTGAACAAATTCAAATTCCAAATTCAACTTTGCCTAATTCAAATTGAAATCTCTTCAAGTCACTTTATTTGTACAAATCAATATCAAACGCATTCGTACTTACAGATGCCTCAGAGGGCTTTATACAATTCCCCACTAGCCAGAGCCAGGAAACCTTAAAAACCCTTTTAAAAACCCTGAGATTAACTTACTTCACTTAACTTAACAGGCAACCTGCAGTGACAGGAAGCAGACTTCACCCAATGCCATGAAAAATATGGTGTGTAATTAAAACATAACGCAAAAAACTCCTTGTGCCAGCTAATCAGCTCATTGGACGTGACGGCAAATGCGGGAAGAGGGTAGAGAACCGGCTTTACAATTCAGAAATCATGTAATTACACTTAAGCAGACCCACAGCTCACTTAATTACTTGGAAATTGTTTTGATCACCTGCCTCACCTCAGAGTCACATTAGCTTAACGAGCAAGCAAGACACGCTCCGATCAACACCCGTCAACCTCCACAACTGGGACCGTCGCTGAAAATTAGACACGTCACAACAGCTGGAAACTCTGGCGATCCTTGACACGTCTCTGTTTCTGTTTTACACCAGAGGATTCTTCAGGTGAGACACATCGTATACATTCTGGACTGGTTTGTAAACTCTCAAATGTCATACCTCATATCTGGTAGACTTGTAAGCAACACTAAAGAATTGTGAAAACTATAAAATACAATCTTTGCTTCTGAAAAACAGCATAAAATGGTTCACACGTGTTCCAATACAAGGGCTTATTGTGCGTTTGTGGTCCAGAGAGCAGAATGCTGTATTGTAGAAACGGTGCTAAGTCTGCTAAGTAACATACTCTGCATGCAGGTCACGTTAATCCAGGCAAACAGGCTTAATCTCATCACTACAGACCAACGAGTGTGTGTGTGTAAAACAGTCATATGTATTAAGAATAGCAGGGAAATTAACAGATTTTAAGTTGCTTTTTTTTTTCTTTCCAATTTAAACGACAAACTGGATGGTGTGACTGGATGGTTTCTGGAGCTTTTCATGGCTGCCACCATCGCTCAGATCCATGAAACACCCACATGGACGGATGCATGAGCCTGACACACACAGCAGTCGTATGGCAGCTATACTTTATTAATAACCTGTGAGATTAATAAAGTATACGTGTGGCTTTGACCTCATCCTCGCTGCGTGGGAGTGGTGGGCACCCGCAGCGTGGTGTATGTTTAATGTAGTTACTGTGGAAGAACCTACATTGACATGGAGGAGTTGTGTCTCGCTGGGCTGCTCACTGAGAGACGACATCGTTACCTGCTGATCCACTGAGCCGCTCAGGGACACAAATGGGATTTTCTCTTTCTTCTTCTTCTTCTGTAGATGTTGTGGTGACTACAGAGACAAAATGACTGTAGGTGATTGAGGAAACTAAGATGGTAAACGCTTCAAAGCTTCCTGACACACTGGGATTTACCTCAGCATTTCAGACAAAAATTCGGACAATGACATTCTGCTGACCAGAGAAATACACAATACAATCCAATATAAATCCCAATTATTCCAAAATGAATTCATCTGCTGTTCTCTCCATTGTTATTGGGAATACTTTGGCCTCTACTGTGACCAGCTGAGGTTTGGCGTATTCCGCTCCCAGACCAAAACAATCTATAATTTCTAGTTTTGTTAACAATCCCACATAAAAATTCAAGGACCTAAACTCCGACACCAAGTTAGGAATAAACTGTCGCTGGCTTTCAAGCATCAGCTGACACCAGAGCCAAGTGGCTGCTCGCCTTCTTATTATAAACCAGCCCTCAGTCGCACAACGAGCCGAGGACACGGCAACATTTTAACAGCCAGACAAAAGAGGACGGCATGTGTACACCAGAGGTGAAGCTGGCGAGATAAGGGGCTGCTTGTCACTGTGCTGTAAGATAATTCCAACCATCTTTGAACCCAACACACTGCTGATCTGGGTTAGGGGTAGAACTTTAAAAAAAGCTTTGCATCTTCGCTCAAATGTCCTCAGATCATCCAAAAATGAAAGGAACTCTGACAGCAGCTATGTATTAACAGATTTACTTCAGCATTTAGAGGTCTATTAGCTACGGGTCTCCTCCTGAAGTCTGCTTTACTCTTTTGAGGCCCTACCAGACGGTTTATTTCCGCGGTTTCTCGACGCCTCCGACAGGCCAGGACTGGCTTCTGACGGGCTAAGCTGTTGTCAGAAACGCTGACGTCAAAAGAAATCCATCATGCAAATTGCGGAATCCATTTGATCATCGTAGCGGGACGTCTGAAAGAGCTGAAGCTGGTCCTCAAACTCAACCCGTCCATTCATCTCATCCCATTTAGCTTCAAAGCACAGTGCATGTCATATCAGAGCCCATGGTGCTTTCTGTGCAAAACTCAACAAAAGACTCTGCTATGTAAAATGAATGAAATCTTACTCAAAAGTCATACATTCAGCATCAAAAACTGAATAAGCTTTGAGGCTTTGGGTGCAGATGCCCTTTTCTGCTCTCGTCTCCTCTGCGTTACAAACTGACCACATCACACCACAAAAGCGCAGTTTGTTAACACACACCACCAAGAAAGCTGATGTGTGTGAGGAAACGATGCAGGCGGCACCGCAAACAGGAACACGATCGGCCCAGTCAGAGGAGCCTAAAGGGCCCCGGGTGATAGAGAAAGACGTGGGCGCCGGTACCAACATGAAAGAGGAAAATAAATCACTTTTGATTAATATAAGTGTGTGTGTGTTATTATGCAAAATACCAATTTCCATTTAAGAAAGTAATTCTCACATTTTGCCTGAAAATTAACAAATTACATCCAACTAGAGTGAAATATAAGCATAATGAAACAGTTCATGCTCAGATAAGATTTCCTATCCACTAAACCAAATGCTGCCTTCACTTGTCAGTCCTTAGTTTCGGGTCTTGAACCTGTGAGCTTCATCCTGTGGTTTCCTTTTAATAATTCATAATCTCTCTGTGTGGAGCTCTGAGGGTCCCACAAGGGAAAAGAACAATAACAACAAGAAGAACATCTCATTCCTTTCAAACTCAGTTCAGACCATTCAGCCATGCAGCTACATGAAGGTCCCCTGTAAGGAGCTCAAGCTGGAGCCTCTGTGGACCTCAGTGGAGATGTCATCCTTCATGACAGCAGACTCATTCCTGCATTTAAGTTAAATTGGCTCTTCAGATTCTCCCAGACACGCGTGTGATCGCGCTAATAGCTCCTCATCAGCATCAATGAAGGCTTCTGGGAATTAACACGCGGCACCAGGAGTCATTACAGCGCATTTACAGCGTCTCAAGCAGAATGCGTCAAAATCTGGCGTTAACACAGCCCGGGTCAAAGGTCGCACAGGCATTTTATTCACCTACTTAACGACCCAAAACTATAGATGAATCGATTGTTTTGTGTTTTGTTTTGTTGCTATGAAACGTGCGTCTCTTCTTAATAACAAGTGAACTTTCTAATGGACTTTGCGGGGCTTAAAGTATGGAAGCGGCAACCTGTTCACCCCGGGAGGGTTTGGGTCTCCGTGCGCAAAGGAGACACTTAACGCGGCCATCACTCCTCCAAACTGGCAATAGTTTGCGCTTTCCCTCAAAAACTACCGACAACACCAACGCAAGACTTTACCAAGGTGGAATAACGGAAGTGTCTTACCTCGGAAAAGCCACAGAAACATCAACAAAGCTCGGGTTGTCCTCGTTCCGTCCATGGCGCAACATCCAGCAGCTCCACCGGCGACTTCAAAGTTGTTCCCCACCGCACACACTCACTCCTTCTTCCTCCTCCAAGCTGCTTCTCCTTCTTCTCTCCTCTTCCCCCTCCAAACTGCTCCTTCTTCTCTCCTCTTCCTCCTCCAAACTGCTCGTTCTTTTCTCCTCTTGCTTAATTACTTTCACGACACAATTAGCCGGTCAGCTCAGCAGCCGCAGAGCGAACGGAACCGTCGCCATGTCGCCACGGCACAGAGCGCGATCACTCTGCGATCGAAAGACACGACCGCTTTAGTTCGAGTCCCTCCTTTCTCGTGTGGGTTCTTCCTCAGCTTTACTTTCTTCTCTCTCCTCCTCCTCCTCACTCTGCATTTTATCCACCTGAGCCGCTACTTGGTTCCGCCCCCTTCCAACAAGCAACACATCCTCGACTGCCAGGGGCACGATTAACCGATTATTAGGTCGGTAATCGATTAACCATGACGCCATGTCTGTACTTTAGTGTTCATTTAAGATATTAATATGGAAATAAGGAGTTTTTGATTAATAACAGTAATAGTTGTAGTGGTGTAAATATGGAAAATGAGCAAATCTTGCAATACTAAAACTAAAGTAAACTGAACTAGACTTAACTAAACTAAACAGGCACTCTTATTATGTAAGTAGGTTTATTGTGTGTGTCTGTAGTCGAGAGTACAGCAATGAATACAGCATCTCTCAACAGTCAGAGCAACAAAATGGTGAACATGATCTCTTATTTTTTCCTTATTAATATGATCAATCCTATCTGACCGAGTATTTAAGCCAAAAATGCAAACAAAACTGTTTAAGCCTTGAACTTGTGAGCATTAGATAGCAGTAATTTTATACGTTTTAGAAAAGAAATCCCTCAGCAGAACCCTCAGATACACTTTGGTCCGTATAAAAGCATTGTCAACTCAATTACCCTGCATTAAATGATATATTACAAAGTCTAATCTGGAGTCTGAGAGCTGAATCGAGTGTCAGGTGGAAAGAGAAATCCCCACAGGAAGCCACAGTGCAGACGCGTGTAGGAGAGAGCGAGAGCTGCTGGGCTCTTACATGGTAATGTAAGTCAGAGGGCCTGGCTCCAATCACAATAAATGGGACGTCAGGTGAAATATTAATGTAGGCGGGTCGATGTGTTGTATTAGTAATGGAATATAATGGATTTGTTTCACCATGTTAAACCTCACATGTTCTCCGAGTGCACTGGCATCGCCTCAACACAATGAAGAGCACGGTAACACACACGTTACACACATGTAACACACACGGTCAAAGATACCAAAAGGGTCGGTGTGTGTAGGTTCACTAGACAGATGTATTTATGTATATTTCATGCTGTGTGACGGCTGTCTTGCTCAGGTTATCTGACTTTTTCTAAAATTATATTTTTTATGAAGAATACGTCAAATGTGACTTAACGCTGAGGAAAAGATGGCATGAGGTCATCACATCACTAATTTAACACATTTTTAAACAGTCTTGGACTTTATTTAAGTACATGTTGTTAAGTTTGTGTTTGTAACTTGCTGCACAATCAATCGCCCTTTGGATACAAATATAGTCTTTGATTGCTTCATTAAATGATTAATTGATTGATTGATTGATTGATTGATTTTCAGCTGCTAAAGCAATTTACCAATAATACTCAAAACATAAGGAAAATCCTAGAAATGGGTCATTATGTATTTAAATTATAACCAGAAATAATTAGACTCATGGTGTGTAGGTGTGTGCGTGCGTGCGTGCGTGCGTGCGTGCGTGCGTGCGTGCGCGTGTCTGTGTGTGTGTGTGTGTGTGTGTGTGTGTGTGTGTGTGTGCGTGCGTGCGTGCGTGCGTGTGTGTGTGCGCGCGCCTGTGTGTACGTGCGTGTGTGTGTGTGTGTGGTGTGTGTTAAACACAGACAGACGCTGATGAAACTTGATGTCAGGACCACGTCTGAATAATTGATTCCTCACACCGAGTGTGAAATTGCCCAGCTTGCATGTTCTGGACCTTCTCCCATCTCATCCACCTCGATACTCCGCGTTCACAGTGTTGGGGGCAGATTTTTTTAGAAGTGAGCTGAACGCCATGATGAGGATTTATCACCTGTGCTTTCACGCTGAGTAAAAGTGATGAATCGCCGCAGGAGACGTCCCGGAATGACGACCTCTAATCTCCTGCGGGCTTCGGGCCAAGAAATGTTTCTTCAGTTTTGTGGCAGTTTTAGATGCTATCTATAGGAGCAAACACACTCCCTGGGTTCACTATGAACAGGTCCATTGTTAGAAGGTTTTATGGTGGAGATGCTGTGGTTATCACTGCCAGGTGGGGGACCATGATTTGGCCTTGAGACTGCTAGATAGCATAACAGGTCTTCTTTGTGGAGACCCTTTCCTCCTTGTTGCACTTTGTTGCACTGTATTTTACAATAGGCGAAGAGCACAGAATGATGGATTTCCAGTGTGAAGCACAGAGTTTGATTCATTACTGCCATCTAGTGGACCTTATGTGAGCCATTATTCATCTTCTCCACCTGGGTTTTGTGGTGGCGGGTGGCTGAGTGGGTGTGAGTCCATCAGAGGGCTAATCCAGACAGACATGATGTTTACACCTATGGGCACGTTCAGTCTGCACTCCTGACCTGCATGTGTTTGGACAGTGGGAGGAAACACCCAGAGGACCCAGAGTTAACTTGTTGTGGAATGAGTCATAGAACATGCAAAGCCCTCTGAGAAAAGTTGTTTGTCCTACAACCGTGTCCTCTCCAACACCCGTTATCTTTACCCTAGAGCCACATACAGCCTACACTCAACAGCAAACATATCTGCAGATTGCTTTGCTATCACTCTCCCTCATTGACGCCATAGGATCTCCAAACCCACTGACACGCAACAAAAATAAATTTAAATGTACATTTTATTGATCCCCGTGGGGAAATGTGTCCTCTGCATTTGACCGCCGCTCAATACCGAAGCAGTGGGCAGTCACAGCGTGTTGCCTGAGGTCACACTCGGCCTGTACCGCCTCCCTCAAGACAGGATTGAAACCCAGGACCATCTTACTGTGACCTAAATGTGGCAGCACAGAAAGAAATTACAGAAGTGTCACTTGTAAGACAGTTTAATTTTTGCTCTTACCTACATTTCTTTTCCTATATTGGTGTCTCAGAGAGGGTTCGTGATTATGCATGAGAAGCATTTACATTTCTAGTCCAGAGAAGCTGGTTTCCTCTGACAGGCGGCTCACCTTTCCGCCCAGCTCTGTCGTTGGAACACACACCTATAGGCGGGATGATGATAATAGTAATGTTCTGTGATGGATGACTTTTGTGTATTAAATCCACCCACATGAAAACACTGTTGCTGCCTTGGTGGCCTCTTTAACAAAACAGCTGTCAGGACTTTATAAAACACTGCAAACTTTGAGGCAGATTCTCACAAAGAGACACCAGTGTCATAAAAAAAAAGATATTTGCGAAGCAGTGAAACTAATTGCAATAATGATTTTTGTTCTCATTGGAAGTGAATGCAAAGAAATTGGGTTAGGGTTAGGGTTAGGGTTAGGGTTAGGGTTTTGTCTTTTTGCTCAGTGAACACATCACAGGAACACAGCAAAGCGGTCTATCCTTCCAGCACATTTCAAGCTTCATATTGATGGTACGTTTGCAAATTTAATCCATATTTCGTGTTATTGATCCGATTGTTGAGGGTATTGAGGCCCATTACAGACTCACACCAAGGAAAATATCAGGCACATGATCTGGACACCTTTCTTATGACAAATATAACAACAACGCCCTTCTTCCCCCTGTCTTCCCTCTTCCACTTCTCTCTGTCTTCTTCTGCTACAAAACATTCTTGCGCTTTCATGCCTGACTTGAATTCTCAGTATGGAATCTGAGTTATTACTTCACGCTGGACACCGACTGATTCCCTCCTGCATTTCCATTAAAAATTTAGGACACGTTGACACACTGGAGTGGTGTCGGTGGGGAGACAGGCAGTGGAGGGCTGTGACAGTGGGCTGCTGGTGAATAATCTCAGTGTGCGAGTCTGGATCTGTGCCACATGTTTGGTGATATGAGCCCTCTGTGTAACGGGGCCCTCTGTCGTTTATCACATTTTTTTTCAAAGAGGGGATTAGATTCTGACGGAACATAAAAAACGGGAACACGACCTTGACTTAGCCTGACACGCGCATAGAAGATGCAAAAATGAAGAGATAATGCAATATTCCGCTTGTGCAACAGAATGATGCATTACCCAATTGTTGTACTGTGCGATTGCGAACCCTTTCAATCCTCTTTTCAGCCAGAAATATACAAATCTTAAAAGCCAGATCGTGCTGGGAATCAGCGGCGTTCCTCATTACATTTCTTTCCGAAGCTTGGAAACAGTTCAGATTTAAACTTGATTGCAAATATGCCCCCACGCTAGCTTTGCATCTGCTCTACACGTGACTTTTGTTTTATAGCTATCACAGCATGGCAGACAGCTACTAAAGCGGAACTGTGTCCTGATGAGAGGAAGAAGTAGATTTTACATTCAGACATCAAAGATTGGTGATGGTGGTGAAACAGAATCCAAGCCCTGCAGGAACAAAATTGTGTCCTTCTGGAAACAGAGGAAGTGGATGAAGATTTGTTGTTACCATGACTGTTAAAGCATGAAAAAATCCACATTTCAGGCTCAGTTATATCATTTCACATCCAAAAAAAGGACTTCTCAATCGTTTCTAATGATGGCAGCCAGGCACATAGGCTCAGACGTGTCCTGTCATGTTGAAATTCAATCAAAAAGGAGGACGACACCAAGTTGAGGCAGAAAATGAAAAATATGCTGCAAATGCAACAATCAAAGATTATTTTTTTTTACTGTTACATGATCCTGTGATGATGCAACACAGACGCTGCACCGGCAAGACGACACAAGACCCGTAGCGGCACGAGGGGCTGAAGTGAGACGAGGCTGTGAAGCGAGCTCAGAGAGGATTTTTGTCCTGGAGGGTTTTTCGTCCACTAAAGAAGTAGTAGTAGTAGTGAGAATAATCAGAGTCAAACGTTTTGGACTACATTCAAACAAAGTGACATCACAGTAAGGTGACCACTGAGGCAACTGATTGTTTCATTGAAATCGCATCAAAAAGGGAGGGAAATCAAATCTGTGTAAAGACTTTGGTGAGGTTGAACACACAAACGGGCTTCCTTGAGCCAAAGTAAACCATCTTCACAGTGTTGACTTCTGAGGAGGCAGGAGTCCAAAGATAGAAGAGATGAGAACGAGGACCGTCTGTAGGCATTAACTCTCAGCAGTCGTAGGTGTTTGTCAGCGCTGAAGATGACACAGCGAGTCGTGTTGGTAAGTGAGAAGGGAACGACGACAAATGTGGTGGGAAAGTGTGAAATGAAGGTGTTACGGCAAAACGAGTGGGAGATGAGAAGGAAGAGTGGGAATAAAAACACAGAGAAAACACACCTCCAAACATCCAACAAACCATAACGGTCACAACCAACAAACATCCAAACAAAACATGAGGAGCAAATAAATAATAACAAATAGAATAAGAAGCTGGAGGAGGTGATTCTTTCTGACTTTAATCCAAATCTTTATAGATTATTAGATTTAAGGTCAGCCATTGTTTTGTTAAGGCCTCTTTTTTATGTTTGAAGTAATTTTTTCTTTGTTTTTCATCATTTTGTTGTCTGGTCTGAACAAGGGGATCAATGTCTAAAAACAAAACCATGATCCATCTCACTGCTCATGGGGAAACGTGTGTATGGGACAGCCAGCAGAGGGCGCTGTGAGCCTCTGCATGAATCAGCTGCAGGTCTGGACATTATGATGGATCTGACGGAAGTTTTTTGAATGCCTCTTACTGGCTATAATTGGATAATGGTCAGACTATGATCCACACACACACACACACACACACACACACACACACACACACACACACACACACACACACACACACACACACACACACAGAGAGAGAGAGCGCACGCATTACAAAGCATTGTGTGTTAAAATACAAACCCGTACAGACTCATTATGTTGTTCGATCAGAGGCGGCACGAGTCCGGCTCCTCTGGGGATCTTTCAACTGCGTATGCAACTTTCAGACAAAATGATGCTGGCATTTAAGAGCATCTCAGAAGAGTAATCGCACCGCCAAATACTGCTCCCTCTGCTGGCAACTATCCCACACACAAACACACACACACACACACACACACACACACACACGCACACACACACACACAAAGTAGGCCTTAAAGCCAAATGTCGCTGTGATAGTTGCTGCTTACCTTAGCACTCCGGTGCACTGGATGTAAATGAGTTGCTGCTGGCCTGGACTGTAGTGACACAGAGTCTATAAATAAACAGTTTGAGTCTTCCAGGCTATCTGAAGGTCCTTCGCACTCGCTCCCTCACACTCACACACCCACACATTCACCACGGGAAGACAAAAGCTCTGTTCCTGTGACTAAATTAAATCCGCTGACAAGGTAGCGAACAGGTCAACAGCTACGACCTTTACGTGTAAATACAGAGATAACAGCAGATCAGCGGAGGCAATTAGTGACAAAAGCAGGAGAGGCCGGTGGCTTTTAGCAACGCTGAACATTTGGATTTACTTACAGTGACGTATGCAGGACTCACATTCTTTACTTTACTACATGATGGGACGAAAAGAACACAACGTCAAAGAAAATGTTTAAGTGCATGTTGTGAAGAATGAGTTTTAAAATATTTAGATGTGCATTATCTGGAATGTACCAATACATCAGGAATGAAAATTGTATATTTATAAACCTCCATCTGCAGTTTGGAGTTTTAGTATAACATTCTATTATAGTTGGAGACAAAGCTACAGAGTTTTCACCTATTTTACCTGTGCCAAACACTACAAATAAAGATTTTACACGATCTTCTTGGCGTCAATATGAGCTGTTGCTTGCTTCCAATTAAGCAGCATCGATGTGTTAAATGTTAAACTTTATCCTCTGAAAGATTTCGCACTGTGTTTGGATCCGTAATGCCTCGTAAAGTCTCGATCAGCGAAGTAAATATAGATTGCAGATACGTGCGGCAGGAGTAAACGGTACAACCTTCGTCCCGCTTGAGTACTTTTAACCTCTGTTTAGTAATTGCTGTTGCAGCCCTGCAATATGGAGTTTGTCATAATGAGATGGAGCCAGACGGCGATCAGAGACACATAAGGTCAGAGTCCAGGGCTGTGTGTGTGGGTGTGTGTGTGTGTGTGGGGTGGCGTATGGTGGGCCAGGAGCCGACAGCTGAATCTCACATTCTTCACTGCAGTCAGACAGACTGCCACATCCCTCCATCTGTACCTCGCAAACACACACACACACACACACACACACACACACACACACACACACACACACACATTACTCACTCTCACCCACCTACAGCACGCAAAAGAATACGACAGACCATTTGTAGCGGACCACCTGCACTGTCACATGGTTGAGCACTCAACAAACACAGACACACACACACACACACACACACACACACACACACACACACACAAACACACACACAAACAAACATACACAAACTTTAAAAGCTTTATATGGTTTGGGTGATTCCTCTCTCAAATGAAGCACAGCTCAGGGAAGGAATCATCAGATGATTCATATTGTGTTTATGAGGCTGATCTGGATATTTGGCCCTCATGCGACAGAGTACTGGACTGGAAAACCGCTTATTTAAAAGTGGTAAACATGCCCGAGCGGCGGCGTTCCAAGGGACAACAACCGTCAAAATGCTTGGATGCTTCCTTTACTGGAAGGATTTCGTTAGTCAGCTCCAACTGAACTCGGCTCAAAGGATTCCATTTAATTTGAGTTTACTTTAGTCGCTAAAAGAGGATCGACGAGGCACAGAATGCAAGAGATGCGGCTCACATATCAGAAAGAATTGTTGCACATGTTACAACGTGTGCAACAATTCACAAGGGCTTTTAATTTTGGTTGATGGCACATCCAAAAAGGAGGATAACAAAAACAAGGGGTGACGCAACAGGGCGGCAATCCAACTACCTACATTAGCAAAGCCACATTAAGGGATCTGAGAGTATCTGGTGACAACATCTTTGAAGCTTTGACTCTAAAATAAGACCAGCGTGCCCAACTGACACCGCTATGACTCCGACCACACTTCTGCTGCAATGCTTTTATCTTACGCCGTTTAGCCTTTGTGGCCCTTAATAAGCTACACACTTTCACTGAAGCTGAGATTGATGCCATTGTGGCCTCTCATTGTGTCACGGCCCGCAACAGACATCTGGACTCCTCTTCTGTTGCCCAATTTCCAGTGCTATTGAAGGGAACAAAGGGGAGCAGGCGCCTGGTCGTCCGGAGTCGCTCTCCATCATGTTGGGGCTCTCGCACACTGACACAGAGACAATGAGGCAGAGGGCGAGAGGCAGCGGCTCCGAAAACAAATCTGGTCTGGGGGTGTTGCAGTGAGAGTGAAATAGAGCTCGCACACCCCCAAGGGAGCTGTGTGTCCACCACTCCCCGCTCCCCCACAAGCAAACCAGGGCACTGGAGGCTCCAGCAGGGCCAGATTGTTTATCGGTGAGAGGGAGGAGTGGGTGTGAAACAACAGCTGGCAAAGAAATCACCACAGAATCTGACCGCAATGGATAAACGGCGCCACTACAGCGATCTGGACGGACGGTTGTTATCCATCTTCATCCTATATCAGGAGAATCTTGATGAAGATAGCAGCAATGATGGTGGAAAGGAAACTGAGAAGAATAAACAACAGGATTCATCACCTTTGTTAAGGCACAAACACAAAGTCCAGAGGTGTATTAGGCCAGTGAAGGATCAGGGGAAAGCTATTAACTTGATTGCTTTTCAGAATTAAACTGTTCTGAGCCTTTACGTGGCTAAAAACAGTGATAAGAGCCAAATGACACACAGTCCTGACAGATGTTGTAACAAAAGCAAATAGTTGCATTGTTATACATTCAGCAGACACAGAGCAACATTACCAACCCACTTGTGTTGTCCTTCTCCAATGTATTCGCTCTCTCTCTTTCTCTCTGCTCAGTTGCCACTAACTCCTGACAAAATATCTGGATCATCAGTTTGTTAGAGGCTCAACTTTCTTCACCAAACCTTGTTCAAAATATGTCTTTGCTATTTGGTTTGTAGGCAGAAGTATTGTGAACTTATCAGAGTTTATCAAGAGTGTTTGTAAAATATATTCATATCTCAGTCAAGCGGTAGCAGTGGATGATCACAAGCAACACACACACCGGCATTCGATGATGTCATTATTACATTTCTGATCAATCCAGGTATAAATCTGCTGGACTGGTCATTATCTTTACTCCAAACATGGACTCAGATTATATTTCTGTAACATTTCTTCATTATAACCCCAAAGAAACACACAGCTTTGATAATTTTAATGCCTTAACATAATAACACTGAGTGTATTTCTGAGTTTATAGGCTATGATCATTTTAATGTCTTTAAACATAATAATAAAAAGCGAATTTACCAATTTCATAGCTTTGATATCCTAATTTAGTTTTTCCTAATTTGACTGCAAGTATCTGTGACTTTGTTTATGCCCTCATACTCTCTTAAAAATCAATAGTCTCTCTCTCTCTCTCTCTCTCTCTCTCTCTCTCTCTCTCTCCCTCTCTCTCTCTCTCTCTCTCTCTCTCTCTCTCTCTCTCTCTCTCTCTCGCACACGCACACGCACACGCACACACACACTCACCGCGCAGATGTCGCTCTGTCTCTTTAAAACACTGGCTCCTGGAGGTTGGGGAGGATTTGTTGCGGGTAGCCGGGAGTAGAAGCATCCTCTCCACCGCCGCCTGCCTGGACCGACACCGGGGGGAATATTCTTATTGATGACCAGGCTAAACATAGTTATTAACCCTTTGTTCGGCGGTGTGTTTGGACTTGTTTTCTCTCTATTAGTTGCTGTGTGAAGTGACTGTTAGACGGGTCTTTGGTTTTGCACCCATGCCGGGACGGAGTGATGGTGCTGAGTTGGGTCGTTAGGTTTGTCAGGGCGGTGCTGACGCCGCTGCTGTCGCGTCTCTCGGGCAGTTACGTCAAAGTTTCACACTGTGCCGGAGCGACATTTGTGGCCACTGAATGTGGCCGCAGGTCCGATAGATTCTAAGATCAACACTGCTTATTGGACCCGAGTGGACAGCAGGGACCTGCCGAAGACACAAAGAGGACACGGAGAGGGTTGGAGATGAACTTTGGACATTTACTACTTGTGACTGTCACATTCATCACCATCACGTCAGGTAAAATATAGAATTGCAGACTCTCTCTCTCTCTCTCTCTCTCTCTCTCTCTCTCTCTCTCTCTCTCTCTCTCTCTCTCTCTCTCTCGCTCTCTCTCTCTCACACACACACAGCCCATATGGCGTGACTTCTTCTGTGTGTGTGTGTGTTTGAAATGTCTTATTTCACATTCTGTTCTGCTTTTTCTTCCACACTGATGGGGATGTGAGGATCTGTGGGCCGCACACGCAAATCGTTTTATTCAGATGCTTAAATGGTCATAATAAGAAAGATGAGATGCACAATTAACACACACACACACATGGTAATGGAACAGGGAGGCTACGTTTAGTAGTGATCAAATAAATGTTGATCCGTATTTAACCTTGTTTTGCTTTAATAACAGCAACAGTCTTGAGCCAGGAGGTTCAGTTTTCAATTAATAGCAAATCTTCCTGACAAATCTGCTTTTCTGCTGATGTCAAAAGTCAAAGCTGCCACCTCATCTTCCATCTTTTGGATCATTTTCATCCTGAGCCATGCAGAGATGTGTGTGTGTGTGTGTGTGTCTCTCTCTCTCTCTCTCTCTCTCTCTCTCTCTCTCTCTCTTTTTCTTTCTCTCACACACACTCTCTTGCTCTGCCATGTTATTATAAACGTGCCACCCTTCAACATGAAAGGTACTTTTCATTACACACAGCACCTGCCCGCATTCAGCTCTCCACCATGGCTTATTCCTCCTCATTCCCAGTCTCTATTCCACTCTTGGTGATCTTTATTTCTTCCATAGATGAGCGTTCAGGTTGGATCTGTGGGCTGTGTGTGAAATGATATAGAAAGATGTAAGCGTTTACAGGCGTGTTGGCGTTTGCAGTAGAAAATCATGAACTCTTCTCTTCCGAGTTGATCATGAGATTGTGGGCAGGACACAAAAAGCCTCACAGACTGGTTTCCCCTCACAGCTCTGTCACTCTCTCCCCCACACACAAACCCAAATCACTCCTTTAATTAATACAACAGTTGACTTAATGTGGCTCATTGAAATTGCAGCTATCTGGAGCCGAAATTCCAGCTCAGCTGTTGATGTGCTCTGCGTGCAACTAATCAATGTTAAACAACCCTTAACTGGTGATTTGCTTCCGCTCTGTCCTCCCTCTCATTACTTAGTGATAAGCAAACGGCTGAGGGCTGACTAAAGCCTTCCACAGTCCCACTTGACGGAATGAGTGTGGATGATGAAACCACTGCAGAAGCCATTTAGTCACCTAATATGCTGCTGGAACAGGCAGCAGCTTGAGTCATATCACTGGATGTTGATGTCCTACTTGTGGTAAACTCGGTGATGAAATCAGTGAGATCAGATGAGGACGTGTTGCCAAGCAAAAGCACCAATTGCCAAAATCAACCTAACTTTCTTCCTCAAAATGCATGTTGGTTTGGCACGCTGTCACCCACCCACAGTGGAAGATAGAGAATTGTTTTTTGGGCCTTTTTACTTATGTAAATAAGCTGAAATTGAAAAGACAGCGATAAATCTCATCAGGCAGCAAACCGCACTTTGGACAAGCTGCCAGGTTTTGGCTTCTGTGCTGTGCCTTGAAGTTTAAATGGAGTGTAAAGTTAAAGTCTCTGAGCTTCGTGTCTAAAAGGTAAATTGCTGTGATCAAGCTGTGAGCTGAATTCAGAGAGAACCTTGGATTTCACCAACCCTGCTAGACACCAAGATCTGAAGGGACAACAGTGCAACAGTAGTTCACTTTTAGCCCACGCAAGCTGAACATTTGTAGATATTAATTAAGGAAAGCATCATGTCAACGCCACAGCTGGAACATGAGAAATGCCAAATATAGCCTGGATCAACAGTGCTCTCAAGACAGCATCTTGATCATCCTCTTAACTCCTGCCCTGCTGTCTCTATCTGTGAGATGAGGCGGAACTGTGTGAGATGCTGCGAGCAAACGTGGGTGTGTGTCAGAGTGTGCAATTAGGACCAATGCAATGAGTTGTCCGTCAGAGCCGCGTGCTGCGCTAATGGGCCTTGCTCTCCATCTGAGGATATTTTGTTTTCCCTGTCAAGAAATGAAGAATTTATCGCAAATTACACACCATTTTTGCAATTAATGTTTCCACATACACACACACACATTATAATTTATTATGCAATAATAAGGCATATCTGTCATGCGCTGCCCCCTAGCTAAGCTTCCATCCATGTGTTTGTATGCTAATTTTCATACATTGAATAGAAAATGTCCTCTGGGTGACACAGGTTTTAGACTGTCAGCGTTTTCAGGCTGTTGAAGTCGATTGTAAATTGAAGCAGAAGACTTTGTTGAAAAGATTGAATGACCTTTCTTGATGAACGTGTGTAGAAGTTACAAGCTGGCCGCACTGGAGTCACTGCTGCCACCTAGTGGTTACATAAAAATAATGCAGAAAAGAAGAAATGCGGTGGGTCTGGGATCTGGAACATTTTCTCAATTGTTCCTTGGCATCTCCACAAAATTAAACAAAATCAATATGTTTTTCGGTTTTCTTGCTAACATCCTGGTAACACACACACACACACACACACACACACACACACACACACACACACAAACCAAAGCAAAACGTAAAGAACGTGATGGTAGCAAAAATCTGTCCGTTTTATCCAATTGCAGCCTATCAATGGATCACATTTACCTGCGTACGCTGCACCTGCTAGATAAGCTTTGTTACATTTGCCTCACTAGCCTAGTTTGTAGTAGTTCAAGAAGTTTTCAGTTTTGTCTGACACGCTCCTTCTTCCTTGACATTTTAAAGAGTTCGTTTTTTTTTAGTTTTTATCACATTTACAAAGCTTTATTTCATGGGAGATGCGCTCAAGCTAGCAACGGAATATCACACGATACAGATCATGAAAAATATAGAAAGTAGCTTTGTGTTCTATCACTTCTCCAAGTAATCTGCTGACTTTTCTGTGGAAGAGTTGTAGGATATGAGCTCAGACAAAGATGCAAAGTCTGCAAAGTCTCCCTCAGCCTGGGCCACATTGACGTCACCGCATCAGTCTTAAACATTGTGCATCCTTGAGAGGGTCGATAACCTTGCGCGAAACCAACACTCCCTCGTTCACAATGCTTCTTGTATTGAAAGAACGACGGCTCAAGGTTGACATCCATTCACTTTCATGGATTATCTTGGCTGTGCTTTAGCCTCGTGCTGAAGGTCTTTGAAGATTGCCCGAGTGAAGATGTTAAGTGCAGGATCCCTCATTAAAGCTCTCTGATTCGAACTCGGCACACTGGCAACTGGCATAGAAAAAGCCACAAAAGTGAAGCTTATTTTTTGTGTGTTACTACACCGATGAAAAGGTTTTTGTTTGAATAAACAAGGTGAAGTTGTCGAGTTTTACCTCATCTCAAGTGAAAACACATCTATTGATCGGTGCAGCGCTGCAACTGTTGACTTGTTCTCTACGTTTTGAAGGCATGAGCTTCATTCTTGTTCACTTTGAATAGCAGCCATTTCCTTTTCAAATTCGAGGAGATTCTACAGCTTTTCTTGCTTTGTTTTGAAACTTTACATCATGAAAACCAATGTCCTCTTGTACAAAGTAGTTGGTTGTCACCTTTTTAATTACAAGCAATCATTTCACAGCAGAATGCCCCAAATTCCTGTTTTTTCCCTTGACGAAACTTAGCCAGGCCATGAATTGCTTAAATGCGCTTTGATATCTCCCAGGACCCGCTGTTAGCTCTAATGGGCCGTGTTGATGATCCGACTCAAACATAACATTATAAAGCTTCCCGTTATTGTCACTGTTGATGTTTTTGTCTGTCACAAACTGGAGCCGACAGAGTTTTCTTTCTGCTGAAAGGTGTTTCAAGACGAAGCTCCGCAATCTTCCTGTCATGGAGCAAACATTACGGCAAAACGGAAAGCATATCTGTTTTCGTAAAGGAAAGGTGTTTGTTTCACTTCCAAGGTGGTGCAGACTTTTCACTGATTGCACAGTTGTCACCAGGGTGGATCATTGCTCGCCATTTAGCCACCTGAAGCTATTTGCATCCCTTTCTTTTGACAAGACTACTTTCTCTGTAATAGGTCGTCACGGTGCTGCATTGATCCTATTGAGTGATAGTCGTGGCTGGAGCAGTAATTAACCGTTATTAGCAACCCCACAGGGTTAGCTTTAGAAAAGTTCCAATTTTCTTCTTCTAGTAAGGAAAATATTGACTTGCTTAATCAAATCAACACAAAAATGCAATCACAACGCTGTTCAAATGATTTGTGGTCTCTAAACACTTCCAGGGTTTCATGGTATGTGCTGACACACCTGGGACAGAGAGAACTGCAGATCAAATCTCGATGAGGTTTGCTGAGGCACAAGGGTAACATCCTGATTCCTTGACTTTGCAGTTTCAACTTGCTTAATATTCCCCATTGTGACCAATTCATTGAAAGCGATGCTAGAGAATAGGTGGATTCCCCTTTAAAACAGTTTACCTTAAGGTTAAGTCAGTTTCCAAAGAATTCCAAAAGGTAGTGTCAAGCAAATGTTGTTGTCTTAACACACACAGATTTGTCATTTTGCTTATTTATACTGTGATGATGTAATGATGACATGAGTGTTTGACTTATAGGGACACTTAATCTTACAATTGAATGGCAGTTTGTCAAAGAAAGTGAACAAATGTGAAATCAATAAACAGCGCATGAGAGGGGATTTGATGGATTTATGCTAAATGAAATCTATCACATTTAGGATGTTGGCGGTATCCCGGGATTCCAATGAGTTGTGTGACAGGATTCCCAGAGGAGTGACAGGGAAGAGCACAGCGTTCCTCACCCTGCCCTGCCATTACACGCGTGTGTGCTCTCACATCCGATCACTGCAGTAAAATATAGCTTAACAGGAAATACATGATGATATCTATTAAGTGGAGGATTAACTCACTGGTACAGAAAAGATCAGTGTGCATTTATTTGCGCTTAGTCTACTTTTTCTAATCAAAGTGTGTGTTGTGCTGTGTGCTGCATCACGCTTTTAATGGCTGGAGTGCTACTCGTCCACATCCTGCATTAGCGCCCTGAGCCGCCCCTGTTTGTGTGTTTGTGAGCTGAGAGGCGCTGAGATGCCTCTTTAGATGTTTACTCTGGCTTTATGGCGTGATGGCGACCCAGCCGCCACCGTAGATCAAATCGCACAAATCTGCTTACAGCTAAAAGTGGAGGATTTAGCCCCATGCCACAGATTGAAGTCTAATGTAACAGCAGACATGTGTGTCATTAGGTTACTCCTGACTGCTCCTCTCCAACCTGCTCCTCTGATAATGGAGGATTTTCATGCAATCTAGATTATAAAGTGAAAACAGTGCTTCAGCTGGACCGGCATGATAATCAGTGGCACAGTGACCGTTTCATTTTTTTCCCTTCTTTCCAACGACCATCTGTTCCCGAGGACGAAAACTAAAAGCAGCAGCTCCTGAATTATTCATTTTTTAACTGTAAAACATTGTTAGAGACATTTGGTCCTGCTCTAAAAGCTTACCTTAGGCCTTGAAGTGGGTGAAGCCTTCCCTCATAAGCCAAGAGACAACAGTAATGGATCCCCAGAGAGAGAGAGAGAGAGAGAGAGAGAGAGAGAGAGAGAGAGAGAGAGAGGGAGAGATGGGAGTTATCCATACCTCCCTGCCTCTGTCATTCTCCACACTTAGGTCTTTCTCCTCTTAAATGCACAGGTCTGCTCCCCTCGGCTTCCCACCATCCATCATCGCTACCAGGCAGCCATCCTGATTGACAGAGAGATTGTCCATTACCATATCACATGGGTGATCGCACGCACCGGTACAGGTGGCGTCTGCTGTGAAAAGGCTCTGCAAACAGACATGAATCTTTACCAGCAGGCAATATGGGCACGCTGCATTGTGCACCTTTTGCAGAGTATAGCGAGAACAGCTGGATATCAGATTCTATGAGCGAAGGAACCACAGCTTGTTATTGCAATACATGTCAACAATTCAGTGAATCTCAAAACAGAGATTACATGAGCTCCCTCCTGGCTTTGCAACACACCGGCATCGCTTGCACCGGATATTCGTGCCTGGGCGATATCTGTCCTGTTACAAAGATAGCTGTTGCTGGATAGATAACACTAACACACCATCCCTCCCTCTCCTCCCTGCAGGATCCCGGGCAAGGCTTGAGGACGGCGCGCCACGGATTGTGGAGGACCCCTCGGATTTGGTCGTCTCCAAAGGGGAGCCCGCCACCCTTAACTGCAAGGCGGAGGGCCGACCCGCTCCCAACATCGAGTGGTACAAGGACGGGGAGCGGGTGGAGACGGACAAAGATGACCCTCGCTCTCACCGCATGCTCCTGCCCAGCGGCTCCCTCTTCTTCCTGCGCATCGTGCACGGACGCAGGAGCAAACCAGACGAGGGCATTTACACCTGCATCGCCCGAAACTACCTGGGGGAGGCCATTAGTCGCAACGCTTCACTGGAAGTTGCGAGTAAGTAGTGCTACACCATCGATCACAGTCCTGAAAGTGTGTTTGTGTGTGTGTGTGTGTGTGTGAGAGAGAGAGCGTTGGTGTGCGTTCATTTGCATTCTATCATGATGTGTCTTGGGTGCGTGTGCTTTACAGTTGTGGGTCCCCAAATGTCCCGGCGGTCGTCTCGCACCATTAAGGAGGTGCTCTGGAGAATTAACTGTTCTTAATAATAATGCTGTGAAGAATCCAATCTGCCTTCGCTTTAAAACGCCTGCGATGGGTGAAACTTAGTGCAGAAACAAGTCAAAGCCAGTCAGTGGGAAAGAATCTATTCTTACTTCATTCTCTCGTCTCTGAGAGGTTGAAGGGGTGAGCTAAAAAAAAACAAAATAACAAAATGAACTAAGCCAAATATTAATATGTGCCTACTATGGCTCAGTGATATATTGGAAGAAACCAGAGCAAATATATCAGGGAATCTTGATCATATAACTCAGAGGCTGTGGTGCAGTGGAAGTAGATCAAATGTATTTTCTTATGTTACGTTTCTATAACTAATAATCTTTTTCAATTCTGGCAAATATGACTCAAAATCCCCCTGGAAACACCTTCAGGATCAAATTGATGAATGTAGCGGTGCGTAAAGAAGAAGGAATGGATCAGCGGTACACAGTGAGTGTCACGCTGTAAACCTACACCCCATCAGGTTGAGGTAGAGTGAGAAGGCGAGGCTGGCAGGAGAGAGATGGAGAATAGGCGCCGCTGTGGTCCCCGCTGACCACGATGGAGAACACATGGCTGTCTGCATTATGTTTTAGAAACGCAGCACCCAGCGTGACCTCACCTCGCAGTCGTGCTCCACTAGGTCACGTGTGTTTGTGTATCTGCACCAAAGTAAAAATCCTCCACTGTCCCTTATTTCTCCTCCTCCTCCTCGCGAGCGATTGTCTGCCTTCCCCTCGCCTGAGCCGGGCCCTGAGCTCTCTTTTGCAGGACTTAGACAGATTAGTCAGCGCGTTGATTACGGCGCGGCGCATAACAGATTAGCGAGGTCGAATTATCCTTAAGAAAAAAAGAAAAAGAAAAAACCCCAAAACAGGCAATTTGAGCCGGCCTTATCTTCCGCCGCACTGACGCTTCTTCCTCCTCTCTGGCTGACCTCATCTGCAGCTCGCAGTCCAAAAATAGGGAGAGCCTCCTCGGTTATATATTAGGCAACATAAGAGGCGGCAGCTAATGCAAATATTCAAGCTGGGGGGGGGATAAGACATAAAGTAAAGTAAACCAACACGTCGCCTCTTTTTAAAATCGTAACAATGCCATTTTTCATGTGTGTGTGGCTGGAGATTACAGTGCAGTAACAATGTTAAAGGGATAATTCACCTGCAGGCTCTGAGTGACTAACAGCATTAATAAGTGCCTGTTTTCCTCTAATCCCTGTGCCTCCGGCTGGTCGGGGCATATGCTTAAACAGCATGGTGGTGGTCTTGAACTCCCCCCTGTTCTCCCTGTGAAGCCGTGCTGACTATCAGGGTAAATAGTGACCCAATTAGCCCCGTCGGGGGTAGGGGGGATGGTGTATGAGGTGTTAATGAGGGGGCAGTTTTTAAGCCGGTCAAAGAAATGAGGGAAGGTCGTCTGCGGTATGTGTGTGTGTGTCTGTGTGTGTGTGTGTGGTTGGAGTGTGAGAGACAACAGGTGCGAGGAGAAAGAGCTTTAACGTCTACGCTGAGCCGCGTTTAATGCCGATGCATCTGCTCCTATTGCTGTTTGGCTCGGAGCGGGGAAGCAGAATTGTTGATTTAACCACAACGATAGAAGCAATAATGTCTGAAGAAAAGAGGAGAATCGTGAAAGGAATGTGTCAGAGGAAGAAGCAGTAGTTGGAGTCTTTTTGAAGGATGTGTACCTGAAGATTATGATGATGATCTACTACTGCTGGTACTGATTGTTATTTATTGGTACCTTTCACCACTCAAGGTCTCTCTAATAGAAAACACTCTGAAGCCATTTAAACGTGGGAGGTAAATTCGAACATTACTTTTGTTTTGTACAGTAGCATAAAGGTCTAAAATCAGAGGGGGATCAGCGTTGCCTCTGCTACACGTTACTGCTTGGTTCATGTTTTCGTCTTGTTTGTCACGACGCAGCAAATCCATTCCCGTGCTTGCTGTCCAAGCGCATGTTTCAGCCCACCGGAGCAGCGTCCACAACTAATTGGACCTATTGATCACGATTTATCTGTGGAAAAAGCCCAATGTCATCCACTGTAACGGGTGTGTTACTGTGAAAGACCTTAACAATAGTCTGCCTGTCGCACACTGACACTTTGACTTTGACCACTCAGGGACCAGTGTATCATGTGCACCTGCAGCATGGAACGCAACAACGAACGCACAACAACCCTGCAGTAAATCTTATATTTGTGAAGCTCCTAATGTTTAGCATTAAGTGTAAACTGTGCCGTTAACTTGACCAAGGAGGCGAAACAATTTAAACGTCACGCCCTCCAAGACAAACTGGCTTAAAAGTCACCAGTGTGTGATTTACCTCAGGGGCTGTTGTAAGCCATTGCTAATAAACTGATGAGGTGGGCAAATATGAGTTAATCTATCAATAAATCCATGTAAAAGCTGATTCCTTACAAGCACGCCAGGATTCAAACAGATTTATGTCGCTCTTTGTTCCATGGAGCGCCCCTCAGATTCACATTTGCATCTTAAGTGATAGTTGTTTCATGTTCAAATGCTTCTCTCGCACCCCGAGGTTCTGAGTTCGCACACAGCTACAGTTGCTGCCGTCTGGAGCTCTGCGAAGAAATGCAAGCAGCAGTAATTTTTCTGTTCTCTCTCCTCTCTTTTCACCTCTTTCACTGTGAGCTGCCAGTGACCGGCTGACTCGCTTTTCACCCGTTAAAAAGACAAGAATAATGAGACGACAGGAGCGGACTATATTCCATTTCTGCGTCCTCTCAAGCTGTCTTCTCTGCCTTGAAAAGAGGAGTATTGTAAACTGTAAAGAGGGGTCGATTTTACCTAATTCAGAGTTGTGGCTGTGAGTGTGTTTCCTGTGCGAGGGAGGAGCCGGTCACATGCTCGTGTCGGGATTAGAATAAAGTGGGACAAGTAAAAAAAAAATCAAAGTTGCTTGAAAGGCTTGAGAGGCAGATGTTCCTCTTGCTCCTGACGAGGGATTATGAAAGAATCAAAGTTCTGCTCGCAGCTTGTTTTCTGGGTGTTCTTCTTGCTCCACATTCTCTTTTCTCTGGAGAACATCTGCAGATAGAATTCCCGCACTGTTTGAAAAAGATCTTCGCTTTGATGCAAATGATCCGCCTAATTTCGACGGTGGGTGTCGAAATCGGCACAGCTAGCGCGTGTTTGACTCCGAGCCTTTAATATCGCCGTGAAAATAGTCGTCTCCAAGGTAAAGTCTTTACAGCAGTTACGGAACAGTTACTGGAACACTCTCACTTCGTTTTTGGGAAGCAAAAGAATTTATGGGCAGCAGTGACCCATAAAGGCTTCTATCATCCTCCATAAACACAAATCAGACAATGGAAGGATTAAAGCAATCGCTCTTCTGTGTAGGCAAAGCCTCCATTAGCTGTGCTGGGCAGTATCATGGCAATGGGATTAGACCACCAGCTAACAGCTTTACTGCTCTCTGAAATAAAAGAACAATGGCCGATAGGAGGAACAATCTGCCAAAGGTCCACTCTCCCTCCTGTCCTGTAACCTTCACCTTTCCACCTCTCCACCGTGCATACACCATCCAACCAATCTAGGCCGTCTGCTCCGCCTGCCTCCCACACACGCTGTCACCTTCAGGACAACTCTGCCTGCCTCTTTCACACGCACACACGCACACATGCACACATGCACACACACACACACACACACACACACACACACACACACACACACACACACACACACACACACACACACACAAACACACACACATGTTCCCTTAAACTTGCCTGGTGTGTCACTGTTACATGAAGTTGTTCCTGTAATTGGCCTTCTGGCTGCTTGGGTCTTATGAAACAAAACAAAACACCCCGCATGCCACATTAAAATTAAAAGTATTTATCTTTCCAAATGTGTTTGCAGGAGAGTGTAATGTCTCAGAATGATGCAAAAAACCTGTCATGCTCTCGTTCTCTTCTCTCATCCTTCCAAACGCACTAACAGATGGCCTTTCTGCAGTCCCAAAGCTGTTAAGGCTGCTAAACGGCATATGAAAGAGATAAACTTCATTTAAAAATCAAACGATGAATATTCTCTAAGAGATTAAATGGACCTAATCTGTAATTCCCTTAAATTTTTGTTTAGTTATCCCCAAGTTGTGAAAATAATCAGGGGGTCTCTCTGGGCTGTGCGCGTGGAAATGCTGATGAAACTGCAGAAAGCTCTGCTTTTACAATTATTTACACTCCCACAAGGAGCCTGTGGGAGTGTGAGAAGGAAGAGACAGAGCTCAGGCGCCCGGGTGGACACCTGGGCCGTCTCTGAGCTGCGTTTGACGAGGAAGAAGGAGACTTGGTGGCATTGTGATAGATGATGAGCTAAGTTAGGGCGAGGAGGAGGAGGAGGAGGAGGAGGAGGAGGAGGACATTTCTGAGACGATTCTGCGATGGGATTGTAATCACGTATGTACACGAGTGTGAAATGCTGTTTAGCACGGCACTCTTTCATGTTAAACCAAAGAAGGATAGCATTACCTTCAAAGCGTCTCTGAGCTCGGTCCCAATAGCGTTTGGGGATGTGAACTGAGGAGCATCTTCCAGCTCTCTGGCTTGTGTTTCAAACCCTCTTAATGTCCCAGTTTCTGCCAGAGTCTTGCACTCAAAGGACTCTGGGTTTCTCGAGGTTGTGTGTGGGTGTGGATGCCTGTGTGTGTGTGTATGTGTGTGTGTGGATTTGTATCCATGCGTGTCTGTGTGAATCCAGTTCAAGGATTAGCTCGACTCTGCCCAGAATGTTTTCATTTCTGCCACCGTAGCAGAGAAGAAAAAGTGTGCTTGCGTCTAATCAGGCCTCACAATGCAGCACATTCAATTAGACCCTCAGCTCAGCGGAGAAACGTACGGAAGCAGGCAGCCAAGTGAGCAGGGTCGGGGTTCTTTGGTGAAGCAGGCATATGGGGAGGAGTGTGAGCGGCTTTACTCATTAAAGACGACCTCGTGCCTTTACTAGAGATCCTTGTTTATTGTGAGGTGCAGCTCAAAATGAAGGCCTTCAGCTTTAGATACTGACTGAGTCATCGGAGCTGCAGATTTAGCTTTAACTTTCAATTATCAGCAGTAATTATATAATGTTACTTATGGCAATTAATCAAACTCCAGGTGCTTTCTGGTTAATATTAAAACGGTTTCCTGGTGTGTGATTCCTTCTGATTACACACAAGAACATTATATTTATGTAATTAAGTTTGGCAAATTTGTTTGCTAATTCTAACTACTTCAGGAAAAAATTGTAATTGTTATTTTTCTGGCCAGTACTTTTTGATTGTGATTATATTTAATAAACTTCGCCTTAGGGGAGTCTACATCAGTGATTGATCAATCCTGCCCCTGGAGTCCCCACAGCCCTGTGTATTTATATTCTGTCTTTCTCTGCTCGACACACACGACACACACGTGATTATCCGAGCACACCGCGTTTCCTTGATTGAATGTCCCTGACCTTCAGCTCTTGATTGGCTACAAACACCTGATTTAACCAATCAACGGTATCATTATCTGTTAAGTTGAATCAGGTGTGTGTGTGTGTGTGTGTGTGTGTGTGTGTGTGTGTGTGTGTGTGTGTGTGTGTGTGTGTGTGTGTATGTGTGTGTGTGTGTTTAGCAGGGGATAGTGGGACCTAGTAGCGTGCTGCGGTTCCCCTGGGAGACTGGAATGATTGTGCCTTTAGTCCTCCCGGGGTGCTGAGACTCGCAAGATGTGGCTTTGTTGGAAACAGTATGAACATTGTGTGGAAATTGCTTTTTTCATTATTTTCATCTTTCTGTGGGTCAAAAGCAGCGTTCTTATTCAGCGACACAAGCAGCTACCCACACACATCACGCGCTTTGGTTACGTAAATTTACTTTATTTGTCAAAGGTTGGAAGTGCGGAGAAGTTTGAAAGTTTCCTGCTCGGAATTTTGATTTTATAGTGGTCGTGATATTTATAATACGATATGAAGACATCGGCACCAATCTGTCTGCGCACCAGTTCAACACACACACGCGCACACACACACAAACTAATTATCCATTTCTGTCTGCAAAGGCCCATCGTTGCCACATAATCTCCTGTATCCAAGAAGCATTAAACGTAAATGCTAATTAAGACATCAGCGTGACATAATGACAAACACAATGACGTTCAAGAGGTGAGCATTTCTGAATGGAATGCTCATGTTCATTCAAAGCCTCTATACTATCGGTAGCTTTAATGTCACAGCATTTTAAAGAAAGAGAAGATTGAGCTACCGCCGGTGACGAGTGACAACACTGACTTCATTTGAATAAAATTCACTTTTAAAGGGCCGTAAGCTGGTGTGTGTCCCTGAACGCCCCGTGTGACCCGAGCCGAAGAGAGAGATGACTGATGTCCACTTCAGTCTCGATGAGGACGTGAAGCCCAGACCTGAGGGAAGACGGTCTGCTGCCGCCTCGCTATGTTTGGAATATTAATATGCATTTACCCAAGATAATTACAGCCCCAGAACCAGGCCAAGAAACGCCTCCTTCATCTTTCAATAAGAATGATAAAGTCGCTCCAGATGAGATTTTACTCAAGCCTGGTGGGCCTGAATATTGATGGTGCGTTTAAGGTCCATGCAGACATAAACCTGTCAGGTATAATGCTGGGTAATTAATGAGGCATAGCTTTAGTTATGTACGTAAAGTAATGGTCTAATTTAACACGGATTGAACAAATTTTGAATATAGTTAAAATTCTAATTCACACAACTTTGTCAGTGTGATGATAATGATCGGGGCGATGGAGGTTAATTATCGCCGCGGAGGAGCTTATGGTTTTGATCGCAGATTTCCATGGAACTCGGTGGGAGGTCGGGAGGCGCGGCCCAGGGGAGGAAGGTGTTAAATGGCGCCGATCCAAATCCAATGACGGATACAGGATTATTTAAAAACGTGAGATTGATGGGCTTTCCACCACAAGTAATCTAATCTCAATCAATCTGACAGAAACTAAATCGGGGACATTGATCCCATGATGGATTGTCATTGTTTGCACTTCTGACACATGCTGCACACCTCGCAGCCGTAACATCACAGCTTCAAACTCTGAGCAGAACCTCCTGCTTTGTTTTAAAGTGTTCAAGGTTATAAATACGTGTTGTCTTTTTTCAGCATTGGCGGAGGAATGTGCTCTAATGAGCCCTCCTCCCGTGTTTACAGTGAAGTAGACAGTCGTGCGCGTGTGATCAATCCATGAAATATTAATGAACGTGTAAAAGGAGAATGTATTGATTGATTAGTCTGAAATAACATAATAATAACATTGGGTTGCGAAGAAAAAAAGGCCGTAGGCTGAGCTACAGGATGTGGTGCTAACTGATGAGTGGAGTGTGTCTGTGTGTGTGTGTGTGTGTGTGTGTGTGCGCACGCGTGCGTGCGTGTGTGTGTGTCTGTGATTGAACATTTCAGCCTGTCAGCATGGTATGAGTTTCCATTGTACAGCAGGTCTCCAGAGAGGGCGCCGGTTCACGGTTGGCGCTGTGGCTTTCATCTGTCAGTCACAGCACAAGATTAAAAGATATCAAAGGTCGCCGTGTCAAACCTCTCATCCTGTCTTCATCCACCGGGTGGCAGAAACTTCAGGGGTGAAACGTTGGAGTTATACAATGTCTTTCACTCTACCGATGTCATTCTCAGTCAAAGCGCCGCCTCACATTTGCATCAGAGACACGGGCCTTTCATTAATGCAGAGGCCATTTTTTTTCCCTCCCTCACATGGATTAAATTATGAATGCACTGTTATTTGTTTACTCCATGTTGGATGGAGAGAGACGTGCATTATTCATCCGCTCCGACAGGCAGGGGAGACAGCAGAGTGGGACACAGGCGGAGGAAACATTAAAACAGCGTGCAGGCAAATCGATGATGTCGGGGCTTTGAGCGGCCACGCACACGCTAGCGTAATGATTGACTTTGACTCGCCGAGCTTGTTTTCGCCTAACCTTCAGTGAGGAGACGTTGTAGTTGCATCAAAGCTTAGCAGTAACGACGATGAGCCAGCTACAAGTAACTTAGCTACTTACTCTAACTAAGCTACAAGTAACTAAGCTACTTTTTTGTAGCTTGTCCCAGGAACTTAATAAACTACTGCTGTCATAATTATTCCCAAAGTTTATTAAAAACACACACAAACGAAATTCCCAAACACACAGCGCTACTCTCTTTAACATATCCCAGCATGCATCAGTGTTTTCAATCACGTCTCTTAGCCTCATGGGAAGTAGTCAAGAATAATAATGTTTTCCATAGAAACCAGTGTGTAAAAAGGAAACAGGCGTTGCTTTTTGAAATCATGCTGTAATTGTTGTTGCTCACAGTGTATTGGAAACACTCTTTCTTATACGGTTTTCTAGTTGTTTCCTTTGAGAATAAAACAGCAGAAATGTTGAATAATTCATCTAAGTGACTTTATTATAAAGTACCTTGGATGTAGTGATGTAGTAGCTACTTTAAATCACGAGTAGCTTGTGTTGCTCCTTCCAGATCTCTGGCTTTGATGTTCCGTCTTTGTCTTAAACAAAGCAGACAGATGTAGCCTGTAATGTTGGAGCCTAATTAGATTTCTTTGTGCTTTGCTTCGTCAGTCCTGAGAGATGATTTCCGCCAGGCTCCGAGCGATGTGGTGGTGGCTGCCGGCGAGCCTGCTGTCTTGGAGTGTGTGCCTCCACGCGGTCACCCCGAGCCCGTCGTGTCCTGGAAACGCAACAACGCCCGCGTCACTGCCAAGGATGACCGCATCTCAGTGAGTGCAACCCACACGTCACCATACATAAATAGACACTGATTAAAGTATTCTAGGCATAATTTGGGTATTTTTGCCAATATAATGCCATATTTTTTACTACTATTGTCTTGAAGTCAGATGATGTCACCTTCTTGTCCAAACTCTGTCATCCTGCTCTTTCACATTCATCACTCCGAGCAAAATCCCCCCTTTAACATGATGGAAAAGTTACAAAGTGCTCCTTTAATTTTTGCTGATGATGACATCATCTCATCACTGGGGTGTTTTCCAGATGCGTGGGGGCAGACTGATGATCTCTCACACCAGGAAGAGCGACGCCGGCATGTATGTGTGTGTGGGCACGAACATGGTGGGAGAGAGGGACAGCGACCCGGCCGAGCTGGTGGTTTACGGTCGGTATTTACTGTGCTCGCCCATTGGTTTGTGCTGCTGATGAAGTAGGACTCAAACCAGTCTTCCTTTGCCCACCGCAGAGCGTCCTGTGCTAGTGCGTAGGCCGGTGAACCAGGTGGTGATGGAGGAGGAGACGGTGGACTTCCTGTGTGAAGTCCACGGAGATCCTGCTCCCACGGTGCGGTGGCGGCGAGAGGAAGGGGAACTCCCCCGCGGCAGGTGAGAGGGAGCGCCGACTGTTCGGAACGTGTCTGTGACATGAGCGTGTGTTGGGTTTCGCACGTGTGACCCAGAAAAACAAATGTGGAGTGATGGTGCATTCATTTATAGCTTCAACTCATCAATTATCCAATCTGAATCCATACATTTCAATGAACTAATTCCACAAATTCATTAGTTGGCAGAATCCTCATGTGAACACTTTCATCCATGTTCCTTCCTAAATTCAATCATCCACGTATAGTGTGTGTGTGTGTGTGTGTGCCTGTGTGTGCGCGTGCGTGCGTGCGTGTGTGTGTGTCTTAAGCTGGAAATACTGATATAGAAACCAAGATTTATCCAGTATTGTATTTGAAGGTTAAATCTGATATCTATGTTCAGTTATTCATGATATGTCTTGTGAATTCAAAGATTTATGCAGTTTATCTCTGTATTGTGTCTGTTTTCCACCCTTAACTGCTAATTAAATCTGCAAACTGCTCGTTTTCTTAACATAACGTGACAACTCATCCAATCAGATGAGACCATTGAATGTTTCGGATTAGGTTTGAGACCTTTTGAAGGATTTCCTCCGCAGTATCCACAGCCGATAAGACAGACGGTTCCTCTTGTTTCCAGATAATTTCACTTGATTGTGGACCAAAAATCCCCGCAACAGGTTGATTGGCAAGGGCAGCAAATAGCGTTATCTCGTCTCGCCGACTGATTCTCCTCACTGGGATCAAACGGGCGAGATGGAAGTTTTGAGGTTTCTTTGCTGATAGATCGCTCGTTATCGCTGCTATCATCTCCTTCTTCAGGTTCGAGATCCGGAACGGCAACAGCCTTCGTCTGTTCAGAGTGAAAGAGCAGGATGAAGGGACATACACCTGCACGTCAGAGAACAGCGTGGGCAAGACGGAGGCCTCGGCCATGCTACAGGTCCACGGTGAGCGGCGCCTCATGCATTTTGTATGTGAGGAATATGCAGTGCATGCAGATGTTACGCACACACGCACACACACACTTGGCCATGCATAGAATAAGCTACATGTTCATGCATACCAGGTCACATGGCAGCAACCTCACACAATTTTCCTGCACAAGGTTGTGTGTGTGTGTGTGTGTGTGTATAAGTGTATGTTTGTGAGCTGCTGTCCAGCGGTGCTGTCAGGAGCTTATGCTAAACTGTGTGGATTACGCCCTTTGACAGATGTTTGGTAGACGTTTGCTTTAACTCACTGCCAGAGAGAAGTACAGTATTAATAAGACATGACTCTCTCTCGCGCTCTCTCTCTCTCTCTCTCTCTCTCTCCCTCGCTCTCTCCCCCCCTCTGCCCTTCTTCCCTGCGTTGTGTCTTTTGTCAGATGTGCTGACTCCCTCCTCTAACGCCTTTATCATTGTAAATGAAATCCAGCCCAGAGTATTTTCCATTCTCTCCATATTCCTTTTGTTCTGTTCCCCGCAATCTCCGCTTTTGTTTGGTAGCTGTGCGTTTTATCCACCTCATTAATTTTAAATCTCTCTCCATCATGTTTCCAACCCTGTCGTCATTCCATTTAGCCCATTCTGCATGCTCATATTCTCTCTGTTCTGCACGCCGCGTCTTTATTTAGAAAGTAGAACACCGTTTTTCTGTAAATATAATGGTTTCTACATAAACAATGGTTAAAATAGCTTCTTCCGTCGGGCACAGAGGCGTTGACGACACGCTTGTTGCTGCAGTCTGGCGCTGATTAAGCCTCCAACACAGCAACTTAGTGTACAACAGATTACGCGCGTCTATCAAACACACATCTGTTGTTTTTAAGCAAGTGTGTGAGCATTGTGTGACACCGTGTAAATCCCCCTGGTTTAAGATGCAGCAGCAGCAGCATTTTAATGACAGCTAAAGGAGGTGTTATTTTTCAGCATTAAAAATACGCACACACTTATCCTTACTCATTGTTGACCTCAAACATCGTCCTCTCTCGTTTTTGCCTCAATTGTTATAGTAGAAACACAATCCCATAGTGTGTGTGTATGTGTTTGTGTATCCTCTCCGAGCAAAACAAAGTCTGTTTAGGTCTTTAACTCACCAGGTTAGGGACTCAGTTTTATCGTTTTAATTTACTACACTTACTACTATGTAATTAATGCCTTATTGCAGTGAATAAAACTTTTCCTTATTCTTGTCTTACTTACTTATATATATTGTCTTAACAACATTTATTCTCCTGCCTCTGTGCTGTTTGGGCTCAGTAGCCTGTGATCAAATTCTCACCTGAAATGTAAAAAGAAAAGTAATCTGTTTCTTGTCTAGAAGCACAAACAGTTGGAGACGATTTCCCTCACAAATCAAAGGAAATGTTATTATCCCAGAGTCGGCCTGTGCTCGGGAACGCACTGTGACACTCTGCTAATAAGAACGCCACGACACCACGCAGATGACTCAGCTCCCATGTGTGTGTGGAGGCAAACATGTGTCTGCATGATTGTGTGTGTGTGTGTGTGTCTGTGTGAGTGTGCATGTGCTGTGTCAAGGGGAGAGTGGGGATGCTGGGCAATCTGGGCAGTGTAACTTTTGGGACCTTTCCCAAAGTAGCTGTGAGTAAAATGTCACCAGAATGCCATCGCTCCGGGCTGTGATGATTGGTTGCTTTCAAAGTACGCAGAGGTCATGTCTCTCTTTCAACACAAGCTGAAGAGAATATACAGAGCAGCTATAGATCACAAACCTGCTGCGTCTTGGCCGTAAAGATTTGCAGACCAGCGCTTCATCACACGATTCAGTCATAAACGAGCAGCGGTCGATTGAAACCTGCTTGACTGCTGGACGTCTCTTCTCTTTTGCAGTACCGCCACAGATTGCCACCAAGCCTCGCGACCAGATTGCCACCCAGGGGAAGAGTGTCTCCTTCCAATGCGGCACCACAGGAAACCCTCCACCTGCCATCTTCTGGCAGAAAGAGGGCAGCCAGGTAAGAGACCGGAGCCAGAGAACAGGAGACTCTACTCTGCGGTTAGAAGCATCCAGCACAGCCTAAAGTCAAAGCTCATGTTTGTTGCTCCATTTTGAGGGTTTGTGCTGAAACCCTGGCACCATTACTCATGCTCTACTGTGCATTATTCCAGTAAGCAGACGTGTCTTCTCCCCTTTCTTGTATTAAAGCTGAGGATGATTCACCGTGACACAAACAGGTTTTGTCTTGACACTTTCTTTTGGGGGGTTCCCACACTTTTCAAGACACATCCACCGAGCAAAAACAGGCAAGACACGAACGCGCACCACACTTGCATTTGGCTCAGAGATACGAGTGCAGATAAGTGTTGGAAGACTTTGCTGTATTGCGTTGGCGTCGACATTTTTCGTTCTCTCTCTCGCTTGCAACTGTGGCGCAAGAGAAAAGTGATGGAAGGGGGGGAGGAGATGAGCGAGAGAGGTAGGAAAGGAAGGAGGAGCTGCGTTAGAGGTGTTAGAGGTACACCAGGTGTGGAAAGTGCTTCTTCAGGGCGAACCTGCAGAGAAACACTGTCTTCCTTCCACATGGCGGCCAACAACTATAAATTCCCTGTTGCACAATAGCAGCTGAGCTCCACGAGTTTACAGTGCAAACCTGAAGACGTTTTAGAAACCCTTTGGGGGTGGGCATGTGATCCGACGCAGCTCTTGTGAATAAGCTTCTGGATGTTTATAGAGCCGTTTGGCGTATTTGCTGGATTATTTGTAGCCTTACAACCTTGAGTCCCTCTGCTGTCATCTAATCTTCTTAGACGAATGAAACGAACGGGTAAATGGGTTGATTCGCCTCCCTTCCCACTCGTTCTCATTCATCCTGCTCGCTGAAACAGAGTGGAACAGCTATTAAGCATCTGTTCATGCATCGTCCCCATAACGCTGCTCTGCTGTGTGTTTGCGTGTGTGTGTGTGTGTGTTTAGATGTTGCTGTTTCCTGGCCAGCCACCGTCACAGTCAGGTCGTCACTCTGTTTCCATGAGCGGCGTGCTGACCATAACTGATGTCCACCCGGAGGACTCAGGCTTTTATGTGTGCCAAGCTATCAGCGTAGCAGGAAGTGTGCTGACCAAAGCGCTGCTGGAGGTGGAGGGGGGTGAGTCTTGTTGTCGAGTTGTCGAGTTGTCTCCAGACTCCAGAACAGATGAGTCATGTTTTGAACCTTGGGGGGAGAATTTATTCTCATCGTAAACATCTGGATATTACAATAAAAGTTATTTAATTGCTTCGTAGGTGCTCGACAATAATGAACATAAAGAGCCGGATCGAACTCGGTACCACCTACTGGATAAGTAATGCGTTTCGGGGCTTTGAGCTCGTCCCCGGGCAGCTTTTCAGCGCCCATCATGAGGCTTTTCTTGCTGTCTAAGCACCTATTTGTTTTGTAAGCAATTAATTTTTTTTACACCAATTGAATTATGGAGTCTGGCACTGAGGCTCCTTCTCCACAGGCATTTTGTAAACATTATTAATCTTGAGATTCCACCACTTGTTTTCAGTGTAAGATGAATCAGAGAAATCAATAATAATTTGAATAGTTTTTACTTAATTTTATATTATTTTGCCGTCCAGGGATTAAAACATGACGGCAAGACGGGAAAGCGTAAAAACACAAAACAGCAACAATTTAGACATGGCATAAGATATTAATTAAACTTGGATTTAAGAAGGAAATGTGCATTGAGGCAGGGGCTAGAATCACATTTAATTATAAAATGATTGACACCTGCATTTAAGTGACAGAAAACCTATGTGTCATGTCAACATAATTGGAGAAAAGCCTCTGGGGACTCAACGTCCTGCCTTCTTCTAACCCCCTGACTCCACAGGTCCCTCAGGCCAAGTCCCGCCCATCATCCGCCAAGGCCCAGCCAATCAGACGGCGTCGCTGGGGTCGGCAGTGCAGCTGCACTGCCGCGTGATCGGAGGGCCTTCGGTGGAGATTTCCTGGGAGAAGGACGGAAGTAGAATTCAGGGAGACAAAACTCGGCTGAGCTTGATGGAGAATGGCACTTTGCAAATCACCAACATAAAGGTTTGTGTGTGCATGTGTGTGTGTCCCTGTGTGATATATAAGAAAGGGCATAGAGGTGAATGTCCTTTAAACTGAAGAAAAGTAGCCCAACAAACTATCTTGCCTGATTTCTCACCTCCATTTACTTTATACCCATTGAAACGTCTTCTGCAGCACACACACACATTCACAAACACACACACACACGTTTTTCCTCATTCTTCCATTATTTACTCTGTTATCGTTCCTAAAAAATTGAGGTGAGACTGCATTTCAAAGAGAAATCTCTCTCGGGCAGCGCATATCTCACCAGTGCAATTACGTGCTCATGTAGTGTGTAATTGTAATGTTAATGAAGGTGCTTGTTTGTTAATGCTAATGCACTCGGCTTTGATGAAAGAGCAGTCAGCAGGGCCTTTCTGTCTCAAACCCAACCTGGAGGTCAGGGAGTATGCCTGGAGGACAGAGTATCTTTCCCGTTAATTGATCGGAGATAGATGATTAATCATCTAACGGGGCTTTAATTAAATCTCCTACCCGGTCTGCTTATTCACTTCCTTTCTCCTTTCCCTTTTTACTCCGGCTGTGCCCCGCTCAGCAAACTCGCAGCATTAACGCTCGGCCCCAGGGCGCCAGCCAGGCGGAGGAAATCTGCCACGCCATTGTGCTCGATGGAACAGAAGAGATGCATTAGTATGGCACCAAGGGGATGACAAGGGAGGGAGGAAAAGAAGAGGAAACGGAGCTGACGAGCCAGGGACTAAAAATATTTACCCCCGCTGCCGCCCCCTGACCACCATCAATATTTTAGCAGTCGTTCCCACTCATCCGATGTTCACCTGCCCCACATAAGGTGCTGTCTGTCAGGCAGAGGTCAGCACTGCAGTGAATGATCTCATGTGTTGGGATAATGGTAGCTTCAGCAGACTGGCTCGCCGCCCCGACGCGAGTGAGAGCTGAACGCCGGCTGTGCCAGCGAAGCGTGTAGAAAACATACAGTTCACAATGTAAATGGATGGCAGGTAGTGTGCGGTGTGGTGCAGCAAAGCTTTTAGGAGAGATGCTGGGTCGTGATGTATACAGAGAGAAAAGCGCTATTGTGTAATGTCGGTTTGGATGGGTAACGTCTCAACCTGAAGATGACAGAGAGAGGCCGTGTACCTGCTGGATCTTAACATGCTCGCTTCTTTCATTTGTTCTCTCGCTCTTTATTTCTTCGGTCTATTTAAAGGCTCTCCCACACAAACGCAGCTTTTGCAGCGCATCTCCAGCCCCCTTGGCCTTGACAGTGTCGCGAATGAGTCAAAGAGTTGAGAGAGACTTTATTGTCGGCTGGAAATCAGTGGAAAAGAGACATCAAAAACTTAAAACACGAAAAATTAGACTTAAAAGCAAATGTTTAAGAGGAGCTGTTATGGGCAGGCGTTGGCAGTATGCAGATGATCCACCGCTCTTATTGTTTGTCTCTGAATCGCTGCTGTCTGAAAGGGACTGTCTGAAAATGACACTCACAGTAATGAGGTGTCTGAGACTAGAAGACTTTTCAGAAACGCAGGCTTTTGTTATTTTTTCTGGTAGGTATTTAATGGGTCCTTGGACACAACATGAATTGCAAACAGAATCATTTTGAAGAAGAATTTATTCAGAATTTGCAAGGCAATAATTTGCTCCACTAGACGACAGTTTCATGGCTTCACATTCTCCAGGCTGTTACAGGCCAGCATGTCCGACTTATGTGCACGAGGGCGTCCTTTGATGGGTTTGTCTTGGCTGTCTCACAGGACACAGACTCTGGGATGTACACGTGCACCGCATCCAGTGCCACAGGCGAGTCGAGCTGGAGTGGGATGTTGACTGTCAGAGGTACCCAGAGAACTCATTAGAACCATCGCACAATGCTTCAGTTTGTCATTTCCAGTCTCGTCATCGGTCTGTTCTTAACGTTACGCGGCCTTGTCTCCTGTTTTGTGTGACAGAGGAAGGAGTCACCCTATTATCCAGGATCTCTGAGTTCATCCAGCTCCCGGGGCCTCCGCAGAAGCCCGTGGTGACCGAGGTGACCAAAAACTCGGTCACCCTCACCTGGCAGTCCAACCCACACGAGGGCGGGGCCGCCGTGACCTCCTACATTATAGAGGCGTTCAGGTATTCTATCTATTTTGTTAACATTTTTGTTCACTTACAAGGCTAGTTAGGATGCGTTGTTATAAAAAACTGCTACAGTGTCAGTTTCACTCTTAATGCTTTTATAGTTTTCCTCATATTCCCAAACAAGAAATGCCTTCTTCATTTTGCATCATTACATCTCAGTAATGACTCATTAATACCCGAGGGAGAAAGACTTGGCGAAAGTGACATCACAAGGCATTTAAACGCGCCATCCAAGATTGCAGTCGTTGGCGTCGCCATAGCAACCAAGTGGAGTTTGGTAAGAGCAGAGATAGAGTGAGACAGAGGAGAGTTATTGCAGTAGTCGGTCCTGTCCTGCGGCGATGGAGGTGGGGAGGGGGTCATTACAGAAACAGGAGAGAGGGAGCGGGATGAGTCTCGGCCTGCATATACACACACACACACACACACACACATACTAGTGCAGTCGGATCAGGCTGGGAAGATTCTGTGAGGCAGATTTGTACGCAGACTTTTGGTCCCTATTAGAGAGCCTGAGCAAGAACTTTAGATCCACTTACTGTGGCGCCGTTACAGAATGTTTATCTGCCGCAAGCAAGAACGCAGTTCCAGCATCCCTCAGCGCGCTTGCATTAACGCCTGCTACTTTTACAAAGAGGACAAGAGATGCTTGATGAGGCATTTATGTTAAAGCATTTCCCTGCGGTTTCCCATCCAAAGCCATTTACAGGTGTAACAGCACGAAAAAAAAGGGCCAGATAATTCTTTTTTAAATGGTAAAACTCCGGTGAGAAAGATGGCAGGGGGGAGGTAGAGAAAGGGTTGATGGAATAATGCTGCCGCTTGCTTTTTGTAATCACCTCCTCATTTTCTCTTCTACTGAGTTAAGGAAATTGTTAAATGGTGCTCGTGCCGTTCGAGATGGTCCCCGGCCGGGCGCCTCCTCGCTGGGCCCATTCAAGAAGCCGTCGGTGTAACTTCCCGCAAAGAAAGAGAGAATAAAACGGGATACTGTTCCTTTTGAGAACTCAGACTGACTGTGATTGCAGGTTTTTAGACGAGCAGGGGCCGAAATAATCTGAGAAATGTTCAGTAGCTGCTTCGTTTGCTCACTCGCTCATACTCACTCGCCTGTCTGCACTCAGTTGGATCCTCCGCTCTCCTCCTCTGATTGCAGTCGTAGCACTGTCCTTGTTTGTTCCGTTATCGCATCAAACTTGAGATCTCGCACAATTTCTGCTGCGATCATTTAGATAAGTTGCTGAATTCACAACACACAGTGACATCACTGCCTTTGTCATCTCTCTAAAATAAAAAGCAAGATCTTCACCTTTTTTTCAGTTTCACCTCTGTCTTTCACATTATCAGGCTCATTATCAGCAGTGGCTCCAGCGCTTTGATCAAACCCATTAATTAGTCTATCTCTGGATAACACAGTCATTACACTCTGCTCCTGAGATAACGCAGCTGAAAAAGAACACACACACAACCACACACAGAGGACGGAGCCTGGTTGAAACTGCCGCTGTAAAAATGAAGTCGCCGTCTTGACAAATCCATTCGTTACTATCTCATCGCAACCGCGGTGGGGGGGGGGATCAGACTTGAAACGATTTTGTTTTCATATCTTTGCATTTTCACAGTCAGCGATAACGATTACTGACTCTCCTCCGCAGCCAATCGGTGGGCAGCACTTGGCAGACGGTGGCGGACCACGTGAGGCAGGAGAGGCACACCGTCGTGGGACTCTTCCCCAACACCGTGTATCTATTTATTGTCCGTGCCATCAACTCCTATGGCCTGAGCGACCCCAGCCCCATCTCTGAGCCTGTCAGGACGCAGGGTAAGGACGCAGAAACACACATCGTCCATCCTTTCCTTACTTGTATCATTAAAAACAGCACTAATGCTAAACACAGGAATAATTAAAAATGAGAACTCTTGCTAGGCAGAAAAGACGGGTGAGACCTGATACTGGATGTGAGTCATTTTGTGTGCAGTCTCAAAAATTAATTGCTTTCCCAGTGTGATTCTCCTCTGCCTCCAGCAATGTCGAGTTTAATGTCAAAGCTTTTTTTCTCTACCTAGAATGGCTTCAATGTGTTTTTTGTGTGATTTTTGACCTAGACTGAATGCAAATGTTTGTTCATGTCAGATGGGAGTCCTGCAGAACAGGGCGTGGACCACAGGCAGGTGCAGAGGGAGTTAGGAGAGGTGTCTATCTATCTGCAGAAGCCCGTGGTTCTCTCTCCTTCCAGTGCCAGGATTTCTTGGATGGTGAGCAGAACAGTTTGGCTGACGAAACATTCTAGTTTTCAAAGTCAGCTCGCAGTGTGGAGGACACACTAATCCTCCGATATTAACCTCCTCCGAGCGTTACGCAACACAAACAGATCAACTTTTTGAAGTCACATACAGATTCTGGTACTGGGTTCTGATTGTTGATGTGAATGCTGAATCGCTGTTTTTTTCCCGGGGGGGTTTTCAGGTGGCACGTCAGTCTCGCTACGTGCAGGGATACCGTATATTTTACCGCACTATCGGCAGCTCTTGGTTGGTGCAGGATGTGGAGGCCACGTCTGACCTCAGCGCCATCTTGGTGGACCTGCAAGGCAATGCGGAGTATGAAGTCAAGATCCGGCCGTACTTCAACGAGCTGCAGGGCCACGACAGTCTGATGGTTCTGCTGCGAACTCCTGAGGAGGGTAAGAACTGCACAGACGAAGCCGACTGGGAATTGATATTGTTGTACTTTAATCAATGCTATAGCTGAAATTAGAAAGGGATTTTTGTTTGGGCCCTTTTCTGGAATTATTGGGTTACATCGTTAATACAGGTATCATTTTTCTTCTTATCTGCCTCTCCAGTCTTGTGTGCAGCACCACAGGCTGTATCAGTGGTGCAGCTCATTAATACCTCCAGTATCAGCGTGTCCTGGGAGCCTCCACCACATAATGTTCAGAGTGGGATCATTCGAGAGTACAAGGTGAGACTGCAGACCTACACAACAACAACAACAACAACACAAGCAGATTTTTTTATTTTGCTTCCAAGATTGCCAGGCGGTGATGCAAGCTGTAGGCTGTAACAAATGAATGAAAGGATCGCATGGTGTTTTGAAATGACACAGCCAATGCTCAGATTAGTTGTTTTGATACTTATGAAAAACACTGAATTTTATTTTTATAATGTTATTAGTAATTGCTTACAGCCTTATACCTGCTGCTGAAACAGACTCGTCAGATTCTCAGCTGAACACCGACTGTCCCCTGTCATCTGCTTGCTCTGTGAAAAACAGAGAGTTCCGATTATGTGTCCTTTAGTGTGAGCACAACACTGACTACTAATCATCTCGCCGCTATTCCAGAAACAACATCAAACTGGAACACAGAGTTCTATTGTTTTGGCTCGTCCTCCCATCTGCTTCTGGGCGCAGCAAGTTATGAGAGTGTGATCGTGAAATTTAGGATGCTTTTGTTTGTGGCTCATCAGCACAAAGATGCTGCGTTGTGTGCAAAGCATGATGAATATGAAAGATTAAATTGATTAAATGGGATTATATATCCATAGTGTCAAAGCATTCAGTCTGTTTGTTTGGATCACGGACAAAACAATTTCCTCACACAGACGTCACAGACAATTTATTAATAATGTTTTCTTAGATGATGCATGCATGGTCGAATCCACACGGAGCATAAAACCAACTCATGCATAAAATCACTAAGCAAAGCACCATCAGGGTTTGAATCTGTGACCGCATTGCGTTGACATCAGTCCATCTTTTATCTCTGTCTTTGCTGTCATTCTGCACGCCACACTATCAGATAATGCATCAATGCCATGACAACCAAAGGGAAAGGTTTTCATTTTAATCACAGGCACACATCTTTGCACGGGGGTGTGCTGGATGAATACTTTCTTCATGTGCGTTGACATCAAATTGAATGGTTAACCCTTTGTGCCTGGTGTGTTATCAGATCTGGTGTCTGGGCCGCAGTCTGGAGGAGGGGAACCAGATTAACCGAACTGTGGATGGAGCTGTTCTGTCCATCCTGCTGACGGGCCTGCTGCCTGACGTACGCTACGGCGTGGCGGTGGCTGCTGTCACCAGCCTGGGTGTGGGTGCTGAGAGCCCGCCTGTCAGTCTGCTTCTCAGTGAGTCATTCAAAGTGTTACCGCTACTACACAGGGAGAAATATGGCAGGATACACTCAGAGTGTACCGAGATTACCACAGGTTAAAGCCGTGCAAAAGACTTAACACCGCCACCTCTGCAGCATTGACAAGTGTGATAAAAAAAGTAAAAAGTGTGAAACAGCGATTGTGAAGTTATTAAAGGGAGACACAGCTGTCAATGGCTGTGGTCTAGCCATGATGAAGACTGTAGGGGACGGCACCTTCGTCCTCTAGTTTGGACCCACCCGCGTGAGATTTGGCACGATGGTTTCAGAAGTAGAAAAGCTGAAAGATCCTGCACAGAGAACATCCAGAGAGCCAGAATCACTGCGTCTTCAGTCTCTACTATAAAGAAGCATGTGGCTTCTGCCTCTCACAGTGGAAAAACAAGTTTTGGCTGTCTGGAGATATAAAATCCAGATGAAATGTATTAAACTACTTCACGCATTTTTCCATTCACTCATTATGAATTAGGCCGTTATCCTTTTAACATTCTCTTAGCCATGCCATTGGACAAGTCATCTGTGGTGAAGAAGGTCAGACTCAGTCTGTCGGAGCAGATCGCCACTGTGGTTCGCCAACCGGCCTTCATTGCAGGACTGGGTGTGGCAGCGTGGATGGTCCTCATGGGCTTCAGCGGTTGGCTCTACTGTCGCCACCGCAGGAGGAAGCAGCTGGGACACTATACCACGTCCTTCGCATACACACCTGCAGGTGGGTACTTAAGTGGGGTTTCGCCTCATGTCACGTATTGCACGTTTGAGAGTATTAACTGGCAGGGTGGTGCGTTTATGTGCTGGCACAGTTGGAAATATTGTTCCGGTGCAGTTATAAAAGGCACACTTACCATGAAGAATGACCTATAAAATCGAGAAAAGGTTACAGTGGCAAGCTGACAATGAATTTTCAATTGTCAGACATCCTGCCACTGCTGAGTGCCTGAGTGGCATTTTAATCTGCTAAACGTCACATCTCATTTATTATGTCTCTCCTTCATCAAAGGCAGGAGTAAGAAAGAAAACACTCTTAGCCGTTGTTATTGCTTTGTAGACTAACGTGACATGTTCTGTTTTTCAACAAATGAAGTGATGAAGTTGATAACAGACCAACAGGGAACATCTCCAGCAGTGATGAATGTTTTCAATTTTAGCTCCTAGTTCCCAATGCAATGCATGCACTTTCGCTGCATATTCAGTTAATTAAAATGTATTTATCCCCACGGGGCAATTTCAATTCATAGAATAAATGACAGGTTGAATGCACACACCAGTGTATGCAAACAGCAGCGATTATATACGGTTTATTTTAGAATATGCCCTTTGGCACATAAGTACATAAACACATAAATTGTTCTCTGACTTGGAGTTATATTTGTTCATGTTCACAAACGCCCAGGGCCATCCAATGAGCATTTTGTTTTGATTAAATTCAGACTGACTATTATTGCCGTATTCAAATAATGATCATGTCTGTGAATATACTGCTATTGCTATTGCACTTAAAAATAATCCATACTTCACTTTATAATATACGGCTCCTATTATCATGTTATTGGAGATCACACAGAGGCTGCACCTTTAACGTCTGTCTTGTAGGAAGAACATCTGCCCTTAGATGTTACGCAGCCGTCTCATTTATGTAGGTCAACGCATGTGTTCTTCATAAAATATCAACTAAAATCTACATATTTTAAAGCCCATGTGGGGGAAACTGTGGAAGCCAGGGTAATTCAGCTGAATGTCACACATATCTTCTGTGTAATCGTTCTGAAGACTCTGCTGTAAAGTCAGATTTGCAGTTAAGAGCGTTTTCTTGTTTGGTCTTCCAGTTGGCTTTGCTCATGGTGAAGGATCTGGAATCATCAATGGAGGGTATGTTGCAGATTATGATTACATTTAAAATTATACTAATAATAATTAGTTTTACTTTACACTGTGAAAATATCTGACACAAGCTCTGCTGCATTTCCAGTCCTGGCATGCTTGGATCAAACATGGGCAACTACCCATGGCTGGCTGACTCCTGGCCAACATCTAATCTCAGCCACAACAGCAAAGACTCAGTCAACTGCTGCTCCAGCAATCTGGACCCAGACCGATATTACAACAGTAAGACTGTTGTGACCTTGAAAGTCGATTGCTTCGTGACATACTGTGAACGCTCCTCAGTGAATGCATCATCGCCATGGTTTTATTCAACGCGATTCTTTCCCATTGCAGCTGTCGACATCATCAACTACCAGAACCAGTCGGAGAAACACAGCACAGCGTCCACGGACAGTCCAATCTACAGCACGATCAACACTGCCGCTGAGGAGGACTTACTGGCATACTACGACACCTACTCCACCACGTCCTATAACAAGGGTCCAGACCTGTACAGCAGCAACCCGGTACTATCAAATGGCAGCCTGGTGGTGCTGGAGCAAGACCTGGACCACTGGACCATAAAATCTGGTCAGTCCGCATCTGAATATGCCAGACTCCAGTACTGCAAGAAGACGAATGGTGAGGGCTTTTTTATCTCTGGAATCAACTTTTATTTTCATGGAATGGTAAATGTACTGGAGTTCCAAATGTAACATATACTATATAATTTGCATACTCAAGCAGTAGATGTTGCAAGCGATGTCATAATGTCTCAATTCATCACGATACTCTTCATAGAAAAACTGGTGAAGCTGAGATCTCTCGGGCCCACGCCTAAGCCTGCACCTGCACCACTCACCTGGGTGGACGTGCTGTCTTTGCCTTTGCCAGCCAACAAAGATAGAGGTCACGCAAAGACAGACCGAGCACTCGAGCCACGCAGGTGAGCCTTCTTTCTGAAAACGTGAAATGCTTCCCAAGTTCAACATCAAGGCTGTCTCCTCCCATAAAGTCTTGATAGCCCTCCATCAACATGATTGCTTCTTGCGCCGTCTCATTTGCATCCGGTAAATAGTCAGGGTTATTATTAGAGTCAAGGCCTCTGACTTCACCTACTTGACACAGAGAGGTAAGGCAGATAGGTATCAAACCTGCCACATCACTCAGGTGTAGCTGTCAAACAAACCTTGCGTCAGGTTTAAAGTCTGAGGAGGTTTTTTGGATTAACATTTGTGTCTGGAGGCAGTGAGTAGATTGCACTTCGGGGTTTTAAGAAGGGAAGCATCTCCTCTAACACGCTCTGACAGATAAGATTGCAGACATAACAGGGTGGGATTGGAGGGCTGCTCTGACTGTGTCGTGTCTGTTGTAATGACGTTAGCCGCCATCTGACAGGCTGGATTAGCAGCTTCCATTTTCAATGACATGTCCATTATTAAATTAGCCCTGATGGCACTGATGTGACAACATAAATCATGGAGGTGGTTCACGTTCTCTAACCCTAGAATGCACTGAGAGTAACAGAATGTTCTTTCGTTCTTGTGTTAAAAATCCAACCTTTCATTAATGAGTATTTTACTTTATAATCAAGTAGGTTTCACATGTTCCCTCTAGAATACACACTCTGCTGTTACTTCCTCCATTCTTAAGCTCTGAGGAGGACGACGAGGACTGGTGTCCCCCGCTGCCTGCCAGAACTTACTTGACGGACACGTCTAGGGAGGAACTCTCCAGCTTCAGCTCCAAAGCAGATGAGATGTCCTACAGGGTTCAGTCCACAGCTACGCTAATGCCTTCCCCCCAGCAAGATGCACACACGCCCGGCGACGGTCCAGGGGCTCCGCACTGTGATCTGTTGGCTTGGCAGCATTCAGGCTCCCAGGTCACCCAGTCCAACCCGGATCTGTTCATCAACGGCAAGGTCCGGGATGTGATCGAGGTGTACCACACCAGCCAGTGGGCAGATAACTTCAACGGGGAAAACGCCGGAAATGGTAAGAATACCTTATGGGGTTTTGGCGCGCAACCTTGACCGACTTCTAGTGACGCAACATACAACCACACAGTATCACACAGTGTTTACTTTACAGTGTTAACAAAATGGTGTTAGATTTATTCAGAGTACTGCTCAGTAGTGATGTGGGTGTGCTCTCTCCTCAGGACAATCTCTCGCTCCCTCGCTCGAGCTGAACCCTGCAGCCCAGGTGCACAGATGCAGGACCAAGAAGAAAACCCCCAAGGACGGACTAATCCAACGAGAGCCACGCAGCCCAGCAGGTATGACACACTGCAGCTTCTGTGTTCTACTTTGGCCACGCGAGCAAAGAAGAAGAGGGAACATTCCATGTTGTCAAACAACACCTTTCAGGCATTTCTCTGAAAGTCTTCACACTTAGATTTATTACAGACGTTTTAGAGCAGTGTTTCTCTCTATGATCAAACATGCAGAGCTCCCCCCGCCACCTGCCCCTCCCCCCACAGACAACTCCATGCAGCTCCTGGCCGATGTTTTGGATTGCAGCCGAGCAGACGGCAAACGGAACGATGGTAGCGATCCTGCTCATCTTCAGAGAGGCTCTACAAAGTGGATATCACAGGGTACTGCAACTATACCTGCATGTATTAGTCCTAAACACTGCTGCTGTTAACGCAACACTACTTTATACTACTATGGCTTGTACAGTATGAATCAATCAGAGAACCAAAAATAGGTACGTTATGTTTTTGTTTTGTATGTGGGTAGTATTGTTGTGATGATTCATATAGGATCATCCCCCTTGGGCAGTAAATGAAGCTAAATCCATCTCAACACACACACACACACACACCCACACACACTTCTATATCCCAGTGAAGACATCTGTGTGAAGGTTGGACAGTGGACACACCAATTATTTTTTCCCAAATAACAGTATAATCTCAACACACAAACATGTCTTGGTCTTTTTCTGGTTTTGCTATTCTATTCTTTTTTGGGGCTTTTTATATCAAAATACATCCCTACATTCAGGAAGTTCTCCTGCTTCTCATGGTTCAACCCGTTTTTAGATCGGACTTACCCATTTTGTGTGAGAGCCAGTTGTCTGACATGCAGTTTTCATGCATCTTCTGCCTTCAGACTGACTCAGCTCTGTTTAGACTTAATTGGCTGCACCTGTTGTTTTGGCAGCTTCAAGGGATTTGAGTTTAAGCTGTCATTCAAACTGCTTGTAACTTCTTCACTCATCAATGTACAGAAACCACACACACACACACACACATAATAAATACCACAGCTGCACGTTTTAATCATTAATTCTTTTATTTTTTCCTGTGCAGATGAGAATGTAATCACATATGGTCAGACGAACTTCATGCCCAAGGTTCAGATGTCAGCCTACGGGTCCCTGGGCGGGCAGCTCGTCCCGCGGCCTTCCACTGGCGGTCGCAGGAGAGACGAGGTATGACTAGACCTACAAATATAAAAATTTGTTAATCGCACATTGAAAAACAGATGTGTAGTCTACATTTCCAGCGTTATATTTTGATCTACAACTGCTCAAAGAGCTTCTGTGCTCCTGTACCTCATTACCCTATCAGCGCTGTGATTTGCATCCATACTCACTTGGTTGTGTTTGTTTCTTTCCAGAACCTCATGTAGACCGAAGCAGATTATGTGACATTACATCCTCTTCTCTCCTCGATTTCCCGTCTTTGCAAACCAACCTTCCAATCTGTTACCATTGCACCTCATGAAAACTAAAGACAAAGTGGAAAAAGCGTCAAAGGTTCGGCATCTGCCTTTTGCCATTTGTATTTATACATTGAAAGATTTATTCCTTATTTATTTTTGTGATTTTATTCCCCCACCTCCGTGATGTACATAGACATCTTTACAGTTTTTTAAAGGCGTGATCAGATGTTTTGCTGAAATAGGTCCGGGGGAAAGCAAATGTTGTATTTTCAGGCAATCATCAATATAAAGTGAATCTAACATTACATACTGTACAGTGGATTATTGAATGTAGCCTTCTGTTTATGCTTGACAGTGGATCCATGATGACAAAAAGAAATGAGTCATAAAGTCTGATAATAACCCATTGTGTGTGTATGTGAGAGTGTGAGTGTGTGTCACTGCAGTGTGTGTTACTGACTTTATCCCTGTGTGATCGTGAACTGTAAAACCCCCAGTGGATCACCCGTGTGTTAGTTCTGATGTGATTTTTAAATCGGCCAATAAAATATTTGCTACAAAAGTGTTTTTGTCCGTTTGAGATTTACACACAGCATATTTGCAGCAGGTCTTTTATATGATCATAAAAACGGTGCATCGACAGGAAACCAGACAGAGAGAGCGAGAGCGTCAGCGAGGATACACAGAGAGAGACAGAGTGAACTTTGAGCTCGTAATGTAATCTGGTGTATTCCCAGCAAAACCCTGATAGCCTCTGTGCAACAGTATGAGTCAATGCCTTCCTAGAACGCACTGAGGTATTTGAATGCAGCATAAGCATGTGTTGTTGAGGTTGACTTCATTGTTTCAGTAAATATTGGAAAATTTGATGCTTTTACACCATTACAGCAGACAGAGATGGAGTTTGAAAAGGCTTTCTTCCTGATGCATCCTCCACATCTCCTATCATCTGTTTGTCTCCTCTTGTGCGGCTGAAAGCAGAGCCAATGTTTGGCAGTGAAGCAGTCAGATGGCGCAGGAAAGTGAGCTGGATTCAAATGCCCACCAGGTCCCAGCAGGCTAAGGAGAATAATGGTAATCCAATGCAATTTAGAGGGGTTCAACAAATTCATGCTTTTAGGGCCTGTTGCACGGATTTAAGGTCGCCTTCTGTAACTCCACCCCGACATCACACACACATCCACGTTCACACTCCTAAACCAATTGCATTCAACACCAGCACAAGGGTGCGTGGGAGTGTTGTTGCTGCAAAAACACAAACAAATACATTTTTAATTGTCATTCATCCATTGCTATATCTATGTATGTAACAGCTTTGCCAGCTTTTACGAGACAGCGTTGTTAAATATGGGTGGAATAATTAGACCTTAACGTCTTTCAGCTGCGGGTCCGATCCTCTACAAAGGATGAGAAAAGTCCACAGCTGTCATCAATAACCTAATTAGAATGTGATTGAGCAATGTGATGCATTGTACTCACAGACCATGAACTATAATGAATCATTCAGTATGTTTATATGAACCTGAACATTGACCAACAACCTCATTATTGCCTGATTGAGCAGGTAAAGACCATGGCAGCTGAAGATGAACATGTTGCATATACGCGACAATCCAACATAAATCAAGAGTTGATAATAGGCGACATCTAGTGGCTGATGGAGGAGGTGCAACCACATTCTGTATTATACCTCAGCCTATGTTCCATAATTTGGGACCATTAAAGAAGACAGACGTATGTGGTCAAATTTGACCCCTAAGAATATATATAGTTGTATTTTTGTATGTATTTTGTTCTTCTAGAATCACCATTCTAGAAGAACTCCATTCTATCCTTTTCCTGGCTAACTACTCAATCTCAACTGTGACAATCGTTGCAGCTTCTGTCCGAACAATAACACAAAGCACACTGAAAGCTCCTGCTGATTGCTTATTGTGAGTATGAAATTCCCACAAAAGAGTTTTGCTGTTTTAAGGTAATTGCCTACATTACATACTGTGGTGTTGTGCTGTTGTGCTGTTGGCTCCGTTGTGTTGTTCATTGAATTGCTGAAGGTCAGAGTGATTTTTCATTTGTAATTTAATTATTTACTCTTTGCGGGGTGTGTGGCGAATTACAAGACTGGAACTTGACAATGTGAAATGAAATGAAGCATTAAATATTTTGCTCCTCTGTTATTGTGCAGGGTTGAAATATATTAAAAACGCAGCAGTGGGTGGAATTCCCAACATTCATATAACATTCTCAAAAAAACCCCATCTCAAACTTGATCACGAGCAAATAGCACAACATAAATTATCATAATATTTCACATAAACTGATAAAAAAAACTAAAACATCTTTCAAAATGACACAAATTCAGTTTTGAAAGTTTTACCAAGCTTTTTATTCTTAAATACTCTTTATTAAATGAAATTCTCCAGCCATACTACAGCTCAACCTATTGCAGTCCATTGGTTTACTGTGGTTGGTTGTGCAGCATTTTGAATTAAAAGCCCTGTGTCATCAGTAATGCCGGGATGTGCACAGCACTTTGCCAGTTTTGTATTTTCAGCAGATTCCCTAAAACACAAAACTCATTCTCTGTGATTGGTTGTGGCTCAGCGTGCTCTATTGTTCCATCAGCCGGTTTGTTCGCTCGGGTTCCTACGCAAAAACAAAACTTTCCTGCCACCCCAGGCAATATTGGGCTCCTCTGTGCTTTGACAACCTGAAATATTGGCATCTTCTGATTTATTTCTAAGGGAAAAAGATAAAGGTAAGACATCAATATTTACCGCACTGAGGTGAAAGTCTGCATGTTTTTGAAACTGGAAATATTGAAACACAAGATGCAATGTTTCTTTTTAAAGGATCACATCAAATGGAAATAATGTAGCTGTCTTCATTCACATTTCACATGCCCCCACAATGCAACATGATGTTTTGGTAACTTTATTTACGATATAAAGTTAATTTGTGTAGGTTTCAACAATGTGTGCTCGCTAAAGTTGCCAATATAACTGTTGCTACCTTATTAAACGTTGTTTTTTGCTTGGAAACACCATGTTGAGAAACAAAGATCCCTTTTTCACAAGCGATACAATCAAAACATTAGAGAGGAACAAGAGATTGCGAGTGACAGTGACTCTAAAATTTCAAAGCGGCTTTCACAAGAAGCTGATGCCTGAAGCTCTACAATGTCCACAGTTCCTCATCCATAAGTCCGCAGCATCTGGAGGAAACAGTATTAAGTATGGCTTGTGTCAATCCCAACCACAAGATGCTCATATAGGCTCCTGCTGAATGAATTTACACCATCTTTTTGTTTTATTCATGACCAGTGTTGCTCCACGCTCTGTAAACAGGAAGTATCCACCCTAATTGGTGTAGTGGGGGCCCAGATGTGGCAACACTCCTGACACGCTCAGTTCCTCTGTGATTGTCAAGTGTGTATTTCGGCAGGATGTACAGCTTCATGGGAGGAGGGTTGTTCTGCGCCGGGGTCGGGAACATACTCCTCATTGTCTCCACGGCAACTGACTACTGGATGCAGTACCGTCACGCCAGCAACTACATGCACCAGGGCTTGTGGCGGTACTGTGTGCCCGGGAAATGCATGACTCACACAGACAGCATTGGTAAGAGAGACAAAGACTTGCCGGGTATCTTGGCGTGTTCATAGACCGCAGATCCTCATTGGTATGCAGTGGTGTGCTTGCTATCAGTGCCTGCCCTTCGATGTCACCCTAATGAAGACCAGTGTTCCTTCGCCTTTTCGCCATTGTTGTGCTCGTAAAAGGCAAAAACATGAGTAATATCTCAAGGTGGAGTGTTATATCAGCATTATGCAAGTATCTTTTAAAAGGCGAATGATGCGCTAAAAGGCTTTGACGATTGGCTGATTTGTACCCAGAGATGTATGGATGATACGAGGGGTGAATATGAGTTGGAAATAGAGGATGACATTGGGGGGTGGGGGGATCTTCTGGCATGGCTCTCAGTCTCACCTTGTATTCTCTCTCACAGCCTACTGGGATGCGACTAGGGCCTTCATGATTCTATCCCTGCTGGCTTGCTTCGTCGGCATCGTGATCGGCATCATGGCCTTCATCCACTACTCCTCCTTCGATGGGTTTGACAAGACGTTTGCAGCCGGCATCCTCTTCTTCATCTCCTGTAAACATCTCACACATCGTGTTTAGCCACATGCAAAACTGTCCCAGAATATTTCAATTTTCATCCTTTTTTATTAGGTTTCTTTGTGTTGCTGGCGATGGCTGTCTACACTGGAGTGACGGTGAACTACTATGGTAAACGCTACGGAAGCTGGCGATTTTCCTGGTCCTATATAATGGGCTGGGTGGCAGTGGTGCTCACATTTTTCTCAGGTAGGCTTAGTTACAAGGAGCACCTTATTCTGATGTTCACATTCATCTGATGAGCCTATGCACCATTCTGCAATGTGTAGCATTATTTTAATCTCTCTCTCTCTCTTCTAGGTATCTTCTACATGTGTGCCTACAGAATGCATGAATGCCCCAGAAACTCTAACTCACGCTGATATTCCAACACACACTGGTCCATAATTTCATGGCCTTGAGGAACCAAGACCTGTGAACTGTCCTAAACATCGTGAATGGCCCTGAATATTCAGAAATAAGCTAAATAGCTCCTTAAAATTTAATAAAAAAGTAGACAAATTTGTTTCAACACCTACAACTTGTATTTGCATTAATAAACATCTTCCAAGGTGCAGAATGAGTCAGATATGATTATTTATGTTGTAAGATAGAATAGGAAACCTACTGCGGAAGTAAATGCTCTATCTGAGTGTGTGTGTGTGCGTGTGCGTGTGCGTGTGCGTGTGCGAGTGGGGGGGTGGGGTGGGGGGGTAGTCATCATGTTAAATGTTACATTAAATCTCATAGAAAGATCCGTTCAAAGACTGAACATCTTTATTAAGGATTGAGCAACCACAACCGTTAAAACCACACAAGTTGACTGATCCCAAAAAGCCACAGATAAGATTTGAGCCCTACATTGACCCAAAAAGAGAGAGTAATGAATCTGAGTGAATGATATCTTATGATGACTTCTCACACTGAGTCAGAGGAGAGAGAATTTCAGACGCCATCTTGTTTAATCAACCTCTTCGATGGTGGGGCCAGAGGGGGCTCCTCCACCTGAGGCACCTGCAGAGAAGCCTGGCATCCCTCCTGGTGCTCCCCCTGTGCCCTGGTACAGCTTGGTGATTATGGGATTGCAAACCTTCTCCAGCTCCTTCTGTTGATACTCAAACTCCTCCTTTTCTGCAGACTTAAAGGTGAGACACAGTCATTTTCGACAACTTGCACACCGACTGTTGCCCCAGCTATCCACTTAATTCCTACCTGGTTTCCATCAAGCCAGCGGATGACCTCATTGCACTTGTCCATGATCTTCTGCTTGTCGTCATCGCCGATCTTGCCCTTTAACTTGTCGTCGTCCATTGTAGACTTCATACTGAAGGCGTAGGACTCCAGGGCATTCTTGGCAGCCACCTTTTCTCTCTGAACATCGTCCTCAGCCTTGTACGTCTCTGCCTCGGTAACCATACGCTCAATATCCCCCTTGCTCAAGCGACCTGACCAGAGGCACAGTTTAAGGTGTCATTTTATAAACAGGACGCCGACAAATAAACACAACACATAGATAGATCTTATTCACTGACCTTTGTCGTTGGTGATCGTGATCTTGCTCTCCCTGCCAGTGCTCTTGTCCTGAGCAGTTACATTCATGATACCATTGGCATCGATATCAAAGGTCACCTCGATCTGAGGGACCCCTCGAGGGGCAGGAGGGATTCCAGCCAGCTCAAACTTCCCCAGGAGGTTGTTCTTGTCGGTCATGGCCCTTTCACCCTCATACACCTGGGGGAAAAATCTCACCTCAGCTCATCAACGTACATTTAGGTGAAAATTTTACAATTAGTGTGTGATGATTACTCAAAATTGTCATGTTTAATTGACCAACCAAAATGAAATCTATGTTAAAGACAAAAATAGTACTTGCACCTGAATGAGCACACCGGGCTGATTGTCTGAATAGGTGGTGAAGATTTGGGTTTGCTTTGTTGGGATGGTGGAGTTCCGTTTGATGAGAGAAGTCATAACTCCTCCGGCAGTCTCGATGCCCAGGGACAGAGGGGTCACGTCCAGCAGCAGCACGTCTTGCACATTCTCAGACTTGTCACCTGACAAGATGGCTGCCTGCACAGCTGTAAAACAAATGTGGGGATTTCTGGTTTTATGAGGTGGTTTTACATCTGAATCATTTGTGGCATTCACACAATATACCTGCACCATAGGCCACTGCTTCATCTGGGTTAATGCTCTTATTGAGCTCTTTGCCGTTGAAAAAGTCCTGCAGCCGAGACTGGATCTTTGGAATACGAGTGGAACCTCCCACCATGACAATTTCGTGGATTTGGCCCTTGTCCATTTTTGCATCACGGAGAGCGTTTTCCACAGGTTCCAGTGTGGCACGAAACAAGTCGCCATTCAGCTCCTCAAATCGAGCTCTGGTGATGGAAGTGTAGAAATCAATTCCATCAAACAGGGAGTCGATCTCAATGTTGGCCTGGGTGCTGGAGGATAAGGTGCGCTTGGCCCGCTCACACGCTGTACGCAGACGGCGCACCGCCCTCTTGTTGTCGCTGATGTCCTTCTTGTGCTTGCGTTTGAATTCTGCGATGAAGTGGTTTACCATGCGGCTGTCAAAGTCTTCTCCGCCTAAGTGGGTATCCCCCGACGTGGACTTCACCTCAAAAATGCCGTCTTCAATAGTCAAGATGGAGACGTCAAAAGTGCCGCCGCCCAAATCAAAGATCAGGACGTTTTCCTCAGCACCAACCTGCGATTGAAATAGATTTAGATTAGATTAGATTCAACTTTACTGTCATTGCGTATGTCACAGGTACAAGCAACGAAATAACAACATTCCCAGCAGATATGAGTGAGAGTCTTTAAAACGTGAGACATTCATTGGATCCCTATCATGTAATGCACTATTGTACAACCACCAATAAGCCTTTAATATAAATGGTTAAATGAAAACGATGTAGTAGAACGTGACCATTTTTAAAAACCTTTTTGTCCAGGCCGTAAGCGATGGCAGCAGCAGTTGGTTCGTTGATGATGCGGAGGACATTGAGCCCTGCGATGGTGCCTGCGTCTTTGGTGGCCTGGCGCTGAGCATCGTTGAAGTAGGCAGGCACGGTCACCACGGCATTGTTTATGGACTGCAAAAGGGAACATGGTTGCAAATATGAATACTAACATTTCTTGTCTGTCTACTTAAATAACCGCTTCACAAATTAACAATCCATGAAATACTCTCACTGCTTGTTCATACTGTGATTCATGAGCTGTTTTTACTTTTGTGGACATACAGAATTCCACAGGGATGTAGATGTTTCTGTACCTTTCCGATGTAGGCCTCAGCAATCTCCTTCATTTTAACCAGCACCATGGAGGAGATCTCCTCTGCGAAAAACGTCTTGGTCTCTCCCTTGTAGTCCACTTGCACTTTGGGGCGTGACGAGTCATTAATGACGTCGAAAGGCCAGTGTTTCATATCTGCCTGGACAACGCTGTCTTCAAAGCGCCGTCCAATTAGACGCTTTGCATCTGAAAGGACAAAAAGCGATGTGATAAGTGAGCAGAGTTGACTACCTAAACGCCATTTGTGTAGACAAAAAACATTTCATACCAAACACTGTGTTGCTGGGGTTCATGGCCACCTGATTCTTGGCTGGATCTCCAATCAGCCTCTCTGAGTCAGTGAAGGCAACATAACTGGGCGTGGTCCTGTTTCCCTGATCGTTGGCAATGATCTCCACTTTTCCATGCTGGAACACCCCCACACAGGAGTAGGTGGTGCCCAAGTCGATTCCAACAGCTAGTCCTTTAGACATGGTTCCTGGGATAATGACAAATAACACAGTTTAAACCAAGGAACTATAGGTACAACATTGTTTACCTATATACCTCTGCCAAGGCCAAATGTCCTCCAGTTATGACTCAGTATCTTATGAATGAGATTTTACTGTTTTGGCAGCCAATGAAAAGTGGTCAACTGTCAACTGAATTCTGAATTGCAGAAGATACAAAAACTGTTAGGCAAATATAATATGGGTTAAGGCAAATACAGTGCCACCATCAGGCGAACCAATTTTATGGGTTCTTCCCTGGATCATGGCCAACCTACCCACTGAGTGTCATTGAAATGTGTTTGGCCTTGGTCGAGGTAATGAGATTACCTTGGACCCAAATTGAATACCTGCAATTGCTTCAAACTACTATGAGTATGAAAATGTATATTATAGATTGATTGTCACAGACCAGAAACAAAGCCTCACTTGAGTTTTTTGGTAAGTTGGCAACATTTCTTTACAGACTCAAAAGCATGGCCAACACATCACAAGGCCTTCTGCTTGCAGGACAGACCGGTTCCGTGAGACGCCTCATTCCTGACTTTGACTAGTTGAGAAGTTTGTTGAGCATTAAACTGAGCTCATTAAACTGAGCTTATTACGTTGAGCGACTACATGCTGCTCGGGAGGCGTTGCATAACCGTGTTGCTTCAGGTTAACATACCAAACAAGTCCTGACTCGCATTGCAGTGCAAAGTGCACAATTTTTTATCAGTCACACCCCTAAATGGATAAACTTTAAGCAATCCATAATCAAATGTTAGTTAATCTTGACATAATTTACAAAAGGTACTAACCCACAACACCCTGTAATGACACTTATGCCCTGCTATGCTTTCATATCTCATCTGGAAAAATGCACCACTGCAGCTTTCGTTTCGGCTTAAATCACTTAACATATGTCAGCTGTTAACACCAACAACAAACGGTTAATATCCTCAGTTTACAAGGAAACGCCCCTGTTAGGCCTGTGGAAAACAATAGCATTTACAATGCTACCCACACTCACCTCGGTTGAACTCCAGAAGTGTTGTTTCTTGGGGAGTTTTGGGTCAGTGAAGGGGCGGGACTTCGCTTCACTAAGCAGGGTCAGGCGAAAGTGTACTCTGCTCTCAGGTGTCTGTGCGTGTGAAGAGGGTGAGGCTCCAGCAGCTCTGGCAAACCTGCGTTCTCACAAGAGACATAGGAGGAGTCACACAACTCATTCTCATGCATGGTTTTCTGGTGATAAAGTAGATCAGAATGACGTGAAATTAAATAAATTATAACTTGCTTGGATTCAACCTGCATACTGTCTGCATCTTGTTATACTGAGCTCATTCTGAGTCACTTAGCAACAGAACAACCACAGTATATCTTCTTTTTCTGAAGAACCATCAAGTATCTTTAGTCACAATTCTGCAATATTCTAAGGTGACCATGTAAAACTTGCAGAAAATGAAATAGCATCATAAAAAATCACAATACTTTTTACGGTATGTGTAGATTACAAGAATTTTGTGACAACACAAAAAGGTGTTCCTCCAGTGCCCAACATCAACATAGATAAAAATGGGTCAGATAAATAGTCATATGCAGTGGAAAGTTGTTTTGATGTATGTTCAACAGTTGTTACACAAAGTTTTCTCTGGACATCCATGAGGAGTGTGCAATACTTTAGATAAATAATCTATATCAGCTGTAACTAGTCTGAAGTTATCTTAGTAATGTAGGCTATCTTCCCTCTAGTTCCCGATTCTGCTCACTCTCATTACTTTATTTCGGTTACATTCATGAACAAGCCATAAATGAGTACCTGCACCTGGAGTACAGACAGACGGGAATCACCCATGAAAGAAACTAATTTAATTTAATGTAAATGTAAATAAGATGCATTTTTGATGCAGGTGTCGATCTGATATTGTATCTACATAATTTATTTGTTTAATACTAATGACTTTCTTTGTATAATAATATCTTTATTTGTATAGTACCTTTAAAGTGAGTTTACAAAGTGCTCTGACAGACAAAGCCAAGCTGGAAATTCTGGCAATATATGGTAAAAGGTGGCAAAAGAGATACAAGGCAAGTATAAAAAGTATAAAAAATAACATAAAACAAATATACAGTTTACATTTTAATCTTGCTTACTTTGTTGGTTCCTGTCATTTATCTGTTTGTTGTTTGACAGCCGAGGACCTAATGGTTTTTGCCGTCAGCTTGTACTTCTTTGTTTTTGTACCTATTAAATAAATCTTTGGACCAAACCTCCTGCCTTTTGTTGTTCGTCATGTGGATTCAGCTAAGCCTCTAATCTTACACTATCGCTCAATGATGACTATGATTTAATAGGTCATCACCAACACACATTGATAAACACTTATGAAATGGAGACGTTGAGCAGTGACGCACGTCCTAGATTTAATGAACAGCTTAGAGGAAGACACAAAGACAAACGTGTGAGCTTACTGTCAGGTGAGCATGATTATCACTGATGACTGAAGAGGCCGGTGATCAGTGATTCCTTTAAAGAAGGGTTAATCAACTTTTGATGATATTGTGTAACTTAGTGACAAAGTCACAGAGTGTTGTTGTTTCAGCGTCACCATCAGGATGAGTAGTGTTTCACTTTGCACAAGTGATTGCACATGTCTGAATTTGGTTACGTAAGACTGATTCATTCATGAGACGTGACACTTTAGGAAGAATGAGCCATGCCTCAACTCTGGCAGTAAATTATAGCAAAGGGGCAAGAAGTTATCTTTATCTATTTAATTATGTGATAATTAAAAAACTGTGGGGGGAGATACAAAACTGGGTGTGAATAGGCATATAAAAGCGGATGTAGACAGACTGAAGGACTCCAGTGAGCATGCTTTGAATTACTGTTCAAAGCTAGAGACCAAAACATAACAGCATTAACTACAGTGCCACCATCAGGCCAACTGGTACCTACATTTAATGGCTTCTTCCCTGTATGTCGTTCAACCTGCGCACCAGGTTCAAAAGGAGTCGGTCTGTGGCTTTTTTAGACATCCTGCTGACAACAGATTGGAAACATGATCTCCCTGGCAGAGGTAATGAATGTCTATAGATGCTTGCATTCCTCTTCAGCTCGCTCAACATTGTCTATGTTCTATTGGAAACATTAGAAGTCAAAGTCATTCTCCTAAAATTGCTTGACAAATTCTTAACATCATGGCCCGTAATTTCCACAAATTTCACACTTCATGTGTAGTCTTGGATCTTTCTGCCTTCAAGCGACAACAGGTCCTGAATTTTATTCTTCTTTTATATCTTTTTCAGCAGGTTCTTCTTTCCAACCTTTTTGCGCCATTAAACACCCCACGGTTCAGGTAGTTCTCCTGCTTCTCACGGTTCAACCCGTTTTCAGATAGGATTTATGGATTTTGTATGAGAGTTGTCGACAGTCTTCAGACTGACTAAGCTCTGTGTCTCAAACCATTCAAACATTTTTCTTTTAGGGTTTATTCAGCATATACACATATATTTAATGTTTCATTAGGTAGCGCCAGATTAAAATGCTTCCCATTTTAAAGGTTTTCCAGCAATTCCCTATTGAAATACATTCAAATTCCCTTCAGGTCTTTATACTTTCACACCCTTCTAACTTGTTCGTACTTTCAGGTACAGAAACCATTGAAACATTTTTCAGGCCTTCATGCTTCAATCTTTCAGACATTGAATTAGCATTAGGCAACAATTTCCAGCAGTTGCAATCACAGCGTGTTTTCTTCAGGGAATGCATTTCTCGTCAACAACCTTTGACATATGATTATGTAACCATGCAGAATGGTCACGAGGTGGCATATAAGTATATATACATTATATCCCTCTCCCTTGGCACATCTTATCGCATTTTGTGTGGGATCCCAGGGCGTTACCGGGGCGGATGGATATATAACAGGATATATGATCCCTCTGACACAATCTCTGGGTTTACAATGAGTTTAAAACTAAAACAAAAACAAACTGGGTCACAGATCATCATGTTTAATACCAAGCCTTAAAAAGAAAAAGGGCCCTGCCTTTGTTGCTGTCAGGATACATTACACCCTGCTCAGGTGTTGCTTGTGTTTGGGAATGTGACTCTGTCATAACAGCCAAATTTTGAACAAAAAAGCCGAACAGATAAACAAAAAAATCAATAGTTTTTATATAAATTTGATCCTATAAACATGACACATTTACCCACATGGCAACAGAAAAAAGTAAGGCAAACGTGAAAGTGTATAAAATAATTTAACACTTCTCATTTTATATGATGGTCATCTGGCTCCCTGCGGTGCTATACAGTGTAAAGTAATTTGTAACATGCTTTTACCTTCAACCTTTAATTTCAGTTGCCTATAGAGACACTGTATGTGGGTTTTCCCTAGACAGCTACATAATGAACAGTTAATGTAATGTAAGTAAAATCATATAAAAGTACTGCACTTATGGTTGTGTACACTTGTGGTAAAGATGTACTCTTTCAGTGCCCCTTAATTCTTAACGAGCATCTGTGTTTGTGGGTCCTGACCCAAATATGCCACAGCCCAGCATTGGGATGATTTACTCGGTCTGGGCCAAGTTTTGATGAAATGTGCCTGCGGTAAATCTCGCAGTCTCCAGGTTCCACCATTGGCATGCCTAGCAGACAAATTGTTATTTTGACAACAAAGACTAGATTAAAACTGGCATTTGACATTGGATACCTCTCAAGTAATCTAACATGCACCTTTTTAGACTGTATCAACACAAGGTATTGTAGTGGTGTTCTATGGGGACCAAGGGAAGCTAGAAGACTGTTTCATGTCATGATGCTACACAAAGACCCTGGATTTCACTCAGATAGGTGTGTCTTCTATTCACACACTGTAGGACAGTAAGGATATCTTCTATTTTCAATTTAAAGCCTGAGGCGAAAACAAAAATCGGAACTGTGATGAAACTCGTACCCCAATGAACAATAATGACACTTTTATCTACCCGAAAGATCTTGGATCTCTAATATCATTTATATTGGGAGGCAGTAGCTCAGTGGGTAGAGCTTCCGCTTGGGAACCAGAGGGTTGCGGGTTCGAGTCCCTGCCGGGGTGCCCCTGAGCAAGGCACCCAACCCGCAATTGCTCCCCCCTCTGCGAAGGGTGGTAATGTAGTGTAAGTCGCTTTGGATAAAAGCGTCTGCCAAATGATCGTAATGTAATGTATTTCAAGTGTTTGTCTGTGGATACATTGTGGTTTTCTGAGGTTACCCACCCTGCCTATACCTAAGACAACAATCATCTATACCTAAGACAACAATCATCAATGTCAATGTCCATTACCTATCATTCCTGCCTATAGACCTTATGTTATTCTATAAACGAAAGGTATAATGCAGCAATGCAGCTTTGGTGCAACCAAGTCAGAAATTATTAGTTTGAACACATATTTACATTATGTGATTTCTTAAACTCTCATAATAAAAATTCTGGTTGAAACCTCAGTGCAATAGCCCAAATCACCTCACTGGGGTCACCAGAGTGTTGCAGCAAAACGGATGCCATGATAATGTGACACCCTATCAGGTGTGGGTTCTGACCTCATTATGAGGTGAAACCAACAAAACAGAATGTCTCTGCTGGGATCAGTAACATATGGTGTAACATTGGTAACATTGCATTGGTGTAACCATGCAACAGCATATGGTATGAAATGAATCATCCTGCCACTAAAAAATCAAAAGAAAGTAGAGTGGAGTGGCTTCTGGTTATTGCGATGATGGAGAAAATTCATTTGGAATCATTTTAAAACATTACATGTATCAGTGGAAAGTCATCTAACTTTTTGTGACACACACTTATCAGTATTAAGTAAAAAGACCATTGGACAGGATTTTGATATTTGACTAATATCATAAATAAAAAATCTTATCCAAAAATGACAATATTCATCCAAGACAACACAACAGTCAGAGGCGCTTGATTCTCACTGACCTGAACTAAAAAACACTAATTCCACTGTGGCATACAACTACATTATATATAGTATAATAGAAGTATACTTCCTACGAATGATAATGATAATGATAATATAAACCAACTAATTTCCTGTTTAAAACAATGTTAATCATATTTTTTTTCTTACACAAAATTGGATCAATTGTTGTGTGATGTAGAGATGACACTGGGTTTGCCAGCCAGATGATATTAATATTAATTATCATTGAAGAGTATAAATGTGAAATACAGAGATACACAAAGTTGTTACAGACGGCACTCATGTTACACTATTATCTGAGCAGCTTACTGTCCCACCCCTGTGTTGTTGTGAGGACAGTATAAAAAGATAGATGTGGCGACAGATAGAAAGACACAAAATGAGGATTTACAGGTGAGTCCCTAGAATTACTTAGTTATACCTTGATCTCTGCAGTATAGATGTATTGATAGCATTGATAGCATTTTAAAAAATTAACTATTTGTACTACTACCTGTGAATATCAGTTTTACTGTAAGTATCTGTCTGGAATCTCAACAACAATGGAAAGAGACTTTTTACAGGAAATGTTTGTTTTGTGAACATCAATTTAAGCCATTTAGAAAAATCTGTGTTAATTTGGTAGTCTACCTGTGATCTATCGTGTCAGATGGAACCTGGTATTATGGCTAAAAGAATCAATGCAACAATAGGAAAGTCGTTTAGTGAAAGTTGAGATTGTGTTTTTTAATTATAATCCTTAATTTCATGCATTGTCTTTTTCATGTGAGTTGAAAAGAGATGCTCCTTTACGAGCAGAGGATGTTTTTATTTATTTTATTTTTTTAAATGCTTTCAACCTGAAAACAGCCACATTGATCTCCTGTTGAAGAATTTTAGAAAATGGAAATGCTTTTACAAAGTAAATCAAGATTAGAAACTAAACTAGATTTTTTTTCCTAGATTGTTTTACTTTCCACTTCTGTTGATCAATGTCAATTAATATTTGAAGATTATTTAAGGAATCCAACTGTATCCTCTTTTTTCTGTATTGATTATGCCAAACAGATCCACACAGAACCCACAAGTGGATGCTAATGTTACAAAATGACTTGGCTGTAGCCATTAACTGTGATGGCTTTGTCTTCATGTAGGTCAATCTGTGGTGTGCAACAATAAAAAATGTGCCCGAGTCTTTCAGATCCGTTGCCTCTGAAAGAAGCCGGGAATGCCTTGTTGTCTATCGTTTTGTTGTGTTTTCTCACAGGTCCAGAACAATGAAATTGGTCATCCTTGTGTGCCAGCTTGTCCTAATTGTGAAGGTTGAGGCCCAGGTGCCAGCCGCTTGCGTTGGACACTCGTCATTCAAAGCTCCAGGCTGGTGTTATTTTCTGTCATTATATCTATATGTAGTCACAGACCAACTCTGTAGAATGAATTTTGGCATTATTATGATTATAACGGCTCCACTGCAGGTTTGATTTGTAATTTTTTTCCCTTACCTCTCAACAGAAAGCAGTGACATGACTGTGATATGTGGCACACAGTACATGGAGATGGACATCTTAATTTGCCCAATATACCACTCACGTTACAACGAAACCCTGATGGTCCTAAATGGTCAGGTCAATATACCTCATTGTTATGGGGTTGCTGACATGACTGCTGACCCACCAGTCCTAAAATTTAAATTCCCCATAAATGATAGTTCCGGGGGTGTCTGCGACAACAAGATTCAGGTATTTTTCACAACATATCTTTCAAATATAAAAGTAAAGATGAATGCGCCTGATTTTATTTATCGTGTGAATAGAATTGAACAGAATTGACATTACCATTTCAGTAGACCTGGTAGAAATCACGGATTTGGACTCTGAGAGAATGATAAATCAAATCATTGAACTGAACGCAGCAACATATACATTTTGTTATTCAATAGATTATCAATGGACTTGGAACTGGATACTTCAAGGACTTTTCAAACATTCAGAAAGTCAATGTCTCTGGAGTTGTTTCCTCTGTGGACCCATCCATTGGTACAATCACCTATCGCTCGCAGGTTTTGTACATGTTCTCCTGTGAGTATCCAATGCAGTACCTGATAAACAACACTCAGCTGGGCGTGTGAGTATGTTACCTGACTACAAGTGGACTGAATCTATGTTTATTTTTAGTATTCTAACACACAATTTTGCCTCCGTTCATTCTATACAGATCTGGTGTGAGTCTTGCCATTAAAGACAACAATGGTAGCTTCATCAGCACACTGACAATGGACCTATTCAATGTAAGAACTGCTCTAGATGCTGAATTTGCATCTAGTATCCATAACGATGGCATGTTAGTCTGATAGCAACGTAATATGAATTCTTCTGTGCCATAGGATGGGCAGTACACTCAGCCACTTGTTGTGCCACAAACAGGACTCAACCTGAAGACAAAGATTTTTGTTATGGTTAAAGCCACCAATCTAACAACGAGGTATCCAAGACAGCACTAGACTCCACATTATGGTATACACATTAAAAATGCACTCTTTAAATTCAACTGTCTGTCTTTAAAGATTCAATGTGCTGCTGGATAGATGCTTCGCAACAACAACTCCAGCTCCCCAATTGTCACTTGAATTTTATGACCTTTTTGTGGGGTGAGTCACATACATGTAGTTATATTATAATGACTTGCATTCACACTGAACCTTAATTCACATCTTGCTGTGCCTCTACACTCTCTTTTCCTGAAGGTGTACTCAGGATCCACAAACCAAGGTGATCATGAACGGAGATACGCAGCGGGCGCTCTTCGAATTTGAGGCCTTCAGATTTGTCACGCACAATGATCAGAAGGTTTCGACTTTCTACCTGCACTGTATCACCAGGCTCTGTGACGTGAACACGTGTCAAAGTCTAAAGCCTGTGAGTCTCAAAAGTTACTTCACTCTCAATTTATTTCACCTTTGTGATTTTGACATAGCTTGTCTTCAAAACATGTTTAGGTGTCGTGTTAACAGCATTTGCAGCATTATAAAAACGTCTCGTCTAAATGGGGAAGCCAATAAGATGTTGAAATACTTTGCTTCTCAACATTAACGAAGTAAATATTGGGATGTAGCCAGCATCAGTTTCACAAAACCCTTTTACAGTTATTTTACAAAGCTGTATCACAGCTAAAATTCCTTGAAGAGTTTGTCACATACATCACTATAACTTATTTCATGTGGGTATTCAATAAGGTGCTGTCTATTTTCAGAAATGTGATAATACTCAGAGAAGGAGGAGGGATGCTGAGGATGTGTCATCCAATGTTACAGTCACCTCTGAAGTCATTAGAGTGTCCTATGCAGACAGTGGTGAGTCTTGAACTGACAGCGTTTGATTCAAACTCAATAAAATCACTTTATAATCACATTACACTGGGAATTAGCATGCAGATATTAATGTACTTTATGTACTATTGCACACCAGGCCGTTCATGAAGAGGGGATATCTGTTTGATTTGCCTTTCCCAAGCTTACTTCCTTTTCCTTTTACATTAATGTTTTTGGGAATGTTTCCTTGTCTTCCAATGGAGAGCCCTCTGCTGGGCTGGGAACCATTTGTTGTTGTGAGCCTGTAAAGCCATTTAAGAGATGGGATATGATATGATATTCATTTATCATATCATATATAAGTATATGATATTGGGTTATACAAATACATTTCATTAGATTTTACCTACACTGACAAAACGTGTACAGTCAGTGAATAATCGATTGGTCCTTAGACTGCTCAGTTTACCATGTGTCATCTGTTCAGTGGAAACAAAAATCGGAAAACAATTTCCAAGACCTCTTTTTGAAGATTTATTTATGTATTATTGCCCACTCAGAAAAAAGAAATGAGTAGTGTACCCGCAGCCTTTATGCCTCTCGGTTTGTGCAGTGCATTGTTTTACCTATGGTCCCATGTCTTTCCATCGTTGATTGTTTGCTTATTGCTTGGGACACATGTGTTACCGAATGTACAATGTCATAGAATTTATCAATGGTGCACTTTTACTCAGTAGCCCCATACAAATAATTCCCAGCCATTGATATTCTGCTACTCTGCTTCTCTGCATCAGGCACTTTACTTTTGTGTGCAGTGATGTGCAATGTAGCAGGTTGCATGTAATCTGTTATTCTACCACATTCTTCTTCTAAGGCCGGTAACTGTCACCTGTAATCTGGTCTCTGTATACCATTTTCCCCCTTTTCTTTTCCTCTTTTCCTCTTCTGCTCAAATGCAGCTGGCTGTACTTGTCCGCTGTTCTCATCAAACACTTTCATGAGGCGTATTTGATGATCAGTGACACTGTTATAGGATAACGGATTTCTGCTTCTTCTGCTAGCTGCTTCTTAGACATAGCGCTTCTACAAGTTTCTTGATAGGGGGGAAGATCCTTTACTTGGATGCTGCTACCACCACTGCTTCCTGGTTGAGTCACTGGTTAGGCTTAGGCTGGTAGGTTGGAAAGGTTCAAGCAGTTGAGATCCATCTCTTCCTGTGACTTGAGCACATTGTTTAGCACGACGTCTCTCCCTATCCTTCTGTCTTTTTCTTGCTTCAGCTTTCCTTTTCCTCTATGCAATCTTGAGGCTGCAGCGTTTTCTGGAAACCCACAATCATCCACCTAGCTTCCTAACTGTTAGACCTGATAGAATCTTTTTCAAACATGATCACACAACCTGTAATAAGAGTTCCATCTTGAGACTTCTCCCAGAGGCCCCATTGAGTTCTTATGTCCCAACAGTAGAATTGAATCTTTTTCACCTTGTAATTTATGATTGTTATTAAAAATGTGTTGACCAAATTACCTCACAATCTTATGTAAATTATTTTGCTGGGGTTAACTCTGAACTAGAGAACCGGTTTGATGAAATTTGAATGGTCCTACAGAATGTTCCTTTTGATTTTCTGTTTTAATTTCTTGATAGGGTTAGGGTTCAGATTAGGGTTTAGCTCAAGGTTGGTTGGCTGGCGTTCCACAGAGTGTGCAACTGACATCCTCTGATCCTCTGAGACTTGTTTACACCTTGGGCCAGGTGACTCCTTGGGTCGCACTGCAGTCATGTTAGAATGTTGGAATCATTATGAGGGGGTGGGGGTGCAAACTGCTCTGCAAAAGATTTGAAACATTCGTTCTTCAATACAGAGCAGAGTTAATTAAGGTTTACCTTCCACTAACTTCGCTCACCTTCTAACAATGCTGTCCTAGCATCTCTACCCCCGGTGTTTGCAGTTTACACCTCCTCTCATCTGACAGCTGTGTGGCTTGCGCAGTGACCAAACATTTAAGTGATATCGAGACATGATATTGAAACATGATTGCACAATAAATATGAGCAATTCTGCAAAAATCACAATCAAACAATGCCAAACAATTTAACATGTTTGTTCTATTTCTCAACAGATACAGTTAACTCAGCTCATGGTAAGAACCTGCATTGGATGTGATATGTGTCTTGTGTTTATAGTGAAGTTTTTCTGTCTATGAGGAAGGTGGCCCTGTCAATCAACTCTTGTGGATTGATTGTACATTTAGTTGTGAAGTTGTTTTACTGCTGTATATATATACTACATTTTATGGTATTGTCTTAATACTCCTCATCTTCTACCCATCCAGGCACATCAGTCCAGACCACCTACCCTATGTCTGTCTTTGTTTGCATTGCATTGTTTGCATTGTTGTCCTTGTAACTGTTACTGCTGCAATAGGTGTTCTTTGGTTTTTACATCTGACACAGCAAAGCAATCATCGCTTAACATCCTCTGACTGAGGGCGGAGTCCATTCACCAGCTCTATACATTATGGCCACTGTGTTAATAAGATAGAAACATCAAAAGAAACTCTAGTCAGGAGTATCATACTCTCATAGCGTAGAAAACGAGCTAGTTAGCTGAACATCACACTTTTGCATTTTACAAAAGTAGCATCATAACAAGATGGTATGAGTTATTTAGGACCATAGCATGTAATCATCATCAAGCACATAAACTATTGTTGTGGAGATGAGGGCGCAGAATCTGTACAATAAATGTGTATTATAATAATTATATTAATAATAATGCAATTCTAATTAACTGTTTGCTGTAGTCTTGTTGGAAGAATCATATGAAAGAAATTCAGGGTTGATTGGAATTTTTGTAATCAGAATTTACAATGTCATTAAAATCTTCATATATTTGCATAAATCCTGCTCAAAAATGTTCTTATGTTTTGTCTTGTGTGTTGAATTTCTTACATGTTGAGGACAGGGATTGCTACGCAATAAGAGAGACTTCCGCAGCCTCACATTTTTGTCATTTACATTTAAATTTAGTCACTTGGTAGATTCAATTCAAAGTTCAATGTGAATCACCATCACCATCATCATCATCTAAGCCTCATAAGGACAGAAAAGAAAAGAAAAGAAAGACATCTGTTTTGTTCTCATTCAAATAATGTTTGACCCTGTTTTGTATTCTGGCATTTTATTTTCAATAAAAAAGAAAGTTTGGATTACATTTTTTATTCAATTTCCAAAACATCAGCCACTGTTGAAGAGCTTGGATCCTCGTCCCCACTGACTTCTTCATTTCTTCAATTTTTTTTCTTTATTTATGTATTTATTAATGATAAAACATAGGAACCATACACAACTTATCTTTTGTTTGGTTGTTTTTACAAACTGAACATTCAATAATTTGGTAACAATAATATGTCTAGCTAAAAAAACAACAGCAAAACAACAACAACAACAAACAATACAAAACAATGATATTCTTGCTATGAAAACATCATTGCAAGATTTATTGGACCATGCATTTATCAGGGTCTCAAATATTTTTGTAAAATAAAAAAACAATATATTAAAATAAAATAAAGCTCATCTTCTACTTGTATCAACCGACTGAGCTATCAAGAAAAAGACACACAAACAAACACACACACACATAGACCTTTACAATACCCTCTCCCCAGTAATAACATTAGCCCTCAAGCAATTTATGTAGTTTATAAACGTTTGACTGTGATCAAACAGCATGTTCTCTTAAAGCGACTGAAAATCTAATTTGACTAGAGAAACGTGAAGATTACAGTCTCCGCTCATGTTACATTATTATCTGAGCAGTTCACTGTCCCACCCCTTTGTTGTTCCGAGGGCAGTATAAGTAGGTAGATGTGGCCACAGATAGACGCAAAATGAGGATTTACGGGTGAGTCCCTAGAATTACTTTGTTATACATTTCCATGCAGTATATAGATATATTCATAACTTTTCTTTTCTTTAACTTTTTCTTTTCTTAGTTCTTGGATTAGTACTACCTCAATAAATATAATTTTCCTGTTGAAATGAATTTAGTATCTGAAAAAGAAAAGGTTTACAACAGAAAGTATTTGTTTTGTGAACAGTATTTTGAAGATTTTGTGTTAATTTGGAAGTCTTCCTTTGATCCACTGTGATCAATGGATCTTATGGTTTCACGGCTAAAAGAATCAATGCAACAATAGAAAAGTCCTCATGTGAAAGTCCAGGGCTAAATTGTTCATTTATAATGTAATAATAAGATGCAAAGATTGAGATTGTGTTTTCTTTATTTATAACTTTTACTTTCATTTTCATGTGAGTTGAAAAGTGAGATGTGTGGGCTTTGTCTTCATGTAGGTCGATCTGTCATGTGCAACACTAAAAAAATGTGCCAAAGTCTTTCAGATCCCTTCCTTGTAAAAGAAGCCGGGAATGCCTTGGTGTCTGTTGTTTTGTTGTGTTTTCCCACAGGTCCAGAACAATGAGATTGGGCATCTTTGTGTGCCAGCTTGTCCTAATTGTGAAGGTTGAGGCCCAGGTGCCAGACCGTTGCATTGCACACCGGTCATTCAAAAGTCCAGGCTGGTGTAATTTTCTGTCTTATGCAGTTCCAGACCAACTCTATAGAATGAAATGTTTATTCATTTGGCATTAATATGATTATAATGGCTACACTGCAGGTATTTTTCCCTTACCTTTTTCCCCTACCTCTCAACAGAAAGCAGTGACATGACTGTGAAATGTGGCACTGAGTACATGGAGATGGACATCTTACTTTGCCCAGTATACCGCTCAAGTTTCAATGAATCCCTGATGGTCCTAAATGGTCAGGTCGATAAAAGTCATTGTTATGGCGTGCCTGACATGGCTGCTGACCCACCAGTCCTAAAATTTAAATGCCCCATATTTGACAGCATCGGGGGTGCCTGCAACAACAACATTAGGGTATTTTTCACAACATATCTTTCAAATATAAAAGTGAACATGAATGGACTTATATTATTTATCATAAGAATAGGATAGGATAGAATTGACATTAGCATTTCAGTAGCTCTGGTAGAAATCTAGGCTATGGAATTTAATTCTTGGAGAATGATAAGTCAAATAACTGAACTGAATGCAGCAACATATACATTTTGTTATTCAATAGATTATCGATGGAGTTGGAAGAGGAGCAACCTCTGACTATTCAAATGTTCAGAAGATCAACGTCTCTGGAATTGTTAGCTCTGTGGACCCATCCTTTGGTACAATCACCTATCGCTCAAGGATTTGGTACATGTTCTCCTGTCAGTATCCAATGCAGTACCTGGTAAAAAATGCTCCGCTGGGCGTGTGAGTATGCTACCTGACTACAAGAATACATTTGGACCAAGCAGCCTTATCCCCATTCTTCCAAGTGGACTGAATTTTTTTTTTTTATATTTAACTTTATATTTAACAATTTTGTTTTGTCTTTCACGCCATACAGATTTGGTGTGAGTCTTGCCATTAAAGACAACAATGGTAGCTTCATCAGCACACTGACAATGGGCCTCTTCAATGTAAGAACTGCTCTAGATGCTGAATTTGCCCATACTGTATCCGTAACGATGGCATGTTAGTCTGATAGCAACGTAATATGAATTCTTCTGTGCCATAGGATGGGCAGTACACTCAGCCACTTGTTGTGCCACAAACAGGACTCAACCTGAAGACAAAGATTTTTGTTATGGTTAAAGCCACCAATCTAACAACGAGGTATCCAAGACAGCACTGGACTCCACATTACGGTATACACATTAAAAATGCACTCTTTAAATTCAACTGTCTGCCTTTAAAGATTCAATGTGCTGCTGGATAGATGCTTCGCAACAACCACTCCAGCTCCCGAATTGTCACTTGAATTTTATGACCTTTTTGAGGGGTGAGTCACATACATGTAGATACAGTATATTATAATGTCTTCCATTCACACTGAACCTTAATTCACATCTTGCTGTGCCCCTACCCTCTGTCTATTTTCCTGAAGGTGTGATCATGATCCACAAACCAAGGTGATCATGAACGGAGACACTCAGCAGGCGCTCTTCGAATTTGAGGCCTTCAGATTTGTCGAGCACAATAATCTGAAGGTTTCGACTTTCTACCTGCACTGTATCACCAGGCTCTGTGACGTGAACAAATGTCAAGATCTAAAGCCTGTGAGTCTCAAAAGTTACTTCACCTCCCTGTGTTTGTCTTGGTGTTGTGATAACAGCATTTGCAGCATTATAAAAGCATCTTTTCTAAATGGGGAAGCCACTTACAGTGGAGGAATTAAGTATTTGCAGATTTTGTAAGTTTGCCCACAAACAAAATTAACCTACCATTAAAATTTTAGACCGTTCCTTTCTTTAACAGTGAGAGACAGAATACCAAAAAAAAAATCCAGAAAAATCACATCATTTAAAAGTTATACATTGATTTGCATTTGATTGAGGTAAATAAGTATTTGATCCCCTATCAACCAGCAAGAATTCTGGCTCCCACAGACCGGTTGGATTAGTCCTCTCGCTTTAAGAAAGTACTCAACTCGTTACTTGTATAATAGACACCTGTCCACTGAATCAATCAATCAGATTCCAACCTCTCCACCTTGGGTAAGACCAAAGAGCTGTCTAAGGATGTCAGGGACAAAATTGTAGACTTGCACAAGGCTGGAATGGGCTACAAGACCGGAATAGGCTACAAGACCATCGGCAAGCAGCTTGGTGAGGAGGAGACAACTGTTGTTGTGATTATTTGAAAATGGAAGAAACTCAAAATGACCATCAATCACCATCGGTCTGCGGCTCTATGCAAGATCTCCCCTCGTGGGGTATCGATGATCATGAGAACAGTGAGGGATCAACCCAGAACTACACGGGAGGAACTTGTTCATGATCTCAAGGCAGCTGGGACCACAGTCACCAGGAAAACCATTGGTAACACATTGCGCCATAATGGATTATAATCCTGCAAGGCCACAAGGTCCCCCTGCTCAAGAAGGCATATGTACAGGCCCGTCAGAAGTTTACCAATGAACACCTGAATGATTCCAAGGAGGCTTGGGAGAAGGTGATGTGGTCAGATGAGACCAAAATCGAACTCTTTGGCATCAACTCGACTTGCCTTGTTTGGAGGAAGAAAAATGCTAACTATAACCCCAAGAACACCATCCCCACCGTCAAGCATGGAGGTGGAAACATGATGCGTTGGGGTTGTTTCTCTGCTAAGGGGACAGGACGACTTCACAGCATCATGGGGAGGATGGATGGGGCGACAACCTCCTTCCCTCAGCCACAGGACACAGAAAATGGGTCGTGGATGGGTCTTCCAGAACGACAATGACCGGCCAAGGCAACAAAGGAGTGGCTCAAGAAAAAGCACATTAAGGTCATGGAGTGGCCTAGCCAGTCTCCGGACCTTAATCCCATGGACAATCTGTGGAGGGAGCTGAAGCTTTGAGTTGCAAAGCGACAGCCTCAAAACCTTAAGGATTTGGAGAGGAGTGGACCAAAATCCCTCCTGAGATGTGCACAAACCTACAAGAAACGTACTAAGTCATGTTTTGCTAGGGGTGGGTTTGTTTTTTGATAAGATAAGATAAGATAAGATAAGATAAGATAAGATAAGATAAGATACCTTTATTCGTCCCACAACGGGGAAATTCACATGTTACAGCAGCAAAGTGGATAGTGCAAAGCAATAAAGGGCATTAAGATAAAGATAAAATAAGAGCCTAAGAAAAGTAAAGAGCCTATCAAAGGTACAACAATACAACCAAGTACAAAAAAATTTAGTAAATGAATGACTGAATGAATGAATATGTTACATATTGCACATAGAGGATATTGCACAGTGTGATCATTAGATCGGGTATCCTGGGAGAGGTGCTAAATTGAATAGTCTGACTGCTGCAGGAAGGAAAGACCTGTGGTATCTCTCTGTGAGGCACCGCGGGTGTTGGAAACCCCTGTAGGGGATGGGACATGTTGTCCAACAAAGCTTGGCCATCATCCTCCAGTCCCCCACAACCTCGACTGGAGTCCAGAGGGCAGCCCAGAACAGAGCTGGCCTTATTCACCAGCTTGTTTAGTCTCTTCCTGACAGTGGCTGAGATGCCACTGCTCCAGCAGACTGTTCAATAAAAGAGGGCTGATGCCACCAAAGAGTCAAAGAATGACTTCAGGAGAGCCCCCTCCACTCCAAAAGACCGGAATCTCCTGAGAAGAAGGATCGAGAAGGATAGAGAGCAGTGCAATTATCCGACCAGTCCAGTTTGTCTTTCAGATGAACACCCAGGTGCTTGTAAGATTATACAATCTCAATGTCCTTTCCCTGGATTCTTTCGCCTCCGGAAGTCCACCACCAGCTCTTTGGTCTTCCCCGCATTGAGTTGGAGATGGTTCCTCTGGCACCAGACTGCAAAATCCTGCGTTTGATATTCTGTCTCTCACTGTTAAAATAAACCTACCATTAAAATTATAGACCGTTCTTTGTCAGTAAGCAAACTGACAAATCTGCAAGGGATCAAATACTTATTTCCTCCACTGTAGATGTTGAAATACTAATACTTTGTTTGATAACAAAGTAAATATTGTGATGTAGCCAGCATCAGTTTCACAAAACCTGTTTACAGTTATTTTACAAAGCTGTATAGCACCCCAGCCCCATGACCATAGTTTGTCAATGGGATACATCACTTTCACTTATTTCATGTAGGTATTCAATAAGGTGCTGTCTATTTTCAGAAATGTGGTGATCAGAGACGGAGGAGGGATGCTAAAGATGTGTCATCCAATGTTACAGTCACCTCTGAAGTCATTAGAGTGTCCTATGAAGACAACAGTGGTGAGTCTTGAACTGATTTGGTTTGATTCAAACGAAAGCAGTCATTAGACTGCTCAGGTGCATCCATGTGTCTTGCCTTCATTGAAAAATTGAAAGACCTCTTTTTGAAGAGTTGTTGTTGTTGTTATTGCACACTCAGAAAGTTCATATGAAAGTTTTGGCTTTTTATTGTTGTTCATGTTTTCCCTTTACAAACTTTTTTTATACTCTATTTACACACTTTTGCTTGACCTGGGAAAAAAAGAAAGCACAGAAAACTATTGTTGTTTGGAAAGTAAAGGCAGCTACATTTGCATCTGGACGACGTTTTTCACTCACTGAAGTAGTTTCTTCAGTTGCGTTTGGCATTTTCATAAACCACCAAAATCATGTAAAACCCCAAAAGTATTAGGATAGGGTTAGGGTTCAGATTAGGGTTTGAGCACAAGACTTTCCCATCTGCCAGATTTGACGAACACTAGGAGGGGACATGCTCAGGGTTGGCTGGCCTTCCACAGAGAGTGCAACTGACATTCATCCTCTGAGACTAGTTCACACCCTGGGCCAGGTGACTCATTGCGTCACACTGCAGTCATGTTAGAATGTTGAAATCATTGTAAGGGGGTGGGGGTGCAAATTGCTCTTCAAAAGTAAGAAACTTTCTTTTATCAATACAGAGCAGAGTTAAGGAAGCTTACTTTCTAACAATGCTGTCCCAGCATTTCTACCACGGGTGTTTTCAGTTTGCACCTCCTCTCACCTGACAGTTGTGTGGCTCCGTAGTGACCAAGCCTTGAAGTAATATTAAGTAGATATTGAAACATGATAGCACAATCAAGATGAAAAAAAAATTACAATCCAACAATGTCAAAACAATCAAATTATGTTCTGTTCATTCTGAGCAGTTTTTGTTCTATTTCTCAACAGATTTGTTTACTTCAGCTCATGGTAAGAATCTGCATTGAATGTGTACCTGCTTTGTGTGTATAGTGAAGTTTTTATGTCATTGAGGAAGGCAAAAGTTTGCCCTTTCAATAAACTCCTGTGGATTGTAAATTTAGTTGTGAAATTGTATTACTATTGTATATACGTATATTTCATACTTTGATATTGTCGTAATATTCCTCACCTTTCTTCCCATCCAGGCACATCAGTCCAGACCACCTACCCTCTGACTTTCCTTGTTTGCATTGCATTGTTTGCATTGGTGTCCATGTAACTGCTTTGCCGCAATGGGTATTTTCTTTGGTTTTTACGTCTGACACAGCAAACCAATAAGGGATTAACATCCTCTGACTAAGCGCAGAGTCCATTCACCAGCTCTATTGTTTATGGCCACTGTGTTAACAAGAAATAAACATCATAAGAAACTAAACTAATCAAGATTATCAAACTGACTATGATCAGTATGAAAGAAAAAGCATGGAAATGGGATATTTAGCTGAATCTCACACTTCTGAATTTTACAAAGGTAGCATCATAACAAGATGGTATGAGTTATCTAGGATTTAAGCAAGTAATCATCATCAATCACATAGACTAAGAGATAAGGGCACATAATCTGTAGAATAAATGTGTATTATGTTAATTATAATCATAATAATAATGCATTTCTAATGAAATCTTTGCATTCATCTTGTGGTCAGAATCATATGAAAGAAATTCAGGTTTGATTAGAACGTCTGAAATCAGAATTTATAGTGTAATTAAAAACTTCATATATTTGCATCAATCCTGCTCAAATATGTACTTTTTTGTCTTGTGTTGAATTTTCATACATAATGAGGATTGTTTTGCAATAGGAGAGACTTGAGGCACCCTCAAATTTTTATCATTTACATTTACATGTAGTTCTTTAGTAACACGATTTTATTCGATGCACATATGAAACACCATCATCATCATCTAAGCCTCATAAGGAAAGAAAAGAAAAGAAAGACCTTTTGTTGCTTTGGTGTAAGAAATTATGGCACATTTAAAAAGCTCATCTTTTGGATGAAGAAAACTATACCGACTGAGCTATGAAATAAACAAGTTCATTTGCAAATACACAAATCACATCAAAAAGTTTAGAAAACATTTTATGAATATTAGAGTTAGAGTGGAGTTATGTATTCTTGCAAATAAGCTTCACATGGACAACATGGTGGAAATTGCCACCAGTTTACCAATTTACATACATTAAATATACAGATATTCATTATTTTCTTTTGACACTTGCATTTGAGTTCTGGTGACTGGAGTCCACCTGTGTCTAATTGAATTGATTGAACATGAATAGGAAAGGCACACATCTGTTTCCATCAGGTCGGGAGCAATGAGGTAAGGAGAATTGTCTATAGACACAGGTGTGTTATTAGTTTGCAAAGCACGTAAGAGTTCAGACATCACAAAAAATGGCAGACAACCTAAAGATGAACCCCCTCCTTTGTTCTTAAGATTTGATCAAGGTGTGATGGTGTAGCTTGCAGACCAAAACTGAGCCAATGTTCCTTATCTGCACCAAACTTTGCCCCAAATATCTCACCTGTCATTGTTTCCGGAATTTGAGTAAAATCCTTTCAGAGACTAGAGAACACCCAGTCTTCTTCCAGGTGGAAAAAAGTGTAGGTGGAAGATTTTTTACCAAAACATTGATAACATCGACAAGGGTACTTCAACAGTGAGTTTTTATTAGTACATTTTCATAGCTGACATTGGTCCACATGTCTTGCTGTTCTGCTGGTTAACATTAGCCTCATACAATGCAATCTGAGATATACCTGCCCGATAATTTGGCTTTATTGACTATTTTATGGTAAAGTGCTGTAACTAATGGGGGGCAGAGCACAAAAAGAGCTTTTCCTTGACTGAACTTAAATGACCACCATAGATAATTAACACAAGATTGTTTTTTTTGTCTTATTGCTTATTTGAAGGTGGTTTTGGTAGAGTTTAGCATCCTTAATGGGATGTCCCCTTCCACCCATTCAGTAGGGTTAGCCATCATTCGATCCCACAGGGCCACTTCATACGGAGTTGAATCCATCCAGTCCACCAGTGCTCCATAGCTTCGACCTGTAGGAGTGATATACAGACAAATACAAGCAATGAAAGCACTATAAGGTTGGGTGCCACCTGGAATATGGGACGCGATTACAGGTTGAAAGGTGGTCTACTTCATATGCTGCCAGTCAAGCAGTAACAAAAGCATGTCCAAAATCTGTGCATCACCTACTTTTAAATCACCATTGTCAGTCATGGCTTAAAATCTGAGCTAAAATCACGTAAATCTCAGCTCAGCTTTGGGGGAACCAAGTCATTGACAAAGAGTCTGACTAAGTTGATCTTGCATTGTGATATAGACCACCAGCTAACAATGAGTCGGACTTCTCCCATGGGTACCTGTTCCAGCTCCAAGTCTTAGGCCCCCCAGCAGGTTGGCGGCCAGCCGGTCTCTGTCCCAGACAGTGAGTTCCACACAGGCTTCAGTGAGGTCAACCTCTCTGATGCCGTCATACACCATTGTGTGGTTAAACACCGGATCCACGGTCCTCCGCAGCACACGTGTCTTCTGCCGACTCTTCCTGCTCGTGTCTGGTAGTACAAAGCTTTGAGATGGAGAAAAGAGACTTTGAGTTGATACAGCGTAGATTTCAACTGATAACCTCAATTATGGAGTATTATTTGCGCTTACCACTTAACGTATGGGTCAATAGTGGGCCGGATCAGAGGCAGGTTCCTGCATTCTTTCACCCATATGTGGATTTCTCCAGTGTCGGAACCCTCCTTAGCCAAGCCTTTACGGTACAAAATATAAGATTTACACATTTAATGAACGTAGGCCTAGTTATTTCTATATGAAGCCAACATGTAAAAAAGAGGTATGTCACTTCTGATACTGTATGACCTTCACTATGGATGATCTGTGGCAGGAAACGTACAGCCAGTTTCATCTCTCCTCTGCCGTTTGAGGGAACAAGATTGGGCATTGTCTGAAAACGATATTACATATGTTGCAGGGATGTTAATAATACGTAAATATGTAATAACATGTAGATATGTCCAAAGCCAACGTGAGGCTGTAAAATCCCTCTGCTCAAGTTATATAATAACTACAGTACACAAGATAATATCTGGTCAAATAGAGCTGACCACATTGTTAGATAAGGAGATGTTATTTGATGAGAAAACAAAGCTGCCGGTGTGTGTGTCTTACCCGGGCTTTCAGGGCTAAGTAGTTCATCTGGGTGTGGTCGAAGTCCCACTTGGAGAGGTCCACATCAACCTCACCCAGGAAACTGTTCCTGCCAAACGTGTCATGATGCCAAACAGAGAGAATGAGCTTCTGGGTCCTGAGATACTCCATGCGAACACGATACTGGAGGGACAGAGCAGAGCCACCTTTTGTTTGTCCATTATCAGGCACAGAGAGTATTAGTCATTACAGTGTGGGAAAATGTTTGCGTAAATTCAACATTTATCGCCTCTGCAGAATCTTACTCTCAGGATCTCATTGAAAGTTGGATTTAGTGTCTTCTTTTTCACAGACGTTTTCCTCTTTCCTAGATTGGCTTTATCAGGAACCAGGTAACTTTTGATATACCTGCAAAAGCAGCAAACAACAGACTTGTTAAGGCACCAGGCAAATTACATGCCTACACTCATATCTACCTTGATAATAACTATACTTTTCTGGAAAAACTTGGGATAATTTATTTTAATACCAACCACCTTCAAAGGTTTTTTTTAATAGTTCAGTAATAATACATACTATAAATAATCAGTACTAAATATATTTAAATATATTATTTAATATTTAAGACTTCTAATATGAATAGGAAGTTATTATTGATTTCTATACTATTTATAAAAGCTTTATAGGGGCATTAGTCATGTTACTTAGCTATGAATGGACACAATGTGAAACACAATCTCCTTTGCTTTGGAGATTAGTTGGCGTTTATCCTCAATTGAATAGAGCAAATTACTCACGGATCTGAACGCATCCTCTTCGGGTCCACAGCAGCCAAGTCTTGGCACTTGGCCACAAAGATGTGAAACTCTCTGAGCTTCTGCACGTAGTTGATGGAGAACTGGATGTTTCCCTGAACCTCCACATTACCATAATCTCCACTGTACATGGTCATCACACTTCCACTCAGCTAGGGAGACACACACACACACACACACACACACACACAAAGTGTGACAAAATGTGATGACAGATACAGATCACAAACCAGTTGCACATTTTCTGGATTCATCTGTTTCTCCTGATGATTTGTGCGATTGCTGTTGCATTTAAGAGACTTGTTAGGATAAGAAGCAAAGTTGCAGTGTTTGATGCGGACACAAGCTCGTGCATACAAGCAATGCATGCTGCGGTGTTTAAAACATACAGAAGACTCAGATGCCAAGCTGGAGGAGTTGGTGAGGTTAGTCATTGACCTGCCCATCATTCCTCTTCGTCGGCGGGAAGTGTCCTCGCCAGCAGAGTCAGTGTCTTGGCCATCACTCTGCAACACAGACAGCAGGCACAAGGAGCAACGTGCCCGGGGAGGCAGAGGGGGCTTTTACACAAACGGACTAAAGCATGCGTGGCGGCTTCTACCTCTTTGTCCAAGAATGAAGGGACGGATTTGCTCATCTTCTTCAGGTGTTCTGTATCTGAAAATGACGACGAGGGTGATGGGATGGACACAACTAATAATACAGGAAGGAGAGTGAAACCCTTTCATTAGTGTCATGATATACTGGCAAATCAATTTATTATGAATGTATCAGTATCAGCACTTCTGTCACGTTCTTACCATTACTGATGCGTCTTGGCTCAGCAGCTGAGTCTTGTCGTCTTTCCTGTCCTGTGAGAGACAGTCGGGCTTAATAGAAACTGAAATCATTCTAAATCTGTCTTTGGGGACAATTTGGGGGAAGAAACATCATTTTGAAAGTTGAAGACATTCTCACGTGGTGTTACAGATGTGATGTCCTCCATGCTTTTTGTCATATTTTTGGGCCGTGCTTCAGCTCGCCTCAGTGCTCTCCTCACAGGGTTTTGGTCAGCGCCACTTCTTTCACCTAAGGATGAGAGGAAACACTTCCCTCAGCAAAGTGTTTCCATTAACAGTGGCATGGTTCAAATTATACAGTGGTATCTTTCTTGAAAACATAAAAACAGAGAGGGATCACATGGTTGTGTGATCCTACGATCAGTGTGAGTCTGATTAAGTGCGGAAATTCTTTATATGTATAGTAAATGAAAATATGTAAGTGAGTATCATGCTAATATTTGCCAATATGTGTTATTCATTCAGATTTTATGTCTTTTACTGTGAAAAATATTCCACAGTTGTACAACTTAAAAGGCAGTATAATAATTAAACTAGGATTCATTGAGAGCAGCTTTTACAGTGGCTGGTTGGTCAGAGGGTAAAAGAGTATTTGTGCTGTGTGGTGTCAGTAAATTCAAACTTCTGTATAACCCAGCCCACTAATCAAACACGGGCAGCTGACTGCAGGCTGTTTACAGAGATTTGCTTCTGCCAACACAGATAACCACACACAGACATGATGCAGAGTATCACACCGGACACATTCTGATGACAGCTGCCTCACAGCTTACAGGAGGTCAAAACAAAGGCATTGTGGCATACTGTACACAGTTGATTTTAGTGTGTTCAAACACTAGCTCTGCATTTTAATTTAATTTAATTTAATTTAATTTAATTTAATTTAATTTAATTTAATTTAATTTAATTTAATTTAATTTAATTTAAAGTTCATGATGGAGTTCATGAAAACTCTTTAAGACACTTAAAATAATTTCCATTTGAAATCATCCAAAAAAGAAAATTTAACATGAAAACTGAAACTGAAACTGAAAATGAAAAATTCTGTTTTGTTATTGCTATGGGACTGTAGAAACTGAAGTTGCTACTCACGGTTAGAACTGTTTCTGGACCAGGTTTCTGATGTACTGCTCATAGATGACTCTTGCCCTGTGTCTGAACTACTGTAGTTCACCCAGGGGGGGTGCTGAGAGGTATTGTTGCCTCTCCTGCCGTGGCGCTCCTCCGAGCTCTGGTCAAGCTCATATCTGGGACTTCCCTCTGACCCGTCTACTTTTGTTGCCGGGGCAAGAGAGGTGTGGATGCCGGATTTATCTGTCATTCCCAAATAGTGCCGGTAGTCAGTGGGAACAAACGCACGAGCGCGGGGAGTCAGAGTTTCATTCTCCTCCGAAGATCTCCTTGACGTGGTGCCTTTCCTGCTCAGTGAGTGGATAGGGCTTGCATCCTTTTTCAGCTGGCTTGAGAAATCATCTTCATCAGCAACACTCAGAGCGAACATGCTGGTGGCTCGACGCAAAGAATTTCCACGAATGCTAAAATTACCGGCTCCGTCTTTCTTGTTCTTGGGACAACGGGGCACTTTCCCAGTGCTGCTTTGGGGTTTATTGCTTTTGTCCTCTCTGCTCGAGTCTTTTGGCCCCTTTGTCGATTCTCTCTGTGGCGGCTTTGATCCAGTGGAAGAAGATGATTTCACAATGACTGCTCGAGTGTTTGAATTATCTGTTGGGGAAGATGTGCAGTAAAACTCTGAATCAGCACACTTTAACTCCTGAGGTTGAAGCTGGGAGGTTATTTGTTCTTTCCTTTTGGTGCTTTTGGGTTTGTCAGAAGAAAACAAACCCTTGGAATCTGATGAGGCGTCGTCCCAAAACTCCAGCAGAGAGCTAAACTGCGTACGGTTTACGCTGAGACTTGGGGAGAATTTTTCTAGCCTCTGATTGACGGCAAGAACAGTGAAATTTGGTGGATTTCTGACAGGGTCATCTCCATCGCTGTCTGAATCTTTGGAAACTAACGTCAGGTCAAACTCTGACTTGGTGAATCTTTTGCTTAGTTTGCCTTGGTTTGCACCACGCATGGCTCTACCTTCGCCCACTGCTTTAGGTTTGCCAGCGAAGAACATGGTCTTGTTCCTCTCCTGCTCCCAGAACGATCGAAGCTGCTTGATCTTCTCCGCATTGCTTTCTTGATTCTGTCTCTGTGGAAGTGGGCTGGTCAAGCTGTCTCTATTCGAGGTGTCCTCTGTTGTTTTGGGAGGCACACTCGATTGCGCACTTTGATCTTCAACGTTCCTTAACTTCGCTTCTTCATTGCGCATTTGTGTTTTGGATATGTATTGCACATCAGTACCACCTTGCCTGTAATCCATGTGCGCATTGCTTCTAGACAGGTACTCTGGACTGTCCTTTGCTTGAGGCTCCGTATGCAGTTGAGATTTACAGGTGGAGGACTCATCTTTCAGAGGACTTTCTTTAGAGTGGAAAATACTGTCGGTTTGTGGATTTGGTGTCTCTGAACAAAAGCTCTCGGAGTCTGGGATGAGTCTGGACTGTGAACAGGTTCTTGGCTGTGGGCTGCATCTGGTTAAAGACAGAATCTCAGTGTCTGACTCGCTCCTGTCTTTTAAATGGGGACTGGTTGGTAACTTGCAATTGATTGAGTTGTACGTTGGGTCGTCTGTCTGTTGGTTATTTACTGTATTTATATGGAGACTTTCAACAGATGCAATGTCTTTCTGTGGCTTGATTACTATTGGCTCTCTGTGAGGGTGTTTTAAATTTTTGTCGTCTTTGTCCACCGTGAGCTGAGCAGCTTTCTGTCCTTTGTCATTGATCAAGTGTGATTTGCTAATAATTATCTTGGGGCCTGGGGTGCTCTTCTCCCAGAATGACTTCAGGTGAGAGATTTTCAGTGTTTGGCTCTCATCTTCCTCATCTGTTACCTCCTGTGGCCTCCATCTTTCTCTTTCTTCCTCGTCTTGGGTTTTGATCGCTTCCTTGTCCGTGGCTCTGCCAGTGGCTTTTAACTGGATCTGTTGCCCGTCGATGTTCCCAGCTGCTTCACTTCTTGATGCTTTCCTATCTGCATGTCTGTCAGTAGCCTCTTGACCATCCTCTGTCTTTAGCCAATCGATGCTGTCTGTGCTGCGGCTGATCCACTCAAGCACCCTTGTGATGGTGTCCTCCTCCTCCACAGAGGGATTAGACATGTGACGGGTTAATGCGAACACATGTTTCTGATTTGTCTTTGTGGACTGATCAGTCTTATCAATGAAGTCGAGGTCATAAGATAGTGGTGGATCTGAAACAATACAAAGAATAAGAATAGAAAGAATAAGAAAGAATTGACCACTTAAAAAAATTCATTTCATTTTTCTTGTGTTCATTAAAAATGATGAAATATATTGACATTTTAAGCGACGATCAAAAGACACATTTCTGGTGTCACTATACAAGGAGAGAAACACAAAACCACCAAAGTGTAGCTAAGATGATGCGGATTCCACAGAATTATTAGCTTTTTACATATTTTACATATAGTTATTGATCCAGAAGGAGATGATGTCTGCAGTACCACTGTTAAGTACAAAGACTTAATGTGGTAAACCTGTTTTGGCTTGGAGGTAATAATCCAAAATTGGATGAAGTTTGGTTCCATATTAGCAAAGAAAAGTGAAACGCGGTGTCCTTGGTGGAGGTATGTGCTCTCTGAATGATCACTCCAGGCAGCAGTAAAGCCTCGGTCACATCCTGTGTCTTCCCCTTTTTTGCTGTCGCTTGTCTCTACTGTACGTACGTATGTATATGTGTGTGTGTGCGTGTGTGTGTGTGTGTTTGTGTGTGTATATCTCCCCTTTGTTCCAGGCTGCCTCTCGTCTGTCACATGTTTGCTATATCCAGTCAGTCACACACCTGATTCCCATTCCCTCATTAGTCCCCCCAAAGTGCAGCACCAGCAGCACTGCTCTCCTTTGTTCTGGTGTACTTCCCCTGTTTGTCCATGTTGTGACTGCCAGCTTCTAATGACATTTTGAGAGTTTCCACTGCTGTTCTTGTCTGTTTTCATGCTTTCTGGGTTTCTCGTGCTCCTTGGACTTGTGCCTTCCAGACTCGCGGTTCACATCAGAACTATTTCTTACAGAGTTTGTTTCCCTGCTGGATTTCTTGATTTCTTCCTCGTTTTTGTTTTTAATTTTGGACTATTTATTGAGCCCTTCTCGCCACCTATTAGACTCGGAGCCTCCTTATCTCATTTCTTATACTCTGCCAGCATTACATTTCTTCATGTTTTACCTCCTCCTCCTGTTTGCTCCTGCCTCTTGTCCTCACTTTTTGAATTGGAACGACCTTGCCAAAACATCAGACACTTAAGTTTTTCTTTAACAATCATGGAGACGGCCATCCTCACTGATATGACTTGAGGTGGCTGTTTCCTTTTGGCTACCCATGACCAGTTAACTTTCTGTTTGCAGAAAGCCATTAATCTCTGCAGACCCTCAGATGTCCTCCTTCTTCAGTCTTTTCAGATCCAGTCGCTTTGTCGTTGGTCCATGGCTCAGCTTGGTCTTCCCGTCTATGTTTCAGGTCGTAAGATCCAGCTTCGTCAGCTCTGTCAACTGCAACTACTGTTCTGCATGGACCCCATGAAATCTGGACGGGCCCAAGCTGCCAGGTTCATCTCATCTCTTTTTTCGTTCCGTGTTCTCGTGACATTTTGTGAAATCCCAGTGCTTGTGTGAGTCCTGCTGCTGTCAGTTTCCTTGCGTGTTTGACGCATTCTTGTTTTCTTGTGTTTCTCTGCCTCCAACCTCTCGGTTTGTGTCAGAACTCTTTTTTTGGTTGGTGCTTTTTTCCTGATGCATACCCTTTTTTCTGTTCCTTCTTATGTTGAACTATTTATCTGAGTCTTTGTCAGACTCAGTATATCTTATTTTCCTCTACTGGCGTTTAAATTTAATAAAATGTACCTTTTATTCCTGCCTCCACACTGAACCGTGACAGTTTCTCAATTCATTACTAGGCAACTGGAATTTCTAAAAATGTAAAGTTGTACTGCAGCTGTCACAGTCACTCTGCATATGACTTAATCAGAGTTGTGTTTGTGGCTGAACTTACCCACAATGCTATGGGTCACACTGAGTTCCTCCTGTCTCGTTGCTGTACCCACACTGCTGTTGTTTTGACTCGCTGAATCCCGAATCCTGGTAGTGTGTAGAGTGACAGTGTGCACTCCCGCTTCTTCTCTCCCACTCTCGGGAGATGTGTCGCGGTTGGTGTGTGTGGCTGCTCTGAAATTGCACAATTGTCAGTTTCAGTGGAAGGATGAGGAAGATTCAGTGGAGGTGTTTGGGCAGATGTTATAAGGAGCGAGGAATTTTTCCACTGACCTGTCTCCTTTAATAGTGGGTGGGTTTCTGTATCCGTCCAGGCTGGTGTGAGCGGAAACCTGAGACAAATCACCCGTTGGCTGCTGGGAGGTTTCATCTGGACGCTGACTATACTGAGATACTAGATGAGATTGTGTATCCATGGTCCTCTGTGGCATTTCATCTTGGTCTATTAGGCTGGACTCGTGAAAGTCCAAATTTAGGAGGCTCCCTCTTGGGGCAGGGATGGCCTTTGAGCCTGGCTGAGGGTCTAACCCAAAGCCGTTGCTTTCTGATGCCTTACGTTTGGGCAGAATTGTCCTCTTTTTGGGCACAGGCCTTCGGCAAGAGACTTCGGTTGTGCTGGAACCTCCTAACATCTGATCAGCCTCAGTAGCTGGAAGACTCTTCAGTGGAGATATGACCTCTAACAGAAACAGAGAAGTTAGATGTCTGTTCTGCCTGTATCAATGTGCAGAATTAGTGTTGGAGCTATTCCTTCAAACCTTTCTCATTTGAATTGGAGTCCTGATCTGTCTTCTCTAGAGGCTCAATGAGAATAAGAGAAGCTCTGTTGAATGGATTGTGTCTTTGCTGAAAGGAAAACAATGGATGAACTCTTGGATTATGACTGCAACGAGTCCAACCATCTTCCTTTTATAACATGTAATGCTTACCCTTCCTGGTGAATGAATTGCCGAATTTAGATTCTGTTTCTCAGTGCTCCTAGGGAAAAAGTTGAGTAAAAAGTGTGGTATCAAGTGTGAAACATCAAATAGAAACAACATAAATTAAGCATTTAACCACTGTAAAATTGAGCTGCTCCTGGATGAAAGAAGGCCCAGCTCACAAACAACTGGAGCTGAAGCTTAAGTAAGTCAAAGTTATGCTGCAATGTGCATGACTGACACTTGCTGACACGTGAATAATGCTTGTATCAATGAGAAGGAAGTGCAATGGCTTTAGCTTTAGGTTAAGCTCCTGCCTATATTCGGTCCCAGCAGGACCCTTAGATGCTCCGATCGGGGACTCCACCCTTTGTCTATGCTGAAACCAGAGGTAACGGAGCTTGAAAGTTATGAACCCAATTTTTATTAAACTTGGTGGGCTAGTTGGACTTGATCCAGGGAAGAACCCATTCAATTATGGTGCCAGTTGATCTGGTGGTGGCGCTGTAACTACCACTTTTTGGTCTATCATTTTTGGAACCGTGAGCCATAGCATCAAGATTCTTTCTTTCCTTGTCTATCTACTTTCATCATCACTAGATTTTCTGTTGTTTTGCATTTCCTCCATACCTATTTTTTAGGAATCTTCACCAATTTTGTATCTGTTATCGCAATATTTTATACGTAGAAGGTATTGTCATTGTGTTTTGCCTCAGGATTTTGCTGGAACTGACTGACTGATTCATCAAAAGTGCTATGCCTCATGAATGAATGAATTGTTAGCCAACTTGGTTACAGTAAACATACAAAAAGAGCGCAAATCTGTCAAAATACTGTAGTCAAACCATCTCCAAGGGCCACAATAACTTCCATTGTAAGTTTTACTGTGTATTGAGGGGAGCGTGTTGATTTTGCAGCCAATTGTACAGCTTTTAAAGGCTCGAGTAAATAGACCAAAGGAGCTGCAGTACATTGCTAGACCTGCTGTTGCCACATTATGAGCAGCTTGGCATTCACAGCCGTGGGGCCTGTATTTGTTTAGCCAATTTACAGCCCGGCCAAGTCAAACATTAAACTGGATGCTGATAGAAGTGGAACTGCCTTACTGAGCCACTGTATGTGTTTTATCTTATACATAACAGAAGCATCCACTGGAGCAAGTTGCACATTAAAGAAAATCTCCAAAATGTTGCGATAATCTCGACGAATGGAGAAAACTTTTAGGGTGGCTTCATTTTGATCCCTTTGGAATTTCGTTACATGAATTACCAAAACATTGACATAAGCAAATCAGTTCTCATTAAAGAGTTATTATCTTGAGAAGCATTAATTATTAATGATCAAACACTTTACGAAAACAAGTCTTGGTTCCCATCATACATCAGACCTGCCTTGTTAATCCACATCCTGTGTTACGCTATGAACAAGACGGATTCCACATTGGCACCACCTATGTTTACACAGTCTGAGTCACAAGACAACCACAGATAGGGCAAACACACACACACACACACACTCTGAAGATAGGGTAGCTACGTAATTTCATAGGAGTCATAAAGGTATTTAATTAAATTGTTACTTTTCTGTGAGTTTTTCTGTCCCGATAAAGAACTACAGACACATCTTGTGGGTTTAGTCAGACAGATTAGACAATAGCCAAACTTTGTTGATATCTATAGAAGCACGGCATGGCCTATTGATTGATTTTAGAAGAATTTCACTATGTTTTCAGATGGCATTTCTTTCTGACCAATCAGAGACCAGCATTATCCTATCAGATGTAAGAAGGGTTTGTGTTGATGTCTCTGTATCCCGCACTGAAATAACGTCTAACTGATTCTCTCATGGCTGTGTTATGCTAATGAAGAACCTGAATATAAGGGAGGGAGGATTAGAACGTGTACCTGGCCACCAGCTGCGGTGTTGCCTGCAAAGATCTGGCAGGTTTGGGTGGAGGAGTGACGTCCAGACCTCGACCACTGGGCGCCTTGTTGGGTTTTTCAATTCTGAGGGAGCCATCTGCAGCAGGGGAAACAAGGAGTGTATGAGTGTGTGTGTGTGTGTGTGTGTGTGTGTGTGTGTGTGTGTGTGTGTGTGTGTGTGTGTGTGTGTGTGTGTGTGTGTGTGTGTCATCAAAACATCCCTTTTTATTTGCCATCACATGTACACACCTAAACTTCCACCCTTCCTCTGCTTCATGGAGGCCAGGATGATTTCTGAGCCGTGGATCTTGTCCATGTGTCGGCGGGACTTGGCCTCATAAAACCACTCTCCCGACAGGTACTTGAGATTGGCATCTGCCTGTGAGCTGCTGTTCAGTATTGTCTGCAGCTTCCTAGTGACACAAAAGGAGACGCGATTGAGAGGCATGGGGTTGTGTGACTTACACTCAACTTGGACTCGAGTGACAGATTTGCTGACTTTAGCCTCAACTTAATGAATAAAGATTCACTTGTATTTAAGCCTTTTGACTCGGAAAGCCTGGTACCTTCGAAATTTTTTTTTTTTTTAATTTATACAAATATCACATCTTTATAGTCTCATCTATCCAAAAAAAAAGGATACATTTCCTTAAGAAGCAACCACAAATTTTATTAAACAGATGAGACTAATAATGATATCAGATTTGTTTAGGACTTGAAACTCACTGTTTATGACTTGTGCCTTGACTTGTGACTCACAAAACAATGAATTGGCTCCACCTTTGTCAACAGATATTTAAATTTAAGTTCAGAATCCAGTAAACGGGATTACCAATGTATCAAAGTGAGAAGAAGAAAGGAGTCCAATGTTAAAATACCTGAACCGTTCTTATTCGTCATGTATTCAAAAGCTTTACAATGACTTTCTGACAACAAACTGTTCACCGCAGCTCTTTCTTATTGAATAGAAATAATGAGCGACACACATGAGATTGTGCCGCTCCGGCTCAGTGGCTACAGACACAAAAAGTCTCTCCTGAACAATCAAATAAAAGACGGTGAATGGAGAATCTGACACCTTTTCAACCCGGGCAGTGAATAGCTCTGAGCAGCACCATTATTCTAATATGAGGCAAAACATAAAGTGAGGGGCAGACAAAAGGAGCCCGAACTAAGCAGAATGACTGATTCACGCTGCACACTTTGAGAAACGTTAGTCTATTTTTAGTTGTTTCACTCTTATTTTCAAGCTTTATTCTGCACAACCTTACTCTCTTTCAGGGCTTCATAAACTTCTCCACCCAAGTGCCCATAAGCAAACGGATCATCTCACAGAGTTGGGGCTGAGTCAGTGTCCCGCGAGTCATGAGTGAGTCACAAGTTTTGGCATTCAAGTATAAAAACTATATTTGCATGATAGTATAATTGCCAACCAACCAGCCCACAAAAATCACAGAAATGTGCAAGTGTGTGTGTGTGTGTGTGTGTGTGTGTGTGTGTGTGTGTGTGTGTGTGTGTGTGTGTGTGTGTGTGTGTGTGGGCTGTTCTGATCCTGAGCTTGAAAAGTGCGTAATGAAAAAAAAACAGAATTTATACAACAATTGTTTAGATTTTTGTCAAAAATTCAGTACCACCACCGGTACATGCCCCACAGATTGGGAACCCATGCTCTATTTTCTTAGCAAATTCAAGTGTAACAGAACTGATGTCAGTGTTTGTTTGTAGCGAAACTACAAGGTACATTTTTGACCTCCTGCTTTGCCGTCGACTGGTTTCATAGAACAGGGCGCGTGATCTTTCCAAATAACAAACCGACGAGCTATAAAAGGAACTCACACCTCAGAGTGAGCGAGCGTCCAACTCACTGCAGCTCTGGACGAGCAAAGTGGTCATGTGAAGAAAGGGGAGCACATTATTACGGCCTGTTGGCTTAATCCTTTTACACCAGGCCGACCAACCCGAGACACAGCGAGCATTCAGTCTCCCGCTGATGACAGAGCCCACTGCTCAATTCCATTACGCCAAGTGAAATAGCACATTGTTTCATGCCATTCTCCACTTTTACACATGGAAACGTAGCAAACATCTTCAAAGAGGTTTTAATGGCGCATTTCTTTTTTGTTTTGACACAAAGCAAAACAACAAAGACACACACGTTGGACGCTTCAGGACAGCCAGGAGGGTTACACGACTTGTCTGGAATGTGTGAGTGAGTGTGTGTGTATGTGTGTGTGCGTGTGTGTGCCGCCCGTAGGTTACATGGAGAACGTGACTGCAGGCGTGTTCAAACTTCAATTACATTCAAATTCAGTTAGAAAAGCTCAATTTAAGCATCCTGTTTGGCTGCTCCTCCATTTTCTCCAACCGTAATGTTTGATAACACATATTTCTCCCACGTTAGAAGGCGTTGAAACTAAAAGTACTTCCAAGTATCTAATCAGGATCAAAATTCATAATCATACTGTATGTTGCTGTTGCCTGTGTCGTGATGGAAACCTTGTATCTCAATTTGTTTTGAGGAGGTGAATAACTTTTTCAATCCAATGTTGGAGACTGTTCTCTTCCATATGCTGCTAAGGTTCTCAACATGCTGAACTCCAGTTTTCGAAATTTCAAATTAATATATGATTAATATAACCCCTCTGAGTAGTTTTACCTTTGAATTTTGAGTAAATTATGCTGCTAATGCATTAACTTTACTTTAAGTATAAGTATGAATAGAATTTTTCAGGTTGTTTTCCAAACTGGATCTGATCAGGATCTGTGCACCTGAGGAGCCTCTGAATGCCCTTTGGCGTTTCTATTCCCGTCCATCAGTGCAGCATGATCCTCTGCCGTGTGTGGAGTGGAACCTGCTCCTGATCTAATTACCTGCAGTATCTCACATTGGGGATTCTCTGTGATGATCAACGTCTGTATCTGGCCAAGCTGTTATTGTGTTAGTCTATTATGGCCAGACAAGCATCATTTGAACCTGCATGTTCACTGTCCCACAAAAACCCCCTCTCACAAAACGTTTGATAGAATACTTTCGCTTACTTATTAAATCATTAAAAGGCCACTGGCTTAATAGCTTGAGGCGAACAGATTTGTTTTTTAAGATGTGGATCGCATATTTGTACCTGATTCGCTCCTCCTCTGCCCTTTTCAGTTCAGCATCCCTCCTCAGCACCGTCATTATCACGCCCTGCTCCTCCTCCGTCAGGTGGCTCAGGTCAATCATGGTTCCTCTGCCTCGTCTCTCCCGGGTGTGAAAACTTTCTCAGGCTGGAGACACTCGTGGCTGCCCAGACAAAATTCCGTCAGTGAGACCCCACTAAGACTCTTAAGTCCCACACTCTAAGACACTCATACTCGCTCCCTGCATCCCGACTCCATCGCTACACCTTTGTTTTGATGCCATACAAAAACATGTGAGCTATACACTCTGTCAGATACAGCAGCCTCTATAAACATATGTAAGTACATTCTACATGATGATGGTGAACACTTGTATTGAATAAAGTTTGATTAGAAACAGTGAAACAAACATCTCTGCAGCAGGAGTTAGTAGAGTAAATGTATCTCATCGCACAGTTGCTTGGAGAACTGGTTGCTATTATAACATCAACACAAAGTCACAGAGTTCCCTTAATATCACCGCTCTTAAAGCACATTGATACAAATACAAACGTTGACTTTGTTATGTTTGTGTTATTGTGATTGTGTTATTCTCAAATGAAAGTAACAAGAATATATAAATATAGTTGAGTGATTTCCTCTCCTGGGATTATTAAATGATTTGGCTTTATTAAGCTAATTTAGAATAACTGCATCATGTTCCAATATAGTTTTCACTTTTTTTTTAATCTAATCCGAATTAACTAAACTTTATGATTTAAGGGGGTTGGGGTCAGTTTACCAGATAGAATTTCCCTCCAGTGGGCACCCAAAGCATAAATAATAATGTAATGTAATAATTAACAAAATCACTTATGAGACTACACTAAACTTTGGCAAACTGGTTATCCAGCCAGTGCGAGCTGAGCGCCTCCCTCTAGCTTTGACATATGAAGCATCGTTTTTCTGACTATATAAGAGCAGAGGAATGGAGATGGATCCTACCCAAGCGCACCCACGGGACCCTGCAGCTCCTCTACACGGCTCCCGGCCCTTCCATCCTGCCCTGCTGGCTAAATACTTGAAAGTTAGTGTGTGTTCCGCGGGACTGGTGGTGCTGCTACAGCTGGAAGAGCTGCTCTGGCAAAGCAGTGGTGGGGAGGAAGGAGGGCGGACTCCTGCGGATTGGGAGGACCTGACAGAGGCGCAGACGCACCAGCTGAGCGGCCTCACACAGCAGTATAACGCTCTGAAGTCTCTGTTTCTCCCTCCAAACCCTTATTTGGCGTGCATTTGTCCACATTTGCAAAGTCAAATCAAAGACATGTGACACAACCATAGAGGAATCGGTGAAACGGGTTAAGCGTGTCCATGTGTGGTGTAGTAGCAGGTGGCGTCCAGCAGGTGGCCTCTGTGTTTGATAAAGAGGCGTGCGTGTGTTTAGCGTGTGTGACAGCAGGCGCTCCCTCACCTGCGCGTCACGTCAGCAGCTTGGAGGGTAAATAAAGTGATTTCATGTGGACAGTGAAGATTCAAACTCAATGATCCAAACAGATGAATAATGATGAAAAACACCGCTAGGAAAAGTTAGAAGTATTGCAGAAGCAAACAAGTACAAGCAGTGTAATTTACTCAAGAATCAACACTAACATTCTGAGTCAACATGATTGTTGCGTTGAATGCGTTCACTTGCAGCTCGTACGTGACAATGCATAAACCGTGACTTTGTTTTGAAGTTTTCGTGGTGGTAAAATCGTCACTTTTTCTTACCACCAATGCATAAACATTGGAATTATCAACAACATTCCTCTCTGGACATATTTTGGAATTGAATGATGAGGGTTTTCACGCATCTTTATGGGATTTTAATGACAATTAATTGGGAATACGAAAGGAAAGTGGCTCAAAATGACAGTTCAGTTCGATATTAGAATATCTATTTTGCACCATTGAAAACTGAATCCATCCCAGTTTGGTTTTATTCAAAGAGAGAAGTTGAAGTTCAAATACTGCATTTAGCAAACAACATGTCAATTGAAAGCTTAGAAGCTGACGTCATTGGAGGCGGGAGAAAGTAATATTCATTCAAAGTGATTGGTCAGTTTTTGTGTCAACTGTTTAAGAATTGCGCGCGAGACCACTGCACGGCCCTGGCTGGAGCCTTACCGTGACTCTGGATAGTTTCAGGACATTACAAGCTTCCAACTGACAGTGAGTGTCCACATTTATTCCGTATTTTGGCGGTTTTATGACTGTGAGTGTGTTATAACTCCATGTCAAAGTTTAATGCCCTGCTGTGTTGGCTGTTGTTGTTTTTGTTGTGCCTTGTCAGCTTCTGTTGGATTGTTTGATGCTAAACGCTGCTTCGCTTGCTTTGCTAGGTAGTTGACCATATTGCTAACTAGGTTGCTCTTGTGAAATATCAAGTTCAAACACTTTTATGGCTGTTCGTTTGGAGGTTGGTGTGTATGTGTGTAAAAAAAAAAGTGGTTCTTTACAACAGAAACATGGCAGGTTCAAGATTGATACTTCTGCTGTGTTCTGCGTTCTGCTCATTTTGAAAGTGTTGTTTCCATGTGAGAGTGGGTCGGTTGCGTTATTGAACTGACAGTACTGTCCCACCTGCTGGCAGCGCAGGATAACCAGGCTGAACATGAGGCATGAACATTGAGAGGCTGAATCCACTTATTGACAATCAGTAATCAATAGACATGCAGACACAGGGACAGCAGTTTGAATCCCCCACAAGGGGAAGCATCCAGCAACACAACAAGAACAGGAGTTTGTGGAAGCTGCTCTTTATTTGTAAAAGAAAGAAAAAGACGTTGTCTGAGTCATTGTCTGCTACACGTTCTAATTACATAAAGAAAAGATCTGCGGAGACAAACGCAGAGAATATCCTGAATCAAACTTAGGTAGAGTCAAATTTGATTGAATTGCTTTCATATTTCATACATCTTTCACGTTTGCACTCAAAGAACAGTCAGTATTTATATACACAGAGCGCCGATCAACAGCGCTCCACTCCCCCCCTACTGCTCCTCTGGATCTTTTATACAATTAATTTACATCGAATCTGCGTGACCCCTTCTCTTTTTTTGTTGTTTTCCTTTCACCGGCGCAGCGGCCCGTCACAGCCACCAGACGCCACTGTCTTCTCGTCTCGCTCAGTGAGGAACTGTAGTATGGAAAGATGTGTGCAACATGAAGACAACTCTTTCACATTCAGAGTTAAAGGCAGCCTTGAATACGGTCAGAGAGTCGACGGCATGCCAAGCTTAAAGCAAACGGAGCCCACCGCCCAGTGTGAGAACCCAACAAACCAAAACCCTATAGGCACAGAATCGACTATATACTGTAGATAACTGACTCGTACTCTAACCCCTGCACTTTAAGTACAACGGAGACTGTGAAATTTTTCATCTAGTAAAAATTCATCTTAAAACACAAAACTTGGAGAATATTTAGTGCTCTATCATTCCGCTTAATAGGTGTAAATTTACATAGTAGCTATAGTCTGAGATCCTTGTTTAATGCTGAAGCACTCCCACAGGTGTTCGTTGTATTTGTAGAGTTTTACACTTTACATTTTTTTCCCCCAAATCTTAAAACTGATAATCATAAATAAATACAAACAACACACAAGGAATGTCTACTGTAAACACGGTAAAAAAGACAAAAACTAAAACAGGTGTAAACGTCATTAGCATCACTACGCAGTGACAGGGAAATAACTGTGGGACACGGATGACTGATGGATCGGATCAAGAAAGGGAAGGACCGCCACTTCCTGCCACCTCCCTATCCCCTCCCCCACATCCAGCCTTTACATCCAACCACAGTATTTCCAAAATACATAACATCAAAGACTCTCAGCACCCGGAACTACCTTTACAGATAAGGACTCCTTTTTACGGGGGGTGGTTAGACAGCAGCATCATTCAATGTCTTGGACAGATTACACAATAATGGGTGTGAGTTATCGCCAAACGTCACTTGGACACGGTTACCATGGTTTCTGACGGTCGTTGCACCATTGTGTTCTTGACATGTCTGTTTCTGGGGGCGTGTGAATGTTTCTCTGAAGAGTTACGACTGCAACGAGGACAAAGCTTTACTGCTAAGTGCTTCATCTTCCGAGAGACACTTCCTTCATATTACATGAACTGCATCTGCATGAAGGGCAACACACACACATACACAATATTACTCAAACTATTAACACAAGAAGTTAAATCCCAGATCTCATAATGACCATGTGTCACATTCAAGTTCAACTGGGAATAAATAAAACTAAAACAAACAAATTAACACCCAGTGGCAGCAAATTATTTAGAAAAATATATAAAAATGCTCATTAGGTCATTTATGTATCAATCACTATCTTTGTTGACACTGGTAATATCCATCTCCCACTTATTTTGGCTGTTAGTATGCAAGTAACTCATAAATACACTATTTCTGATAGTACGTGAAGGCAGCATCAGTTAATTGTTCTTAAACTTCCAGATATGGACATTTGTATCAATAGAAGACAAGACAAGGCAGGATATCAACAAGCTACAAACAAACCATCACGATAAAATGAACCAAAACAAGACAAAAAACAACAGAGAATCGGATGAAAAACAAGGATATGCAAACGGCACAAGACAAAAGGAGAGCAAGGAATCAGCACTGAGCATGTGGCGCATGCAGGTTCATCCACAAGCAAAGTGAGCATGCTGTACCTAAAGAGTCGGTCTACAAGAAATCCTTGAGAGAGAGGTGTGCAAACGGGTCCTGTCCAGGGGCTCGGAGAGGACTCTGGCTGGAAGGACTAGAGGCTGCAGAGGGCTACATCAGGGAGAGACAGAGGAAGAGGAGGCGGGAGGACCAGAGAAGTCAGAGAGTCAGACACCCAGAGCGAGCGAGGGAGTGATGAGATTAGTTCGGAAAAGCTGTGACGTACCAAGAAAAAGGTTAATAAAAGGGAGAACAGGAAGTCGCACAACGAGGGCGATGACTAACAGTTTTGCCCCTTTCCCATTCCACAGAGTAAACGGTTAATGAGAACGTTGACGTCAGTGTTCAAACGCACAACAAGGACTAACTCTGGCACACAACACACACACACACAACTTTACTCCGACTGTGTTAATGGATTGTGACTGTGTGATGCACTGGTGTGGGCACAGTGGGCAGACTCGCTGCCTTTCACCCACCTGAGCACTCGACACGGCGCCAAAGGGGTTGGGTGGCCTCATCACGGGCTGGCTGTACATCATGGTGGGTGGATTCATTATACCCATGGAGCCCATTTGTGGAGGCTGCAAAGTATCACAACGGCACAGAGGAAGTTATTTCATATCAGCGACACAGCAAACTCATATCAGAACCGCAAAGATCAGTCCATTAATCCAATAGCTGATTGATAATGAGGACATTTGAAAGTTGCGATACAACACTAACCATGCCATATCCCATCATGCCTGTGGGTGTGGTGGCAGGGAAGGCCATGATTGAGGTGGGCTGCAGAGAAAAGATAGGAACATAGCATTTACCATCACAAACATTATGCACATTATGACAAGAATAATTATTTAGCAGTAAATGACAAGCATTAAATAAGCACAAAGGCAGATAGCGTCAGAACTACAGCGTGTGTGTGTCACCATGGAGACGGGGTTCCAGGTTGTAGTCGGCGCTGCCTTTGGCTGCCAGTTGGTGCCGCCGGTCAATCTTTTCTCGCCTGGCTGGCTCCAGTGGATGTCACTGGAGATAAAGGCAGTTCACATTAGCATCAGCACACGCAGAGACAAAGCTGCTGCTGCACGGAAGCTTCCGGCGCTCAGCCATCACTTACTTTTTCGTTGTGCCGTTTCCAATGCCGAGGTCTGAAAGGGAGAAACAGGAAGGTGTCAGATGTTTGTCTGCTTATATTCAGTGTCTGTGTGAATATTTGCTTTGATGAGCCTCCTCTGTGTTTACTTTGCTGAAGAGCCACAAGCAAAACACTTACTGCCAACTAGATTAGCCAAGGAGGAGTCCAGGTCGTCTGACACCAGCTTCTCTGGCTGCTGATTGGATGGCAGGCCGGAGCCAGCGAGAGTTGGTTTTAAAATGGCCCCAGCAGCGTCTAACATCACAATCAATAACGGATAACAAGCAGGTTATGAAGGAGAGAGTCACATTTTAACATGTTTTATGCATTTTGTCAATGCACTTTCAAAGTACACAATATATACAACAACAATGAAAATGTTAACATTACACTAAATCCATCTTTAAGTCCCAGTCCTATTTTTAGAGGGAAATTTAAATTAATATTTCAAGGTTCATGGTGAAAAATAAATGATAATTTTTTTATATCTCACATGTGGTCTTGTGTTAAAGGGTGTATTAAAATCTGTCAGCAAGTTGGAAATGGGTGAGATCGTTCTACAAACATTCCCCGTGTCATCTTGCTTATTTGAAGAATTTCTGAACAGATCTCAATAAGAAAAGGCTTCCTGCAGGCTTTGTTTACATTGTGGTGCGTTTCAGCTCGGCTTTGGTCAGAGACGAAGATAAAGTGACATTCTGCACATGCGGACTGCTTTCTGTTACTAATGCTGCCGTGCGGTAAAAATAGTGCAAGGAAGACAGCGGCCTGTACTGAATGTGCTGCCATCTGTAGAAAACCTGCACGACCGGGATGCTGCTGCTGCTGCAGGTGTTTGTGCAATCTGTGACAGATGTCTGAGAGCAAACGACATACTTAGATATTCCCTCCTCCTCCTCCTCTAAAGCTTTGGTGGTTAACATGTTTATGTGCTCATCAACTTTCTTTTCTCATTTCATCCTCACCTTCAGGATTCAGACTGTTGCTGCCTGTAGCTTTGGCTCCGAAAACTGATTCAAAGTCCACTTGAAGTCCCCCTGCTGGCTGCTGTGGAGGGCCCTGTGGTGTCGAGTATCCTTCAGAGAGACGGAAAAGGCGACGGATCAAACGTGACGAATGAATTTCCAGAGATGGGAGAGAAAACATGGGACCCCGGATTTTGGATTCTACCCTGACCCCCTGGACGTGATCATCTAAAACACTGGGATGGAGAGTCTAATATAACTGAGCTAACCCTTCAGTACCTCTGAATAGACCTGCTACAGTAGAGGGCTCAGTGGGGTAGGGAGCCTGGTGTGGGAGGTGCTGGGCAACGGACACTGGACCACAGAAGGAGTCTGACACACCACAGGAAGCAGGGAGAGGGAGAGAGGAAAGAGGACAGCGAGAGGAAAGGCGTTTCAAGGCCGTGGCCAGAGTGACAGGTGGGAAACAGCAATACACGCAGGAAGAGGACGGCTAACATGTGTCCAGGGTTACTAACTGCAATTCAGTTTAAGTAAAGTCAAATATAGCAGAAAGCAGGATATTAAGGATCCTAAGGGGTTAGGATTAGTTTAAGTCCATATTAATGTACATGTAACAATAAGGGCCCATGGGTAAGGTATAGGATCAGGGGCCTATGTTTGCAGGAAACATGGGCTGATGGTGAGCCATCCAAGTACCTGAGATGGAGTGTTCTATCCGCACTGTGCGTTTGTAATTGGTTGAAACGGATGAGTTTGTGTCAATAAAGGGATTGTAACGATCTGGAGAATCAAAAATAGCATTGGTAAAAGAAGAGCAGTGTTCAATTTAAAGCTCTACGGCACGTATCTAAAACAACACAGCATGACACACAGCGTAAGCATCAGAGAAAGAGAGAGAGAATGGAGGGGAGGAGTGTGTGGCTGCTCTAGTGGGGTCCTACTTGGTTGATGCACAGAGGGAAATAAGACTTTGCTTCATCAGAAATAAGAGGATTTACACTACAGCACACAGTCAACATGCAAGTTAGTCATGCTGCTTAAACACGTCACTACAGAGAAATGGGCAAGAGTGACAAGAAACAAAATGAGTCGTTACCACCAAACATTTCATGAGCAGATGTCCTAGAGGAAAAGCTAACACCGTCTGAAGACACGACAGGTAAGTGAGCGGCATCGACAACGAGTTTTGAGAGGAAAGGGTTAAGGTTGGGCATGGAGTCATCTCCAGCTTCGCCGGAGGTGAAAGGATCTACGCAGGCAGAGGAGAGAGAGAGAGAGAGAGAGAGAGAGAGAGAGAGAGAGAGAGAAGACAGAGAGCAAAGAAGAAGAGGACATCAGAGTCAAGACAACAAACAAGAGAAAGGAAGGCATGCAGAAACGGCTCATGGAAGATTCCTGGGGGAGCAGCAACTCAGGCTGCGACTCGGTGATGCCTCACCTGCCCACGCCGTCGCCACCGGAAGCCCTGTGGAGCCCGACTGCATGGACGGCTGGAAAGACGACTGCAGGTCAAAGAGGTCGCTCTCCATCTTCAAAGCACTGCGGACAGAAAACAGCGGCGGCTGAAAAATCCAGACTTTTTGGTTTTAATATTTTCTTTTTTCTGCCCCTTATCAAAACTGCAAAACCATTGTCTAATCTTAAGTGACAAATAAACAGAAATGCAGACGATTTTCCTGCAAGGCTGTTATGGCAACTGTTTTTTGCAAATCCATTGCAGAGATATTTTCAATAACATCACGAATTGAAGTTTTCAGATTTTCTAAAGTTTCTCCAAAACCGCGTTCTTCATCCCCCTTGGTCAGACAGTACAGTACCCATTAGAGCAGCTGGCTGTGGAGAAGTCTATGGCTGGTGCTGTGCTGATTGTGCCCCCAGTGGTGGAAACGGGCGACGTGTCGGTGGTGGCAAAGGACGGCCTTTTGGAGAGCTCCTTGAGCCTTTGCTCCTGGGTGAGAGAGTCCATTTTAAAAACGCTGGCAGAGACACTGCAGTCGTCTGTCACGAACGCGGTGGCGCTGTTCGTAAACGGCGCGGATACCTTGAGAGCCTTGAGACGAGCCTGCTCTTCCTCCAGTGCCGCCTGCTTCTCCCGCTCATCCACTTTAGTGAAGGACATCCCCGTGCTCGCCAGCGATGACACTGCGTTTGACAGAGTGCTGGCCCTGGAGGGAAACCCAAATACACATCAGACTCTAAACTGCTCTAAACTGTCGGTAACCGTGGCAACAATACACCTGCTTCACGCAACATAACCACATAACTCAGACTTGACACAGCCTTACCTGCTGGCTGCAGTGGAGTCTTTGACCTTCTTGCCCTCTAAGGAGGCCAAGTGCTGCTCCAGAGCTTCAAGCAGGCTACTGGGAGCCTGTTATGACACAAGACATCATCATCAGCACGTTTCGTACTCACACACTGTAGGTATATCTATTTGCACAACACAAAACGATATGTGACAGTGGTGGGCAACCAAGCATGAAGAGAGAACATCTAACGTCGCACAAGATCAAACTGACTGCGATGTAGCAAACCAATTGAAACCTCTGATTGGAGGTTGTTGTTTTGCACACACAGGTAGAACACCTTCACTAGCTACCCACCACTGATCCATGACAGCATTCCAGCAGAAAAGATACTGAGGATGAGAGCAACATCTGAGTGGAATGAAACACCACAGGACTTTCAACAACCGAGGGCGTTGTTGAATCGACCGTGTCTCTAAGCACAGCAGGGCAGCCAAGTTGGATGAGCTACACTGGGTTACACGCCTCACGTGACCAAAAGTGAACACCATTAACCACAGAGCGTTTCAGCTCCTTCAACTGCTTTCACCACAATGTAGGAGACAAGAGTCAAGAGCAGAGGCATGCAAGAAACAACATTAAAGCAAGTCACAGACACAGAAGAAGAGTTAAAGGATAGTACTTACACAAACTGTGAACTAAAGTGGAAAGATAAGGGAGAATACAGAATATAAAGGTGGTGACAGTCAGAGGGGGGAAGCAATTTAGCTGCAAAACTCAGGGAGGAAATATTCCATCAATATTTCTCCCCAAAGCACCGCAGGATAATGTGTGTGCATCAGGTGTAATCAGGAAATGTCTAACTGTCACTGTGTAGGAAATACTGAAGGTAAACACAGCGAATGTTTTGTCACTTATTTTAAAACATAAAAGGACAGACTAACACCTTTATTTACTGTAGAGAGTAGACGCTGGTACATATGAGAAAAAGGCAAAGAAGGAAACTGAAGAGGAGCAGAAGAACAAGATAAATATAAAACAAGACAGAGAATAAGAGGGGAAGAAGAAGAAGATGAAGAAGCCCTCTGGCGGAAACATGCACTCGAGAAGAAATTCATGCAAAGTGTCTTATTTTAGGGGGCATTTGTGCAGTTTATACACAAAGAAAGAAATGGAGAGAAAGAAAGAAATTCGTAATTCAAAGTGGACATATGTCTCTAGACTGTCCTCAGATTGTTCTTCTTACCTGCGACAGGTCTGGGATGTCTCCTCGGTCGATCCCCACTTGCTGTCAGAGGAAAAACAAACAACGTTGTCATCATTTCACTCGGTGTGACTCGGCTGCTGCAGCCTGCACACTGATTTGGGCTTAACCATGTTCTTTGTGTATTTAAGGAAACCAGACTTTACCTCTGCTACTTTGAGGAACTCTGATATCCGGGTCATTCTGGTGAGGAACTTCTTGTAAATGTCCAGACCTTCTTTACACTGGGTCTTCTTCATGTCAAAGTATTTCTCTGTATGGTGGGAAAGAGGAAAATAGGAGCATTTGCAATCCCAGAATATTGTCAAGTTCTCTTTTCAGCCTGTAGAGGGTGTAAATTAGTCATTTTCATACCTCAGGAACTTCAGTACTCAGATCATTTTGTCCACCGAAAAATATGAATATATGAATATGAATATTTCAAAATATATTGTGTATATAATATATTTCATGTGTGTTTCATATGTTCATCCTTTTAAAAAAATCAGAATTTTCGAGCTGAATTTCTGTTACAACAAGCAGAGTTTCTACAAATATTTGACGATGAGTATACCTACACTTTTCCATAAACCATCCGCTACGTAATTTATTTTAATTTATTTATATTAACTTTATTTTACCAGGGAAGTCCCATTTAGATTAATAACCTTGTTTTTTGATCAAAGTACACGCAACAACACATCCTCTGTCTTGAAACGCTAAGGCTTTCTTTAGCCGCTACTGATATCTTTCAGTCAATAACCAGGTGTTATTAAAACTGCATTTGTGTGGCTTTGTGATGATGACTGAAGCCAGCTTGCTCTGGTCTAGCAAACATGAACAAAATCAGTAATTACACAAGAAATGACGACCACAAAACACCCCATCTCATCTTCATCGGCTGCTTTCCTGAGATGATATGAGAGCGGATTTGAAAGAAAATAGAAATGTCTTGATTACTGTTACTTCCCAAAATGATTATGATCACTATTAAAATTTACATGACCAGGATTTTATCAACCACAGAATGCCTCAAACCAGCCAATAACAATAATCAAAGCACCACCTATTAAGACGACGTTGTCGCCTGTTCAAATGTCTATAATAACTACCTGAAGCACCGTGGGAGCAGGGAACTCTCAGAAGCCACCATGTAATCCCTGCTCCACAGAGTTACATAAAGAAGTTTCTAATTACACTGGGAGGGGCAGGAAGATCACGCTATACCTTCCAGGTGCAGGTGTCCCAACCAAGCACTTAAAAGCTGTAACCGTGGGGACAAGAATGAAACCCCTCGCTGGCCCACACCCCTCCCTCGCCAGTTAGAATAAAGAGAAAGCTTGCGTTCTTACCCAGCAGGTTGATTATGCCTTCGTTGTAAGCGGCAAAGAGCCTGATGGAGTCTTTGAAGAGGAGCATGAAGGCTGCATTGATAACTCCATTAGTCAGCTCGTTGGCATTAACCTGAGAAAAGACAATTGAGTTAAGAGGACAAGCGCAGCATTGGTCTCACAGCTTCCCCGGTTGTACAATCTGCAAGATCCAGACAGACGAGACCCTATTTCTTTTATTACACAGGCAGAGCAGCCGTGGGTGGCTTCACCTCAGACTCACATTGAAATCGAGGAGGGCGTCCATCTGGTTCTGAATGATGGGGATCGTCTTAAGCAGCTTCTCTGTATTCATGGTCCTCATTACACCGTCCACCCTGCACCGACATGTAGCGGAGCGGAAGACAGCACAGGGGACAGAGACAGAGAGACGGACAGAGGGAGGAAGGGAGCAGCAATCAAGAAGTGTGACCTTTTTTTAAATCCCTTGAAGTAATTTGTGTAGGTATTCAGTTTACATCAGACCGCTCCTTACCCTCGCTTAACTTTCGTGAAGTCGAAGGCGACCTGTCTGTATGAAACAGCTTTCTCATTCAGGTATCGACTATACCTCCTGATAAACGTGGACATGTCATAACCTGGGGACAGAAAGGCAGCGGACACTTTTAATTAACACAAGTCACAGCAATTCATTTGAAAATGGTGTTTAATTTCAAGTATCTGTGTGTATGACCTAAGATCCCAGTATACTTTAAAGACATTTGATAAAACATCGAAACGACACAGTCGTTGAATGCAAGTTGATTTATTTTTGGCACCAAAGGCAGTGGTGAAAGAGGCTCACAGTTGGTGGCAGGCGACAGGACTTGGCGCCTGCCGCAACAGTTTGTCTTCCGTCCTGAGGAGGAACGAAGACAAACTATTTTTGGTGCCTAAAGGTACCCAAACCAACCAATAGGAGTTTCCGGAGCAGCAAAACAGGGACTAGAACCCTTTCCCAGGTTCCCGCCCACAGATACAGCCAAAATGTCTGTGAGAACTAGGGTTCGTTTTATCCCGGTGTCAGCCATTAGAACTTTGTGTTTCTAGTAAGCACAAGTAATGGCAGTATACTGGGACCTTTAAGGCTGACGTGCAACAACTGCCATCACGTTTTTACCTTGTAACCCACTTTTGTCCAAAAAATTACTGAGGTTGAATAGTGTATTCCTTGAAGCCAAGTACTGGACAAAACGCTGTGTGAGGGGAAAACATTTTTAAATACAATTCTAAATACAATATTCTGCAACATTTGCCACATTATGAAGTCATAACAATCTGCTGCGGTCATGTTTCGGTGATCTGCGCACTGAGGCTCACCTCGTTGCCGTAGACCATGAGGTGGTGCGTGGAGATGAGCGACTTGAACACCACCACCCAGCTGGTGTTGGTGGTCCTCTCGAACAGCGAGTCGGCCAGCTGGGGAATATTCACATTCATCTCATTGGTGCAATGGATCAAATCTGAGGCGGAAGAGAAAGAAACGGGAGATTCAGAGGGTCGGTTACACTACACGGTTCAGCTGGTTACCTCATGGCAGCGCACTGTGCAACACCCTGTGTAGAACCAAGATGTAATTATAAGTTATTTGTGCAGGAATGCTGAAGGGAACAAAACTCAAACCAAAGCTACCAGCTGCTGTTTCTTGTAGTGCCATTAATCATCCAAGTCTATGTAAACTATGCACGCAGGGCTGCTGGCAAATATGTAAGCAATGACTAATTAACACAAGGGGACATGTTATCCTGGTTTTAATTCAGCTTAATACCAAATAAGTACAAATTGCAAGCTTTCACTGAGAAACATAGTCCTGTGGCTAGCCTAGCAACCGCATTGCTATGTCAACAATGGCGTCCAACCACTGACAACTTGAATTAAATTCCAAACTTGCATTATGAAATGCAACATATGAACGTGATAAATTAATGCCACTTCTTTCAAGATGTTGACATCCCCAGTTAGCACTTGATAGCTGTCATGGTATGCTAGTTTGTAGCTAGCTAGGTATGCCATGCCGCGATGTGAAACAACAGCGAACGTTGTGATAGTTTTTTCAATGTCACAATTTTGATGTCAATATGTCTTAGTTTGACAGATTTATACTAGCAGATGGAGACGAAACATCATCTGATTGTCCAGTTAAATACTTAAAATTCTATCCATTCAACAGTTTCGATGCACTTCAGATGCCCATTTATGACAGAGCAGACACCGTGTTGAGCTTTTTCCTATTATGTAAAAATGGAAGATGACAACAGAACAGAGACACCCACTGATCCTCGCAGAACTGAGCCGAAAAACAGGCCGACGTGACTCATGTCCTCTGCAAAACATCACGTATGTCCACAAAGCGTGTGCTGGTGACCTGTACACAGTATCGACTCGAGCTGAATCAATTAGTCAAATGCTGGAAAATCAGTCATTCACTGAGTCTCTGTGTCGTTCTGGTTTTGTATCCCTCTAAATCAAAGCACTCTTAAGTCTCGCGGCATTAAAGGATCTACAGCACAACAAATTTAAGGCTACAGTAGATACAGAGCCATTTTGTTAATTACAGCCTTAATTGGCAAACCCCCACAGTTGTGTCTGTTAGCTATCCCCGTGTTTCCCACTTCGTCAGCCTCTTTATGGCTCCAGTACGTCCGTCGTGTTGTCCATCATTAGCCATGAGTGCTAACAACCCTGCCATTCACAGCAGTGATCAGACTGATGGCTAATTGGGTCTCCCTTTCTGTCCTATATTTGACTTTTCAAAAGGCAGGGGAGGGGGGGGGGGACTCTAAGTAGGACAGGATAACCTTCCAGAGGAGCAGCAGCTAGCATGGGCGACAGAAGACCGAGGGAGAGGAGAAGGAGGAGGGGGAGCACTCACAGCGCTGTCATCTTACAATCATTGTGCTCTACAATAGCTGACATCACTCTTTCCGTACGCACCTATTGATGTAATAACCATGATGAGGCGTGATGTTGTATCTGCTTGTGTTTAGCGTGATCAAACACATTTTTGGGGAAGGTGAGTCGTTGATTGAGAGAAGTGGGTTGATCTGTCTGTCACACTTTCTCAAAACCATCAATAATTCATTGTGTCCTGTTGCATGAGCCAGTCAGAGAGCAGTGAGGATTACAAGGGCCCTTAATAGAGCTCATACCTCTGCCCAGGCTGTAAGATCAGGGTTTATCACTGGACCATCTGGCATTTAAGGGCAGAAATGACTCTAATAAGAACAGGACTCACAGCCAAATTGCACCAACTAGGTACAATGAAATAAATATGCCTGGTCTGCACCTCACCTTCCCACAACATCAGTTCAGGACAATTTGATGAATCCTTCAAACAAACCAACCAACGGACGCAGGCAAAGACAGCTGTAGCATCCAGCACATTCCAGTCATGCTGCCCATCACCCAAACCAACATGAATGAGAAGATGAAACTCTCTCCCTCTCTCTCTTTATCTGCATAGTGAGAGGAGTCAGTCCCACTCAGCTCAGGGGAGTCGACCTGAGCTACACAACAGGTGAGAAACCTGCAACTTCTTTTTTAACCAGTGGACAGAGTGTTCATGTTATGCAACACGGCTGCTGTGATGGATATGAAGCTTGAAATCTTTTTTTTAATGACGGTCACATCCATTTCCTCCATTTCTGCCTGAGAATCAGAAAATAATTCCCAATATGTTACAATTGATGTAGTGCCTGTTATAATACTGTTAGGGTTAGCCAGAGGTAATTCTGCTGTACTGGATCAAACCTGTACTCTGCTGAAAGAAGCTCAGCTGGATGTTTCTGAGCACTAAACATTACAATAAACCATTTTCATATTTAAATTGTAGCATGAAAGAGCCATTTTCAAGCTGAGATGTATCATTTCAATATGAAAAAATGTCAAATTTCTAAATTGGAAAAGGTTCAGTTCATTCAACAAGTGCATGAACTTCTTGTAGATTCATTTGATAACCAGAAGTGGCCAAGTAAGACGGTAGCATGAGACACATTATGTTTAGGTTAAGGGATCCGTTTTGTAATATACGGTATATGATTTAAACCGATCGCTAACACACAATCTAAAACACACAGTTCCAATTTTATTTCAAAGTCAAACCATAACCTGTCAAGAACCTAAAATGTTAATGTCTATGCCTATAATGTCTCACACTAAAATGACACAGAGCCATTACTATCATCAACAATATCCTGTAAATCCACTATTGCAGCTCTAGGGTTTGACTATTTTACCTTTGTGTGTATCAGTGTGACCACACAATGTCTTATTGGATACCAGCCTTGACTGATAAGTTCTGAGCCTAGCATAGATCTTCTCCATTCATCTTGACACACTTCTGCCGAGAATTCTTGCGGGATTTTTTTTTACCCACAGTTTTTTTTTATACATTCAGTACGTGAGTACAGCCACTGCACACTGGCCTAGTTTGTCCATCTTGTAAAACTCACAGAGCGTTTAGGATGCCTCCAGAACTCAAGCCTCATAATCATTCAACTCCAATGAAAGCAGCTAATGCTGAGAAAAAGCTATGGAGTTATATTAGTCAGCAAGTTCCATGGCAGTCATCCAGGCAGTCTAGGATGTGTACCTGGAATTGTTCTAGTGTTGTTCGTGACATGTTCAAGTTCAGAGATTGGCCCCTAACCCTCCCAAGATGCATCACTTCCCCTACTCACTTCCTTATAAGATGGGCCCATAACTTATCAATCAACAAATGTGATACTGGAAGCATTTCAATTACAATATATACATACTGGCATCACTCTACTGACATCTCCTCTACAGGCCAGCAACATTCATTCGTTCACTCATTCATTCATTCACCAACACCCTGCATTTCCATACTTCTCCTCTCGTGTTGTCTGTAGGAGTACACAGGAGGTATCACATTACTCAATTGGTATGTACAGAACAGAACAGTACAGTACAGTCCAGTCCAGTACAGTGTGTGTCCGGCTGAAACACACACTTGTCTTCCTGCAGGTGAGCAGAAGATGGGAGATGCCTGCAAGCATATTCCTGTCAATGTGGCTTCCAGGCCTGAGTGCATATGGGCCCACTGACACGGACACACTCCTCTGGTGCTCAGCAGCTGAAACAAGCACTCTACTCACAGCAAATGATCAAATCAAATAAATGACTCTTTACATACCATTATGTATGATGATAAACATGCAAGCTGGGAGCAAAGTCTAGATGAGACACATACAGACAAGAGATCTGGGATTTGAATAATAACCAGCAGCTAGACGTGTTTTTATAACATCTCACAGGGAAATTAACTAAATAACATCATCGACAAACACGTCACGCTGCTGCACTTTCATCAAAACCCTTATTATGTGTTGTATTCTGTCCCTTAGGCCTAAACTGCTCCAACATGAGCCAGCAGTAGCATGTAGCCTATGCTGAGGCTTTGAGGCCTGGCTCACTCCACCATCCTCCGCCATAACTCCGCCAGCGAAGCCGCGTTTCATTGTGAGCGTGTGTGATCGGTGACTCGGGTAAAATACTCACAGTCCAAATGTTTCTTTTTGGGGCCCATGATTTCATGTGTGGTGGCCTTGCATACGGTTTTGGACACAGCAGATCCCGTTACACTGTGCTGGGCTGCAGTTATCCTGTCCGTAATGCTCTGCCCCGACATCTTCCTTCAGCCGGTCAGTGAACGCAACAAAAGACTCTCAAATCGCGATAATGTTGTAATAGTTTCTCCTCAGTGGATCAAAAATGAAGTACAAAATGAAATAAAGTGTCTGTAACCTTGCCCGGACCCCCCTTTTGCCCCAGCTACAAAAAAAAATCCAAAAATCAAAACTAGGCTATGGCAACCGAGCAGGGGAGGGCGGAATAAAGACAAGCGGAGGAATATGACAACAACAAGCCGGGATGTGTGGATGTGTCGATGGCTGTGGAAGTCTGTCTGCTCTCACGGAGATGCGGCGCAGGCTCCGCTAGCTGACTCATCCGCCCCGGGTCTCCGTCCAGCGCTCATCCCGATGTGCCACACCGGATCCCTGCGTGTCTCCTCCTGCCTCCGCCGCTCCGCCAGTCCAGTCGTCGCCGCTCCTCCTCCTCCTCTTCCTCTTCCTCCACCTCCTCCTCCCCCCGCTGCCGCTGTTGGGCTTTAAAACGGGGCTTTAAAACAGGGGAAATGGCGGGCCCGAGCTGCTCCCGGGGAAAGGGTTTGAGAAGAGCCGGTGTCAGGATGTGACTTTGCGGAGGTGGACTCGGGCTGATGGCGGTGGAGCAGCTGGAGGAAATGTGTAAAGAAGCCGCAAAGGGCGCAGAGCAGTCCAGGCCTCAGTGTGTGTGTATGTGTGTGTGTGTGTGTGTGTGTGTGTGTGTGTGTGTGTGTGTGTGTGTGCGAGAGAGCTTGGGGACGGTATTGATCAGGGAGCTCAGCAAAATCAGGTTACAAGTACCCTGATAGAGTCTTGGAATGACCTCATTTGTGGCTTTGCTTCCTTTTCAACATGCTGTTAAATTAGAGTTGGAACTAATGATGTAACTAATGCTTTATTACTGTTAAGATGAGGTAATATAAGATAAAGTTTATGTATGAGAGCAAGTGTCACACACGCTGCATCTCAGGTGCCCGGTGCAGGACAAGCAAAGACAAAACACAATCAAACATTACAAATACTGAGAGAAAACAACAACAAATGTGTTTTTTAGAAACTTTGTGGATCAGCATAATCCATCAATAAGATCAATTATTGGGTTGCCAGGTTGTGGAAAAACCTCTTTACAAAGATCACAAGGTTTTTATTTTATCACCTCTGCAGATTTAAATGCTATTGAATTGCATTTTAGTAAAGGGATCTTCCACTACAGTTATTTATAAAGACTGTAAATGTTAATAATGCATTTTGCACTGATGCTCTACTTTTGCAAAAGTGGTACAACTGTTCATTAGTGGAAAAGACAAACTGGGTTCAGCTGAAGATCCATTGGTCACTGTCAAGTCATTATTGATCTCCGCTGTCAGAGTCCCTATAGAAGTATTAGTCCCTCTATCTGATAATAAGCTATACTTTCTTTTATAATGGCTTAGTAGGTTGCAACTAATGGCTTTATTTATGGTTAATAGATCATATACATGCTTCTGGATCAGAATAAAGCCATTGTAAGGGTGTAAGCATTCTTCCAATACAAACACCTTTAGGTCTGTAGTTATGAATATTGATTTAGTTGTAAATAAATACATTTTGTGGTTGCAGGGTTGTAAAATTACCTCTGGCTGATGTATATCATGGTATCCAGACCCTAATTCATCGTTTAAAAAGTTATGAACAGTCACAACTTCAGACGTGATTGATTGTTGTAATGGAAGAATCCTTTATTTCTGCTCTATAACAAAGGACGCATGAGGCCATTATTGAACCATTAATTACAACTTTTAAAGCCTTTTTTAAAGTATACTTTTTCAGAAAGTGGTACAAGTTCTACTGGAACTTTAAGGGCCGCAGTCAGGATTTCATCCAAAAGTTCATGTGATTTAAACCACAACAGGGTAAAACTACTTAAATGTTGCCTTTGCTGACATTGGCTCAGTTTCCTTCCACTCCTGATTGGAAACAGCTTGTAGTAGTGGAGGCGGTGTGGCCACAGGGGGGCAGCACAGGGCCACGGTACTCTGTGTGTAAAAGGGTCAGCCTTGATGCTCACTTATGGATTTAGCAGAATCAACCAAAAACTGTGTTAATTCTTTGTTGGTGGTGTGAAATCGTTCAGTAATGATTCTGCTCGTCAAGGCAAAGCATCTAGGCGGCTCAGTAGCAAACGTATCCACATGTGGCCTCACAAATGGGCTTAATTGGAAGTTTTGTTTATCACTCTACATAAACAGTGGAATTGCTCATTATCCCTCATTATAAAGTTGTAAGCGATATTGGATATTTGGGCAGCAGAGTCCAGATTCTTTATTATTGTTATGGCACAAGTAGAATACAATGAAATCGCGTTGGGCAGCAGTCCGTGTCAGATGCATTGATATTACACACAAAAACTAACAAAGAGACAAGTCCCATTAGCGTGGGACACTGTTTAGAAGGGTGACATCTCTGGAGGGGGAAAGGCTGCTTCTCATTCTGGAAGTGCCTGTGTGCAGTGTCCCAAAACGCATCCCGAGGGCACAGGGACAAACAACTGGCCTGTGAATGACGGAAATAGCTACAGTTTCGTTTTTTTACGTGTGATATCCTCAACAAGGTCACAGTAAAGAAAAGGTGTGCTCCTTTCTCTCTTTCTTTTTTTCTTTCACCCACCCACCCCCACACACACTCACACACGTTATTGTCTTAATATAGGGTGGTACGGTTACATACATAACCAATATATGTCACCCTGTTGTTTTTCTCCTCTCACCCGGGACTAAAGAATCAGTCACAGGCTGCTGTAAAAGCTCCCAACTGAGAGCTAAAGCCTTAATGTGGCTCCATAAAGATGTTTTCCAGGAGCAAGTACCCTGTGAAACAAACACATTTCTCTTAATCTAGCAACAGTATGAAAATGATGATTAATGTGGGCATCTCCATTCTCAGTCTGTACAATTAGAATCTCTTGGTACAAATACCAAGTAAAAAACTACCAATCTTCTTCCCCCAGTTGGTGATAAACTCTGTCTTTAGAAAATCAGATATATTCCTGTGCTGTGGCAGAAAGAGGACTGTGGTTTTTTTGGAAATGGAACTGCAGAGGATCAAATCGCAGCACAGCCTTTTGATGAGGGCTTCGCTTTCACCCTGTGTGTTCAGACTGGAGCGTCACATTACAGGCACGCTCTCACGGGTGTGGTGATGCAGCCCCAGATTGGGATTTGGGAAGCGTGTTTGTTTGGGCCTGAATGTTTGGGGTTAATCAGATAGAGACGTCTCTATCAGGCTCGATCTCAGCGTGGCGGCAGGTCCAGAGCTTTCACCAGTCTCTGAGCACAACGACCAGCACAGCACAAAGCTCAGGAGATGGCTGTTCAGTTACACACTCACCCACTCATGGTATTAGAATGGATGATAACAGAGGACAGATTACAAAGACGGAGGGTGTAAGATATCAACTGACTGTGATATATGTGTTCAAATATACAATAAGTTTCAAGATTAGATAAACATTCTCTTGTTCTAATAACATTATGGAAGAAACTCCAACAATCACAGGATTTAACTACTTTATATGTCATTTGAAAAGTGGAATCTTTAATTTTTAATCTGGATATGGGTTAAATTAGACAGAAGACAGTTTTTAAATTGAGATTGGTCTCTTAGTTTTGAAAAAAATTGACAAAAATAGGATGAATTCTCTTTCTATCTCGCTGTTATTTACATTTATATTAGATTTGTTTTGTTTATCTCAGGGCAGGGCCTTCACTTCAGGCTCATGAAAATCAAACAAACAATCCAGGAGATGTGGGTGAAGGTTGGAAAATACGTTTTACGTTGATTTTCATGGAAAAGCAGAAGGGGATTGATATTTACCAGGAAATCTGTGATTGTCCCACCTGACCTACTGAATGTTGTTTATCAACACATAAAGCATATATGTGTAGGCCCAGGATAACTTTACATCTTCAAGACAGTCAGGTGCTTATACAAGGAGCAAGTAGGTCATGTGCTGGGTGGGTTCTGTAAAATAAAGGTAATGGGTTCAGTGTGTGTATTCATTTCATTTTAGGTAGCCATCTGATCCCATGTGCTCTGAATGGCAGTTGTCTGCTTGTAAGCTGTCCATATTTGATTTCAGGCCTACCTCATCGTTGTGACGGCTGAGGCTGAACAACACACGCCTCACGCTCGGCTGTGGGTCAGAGTGTCACACGTGAGGCCACAGACCGTGGTGTGTGTGTGTGAGGGAAAAGTTTTCTTAGGCAGACAGGGAATAATAATATGGGCAAAGTAAACAAAGGGACCTTATAAGCACACATACACATGAAGTCTCACTCACACAGATACATGTATAGTACAAGGTGATAAAAGAGTAATTAAAGTGAGGATTCTTTAGCTTTAGATAGCTGATATGTGGATACAAAAGAGCACAGCTCAGGAACACAAAGAGGGTTTTGCTATTCAGTGCACATACAGTATAAAGAGAAATGCAAACACACTCTTTGCAAACACACCTACAGTATAGGGCTGAAAAACATTGCAGTATTCTGTCTTTCAGATAAAAGTAACACCAAGGGAACACAGCTCAGAGCTTAAAACTATAATTATTGTAATTAAGTGCTTTCATTTGTCATGAGACCCAAGAGTTTCTAGACAAAACTGCACCTATTGATAGTCAATCATTGGATCAATACAGATGTGGTGTGGTGGGTTTTTAGTTGATTTTACTTTTAAAGAAATTGACACAATAATTGCCCAATCTCACATTGTGGAAACCTACAAGTCAAAAGTAATTACGGAAAAGCAGTAATTTGTTGATGTTCATTTCGCTTCACTTCACTTCACTTCACTTCATCTTTTTGTGATAAATAATCAAAAATGAGAGAGGCAAACTAAGAGTCATAAAATACATTTTCCATGAAGCTCTCTTCTTTGTGCCTCTTCTTATTCTGTTTTTAAGCTGGACCATCGTTTGTAGAATGTTTATCTGTCTCCTTCAGTGTAAAAACTCATTGAAACTCTGTATGAATGTTAAAGGTCATAGCAGTGAGATTGCAGAATATGTGGTTGGAGAACTGCAGCTAAATAAAGGGTGAGCAGGTTATCTCCAGGCAGAAAAACAAACTGTTGGAAAAAGCAGCAAAATTGACTCAAGATTCTACTTTCATCCCTCTGCAACACTGAGCACATTATGCTGTATATTCCACAGCATGCCTGTACTCAAAGTGACGCCTTGTGCATCACAATTACCTACACACAGCCCTGCATCAGACCGTGAGTTGACTTTTATGTTCATGTGAATGTGGGCTGCAGATTGCTCGCTGTTCCAGACGATGACAGACTAATTCCTGTGCTGTGGCCCCCCTGCTGAGGCCCCGGCGTTTGTTCAGGCTGACAGACAGAGATCAGACTGAGGAGAGATGAGTGGGAACCCTGGGAGAACGCTCAGGTTTCGGGACACTGTGAAAAGCTTTGTCCAGGCCGTTCTCCATCTGATGGAGTTTCCCCATGCTCATTGCTGTTTGGATAATGAGTCCCCTCTATCTTTCACACACACATACACACACACACTCATGCATACGTAAGGCTGACGTTGCGGTCGGGTTCCCAGAGTTTGAGGGTGCTTGATGCCACCAAAGCTTCGTGGCACAGTGCTGAGCCTTTCTCTCGTCATAAACCAGGGTAAGAGGGGCTCCAACTGATTACGGGATATAGCAGGAAATGGGTGAAAAAGTGTGAAAAATAAAAAAAAGAATCAAAGTGGGGCGAGTAGAGAATTTGGACCAACATGAGGGACTTAGGTAAAAGGCAGCAGAGGGAGCAGGATAAGGAGGATTAGGGGACTTGGGGAGAGAAGGTTGTACTGCTTGGATAGAGGTCAGAGCTTGAAGTCGTCCAGGAAACAGGCGAGACAGAGCAGCATTGTTTCTCATTTAGAGATAAGCACCGTTTTTAGCAGCAGAGCCGTATAGCCGAGGAGTGTGGGTAATGCAATGTTGACCTTGTGACGATGACAGTGGCTGAAACTCTCTCAGGTGCGGAAATGACACCAATGTGCTTTGTCTTCCTGCTGATGAGCCAGAGCGCGTCTGTCTTCGCACAGTTTAACGGATACAACTGCGATGCCAACCACCACAGCAGGTTCCCCGGTGAGACCCAACAAAGTCTATACATTAACATGTCAGAGGAGAGGCTCACTTAACACGTCTTCCCTTTCAGGGCATTAACTTGTTTTGCAGATGAGGCGTCTGTCTCCTGAATCTTGAGTCTGTCTCCGCACACAGAGACAGACACAGTTAATCTGAGAAAAGACTTTAAATCACTGAAACTAAGTGTTCAGGCTGAAGCTGTCAGTCATATTCCTGCTGGGTAGCTTTGATTTATGACCACTGTTACTCTGTAGTCTTTACTTGCTCTTTTGATTGTTACTGTTTGTTGCTATGCATTTGACACAGTTATTTTATTTTATTTTATTTTATTTTATTTTATTTTATTTTATTTTATTTTATTTTATTTTATTTTATTTTATTTTTCCCGTTCTCATCTGGATCCAATCATTTCTACAATCAGACCTTAACGTTGTTGTTAAGATTTTAGTTGTGACATTTTTGTTAATTCTTCAAACATAATAGATCAATCGCAATTTTTGAATATCCAGAAACCCTTTTTTCATGACTGACTATCAAAGGTGCACTTGGCTCCGCACACACAGATACATAAGGCAGCTGGACATGAATGGAAATGCTGTAGAGGAACAGAGGGGTAGGGGGGACATAATGATTGCCTTTCTAGTATTTATTTATTTGTTTGTTTATGGCGCTCATAAACTCGACTGGCACTAGTATAAAGTTTATGCTGTTAGAATTCTCTCTTATATCTCTTTGAATACAGACATTTGCTCTCTAACATGAATTATTGCATTTTTGCTTGCCAACATTTCACAGTTTGCTGCATTTGGAAGCTTAACATCTCCACTCCAGTTTCAAATGCAGAGGTGTTTGGTTAAACAACACACAGAAACAAGGTGCAGAGAATGTTTGATGTTCATACTAACTACTGCTGTGGAATCTGCGTCTCCTCCTGTTGTCCAGGCGAGCGGGACATTAGTGTGTACTGTGGGGTCCAGACCATCACTCTTAAGATCAACTTCTGTCCCGTGCTGTACTCTGGCTACACCGACGCCGACATGGCTCTGAACGGTCACCACGGCGATGCCCAATGCCGTGGCTTCATCAACAACAACACTTTCCCCACCGCGCTGTTGTTTAGCATCAGTCTGAACACACTGGAGGCCTGCGGCAACAGCCTGGTGGTGAGGAGCTTGACTTTTATTTATTGTTTTGACCTTTTTTAGTCAGAGTGGTCTCAAGTGGGCAAAATAGAGGCACAATTATGCATAAGCCAACAGAGACAGAACATTTACAAAAAAGAAGTGAAAAGGTCAGCAGAAAATAAATAAAATAAATGAATTAAAACACATCATTTAACTTGGTGTGCAGGGAATAAAAAAACAATATCCAAATCTTGTTTACTGAGTAAGAGAGCAACCTGGTGTAGCAAAGATGTTGTTCTGCACAGGTCACTACAGCCTACGGGGTCAACGCCTACGGGAACATGTCTCTGGTGCAGATAGGGAACGTCTCAGGTTATATCGACACCCCCGACCCCCCGACCATCATCAGCTACCTGCCCGGCTTGTTGTACGGTTTCAGCTGCAGCTACCCGCTGGAGTATCTGGTCAATAACTCTCAGCTGGCATCGTAAGTGGCCGTCGGTAAATCCTCTGAGTCTCCGCAAAGAGTCTGACCTTCAGCAAATTACCTCAGTGAATTTGGTCGTCTTCCTTTTAGATTTAGATTTATTCCCTTATTAATTAAGAGTTTTGTGTATTGTGTCCCTTCCCTGTGTTTGGTAATTAAAGGCCTGAGTGGCTTTGTTTTTATTCCAGCATTTTGCATCTTTTATTCATGATGATGATGACACATGTATGTCATCTTTCTAGATTGTTTACGGCATTGTTATCCAGAAACTAATACACAGCTGATGCAAAAATAAAAATAAAAATGCCATCAAGTTCTTCTCTTTGAGAAGAAGATAGAAAATCTAATTTTAAATAAATAGAAAAATAAATAAGAAAACAATGACAACGAAAAACGTCTTTTATTCTGGAAAATATTAGAAAATAAAAGCTCTAAAAACTCTGGAATAAAAAAAGATTTGTCATGTGAGCCATCTTTACAGATACATCCGCTCTGTAAACAACAAACCGCTCTTCACACCCGCCTTCGTCACACCTTTCTGCCATTTTCTGCGTTCTCGATTATTGTTTGCATGGAGTCAAAAAAAATGTAAACACTGTCTGACTTCAAACCCCCGGAAAAACGCATAGTAATGAAGCAAATGTCACCTGCTGCATATGTTCACAGTTCATCTGCTGCCATATCAGTCAAGGACAGCAACGGCACATTTGTGAGCACGCTGAGTATCATGCTGTATAATGTGAGTTTAAAGCTGGAGCCTATACTCCTTGAATATTAATAGATCATCCCAGTTTGATCTAAGCTGACGGATTTGGTTCGCTTTGATTTTGTCTCTGTGCAGGACTCGTCGTACAGTCAGCCGCTCTCCATTCCAGCAGCTGGACTCGCTTTGAAAACTCGAGTGTTTGCTGCTGTGAAAGCCACAAACCTGGACAAAAGGTACCAGATAACATTCAGCCACTGAGGGTACTCAAGTAGTCGTATAGTCTCTAAGTAGTGAAGTACTCATACATTAGAGGCTCTTTGCCTTCTATTTAGGGTGACTTTACACTTTTATACGATTGTGATATCTGGTTAGAGAAGAATATGATTACACACATTCAAATTCTGATGTATTCCTTCCTTCCTTTTTTCCTTGCTTCTTTCCTTCCTTCCTTCCCTCTTAACCATCTTCTTTTCTTTCTATCTCTATCTGTTCTCCTTTTCTTAATTTCTCCTTTTAAATTCCACCCTTCCTTCCGTCCTTCTTTCCCTCGTCTGATTCTGATTGCCTGGTAATCCCCCAAAATCGACAAAATGTCATTTAGGCTTTGATTCTGAACACTCCAGTAGTCCTGCCTGCTTTCACAGCCACACATAACTGAAGCCCCACATGCACTTAGAGCATCCTTTAATTGCTCCTGCATCATTTTTCCACATTATGCCATTATGTTATTATGCTGCGTGACGGCGCCAGTCAGTAGAGGGGAATGGCAGATCTGCGCTTTCCCATGTGGTGTTTGATCTCTATCCTGCATCGCCTCACAGTTTTGTCTCTTGTGCAGATGGAACATCTTGATGGACTACTGTTACACAACCCCCTCAGGGAATCCCAATGATGAACTACGCTATGACCTTTTCTTAGGGTAATCTCTCTTTTTTTCCCACCAAGATGATGACAAGTTAAGCCATAAAAGAGAGCCATTACCTATTCACCCAAACCACTCACCTCACAGCCAGACTCTCCAAAATCCTGATAAGTGCTACTTTTTCACAGTGTACATCTTCAAATATGTGCGTGTGTGTGTGTGCACGTATATACATGTATGTGTGTGTCAGTGTGTTGCTCTTTTGACTCAGCTGCTACAAAGACCCTCAAACCACGGTTTTTGAGAACGGGAAGAGCCAGATGGGCCGTTTTGCTTTCGAGGTCTTTCGTTTTGTTAAACACCGACACCAAAAGATGTCCACTGTGTTTTTGCACTGCGTCACCAAGCTTTGCCGGGCAGATGACTGCATCATGCTCATGCCGGTAAGTGGAAGGATTCAGAAATCCCCAAAGTGCGGCAGCCGAGGGGATCCGTCATGTTTTAAATATGAAGGTGTGATTGGCAGATCTGTGGGCGGCGGCGGCGGCGCAGGCGGGATGAAGAAGAAGGCCTTGATTCCCAACCAGCAGCTTTTGGGAATGCCATCATCACCGCCGGACCCATTATAACCAGGAGTGGTATGAGCAATAAACTGGCTCTAACAGAACACACACATACCTACACACACACACACACCTACATGAACACACATAAACCAATCAACCAGCCAGGCATCTTTTCATCAGTGGTCTGGGTTCAGAAATCACATTCTTTATAAAGGAGCTTTGGAATCTGGAGTTCATTTCTGTTAGAATCCTTTTTCTTTCTTTTTTTTGTAAATGTCTGTTTTGAGTAGACTTCAATAGGAGAAGGCAACACAATGAGACGCTGAGCTTTGTTGTCACATCTGTTAGAATTAGAAGGTTACCCATCACCAGTATTTGTCTCCCTCTCTCTCACTCTGTGTGTGTGTGCGTGTGTGCGTGTGTGTGTGTGTGTGTGACATCTAAAATAACAAAAGGGATTTTGAGGAAATTGTGTTGGTAGATAAGAATAGTTGAATAGATTTAAAGGCAGGTGTGGAGACGGTAATTTGGTTTCACTTTCTGTAACCTTGCATGAGGTGTTGCTCATCATTTTGGTGTATTTCTTGTCATTTATAACACAAATATTAATGACAAAATCCAAAAGGGATAAACAGGTAACACATCTCGACATGTGAGGACAGTACTTGTATTTACTCTTCGTATCAGCTTGTGCTGTTATCTGGATACTGGCTGTGCTGTGATTAGATCACGTCCTTCCTCTTCCCTCTATGCACGATCTTCATCCATCCAATTCGCAAGTCTCATTCTAATAACTTTATGAATGCGAGCGAGCGGAGCCATGAGGACGAGGCGGCAGATTTTATCTCATGAATGTGTCCCTGCATGGCAACTTTTGACAATGATCCAATCTCAGCCCTACATTATCCTTCCTCTCTGGATACATTATCCAAATACTGAGATCCGATTACAGCACTTCCATGTACGCTGCACATCAACAGCCTCACCAAACAGCGTCCTGTTCATCAGGCTTCCCATTAACTCCTGCAGATGGAGTTGCTCAGTCTTCCGGGGGCCCCTGAATGCTACATGAGCAAATCAAACACTAAATAACACACTGCAAACAGATCAAAATATAAAATCCACAAAGTAATTACATTAAAAGAAATTAACTTACTTACTTAGACAATAAAGTGGGTAAAACGATCATTAAGGAGTAACAGTCATTTGACTTCAGTGAGACATGATGAGTAGGGTAATTGAAAGAACATCAAAAACAAACAACAGTAAAAAATGTGTACCTCAAATTGACATTGAAAACACAGGAGAAAAAGAACAACTGCTGGGATTCCTTTTTTTTCTTAGCCATGCAACAAGAAAGCCTTTTATCCTTAAGAGCAGTAAAGGAACTTTTCTTATTTTTGACCTGTCTGAGCCCTGGCACTACTTTAAATCCCATGCTGGAGCACTCTCTTTGGAAATCCTTTTACATTTTATATTATTTGTCAATGAGTTCCAGTTTTGAAGTGGCTTTTTAAAAAAAACACCTATATTTCAAGTACCTTGTGCACTTGTTTGGTAAAATGAGAGTTGAGCTTTCTTTGTAATTCTCAGTGAAATAATCAATTATCAGGTTTGCCTTAGAGTTTTGTGTGTGAAGTGGTGACCAAGACAGTCTGAAAAAATGTTAAGTCAAGCATTTGTATGACGCAAACGATGCAGAGCTCATCTAGAGGTTCCAAACTAGCTGCAGCCAAATCATCTCTAAGATTATGTTCATTTAGCAGTATTCATATTGGACATATTTTCAACTGTTAATACATCTTTTTTCACACATCTGATTTCATTTCATGGCAGTCGTTAAAATTGTAGTGAGATCACTGATGGGTCTTGGTGGAGGTATGTTATGAATGAACTCTTGTGATTTTCATAACTAATCTGTCCAATAACTCTTCTAAAACCTTTTTTCCAGATGAAACTCGTGTCAACAACTCCCAACTCGGTAAGAAACTTTAATCATGACATCAGAAATCATAATATGGTATCACACCCACTTCAGTTCCACAGAGATCCAGCATGTGACACTTTAACTTGTGACATAGAGAGAAAGCGTTTAGTCATATTGTGTTACGTTTGTGTTCTTGCTCTGCTTTCCCTCCCCCAGCCTCTGCTGAACCCTCCCTGCCCATGAACCCAGTGACCACTGCTCTGCTGTCGGGCGTGGTCGTGCTGGGCGGAGTCAGCATGGGCTTCTTCCTGCTGTCAATGCACCTCCTGCAGAAGTCCCGCCTCCAGACAGCCACACCCTCGGGTGTCTGGAACCCCAACTTTAAGTGAATCAATAATAGTGTGTGAAATGATCTCACTGACACACAGTACACACACAAGTACATGCTGCGGCTCACCTTTGGCTTTCTTTGAGTGCATGCATAATCAAAGGTGTGTATCTTATCGGTTTAGGTGTCATGTATTTATTGTTTTCAATATCTCTACATCTATTTTTTGGACGTTGTAGTGTTAGTAACATGTCAAATAATAATGATATAACACAAGATAATTGTAGAATTTAATGAATGATCATTTTGTATTCAAATGTCAAGAAGCAGGTGAGAAAAAGCTAATGACACATGAATATTCAAAATTCAAATCATGAGTTATGAATGGTAATAAAGTACAGTGGGTTAATATTAATCAATGTAAATTGTTTGTTGAAAGTTTGAATAGGGGTTTAATACACTGGAGCGCAACATTCATTAAGAGAATAAAAACATTTTGTGCAGCTATGAATTTAAATACGGTATCAATAATTGTATTTTTATTTGTCTTTATGCAATTGTCATTCATTATCACCTTTTCTTTATGTAAACATTTAGCATTCAACCCTGTCAGTATCATTTGAGCTTTGCTTTTTTAAATAAACGCTTAATGTGAAGAAATGTAATGAATAACTTCTGATTAATTTTCTAATTGTAATATATTTGCTCCACACCTTTCAAAACTTTTTCTTGCCATGTTCTTGTGGCAAAAGTTCCAAAGGAAATCTTTCCATTTCTGTCATATGGATTTTCTTCCTGATGACCTAAATACAGTAAATGTGACTCACTGCTCTTTATTACCCCATCACTCATTTCATCCACAATGACAACTGATGAGTAAAATGAAAGGAACAAAAGCCTCCATCATCCTCTCAAGGTCAAACCTTCCTCCCAAAAATGGTCATACGGGTCAGAAACAAAGCACAGGCACAAACGTTACAGGTTTGCGTGGAAGTGGGAGTGGGTGACGGGGTTAGAATGAGTCATGGCCGTGTCCTGCATCTAGCGGCGTGATTTCGCACATGTGACAAGAGAGGCTGGATGACTCCCGTCCTCCAGTTTGACCCTAATCACAGTAAACGCTTTGCCTTCCCAGGTGGCTCAGCTGACACGATTGGGTTACTGGTGCCCTTCAATCACGCTTCAAATCACTTGAAGCTCTGGAAATGTGGGGGTTTCTGTATTGACTCACACGCGCTTCCTGACTTTTTCCACCAAGTATCATTGGGAATCAAGTTTGCAATTTTATCACGTATGCTCATGAATTAGCAGTCACACAATGAGCAAAATGAATCCCAACCAAAGCATCAGTTGATTTATTTTGTTCTTTTTTCCATCTGATTAAAATAACATCTAATGATTAGCAGCTGTAATCATTTGTGTTAATTTGTAAACTAAAGGGTCATCCAGATCATATCAAACCCTAAGAAAACAACAGACGCTGCTCTCCCATTGTTCCTGTGGTCCCAATAGACAGAGGCCATATGTTGCTTTACTTTATTATATGTCGTCTTAGCAGGTTAAGGGCTACATTTCACACACAAAATCACAAAGCTTCCTGGACATTGTGTCAGCGTGTGACTTTGAAGGTAACTGTGTTGGGTTTCATGTTTTGCCTCCAGGAAGGACCACGGCCTAAAAACCACTATACAAACGTCTTGTTCGCACAAAGAGAAGCAGCCCCACCAATCCAATCCTATGGAAGTCTTACGATTATGCAGGGGTCCTGTCGGCCATATATAAGAGCCCACTTCTCTCCAACCCTAAACAAGGAACGAGGCAGAGGAGGTGAGAGCCCAGACTAACAGCATATGTCATAGGAGATTGACAGCACTGGAGTGTGATTCTAAATGTGGACCTTTATCTTCTGGACCTACAGATGTTTGCCTTTGGATTTTGAGGATTTGCTGTCACTGACCCCTGTGTGTGTTTCCCTCAGATTTTCACAGAGGGCAGTAGCAGTGAGATGGCTTTTTCCACCTTCCTCATCCTGACCTCCTTGTATATTGCGGGCCGAGAGGCCCTCAACCTCAGTGATTGTGGAACGCTTGCCAGGAGACCAGGTACCACAGCCTTCATGCTGTAAGCTTTGGATTGGAGGCTCACAGGGATTTCATTGAATGTATATCAGGCAAAACTCAAATTTAATGTATTAAGATTGGTATTTGCATTTGTAATGGATATAGACACAGATATGACAAATGCATTAAAAATTTAATTCATTTTGGACTTCGCACATTGGTGTGGTTTGGAGTAGCCTTGTTCTGTTAAAGGGAATGATCTTATCTCATCTTCATCAGAATACACTGATATTGCCGTGGTGTGTGGGACTTCTTCCATTGACCTGGCCATCCAAGTCTGCCCGGTGATCTACACCGGATACAACGAGAGTTTGCTGATCCTGAACCGTGTCCCAGAGAATGACTGTCAGGGGACACTGGACACCTCGGTCATGCCTCCAGTGGTGAAATTCAGCTTCCCCATCAGAGAGGGAAACGCCTGTGGGAGCACATTCAGAGTGAGTATTACAACAGTGCAGCATACTGATTCTGATTCGTATTAAGCCGAGGCACAGGTGTTGGAAAATAACAGGGAATCTGACTCTAAGGTCCTGGTCCTGGTCCTGGACCTGGTCCTGGTCCTGGTCTCTCATGACCACACAGTAACATAGACACAGTACTTTGTTGAGCCAAGTGAACCGTGTTCTAACACTTTCTTGCAACGATTTCATCACTGCTTGCCTGGTGCGTGGGAGCCTTTGGGTCAGCATTCATATTTGAGCGCTGATTAAATTATCATGTTTCTTCTAAATAATTCCTCAGACTACAAGTGCTCCGGGAACAGGAATATTCTCAGATTTCTCCAACGTTCAAACTGTCAATGTCAGCGGAGTGATCAGATCTTTCGATCCGACCATCGGAACAATCACGTTCAACGCAGAGCTCAAGTATTTCTACTCGTGTGCTTACCCACTGGAGTATCTCATTAACAACACTCAGATGGATGTGTAAGTACGTTGTATTATCATGCAGGTGGTATAGTTTTAAGTTATCAGCGCATCATCTGATTTCCTTCCGTCTGCTCCTCTTCCTCTCAGGTCAGCATCCTCCATTGCTTTGAAGGACAAAAACGGGAGCTTCATCAGTACTCTCAACATGGCCTTGTTCCAGGTGAGACCTCACACATCTCCCAACACCTTCCTCACATTCATCCACTTTCAAAGCCAGTGTAAGGGTTCAGATGGTGGTGACCTTTATTCTTCTCTCTTTGCCAGGACATAAACTACACGAAGCCCCTTGTTATTCCACCACTGGGCATCGAACTTAGAACTAATGTCTACGTGGAGGTGGTCGCCTCCAATCTGACGTCGCAGTAAGAGCTGTTATCGCCATATCACATGTGCATCTGTAATCATCTGATAAAGAAATGGGTGTCGTGAGTGAATGGCCAGATAAGAAGGTTCTCTTAGTGTCCAGCCATATGTGTCTTGATAGATTGTAAATTTGAGGATTCCGCCTGTGACCTGGAGTCTCTGACTCCGTGCTGGGGACCTCATTCTTTCTCCACAGGTACTTTGTACTTCTGGACCGGTGCTATACCTCAGTGTCTCCACAGCCCAACAACTCCACCTTCTATAACCTCTTTATCCCGTAAGTCAGAGCAAAAGCAAGAACGCACAATGAACAATGTTGAGAAAAGTGTATGTGGTGTAAAATCTGCTCCCTCCACTGCTTGAAGGCTTGATTATGAATTCTGCCCCGTGGACTGGAGAGCAGGGTCCAGCTTTAAAGCTTAAACCTTTAACTGCTGTACACCTGCAGGTCTTCCACAAGCTGGGGTTTACCCAGGGGTTCTGTTTTCTCGATTTCATCTCCCTCTCTTTCTATCATTAATACACTGCCTGTATGTATCCGTGTGATGTGCAAATGGGCACTGGTGAGGTTCGCCTTCTATTGAAAGGTGCTCTGCAGACCAGATGACCACGGTGTTGGAGAACGGGGACAGCCAGAAGGCCCGCTTTTACTTCCCGGCGTTCCGCTTCATCGAGCAGCAGGATGAAACCATCTCCACCTACTACCTGCACTGCATCACGCGCCTCTGCGAGAGCAGCACCTGTAGCATCTTCAAGGTATAAGGACGGGAGGCCATCTTACAGTGTAAACCCCCCATTCAGACCACCAGCTTATCCTGCTCATTCTGGCCTTTTCCCACAGCAATGCAACAGGAAGCGGAGGAGTGTGGGGGCCACAGTGATCCAGGAGACCATCACCCAGCCGTCTGTGCTCACTGTGGCAATCAAAGCCAAGGCAGAGAACCGTACGTGCACCACTAGAAAGTCTCTCATCATAACTATCTCCTCTTTGACATGTTTCACTCGTAACTGAAGCAAAATATTGATGACTACATTTCTCTCTTCCAGCTGTTCTCGCCAAAGAAGAAGGTACGTATATGTTTCTGGTATTAGCATGTGTCACAATGTCTGCTGTTGTTTGGAGTCACGCATCACATGTTGCTGTCGCTCTTGTTTGTGCACAGCTCTGTCTGCTGACCAGTCTGACGGCAGGAACGCACCCGTGGGCCTGGGGATTGCCGTGGCCTTCCTCGTTGTCATAGGAGCGGTGGCCGTTATGATGGCTGCGTGTTTTTATCGCAAACTGAAACTGTTAAGCTAGCAGAGGCTAAACTAGCAGAGGCTAAACTAGCAGAGGCTAAGCTAGCTGCAGCACACACCCTGGTGGAGGTAAACAATGTATGTAGGACTCTCTTCTACTCAATCAAACTATCGATTAGCCTTTTGTTTTTAACAGTTAATGTTTCTTTCACTGCCCTGAGAGACCGTTACAAGGTAAGAAGTGTGATGGGAGAAAGAAAGAAAGAAAGAAAGGAAGGCAGTTAAATGTGTAAAACAGCAGATTAATCTTGTCCATGTGTGTATGAAGCTTGAAGCACAGATGGTGGCCTGCACACACTGTAACGACTCTTCATCTGAGCTTTGATGGTTTTACAATCAGCATTGATTACTCGGTTGAATTAATCTGCACTAAGACTAATGTTGCATGTTATATGTAGAGAAGCCAGTATAATTAAATGCTTCTGTTGGTCAAACAGGCCAAGGGGGTGAATTAAAAACTTCTAAACGTATCGCAAAAGCAAATATGTGTCGGAAATCCAGTATTTATTGACATTGTCTGCTTATCAGGGGGATTAACTTAGTTAAAGTGCTTTGAATCGTGTATATGATGCAATACAAAGGCAACTGGACTTTCTGAAAAAGTTGGTTGACTTCCAAGCTGTTAAGAGTTGCTGGTGTGTATATTTGTGTAATTTTTGTCATGTTTTCATGTAATATTCCCATTAAAGCTTGACGGCTGTCAATCAAACCATCGGTTTCTCAGTTCAACATTTAAGTATCATTTATATCCAGGAGGATTTTTAGTCAGCATAGGCTTATTAGAGGAAACTAAAGGGAATAAAATGATTAATTCATAAAGCTGAGTGGAACTGGCATGTGTACATCAATACGTTTTTATGAGTGACAGCACGTACAAGATGGTACAGCTCTTCAATATGCAGTATTTCAGTATTTCAAATTCATACTTCAAGAGTTTTCTGCAAGTTCAGCCTTTGCATTGATTTAAGGTAAAATTCAAGTTTGTGCTGAGATGTTTTTTAATTAGTCTCCACTAGATGGTGTCTAATCACTGGTTTTTAAAACCGTCCTATTTTACTGAGCGCTTTTACTGCTATTATGATTTCCAAGTTCATTAATTCATGTTGTGGATAGTTAAACATTCAGAAATAAAACAGATGTGGCAGGAGAACATTATCAGAAATCTTGTGAGGTTTAGGTTTATTGTGGCTCATTGCTCAGTGAAGTCAGCCGTCCACACAGTGTTGCAGAGAGGTTTGTTCCTGTTCAAAGCTAAATCATGACAGACTGGAGGCATAACAAGCTGCCTATGCTGCTATTCTGTGCAGTCAGGTGAAGGCAAGATAGATGCTTTCAGACTGACCCAGTGAGAACAGAGACATCCTCTCCTGTACGCCATAAAAAGAACAAGTAAAGCAATCAGCAGGGTTGACAAATGATCTAATTATGAGTTCCTGCATTGTTAAGTAGGCCATGACAAACTCCATGACAAGACGACCCACTTTGAGACATTAGGAGATAAATCAGCTGAGCGGGGAGGTAGTGTTCCATTAGAGCCACAGTAACGCGTACGTTAGGGATAAATCCACTTTTTATGAGTTCCCGGTAATTTAATTAAATCAACAGGGATAAACGTGTGCTCTGTCGCTCTCTAATGGTGTGGACATTAACCTTTGGATCCGGCTGATTTGCCCTCTAAAATGTTAATGGCCGTTGGGAGAAGGAGGAGATTGAGAAATTTGTATTGCCACTCCTTGCATTGCTCCATTCGCTGCATACTCACCACATGGGACAGCTGCAAGCTATCACAGGTGATCATTAACACAATGAGCACAATTGAGTCAGGGCAGCGTTTCTATTACTGCTATTAAAACCGCAACTGTAAAGTTTTATCTCCGACTATTATCTGGAAAAGACATGACAACTATTTGTTCACCTTCTTTTTTTACTTTTTAAGTGGAATTTTGTCCTCGGGGTAAAATAAATGCCATGTCATTTTCAAATGCATGTGCATCTGAGTCTGAGTGTCGGCTATACGTTTGATTTACTAGACAGCTCAATCAATGAAGAATTAATGGACCAGCTGTGATTCAGGTCAGAAAAATGAACACGAACACTCAGATGATGATGATGCTGACGATGATAATGATGACTTTGAATAAAGAGCGGTGCTGATGGCTTGATATGATGTGATCACGCGCCTAATAAAGTCGGAATGAGGTTCAAGGCAGGTAAATGCCAAAAACTTCATCTCATACCAAAGTAAAACTTGTGAAATGCTAAACAGACCAACCCGAGCTGAAAGGTTCAACTGTCCCATTAACCTATTATAATGAGACGGAGGTGATGCCGAGACTAAATGTAACGGCGTGTCCATGTCTTATCACCAGGAAGGGAAAGATGCCTATGCTACATGCCCAAAGTACTTACACTTAACATTCCTAAATGTCTGAAAAGCTGGTGGACGATTCATGCATTTCTTTAAATGCAATACACGATTCAAGGACATCTTTGAATGTTGTTTTGAAGGTGATTCAGTTTGGATTTTCTCTTTTTACAGAGGTAAATCATTATAGGCACCATATGTATGTGGTTCTCAGATTGTGGTGCTTGTACCACTGGGGGCCCTCAAAGTGCCCCCTGCTGTTAGGCAAGATGACTGTGGGAGTGTTATGGGTTTCATTAAGACACATTTTATGGTTAATTGTTATTCCCTTTCATGCCATCTGTACTTGGGTGTCAATAACTGTTTCTACATTTCCTCTTACTGAAGGTTTTCTCATTAAAACTTTACTTTACTTTACAAGGTTGTGTTTGTTGCTGATATCCACGCATGTTTAGTAAATATTATACACCAGCGCCTCTGCAATGTGACTACCAGCATTAGATACTACCAGCGTTCGATAGACTGATATGACCTCAGTTTTTTTAGTAGGTTTCAGTATGACATCATCAGTGTAATCATTTTAACATTGGAAACTCATTAACCATCATCTTAAAATGAACAAAGTTTCCTTGGCACCTGTTGACTTTATCAAAAAGATCAAAAAGATGTGGAATGAAAACAGATGTTCTCTTTTATGCATTCAATTTATAATTGTTAAATGGCAATCAACATGTCAGTGTATACAAACAAGATTAAACATTGCATATCTGCAACCATATGGTGTCACTATCAATGATGCAAAGATTAAAACAGTACATCTACTGTAAATCAAAATCCGCAGTATGTTGTTTCTCTTGGAAGTGCTATGTATTATTCATTAATACCGAGGTTGTACTTCGATTTTGGTTTGCTCAGGTGCTACTTTCTCCAAAAAGTTTGAGAACCACTATAACCTAAGCTCAAACTGAAGTTTAAAAAGTAGAGTTAAGTGGATGATTGACACACAGCCTTGCCAACACCTATTAAATGAGAACAACACAGCTTTGCTCATTTTAACAATCGGATCCTTCGAAAGATGTTAGAAGTGTTTTTGTTTGCCCGTTTCTGGGTCCTGAGTGTGCGATCCGTCAACAATTTGAGAATATTTTATCCTTTTTTCCAATAAAATTATTATGTTTAAGGAGTTTTCTGCAATGAGTGCCAGTATCTGGAAATGAGAGTAAAGCAGATTGCTGCACTACAGAATCAAGCAAAGGGCTCTTGATTCTGGAGAGTTCTCAAACACCTGATTGTGGTTTTATGGATTTTTGATTGGGTCCCTTGCTCTCGCTCTGTAACCACCAAGTGATGCCTCACACACGGCAGTGCAACAGTTGTTGTTTATGGGCTGGATAGAAATGATGAGATGCCCTGTCATGTGTGAGATTTACTACTGAAGTGAGCTCAATATAAAGCAAATGTATTCACTTCTAAATCAAATTTGTCCTTTTTCATTAGTGATATGAAGCTAAGCAGGTGATGAAGATGAATTATTCACCACTTATGAGGTGAGATGGTTTGATATTACTTTCAATTCATTTTGGCTCATTTGCATCTTTCCCATACACTTGTTAGTTTAAAATCTCCCCAGATTTTGCATTGTACTTGTAATGTTGCTTTTCTCAGGCAGCAGCTGGTGTTTATCTGATATGATGTGGATGCAGCATATGCCAGAGTGAAGGTTCAGCATCACTGCAGAAAATAATCTAGTTTTTGTCCAATTAGTGTTGAGTATTGTAGTGGACAAGGGTAAATGTAGGACATTGAACGCAGCACGGTGCCTTGAGGGGTTGTTGTGGGATAAATCCAACAAAATAACTGTAATGAGAAGCGCCCACAGCGACATTTGTCTTCTCACCCTCCCTCCCTTTTTTTCCCAGCATCTGAGGGAAGGTTACATCAGATCACTGATCACTCAAAAACACAACACAAAGAAAGCGAGAACAGGCAAGAGAGTGTGTCTTGTGTGAAAGTGTGCAGACTGAGCTTGATTGGCACTTGTAGCATACAGCCTCTGATTCCATTTCATTTCCTAAAGTAAATCTGTTGCCGTGGAGATTCAAAGTCAAAGAAAAAGTCTTTGACTGGCGTATTTTGAGTCGGGCCTTAAGGGAGGAAATGTGAAGTCATTTGGGGTTTCGGCAAGTTCAAGTTTCAGTACCAAACAATGTAATTAGCTGCAGTGACATATTCAGATTATAGCCAGGAGATCGGAGTCACACTGACACGTTATAAGTTGTGCCAAATTACATTTTGTGCATTTCATTTTTCAGTCTGACATTTTCCTACTCTTGGTTGTAAACGACTGCAATCAGTTACCTTGATGCCAAATATTTGCAAAATAAAGTGAATAGACGATTACAGCGACGCAAAGCAGTCATGAAACACTGCGCTAGTAATTGCTATCATAATTGATCGGGCTTTTCAGAAAATCGATACAAGTTAAACTTAAATGACTTTTACTGCTATTAATATATGAGAGCGCCATAGACAAATTGTTCGACTGCCTCCTTCGATTACATCGCTTGAAGCAGCAGTATGTCTGCCTGATTGGATGGAATCGTGGAGGAGAATGTCATCTCCATTGCTACCTGCTGCTCCCGTCCAGTCTCCACAACTCCTCCCACCCGAGACACCCACTGTTAGTGACAAAATGTGATGAATTGTGTTACATTTTTGGGGCTGTAAGAATTCTGCCCAATCACACTGCATCAGTAGGAGGCGCTACAGAGACATGTGCATCACAGAGCTTTCAATTTGTGCATATCTCTGTGCCTGATTAGATTTAGCAGTTTAAGTTGCAAGTTGCTGCAAGCATGAGATTTCTGCACGAGTCAGTTTTGCTGACTGAGAACAAACAGATTTAGATTTGAGGTTTTGGCCTCTGTGCAAACATTAACGAGAAGAAAGAGAGCTGGAATGGGAAATCCCTTCTAAAGGAGGAGTAATCCCATTCTGGATCAGCGGCTCCAGTCGTCCTCCATACCTGCGCCTAAAATCCTCCTTTGGGCTTGTTTTAGGACTTCTAGATTATCAAAGTATGCATCCCTTATGAGCAAGTAAGTAGGAAAAGCCACAGGAATTTCTCTAAGAGGAGCCGGCCACCCACCAGAGAAAGTATTATGTGTCATCAGAATCCCCTGAAAGCACTCTGTGACTTGAGTTTATATTTGGTTTAAAGCTTGCCAAGTGAGAGCCCATCACCCGCTATGATTATCCTCCTCCTAGAATTATAAACACATCTATTCTGAATCATTTTGTTGGCTGCATCTGGATGATTCCATTGTTGCGCCTTAAAATTGCCCGAAAAGTGCGAAAGGCCAACATCACCTTGTGCCACTTCATCTTGACTTATTTGTCAAGCTGTCCATCATCCTTTCAACAAGGGGCTACTTGTTAATGATTGATGCGGCACCTCTTAATGTGATGGATGAATCGCCCCGCTGCATGATGGGACGGGGTGAGTCACCCTCCCTGCTCCCCTCCCCCACATCTCGCCACCCCTCCCTGTGTTTGCGAGGGGACACACGCCTTGTGTCCGTCGACTGTGGAACAAAGGCACATTCAATTTAAGGCCCATCAATAATGTACAGCCGAGAGGAGCCGCGGCGCTAAAGTAGTCCTGTAAAAGCTCCGGCATTGTTGTCGTGGACACAGCAGGTCCGGGTGGTAGTGGTGTTTTATCTCCGGATCCGCACACTGAGTCACGGATGGAATCATCTTTGTATTCCATGCTCGATCAAAGTATTGCACGGTGTCACAGCAGAGACGTCTGAGAGGCCTCTTCACTTGTTTTGTCACACTGCAGCCCGGTTCTTTGGCGGAAAAATCCTCATAGGATAATAAGAAGATTGTCACAGTTTTGGGCTCATCACGCTCCACATAAAGACACCAGCCGTCTGCGTAAACGACACCCGCACATATTTTTGCTTCACGCTGATTTGAGGAAGACAAAAGCACGGCAAAAGCCTCACCTGTCACATTTTAAAGAACGTTGTCATAAACGGAGCGAGGATCACTGACACAGACACGCTGTTTCATTTCAGTGCTGTGTCACCGTGGGATACGGAATCTGACTGATAACAACCTGGATGTCTTTGCCCTGTTAGAGCATGTAAAATATTTTGTCAGCACGAAGGCTAAAAAAGTGAGATGCCAACAAAATGACACTGTAGTTTAGAATAGAGTTGACAAGGAGTGGAGGAAGTTTACTAAAGTCTAAAAGTCATGTAAAGGACAAAACAACAGGACAATATAACTACTCATACTCATACAAATTACCATATTGTGCTAGAGTTTGGCAGCATGCTCAACAAATATTTTAGCAGCAAAAATAATCGCTTCTTGTTACAGTCCAGAAAGTAAGACATGTTCAAGTCTGCTCAGTTTAATTCCCCAGCATGCACTGTAAAACAACCTCATCTAAAAATAAACAAAAGCTCATCAATACTGATCTGATATCTGACCTGTGCTTTTAATAAAGAGCCAAAAAACAAAGAGAGAGAGAGAGAGAGAGCTGCAGCAGCATAAACAAAGATGTTAGATAGAAGCGTGAATTCCAGTTTACACATTTTATTTTTTACGGCGTTCCGGAGCTTGGATGAGCACGACTGCACAACAGTTTGAACATTAATCAGTCATGCTTGTCCACGATAAGACGGCTGTCAAAGACACTCCGCGACAGCCCGGGACACAATTCCTCCCCCCCTCCTCCTCCTACACCCTCCCTAGCTGGCTGGGAATCTCGGATGTCATCCTTCCGGGACCCGAGACGAGCAAAAATCCACATTTGTCAACTTGAAGAATGTGTGTGACATCCAGGTTTGAAGGTCACGGAAACAGGGGCGGGGAGTTTTAACTGTGTTTCTGCTACCGGGGATCAAGTGATTCAGCTGCATGGTCGCCTCTGCAGCTGCCAGTGAAGCTATATGTGTTTGAGTTCAGCAGAAGCACCTATAATAGCATAGCATTTTATACTTCAGAGTCCATGCAGCGATAATGAATACTACTTAAAACCGGTTCACACTGTTCCTCGCCAAACTCTGTGTTTATGTCTGCCAGTCCCGACACAACTGCACTCAGGTCTGCAGCAACTATTTATTTGTCTCCTCTCACCTGTTGCCACCGAGGTTATTTGAATGATTAGCTCCCTTTTTCAATTTTTCTCAATAAGGCCCTTTTTCAAATTCGTTTTTTGAGTTTTTCATCCATTTCTGTTTTCTTTCTTTCTTGTTTGGTGACCTCAATTATTAGTGTTATTTATTTGTTCAGCTTTGAAAACACACAGCGCAAATAAACAATAAAAAAAACAGGCGCGTAACTGTAATAAACATTACAAACAATAAAGCATAGCCATAAAAATAATACCAATGTCAATATGCTCAAAGCAACCAATCATCCCTCTGAGTGAGAACAGAACAGGGTTCATTATGTAAAGGGAATAGAATAGAATACAATAGAATAGAAGGCCAATGGTAGCGTCTCCTTCTGAAGGAAATCAAGAAGTTTAAGCGAACACAAGTTTAAGCTCCTCCTCTGGCTTTGTGTTGACCCTCTGTGCCATTAGTGACATTTTCCATTGATTAGTCCATTTAGAAACGCTAGCCTGGACGTTTCCACCAATTTTAATTTCAGTTCAGCAAAGTTATGTCTTTACTTCTGCTCATCAACTCGGGATGCTGCACTTTGCTCAAACGCTGGTTGTTCACTTTGTCTGTCAGGTCAAGCAGCAAGGTCAGCTTATCGCTATGACAATGGAAACAGCTCAAACCTACAATCACAGTTGGGGTAAAACCAAAACAATGAGCGGAAAAAGACTACAGGCTCAGTAAAGCTGCAGAGAGGCTGTGAGCAAAGCTTTTATTTTGCACTTGACTGTTTGACTCTGTATTTATTTAAAAGCTATTGATTAATACGGTTTTAGTCGACTCCTACCCTCCCAGAATGCTGGATGAGTTTGCTGGATTTGGAGTTTATGCCGAAAGACAAACTAAAGAATCCATAATATTGTATATTTAATAATGTGTAATAATCGGACCTGAAGTACAGTTACACTCCTTCTACATCTAGGCAGGGGGTCTTCATCGTTCCCTCTCCTCGTTGGTTTTCATGCTGAGCACGCAAACAATCATCCCGTTTTTTTTTTACCCCCTGCTAGCTGGGAAGTAAACATCAACCCCATTCCTACACTTTGCACAAATCTCTGTCCAGTTAGCCCTACTTAACCCGGCACTAACACAGGGTTTGGGGGGCGAGCGAGAGACTCAGTTGCACAGTTGCACCATAGACCCAAACTGCGTCGTCTCACACGCTGCAAATGCCCTTCAACAACTCCGCCGCCTAAGATGGGCAGCTTTGCCCCTCCATCCATCTGTGGCCGGCGGGGAGCCTGCGGGAATCATGCTTCATAATTCATAGAAGGAGGAGGCAGACATCTAGACAGAGAGAACCCCAGGCGTGAATGTGTGTGTGTGTGAGCGTGAGTGTGAGTGTGAGGGTGGGGGGGGCACGCCAGGATGAAGAAGCCCTTTTCATTATGCATTGGATCTGTGAGTCAAAAGATTCAGATGCTCCTGCTCCTCCTCAGCCAGCTGTGAATGTACGTTATTAGCTTAGTCAGATCTACACACAGCGTCACACACTGTAGCTGCTATGTACTGTAGCTGGGAGAACGCTCACTGTATAATGGCAGTATTAGAATGATGAATAAGAGCCCGCTTGGTGCTCGCATAGGTCAGTGATTAAGTAGGCCACCTCGGCGAACTCCTCCTGGGACGTAAAGCAGCAGTAAACACACCAGGAAAGCACTGCGGATTCTGGGAGAAAAATCCCCTTATAGTGAGGACGGATTCCCTCCTCGGAGGCAAATCCTGCTCTGCTGCATTGTTAAGGAGTTAAGAGCAAAAGAGCAGAAGCAAGCGGAGGATATGAAAGCCGCTCAGGTTTGGGGGGGGGGGGGGGGGGGGGGGGCTCCTGATCCCCGCTATCCTTCCCAAGCCATGTTGTGCAGATTGTGTGGTAGAGAATAAACTCATTCCACCCCTGCTGGAGTGTCCTTGAGCAAGATGTTTAATCTCTACAGGCTCCGAGATGCTGATCTGGTGCTGACTCCACACTTTGACGCTACACTAAACGAGCGAAACTAGAAGGGGAACAAAGAGAAATTCCAAAGAAATCCAGCGAAAAAAATAATTCCTTAAAACAACACTTAGCTTACACTTCCTCTTTTAATCAACTGATCTTGTTTGCTTCTCAAAAACATCTGCAGAAACTCTCTTCTGCAGTCACATGTAACAATTACGCCACTACACATTGGGATGGATTGACAGAATCAGGCTTTGAATGGCGCGAGTCTGTCTTTTATCACGCTTGTGTCATGGAGATAGATGGAACAGATCATATCCTGTTTCCGTCGCGGCCTTTCTCCTCGGTTTGGGAAAAGCCGGGGTGTCAATTGCTCGTGAGGCAACAACCGCCAACATAACCATGCGACACAGAGATTTGTTTCCACCTTCAGCGCCGCAGAATGATAAATTGCGTTCCGTGCTCCTCATTTGTCTCCCCTCCCCCTCCCCCTCCCCCTTTCCTTCGTCTTCATCAGCATTTATTTAACATTTTTCCCTCTCTGTTAGTGTGAACGAGCGATTTCTCACTTGGAGGTGCAAACGACTTTATCCCTCCTCTGCCTCTCTGCTCCTCCCGCATCTGTGTGTCTTCTATTTTTGTGCTTCCTTCTCATTGTTCTCGCTTGCAGCCACTTTGTGTAGTTTTGTACAGTTTGATACATTTTCTTGTAATTATGCTGTAGTTTTTGATCATTGCCACTCTCCTCCTGTACTGGAATGTGCCGCTCACCTATTTGGGTTGAGCACATGACCTCTGCCTCCCCTATACGTGTGTATTTTACATTCATACTTATGCTAATTATACGAATCCAGCTCCCTTTGTTTGTTCGCTGTATTTTCTTTCATCTTTCATATATGGAATATGTGTTTGTTCCCATGGGTGCATATGCTTATGACTCTGAGTGCAATACAGGCTCTTTGAAGTTATTGTTCTCCTCACTGTGGGGGGAGACATGACGTGTGTGTGTGTGTGTGTGTGTGTGTGTGTGTGTGTGTGTGTGTGTGTGTGTGTGTGTGTGTGGCAATATTAGAATATTTCTACCAGCGCGTCCAATCTTTTGGGTGAAACCTGCTATTACTTGCAGAGGAAAGAATTGGAGATAAATACACTCTCCACTGTGTGTGTGTGTGTATACAGGTCACACAGGGTTGTTGGAAATGTACATAATGTGGCTAAGTGCTCCTGTTTTGCTGTAGTCATTGTGCGCGATCATACATATATAGAATATTATAAAATGACAGTATAATTTCAGGAATATCTCAGTAGAACAGCCACAGCCTAACGCACCACACGGGGCATTTTGCTGAAATCTCCATTTATTGCAACCATTAACCCCTTTCATTCATAAATAATCACTTCCTCCTTTTACTTTAACCATAATGCAGCGCTTGGAAGTAGCACTTATCCAAAAATCCATAAATTGTCGAGATGCCTGTAATGTAAACTACTGCATGAGAGACACACTTGCGGCTTCCGCTCCGGGAATCAGCAAGAACACAGAGGTGGATTAACGACTGTAAAATGGATAAATGTGTGGAAATGTTGCAGTTGTCGATCTGTAAAAGCATGAGATGATTTAGTGATTACTGATACTTGATTTGAACTCATAATGTAATCATAAATACAATCAAAGACACTCTCATCTCCTGCTCCTCACCTATTTTCCCCCTGTGGAGGTTTATTATTCATTTCATGTTCAATCTGCGCCTAACTCAATAGTCTCACTTTTCTGCATGTTTATGTGAAAACTGTTTTTGATATTTAACTGGAGGCAAAATGATTAAGTATGTGCTTCACCATCTCCTGTTCCGAACCCTATTTTAAATGCTGAAATAGCACGGCGTCCCTGTGGGAGATGCTGCACAGGGAAGCAAACACACAGCAGCTTGTGCGCAGAGACCCTTTCCCATGACACATTTGTACCGGTGAAGGGTTTTATCCTGTTTGGGAGAGGCAAGATCTGAGATCTCAGCATCTGCTATCCAGCTAGGCACTGTGAGCGCTGGAGGCGAGGCGCATCACTGCCGTTTGATTAAAGATTTATACCCTTTTCTGACATGTTTTCTCTCATTTTTAGCAAACCTTATCTGCTGTGCTTTGCTGTGAGCTGTTTAAGATGAGGGAGTGGCTCCTATCTGTATTGTTTTCCTGACGTTTTCTAAAACCCCAAAACGGCAGAGGGGTGTTGTTTCATTAAATGTGTTCTCTTGGCCTGAATTAAATATGAATTCACAATGGACACATCGTGGCAATATCAGTGCATATATTTTCTCTGGTGGAAAGAGAATGAAATATCATTATTGCATTTTAAAGAATCTGTTGTTTTTTAGCGTCGGATTATCTCCACTAAATGCTTGAGTGCACTGGAGTTGAACTTCATTCACACTTTGTCCTAAACAAATGAGTAAAAGCCTCCATTCAGCAGATTTGCATTTGAATTGAGGACGGCACAGCACTGTCGGTAAATCACAGCCCGGTATTATAACTTTCCCTCCCTCTCTCTCTTTCTCTCTCTCTCTCTCTCTCTCTCTGTCCTTCTCTCTCTTTTAACCAAGCCACATGTTTTTGAAATACAAAATTATACATTCAGAGACGAAAACATATTTATGAAAGGTGGATGATTGGCAATAAAAATTCACCCTGAATGATTTGTGCTTTTGCTGATGACACCTCACAATTCATGTGTCCAATTTGTTGTAAATTTCTCTGATTTCTGAGAATAAGGAGCCCAACAAAAACCAGTTGATCAGCTACCATGCTGAGAAACTTTCCATCCATTGGTCAGCATGTTAAATGTCACGTGTTTCCATCAATATTTCATCAAAATTCACTTAACCATTAGTTGCATCAGAATTCCATGCAGACACCAGCCACCTTGTGTTGTGGAAAATGGGAGTGCGGCTCTCACTCTTTATCAACTGGAAAAACTAGTTCTGTTGTTTATTACAATCCCTATCGCCATTTCTATTGCTGTGATTAGCTTTCCGCCTGCATGTATAAACAAAGACGGATGTAACAAGTCTGAACAAACTCTCAGGGGGGTTTGAATTTGTTGTGAGAAACTCAGAAGAACATTAATTGAAAGTAGAATCTGGCAGAGCGAGCTAAGTCGAAAGAGAACACAGTCAAAAATTTACATTCTGCTGCTTGATCGCAAAATGATTCACGGAATGCACCGCGCATATCAGATAGATGTTACTTAAGAGGATTATCCAAGGGTAGAATGTTCCTCCCAATAATATCCACCTGAGTTGGCTTTTTTCTGCTGAATATGTCAGTCTGTCTCCCCCTGCAGCCTTGGACAACGCCAAGACTTTTAATTGGTCTCTGTGTCATGGAATAGAAATGTAAAGATTCGCTCTCAGCCCTTTAATTCCCCAATGTTAGCAAGAGTAAAATGTTTAAGAAGTTCCCCCCCTTTCAAAGATATGAAATATAAATTACCACAGATGTTTCCTAACAGAAACCGAATCTTATTAGAAGCAAAATGGGATTGCTTCATCTTTTGAAGAGTGACAAAGAAGGAAGGGGTGTAGGAGAACAAATTAGCTCTCGGATTAATTGGGTCTTTAATTTGCTCATCACTATTTCCCCACAGAGAGAAAGCGAAGCAGCATTGGACCATTAACATAAATGTAAGATTAAATATTAAATATGTGGGATTTGCTCAACCTGAGGCTGATGTGTTGGTTTGTTGGACCTTTAAGAATATAAGTTGCTGAGCGGGAGAGCGAGTGAGGGCTGAATGTGAAAGTTTTGGGTGGTGATTCATTACTCAGGAAACTCGATAGACTCGCTCACAGGCACATCATTGTTGCTCTGGGTTGTGTGGAAATAGAGGTCTCATCTCTGAATTGGAAAGGGTAGCGCCTGTCAGGCTTCAGGGAAGGCTGGGGAGCCGACCTCTGACCCTTGCAAAAGAATGTGGCCTATGCTAGCAAGGACGCCTTGTTTGGAGGGAAGAAAAAAGTGCCAGAAGGCCTTTGGAGGGCCTCCAAAGACCCCAGTCCTTAGACCGTCCCTGGAAGCAAGAAGAGAAGAACAGATGAAAAGTAGTTTTTTTAAGTCCTATTTTGTAGCTTTGGATATTATTCCACTCTCAGGAAAACGGAGACCAGACTGTAGTGTGTGCTGACCCTACGGACCCTATAGGCTTCAGGCTATAGGCTTGCTGCAGCTCCCAAACCTTTAAACACAGTAGTTTGTATCTGCACACATATCTACTCGTCCTTTACATCTGTATTGATTGTTGACTCCATTACTTAATAGCAGAGATCTTGGGTCGTGGCAGCGTTGCTACAGCGCCGTCCAGTTAGTCGACACAAGCAGACAGATGGGTTGTAATAAACTCCAGTTAGACCGACTCATCGACATCAAATTATGCAGGAGTGAAAATAAAGGTGAATTAATCTGTAATGTCACTTTATTGCTAATGGGTTCTCAGACCCGACGCTGCATATTCTCCATTTCTCTCTGCTGCAGCTCAATCAGGTGTGTTCATTCGATCCAGAGTTGATGTCTCCATGATTTTGATTGATTTAGGTAATCAGTTGCGGGTAAAGCAGGGAGAGGTGGAAGTGTGCAGTGCCGGAGGAGCAGAGCTGAGAACCACTGGCTTATTTAATTGAAAAACAATGGTTTGCATGCACGGCTGTGGTAAAGACAGCTAGCCTGGGTAATAAAGATAAATCTTGTTTTCACTTGGAAATAACCGATTGAGATTTTATAGCAAAACTGGTGGTTTGTTTACAGCCTCCGATCGATCGTCTGACTGTTTGTGTTGCTGCCTTACAACGTCGTCAGAGTTCAGCGAGTAAAATGTGAGCAAAACTGATAACTGATAGCAATCATGTTCAAATCTAGAATAACAAGCCTGAGGTTGCAAAAATTAATTCTTAAAAGGTTTCAGTGATGGTGACGATGTGGAACACAGAACGGTTTTCTAATTCTCGCCTTTCAAACATACGAGAGAAAAAAACAAATAAAGGCCGAGAATTATTTGTTATCTCACATCAGAAATCACCCCGAGTAGACGTTGCAGGTGTTGTGCAGGAATGTGAACAGGCTATTATGCTGTCCACGTATCCGACCAGATTAATGGTTTGTTGTCGTCCTGGCAGTTGCCAAGGCTGCTGGAAGATGAATGAAATGTGACTTTTTTCTGTAGGAAATGAACAGCAGCACACATCAGGAGCGAGATTTAAGAGCTTGTCTAATTACAGATAGAGATAGAGGCTCTGCTCCTCATTATCAATCCATACAGACACTCAAAGTAAAAATAGTGTTGACATCTATGAGTTATTGTGTTACCCTTCACCTTCACTGCCCACTGCAACAATGTTGAACCGGATTCTACCCATAATGAGGATGTTAAATAGATGTAAATATCCCATACTTGTGTACTTTAAATTACTGCTAATCATTTTCCACAGCAGGGTGCAGCGTGTTCAATAGTTTTTCTAACACCACGTTGAAGCAATTACCGAATAGCATAAAATCAATTTGCAGACGCTTGGAACGTGTTCATATTAAGTCATCCATCGCAGCAAACACACATTGTGACAGCAATTTCTTTCTTACAGCAACTGGAACGCATCAGGGGTTTTAAACACACCTTTAACCTGCGTATAAGCCTCGTTAGGTTTTATTTTAGCTGAAAGCCTGTTTTCTGCAGGTTTATGTTATTCATTTGTCACTTTGTTGTTTAGAGAATCTTCCCCTCATGCCTGTACAGAACTCATCGGAAGCAATTCTTATTACAGGTTAGAGCCTGTCTGTCAACCATTAGTGTTCATCTGCCAAACAAGCTTTGATGCTTCCTGACGCCTTTCAAAGGGCCTGGGAAGAAGCGTCTCCATCTGGGAAGTCTTCAGGCTGTCTGCTTTTAGCCCTTAATCTACAAATTACACATACAGTATGTTTTTGCCAATTTTTTTAGGTAAACACACTTACTCAAATTGACTCAGTATGTTTACTCACACATTCACACTTCTCAAGGATACAAACAGCATTCAAACACCATAATTACCTTAAAATGAGCATAAACTGACATAATCTGACCACCTGGATACACAATTGTAAATCAAGCATTTAAACATTGCAATGTATGTATGGTGAAGAACACAAACATATTACAAATCCAATTATGTAGTATGTAGGTTACTGACATTTTTGTTTGCCTTAATCCCAGTCCAGTCCAGCAAACAGGCTGTTTGGAAAGCTGCTCATCCTTCACAAGAGTTACTGTGCCACAATAGTTAAGTTTCCATTTACCATTTTACTCAAAACAGGCAAAAGTTCCAAAAGTCAAGTTTGAACTGTGAAATGTTCCATCCCTTTCCATTAAATAACATCCTCACAATAATCCTCAAATCTGTCTAGGTTTTACTTAAATTGAATAATTGTGAAAATAGTTCAGCTTCTATTTGTTTTGTATACAATCATGCTTTGCGATGCCTTTAAAACAAAGGGAAGAGTAAGTTTGTAGGTATTATTGCAATAAGACGACTAATGCTAATGCTAATGTGGAGGTTAACAACCACAGGAAGGTCACAGAGTGTCTAGTCATCATTTCATAACAGCTCAGATAGCTTAGCGGCTCTCCAGCCTTGATTGTGTCGTTCGTTGTATTGTTCTGAGGACCATTTGGAGCTCAGCGTATTTGAAGACTAACCAGGATGTTCAAGCTTTGTTCTCTTGTGATGAGAAGAGGCAGCGCTTACTGCCGTCGACGGCTTTGGCAAACGCTAGACTAATACTAATACCTACTGTGGATAACCACAAACGAGCTAACAAACGAGTTTCACTAATGCAACTGATCAGAATTTTGAGCCAGTCAGCATGTCCCCTGTGACAGAACAGCAGCGTTTCATCAAAAGTTTCTAACAAAATGAAAGCTGAGATACTTCTGGGCCACTTACTGGTGTTATGTGATAATTCAACGAAGCAGGAGGTTTCAGTTTCACTTCACACTGGCGGCACTGGCGGCAGTAGCTCAGTGGGTAGAGCTTTCGCTTGGGAACCGGAGGGTCGCCAGTTGGACTCCCTGCCGAGGTGCCCCTGAGCAAGGCACCGAACCCTCAATTGCTCCCCCCTCTGTAATGGGTGGTAATTGTAATGTAAGTCCCTTTGGATAAAAGCGTCTGCTAAAAGATCGTAATGTAATGTAATGTAATTTCATATCGTAGAAACCCTGACTGTGATTCAAATGATGTAACTAGCAACACACTGCACAGAGGAGCTAAACTAGCATTGGCCTGCGAGTGTGGCGTGTGTGTGTGACACAGACGTCACATGACATCGGGGGAGGAAATTATATGGTGAAACTGTTATGCTTAAAAAATGCTTATGACAACATTTCATAAGAAAATGAAGCTTATTTTTCATGCGCTGGCAGATTCATCCAAAATCTTCTAGCCTTCCTCATTTTATTTAAAATCACCAAACTTTGCACACTTCAACACCCTTAGTGACGGCCCCTCAATCCATTATACTTCATGCGCATAAAACCAACATGAAGAATAAATAAAAACACACCACAAAGGACTTCAAAGGGTTCTAGACAAACACTGATTCAGCTGCGGTGAGTCAAAGAGGAGAACGCTTTGTCATTGTTGTGTGGTGGCTCATGAGGACAGTGTAGGGTTTGGAGACAAAGACAGGCAGGAAGGTGAGTCAGCCCGGATATTGCAAGAGAACTGCCACAAAGTCTGTGGGAGTGTTTCGATGTCAGCACAACCCTGAACGCAGTATTGTTGTTATTGTTGTTATTGCTACTGTCTCTTCTTCCTCTCCCTCGCTCATATCTATTGCACCTCCTGAATGCAGCTCACGCGACATTGCTATTCTCATTAAGCAGCCTTGATGATGACATTCAGACCCCTCAAGCTGTATGCATCACCTGCTCTGGACAGGAGAATGCTTATTCGGGAAATGATAATGGGGATTGTAAACTTGGATTGTCTATCTCAACGCAAGTTTCATGCACCATTTGCCGCCGTCATCTTGAACATGCCATGGATGTGTCTTTGCATCAGCTGAGGCATATTCAGCCACCAGGAGAGCTCAGGCATCACTGGGGACCACTAATCTCGTTTTACTTTGCAAATGCATTTAGGTTCACGTAATTGCCACAGTAAGCAGTCACTTAGTGGATCAAAATAAAAATTGAAGGGATTGTTTGTGCTGCTTTTAACCCCTTATGAATTCAGGGGTTAACCCCAATCGGATCACTAATAATTCAATTCAGTTAGAATAATTCGGTTATCACAAGAATGCCAATAATGTAAAACCAGGGCAAACATTGGAGCTTTGACTAAATGGCTGTAATGGTTAGCAGAGGTAGAGATCTACCCGATGTAAAGCATTTGATTGACGTTTCAGAGAATATGTCATCTTTTATAACTTCCTAACAAAGACTTGAAAACAGGAGTCGGAGCTGAACGGTTGGATATTCACTTGAATCAGACGGAAATAAATCTGCACTCCTGATACATCCTGACAGCAGGCTGATGAGATAATAATGTTCACCAAATCACAAAGCTTCCACAAATACTTTCACATATATTTACATAATTCAAGGAAAAAGTCTGTGTGTAGGATGCATCAAATGACCCAAATTATGTCTTAATTAGCAGTAATTTATGGAGATTCATCTTTGCAATTGAATGCTTTGTGTATATTAAATGTATCTGAGACTTATTTCACCATAAAGAGACATTTCAGTAACATTCAGTAGATTTCAGAGGCACACTTCTGCTTTTGGGTCATCAAAGGAAATGTGTGATTGATTTGTTATTGTCCTTCCAAGAACAGGTCAGTGGAAATATTGGGGTGGCACAAGGCAATACTTACCTGAATCTGAAACAGGAAATAATGACAGCATATCCGATTTTTTTAAAAGCCATTTCCCACTCTTATTTCATGTTGCTTGAACAGTAACAACTTTTATTGTAATGGCGAAATTAACTGTGCAGATGACAGGCATACCTGGTCTTTAACGTGTAAAGGCTTCTCAAACTTGTATAAAAATTGTAAATGTCTTAAATTGAACCAATCGGCTTTCGTAATGACAGGCGCTGAAATTCAGAGCTGTTTCAAGAGAGAAGGTTAGGGTTGAAAGGCACAGCTTGCTCATTTCCATATGAAATGTGTATAACAAAGGGGAAAAATTAACCCCGAAGAGTAATTGTTTAAAGCGAAAGGAGAGAGTTTAACTAGAGGCAAGTGAAGGCACCAGAGCAGAGACACCACAGCTTTAGGCACGAAATGAAGTCGCCTGTAAATGTCCCATGAGCTCATAACATAAAAATGGTTTCTGCACAAAGTCGTAAAAAATCCACAGGAAACTCTTATCAGCATTAATTCCATCTCCATTTCCTAACAAGGATTAGATTAAGGACTTGAAAATGACGAATAAAAAAAAACAAATGGCTCAACGACCAATCCGAAAATCGTATCTATTTGAAAAATCCAACCCTATTTGATCATTGGAGCGATATTGCATTTTATTACAAGGCAAAGTGCTCCAAAGAAGCCACAGAGAGAAAAACTGCAATAACATAATGTCCTTTAAAGCATTTCCCAAGGCTACAAGTCAAACAAGTCATTGTAACCCAAAGCACAGCATGGTTATCTGAACACAGAGCATGTAAACACTAAACAGACGCAGTGTGTTCCATTTTGGATTCCAAACACATCATTTGTTTGTGTAATCCACGACATGGCTTCAGGCAAGTTTCGGGGTCATTTACATTCTTTCAAATAGTGGTAACAAAGCCAAGCAGCATGGCCTCTGCTCCTGCGTGCTACAGCAGCAGCAGTAGCTCTGCAGTAGCCAGCTGTCTGTGGAGCTGCTTTGTCAAAGCCTGGCATGAGGGAAGGGCAAAACAGGGCCGATTGTTATGGTAATGTCACTTTGTTTGGAGGTGTGGTGTAAAGGTGGGTGGGGATAATTACGTTCTCGTAGGTCATAGGTGAGCGTAAATGCCATGGCCGGCGTGTTGTTGTATTCAGAGCCCAGGGCCATAGAATAGATAACGTGAGCTCGGTTCGGGCAAGTTTCCATCACGCAGACTGATGCCTCTGCTCCTCACTGGTATTTCCCCTGTGCAAACCTTGGGGGCAAAGATACTCCAGTCTCTCCAAATTCCAGAGTCAGAGGGCTTCGTCTTCTGTCTGCTGTGGCTTTATGCGGTGTTCAGCCTCACAGAACCACTGCCTGTTTGAACAGACCTAATCAGATCTATCTGTTGGACCGTTGACAGAGGGCTGGGCTGGATCCGCATTGTTGCCTCAGACAATGACAAGCTTTGTGGCAGCGGTGTGAGGTCCACACCTGCAAGGCGCTTACTTTACACAAGCAAACACCCTATCAACAACTAACCACCTGTTTTCTCCAGGAAATAGATTAACTGCTGATTTCAATTTGAAATAATTGGGTTCTATATTATATTCTTACCCAATTTAATTCGTTGCCAGTCGTGCAGTTCAGGATCATTAACAATGCAAACTGCTCTGCCTGCAACATGATTGATTATGCTGCTTGCCTGTTGAGATCTTATTCTCAACATGGGAAGCACAGAACGTAGTGGCTATGCAAGTGCTTTGAATCACGATAACACTGTCAAAAATTGGGTCACGCTTTGTTCTCTTTGATAAATGAATTTGTGTTTTCTGCATTTCAACATCATGTGAGGAACAAGGAAAAAGCACAAAGACAACAAATGTGACATAAACCTGAGTCCGCTCTGACATGGATAAAATGTCAGAATCCTTACAAAATGCAAGCGAGTGCCAGTGGTGTGGTTTTGTCTGGGATGTTTGTTTTATGTTCCCACATGTAATTGTTTGATTGGTTTGACTGCAAATGTCATAAATGGTTCATTCATAATTGCAAGGATTTCCTTTTGGACAGCGACCAAACCTCTAGCAGACAGAGATGCCTGAGCAGACAATAGCCTCCAGGGTTTAGCAAATACGTTTTCGCAATCAGAGAAATCTTGTACATTTAGTCGTAGAGCAGCAGAAAATTCAACTGTGAATAAGAAACTTGATTCAATGTAACATTCATGAATATTCATCGAAATGCTCACTATATCGTCAATTTATGAAGAATGTATCTATTTGTAAATGACTGTCACCGAGTGGAACCTTCAGGAGCAGTGTGAGCAGTAGAGCATTGAGAAATCTGACAAGCCCTCAGAATAAGAGACGAGTCCTTTTCTCTGCTGCAGTAGAGCTGAAATTCAGAGGGAAGTCGATCAAAAATGTTCTTCTTTACTGCAAAATTATTCCAGTAGCATGTAGGCTACCTGTCATTTTTGGACAGTGCTCAAGTTTGATTGATGTTAAATAGAAATTAAATAAATAATCATTGCACAGAGAAGACAAAGCATCTGTCAACTCATCAACTGTCAGGTGTTCTTAGACTAAAGTCTCCTAAAGGCTTTTTGAAGCTAACATCTTTGTCATCCTTAGAGCTCAAACTTCTCCTCTCCCTTTTGTCCTTCCACTGTAGCAGATCGACCAAGGAATAATACTTTCACGGGTCATAAACATTGACATTATCATAACTGCTGATGCCCAAAGACAACAGTTTAATGTCATATTACCTCAGCTTGCTGATATTCAAATAGTGATAGTTATAAAAGTTATAATTAATGTAGATAATTCTCCCCCAAAGGATCAAAACTGAATCAAGTCTGAGAACAATATGTGTAATGTAAACAATATAAAGCAGAAAACATGAAAATAGGAGATTGTGCAAATACAATATGATGAATTCATGGTGTCACATAAACTAAAAATAGCACCGACTTGATTGCAATGTTTTGGATGAAAACGTTCTTTTATATTTGATTACCTCCATACATCTGTTTGACATTCCTGATGTGCCCTTTGCACTCCATTTAATCCAGAGATTGCATCTTATTTCAGCTGTTATCTCCTTTCTGCTTCAAAGATAAACTGACGAAGGGGATGTCAACCTGCCTTCACTGCTGCATTGTTGAGTGAAATCCATATTCAGCCATAGAAAGTGAGCTGATTCCTCCCCAAATATTAGTTTTAAATGGCGTTGATTCTTTTTTTGTTGAGTTATATTCAGTGAACATTTGGGTGTCTCATATCATCCTCATGAGGAAGAAGTTGAGCAGTATTCATGGCTGCATTAAAAAAGGACAATACGAATCTGTCGTTGCTGTTTATTCTGGGTTATTGTTGATAGCATTAGCCTGCAGCAGGCAGCATTTAAGTACTTGCCGATTCCACAGGCACAGAGCTGCCATTATCTGACAAACTAACAAATTGTTTCAGGCTTAGATGAGGAATAAACAATACTGACAGCTGACAGATGCTTGAGTTGTAACAGACTGCTGTACACCATCATGAATAATTTCTGTGCTTCTCATGTTGCCAATGAATTATGTTTGTGCATTCGCATCCAGGTAATTTAGGAAAACAAAGAGCGCAAGCATCCAGATAGACTAGGTTGGGTATATCACATAGCAGCAGCTGCATCTGTGCAGGATGTAGGCTGACACAGGCTGTGAGGATTCCACCTGTAATACATCTGAACTCTTTTCTTTCCTACTGCTCAGTTTAATTGATTCCCCCGAACAGATTTTCTCCACAATCATCTGGGTTGGATTCTGTCTACTCTATTCTTTGAATTCATCAAACAGCCCCTGTTCACTGCTCTGCCATCAAACAACAAGGAGCTCACTGAAATTGTATCACTTCACTCTGTTTCGCTTCCCAGTCAGGAGTAGAACCAGATTTAGAAACAAAATCAGAATCCGTCTCAGAAGGCAAATCAGTGACAACATCAAGAGGAGATATTGAATCAGAGTGAGAGCCAGAGACATAAGAAGTGTCAGAATGAGAGTTTGAATCATGAGTTACAGTCTGAAGGAGGATCAGAATCAATCATAGCATTAAATCAGAATCATATACAGAATCAACCAAGGAACAATTGAATTTTGTGTCATAATCAAGGGAAGAAATACAATCAAAACCAGAACATAGTCAGACCAGACACGTAATCAATGCTAGGATTTAATCAAGAAAAGAGTAAAATCATAATCAAACTGACAATCAGAGCCATAGCATAATTAATGTCAGTATCAGAATTAAATCAGAATTTAACGTTTAATTTATCTCTGTAACTTGCTGATGAGCTGTAATGTAGGATGAACTCAATTAGCTGCAGGATAAAAACAAACGTCACATTTGGCGGCACGACAAGAATGAAATGAAACAGAGACCTCAAATAACCATTCAAACCTGAGGCGTGGAGCTGCTGAGGCTAATGGCAGAATATGCAGTAATGACAAAATCAGATTAATAATTGCTGTTATTTCACTGGGGTGTATTTAGCATTCAGGTGCCTCTGAATGACAGAAATGTATAATCAGTTTTACTCATTATCTGTTATTAGCTCTCTATTATGTGATCTACGTGTTTACTAAAGGGTTTCCGGTAAAGTGCCTCTATAAAGCACAAAGAATGTTTCTGCCGAGCATTATGAAACGTCCATGTCTCCTCGTTTGCCTTAATGGTGTCACATAGCCCCAGTTTCTATTGATCTGCACTTATATAAGTGAGGTATGGTTAGTATGAGTTGGTCAACAGAGAGATCCATTCTCCCTTTCTTAGAGTGAATGTGAGGATTAGTTGAGGGGAAAGTTAGGCTCTACAGAGAACAATGTAATCGATATAACACAGTCTTCACAGAAAGAGAGGTAACTCAGCATCGACTACTGGCCGCTCACACACTCAATCAGATTAACTAATGAAGCAATTATTGATTGAAAGCGGTGCTGCTGGCTAGAACAAGACTGGCCATTAAGTGGATCTTTCCTTCCCTTGGTCGTGCTGAAAATGTCAGGGTCACTGTGTTCACTGCTTGACACAGTTTATTGAAGCCAGATCTGTGGAAGCCTAATCACTCCTCTGCCTCCCAGCAGAGCAGATCTGAAGGGCCGACACCTCTACGGGGTAGAGGAGAAATTTGATTTTCACAACACCTGGAGAGGAGCTAAATTAACCTGTGCCATACTTGAAGAGGTGAAGGAATGGAAAACACTGCAGACTATTACGTTGCTGCAAATGAGTATGACTGTTCCCTCCACTATGTATTCATGCTGCACAGCCCCAGCTCTGCTTTCTGGAATTTGGAATTAATATTGATTAGAGAAACAGTGAATTGGTGAATTACTTTTGACAAATGTGACATCATGCATTATTACATTTGGAAACACACCTGAAATAATGAACGGCGGCGTGTGCCCGGGGAAAAGATTTCCTGTCAGCAGCGTCCCTGAATGTCAAAATTGGGAACTCTCATTGCCGGAGTCCACAGCAACACACGGTTGTTTCCATCCTCATAGCGGGAGCAGTGTCACAGGGTGTCTCGCAAGATGTCAAAATAAGAGCGCTCTTTCTTTCATCAAAAAAAGACAGCAGGCGCCCGTACTCTTCCTCCAATGTGACATGATATATTGTAATTCATTATTCCTTGCGTAATCTCCTTCTCCAGTCATGGGGACTGACTAAAAAAGCACAGCGGTGAATACAAAATTCACCTGAGCTTCACTAACATTGATTCTGCTGCAAACAAGACACCTGACACAGAGCTGCAGCACAGCCTGTTTACAGATATATTTTCTGGAATTCGGGCTTGTCTATTGCAGGTGGTCTGGTTGTTAAAGATGTTGCAGCTTAACCGGACGTCACCTCAGATCTGAGTTTGGACCAGTATGGTTTCAGTCACTAATTGAACACGTACCCAGTATCATATATACTATAAATATACCACTATATTTATCATGTCAAGTCATTTCTTACCCAAACTCTGCAAAGTCTTCTCATTTGCTAGTAACTGTTCTTGGGATTCCAAGAGTTGAAACGATGTTCTCTTTACACCTTAATTATCCACGCATACAATACACTGGTGTTTATCGCCCAGAACAGCAAAGAACAGCTAAGTAAATGCTGAGTACATCCACAGGCAAAGTGCTTTGAATGGGCCGTCGACTTCTACCTGTGGACATGTAAATACGCTGTAATGTGTTGTTATATTACAAACAATAGCAAAGGTTTTCCTGGAGGTGTCCGTCTTGATTTTTCCAACGTGTCACTGGAATGCGGTCAGCTCGGGGGTGATGTCATTCCCAGATGTCTGATATGCCAGGTAAATGGAACTCTGCATCAGTCATTGTAACCTCTGACCTTTCATCAGATAGGGGCGTGGTCAATTAGCTTATATTTCAAAACATTTAAGATATATAACATTTAGATATATTTGAATTATTAAGCATTTTTTTCTTATATTTAGCTTCTTATGTAAAATAATTACTTACATATAAATACAGATTCAAGATTTAAAAGGTAATCATTTATATTAACATTTAATTTGTAAATGTTGACTATCCGTCTAAATGTTTGGAAATTGGGCAAAATTTTCACTTTCAGTTCCAAAATTAACCGCCACTTTACAATCTGCGCTGATCATTTGTCAGTCTCAATCACTTAAATAAGAGACAGAAAGTACTGTAGTTCTCTCTCTCTCTCTCTCTCCCTCTCTCCCTCTCTCTCGCACTCTCTGTGTCACTCTCTCTCCCCCCATCTGCCTCTATCTCCCTCTCTCGCTCTCCCATTGAGCAGTGAGGCAGGGAAAATATTGCTTTGCGGTTAACTCTTAATCATATTGCATTAGGTTTTCACAGTCTGTGCTCTCAGTCCATTTGCAAAAACCATCACAGGCCGACATGAATTCAACACCAGCGAACCAATTCTTATTTCTGTGTCTGTGCACGTACACACACACACACACACACATACACACACACACACACACACACACACACACACACACACACACACACACACACACACATATATAGATATATACATATGGCTTATAATTGCAGTTGCAGCAAGTGTGTCTCAGGAAGTGTGTCTCAGGAAGTGTGTCTCCGGAAGTGCGTTGCCAGTTAAAGATTAGGCTATTTGCACGAAACAAACTCACCTACAGCCAATATTAATTTGTCATCACATCTGACACCTCTACCATGACACAGCAACCAAATACATACAGATGACTACTGACATTAAACAGTACTGAACGCATCTATCAGTGCCATTTAAAACCTGCTCCAAAGCACCGAGGAGCTCTCATTAATTACCATCATTAATACTCTCTTAAGGGGTTATTAATTATTGCTGTATTGAATTGAATACGCACGGTGAAATAATTGAAAAGTGAGGAGATTTGAGCAAGGATTTGAATAATTAATGTTGACTGAATTATGTATGTGGACATTTCTCTTACAGTATAATGAACCTGCGGTGAAGCCTGGTTTTACCCTTTGTCCTTCTGCTATAACAGCGTTTAACAGCAACAGCCGAGAGAAACAGGAGGATGCTGGGTAGAAAGTTTCTCTCACTGTGTGTGTGTGAGAGAGAGAGAGAGAGAGAGAGAGAGAGAGAGAAGGAGCGTGTGTGCGGGGGTGGGGGCAGGGGGAAACGGGGGGGGGGGGGGGGGGGTGAGAGATGTGGGGCACATAAGGGTTTGGGGGGCTGAGGAAGAAAAGGGGTGCGCTCGTTGGGTGGGGGTGGGGTAGTCCATGAGGGGCGGGGTGGGGGCGCACTTGCTGGGGGGGGTGGGGGGGGAGAGAGAGAGAGAGAGTGAGAGACAGAGAGAACGAGGGAGGGAGGGAAAGAGAGAGAGAGGCAAGCAGGCAGAGAGAGAGAGAGAAAGAGAGAGAGGGAGGGGGGGGGACCAGGGGCGGAGCTGAACACAGGATCCTCCGCCCCCCCGCCGCTCCGTGCCCCTCACTATTACCTGTTCCTACCAGGATTGATGCGAGTGTTTCAAGCACATGTTCCGCCGGCAGAGGACTGAAAACTGACTCGCACAGCTCCGAGAAGAACAGGAAGAGTAAGAAGAAGAAGAAAAAGAGCCAAACTTCACTCAAGCAAGTGGTTTACTTCCAGCCTCCGAGTCCAGGATCCAGCCAGAGCCGCCAGGATGCACTTGTTGTCCGCCAGCTGCGTGTGTTCCCTCCTCATCGCCGCTATACTGCACCGAGGTAACTCACGCGGGGCATCTGTGTATTCACCGGGCGGGGTGCGTCTATGTACTGAAGGTGTTGGGGAGGAAGTGAAGGGGAAAGTCTCAGCTCGAGCATCGGTGCGTTACCGAAACTTCCCCCCGCGTATCGATTTTGGATTCCTGCGGGGAAGTGCCGCGTCGAGACGGAGTGACCCGGAGAACAAACGAGTTCTTAAGTGGAATTCTGTCGCAGTTATCTTTGAATTCTCCCCCAAAGTAACTGATGATAAAAATCTCTCGCGCGGCTCTGGGATGTTTTGCTTGTGAATACGTCCAGTTTATACTTTTATTTACTCTTTTATTTAGCCTCCATGAGATGACTTATATGTTCAGGCTGACTTGTGTGTGCCGCTCCTTCTCGCCACATGATGGGAGAGGCGGGCATGTAATCACCATCCATCTTCGCATGAACCTATGATGTCACCGTGATGCCTCTGATTTTTTGAAGTATCTATGCTGCTGAATGTTAATTATGGTGCGTTCAAAGCTTGGCTGGTGTGCTGTAAATAAGTGTGCCTGTCAGTCTCTCAGCGGTAATTACAAGTTGGATAAGACTAATTTTGGATTTGGAAAACCCTAATGGCTTCTAGATGTTGCCAATATGGGGCAGTGAAATGGGTTCCTGTAGTTGTTCCAATATGAGAGAACGCAGCAGCAACCTGCCTGACTAGTGATTTTTGCATTATTGTCCCTCCCAGTGGTTTGCAGTTAAAGAGTTGAAACAAGGCCAGATGCTCATAATGCTGCTTTTAATGTGCCTGTCCCTTTTCATTTTGCTGTGTGGTTATTGATGGTGGATAAAATGATGATGCCTCTTTAAAAGCCCATTGGCATTGATGTCAGGCTGGATCGTGTCCCATGTTTTTCACTCTAACACGCCAACAGGTAGTAGAACCATGTGCTCGCACCCCCAGCCAGGCCTTTTAGTTCCCTCCAGAGAGGTCAATCTCGCTGAGTTCCCGCCTCACGTGTATCAGCCATCCGTCAGGCTCAGGTGGCTTATTTGCCAGGAAACGAATGTTCCTTTTAAGGCGCCTGTGCTGCTGCGGCGCCATGTGCTTGAGACTCGAGCAGAGTGCAGCTTTTGGGTCTTGAGCAAAGACTTTATGGTCCTTTATGGTCCACCATTGCGTGAGGAGGGGACCAAGTGCCTGAGAGTGGTGGTCTGACCATGTGTGTGTTTGCTTACACAGCAGATGGTCGGTGTTGTTTTCTTCGTGTTGGTGTAAAAGCTGTACAGTCGTTGATGAAAGGCACCAGCCGGCCAGTCCTCCTTGAGTTACCGGCAGAGAGAAACATTCGTTATTTTCCGACAACTTGCGGGAAAACCTCTTTTATTAGGTTGGTTTATTGAGTTGAGTGAGGGATTTGTAATATCACCTACATCAATACTTGAAATAAGAAAATGGCGGCCTGCGCTTTATTATATTTGCTGGGAATGAGGAGATTAAACAGCAACTACTCCTCCATCTCAAACACTGGAGGTTGACCCTCGTGGTCGGAGCTTGGAGGGCAGTGAGGGACGGGCCCCTGAATTACCCCTGAACAAACACCAGGCCGGCACAGCTGCATCTGGTTTTTGTTCGCTCCCTTGCTTCTGCTTCTGCCCTTCCCCCACCCTCACCCTCACCCTCACCCCCCCTCTCTGAACAGGCACCACTCGCTGTCACAGCTGGTATTACTTGTCAAGCAAGTGGGGCTCTCCCTGCACTAATGGACTAATCTCTTATTTGTGGTGGGTGGGGTGGGGTGGTGTGTGTGTGTGTGTGTGTGTCGGGGGGTCCACCCAATTTCACCTGAGACAGATTCGCTCTCCTCTCTTTTATTCATCCCGCCTGGGCTGGAGAACAAGAAGGTCTTATTTGTGTGCTGGGTTTGCATGTTTGATTTTGAGCTGCTGCTCACGTCTTGTTTATAGGCGGAGTCCCAGTTGAAGTTGTTTCTCTTTTGAAGTGAGATTTCTTTGTGATTTGCCAAGTATTGTGTCCCTTCATACAAAATTCAACTGCAGTCCTATATTGTGTGGCACCAGGCTTGGAATAGAAGAGGGCTCGCTGGAGAAGGAGCTCTTCCTTTGAAGGGAAGTAATCGCCCAAGCAAATTACACAATTTGATTAACTGAAAAATGCTTTTTGTCTTTTCGTCTCTGTTCACACATGATCTCACAGATATGCTGTAAAAGCCTGAAACACAAAGCTTCGGTCTAGCCGAGGCAATAAACCTTAAACTCAGTGTTTTTCCCCCTCGTTAGAGTTGAAGTACTGATCCACATCCCATTATCCACCTGTATGCTGAGCCCAAATTGTTGGCGAATGATGTCTTTCAAAATGCTTTGCAGGACTGATGTGATGATGCTCGTGTTAGACAAACCAACATTTAGAGTTGAATAGCCTCTCAAAGAAGGATATAACATTAGCTGAGCGTGTATGTGCGTGTGGGTGCGTGTGGGTGGGTGTTTGTGCGCTCCTCAGACCTTGGTTAGTTTGATTTGATGTTTGATTTTGTAATTGGGAGGGAGGGGGGGACTTCATTTGTCCCTATGGACAAGGCCAGTGAGGTCATATTGCAGTAAGTAATAAGTAAAGTGGCATTAGGATGTGCAGTGTCAGTTCTCATTAGGACGTGTAGAAACCATGACAACATGACTTGATGATGAAATAATGTGGATGCGAAGCCGGAAACAAACAATCTGTTAACAGACACAGTAAAGGAAAGCAGACATGTAATGCAGCTGTAATAGGATAAAGAGACGTAAGAAACATAAAACGACAAACGCAGAAGCAATAGTGATTAGTTGGCCTTTGGCTGGTCACTTTAAGGCATTTTGAATCAAAACATCAAGAAAAAGTTCAAAGGAATTTCAACACCAATTTGCAGAAATGGAAATCCTGTCAAACTGACATGGATATTTGGTGCCATTGGAGATTTGTTTCTCACATAGTCTGCGATAAAGCACAGGAAGGAGCAGAGAGCAGGTTTTATTCTCCAAAAATCAATGGGGTATCAGACAATCCTCTATATTTATATGAGAAAAGTTTGGGAAATTGAAGTTTCTCCAATATTAGGCCCATGAATCAGTCTGCCCCCCCATCAGCATGATGTCATAATGGTTACAAATCACTGTGTTGAATCTTTCTGGCTGAGAGTAGATGAAAGAACCTTGGACCTGTTATTGTTACGACCTAAATTGAGCCAATGCCTGATCAGTGAATAGAGCCCACACATCTAAGAACCCATGTTGGGAGGATCAACCTTAAAGAGCGGCGGTTCCATAAAGCACTAATGATATAAACCTGTTTCTGATGCAACACAGATTCATCTTCCTGAGCGCTGCGGATGCTTCCGTGCTGGGGGAGCTCCGCACCTCCAACACTGTGATGCACATTGTCCTCAAGGGTGCTGTTTGCCGCACGCACACACTCGCACGCACGCACGCACACACCCACACACACGCACGCACGCAGGCAGGCCCCGGCAGGACACTGAACAGGTGTAGCAGGGTTGGTTTAAGGGCCATGATGGTGGGCTGAGTGCCTCTTTATGATTCCGGGCATGAGTGCAGTTTTTTGGAAAGGAAAGCTGTGTGTTCCCATTTCTCACACAATGTCTCATTAAGATTTGGTAATTTTCTGATGGAAAGATTTTTTTACTTTAGTTCAAAGCTTTGCCCTTATTATTTAAAACTCTAAAACTGGCATGCGGGCGGGGGGTTGTGGTGGGGGCTGCGGTGAGGAAATGCGAGTCGCCGCAGGAACGCGTTTCTCATGTGTCGGCGAGAGTAAATCAGACTCTCTGGACCCTCGCAGCAAGATGATGTATAAGTGGTTTTGCCTTGAGAGAATGAAAGGATTTTGTGTGGCAAAAGTAATCACTCTCCAGCAATGACTCCATGAAAAAAAGCCCCTTTGTTCGCCTCTGACAGTTTTACACACAGTAAAACAGCAGCAAGTGAATCTTAATTACACTTTGTTGATTGCTCTGTCCTTCCTTTAGTGAAGAATGAGAGACTTTTTAAATAATTTCCTCAGAGGGAGAAAAAAAGCCTCTTTATTCGTGCACTTTTTGCTTTATTTTGCTAGACAGGGTCAAGATGGCCCCGGATGAAATTAACACCTCGTTGGCATCCGACGTGCCCTGTTTTACATCTAGATTACACGTTTAGCCGGTGGCAAGATCATTTTAAAGGGAGATGGAGTATGAACATACAGCCCAGCAGAATCTCAATTTTTTGTCCTTGCCGTTTTGGCATGGTGGCTCTGCCAGCACCGCCATGCAAAGCATAAAGCTTTATTTGTTATCCAGTGGGAGGGGCCGGGCTTCTATTGTCTCAGGTAAGAAAGAAAGGCTTAACAACAGAAGAGAGATGACTGTGCTATGCAGTGGCGCTCCTCTCTTTTATGCAGGAATACCCCCATTGAAATGCATGGAGGTGTCCTTGGTTTGGGTGAAAGACCAACTGCACTCTGAAATTGGTCAGGGACAAAAAAAGTGAGCTTGTTTCTTGTCTTTTTGTTATTGACGCAGCCCCCCCAGCCCCTTTCACTGGACTCCTGCGGACTCCCGCCGACTGTATTGTGAAGCCTGCTCTTTTTAAACAAATGAGTGTATGATAGCGACTTCTTTCTCCCGCTCGTCTCTTTGTCATTAATATGGAGCAGCACACACCCCTCAGAGGGGGCAGAGAGGAGCTGCTACCCGTCCCTGCTCTTCCCATGTGCAACCTGACTGAGGGGGGTGGGCAGCATCTCTCCTCCATATGAAAAGCCAGTGGCCACACCCTTCTTTTACAAGGCGTGGATCTTTGTGGAATTTTACCATTAGAGTCATTGCTCTGTCTTAATGAATTCCCTGAATGGCCTCCATTAACTGTGATGGTAATCATGCGACCCCTAAGAGCGCCATAAGGGCTAACACGGAGGGGGCACCCGTAGGTGGAAGGGCAGGGGGTCGCTGCTTTGTTTTTGTAAAATACATTTAATGAACTTTCTTTCTCATTAAAATTAATCTCTAACGTAGAACAAAGAAAGCAGCGAGACCGTTCAGTGCAGAGCAACGCCGGGCTCAGTGTCACCGCATGGGAGCAACGGCAACACACTGACCCACAAAGGGGTCAATGGTGAAACCTCCGATATTTATGCCTGCGCTCCCGTAAAGTCATTATGCCTGTTCGTTTATGAGAGTCAAATTGCAGGACAGGAGGCTGCAATTGTATCAGGCCTTTATTCAAACTCTGTCTGAAGCTCAGGGAAGCCGAGTTGGGTTGACGCAGCTTTTGTGCATTAGGTGAAACATTCAATTTGAGCCCCAGGCCAACTATTAAAATGACATGGAGTTTTGTCTTTCTGCTCAGTCCTGAATCGGCCTCTGTTGGGTCCCGAGCACGTTCACACAGCTAAGAAGTTGTTCTATTCATCCGGACTCTATTTTGCAATTTTTCATTCATGAAATGTCGTGCTGCTGCGCCCCGTTACGTCTTGCCTCTGGGATTCAATATAGAACGTTTTTGTGTCTTCATTTGACCCCGGCATTCACATTCTGGCCATTTTAAAAGCTGTTTCTTTGTGCTGCGCTGATGTCCCCCATCCTTCCTCCATAGACTGCAGCAGCAGTCCGCCGCGCCTGAAGCTATCTTTGATTACATGCTGCTACGGCTCAACTTGTAGGAGACAGGCGTTCTCATTCAGAGAGCCTCACTTTCACAAGGGGTAGAAGCTGTGTATCTCAGATTTGAATTAAAAGCCTGCCATTTTCTTACCGCTTGAGTATGGAACAAGATAAAACATTTTTTGGCTCTCTGCTGGCCATCAATAGACTGAAAAACAACCCTGAAGCTTTTTAGCTGCAGAACAAGTTGCTTGATGAAAGCCAGTCTGCTTTCATACCTGGGTGCCCTTTGAAGTTACACATCGTGGTAGTGTTTGTGTTATTACAGTGATGGTATCGATTGACACTATTTCCAGAGGATGTAACCACTTTCTGGTAGTGATAAGCTCTCTGTCACAGAACTTGACCTCGTCTCAAAATATCCTTGGCGCTTTGAACTGAACATCTCCTCCCCCCTCCATTCCTTTGGAAAGTCATGAGAATTTCTGAGCTCTGTGGCCTCGGGACATTATGTAAAACCTCTCCCAACACTATGATTAATGGGGATCAGATGCAATTCTCATAATTATTTTCTGTGTGTTATTAAAACTGGCTTCTTGTAAGAAAAGTGCATCAACGGCAGCGTCTATGTTTTCTCGGCGGTTCCCAAAGAAGTCAAGTGGTGGGTTTTTGCACGGCAATTATGCTGTTAGGTTTGCAGACAAATGACTTTTCTGTGTTAGGACATACAATGCTGCTTTGCTGCTGAGTGTTCATTAAGTCTACATGTGAAGAGACACTTCTCTTGTAATTGGATGCTGTGCGTAATTTTCTAATGGGACATCTTGACAGGTCAAGTAGCCTCGGGATCCTGGGCAGAATTTGGAAGCATCACACCTCCAATTACTGCAGTTTACATACTGACTCTTAAATGATGCATTGACAATATGACTAAATTTAACGGTTATCAGCAGAAATTCTGTCCAAACAAGGTCAGTGACCTTGTAAATTGGAGAATTTTAGAGATATTTGGCCCTTGCTTACCATGCTGCAGGCTTTTGAATTGGACCCTTTGGACCTTTCAACATTTCTCGTCAGAGTAAAATGCAACTCTATGTTCCGGATAGAGATGTGTTGTGTTGTAATGGCTGTACTGCCTTGAAAAATCAATTTTCCTTGGGCGGTCTTTGTATATCTGACATGAGACGGCACCAGGATGTTACCATGGGATAGCGATCCATGGAAAATACAAGACGCTTCATGGTAAACAGATTCACGGTCATACAAAATCGCTTTCTGTCTTTCTTTACAGGTTCTCCTAAGTGGAAGGAACTCAGTTATTGTTGTCATTTCATAGTGTGATCATTTGTGTTATTTCAAGCAAGAACTATCAAAGAGGTTTCCAACTCAATAAAGCTCATTCACAAAATGGCTGTAAAGAATTACGGATGAATTCTCTAGGAAGACTGTAACCATTCATTACTAGTTAGGCAAGACTGGAGATGAAAGGAAATTCAGTACAATTTATAAAAACAAATTGCATCATACTTCTTAGCACTTTCTCTGCCTGCTTCAGCTCCCAAAGGCTGTTGGCGGCTCTGTGATCTTACAGATATGTGCAACACTCAGATGTCAGCCTCTGTCCAGTCAACTTGTGTCCCTGCTAGTCTCACGCTAGAAGCAATTGTGCTGCAAAACTCATGCTGGGGCTCCAGATAGCCGACATACTTCTGTGAAGGGTCCTCGCTGCTGTGTAACACAAAAAGTAATATAAATAAGAATGGAGACATGTACTCTTGATTGTTGTCCTGATTCAAAGTAGTCTGATCAACTGTAATGTTTTTTGATAAAGGCACAAACAGCTTGTCTCTCCCGCTCCTCGTCAAATAAAAGTTCCTCTGCTGCCTTGCTGCCCATTCTGTGTAGTGGGGACGTTGTTAAATGAACTTTGCAGTGTTTCATCTTGAGTAATGAAGATGCCATAACCCATTACACTACCATTCATTTCATTTAGCCTGCAGTGTTACTGTACCGCAAGTAGAGAAAGAGGAAATGACACGTCGTTCTGTGATATAACACTGGTGATTTCATTGGAGTGCTCAGGGTCGCACAGCACGACATTTGACAGTTTTAGTCTTTTAGTAAATGCAAGTTAGGGACATTTAGGATAAAGCGGCTGCGGCTTTCCCTTCTCTTTTCAAAGGATATTTCAGGATTACCTGTCTTATTCTGTGGGGCTCACCGGCCTGCTCATCCATAAACACAGCTGCATCACAGCCACACTTTGTCCTAATGTGAATATTTATTCAGGAAGTAATCTCTCCCTGTGGGTTTTCAATAATTGGACAACATTGTTACCTTTCAGCTTAAGGCAGCTTTCTCTTCAAATATCAATCTTGCCTGAATATGTTTGTTATTTATCACGGCGGTGTTGTGTGTTCAATGTGTTTTCCTATCCTAGATCGTTCATCAGCAAAGTCGCGTTATTTATTATTGACAAAAGTGGAGAAACGTGGGAAATGAGCTTTCCCAGATGGCCTTTTGTGCCCTCATTTCGTGAAACGTTTGTTATTTTTGGCACTAATTGTAAAAGGGAAAGAATATGTCTCTGATTGCCACAATACATGTTTCTTTTCGAATTATGGCTGGCCTCACGTAAAGACCTAAAGAATTTTCATTTTTTTAAAAATCTGTATTTGAATATTTGGTCAACAAACATTCCGTTAGCTGGAGGGCAAAATGTTGAAGTGGATGAGTCACAGCCAATTAGCTGGTGTTGACATTACTCCATTGCATAATGTGGCCTCAGCCAACCTCAGCTCCCAGCCCAGAACTTATGTAGTTGTGTTGATGACTCAAATTTGTAGTACAGCACATATTTTGCACCAAGTATAATGGAAATGTATGTATGAACAGACAATGTGTTACATAGTATTAGTGCTTCATACTTCGAGGTCCATTGTAGGTCAAGCAGCTTTGTTCGCCGCTTTGTTGAATACTCAAACAAAAGGGCTCAGCTCTATTCAAATGTTATCATTAAAATTCCAAATTGTCTGGGGCGCTGTTTTGTTCAGTCATAACTTCTCGGGCAGTATTTGAACTTGTGAGCCCTTTTCTGCCCTGCAGCGCTGGTTTTTGTCTGACCCTGCAGTGTAGTAAGCTCCGTGCTTTAGAGGACTTTCTGGGGCCGTTTGTTGACTCGGTCTTTCTGGAAGGGCAGAGTCTACAATGAACGTGCCCAAGGAGATTTCACTCTGAAACTCCGTAAGCCGCATAGTTATTTTTTTTTGAACATCTCTGAGCTTTTCTTATTGACTTGGTTGTGTGAAGGCTGCTTTTTCTACGTTGCCTGCGGTGCAATGTCCCATCAGATAAACGCACAGGGCAAAAGCTTTAAAAAGAGCCACAAATGTATACGAGGCGGAGAAGCGTGTAGGGAGGGGAGGGTTAAAAATGTGCAGCACCGGAGGTAGACACTTAAAGGCACTCACCTTGATATATGGCAACTCTTCATGCCACAATGGTATGGGGAAATGTAATGGCCATTGAATCATTTGTACCTAATGAAATTATTATGCCCGAAAGGACCCTTGCGCCCAGGACAAAGCTGACATCTGCTAAATTACTGTGGGAGTGGTTATCTGGACCCACAGAAACAAAGGAAACAAGCCAAAGGGTGGTCTTTGCTCTATGACGAGGGTTTATCTCTAATTTATGTCTTTGAAACAGTGATAAAACTATTCCCAACCCGTAAGATAAACAAGTTTAATGTTGTCTTTTTGGATAGCTGAAGATTTATCTCCACATAAGCCACCGCTCTCCTGTTTTTAGTTATACGCGAATACATCACAAGTTCAGACGAGCATGAACCATTCCACCAAATTATATTAGTGCGGCATAAATCTTAAAAAGTGGCAGGGATGACTCAGTAGTGTGATGGGCCTGCGTTAATCTTCAACCTTTCACAGCGCTCCATCAAAGGAGGCATTAGTCGGCAGGCATTAAGTGTCAAAACCACGCAGACTTGATGTGCACCCAGGTACATAATCCTTTGTATGTATTATCTGCATTCCATTTCCTCCCACTGCTCCCTGCTTTGTTTCACCAGCCCTGGCCGAGCCCCCGAGCGGGAGCAGGACACAATTTAGAAACCGACATGCCCCCTTAATACCAACTGGGCTCTGTGGCTTATTGGAATGGGGAGAGGGCTCTGTGCTGTTTCACAGTGACGGGTTAGAAGGTCAGCTCCGTCATTATGGGTGCACAACGGCACACCAGTCTCTCCACTCGGCTAATGTGCAAGTATCAATTACCGGAGATGAAAGCGCCACCCGCCTTCTGCTGCAGAGTAAATGAGAACATCTACCTGTTAATATTTTCCGTTGTTCACATCACAACAACGCATACATTATTGATACGCCTAAGTAGGTGTTGTGCATTATAATCGGATGCTAGTAAAACCGTGGTACATTTTCCGATTAGTCCTTCATTCTGCGTTGGGGAAATATTAGTCTTTGCTTCGTGCGGTGTCTAATGAAGCACTTTAAGATCGATATGCGGATGCTGTTATGTTTACCCGTGTAGACAAGTGATGGGCCTCGGGCTGAATCGTCTCTCTGTCCATACCTCTGGTCAGGACTGTGGGCTGCTTGCCATCCCCACTGTGTGGACAAAGCGCCATTTACTTTCAACAGGGGTGTGTTGTGGCAGCAACTTTGATTGGTCTCCCTAGGCACCACCTGCAACCATAACATGGCCGTACAGAACGTATAATGGTAGATACAAGTTCACCCCCGGGACTTGTGGGATGCAAATGTTCAAAGCCTCTTTTGTTGATGGCGCTTTAGATGGGGGAAGGGATGAGGAGGAGCCACTTTTACAGGATGGCTTGTTGTAGACACACACAAGCAGGTACTTGAACAAATAAGTGGCACCGGTGGCCTTGAGCTCGGCTAATACTGCGCAAATAATACTCCATGTGATTTTCGTTTAATGGCGTTTCTGATTTCTCTGCCTTGAGTCTTTACGCGTTTGCGTCCTGGCTGGCTTTGTAGCACCCCATTATGGAGACAGCATTGAGGATCCTCTAAGCTAGTGATAAAATTCAATACAAATGATGGTCTGTCCACAATCCAAATAGGAAGCACTTAGCCCATAAGTTTCCACTGTGCCGTTTAGCTCGTCTGCCTCGGGCAAGAGAAGCTGACAAGTTTACACCCTATACGCCGAAATTAATACCTCCTGTCTGATGCCATATCTCTGGAGGAGACCGGCAGAAGTGAGGGACACTTTGATGTTAGGGAGGTTGTATTGTGTCAGGAATAATTTAAAGCTTTTCATTAATGTGTCTGATAGTGGAATTGGTGGAAAAAAAAGAGAAAGGTATCAAAAAGTGGGCCCTCGCCTGTTGACGTCTGGACATCAATTCAAGCTGTGCGGTAATTTAAGGGCACTATTTTCATTAGTGAGTAGCATTCCCACCTAACTATCAAACCATCTGCTGCACCACTTCAAACACAATATAACATATGTGACTATATCATTAGGCTGTGAACCTTTTAAATTGACTACATTTCTTTGCTTTGACTTAATGCTTTTTTGTGCATCCTGGCAGAAAGGGGGTCTATGTTTTAAATTGCATGCTAAACAGGGACAATCCTGTAATGGCGAGCTCTAGTCTGACAGACGCCGATCCCATTTATCTGCGCCTCATAATCTCATAGCCAGAAAAATACCAGGAAACCAAAAGAAAAATACAATGTAATACGTGTTATCAATGCTGCGCTTAACTCAGGTACATGCAATCAAAATGTTTTCCAGTGTCTAGCTGGCAGGCTCCCCCCCCCACATGTGACCTCAAGATTACACAGTGCCCTCCATGAATCAGAGCTGCATAATGTTATCAAGTGGAGTTGCCTTTCATGTGCTTCTGCAAATCTGGAACCTGTTTCTCTTGCGAAAACGTAATGTTTAAATAATGACCTTAGAGCTGTTTCAGATGATTAGAAAAAAGTTATCGTGAAGATTGAGGTTTCACCCAGTTTAGCCCCAACAGCGGGTCTGTGAATTGTTTCTGTATTTGCACAATGTATTAATCCAAGCCTAAAGCCTCTGTGGATTCAAGCACAGTTGCTGCATTCAGATGCAAGATGAAAATTAGACATATTAGAGGGGAGAAATTCAATAGCACAAACTCTGTTCTAATATAGTCTGAAGGCTTCTTGGCGTATGAGGAAGTTATCATGGTTTAATTGCTGTGAAATAATTAAGAATGAATGAGTGGTTTCTAATGACCATTTTGAATGGATTGAATTGAGAGTTAATAGACCTTAGCCTTGCTCGCCTCGACAAGGAAAGTTTGAAATAAAATCAGAAGCAATGTTTAATAGATAATGAAGGAAGTAGGAGAGTGAAACGATTCAGTGTACTGAAGGGCGGTCACCTCTATGAAGGAGAGCACGGCTGGGTTTTTTTCCTATTAGATGTTAAAATATTTTTTACGAATTTATTCCAATATAGTTGCTCCTAAGTTCCAGTAGTTTATAAACTATGATTGACCCCTAAAACCCAGTAGTTTTCCTTCTTTGTTTTTAGAGCAATTAAATTTAGACAGGTGTTGTGTAATCATCCCAACATGTCACAACCCTAATTACAAATCAGGTTTATGTATGCAGTGGCGGATTGAGGCTAAGAATGCTCACTTCTTTCCATTTAAATAGGAGTTATTTGATTATCCCATCTGTGCTGTAAACCAGTGATTTGCTTGTGAGCCTCGTTTATTTGTAAGGATCTTTGGATGTGGATGGGCGAGGGATGCTTTAATATCTCCACTCTGATGGTGTTCTTTTAATCCTACCCGGGAAAATGCGGTCATGACACCGTCAAGATGTGTTGATCCCTGTCGCCGATAACGCCGGCGGGCAATTTGTTTTTCAAAGGAATTTCAAGAAACCCCTGTACTATCTCGTTCATACATAACACATAGGATGAGGTAATCTCCGCTCCTCCGGAAGCAGGAGAATGAAGTCATTTCCAAAACATGGTGTATTGAACTGCATTAGGAAGGGTTAATGGATAAGTAGGTAGCAATATGTCTGGGCTTTGTTAATGGCCTCATAGGCTTTGATGGCGACTCGTTAATGGGAGTGGATGTATAGGGTTAGTACTGTGGGCTTTTTACTGATATGCTCCAACTATACACCCGCAGGCATCCCATAGCTGCTTCTCCCCTAATGCCCCATTGGTCCGCACCCCTCAAATACATAATTCACAACATAATGGACATGATTTCTGAGTGCACTTACCTCCCCATCACTCCAGCACACTGCTGTCTTAAGAGCAGCGCCTCCGCCCTTGTGGCTCATCTGCAGACACAATTTATGACAATTTTAAGAGGGTTACACGGATGTTGGTGTGGTCTAGTGTATAGCTGTAGAACGTTAAAATGACAAATGACGGTGCTGCAAAATCAATTTCTTGGAAACCTTATGGCAAGCGAGAGATAATGTGCTTTGCTTCTGCGGCGGGACTTTTCCTCACAGTAAGTGGGTCCTGGGTTCGATTCCTGGCCAGGCCCTTCCTGTGTGGACTTTGCATGTTGTCCCTGTGTTTGCTCCGGATGTTCCAGTTTCCTCCCCACCCCCAAAGACATGCAGCTTAGGTGAATCGGACACTCCAAATTGCCCTCAGGTGTGAATGGGAGTGTGACTGACATGTTTGTCTGTGTGTGTTTGTCCTGTGATAGACTGGCAAGCTATCCACTGTTTCTTGCCTCTTGCCCAATGACCACTGGGATATGCTCCTGCACCCCCACAACACTGAAAGGATAAGCGGCTTCAGAGAATAGATGAATGGATGAACATTAGAAGAGGCATTAGTTGAATACATGCAGTTCTCAGTCTTTCAACAGAAATTCTGTGAAGTTGAGGCCAAGGTACCTCCTTTGATTGCTCTGTCAGCATTTTTACCGTGACCTAAATGAACCCGGACATAATTTATTGAGATCCTATGACTGAAGAAATACCCTGATCTTGCATGTGAGATTCACTTGTTGATCAAAGTGAAAAATGCAGCAGTTTTTTTTTTTGCTCAGTTTTACATCTTTATGTACTCCGTTTGTTGTCCCGCCTCAAAACTTGAACGTTATTCAATTAATAATGAGGCAGAACTTCAGATCATACTTTTCCGATTTGAAACGCGGGAGAGTACCCTAATGACACAAAGCACCTGGGGACAAACGGGTCAAGCTGCTCCGTCCTGACAAAGTGATTGATTTTGTTCCAGAGGAAATGGAAGTGCGCCTCTGCTTAAGTGCTTCATTACTGATGTAGAAATGGCTATTGGCCGTGTACATTGGATTTTTTTGGGTACATGTTACAGTGTGGTGCCGTGTTCTTTTTCTTATTCCGGCAGACGTCTGATCACTGTGACCGTATTTCCTTGTGGCTCTCTGTACTCGCTGTTCTTCTTCTTTGTTGTTTACGCTCTGCTTCTTTCCAAAGCCTATCAAGGGACCTGGGGTGGAAATTATCTTATTCTCTAAGCTCAATATGCAGTACATCTTTTTGAGTTTTATGTGCTAAAATTGAAATTGAACTATTCCTACTCAAATAGACCTATAACTAGGTTAATAAAAATTTACTGCACAATTTAGTAGATGTTTTTGGTTTAAAAAACAATAAAAGGTGCTTGGTAATCGTACGACCAGCAGACCAGAATACAATGCAGTCAGGAGGCCTGCTTTGTGCGTCACGTTTTGCTTTCTGCCATTATATTTGCTCTCCACCTACACAAATGACCCACACGCAACATGTTTGCATGTGATTGTCAATGGGGCATTCTGGGAAACGTAGGAACGGTAGGGAGCCGATGCAAACGAGATACAGGGAAATCAACAGCACCCAAAAAAACCAACCTACAAAGAAATGAACACCAGGAATCCATTTGAACATTGCAGGTCTTCTTTCCTCCTTTCTTGCCTCTAGAGACCTCCTGTTTGTTTTTCCAAGAGGCTCAAATCTGTGTCGAGATTAGCTGTAACCTGATCCCCGAGCAGCAGGTCCACACAGGTACAGAGGCCTCCCCAGGCTAAATCTGAAACCGGAGAAAATGGAACCAGGATTTCAGTCATGAGACAACAATGGAAACCCGACAGGCGAGACTGCAGGCGATGTATTAGCTGCGTTCCCGCCTGCTGTCGCCTGTAGTTGTATGTTGACCACACATCATGCAGAAAATGAGCACTGTTTAGTCTGCCTGAGGGAGACGGAGATAACTATTCCTACATCCAAAGTATTTATTTTACCCTGAGATGAAGTGTAAAATGGGTCAGATAATCCTCTGAGCCACCGTGCCTTTGTACTTGTAGACATTAGAAAACCTCTTACTTACATATATTCATATGTGTATATATATTTCACCTTCAATTTCCTGAATAAAACACAGAAGGTCACGCTAACACAAGCTCTATTCCCGGATCCTTTGTCGGCTAATCATGAATGCCAATCTACGTATTGTTAGTCTTTGCAGCCTAGCAGGCTAGTGTGAGTCCATGCTGTTGGGGTGAAGTAGGGAACCATTATGCCTAATAGTCTCAGACTAATAATACTGTGCCATCTCTACGTGAAGCTCTATCCCAGGTTTATTCTTCTTTGAAAGAGACTACAAGCTGGCTTTGCCCTGAGCTGACAGGTTTGACTCCGCTCAGTACGGGCGATGTGTTTTATTTATTTATATTATAGTCTGTAAAGGTTGTCTGGTCTCTGCCAGAACAGATAAAGTCAATAATTAAACCTTGATGACGCACACACTTTGAGGCCTCTGCCATCTGCACAGGTTGAACATGAATAAACGACACGTCCAGATTAAGTTTCCGTCCAAAGTTTTGCGCGACTCAGATATTTGTTTTTTGGTGATATGACATTTAAACATGAAGCTTGAGTATATTAATATTGATAACATTTTATTTCACATTCTTGTCATCTGCGTAACGATAAACAATGGGATTTTAGTAATTTGAATGTTGAAAGATCACTGTGAAAGTTATTTTACCAAACAAGTATGTCTCTATTGTACATAGAAGTATGAAAATCTATTGGCCGTTTCCTGAAATGAATTTTCCCTTCCAATATTTTTTCATTGCCTGGTTATGGATCAATTCAGTTTTATTAATGTCAGACAACACAGCAGCCTTGTCTTCCTTTGTAAACCTAATAAATGTGCCAGACTTGTGATTAAGCTGTAACTTGTAGATAAGAATCCACAGAGACAGTTTACTTATTAGAAACAAAACAATATTGATTGAGTGCGCAGAAACTGTCGAGAAAAGTACAAATCCCTCAGCATTCCGTCCAGCAATGGTACTAGATATTCTTTTCACATCAACATCTTCCCAAATACACTTGTCTGCCTTGAGGAAGCCAGATGAAGAGCACAATTAGGACATTCAGCAAAGTCCTTAAATGTCTTGTCTACAATATACAATTAGGCTTGGAACCATGTGTGATTGTACACGTATAAGAGCCTGTGCTGTCAGTTTCACACAACCCGCTCTGTCTACTTAGAAGTACATGCAAACAAACAATATTCCACCCAAGATTATTGATTATCAATTCCTGCAATTTGGTCAGAGGATGCAGATGCAATATACGCTCAGACAGGAACAGATGGGGCAGAAACATATTAGATAATGCAAACAGTGCAAACACAAAAAGAGCCATAAAAAGAAAGGTTTAATATAGTTATTTCCTCTTCAGGCTTCTTCTGCCTTGGCGGTGGTATGGGGTCTTATGGATGCCCTGAAATTGGGCACCAACCTACAGAGAAAAAGATGGTTTTTACTTGTGTCACAGGGTGGTTGGTAGTGGTCTGTGTTTAGTCCATAGCCTGTTATTATCCCATTGTGTAGAATCTCGTGTTACATCATCAGTGGAGGGAAATGGCCGAGAATGGCTCACGAAAGTCGCACGGTTTCGGTTTCACTACTATAAGATTTAAGACGTATTCGTGCAGGATTAGTTTTCCATGAGACGGTGGGTTAATATAATTATTACGCAAAGCATCTCATCGAATCATTCGTCGTATTAGTCGTTTCAACCCCATCTGAACTGCTCACTGTGGTCATTGTGCGTTCGAGTTTCTACAGAAAACTCAAAATATTTGTCAGAGAGATTTGCGGAACCCTTAGGTTATCTAATAACCCCTTAGTTTACAAGACAATCTACAAATGGTCATTTCATAGAAAGTTACAGACATATGTTGTTTAAATTGGACTTGGGTTCCAAAGTGTTGCTGGCCTGGTACGACAGGGGAGAAGATGAGCCTTCGATTGTGGCACAGGAACAAAATAGAAGGATATTTAGTGGCTCCTTTCATGGCAGACAGCCTGATGAGCATTTTTGCTCCGAGCGTGTCGCGTTTCACCTCTCTCCATTAGACGTCTAAAACACAGCGTTGTGCTGCTGTCTTGACCGCTTGTCAGTTCAGCCGAAAATAAAAGCCGATGTCCTTATTTTTCTGCTTTAAAGAAACCGAAAGGCAATTACATTTGCGGGTGAAAAGCTTATAAAATGATTACAGTACACAGTGTTGACGTTCAGAACAGTGTTTCCATGGTAGAGGCTGCGCAGGGGGTGGGGGGGGGTTATAGAGCCTTGTGTGAGAGGGGTGTTGTGCAAGTGCGTGTCACTTCTCCATCAGTGAGCTGATTATAGCCCTTTTCCCTGAAGAGGCACAGGCTGACACTGTCATGATGTGGCTCCACCGCAAAACGTATCCCTACGGGAAACAAGTGCGGTTAATTCCGAAACCTGGCAAAGCGCTAACGCAATACCCCTTAATGCTAACGTAAGGCTTGTCGCGACGCTACGCAACGCAATCTCCCACTGAAAGTAAAAGAACTAGTTAGTTTAAATGAACGGAGCTTGACACCAGTTTGCCTCCTAATTTGCGTCACTGTTGTGTTTAACTCGGGCACGCTGGCGGATGGTCAATCACGTCTCGCTTTCTTTGTTCCAAAGCTGCGTTCTGGTTTATTCTCCCTCTTTCTGATGAGAAAATTACAGACTGCACTAAGACGTTTTTCGGGCTGAAAAAGAATTTGTTTTCACATCTGAAAAATAGACGCAATAACTTGTGACAACATTTGAAGATGACACTTTAAATACGAGGAGAATGTTTTCCTTTGAATTATAAAAGTAAGCATTCAATCATCTTTATATGTTCAATCTTGAGACATCATACAGAGTCAATTCCCGTTTTTGCACCGTGTGCGGAAAAAACCCGAAGAACTACTAACAGTAAACTGATAGTGTACCAACATTGAAATGTCCCTATCATACTGAATAACATAGGGGCTCGGGGTTCATATAGTGCCTATGTTGCAAAAAAGCTCCAGGGATGCTTTAAGGGGGATCCAGACTGAGCAACACTAAGAGAAAAATGTTCAATTTCCTGTAATTCTACCTCCTGCTGTCCTGCAGTATATCACAGCAGCAGGAAGCAGCCGAGTCCTCTTGTTTTTCTGTTGCGCTCATGAAATCACTTATGTCTTCTGATTCCAGATACTTGATGAGGCTAATCAAAATCCCGTCCTTGCTAAATTATTCAAGAATCGACAAGGACGCAAATGCGTAACGACACGGCGGAGGGTTCGGGCTTCTTTGATTTCTCGCTCCTGAGTTCTCTTCTTTTTTCCTCCAAGCACTATTGATCCAGTCGAAGCAGTTCCATCCGTCTACCCACCTGCCGAGGAATTCTGACGCAAGCCGTAGCGATTGAGCCTTTGTGGTAGTGTGCTGTGGGATCTCCATTCAGCTCACGGCCCTGAAATAATACCTCTCTTGGTGTTTTTTGTATCGGGAAGATGCACGACTACGCACACACCCACACCCAGACACACACAAAAAGAAGGGGGGCGTCAGGTAGCAAAGCTGGGTTGCATAGAGTGGTGGAGGGAGGTAGATGATTTCCCTGGTGAGCTTATATCGGAGTGGCTGTCAACTCTCTCTGCTCGGGGATGGAGGCACCTTAATCAGGAACTTGAAAGTGTTTCCTGTGGTGCTGCCTCCTCTCGCTGTCACTCTCTTGTCTCTCATTTATTCTATTATTAGCATTAGTTCATTTCTTTCTCTACTGTGTGAGAGCGTTTGCAACTTGCGCAACTTCTGCAGGCCAGTTCAGAATCAACCATGACCTGCGGACGGCTTTGAGTGGCCCTTTGTTGACTGGATCATAGACCAGCCCCAATATCGATACTGCAGCTCCTGTGCGTTGTAGAGACACAAATCGTGACGGTTTTCCTTTGAATGCATCGTCTACTTTCATTCGCGTTGATTTCTGGCGCCGGCTTTGCAGCTTTGGGGCGTCGCCACGGTATTTAGCAAATGGCCTCGCTTTTGCCCGCGCTTGTTTCCACTGTATTGGTGGAGGTTTGCCAGAGGAGTCGCACTACGTCGCTCATGCAACATCTGCTGCACAGGAGGACCACTAAACAAAGCCCCTATACGTGGGCGAGCAACACGCCGCTCACCTGCTTTTGTTTGCAGAGGATTACCTTATCTCCATTAGCAGCGGGAGCTTTGTCTTGCGCGCGATTAGTTGTCATTGTGTAACTGTGTAATCTGGAGAGATAAGTCCCTCAATACACAATCTTTCAAAGTTCTCCGAGTGGCGGAATGCAGCTTTACTTAAATATTCCAAAATGCCCGTTTGAATATGAAATGTAAAGGGTCGATTATACAGGAGAAGCGATAACCTTTCCTACGCCGCCGCGCCTGCAGTGAAGCTGGAGTATAGCTAGGCATTGGTGCCGGCACTCTCTTTGATTGAACCAAGCAGAATATGCAGGAGTTTGAGTCCCAACACCAGGAAAACATGTTTGGAGTATATGGGCACTGACAGGTCCACCCGGAGTGAGGCTCAGGAGCCAGATGTGATTGGCAGTGTCGCCTATTTCTGAGGTTTGCAGAAAGGCCCACGTTTTGCCACACAGCGAGCTCATTAATTCCCTCCACTTAATAGATTTCGCACATCTTCATTTTCCTTTCCAGCCAGGCAATCTTCTCTGGCAGGACCGAGAAACCTGCGCATCAGACCGGAGCCACGTTGAAGCGCGCGAGTCGGTTTCATTAGGTCCACATCAGAAAGACAAAACAGGGCTGCCGGTCGGCTACATCAGCACGCTCGGCTCACACCAGCAGTCTGTATTACCATTTCAGGTAGATCTGAAAATTGGCTAAATCAAGACGGACAGGCACACACACACACACACACACACACACACACACACACACACATTCATAGTCCAGCAGAAAGCTTTGCTGCATTTTATTCGAAATACAGTAAATAAAGTGAATATCATCCACTGTGTTTGAGTCACTTGCCAATCAAATATGACGCTTCACGGAGCAGTCATTGATAATTGGAACATTTGCTTAAAATTGTTATGCTTCAGGGGGGAAAACTGCAATAGTCATGCAGAGCACATAAGAGTGAAGGCACAGATGCCTGAAGTTGAGACTGAAGGGAGTGATGTTTTTTTCTTTCTACTGAGAGAAATCAAAATGAGGCACATCGACACGTCTCTTTGCTTCCTCTCGCCATTTGTCCACTTTGTAACATAAGAGGGAAAGATTTCCAGATGCGTCAAATGGCAAGAGTGGAGGAAGACGTGCAGGGAAGCAGTTAAGTTGTGCGGCGGCTGACAAGCGGCAGACAGCTCAGCCTCTGTTTCTGGGTTGGAATCCTTGTGGAAACTGTCTGCCGCTGAAATGCAGAGAAGTTTGTTTTGTCCCATGCTGTCACCGTCAAATGTCGCCCAGTCTGATTTGAATGCAGGGGTTGTGTTCCTCCGTAGGCGAGGTGCCGTCGCGTCACTGCGGTCTGGAATCGGTGTCGCCTTTTGCTTTTCCCCGGACTGCTTTTGCTTCTCAGACTGAAGACCAACGGCTGATTACAGTCATCAGCGCAGTTTACTTTTTGTTTTCTTGTATAGATTTAGTTTCCTGTCTGTGGTTTAGAAACACACCTGTCTCGCTTATTATGATTGAGACGTGCTGCTGAATCAGAAATAAACCCAGTTTAATCTGCTTTGTTGGAACAGATGCCATCTCATCTTGGCTGAATGAACATTAATGTACACCGTCATTGTCTGTCTGTCTGTCTGTCTGCCTGCTATACTGTGTAAATGCCTGAAAGTGGCTTTCTGGTGGTGTTCAGGAAGTAATGTGGTGTGCACTCAGGTCCACTGCTGAGTTGGATTGTGGCTATTAAAGTGAGGCTACAGGCCACAAAGGCAGGAAGTAAAAACATTAGGAGCCATGGAAGCAAAGTACTTCAAAAGAAAGAAACAGAACAGCTAATCATGAAGTGGACCAAATCATATTTACATCCAACAACAACGTTTCCTGTTTGATTGATTGAAGTGATTTCAACAAAACTCAATTGAGGGCCGAGGCATGGCCCAGGGAGGAGCCTATTAAAATGTGATTAGAGTCGACCCAGGACATTTTTCTAATGATTTTTTTCTTCTACATCAGAAAATGTGGCATTCAAGGTCTCTATGACTGGGAAAATCTAGTTGTAGTCTTTGGAAATATCTTCTCCCCAGGCCTGGAAATGTTTGGGGGCATTGTGACACTTTGAAAAAGTCTTGGAAATGTCTGCTAACGGTCAATAATCCCAACGAGTCGAGCTGGAACCCTAGAAGCAGACAAAACTGAAGATTTTAGTTTTATGTCTTCAAAATCTACCTCATTATCCTGGGAAACCAGTGGCAGTTGTTGTTATCGCAAAATATCTAATTTTGATGCTAGACGAGTGTCATCGTCACAATGCCAGGCAGATCTATTGTTCATAATGCCTGGTTGTCTGTAGAAAAATTGAATTAAAATCTAGAATAAAAGCTCACTTACAGCTCAGCGTTGGAGGCTGCCACCTGCCAGCAAACACAAATACACGTGCCCAACAGGATCGTACCATAATGCAGGTCGGAAGTATCGTTTGATTTGCATTATGATTTGAATTTGTGCACGAACACACTTACACCCACGCTAACAAGTTTAGTTCATCAAGTTGTAATACCAGTTGTAAAGGAGATATTCTTTTTTAAAGGAAAGGTAAATGGTAAGAAAAGGTGTTGTTGTGCAGGCGCCGTAATGAGACCTGCTAGTTTCCATGTGGTTTGTCTGCATTTGTCGCCTGCATGTCAGCCTCGCCTCAGAATTGGTGATGCTTCACCACCTGACAGCACAGCAACTCCAGTGACGAGTGATGTGGTGTGAACTCGTTCACCTGAGATTAACGAGAGCGTCACTGACTGTTGAATTTGTTGATTTCAGGCAACGTGTTTCATCTTGTAGTGCAACTTTAAATTGACTGTCCTCATGCGAAATGGACAGTTGGTGTTTTAAGCAGTGGGAACAGACTGAGACTGAAAGTGTATCTTGATATTTGTGGATCCCAGCACCTCTGAAATTCTATTGTACAAATTCGCCCGCAGGGTGCTTTTTGTTACTCCGAGCTGCTGCAGACGATGGTAACCATAGTGAAAGTATTTACTTTCATTCAAACAGGATTCAAATTAGTTGCACGCAGATAGCAAAGCAAATAAACTGCTCGTCTCTGAGGAGAACTTCATCTGCACTTTCCAAAAGAACTCAAACTGTTTGTCTTCCAAGGCAGCAGAGCCGTTATAGTTTATAGCTGTTTATGTAGACTACAAAAATCTTAATTTTATGGAGACATTTTTATCTGGAACTGAGTCCTAAACATTTTATTTTCTTGGATTTGGTGGAAGAAATCAGCACAGAGAAGTTATTTCATTCAGCTTCGATTACAAAGCATCAATCTTCACTGGTTTGCTTTATAAATACATGAACGCTATTTTCCACTTAAGTGTAGAATAAAGATTGGTCACTGTTTCCCACCCACTCCCACTGGAGATTTTTTGGCTTCAGCTGTGTCATTCACATTCAGCCTTTATGCCTCAGCCGAGCCCCGAGAGGTCTGAGATGTGGATTCTGGCCTTAGAAAGACCTGAGCAACACCTCATTTTCAGTCGGACCATGGCAACCTCTTCTTCCCTGCAGTCCTCTAGCTCTAGCTGTTCATCACAACCCATTGAGACACTTCGGCCAGCGCCCTCCTCCAACCCGACCCCCCACCGACCCCCCCCCCCCCCCCCCCAGCACTTTGTCTCCATGGCGATGTTTTGAATGAAATTTAGGGCAGGACTGTGGTTTATGCAGGGGTGCTGTAAAACCAGGCACAGTCTCTGAACACAGCTGCTTCTGTGCGATTCTATCGGAGTCTAAGTGGTATTGATAAGTGCCAGTCCAATATGGGCAGGAAAAATAAACTTTCAGGCAGACTGTATAATAATAATAATGGATTTTTCAGGCAAAGCCCTCCTGCTGTGTTCGACCGGACCAGATTATTTGTGCTAAAAATAACTTTTGGAACATATTTTTGCTTTCTCTCTCTCAGCCAGTGGTGTGGAGACGATTATCGGCCGCTATGGAGAAACACTGGAGATACCCTGCAACAAAGGAGCGTTCAAACCAGAAGATGTGTTCATGACTAAATGGAAATATGTAAGTCAAAGTGGAGGTCAATAGATTCAAAATGGTGAAGTCTGTCTGACACCCACTTATCATGTCTGAGCCACGCCCAGTCTGAGTGCGTATGCTGTGCAGTAGAGCGTGCATCTGTCCCCCCATATGACTCTGCATGCTTTCATGTGAACTGGGAGACGGGGCTGCATGTGACAGACGTGTAACAACAAGTGCACTCTGCTTTGTTCTGCAGGACAAAGGAGATGGAGTTGCAGGAGACCTGCTGGTCAAACAAAGAGAGGCGTTAAACATCATCAGCGACGAATACAAGAGCCGCGTGAGCCTGGCCGACAACTCCAGTCTGATGCTGTCTGAGGCCGCATTAAAAGACGAGAGGACCTTCACCTGCATGGTCGTGTCCGGCGTAGACATACAAGAGTACCCAGTGAACGTGCTGATCCACAGTGAGTGCAAACCTGAACCCACACCAACCATACAACTGTTTCAAGCATTCATCTGTCCACGTCCTTTGCGATTAACGACACGTGTGTAGGATGCAGTATCCATGGAAATTGTGGGTGCGGTAATGTAGGCAGTAATCAACTTTTAGGTTAAAAACACGTTTCATATTGGCCCTTTGAGGAATAGGTGGGGGGATTCTAACATTTACACAACTGAATAAATCAATCTGCAATCACATCATCTTGGTACGTCACTTGGACTAATCTTACGTCAGATTTCTATCTATCTAATCATGCAATGTTTGGAGAAAAAAAAAAACTTTATTGCCTTAGATGGAGTTTAATTAAAGGTTCAGCATGTGTCTAAACAAACGTTACGAGTGTGAGCGATGGCGGAAGTTTCAATGTTCTCCATTCTTGTTCACGCCGTTGAGTGAAATGGGAAAGCTTTAAGTGTACAGATCAAAGATGATTTGTGCTTCAGGCGATCACGACGGATTCACTGCAGTACGTAACTCTCCAGGTTGACATAAAGTTTGACAGCGAGAAACGCCGCTCGCACACACAACACCAGTCTCAGGGTAAATAGAGTTAAAGTCGAGAGTAAACCTTTTTGATCACTCACTCACTCACTTTGTTTACAGTGACTGACTTGAGCAACACGTAGTGGCATTAAAGTCGCACATTTACACAGCGTTTCATGAGGTCTCCTTCCCCCTGTGTGTTGCAGAGGTGCCGGCAGCGTTGCAGATATCCGACAAAGCGGTGGAACTGGAGATTGGCAAGCGAACCAAGGTGGGATGTTTTTTACCATAAGCATTGCTTGTACCTACATTATTTTAAGCCGTAAAACCATCAGGGGGAAATCCATCACTTCAGCTGAAATATCTGGAGGCATTGCTAGTGCTGCCGGAGTAATGAGTTCTTTGAAGTGATTCTCATGAATTAGTAAACAGCAGAATCCCTCCCTGCTGCAATTAAAAGACCCAGAGGATCTGAGAGGCTTTAGAAATGCTTTGGGCATTTCATGGTCTAATGCTTGGAGGCTTCTCAGTCCTTACATGCTGCCGAGGCACTTAAAAGGACACATTTTGTATTTATTTATTTGGATATTTGGTCCCTTAATAAGATCCCTGGTTTAGTCTGAATTAATATGATGGATATTTTCATGTTTTCAATATTTTGTCTTGCAGTCTTTCTGACATTTCCTTATTTGTTCCGCAGCTGGGGAAATGCGTTGCGCAAGACGCCAACCCGGCCGCAACCATCACGTGGTTAAAGAACGATCAACCTCTGGCGGCTGATGGGGAAGGTTTGTATTTCTTAATGCTGTGGCATAATTTACCAAGTGCCAAACAACAAAGAAATTACCTTTTATGCTAATTTTCTGATTGTCAGATGCGCCCAAAGGGGTTTCCTGTTTTCTCTATGACTCGGCTGCTTGTGTTTTTTTCCGCCGCAGCCGTTATTTATTCTGCTCTCGCGGACAGCTCGAATCCAATGTTTTGGCCATTACACCGTTGTTTGGTAGTCAAGAGTTGTTTGTTTCCTATCCAGGGATTACCATCCTTGCCTCCGTACAAGTCGACCCCGTCACTGGCCTTTCAACCACTTCCTCCACGCTGGAGTACGCGGCCGGGAAGGAAGACACAGATGCCCAGTTCACCTGCAGCGCTCAGCACACCGCGGGCGCCGAGCTGGAGACCGTGCCCATGACCTTTACCATCACCTGTGAGTAGACGCACACTCAGCAGATCCTGCCAAATACATGAGCCGCACCGTGGCGTTCCTCCAGCAGTAAATCCTGCCTGCATGCTTCCTGAATACTGAATCCAAACATTGCTAACCTCAGGAGGAGATGAAGGATGAAACGGCTGACGGATGAAAGCCTTTTTTGTGCATATTTATATACAGATAAAAGATAATATCCAGTCTCACATTTGAAATAGATTTATGTTGTTTTATTAACGATTGCAATAAGACAAAATGGGGAAGAACACAGCAGCCAAAGGGATTTCAAACTTTTTGATGTTTGATGCCTTTTAAACTGTTATGGAACAGCTATGGTGTTATATATTCCAAGCTTTAGTGTTAAAGTTGCAGTACTTTCGCTGCACTAGTGTAGAATAGAATATTTATTAACTAAATTACGTATTGATTAGAGAGGAATACACCAGCTGACGACTTATTTCTTAGCTACATTACTAGATACATTTCGCCGCCGAAAGGGATTCATGAGCAGAAATGCATGGTGGTAACTGCAGTGTTCGTTATGTTCATATGTGGGTCTGATACACAAATGAAGTACATGTGTTGTGTGTGTAACTGCAAGCCATTTTTATTGCACAAACCACCTCTCAGACTAAATTCAAAAAGCCTGAAAGAGTGAACAGTAACACAACATAACAGCAAGTCAGTTACGACAACAGACACGCCTTCAAATAATGATCGTCTCAAAAATACGAGCCCGGATCCTATGGCGTTGTTAGTACAAGGTACTGCCACGCTGCTGATCAGCGTCACTACATGCTGTATTCAGCTTGTACATGTATTGTGAGATGACTGTGGCCTCGCTGAGGTAAAAATCTTTCAAATGTGAAATTCTTGTTCCTCCCAAAAAACCATTTACTCAAACTCCTTTCACCTCTTCTCATCAATGAATAGATTTATTCACGCTTTCTCTTAATTTGTGTCCTTCCAGCCAAGACGGTCAAAAATATTGCCCCGTTCGAAATGTGACAATTGAAGAATGAATAGTGGATGGCCCTGTGGTGGGATTTACTGCCAACGCCGCATAAAATATTCATGTATAATGCTCGTCGTTGCCTTTAAAGCAGAACTTTCTGTCACTGGGATACTTTTCTTTAAAAAGAAATGAGGACTATTTTTCTCAAATGGATCAGCAACATCAGTGTCCGAGAAGGTTGTCTGGTCGAGTGCCTCAGGACTCTAAGAGTCCGGGTCGTCTCCTCCTCTTCATTTGAAGTAGGCAGTGAGTAACACAAAGTTCGCTCTCTGTGGTCTCTGTGGACCGCCGCAGCGTTCACACTCAGTGGGCCTCTGCTGTCCTTTCACTCATCTGCTGGGCCTCCTGATGATTCACGCTCCGCCCGTCTTCTGTTTTTGTGACTCCACAGACCCCACAGAGAACATCGTGCTGCAGGTCATCGACCAGGGCCCTCTGGTAGAAGGCGACAATGTGACTCTGCGATGCGTGGCCGATGGAAACCCAGCTCCTACCAGCTTCTTCTTCCACATGCCTAAGGTACACACACACATACACACAAAACACCATCCACTCATCCATTCTTCCATTCTTGATGCATCCTTGCATCAGACTTGAACATTTCTCTTGGATAATGCGTTCTAAACCAAGTCTCTGCCTGACTTTGACGGTGAAATTGTCACTCTGCTGTGTGTCTTTGAAGGGAGATGTGGTCAAAGTGAAGGACGCCGATACCTACACCATCACAGATGTCACACGCAACTCCTCCGGTGAATACAAGTGCTCACTTATGGAGGATGGCCCGATGGAATCTTCCAAGAACCTCACCGTCAACTGTAAGAGAACCAATCATCTCAGTCGCCTTTTTACCGTGACGATATTTCGCAGGATATCAGTAAATTATAAAAGTGAATTTGATGTAGGATGCTACACAGTTTCATTATCATCGCTTTGTCATTTTTTCATCATATTTGTTTGTATTTGTTGGTGTGAGAGCCTTTTTCACGGAGAGGAAAGTCGCAGCCTCTCCGCTGTCTTTTCCTGCTTTTTGATGGAAGTCTTGTGTCAGCAGCAGCGCCCTTAAGAAGGTGCATCTGCAGGGGTGCCGTGGGTGAAATACGGGGTTGTGCGGTTAACAACAGGAGTGTCTTGACCCCTGTCACGTCTCCCAACCATTTTTCTCCTCTATTCTCCTCTCACAGACCTGGATATCAATTTGAGCCCCTCTGGGAATATCTCAAAGAATGCCGAGGAGGCCTTGGCTCCCAGTTTGAAGATTGATGCCTCTGGAGATGCAAAGGTCACCTGGACAAGGGTGAGAGCAATCACCGTAAAACAGAGACAATTCAATTAATAAGATGTGCGCCTGTTATTTATACCGCTGATGTGCTTTTCGTTTAATTAGAATAATGTGAAACTGGACAAAGAGCCGACGTTCAACAAGCTGACCTACTCTGACTCTGGCCTGTATGAGTGTGTGGTGGCAATGGGCCCTCTCAGCCAAAAAGCCTCTTTTGAGCTCATCGTCGAAGGTATGGATCCATAAAAGAGTTCAATCGGTCATCACCTTTAATGAGTCCTTTGAATGAAATGCAGGTGAACTGTGACGGATCAGTGTGTGACGTGTCTGCGTCCTGTTCAAGGTGCGCCGGTCATCAGGCAGCTGTCCAAACACCTCGGCAAAGATGGGCAAAACAAAGTCTTGGTCTGCGAGGCTGAAGGTTCCCCTAAGCCCAAGGTCTCCTGGAGCATCAATGGCACCTTGGTATGCACACACACACAGAGTCTAAGCCGGCTTTATACTGTTTTTCCAGGAGTATTAACTCTTATTGCAGGTAGAAATGGGAAAACTCACCAAAAAGGCACAATGGAATGGTTTTGTTAGCAGATTGAGACGCTGGAAACTTGGCTTGACTGTTGAGGTTTCACGTCACTGTAATCTCTGTAAACGCATGATGGATAGAATATGTCTCATGAATAACTGCCTCTTTACAAAGTCAAACTTGCTTAAAGCCATAATTCCACTTCTTTTCCTGGGTGATGTTGTTTTATCGTCCACACCTGATAGATTATGTGCGACCACAAGCTTCCGCCGCCCGATGGATGGATGAATACAGGAAAGTGGTGTTTTGGATCTGTGGTCCAACTGCAAACAAATGTTTCATATTGCCTCCAAAAATCAAAAAGCGAGAGCACTGAGAGCTGCGAACGCTGGCAGGTCATTTAATGCAGGGGAAAGGGTTCCCAAAGGTGTCCAAGTAACGATACTGAATACTAATAATCTAAGCTGTTTCCACAAGGCCGTTAACTATTTCACAATGAGCTGTTTTATTCGGCGTGTTGTAGAGTTGAATGTGTGGGACAAGATTCATCCTCAGTGGTATCTGTTGGCATGTAGGAGGTTAGGTGGCTCTAGAAGAAATCATTGTTTGTATTTACTTTTCCTCGTGGCTCAGTCTTTTGCTCCGTCACGTCGGCTTTCCCCGTGTGGAAGCGGCATCGAGTGTTTCTTTACAATCAACAGCAATACAAGCGTCGCCTTTCTCCTCGACAAAACCCATGAATAACATCAGGTTAGTGTGAGCGGAGATGAGAAGGTGTGACGAAGCAGGATGGTGCTGTTGTTGTAAAGGCTCCTGTTATCGACCTCTGTGAGGAAACCGCCAAGAATTTGTCGACGATGTCTTCGCAAGTGAGGCACTTGGCGCTTTGCTTTTTTGCACGGCAGAGTGAGTGAAAGGTTCCCCGTCACGTTTGACACCGCTGCCCTTTTCCTCCCCAGCCGTCGTATTTTCACACTTATCTGGTCTCGGCGCTTCTCACCGGTTACGCTCAATATCTCTAAAGTGTGTATTTAGTATTTTGCATTTTGCGCTAGACTGTCGCAAAGACACAAGAAATGGTATTTTGTGTGCACCTGTGGGCTCACTGATAGCAGAGCTGCACAATGGCACGGCGTGTGTCTGCGTTTGTGTGTGTGTGTCTGTGTGGGCAGGCCCCAAAGAAGTCTTATTTTTTTTGCCTCTGAATACACAGGGAACATCAAAGTGATTAATTAATTTACTCCAAAGGTGCGAGGAACTCTTTACCGAAGGACGGCGCTTTTAAGAGCAATGGCACGTCATTCAAATGTATCTTTTCTTTCCCTTTTTTAAAGCCTGTTAAAAGAGAATCCTGCTTGGTGATGAGTGCGCACACACACACACACACACACACACACACACACACACACACACACACTTGCACCGTCTCCATGGATGTGGAAAGGGTGTTGGCAGTTCTTCTTTGTGTGCGTGTGTGTGTGTGGGGGGGAGTTTCCTCTGAGATTCATGTGTCTATATGTCCCCGGGGCTGGCACTGTATATGGCTTTGTGTCGTTCAGTCATATATAAATGCAGCACTGCCCCCTAGTGGCAGCCAACCAACGCTCCTTATTTTGGCTGATATTGAGTTCCACGCCATGGCAGGTGTTTTGCATCAAGGCGTCACATCTGATGTGTCACACTGTCCCTCTCTCTCTCTCTCTCTCTCCCTCTGTCAGCTTGACGAGAGTCCCTTCGTCAATGGAAAAGTCACACACAAGATCACCGTGGCGCCCACCGCCAATCTGACCGTCTCCTGTACGGTGTTCAATATGTTTGGCGAGGACACCAAGGTCATAAACGTGTCGTCCTGTAAGTACGCAGCGGAAGTAAACTCCCCTCTCTCTCTCTCTCTCTCTCTCTCTCTCTCTCTCTCTCTCTCTCTCTCTCTCTCTCTCTCTCTCTCTCTCTCTCTCTCTCTCTCTCCCCCTTTGTACCTGTTTCTAACGCATATTAACTCATGAATCTGTCCTTGTAGATCTGTTGCTTTAACCTGCTCACTAACATTCTGTCTGCATGTTGACTTGATGAAACGTTGAGATTTAATACTTTAAAAACACGGTGTTAAGCTGGAATACTGGTTCGTACCGAAGAGCAAACACACGTCTTTTACATTTTGGGTAAAGTTTGGCGCAGTGACTTCCGACAGGGACAAGCAGAGTAATTAATGCTCTTTTCAAAGTGTGATTGATTTGTTGTTATACCGGTGGTGGTTCTCCTCTGAGTCACCGCTGAGTGAGGATTCACCTTTTTGATGTCTCACTTCATCGCTGTCATTTATACTACACGTAATCGACGCATGCACTTAATGGCTCTGTCCCCCATCATCCTTCGCTTACTCATCCCTGTGCGTCTGGGGCAGCGTTCCACCTCGTGTGTGTGCGTTGGGATGCTGGATTCAATCCATTCTCTCTCCGAAGTACTTGTATGCCCGTAGCATAGAAGTAGCGTAGAAAGTATTTTCTGTCTTGTAATTCTATTGTCTGGACATTGAGCTTGTTTATTTATCTTTATTTTATTTCTTTAATTTTTGGATGTTAATATAACTTTATATCTGATTTCAGTATTTGAGGAGGTGAGAATGGATAAACGAGGTAAGTTGTAGTGATCTTCCTGCTTTTAGGGCAAAGGTGGGGGGTGTTTGATGAAAGACAATGGGGATATAAATAGATAAATGCTGTTTAATGGCTCTTTTAACTCATATTCAGCACCGCTTTGGCTTTTACTAATGTGAAATCAATGCTTGAGCAACGTGTTGTTAAGACTAACACAGTTTTAGAGGAGTTAGAGGAATGGAGCTACCAGCATCCTGAAATGAGTCATAATCTTAAGTAATAGAGGATGTGTTTGTAAACCTTCAGTGAGTCATAATCTCATGAAGTGTGGCTGTGTCATTCATCGCTGCTTTGATTGTACATAATGAGTTTTCTTTGTTTCCCATGTTCATGTGCATTCGGCCCCGAGCTTTACACCCAGATGTCCCTCTGTTACCGCTCGTCTCATTCCGTTTCCTCTTCATTGCAGGTGACTCGGATGACGGCGGTCAAACCAGGATGGTGGTTGGCATCGTGTGCGGCCTCCTCGTTGCCTCCATCATCATAGGCCTGGCTTACTGGGTGTACATGAAAAAATCCAAGTAAGAAGGCGACATTGATTCTCCAGCAGAATGTTTGAAATCAGAATCCCATTCGACGAATTTGCTTCAGTGACGTGATTGTGAACAGACCTGTGGCTATGCCAGCCACACTGAGAACGGTCAGAGTGGAATTCGTGTGTGTGTGTGTGTGTGTGTGTGTGTGTGTGTGTGTGTGTGTGGGTTTTCTACATCTCACTTCACTGGGCAGTTAGTTGCATAACACAGTCATCATCATTCAGTGCCGGGTCCTTGCAGACCAGTTAAAATAAACATGGAGGACAGCTACAACAGCACTGGGGGGTCAGCGGAGAGAGGAGGAGATTACAGATTAGTTGGATATTTGTGGAGAAGCGTCCACCCACACTGAGCCCGAGGGGGGAACATGTCAGAACCCAGAAGTTTTCGGAAGAAGTTCTGCCAGAAATGGACACGCAGGGTTTCATTATCCGTCTAATAATATGACATTGTTTTGATTTGGTTCATGAATATGTGAAGGCTTTAGGATGAGGATGTAGCACCCCCCAGTGGACAGGGCTCAGTATGTTACTTTATGTATGCAGTTATTCAGCATTCTGTGGCTGTCAATGGTGGGGATTGTCAAGTAACAGTGTGTTATCCTGCACAAGGCAAGGGAGCTGGAAGACCGGCGAGAAGGAGAGCGGCTCGTCTGAAGAGGAGAAGAAGCTGGAGGAGAAGGTGGAGGAGAACAGCCAAAAAGCTGAGGTGTAAAACAAGCGGGGACCATCCTCTGGGAATGTGAAAGGTACTGGAATAGAGAACGTACAGCAATGTTTGCAATGTATGTTTATCCTTTAAATCACATTTCCTCTAATTCGTCTCACTCTTCCTCTTCCTCCCCTCTCGCAGTGGAACCAGAACCTTTTGCACATTTCTCTTCACCTCAGACATTGGGGGGAAAAAAACGAGTGTACATTGGGATGAAGACCGTTTGGATTTGGTTTCAGGGAGAATTTTACTAAAATCCAACAACCACCAACCCCGCCCCACCATTCCTGGATGAAAAAAAAAAAAAAAAAAAAGAACGGATACTGTATGTGATATACATAAACTCGTCTGCACTACTGATACATGTGTGTGTAAAACTTGTCTACTATTAGGATTCGTGTTTGTTAGAGAGGAGTTTTTTGGGGGGGGGGAAAGCGGAGGAGATGCAGACATTTGGTTTTTTTGTTAGTTAATGCAAGATGAGTTACGACTAGACCAGTTGCCTTTGCTGTATGGATGTGTAGGCCTGCATTAGTTCACATTAGTTTGTCCCCTCTGGTGCCCCTCAAAGATGCAGGGGGGGCGCCGAGGGGGGGGGTCACTTTCATCATCATCATCATCATCACGGTCAAACAAGCGCTCTGCCTTCAAACGTGTGTATTGGATCTGGCTTGCTTGTGCGTACATTTCACTTTTGAGCGTTGGCGCGGAAATGATAGCCGAGGCGGAGATTCCTGAAAAGGGCTACGGAATGTGTCGGCGCACGATGGGAATTTTGGGTTCACACAAGTCGCATGAGTGTAGATGATTGTTTGTCTTGCCTCTCGTGGCACACGTACTTTACATTGGACATAACCACAGCGCGATTCAAACAGGTAGATTTACTCGATTTACGTCAAACCTTTGTTCGTTTCCTCACAATTACCATGGAATCCTTGGAACGCTCTGAAACAGTCCGGGTGGTTTTTCTTTCCCATGGCCTCGCTTATATAAGTGTGTTGATTCATTTCTCAGTTCGTCACGCAGCATCAGTGTTGAGGTACGACTTGTGCATCCTATAGCAAGCATCATTTTGTAATTAGTGTGCAGCCACAGATATACGCGGTTATGATCTGTTTTGCCTTCTTTTTGAAAATCTACCTGTACTTGCTTCAGTTCGTGATGTGCACTAGGGTTCATGTTTTCATGTCAAATTTGTGTAGAATACGATGGAATATGCGCAGCTGTACACGTCATGATTTGGCTCACAGTCATCGGCGATCACTTATGAAATTGGAAAATGTGTCGGACCAGGATGTAATTGTGAAGTATGTGATTTTGCGTTTCTTTTTGCTATTTATATTGTACAAGATTAGATATCCTGGCTGGTAAAACATGGATAACTTGTCACATAATTCTCGTCTTGGATTTAAACAATTGGTAAAAAAAAATTGCTTGCAGACCTTCCAGAGTAATTTAGTTCTGACCCATAAGTAGGTTGTTCAGCATGTAATAATCTGACTCTTCAAGCTGCTGTTTGTTGCCTACTCTGTGTGAAACCATCAAATTGGAAGAATGACCAAAGAAAGTGAACATTGCCATGCAAGTATTGTAAATATCTGACATTTGTTTTTGTACTTTTGTTTAAAATAAAGTGTACATTTGGAAGCGTTATGTCCACTGTATATTATGTTGTTACCTTTTTCCATCTCTTTCACTCAGTGGCACACAGATCTTTGAAATAAAGCAAAAATCGTGTGAATAACAGCACAAAACTGGCAGAACTCCGATTTTAGAGCCTTTTTTGAGTGATCCTATTAATTATTATTATTATTATTCTCCTGTGGAGGCGATTGGAAGTGGAGATGGAGCTATGCTGTTTATGCAAGTTAGCGGTGGTGTGGACTTGGAGATTTCAAGGCTTGGACTTGAGCCATTTAATTGGGAAATACTTCATCCAAACCAAACCAAATATGAAGGTAAAGTTCACATCCAGGAACAGGAGAATCTCAAGAGACATTTCCCACACAAGAAACAAGAACAGTATAATATTTTGGTGAAATCTGAGACTCATAAATCCAACCCAAATTTGAGCACACACATTTTCTCCTCAACATATTTCTGTTTCTAATAAATAAATGTAAGAAGTTTGAAGGATCTAAAAAACTGAAAAATAACTTTATTTCAATACAATGATGTTTCAAAGCACCTTCAGGAGCTGAGGCTCAATAGGTGAGGGCCAAGGCCTCAGGAATGTTCTCTCTGCTCTCTCTCTTTATTTGGACGACAAAGAAAGTACAAACAGATTACAACCTTGCGACAGAGAACCAAACACCAAATTGGCAACATTATTTGAAATTATGAACCAGAATAATAGTTGTTACTTTGGAGGTATGAAAGATGCTCTCCAGCTCCTTGACCTTCACCTCTGACTCTTTCTTCTTCTCTGGCTCCTCCCACTTAGGTTAAGAAAGGTTAAGAAACTTCCTTAATTCTCCGCTGCCTTGTGGCAAACAGTCCAGTCATTGTAAGGGAATCACATTCCTAAACCAGGAAAACTCTGGACAGTCATGGTGATGCTTCATATTCTCCATAAACTTCCTCTCCTCCCATGAGGCATTCATCTGTGGAGCCTCCATCGCTACCTGCTGCTCTGTGGACTTCCACGTCCTCATGCTTGGATTCAGGGCGTCCATCTGCTCTGTGGCATGGATCCAGTTGCCCACAGTTGTCGGTTTGAAATACAGGATGGCAGTCGGTGGCAAATGAAGTGACTGATCACTAATTATGCCTGAAGCTACACGGACTGTTAGACCACTCCTGTGGGTTTGTTTGGCAGTTGCTATGGTATCCAGTGTGGTTGTCATAGACTAATGAGAAGTATGAAGGATTTTGCATTTCAACACACAAACACGTAATCACGATGACAATTTTACATCCATTTATTAAACTGTAATACAGAAATGTGTAAAGTGAATTAGCAAATAAACATTTTCAAACAAAGAGATGTGTGTTTTTTGATGGTTAACCAGGTCAAATTTCTAAGATGTGTTTTTTGTCATCATGGAAACCAGACTAAACAGGTTCCATAGTGTACTTGTTCCTCCCCTGGTTGTTTGAGTTAGCGCTTCATTACACACAAGTATGTTACTGCAAACTGTTGCACATTCATATTTGTGTTGGTAAAAGTCTCCACATTTCCATCTCGAGGTACAAGATGTTAGTATGTGTTTATCTTCCATTTGCAAACAGTCACACAGTCAAACATGATTTGCATTCAGCATAATAACTGTTATTTGTGTATGTGTGCTTTTGTGTGTGTGTGCATTCTGCATACTTTCTACACTGATGTAAAGTGTACACAGTTGTTATTACCTTTGAATTGTTGCTGTGACAGATGTCTGTATCTGTAGTAATGCATCAGGAAGCTGTCAGTGTTATTGATCAGGTTTTATTTGGACACTTTTGTCTCAGAACCCAAACACTTGACAAACGGGCAAATGCAGTAACTTGATCCACTGAAAGAAAATCTGTGTGATAGACACAGATGAAGGGCCTCTTCCTCTTCCCTGCAGTTGCTGTTCAGATATCCTTCGGATTCTGGATGAATGTCAAGATGTTCTGTGTGTGATATTAGTAATTAGTGGCGGCCAGTCAAAAGAAGGCACATGTGCTGTGGGCCTCCTCATCACTAGAATGCAGATTTTTATTTCCAACCAAGAAAACATCAACTCAAAGGCTAGTTGTCTGTTAAATATAAGTTCAATACATTATTACGTTATATTCCTGCTCTATCTGTTCACTTGTTTCCCGGTTCTCTGTAAGGAGCCCCTTTGAACCCTTTTTCTCAATTTGATTCATCAATTTCTACGGTTTTCAATTCACTGCTATCAAACTGAGATTTTAAACACGATGAATTTAACCTACGAGTGCTTGTTTGTCAACTAGGTCCCAGTGTAGCTGTGGTCTTCATTGTGTGTGTCGTGCGCATAATGGCACAAGAATGGAAGCGAAGTTCTGTAAAATCGCTTGAGCAGAAGCTGTTTGGAAAGTAGGACAATGGAAGAGAAATGAAACAACATAGTCCTGACCTGCCTGACCTTTGCATCCGTCAGACACACAAGGGGAGAGGAAGAGAACATACTTCGGGACTTTGTAGCATTTGTGTTACGCGGCTAGATGGCAGCTAGCTGGATGCAGTGAAGCTAACACACATACTTTTGTTTTCCCTGCCTTGTCTCTCACGACACTAGACCAGATGTTACGTGGAGTCAGTGTGGAATGATGGGTCTAAAGCGCCTGTTAGGTAAAGAAACAGGGAAAATAGAAAAAGCCTGGCAGCTTGGCCTGCTTGGGTCAGTTAGCGTTGCCTCATTGCTGAATGAGAGCTTCAGGGCTGAAGAACATTGCATTGAACATTGCAGATTCACTCAACCCTTTGTTGTTATTTATTGAATTGAAGGTTGTGATGCGTCCTTTCTTTTCACATACAGTACAGCACTGTGGCAACTGCCACAGGGACTGCTGAGTGACGTCACAGTAATGGTATCGACCGCTGCCAGCAGCAACTTTATCACACCGTATGTTAGTATATTTGCATCAAATTATACAGATAATGTGGATATTAAGAGTGCAGTGTGACACGGCTTGGATTAAAATTTGAGAACTTGTGACTCGACTTTGGTTTAATCTATCTATCTATCTATCTATCTATCTATCTATCTATCTATCTATCTATCTATCTATCTATCTATCTATCTATCTATCTATCTATCTATCTATCTATCTATCTACCTATCTACCTATCTATCTACCTATCTATCACTCCCTTTTTGATCATCTCCCATTCATCAGCCATAGCGGCTAATCTACTGTAATAAAGTGAATGAATACATACTGTACAGTAGTACTACCAAGTATTCTGCATAATACCAAACAATAGGAGCTTCCGCTGCCATCTTCTGGTCAAACATTATAAAAGGCATTCATGGAGTCGATAGTAAACCTGGTTTGAGGAAATCACAATAGTTTTTCTGTTTACATCTATTCTCATAGACAAAATGTTATGCCATAACTAACAACACATACCACCAATAATAAATAAGATAATAAAGTCTTCTTCCCCTTCTTTTGCTTCCTCTTAATTTCATTTCTCTGCTCACTAATAAAGGTATAATGCTGTTGAACACAGCATTGTAACATGATGTTGATGACAGCGTTACATGTAATCAGCCTTCTTGAACATGTGCCTATCCTGATGATGTCACCGATGTAAAGACTTTGTCCAAAATGACCTGACACATCCTGAGGTGACTGAGCGTTGCATAAGGTTCCCAGAAAAAGTAAGTGAACCCTTTGGAATTTATTGGATTCCTGCTTTAATTATTCATTTAGCGTGGGCTGATCTAACATACAAATGACCATGACAAAGAAATAATTGTTCTTTCTCTTGTCAATACTGAATACATTGTTTGAACATTCACAGTCTGGGCATGAAAAGTAAGTGAAGCCCTCTTTTTATGACTCTGTTAGCCATTTGGAGTCAGAGATTGGAGGTGTGGGCTACAGAAGAAAGGTCTGTGCTTCCACCCTATGACCTGATCAGAGGAAATTCAGATAGTAACTTTTTTGAAGAAGACCTGCAGAGGTGAGACATGGGTGTTTATCCATCTACAACAGGAGTCATTTCCAGATATACGTAGATATAAGTCAGTTCTGTTTCTATTCTTCATAAAAGTAGGCCTCCTGCAAAAATGACACCAAGGACAGAACTTGTGGCACTGAATGAAGTGAAAAAGAGCCCAAGAGTTACGGCGAAAGACCTCTAGAAAACTGTAGAACTCGCTAAAGTCTGTGCTCAGGTGTCCACTAGGAAAAAACACTGAACAAAAAGGTTATTCGTGCAAGGACAAAACACTACTCTCCAAAAGACGCTACTGTACTCCTTTAGCGTCCAAAAGACCACGTGTATGTTTCACAATAATTACGGGACAATGATATGTGGACAGGAAGGACAAAAGTTGAACTTTTTGGCAGGAATGCATAACACAGAGGTAACAACAGAATGTGAAGCACGTTGGGCTCATCATGGACTGAGGCTTCTTTGCTGCCTCAGGGCCTGGAGTGCCAGACTGGATCCAGACATTTTCCAAGGGAATGCCAGAATACAAGCCGTCACCTGAAGCTTATGTAATAGACATTAGATGATGCAAGAAGACAATGATGAAAAACACACAAATAAATCATAAACAGGATGGTTTCAATAGAATAAAATCCAGTCAGTGTCTTTACTTTCACCCAATAGCAAACCTATGACATGACATAATGCAAGAAATCCCCTAAATAATGGTGTGAAGCGAGAAAATATTCTAAAATTATTCCTCAATATTTTGTAGAATAGTGGTGCTGGAGGAGGATCTCCCTACAAGTACAAAGTCCACACAATGTATTTAATAACGACATGAAAAATACATTTGTTTACGTGTTGAGGCAGATAGGCGGAATTTCAAAAACTTTATCTTTCTACTGTGCAGCATATTTTAGGCTCTTTGTCTGTACAACCGGCCCCCGATGATAAATTACATATTAAACGTAAAATGTACCCAAGTTATAGCAGGCTTCTACAGCGCCCTCTAAAGGTCACAGTGACAAATTATTTTCTGAGATATGTATGGATTCATTTTCAATAGCGTCAGTGTTTGCTTGCAGTGTATGACATTCCTGTGCAGTTATGTTTAACGTTACTCTGCTGCAGCTGCACCTCAAACAACTTAATTATGAGTATGCAGGTGTCATTCAAATGTACTCAAAGTAATATTAGTTTTGCTACAATTTGCTTGTGTTTCTTGTTTAACCCAAGCACCTCAGGATTGATACCGACGGTAGAAATGTTTTTCCAGATTATTTTAAATATGAGAAACATTTATTATGCAGGAAACAGTGCAGACATTAACAGAAATTCAGTTTATAAGCTGTATAAGAATTGATAAGCGAAATCTGTCCCTTTTTTCCAAAGAAGCTTTTATGCCGTGTGATTCAGAAGACTACAGATATATTATAAACAATTTGCTTCACCTGTGCCAGAGCCGACCCTGTCTTTAAGGGGCCCTAAGCAGATTTTTAAAATGGGCCCCCCTTCAATGACATGGAGTTTTGTAAGTCCTCCTCAGTTCCTTACAAAATGCCCATCATCCACAGACAGGAGGGTTTGGTTTAGTAGAAACTCAGTATGTCCATAGTTGTGCATGTTAGACTGAGTGTGTCTGATATTGTCTGGCATATGATACATATATAATGTAATGCCTTAATGAGGATATGATGTAATCTGGCATATGTTAGTCATTCTGATAAATGGCGACACAGATCAACATGGCAACACAGATCAAGTAGGAGAGTGATTCTGCAGCCTGCAGCGTTGGTTAGCTGGTCCAACACATTCTGGACAAGCCCCCAAGACTTTGTAATGGATCCCAGCATCGAGGGCCATTTAAAGGATGAAAGAGGAGCCAGAAGAATCATGCTGGCATTTCAGCTTGACAGAATTTCTTTAATAGTTGAGTGACAGTTTATGTTTGTGTTGACTACAAATATACTCCAATTCTTAGAAAAAATGTTTTGTATTTCACTGACTTCATATATTTTTTCAAGTAATTCAAGTGCATTATATGGCCATCTGGTTTCATTTTTCATTCCTCTGACCTAGCTAAGGTTCCACCATCTTTGAATAACTGTACCAGGGGTTATTCTTGCTCTTAACCTTCTGAGCCTGAAGCCTGAACCTTGCTTCTAGCACTAAGCGTGAAGGGTTATAACAGGTGGGAGGGCCTCCAGCCAACAGAGATGAGGGTTTTTATGGTTCAGAAAGAATACATTCAGCATAATACACAGGACAAAAAAGTATCTAGTCTATAAATATGCTGTGAAATCCTGCTTTTTTTAGTTACTCTTTTCCTGACACAAAACTCAAACTCTTCCATCGGTAATATATTAAAACATGCACTGTGGTAACCAAAGAGCTCAATGAGCCTTTTGGCACAACAAAAACAAAAACAAATTAATAAACATCCAGACAAAACATACTCATTCTTCAATTACATCCTCACCATTGCTTTATTTAAGAAATTGTACAAATGTGCAATTTTACTGTGCCGCACCACAAAACTATTTGAACATTATGACACTCTGAACTATCTAAGGGGTTTTCCTGTTTGTCAGTGTGACTTGTTTCACCTAGTCAAAACATTTAGACTCACAGACCAGACAAGTCTTGCAACTATGATCACCACTCATCAAACTTGTTTGGCCAGGGAAGCTACAGTCACTCTTGAACTCATCTTAACACCAAAACTTACATTAATTCTTTCCAGTATAAAAACTCTCTACAAATAAAGTAGTCAATTAAGATTTCCCTACGACGGTTTTTAAATGCCACATATAAAACAAAAATGGTTGTACAATTGGAAGGAAAAACAAAAAAGAGATTTTGAGAATAAATGTGTAACATTTCGAGGGAAAAAAGTCTAATTGTCATGAATTTAAAATCATCTTTAGAGAAAAAAGTCGAAATGAAAAAAGTCCTAATATTTGACTGGTTTGAAACACTGTGACTTTCTTCTCATAACATTTCGAAAAAATACTGCAACTGTATTCTCTAAATATTACAACTTTACTCTCAAAATATTACAACTTTATTCTCCTGACATTTTGACATTTTTCTGGCTGGAAGCAGATTTTTTTTCGAAATCTCTCCTTTGTTTATTGTTTTCCCTTAGAACACTCCATCTTTAGGTGATGTGGATATAGATTATAGATATAAACACAAATATAGAGACAAAGCGAGCTGAACGCGAGACAGACAGACAGGGACAACACTGGAGTTCTGTTTGTCCCTGTAACTCTGGCCAGTTGGATTTTATTCGTCATTGGTACATCCGGGGACTTTTTTTTTTTTGATTGACAGTTGCCATGGCAACAAGCTAGAGCATCGCCATTTTGTCAGGAGGGTTTTTTTCCCAGCTCAGTCTTTTCAAATGTTCTCCCTTCCCGCCGGAATAATGCTGTCAGTGGATATATATTTTACGTTTTTGGATAAAGAAATGTGTCTAGTGGATCGGATTAAGAAGATCAACAGGCCGACGATTTAACATAGTTGTGAGAATTAGGCGGCGCCGCACTAACTCAGTTGTCCGTGTCTCTGGTCCACCGGGCCGGTTCACTGCGCAGGTTTGGACCGCGCGCCATTTTGTGAAAATTGACACAAAATTCCTAACCAAAATTATCAGAGGGCACGGTTTCTGTTTCATGTTCTAGGTATCCTGGATCTAACGGTATTGTTATTTGTGTCGAACTGACCGTCGCTGAATTTGTAGAGACGCGTAAAATCGGAATTTGGCAGAAGGTTTATTTAGCGGTAGCTAGAATTGTTAGCTGAAGGCTAGCAGAAGAAGCTAGCGCTAGCCACGGTAGGTAGCTAACGTTAGCTGCGCTCATTTTGTCAACTAGCTAGCCAGTTCGCTTAGCTGGTAACTTATACTTGCTAGTTAACGTTAGCATGTTGCTAGTGATCAGCTGATGGTAACGTTATTTAAAGTTGCGTTGGTTACCGATGTTTCTCATTAACTCGCGCGCTATGGAGAGCAAAATGGATCTGGTTGGCAAATTATTTTAGAGTTTGCCGGCCAGAGGAAGCGGATTGGAATTAACGTTACTCGCTAACCGTGCAGGGAGGGGAGAATCTCAAGCTGGATAAGTTTCCTCATCATACAGGTTATTGGACTTTAAATGAAGATCGTGCCATCAGAGGTGAGCATTTTCATAACGTTATCTTTGGCATCGGCGTTTGTACCCCGCCGTCCACCGTTAACACACTGGCTGATGTATATTAGCTATATGTAACGTGAATGGTTAACAATGATGGACGCGACAGTGAAGTTGAGATCGGTGTCTTAATGTATGGCAGCTGGCTAACATTTCGCGGCCGTTCCGACTCGGCTCAAGCCAGCGTTCATGTTGGCTTCCAGTCAGTAGGTCAGCGGACTGATGTTAGCGCTGGACGGGAGCAGCTCCCCGCTAGCTGTGATCTATATTCGCCTCTGAGGTTATGTGGGCTTGGACTTCACGCTGGCACGGCGTTAACGCTGCAGCTAACGTAACCCTGCGATATTAAACACTGTCATTGTATGATTTAAGCAAATGTTACCGTGTTGGGTAACATGCACACACACACACACACACACACACACACACACACACACACGCACTGTCTAATTGCAGCAGTTTTGCAGTGTCGTTGGAATAGGACGTTACGGAAGCTTCTCGGCTAACCCGGCTAACGGCTGTTTAGCTAGTTGGACAGCCCTGGCTAATGGTTAACGTTGGCTTGTTGACGAGCAGCTGAATGGGCCCCACAACCCGCTGGCTGCACACGGCGTCACTAGCTAACGTTAACGCTGGATTGGTGAGCGATGTGTTCGCTTGTCCCGCAGTTTTTCAGGGTAACGTTAACGACGACAGCCTTAGCTAGTTAAGAGTGCTATAGCGGTAACGTGAGCCCGAAGACGTTTGTCATTTGTTACTGGAAATAGGAAGGCACAGCCGAACGAAATGTAGCGAGCGAGGACGCGAATTAACACTGAATATGCTTTCTAAATATCAACCATGACGATATCTACCCCATCAACTGTAAGTACACAGCTACACGGGCACCTTCTGGAGACCAGTGTGAGGCTTTTAATGGTTTTGGGATGGGTTGACTCTGATTCAGCTTTGGAATTATCTGGTTATCAATTGGGCGTGAGAAGAGGGCACAGGATCTTGTTATAGGCGTTTTTTACACAGCCATCTCTCATAGGCGACGGCTACCAACGGCTAGCTAGCTATCGTCATATTTACACCTAAAAAGGCCCGTTGGTGCCGCGATGAATAGAGACAAGGAAGGAACTGTTCATAAGTCGGTACTGAAAAGCAAGAACAATGTAAACGTTTACAAGCTGTAAATGTTGACTGCGAAAATAACTTGGTGGTTAAAACTGCTAGATTTTCTTTTTAGGATTAGTGTAGAAATCAAATTCACCCTCTGGTGTTGTCAATTATCTGACAGGTATTGTGGATGTAAGATAGACTCAAAGAAAACTTTTTCACTTCTTTGTAAATTTGCATAATCTTGCACAGTAATTTCAGTCGGGCCTGTAGGATCAGTAATTATTGGTCTTCAATGCCAGTAAAATGTAACATACCGAGGGGAGGTCCAGTGCTATTGGATCCACAAGGAAATGGTTCCAGATTTGTTTTGGTAGATGATATGTAGTCTGTCTCCCTAAATGTCAAACAGGAAGTTCAAATCTTTAGTATTTTTAATATTGCAGTATCTGAGCATTTACTGCTTTTGATTGTTGGTGCACAAGCAGCTTACAGCCTTTTTGTACTTCAGACATGCCATTTGTTTTATCCCCTCCAATGTTTTTTTGTTCAAATTTGGCCTGTGCTTGAGGGCCATTTAAAGTCAAATTAAACCACTCTGAAGTTAAATCCCACCAAAGATGTACAATAGTAATGATCTGTTGTCATTCTTTGTAGTGGGTTGTGGTTTGCCGCTGGACTCTCCTCCCAGGATGATATGAAATTTTACAGGAGATGATGCGTCCAGGTTAGATGCTGTATATTAAGCCGTAACCTCTTAGTAGGGAGTGGTACATTTAAATCCCCCTCAGATATATTGTTTTGAATGTGGCATTCGGTCTTAGAAAGGATAAGAAACCACCAGCAGAAGTCGGTATCTTGTCCTTAAGATCTGTCAATACAGAGACGTACGATTTCTCTGGTTTTGGTTCTATTTATCTTGTGATTTATTTCATGACAGAGCACAAAATAATGAAGGAGAACCAATAAGTAGGAAGCAGGAAATAAAGACACAAAGGGCATGCTTACATTTTTAATTTTTTAGGCCTTTTAACTGTTGTATTTTATATAAAAAATTAAAGGCCCATTATACAAGCTAAAAGTAAAAAGTATTTATTTTCTTCTCCTATATAAATATATATATCTACTGTACATATGAGATGTGTTTTTCCTCCCCTGAAACACTGCTCTATCATCTTACAGTTCCTCTTATTTCTGTCAGTGGATGTGTATTTTTTCCTTTTCCAAAGCTGGGTCAGCTTTCTAACGTTCTCAGATGGAGTGCAGGTTTTGGGCTGTGCAGCTATTTTGCTGTCAGGCTCTTGTGTTGAAAGCAGCGTCTAAGTGTGCCAAAGTTCAATTTTATTTCTTGTTTATTTCTTGTTTTCTCATTGGAAAATGGGAGCAGCTCTGCCCTGGCAACAAAAGTAGGCTATTTGCATACTGCGTTGTGATTGGTCTGTGCATTGATGGGCTTGCCAAATCACGCTGTATCTCTGTGGTGATAGGCTATGCTAATTAGGTGCTGTTGCTGGGATTCTGAATAGTGGTTACTGTGTAGCACTGGTGAATTGTGTTGTCTGGTGAGAGATGCTGATAGCTGAACATGCTATTTAATAATTTTTTGATTCCTTCTGGCTTAAAATGAAGGATGATTCACTGTACAGTGTGGAGATGTTGTATTTTCAACCCCTTCTGCTGTTAAAGCTGCTGTTTTGCTCCTTTTTCCTCACAAAGGTCTATATATAACTTGTATCTTTATTTTGTGGTTACATTTTGATGCATTTTTAAAAACATATTTACATTTTTAACATTTTTCAAAAGACAGTGTATTTAATCTGACGTTTCCTTGAACAATGTGTATATCCATGTCAATGTTCTTAACATTTCACATTACTGTTAGTGAATTTTAGAGGAGCTTCATAATGTCAACTTGTATTTAAATATTAAAAATGTATAATTTACATTTAGCATAGATTTCCTCAAGTCTTGAAGGTTTAGTAAGCCATTTTGCTTTGTCCACTGCTAAGATTACATAGTAATTCATGGGTTTTGAAATAGAACCTGCACATTTAGTGGCCAATATTGTTAACTGCTTTATGTTGGAAATTGAGTTATTTTATAAAAGAGGAAATGCAGTGAGATTGTTGTAACAGTTGCCTCTTATAATTTTTTCCTTTTTGCATGCTACATTGATATTGAGTTAACATGCAACTCATGGCAATATTAATTTCCTTCAGGAGGAGAGACTTCAGCATGCAAACCTTCGTCCGTCCGGCTTGCGCCCTCTTTTTCTTTACACACTGCTGGTCTTCAGATGGCTGCTCCAATGCCCCATACGCACCAGCAGTACAGTGACCGCCACCAGCCAAGCACTGACCAATCTGTTACGGTCTTACCGTACAGCGACCAGACACCACAGCTCACTGCCAATCAGGTATCCTGAACCTGCCCATGTGCAGCTGTTGGATTTCTTTTAGCCTTAATGTGTGTTGTTTAAAGAATTGCACTATTTATTCTAAAGGAAAGTCTGCCTCACTTTTCTCCTTCTGTCACCAGGCAGACTTGGTGGCTTTTTTTCAGTCTGCCTATTTAATACTGCACAAAAGTTATTGTATGAAATTAAATGAATGAACCCATAACCTTTGCCAGGCACCTGTTATTTACAAAACTACGGTGCATATTGTTTCTAAAATTGTATTGTGATTTTGTTTTTGCTACTTCAGAGGCACATGCCCCAGTGCTTTCGTGACCCAACTTCAGCTCCCCTGAGGAAGCTCTCCATTGACCTTATCAAAACATATAAACACATAAATGAGGTTAGTCTTGTTTTTCTTCTATTTATCTATTTGATTTATGTTTATGACATTGTTAAATCATAAAATATGTATGTATTACATTCAGATTGTTTATTTGAATTGCTTTCTTAATTCCATAGGTGTATTATGCAAAAAAGAAGCGACGGCACCAACAGGGTCAGGGTGAAGACTCCAGTCACAAAAAAGAAAGGAAAGTCTTCAATGATGGCTATGACGATGATAATTATGACTACATCGTCAAAAATGGGGAGAAGTGGATGGACCGCTATGAGATTGATTCCTTGATAGGAAAAGGATCATTCGGACAGGTACTCGCACACTTACTCAAGCACAAATGACAAAATAGCTTTAGAACTTGAGAAACAAAGCAGCGGGTTAGATTGTTAATGCAACCTATAATAAAGCTAGTATTTGAACTGTTTATGTTTATAATTAGAAGTATGCCTTCATTTGCCTAAAGCTAACATTTGCTGTTGTTGACATTCAGGTGGTGAAGGCGTATGACCGTGCAGAGCAGGAATGGGTTGCCATTAAGATCATAAAGAACAAGAAAGCTTTTCTCAATCAAGCCCAGATTGAAGTGCGCCTCCTAGAGCTCATGAACAAACATGATACTGAGATGAAGTACTACATTGGTAAGCCACTCCTGAAATGTATATCTGATATATTTAAGAGTTCTGTCAAATGAATTAAAAGAGCTTTTGTTTACCTAACATTTATGCCTTTTGGTTGCTTTACAGTGCATCTAAAGCGTCACTTCATGTTCCGGAACCACCTCTGCCTCGTGTTTGAGATGCTTTCATATAACCTGTATGACCTACTCCGAAATACCAACTTCCGAGGCGTCTCACTCAACCTCACCCGGAAGTTTGCCCAGCAGCTATGCACGGCGCTGCTCTTCCTGGCCACGCCTGAGCTCAGCATCATCCACTGTGACCTGAAGCCTGAGAACATCCTCCTGTGTAACCCCAAGAGGAGTGCCATCAAAATAGTGGACTTTGGTAGCTCATGCCAACTTGGACAGAGGGTACCTATTTGTACTTTCTATCAGCCATTGTATGAATGCATGCAAAGCTGTAAAATTGTGATAGTTGCACATACCGCACTACTTGTGAGCCTAGCAAGAATAATAATTTAGAGCTCAGAGGAAAGGTAGTGTCTGACTGTCCATGTTTTCCTTTTGTAGATATACCAGTATATCCAGAGTCGCTTCTACCGTTCCCCAGAGGTGCTGCTGGGAATGCCCTATGACCTGGCAATTGACATGTGGTCCCTTGGCTGCATCTTGGTGGAGATGCACACTGGCGAACCTCTCTTCAGTGGAGCCAATGAGGTATAAGGCGGTGAAATACCGATACTGGCCAGACTTTTAACAGAATTGCGAGGAATGGAACAAGAATATTTGAAAGGACAAATGAAATGACTATCCAAATGTGCCCTACATCAGTTTACAACTTGCATCTGATGTTTTGCCCACAAATAGCCATCTTAAAACACAATGACTGGCAAGCAGGACTGCTAATGACTGATGTAATGTAAAGGATTTATCAGTGCTTTTTGATCAGTGTAAATAACTTTCTAACTCTCCCCAGGTGGACCAGATGAACAAAATTGTTGAGGTTCTCGGTATCCCGCCAAATCACATAATGGACCTAGCCCCAAAAGCCAGGAAGTTCTTTGAGAAGCTTTCAGATGGTACATGGAGTGTTAAGAAGACCAAAGATGGCAAAAGGGTGAGCTCAGCCCCTTGTTGCTTTTCCCTTGAAGTCACATTGTCTGTAGAGACAAGATTTGTGCTTTGTTGATCATTGTTAGTAGATTGTGCGATTGAATGGATAATTCACTGGAGAGTGAATCTCTTCATCCCCGTGTGCTCTCTTTCAAACAGTATAAGCCTCCAGCTTCGCGGAAGCTCCACTCCATCCTTGGTGTGGAGACAGGAGGTCCAGGTGGCCGGCGGGCGGGGGAGTCTGGCCATGCTGTTGCGGACTACTTGAAGTTCAAGGACCTGATCCTCCGGATGCTGGACTATGACCCTAAGAGCCGCATCCAGCCCTACTATGCCCTGCAGCACAGCTTCTTCAAAAAGACTGCGGATGAGGGGACCAATACAAGCAGCAGTGTGTCCACAAGTCCCGCATTGGAGCAGTCCCAGTCTTCAGGAACCACCTCCAGCACCTCCTCTAGTTCAGGTTACTAGAATCTCCAGTTCTCCCACTGTCTTTCATTTGAAGTAGTAGTAGTTAATACCATTAATTTATTCAGTACATTTGTATACTTCAGAGGTATTACATGAGAAATGCATAATTTGTCACATCACTGTAGTTAGCTGGTGTAAGGGAAAATGATTTGCTAGTTATTTTGTGGCGCTCAATGTCTGAGCTTTGAATTGTGTCAATTCAATAAATGGCTTGAATCAATATAAAAACATTTAGTGAAACCTTTGTGGCGCTTCAGATAACTTAAAAACAGGTTTTAATCGTACTTGGTCAGGCCAACTGTTCATCTGACATAGACGATTTATGTAATGCCATTAAGGCCGTAGTTGTGACACTTGTGTTTACCCTGTAGGAGGGTCATCTGGGACGAGTACCAGTGGCAGAGCGAGATCAGACCCGACCCATCACCACTTGCACAGTGGAGGACATTTTGGCACGGCATTGCCTGCCATCGATGGTGACAGCCTCTGCCCACAGGTCAGTAAATTAGCCTGGAAAGAGATCAAATCCATATCCGAGTTTAGTTATTGACACATAGTATTTTATCTAATTGCTGAGTAATATGTTCTTGTCTTAGAATAAATGTATGTATTATTTATGAAAATGCCACATTGTATCTTCTATCAGTCCCTCCTGTCTATGTTTGATTCTTGTAAAAAGCTTTACCTGACTGACAGTTGTTGATGGTCTGTCTGATGGGTTACAGGCAAACATCTCACTCATAACAATGGCCTCTTAAAATGGAACTGTGATTGTGTCTCCAGTCTCTCCCAAGTAAAGCCAAGAAAGATTTGTTAGACTACCAAACTGGATGCTCTGTAACAATGTTGCCTAGAGAGTAACAGGAAATCATATTGAATCTTCTTGTTAAACATGAATGTTACTTGTAACTATACACCTTGGAAAATAGTGCAGCCCTGCACTCCCAACAAGTAACGACTCTTCTTTGATATTGACAGGCAAGACAACCTTACCCACCCCCCTTGGTGTGGGGAGGTGGGGTTGGACCAGAGTCGGTTGCCGGAGAGACCCACCCAGTTCAGGAGACCACCTTCCATGTTCCCCCTCAACACCCTAAGGCCCTGCATCCCCACTCACACACTCATCACCACCATGGGCAGATGATGGCTACACGGCCACGCCCGCGCCACTATACCTCCCCGACACACAGCTCCTCAACACAGGACTCCATGGAGGTGGTTCATGGCCATCTGTCCATGACCTCCCTGTCTTCCTCTGCCTCCTCTTCCTCTACATCGTCCTCTTCCACTGGGAACCATGGCAACCAGGCCTACCAGCTCCGCCACTTGCCCGCCGGAGCCCTTGACTTTGGTCAGAATGGTGGGCTGAGCATGGGGCTAGGTGCCTTCTCAAACCCACGGCAGGAGACTGGCATGGCAGCGCACCCTGCATTCTCCATGGGCACGAACACAGGGCCTGCCCACTACCTAGCGGAAGGCCACCTGGGCATGAGGCAGGGCATGGACCGGGAGGAGTCTCCAATGACTGGAGTGTGTGTGCAGCAGAGTTCTATGGCCAGCTCGTGACTGCACTGACATTTGGCTGTGTGTTCCCCCTGTGCGTCATTTTTAAGGTGGTGTTTTTTACTACAAGGTGTGTTGAGAACAAAAGCTGCTCACGTCAGAAGGGAGATATCACTGAACCGCTACTACAGAGAAAACCCTTTGTTAAAAAGTATATATGTAATTTTCATCAGTTTTTTTTGCAATCATTAGGCACAAAATAATACTGCGGAATAACCATAGTGAGATTGAGACATCCATCTTACCATTTCACCAATTTCATGTAACCACCAAGTAATCACCATATGGTATTGTGTGGCAAAATCTTCAAAGGAGCATTTTAGAGCGAAGTTTGGAGCTGTTTTACAGGTAGCTGTTGGTGATTAAATGCTTGGCGTCCTCTCTCGGTTCAAACCGTGGACTGCCTGACATTACTGTTCCACTGGTTATTAATTATTTTGCCCTTTTAAGTGAAATTTCACCTATAAAAGCTGCTTGTAAATCCTGTAGCTTGACAATGAGGGGAAGTGTTTGCGGTGATATTTCTTGTTGTTGGTGGGTATTGTGTAACTCTGTAAAAGGGGAGCACATAGCAGTGGAGTCCCTATAGCGTGTGCTGGCCGTGTGGAGAGAAGAACCCGAGGGTGGATACTGACACCGACCGGGTCAGAGGAGAGGGAAGCACCACCCCTCAGGCCTAGAGGCCCCGTAGTCCTGCAAGCTGCAACCGGGCCTGGCACAGACGAGAGCAGCAGTGGGCACGGGAGACGTAAGGATCCAGCCCAGTTAGATGAAGACAGTCAGTGGCTGGTTCTTAGATAACCCTTTGGCCTTATGACTCATGGACTTGGAATGGGATGGATCTGGACATTATCATTTGAATTAAGATGGCTTTTCTCTATTTTTCTCTCTAGACAGCCCTTAATTCTTTAAGGAAATTAAAACAACATAGAAAAGGTAAATAAGAATGGTAATTTGAGGCCTTTCTCTACAAAGATTTCTTCCTCAGCAGGGCCCCACATAACAGGGTCTAAGTGTACACAACAACCTCCTAAACATTACTTCCTTGAAAAGCTTATTCACTGGTTAAGGATTTTGCAGTGGGAAGAACTATTCCAGAGTCTACCCTTTTATGTTTTGTTACTTTTACCCTTTTGCATGTAGTTCCTCATCAGAACCACCTGCACAAATCTCTCCATCCAAAACATGGAAACTGAAGAAAAAAAACGAGTTAAGTGACTGCCTTTTTTCTCCTCAAATTATGCTGTGAATTTTACAAGAATTTATTTTCCCTTTGGATATGTTTTTATACCAAAGCAGTTGTTTTATAGCATATAGGTGTCTGTAACCAATAATGTAGCAGTTCACCACTTTGACGCAAAGTTTATCAAGATCTTATTTTAACGTCAATACAAACAGCTGCAATATATTACTTTAGCAAAACTGGAGACCGTTGTCGAGACCGTTGGCTATTGTGTATTCTGGCCAGATTTGTTTGCAACGTTTTACCAAAACTGTTTCCATATTAATTGGTAGATTATTTTGGGAGTCTTTTAAAACACTTTGGTATGTTAGAGAATTTGGTAGTTACTCTGCAGGCTCCGGAGTAGCAAGATAGAAGCTGATGGTTTAAAAAAAGGAGACTAATGCGTTCTATTTCTGTGTTGTCGTTTATCTTTTGCCCCCATCATACTATTTCAAAGGGTTTTGCTGCCTTTCATACATCATTTGGTCAACCTGGCTAGTTTCTGCCATGAAACAAGAGTTTGTCGTTGTCTTGGCAGGGTAAGGATAATTGTGGCAAAGCAGTTTATGTGGAATGTTACTGTTCTGATTTGGTAGGGCAGATCCCCATGATTGTTGTCCTATTCAAAGGGAAAGGTTGCCCGTCAGTCCACAATTACATGCTTTGCTTAGGCAAACATGCATGTCCTCAGAACATTACCAGTCAATAACCAGATTTTGTTTTATATCAGGGATCTTAAAGTGCTTTCTCTTTTGTGTTGCTCATTTTACCAGAAATTTGATAGTAAAACCTGCCCACAACCACCTTTCAAATTAAAGGCAGGGCACAGGTCATGCTGTTGTCATTTTACAGGAGAAACCATCATAAGGGGAAATCATGCTTGGTATTTCCACAAACACAATGTAAAGCTACCTATGAGATTGGGGTTATATCTGGATGTCAAGGTTAATTGCAAATTTGCAATCATTTTTCATACCCCACAGAATTTGAGACATTCAGAAATTGCCAGTGGTTTTCTTACTGGCCCTCATACTGGTACTAAACATTCCAAAATAAAGACTGAAAAAAAATTGACTGCAGTGACTCGTGTGCGCCTATTTCAGATCATGCTGATTGACCTCTTATTTAGAGCAGTTGTCATGAAATGCAGCCCCTTTTTAATAGTTGAAATAGAATTTATGTATATATTTATATTTTTTTAATAAAGGAAGTATAGAACTCACTACCTTGCTCCTGCTGGTATGTTATGTTTGTCAATTTGGTGACCATTCAGTGGGCAGGAACTCCTGTTTTCTTAGTGGCAAAACCTTGCCTTTTGGCAAAGGTACTTGACTACATCAGGACAACACTATGAGGTAGGGTTTGAATCAAACAGGGAACGCTAGATCTTCAAACCTTAATAATTTTCACAGGGTATATTGTAAGTGCATGTACATCACAAACCTTACTTTTTGGTTATATGAGAAGCACATGGTTGAAAAAAAATGGTTCCATTTTCCATAAGCCTGTTAAGTTGGTGGGTTATACACAAATGCATAATTGTTGACATATCTAAACACCCAACAGAAGTTGAAGTCCTCTTATTTAATTTGACTTTTTTCCCTTCATTTTTGATTTCACATTTTATCACTTTTTTTGTACATGCAACATGCACTATAGAACTGAACAGCATGGGGGAAAGGATAAGTCCATGTATCCACAGATTGTAAGATCTAGTCAAGACTTTGCTGTGTTTATGACAATGCCCTTTGTATTATATTAAGACAGTCTTATGTATGATATATAAAAAGAAGTTAATTGAAATGTTCTGTGTGTCTTTCTTTACGCTTCCACAGATGCATTGGTTACACTCGTACATTATTGACCACAATAGCAATAAGTAACATGGCCACATTCATTAACCATGTCATTGTTAAAAAAATGTAACAATAGTTGTAGAAGCCATGTTGTGGTTGATCTGCGAACCTTCATAAACAGACAGGACACCCATTCATATGCCCTGGCTCGTTGGTCTAGGGGTATGATTCTCGCTTCGGGTGCGAGAGGTCCCGGGTTCAAATCCCGGACGAGCCCATTTTTGTTTTCGTCCTCGGTGATTTATTGAGCGTTATTTGATGTTAACTTGACGTCGACTAAAATAATTTATTATGTAAACGCGAAACAATGGTGGGGAAATAAATGTATGAATACAGACGCTAAAATATCCTTAAAAACAATGCAGGAACGTCATGCTGTTGTCTCCATTTTTCGGTTCAGGTAGGGCGGAAATAGTGATACAGATTTTTATTGTTTCGAGTTGCTAAATGGAAAAGCAGGGCTCGTCCGGGATTTGAACCCGGGACCTCTCGCACCCTAAGCGAGAATCATACCCCTAGACCAACGAGCCGCACGTGCATACAATGCCGCGCATAGATTTTTCTAGAAACACACACTTGGTGCATTCATAGCCATGTTCCTTTTTATCTTTGCAAGTACCACCAGTTCAAATTAAATATAATCAATATCTGGATAACGACTAAGTAGCGCACGGCTATCCCTCGAACTAGTCACGACGACACACTGAATTGTAAGGATTGGAAATAGCTAAATAGCTAGCTACAAGACAGATAGTTTTCTATTTTTCAAGAGTGTATAAATTCACTTGCAGTTTATATCAAACCTCGCATGCAAATCAAAAAACAATCGACATCACACCTCGACTGGACCACCCATAAGCTAATTATCAGCTAAAATAGCGAGCTACATGCGGAGAAAATCCAAATTTAGCTCCTCCGCTAAGTAACCAGTAGGTGGCGGTAATGCACTCGAAAAATTATAATTATGACGAAGAAGAATGAGCGCGGGGGTTTCCTACCCGACGTTTGACAACAAGGATCTGATTGGTCAAGAGCCGTCATGTGTCCTTGGCTCGCTCCGGCCAATTAGATTCCTCGTAGGCGGGAGAGTTTCCTGCAAAACGCTCCAGTCAAAACCGAAGCTGTTTTTAATGTATGAGCGCCACAGGCGGGACTACGCGGTCTCTCCTCATAAATTACCGAATGTGCGGACAAACAAACAGTCACATTACAGTCACAGATAACACCGTCAACATCTGGGGCCGCGGAAAAGTTAACTGCGGATAACAGTGGAGCTTTCTACGTAACTTCGCTTAAGCAGATGGTAACGGCTAGCTAAGCTAACATGCCGAATTTTTGCGCGGCTCCGAACTGCACGAAGAAGAGCACACAGTCCGATTTGGCTTTCTTTCGCTTTCCACGGGACCCTGAGCGGTGAGATGCTTTCTGTGTCATCTACAGTTTACACCCCGAACAAACACATCAACCTTTAAAAACTGTACAGTCATTAGCTGGTGTTCTACATGAGTGAATAACGTCATCTTCCCTATTGTGAGTGGACCAGACTTGAGTTACTTATGGTGAACTAGAGCAATTTATCACCTATTGATATAAGCATTGAAGAATGAATGGATTCATTTAAACATTACTTACTCCATACTGGTACAGACTAACTTCTATTGATGGCTATTTACTAATCTGCTGTTGAGAGTACTTGAAGTGGTTGTACACTGTGCACACTAAGAATCATCCAGTCATTCAGGCTGTTATTGATCCCTAAAAGCCTTATTTGCTTTAACATTTTGAAATATTTTTGTCCATTGAGGAAATGTAACATTCTTCTGTGTAGGTGAAAAGTGTAAGTCACTGATGCTTGAGTTTAAATATTCCTGTTGAAACTTATTTTAAGTGCATTATACTAAGTGATTTGTGGACTCAGTGTATTGTTGTTGTTTTTGTAATGCTTGTCTTTAGATGCCGCCTTTGGGTGGAGAACTGTCGCAGGGCAGATCTAGAGGCAAAGACGGCCGACCAGCTCAACAAGCACTACAGACTGTGTGCCAACCACTTTGTTCCAGCTATGGTTTGCAAAACAGTGAGTTACTCCCATGATTCTAAGCCGCAGCAGCAACAAGCAGCCTGTATGTCACTGATGTATCATTCTCAGCCATGTAATTGGATTCTTTTTGGTTTCCAGAGCCCGTATAGGACTGTACTGAAAGATACAGCTATTCCAACCATATTTGACCTGACAAGCCATCTGAAAAGTCCTAATACCAGACATCGCAAGCGAATTAAAGAATTGGTAAGCAAGTTTCATGAGTTATTGTGTTGTAATTGGAATTTTTCATCTTTGCACCAGGCAGCAGCACTCGCTAATGTATATGTGTTAAACTTTGCTTACCGAATGTAGATTAGTCACATTTCGATCTGGAAATTCACTGCAAGTTGGCCTCTACATTGATATTTTGCATATATTTACTTTGCACAGTTCAGTCCTTGAATAGTCCTTTGTTATTTCTTTATTTCTTTATATGATGGATATATATGATATAGATGATTAAGCACCTAAATTTAACTGAGGTTTTACTTAACATTGACTGAAAAACACAGGATTCCAGTGAAAAGCAGTAAAATAAGTCTTTTTCCCATTTCAGACTGAAGAAGATATAATGAAGATTGCAGAACGGAGATGTAAGTTAATACAAAACATGAGTGTACAAAATCCACAATCCACTTAAATAGCCCTGCAATAAGTGGGGTTCAGAATATATGTATTATGTAGTATGCATCAACATATGATGGCATTATATTTTCAAGTTCAAGTCATATACGTGTTAACCTCATCCTTAACACTGGAAAGCTTTTTCTTTAAATGTCGACTGTTCCTTTCTTGTTTCTCCTTGCAGTGGTGTCTTCCACCAAACAGCTGGCAAAGAAAGATGAAGAAGCTGAGGATGCCGCAAGCGCTGACACTGGGCCTCAGCTCTCCACAGAGGAGAAAGAGTTGCGCGAATATCTGAGGTCTCTGTTTGAGATTGTGGTCGTGCTAGAAAAACAGGGCATCCCATTACTGACCAGCAACGCCTCTACAGCTGGAAACACCAACACCAGCAACTTCCAGGCCCTTCTGGATCACCGTATGAATGCTGGAGACAAAGCTCTGAGGAAGCGGTTTGAGGCAGCAGCTGTCAACACAGAATACCTCTCTGCAACGCAACTCGGCCAACTCCTGGACATCTGCGAGAATACAGTGAGGGAAGAGATGCTGATGGAGGTGAGAGAGAGCCGCTTCTTTTCCTTGGTCACAGGCGATCTTATTGAATTTGCCAGTGAGAATCACCTGCCTGTATTCTTACGTTTTGTCAATCAAAACAACACCCTTAGGGAGGAGTTTTTGGATTTTGTGTTGTACGAAGGCGAAGAGTCTGCTCTGTTAGAGAGGCTAGAGGCCCAGCTGACTGACCGTTGGGGGCTTAGCATGGAGGACTGCCGCGGGCAGGCGCACAGAGCCACCGGGGCGGCAACCACCAAGATGAAAGCTGTGGCAGTAATGCTGATGGAAAAGTATCCTCTTGCACTGCACATGCCTTGCTCCTCGACAGCACTGAACATCCATTTGGCCAACAGTCTGCCCTTTCCAAATGTTCAGATTGTCATGGAAACCCTGAGGAGAATCGGGGCCCTCTTTGTTGCCCCATTCACCCAGGAAAAGCTGGACGAATCCATCACGATGACGTACCAGGGGAATGAAGAAAAGGGAGCAGCACTAAAGCAAGCTTGTAGTTCACGCTGGACAGAGCAGCACAATGTCTTTGATTTGCTGTTAGACATGTTGCTGCCCCTCCTACTGTGCATGGACAACATCCGTGACAATGACGACGGAAGGTTCACCGATTCCGTCATAGCAGACGCTTATTCAATCTCAGAAACTCTGGCTGACTTTGAAATTGTGGCCACCATCATCATCTTAAAGAATGTTCTCACGTTCACCAGAGCATTTGGCAAGAACCTCCAGGGGGGGGTGGGCGACGCCTTTTTTGCCGCCAACAGTTTAACTGCTGTCCTGCATTCCCTGAACGAGGTCAACGATAACATCGACGTGTACCACGAATTTTGGTTTGAGGAGGCGGTGAATGTGGCCAACATCATGGAGATCTCAGTGAGGGCCCCCAGGCTGTTTCTGAGGAAACAGCGCGCAGCCGACGTGGGTGAACTCCAAGTGGAGATGTATTTTAAGGAGTACGTCACCGTCCCCGTGATCCGCGGCATCATGCAGGAGGTGGAGGACATGTTTTCTGAGACCAACCTCAAAGCACTCAAATGCCTGTCGCTGGTGCCCGGTGTCATGGGCCAAATGAAGTTCAACACCTCCGAGGAGAACTATGGAGAAGTTTACCGCAACGACCTGCCCAACGCCGAAACGCTCTCCGAGGAATTTTACTGCTGGCGGATCAAATGGAAGCACAGGGGAAAAGAGGTGAGCCTGCCCACCACCATCCACGAAACCTTACAGCTCCCGTACGTCAAGTTCTTCCCCAACGTGAACACCTTCCTGAAGATTCTCTCCACGTTGCCGCTGCTGAAACTGGAGGAGAACAACGGCGAGGCGGCGAACGGGCGACTGCAGGCGTACCTGGACAGCATGCCCGCCGAGCAGTGGAACAAGAGCCTGGCCATGCTTCACGTCAACACGGGCGTCAAGCACGATTTGGACGTCATGGTTGACAAGTACTGCTTAGTGTGCTCGGAGGAGGAGCCCGAGGTCGAGCCCGAGGCTGAGGCTGAGGCCGAGGCCGAGCCAGAGGGTGAGGCTGAGGCGGACCCCGAGGTCGAGCCTGAGCCCGAGGCCAATTCCGAGGGAGCGGCTGAGGAAGACGTCGCCATGAAATGATGCAACGTGGACACTCGGCTCAGGACAAAAGGAAAGCGAGGTTCTGTCGGTGATTGTGGATTCATATTGTACGCTATTGTGTGACGAGTGCATTTATAACTGGATTTGCTTTTTTTGATATTAAAAGTGATCATAGATGGCATTTGGATTCAGTCTCTGAATTGAATCAAAGTCGATGAATCTTTCTTATGATTTTTTTTTGGGAAAAGAAATGTTGCATTTTGTAATTTATTTGACCCTGATTGTACAATTTTTAACAATCAAAGTAAATTGGACAAGAGGAAGATGTTGAACGCTCACTACCTCATGGAGACGCTGGCTGAGAACAATGTTACCAAACCGTGAGTGACTGCAGCGACACGTACACGTCGCTGTCATCCCCTCAAACAGGTGACAGCCGACATTTGTATGATCAAATCTGTTTCCTGCTATTTGTTTGTTGTTTTCTTTTGAGTTTGTACAGATGTTTTTCCATGAAATGAACAATGTCGATTGGTCTGTATAATCTCTTTTTCTGTTAACATTTCCGTATTCGATGCTTCTGATTCAGATCACTGCTGAGGGGCTGTGGTTCCTTTCAGACCAGACTGAAGGCAGGATGAGCACAAATGAGTATCAGCATTATTCTAGAATAATCAGATTACACTGCTTCATGTTTTGGCAGCAGCATGGAACCACTTGAAATTCAAAAACACTCGCAAATGATTAGAATGTTTTGTCTGCCTCATTGATTGAAACGATGATTTCCAACGGGGATTATCTCTGAAATGTCTGAAGTTGTTAAATGTCTTCTGTTTGAAGGCTGCAGAAAGCTGACATGCAGCACCCGGACCACCGTACAGCACTCTTCATTATTGTTATTAATGCCATCATCTAGTGTATGTGTGTGTGTGTTGCGTTGCTTTTACCCTCTTACATGTTGGCTCTGAACTATTTCTTCTTCATATCTTTTACAGGACTTGTCATTGATTTTTAAGGAGATGTTTGTGTAGAATGAATAAACCCAAACTTAAACCTTGATTTGTGTTTGCAGAACATAGACTCGATGGATGGATGGATAGAAAAATAAAAAAATTCATTTGGATATACAGGATACACAGCTATTCATACTCACGTGAAGTCTGAAGGTCAAGACATCTGGGCCAAAGAAAACCTAGAAATAGCCCAATTGAACATATTTAGTGTTTCAACTGTATGGAGACATTGTTTCAAATGAAAAACGCAAAAGAAGTCCAATATTTGGCGTCACGTTATGATGATCGACCAATCAATTCCTCCTTGTTGGATCGCAGGCAGGAACAAAGGCCCTCCAACTCCGAAACCACTGGGAGAGGACCTGAAGGGTGAGACCAGATTTGTATATGACACAATAGAGAGAGACACGGGAACATGGCAGGATGTAAAGGGGTCTGACTTTCAGCAAAGTCACGTCCAATCAAGGCCACTGGGTTTGTCTTTTTTAATTGACAAAGTGATCCTTCCCATCTGTATGCTGGCACGCTGCTTTGCAAACTGATGTGAGAAGGCAAGTCATTGTAGGAAGATGCAACGTTTCAGAGGAAAACACTAGAAGGGAACGTTGGACCCAACTAAGTTATACTTCTCTTTTCTAGGCTTTCCCGTTGACCTTTCCGGGTTCCATTCTACAGGACTGCAGCAAATGTCAAATTTCACCAAAGAACTAGAAAAAAAGCAATGTCAGTGACTTATTTTGGACACATTTTGGTCTTTTAAGTGCGCCACCCCTATATTATCCCTCGTCTCCTTTGGCCTTACTAACTGTGGACGCCACTGGGTGAGGGCTGCATTTCATCTTAAACTGTATTTCCTTACAATAAACCCACCACACGCCTTTACTGTAGAATCCAACTGAGCATCCAAACAGGCATTTGTCTTGGTGGCAGCTCAGGGGTTAAACGCGTCTCTCCTCCCTCTGTGCTGGCCAGACGGTGACGCGTTCAGGTGAGAGTTCAACGTGCGCAGACCCCGGACATCTGGGAGCATCACACAAATGTGGGTGGGGTCGCTTTGATGCGCAACCGGCCAGCAGCGTGCACTCACACTTACACGCACACACACGCTACAGCAAAGCCCAAAGTCAAGCCAAACTCCAGAGAGCCTGAGAGAAGGAGAGAGAGAGGCGTGACGGGTTACACACACTCAGCAGAGAATCACCCTGACTGGACGGAACCGAGTGAACGCATGCTGAGGGGCCGCTTATCAAGTCTGCAAGTCGTGAGTAGGACCTTTATTTCGCATTAAAGTGGGTCATCTAGTTTGTTCGGGTGGTTCTGTGCGTTATTTCCGTCTTTAATCTGCCGCTTTCATCATGGCGTGGCCGTGCATCACGCGTGCTTGCTGCATCAATCGCTTCTGGAGCGAGCTGGACAAAGCGGACATCGCGGTGCCGCTGGTTTTCACCAAATATGATGTGGCCGACGTGCATCATCTGGCCCATCACCCCCAGCCCAGGCAGAAGAGGCCCGGCGCCATCGCCATAGAAACGCAGCCTCATCCCGGCGAGCAGGAGGCTGGGAAGAAGGCACCGCCCGCCGCGGGTGCCGCAGCGGCCAAAGATGGCTCTACTGCGTCCGTCATGCGCCAAGACTTCAAGGCGTGGAAAGTCCGGCCCGAACCGAGCTGCAAGCCGAGGAACGAGTACCAGCCCTCAGCGACCCCCTTCAACAACGAGACGCAGTATCAGAAGGACTACAAGGCCTGGCCTATACCGAAGAAGCACGACCACCCCTGGATCCCCAAACCGAGCCCCACCGCCGCCCCTGCCGTCGCCGTCGCCGCCGCCACGACCACCGCCGCTGCCGGTACCACCACCACCCGGGACGCGCCGCTCCATGCCGCCGCTAAGCCGGAGCACGGAGCGGTGGAGGCCGAGAGCGGCGTAGAGAAGAGCGAGATCGAGGAGAAGATGCAAGAGAAAGAGACCAAGGTGGAAGTGGTGAAGAGGGAGAAGTCCGCCGAGAGGAAGACGGGCGGAAAGCCGGAGGGACAGACGCGCACAGACGCGAACGTGGAGCAGCGGAAAGGCAGAGACGCGCTGAACAGACAGATCAAGGAGGTCATGTCCACGTCCAGCAGCTACAGGTAAGCGTGTGCGTGTGTGTGGAGGCATGGTAGTAGTGGGCGTGACAGAGATTTTGCTTCTTCTCACTATGTCCTACTATGTCTTAATAGTTTTGGATGAAATACACATCCACAGCTCCCTAAACACACATCAAACGCACCCAAAGCTGCCATGATGAAGCACAATCTCTCATTACAAGCAAACTAACATTGTCATAGTTACATGTTGCATTATCGACCACCCCTCCCTTCCCCTCCCCCCAGCTTTGCCCTCCAAGAAAGTACAACCAAATCAATGCAGTGTTGTGCCCCATGAGTGAGCACGGCCAGTAAAAGGATCCTAATGGAATCACGTCTTCTAACGTGTTTTCTTTACATACTGGGATTTCTCCATATTGATTTGGATTGAAGTTAAAGGGTTTTTGTCCCCAGTCCTCAATCTATTTGCCCCCCCTGCATGCATATCCAGAAGAAATTGAGCTGTGATTGAACACTGAAAAAATGTTTAACAAGATTACATAAACAAACTGGCACTTTCAAAAAAACCCATGAAACTTGTGAAAATGCTGAAAACCCCCTGAGAGATTAAAACGATAATGAAGCCTAATGAAGAAGTTATAAGCAGTTTGAGTGACATCTTAAACTCAAATCCTTTGAAGCTGCGGTTTGTTTACAGGTCCCAGATTGAGAACCACAGTCATGTCACTCCCTACATTGTACATTGACTTCACTAAACACAACACAAAGTACCCACGGCCTCCTCCCCTCATATCCACCATAGACTGAACTAACCACAGCCATAACGGTTTCTTTTGTCAACGCTCACAGGACTGAGTTTAAGGCATACAAGGATGTCAAACCTGTGAAGCCCATCAAAGCTCCGTCTCAGTATAAACCCCCCACCGACGAGACCAGCCTGGAAACCAGCTACAGTGCCACATACAAGGGGGAGCAAGTCAAGGCTCAGCCCAGTGACAACAAGGTTCTGGAGCGTAGGAGGATACGCAGCCTGTACAGTGAGCCCGGCAAGGAGACCACCAAGGTGAGTGTCCGTACCTACAGACACGGAGCCGGCGGGACGGTAGGACAGCTTTACATGCTGAGTTACTGTTCGATTCCTTTACACCGTCGCCATATAACTTTGGAAAGTACGCTGACTTCCATACAGTAAGTGCAGAGCTGCTTCTTTATGGTCACGTCCAGGTTTTAGGTTTGCTATTTTGGGATTAATATTCTCTGTCAGCGATACTTTGATTTCAGAAATGCTTAATAAACTTCTAACACCGCCGAGGTCGACCGCAGATTGCCACGACTTAATCTAAATGAGGAAAAAGCAATATTTAGTTCAAGTTAAGTTATTTAATGGCAATCAATATCAGTTGATGTTATAATTATCTACAATTTAAAAGGTTGAATTTATGAATTTGGGAAATTTACAGATAAAATGCAATTCCAACTTTTCTAACAACCGCCTTACTGTTCCACACCATGAATACAGACTGATATCTCGCTTCTCTCTGCATGCATGTCAACAATAAATAATTAACGTGTGTGTGTGTTTACCTGTAGTGTGTTTATTTGGCCACTCCCTCTCTCACTCTTGTAGGACTTCTCAGAGACTGAGAGCAGCTCTGTTCTAAATCTGCTGTAGTCAGGTGTGTTTGTCTGTTTCTACTAGAAGGCATGGAGGATGACCTCATACATACGGATCACACACACACACACACACACAAACACAAGGTTCACTTTGGCCAGTAGCAGCCGCACAGTCACATTTATCCCGTGTAGCCGTCCAATGTAAACGTGTCAAACCTTAAACCATATCTTCACTGTTTCCCCACCTTCTTACCTGCACCACCCACCACCTTTTGTGGAGCTTGGCAATGACCATGCAAATACTGTTTACGGTTTATACATGAGGGAGGATGGAGCAATGGATGGATAGAACAAAGACGGCTAGATTTACCTCCAACGAAGCATTTATTACATCACATATATACTAATCAACGTTTGATTAGTATGCTTTCACTGAGGTCTTGATTGTTTCTGGCTTCATTTACATGGCAGTGCATGGAAGGCATACACGGTTTGCCATGTCTGTGCCAGTTTGGCTCCCCATCGAACTTCATTGCACCCAAAGGGGAAGGAGAGGTACACGGTGCAACAGTCATGATCAGAGGGTGCAGCACATTTTCAGTAGCAAGAATTACTGGAAGTCTACAGTCATACTTTACGCAGTGCTGTATTTTTAAGGTGCAGCTGCAATGACTTACGGTGGAATCTCGACTGTTTGCAGATGATGTCATCCTTTTCACTTCATCAGACTGCAATATCTAATCCATATCGGAGGTTTTTGCAGTATGATACAGCCCCAACGCCAAGTCATGGAATAGAGGTGACACGCCCTTTTTAAGAAACCGCAAGACGGATTGTGGATAGAACGAAAGAACAAAACTGTACATGCAGGTAGCTGATGGATCTCCTGCACTGGGGACTTTCACTGCATTACAGATTAATATTCTACATTAAGACATTTGTATAAATTTCCACCTGAGAGCTTCCTTGGTTGCACCAGGAGCTCAGAGTGCCTTGCTTCAGGGCACATGCGGTAATTCTTGTGAAAGAGAAGTCCGTTTACTCATTCGTCTCTGCACCCACGTTTTTCGTGTCAGTATGGGAATTTAAACCCCCAACCTTCAGGTCACAGGCCTGCTTCTTCAACCTACGTCCATGCCAGCCACCTTTATTGAAGGTTACATTTTGTTTACGTAAAAGGCTCATTATTTTTGAGTTTTCTTTTCAATTGGATTTTTCAACATTAACACATCACAATGGATGAAAAGAAGGTTAAATATAAATAATTGGAAATTCTCCTTGGAAAATTGATAATTGCGATAACATTGACAGTACACATGATCATTTTTGTGCTATTTTGAAGGACTCCACATCCTTAATTAGCAGCTGGTTTGTTCTGTCTCTCCATGTTTTCCTTCACTTTACATTAAATGTAGCACATGTTTAACTGCCACCAACAACAGATGACCTCATTTACCTGAACTGAGTCACGTTGAGTGCATTATGACATCAAAACAAGAACAATTTGGTTTAAAATACTTAATTGTGGTTATTTTAGTGTGAAATTCAGGAAAAACTAAAAACACTGAGCCTTAAATATAACACTGACGTTTTATACTAACTTAGATGACAGAGTTTGCACTAAGAAACCTGATTTTTAGTAGAAAAGTGCACGAACCACTGCTGTGTTTAAGAAAAGCCACAAACACACCTGCTGTGCTGTGTTTTTTCTTTTATCATCATTGCACTAACCATATAATGCAAATACCACTCACACTATATGGTGACATTTGCCTGTCATTATTATCAATAACAGGATAAAGACGGTATGTATTGCATGTTTAAACGGGACTTTGACACGATTTAGTGTCGCCGTGAATAAAGCAAACAGTTTAAGTTTGGTTGAATCTTGTGAAACACTTTAATCACAGTATTTGCTCCTTTCTCCTGTAGGTGGAGAAGCCAGTGTCTCGCACCAAACCAAAAAAGACACCGACCACAACAACAAGCAAAATGGTGAAAAAAGCAAAAGAGAAGCAGATTGCCAGTTCTCAGTCAGCCAAGAAGAAGCCTTCTTCCACTGCGCCTGAGCCCAAACCAGAGGGAGTCGTCACAAAGAAGAGCAAAGAGATAAGCAACAGACTGGCTGAGGCAAAGCAGTAAAAAAAAAAAAAGGATAAAAAAGTTTAATCTCCGCACTTTTATTTGTTTAATGGAAGGCTTCATGAGGAATTGGCAAATCTCTCTGCTTCATTTAGCTTTTGGTTTTGCTTTATTTTCATCTTCTAGTCACATTTGGATCGGCACTAATAGAAGAATCCTGCAAATTTCCACATAATTTTATCTCTAAACTGTGTGTGTGTGTGTGTGTATGGATGTGTGTGTGTGTGCGGGTGTTCCTTTGTGTTTTTATGGATGCAACTGCTGTATTGTTGAGCACATAATTTGCACATTCTGTTCATTTTGACTCTAATACTGAGAGCCATGGGTGTACATGTCATATGTTCACTAAAGGGCATTGTTACTTTGGTCTGAATGATATTTCCCGACTGTTCAAAATCCATATAATGATTGTATAAAATGTCAAGATTTTTTTTTTCTTCTCTCCTCTCCTCTCCGACTAACAAACGTGAAGTTTTGTTCAAATACAAACTGTGTGTTATGGTTACGGCTCCTAGTTACAGTGCCTCTGCTGTATGGTCCTGGATTTCATTTCATTGTTCTGGAGGATATCTGGTTTCATCAGTTTGGTTGCTAAGAAACCAAATGAACTGTAATATAATTGCTACTGCCTGCATGCAAGACTCCATTTTTGGTTGAGTAGTAGCGACAATGTAGTCGGCTATACTGTACAGTCACAGTCACACTCTAGCTTGTAAATCCAATCATTAAAGATAGATGTACAGGGGTTAAGACCTTTCCAGATATTATGCATGTGTAGTGATAGACTGATCACGGCATAAAACAATCTAATAGCCTTTCGGAAAGACGCATAAGTAAAAATCATAGTCTAGTGGCTGTTAAAGCTGTAAAAGAAACACCAGCAACATCGTTCAACACACAAACGTACAGTATTTCTAGCGATCTAAACAGGGAGACTCTCTCCTCCCCCCTGTCCTCTGATTTAATAAACCTACTGCAGTTTTTATGATGACTCAGTATTCTGTGGTAGTGTTCCCCTTCCTCTTCTCAAAGCTGCGCCGCTGTAATCGTGCTAATTAAGAAAATCATCGTGCATAGGGGCCTAAAAGAGCAGAAACCTAACACGCTTTCCTCACCAACCTTCACTTCAGTCGCTGCAGGTGCTGAAGGACAAAGGAATGAACCCAGGACTTGAAGTTCACCTCGTGGGAAAATGCTCAAATCACACGTGTTAATCCTAAATGTGACATGAGTTGTGTTTTTACTAAAAATGACATCGCAACTTTCCCTTTCTATGGATCGTACCCACCGTCCTTTAACATACTGCTGTCTGCAAAGGCCCAGTCTAGTGCTAAGCCACTGTGGGTCTGCTGCCTGTGTGTGAGTGTGTGTGCGTGTGTGTGTCTTGTGTCTGACCCTTACAGCCTGCTGCCTGCTAGCATCCAGTCTGATGCAGCCATTAGAAGTGCTGATAAGCGCTCCAAATCCCTGGTGCTATATGTCTCATCTTATATGCTGTTTGGTCTGGACTGTGTGGAGGGGAAGGGTGGGGGGGTGTAAGGCCTGAGTGAGTCAATAATATGACAATGTCACACCACTGCAGACATGTTGTGATCTCGTGCTTGTATTCTCCGCTTGCTATGAATGAAACTGATTAAAATGGTGTTACAGAATCCTGTGTTGTGACTTCTTGTGCTCTGCATCTCTGGTATAGACTCCCAACGAACGCCTGGCAACCCTGGAGTGAACAGATCAGAAAGCCTCTGGATAACTAATTACAGTGAAGTGAACACATTAGGTAATATGACCAAAAATGCATGTATGTGAAGAAGATATCAATGCTGGAGACTTCCCTGACTCGAACTGGAGTTGGACTAGATTCAACTAAGACTCAATTTGAACTAATCCAAAAGGACTCGAGCCTTTTGAATTGGAAAGACTTGACTGCTCTCTACCTTACTCGAAGTGTAGGAGTTTTGATAGACTTGATTTAGACGTATTAGTTTGGACTTTTGAGTTGACTTGTAGCTTAGTTAAGACTCAAAATGACTTGGTTTCACTTCTAAAAGATACAATTCTAACTAACTTATTAAGCCAATCAGGTCCCCTCTATGTGAAAATCTCATTCCCTAACAAATCCATTTAAGAGAGTGACAGTAATATCAAATATCCTTTGAATGATATTATTTTTGTTTTGGGAAATCACACTAATTTGCTGATAATGGTTTTAATACACAAACATACTGTATATCTGGTACGGGTGCACATATCTATGCACCTCTATTAAAGTCAGACTAGTATTTACCTTATGGTCAACTTGAATGCGTCACAATGTTTTGGTGGAGGTGGTTTAGTTGCAGTTTGCTCAAATTGGCCCATGCAGTAAGAATCTGTCATCATCACTGAATTACTGTTTACTGACAGCCTGTGGATTCATCCAGAGATGCAAAGTGACCACATATTTACACAAATGAGCAATTAAGTGTGACAGAGAATAATAAAAAAAGAGCAAAGCACATGTAGAAAATGTAAACATTATTTGATTATCTTTCAGTTCATTCACTGAGTGGCTTTTGCATGCTGGTGGTCATTTTCCTGTGAATCAGTCATCCTGACATAAAGCTGCATGAATAATTCAGTTGTTATGGGCCCTTATGTCTGCGGCAGCATGAAATATTGAATGCGAGATCAGACATGGCACAGCAGCACTCTGTGTCCCCGATCTGAGATGTGCTTACAGGCTTAGCCAAGCAACTTCCTGTAGTGCGTTGAAAAAGTACAATTGACAAAATGCTCCAGTGTCCTGGTGTGTTTCACTGGGAAATATTATATTTAAGTTGTGTTTCCCTTTTGGTCCAATTTTAAACAGTAAGATGTTATTTCACAGGCCAAACATATTTAGTTTTATATCATGACACATGTAACTGTTTTTGAAGTGCTAGTTCTTTATTTCGTTCACATCATGGCGTCATCTTATTGTATTGTCTGCTACATATGTAAGCAGAACCCTAATGAAGACTGCCAATGTATTTGTCAAAATTACACGATGAGTGTGGCATTAAGAATCAGCGAACTGTGACCTCTAGTGGACAACATCTGAACACAGCAGATTATATTTAAAGAACGTCGACTTTCAGAAACTAGAACAAATCTATAGTTTACAATAAAAGTAATTTTGTTGATTATGTTGGTTGACATTTTTGTTTTAATTCATTTTCCTGCACACCCACATGAATACGTAGCTCAAGTGTTGAGAAAAATCCATCCCAACTATGAGAGCGTATTAAATACACATACAACAACTTTTATCCACTGCTATAAACATAAAGTAAATTATTTCTCAATTCCGCTGCCATTTAATTCACTGTTATCTGCACCATGGTTGTTCACGCTCTTGTCCAGCAGATGTCGCTGCGCATATTTTCCTTTCTATTGAAATCTAACCTCAAAAAGACGAAGAAACCGCACTTCCGTTTTCGCTTGCAGGAAGTAAACACAAACAAGAGAGGGAAAACCTTAGCAGGGAATCCTCAGCTTGATATGGCGACGAAGTGACTTTGGACTTTTTTTATCCCTTATTTGCTCAGAAAATGTATCGCGTGTCTATAATTCCCTCGATCGAATCATCGTAAGTTTGTTTCAGTCACTAAGAGATTTAATAATTTAGACAAAAAGTGAGAGAAAGTGGAGCGAGTGAAGCTTTTTCTACACAGGTCGCGTTAGTTAGCAAAACTGTTAGCCTAAATACACGACTAATTTAAGGATAATCGCTACAATTCTCTGTACTTTACTACTACGTTACTACTGGTAGCAAACATTAATGTAAATAGCAACAATATCATTTTACTAGTTAATATCTAGCTACTTTATCTAGCCAGTGTTACTGTAGGATGATGACTATTCTAACATGTAGGCGCCCTCGATCACAACAAGCTCAGTCTTCTGTTTAGCGTCGACTGTAGCTCTTAGGTGTGTGTGTGCGCACGATCACAACACTATCGATCACTATGATGGCGAATAAGAGACTTGACAACTTCGCGGTGTCCTGTGAGTGGGCGGCGTGCAGCTTCAGAGGCCACACCATGGAGGAGCTCAGCGACCACATGGCCCAGCACCTGAAGGACTACCTGGGGGACGGGGACGCCCTGGAGGAACTGGGTGAGTGAGGAGGAGGAGGAGGACTGGGTGATCTTTAGATTCGTCTGTGATCACGTGACTCCATCTTGTGTGGTGATGTACAGTACTAACTTCCTTCATGGCAGTAAACTGTTCTCCCTGTCCCTCCTCTAGATGAGTACGCTTGTCTCTGGACCGGCTGTGAGTTCTTGGCCATGGGCCGAGCGTCGGAGCTGGAGGTTCACGCGTATTTCCACAACTACCACGGCAAGCTCAAGTTCATCGGGAACCAGCTGCTGAAGTCGCGTCCGGACCTTCCCAGCTGCAACCAGGGTCTTCATAGCAACAACCTGGTCCCAGAGGGCTCGGACGGACACGGGTGCCAATGGGAGCACTGTGATGTAAGGGTTTAGATTGTTGATTAGGACCTTTTGTGGTTCCTATTGTGTTCTTAGTGACTAAATCTAACTGTCTTTGCTCAGAGTTCCTTCAACAATCCTGAGTGGTTTTACCGACATGTGGACAACCACGTGGAGAACGCAGAGAAGGAGCCTCTCCCTCACCAGCAGCAGGCCCTCTTCTGCCGCTGGAAAGGTACGAGCGAGTCAAGCGCCTTTAAACAGATCTCACTGAGCTTCGCCCGTCCTTCCTGCCGTGTCGGTTTTAGCTCCGCTCTCCTCCTCTCCTTTCCCTTCCAGGCTGCGACGCCTTCTTCAAGATAAAGTACCGCCTGAGGGAACACATGCGGAGTCACACCCAGGAGAGAGTGGTGGCCTGTCCCACGTGTGGCAGCATGTTCTCCAGCAACACCAAGCTGTTCGATCACCTCCACAGGCAAGCAGAGCCCGTTGGTGAGAAGGACAATGCTTTCTAAACCTCTCTGCCACTGTGATTCGTCAAAGATACACTGACCAAAGACTTTAAACTCTTCTTCTCTTTCAAACAGAGTCCCTGGAATGTGAACATTGCGGTAAAGGTTTTGCCAACGAGAGGCTTCTGAGGGATCACGTACGTCAGCATGGTAAGGACTCCCTCCTGATGGATGCAGGTCTGTGGTGTGATCAGGTGATGTGTGTGTGTAGAACGTCTGTGAGCTACCGGTTCCTTCTGTTCTCAGTGAATCACGTGAAGTGTCCCTTCTGCGACATGACCTGCACCACTCTGGCGGCTCTGAAGATCCACATCAGGTTCCGTCACTGTGACGAGCGGCCGTTCCCCTGCGACTTCTGCGACAAAAGGTCAGACCTGCAAACGAGACCCGGGTTAAGTCGAGTCGTTGGTTTATCACCTCATCACGTACCCACACGTCTTTGAACTCTTTCAGCTTTAAGAACCAGCGGGATCTACAGAAACACACGGAGGTCCACAACGAGGGTGCGGTGTATCACTGCACGGTGGAGGGGTGTGAATACTCCTGTCACACCTTCTCCACTATGAATCAGCATTTCAAGAGAGTGCATGAGGTTCGTCTGTCTCTGTGGATCTTCCTCCTCAAAGGTTGCGTGTTGTTAAGACAGGTGTGTGAGTTTGATGATTCTCTCTCTCTTCTGATCTTCACCCACAGTCAGGTGAGATCTCCAAGTATAAATGTCACATCTGTGATAAAGTCTTCTCCTGGTGTTACACACTCACGCTGCACCTGCGGAAGAAGCACGAGCTGAAGTGGCCATCGGGACATTCACGCTTCAGGTACAGTTATAACCCCCCAAACCTCACAGTCAAGGGTTCATCATCAGATCACTGTTACATTGAATTGAGCGATTTTCTGTGGAGCACACGTGATTCATGTTCCTGCTGATAGACATAACTGAACAAGGCCGCTCTGCTTAGACTGGAAGATAACTTTTGGTTGTCCATTTGTTGTCTCCGTAGGTACAGAAAGGACAAAGACGGCTTCCTGAAGTTGAACATGGTGAGGTTTGAGACTGTGGAGGTGACCAAGCAGATCATGAAGAACATGGCCAAGAAGCCTCAGGGCCTCCAGAAGAACCCCGGCGGCAGCAGTAGGACAAAGAGAGCGTTGGCGGATTCACAGAGCGGCCTCAGCTCCCCCACCGGCTCGTCCTCACCGTCCTCCAGCTCCACCTTCTCCGACTCCTCCGAGCTCTCGGGGGCGGAGGACGCGTCCTCTCAGCACAGCGACTCGCCGGTCTACTGCGTCATGAGCACCATTCCTCACATTGAGGACGAGCCCGGGGGGGGAGGACTTCCTCAGGAGGACTGTGACCTGGACGGGACCTCTGGAGCCGTGCAGGCCCTGACCGAGGTGGCCCGGGGCCTGGGCATGGACGTGGTCTAAGCCGGTCTCCTGGGTCGTCGTCTCGCGTAGAATCTTTTACAGTATTTTCCAGTGATTTTAATGTGAAGACCTAAGTATTCTACACAACTTTAACTGATATTTTTAAAGCCATTTTGTAAACAACAAACTCTGAGCCGATGATGATGGACGAGCAGAGCATCAAATGGATCATCTGGTGTGAAATATTTGTTCTTAACGTCTCCTCTTGTTTTTATTGTTACATGTTCTGCCTTTTTGCAGTTTATTTTTTTATTGTATGTTTTTTAATATTGCTTAATTTACCCAGCAATATTTTAAGCAATTTCATGCATTCGGTGCAGAAGTTCCTCGTTATTTAAAGAAGAAGCATTTTTAATACAGTCAGAAATAAAGAATAAAGCTCCTGTTGGGTTTAGATGAAGCTTCTGTCTCACTCTGTGGAGTTTATTCTCAGATTTGAACCTGGTTGTTGCTAGAAGAAAGTTTGCATGCAGTCGATTACAGCTTACATTACATTAGATTACAGGTTTGGAGATACAAAAATGTCAAAATAAGTTGCTGCTCATTGAGCTACAGATGAAAAGGAAACAAAAAAGATTTAATACGATTCTGCAGCACATTCCATATTTGAGGATTCAGCATCATTTTTTTTTTGATATACAATATCTAAGTTAAAGCTAAAATTGGATGGCGTCAATTTATGAAAATTTGGGGCAAATTAGGGAATATTGACAAAATTCGGAAAAGTTGTCCCCTTGGTCATCGTTTTGTAAAATTAGAGAAAACCTGAAAAGCCCATATTTTGGACAAGGAAGAAGCTAAAGAGCTAAAATTTCAGACACAGACTCAAGGCTACAATGGCATCAATTTGTGTGAATTTGGGGTAAATTGGGGAATATTGACAAAATTCTGAAAAAGTTGACTATCATCTATATGGTACTTCATAGTAACCATGGACCAAATGGGTCATCGTTTTGTAAAACTAGAGAAAACATGAAAAGCCCATATTTCTTGGACTTGGAAGAAATGAGAGAGCTAAAATTTCAGACACAGCATCCAGGCTGCAATGGCAATGGCTGGTTAAAGCAGTTTATTGTGGATGACACACAGGCATACTGGCTGTATTGTAAGGCTGATTTCTACGCCAAACTCAGTAATGTAAAAAAAAACACGACAATTCAAAAACATACTCAAAAGACAAAGCCTTATAACAGTTCCACCCGAAAAGCAAGCTGCCATTTATTAGTAACAAAAAATTGACTGCAAAAAAAGGCTGAAGCCACCATGGCCACATTGGGGAAGCATGTACAGCTGCTGATGTATTTTAATATATGAATCCCTCCTACAAAGGATCAGGGTTCGAATGGGGAAATCCTTGAAAATGCTTTCGTTCTCAAGTGTTTTCAAGGTTTAAGAAGTCCTTGGATTTTGAATAAAGTTTGAAACAGCTTGAAATTGCAATTGCGTTAAGTATTATTTATCATAATAAATATAAATAAATTACTTTGAAAATACTTGCCCGCTGTTACATGCAACGTCTGAAAGTGTGTGACAGGCTCTCTAACAGCCCAAACATCTCTAAGAAGCCGAACAACATTAACATAATGCAAAAAAGGAAGAGAGTATCTAGAAACCACAGTCTGATAAGTCTGCAGTAAAGCTGGATTTACATCTGGATTATAGCTGAAACAAACAGTACAAAGTCTCCAAAAATTGGGGTAAAAGCAGTTCAACAGAGTTCTCTTCATGTCCAGTAGTTAGGGACACAGATGAGGGATCCTCGCCTTAGCTCCCATCTCTCTGCCCAGACTGACCCGGGACATGCAGACCCCTGGGCAGGTCGGCGCTGCTGGAAGGCCGGAATGAAGGAGGCCTCCCGGGGTGACAGAGCAGCAGCTCTGACGTCTGCAGGGGAGAGAGGAGGAGCGCAGGAACTCTCCTCCTCTGAAATAAACTGCCTCCCGCTGCACAAGAGGGAAGTGAGGGTGAGGTGGTGGTGCTGGTGGGAGGCTGTGGAAAACTCTGTCAGGCATCACTTTGCAGTATCTAAGGCAGCTTTGCGTATCCAACGTTGACTCCCACGAAACAGCTGAGTATGGATGCACAAGCCTGGCAGGAGGCTCATATCTGCTCTTGTCAGTGTAGAGCACAGGAAAGTCCTCATTTATGCTGGTTTCATCTTCGCTTTCCTGCCTCATCCCCCTCACTTTGACAAAGCTTTCACGCTCGAGCTCCCAGCAACGTGAGTCTGACCCGTGGACGCCATTGTGTCTGCCGTCGAGTTCACGAGCCCTCACCTGATCGTTCTCCCAGTCAAGGTTCGGCCTCCGGGTTGTGTGTATGTGGCAAAGTGTTTCTCTTCTGTCAGGGGTGTTTTCATACACTGGAGGCTCTAAAAAGTGAGAAGACATTGAGTGCAAAAAATTAAAAAAACAAAAACAAACTTAATTAAAGAAGTTAAGTATGTTAAGGGAGAATTCATACTTAAAAGCCCATATCTTCCACAAGGAAGAAGCTAGAGAGCTAAAAATCCACACACAGCCACTGGGAGGCACGAGGATCCAATTATCATGAATTTGGAGAAAGTTTAAATTTTGGTCATATTTTCAAAAAAGGTAAGGGGGGACCCTTATCACATTTGACATTTTTTGGACGGGCCATATCTTGGCCTAGGAAATACACAAAAAGCCAGAAATTCCTACACAACATCCCCGTGGCACTAGTATTATTTGGTGCAAGTTTGGAGCAATTTTGACAATTTTGACCAAATTCCAATTATTTTAAAAGCCCATATCTTGGACCAGGAAGACGCTAGAGAGCTAAAATTCCACACAGAGCCTCTGTGGGGCACGAGGACCCATTTGCATGAGTTTGAAGAAATTTTAAATTTTGGGGAAATTTTGGAAAGAGGTAAGGGGGGACCCTTATCACATTTGACATGTTTTGGACTGGCCATATCTTGGCCTAGGAAACGCACAAAAAGCCAGAAATTCATACACAACATCCCCGTTGCAGCAGGACTCTTTGGTCCAAATTCCAATTCCTTTAAGGGTAGTATTGATATTTACAATAAATACATACTTTTTCTCCACAACCTTTATTGAAACTTAAAAAAAAATAAAAACATTACTTTGGAGAATACCGGTTAAGCTTACAAATTCATATAAATGTCAAAAAGTTTGTCAGTATTCATTTTGCTTTCACACTCAACTCTTGCATAAGTACAGTTTTTATCCTCAAAAACCCTTTTCAAATTTGGAAGTAGCATTAGGTAACTTCTGCTGCCCTCCAGCGTTGAGTTATTGTAATTGGATCCATTTGGTCAGCGTCTTTCCCACTTTAACTTTGGTCAATAATGTAATATTGCCTCTATTTCTCACCTGGATGTGTGCTGATGAAGGAGGGATGCTCTGCTCCGTCATGTTTTGCCAAATCAGGTAGGCGGAGTGCAGATGGATGATCTGGCGTCGCTTCTCGCTGCACCTCATTAGATTTCATTTGAATTTTCTATGAAATGATGCATCAGACAGGGTGTAAAGCACAACATAGTTTTGGAGCAAATTACCCCCCAAAAAGTTCACAACATTTCTTTAAGTTGTGGTCAGCTTCAGTTGTATTTACAAGTAAATATGTCATGATATCATTATTACCTTGACTTGCTCATGGTAATAAATCTTCCATGCGATGCTCACATGCATTGTTCCCCATCTCCCTTGTTTCTGAGGCGAGCAGACAATTCACAACAAAATATCAGACAGAAACATTTTATCACTTGCAAAAATGCAAAATTGCTTGTGAAGTTTGTGTTAACGGCTCCACTTTAGGATTGATGTGTTATGAACGTACCCATGACTGAACTGTCTCTTGTGAGGTTCTGTGGAAGGCGGTGACAGGCATGAAGGAGGCCGGCCGTGATGAAGGCTGGATAAACTGTAGCGTGAAATAAAAGAGACTTGAGATTCTTGGTCGTTTAATGTTAAGAAAATTAATACCCCTAAAAAGTGTCAAGTCAAAGATTTGGTTGTGTGTGCGCCTGATCTTCTTACATTGCTGTTCTGAGTGCTGATGAGAGCAGAGGAGCATTGAGGATGGGGACTGAAGGGGGGCTGGTTGGCATGGCGATGCATGATGCTGCACTGGTGAACCAGGGGGTGGACATACGGGGACGAGTGCGGACCCGCATGCAGCCGCGATCTCGATTTCCCAATATGCAGCATGTTGTTCTCTGGAGACACACAGTTTGAAGTTTTAAGATAATTGAACTGATGAAATGGTTGATCTACTTAAAAATAGTAACAAATTAAATCAAAACTTACCAAACTGTGACATACTTTTTGGGACTCCAGGGACTAAAGTGGGCGGGTTTGCTCCTGGCATTAGGGAGGCCGATTAAAGGAGATGCCAACACAGAGGCCTTCAGAGGCAGAAACAGAGCAAATCAAATCAGCGAACCCAAATATACACGTAATCATTTCATGTTACCAGTTTCGGTTAACAATTCCCCTTGAAATAAATAGATAGTGTTTGTTTTTGTTCACTTTTTCCAATCCCATTTGAATTTGGAACACACATTTCAGTCTCAACAGAAAGATTTTGCCTCTGTGCCAATTTGACGGGACATCCTCGAAAAGTCAAGGAATGTGAAACTCAAATCACTGATAAAAACCCTGCAAAAAAATATAAATCATGGCCAAGACAAAGTTGTATAGACACAGGACTTACTGGGTGAAGGTGTACAGGTTTGGGATTGAAGTTGCAATCCATAGTTTGGTTTTGTGCAATTTGAAAAATCATGGCAAGATTTGGGAAATCTAATTTTCAAATAAGAGAGACTCTGACGTATTACCTTTGTGCAGTTTGTGACGTGTAAAAATGATTATATATCTTGTTAGGTTGCATTACAGGCAGTAATCCAGTTGAATGACCTTCTGTGTGTCAATCCATTTAATTAATTTGGGATCTGTCCCTTCCAAGGACAAATGGTCAGTAATGCTGTTAGTGAGTATGGAGGGATCTGATATGCAGTTATGTCTGTTAGGAGCATTAGATAGAAAGAGTTACAGAAATGACTGATCTAACAGATGACACCTCACATCTGCACAGAGGATTGAGAGTTTCAGAGCCACTGTAACTTTTCTGCTCTTAAACAATCCCACATTCTGATCTCTCCTTTCTCCTACAGACGAGATTAGCCGGAGGTTAAACGCCTCCGTGTTCTCAAAAACTCGTCCATGGCAGCGTGGCACAGAAATCTCTTAATCTCATTGAAAGAGCCGTTTAGGAGGTCGAGCGGTGAATGAGGCCTGAAAGCTGCAGGGTCTTCTGAGTGCACACGGTCACAACTCACAACAGGCACGGAGCTTCTAATCAAAATGTTCAGGCTCAGTCTTACAATTATCAGTCATCAAGTCTGTTCAAACAAACTCACACACTATACCAGCCCTTCTATTATATTAAAGCACTGATGTCATTAAACATTAATCAGCATTTGAATTTGTCCTCTTTCGCTCTTTGTCACATTATAAGCAAAATACGACATGTAGGTCAAATATATGATATGAGAGTTATTGTTTACATATCGCCATCTAACATCTGATCTACACACAAAGCTGTGAAAGTAACGTGCTTACCTGTGAAGAAGAAGAAGAAGTGATCCTGATGTTTGTTGTTATCCAGTGAAAAACAACATCCAGTTCCTTTGACGCGCAGTATGAAGTGAGAAGCTCTCTCACTCGCTCGCACTCTCTCTCTCTCCCTCTGTCTCTCGTTCACTCGCTCTCCCTCCCTCTCTCACTCGCTCTCTCTCTCTTCTCTCTCTTTCCCTCTGTCTCTCTCCCTCTCCCTCTCTCTCTCTCCCTCTCTCTTACTCGCTCTCTCTCTCTCTCTCTCTCTCTCTCTCTCTAGGCCACCTGTTGCTGTACACCAGTGCCGTCTTGTCTGATGCCTCTCGGCCAATTAGTCACCTTTACTTACAGCACAAGAAAAGACCATTAACCGCTCCTAATGGCTTACTCTAATCCCATTACCCCCTAAAACCTTCTGATGGGATTGTGTGAGGGATTTTAAAATGGGAAATTAACATAAATATACTCAAATAAGTCAAACGCCACATTGATATTCCTGTACTGTGTTATGTTGTGTTAACACACTGTGTGTCGGCTGTTGTTCTCCTCAGGATGGTCCCAGTGGGGAAAGCTCTGCCAAGGGATCCATGCAGGAACACAACAAGTGGTGTAAGTAATGAAACATGTACACATGAAAAATATGACGTGCTCTATAGAAGATGGGCATTTTACACTTCATCTTACACTTGATTTTGACAGTTTTTCAACTCCATCCTTAGGTGACAACCAGGATGAAACCTTTGAACTCCTTTACAAAAAATAGCTAAACAAAGGAAACCATATTATCTAAGACAAACAATGCATGATAAACCAACTTTGGGTTTCCTGGTTAAATCCAGTACATATTGTTCGAGTTGTGTCTTCTGGTGTGAGCTCTCTGTCCTGAAGAGTCCCAGACAAATTGGGTTTCCCTTCGCCTGGGATCCCATTATGCAGAACATAAGACTGTGAGTGGATGAGGCGATGGGATGACATGTCACATGACATCTCGCTCACCATCCAAATCCTTTCAGAGTGAACAGGCAGTGCAGAGAGACTCCAGCCTGAGCATTACCCCTCATAACCCCGCATTCACTACGTGCCAAGGCTAATCAAGCAATTTGGGCTTATTCTAATGCACACGTTTTCAAAGTGGAGGCGCCAGAGGGGCTGCAGCAAGTTGGAAAGAAAAATAAAAGCCAAAAAACAAAACAAAACAAATACCCAAGTAACTCACCAGAGTGTGCCAGAGCAGATACGTCCTGACAAAGGCCTATAGAAGTGCTGCACACTAGGAGGCAACGTGCAAACAACGGATGTGTCACTGACTGTTCTTCTACCTCTACAGGCTGCCGCTGCGGGTGTGGAGGGGCGGGGGGCTGCCAGCCATCGTCGAATTCGGGGAAGTACGAGGGTACATCATTACTGGGCTATTTGGACCCCCAGAGTGACAGGGCAGAACAGCTGATAATGTCGGTAGACTACAATGACCTGTGATGAATTCACTGTAAATGAAAAAAAAAAAAAAATAAATAAAAATAATGAAAGAACAAAAAATAAAATAAAATAAAATAGAGACCTAGGTTTCAGGTCACAGCGGTTTAAAACAATAAAGACATTTAAAAAAAAAAAAAAAAAAAACTTTAAAAAATATATATATATATATATAACGTAAAATAAATAAATAAATAAAATAAAAAGAATAAAAATAGAATAAAATAGAAGTAAATTAAATAGCGACCTAGTTTTGAGGTCGCGGGTGGGATAAAATAAATTATAAATACAATACAATATTTAACAGAGACCTAGACCTCTCTCCCTCTCCCTCCCTCTCTAACTTTTTCTCTCTCACCTCTCTCCCCCCTCTTCCTCCCTCTCTCTCTCTCAATGTTGATGAATGAACCATCCATGGCGCTGGATCTTGAAATTTAACAGATCCAAATTATAAATGTTGTGGTTACATTATCTTATAATTTGATATGTGGTTACATTATCTGAAATGCCAATGTTGAATGTGAGCCGCTGCCCTCAGGTGGGCCATGAAGGTACTGTAGGTGGGCAGCGAGATGTCATTTACAGTAAATACGATTTTCAGGCAATTTTAGTTTGAAATTATCCTTATATAAACATGATTAAATATTTCTATTCAATAAGTGAAAACGTCCGAATGAGAAAATGAGAAAAAAGGGAAGAAAAACAATGACAGAACCACTAAATTACAAAAAAGAGGTAAGGAAAAGGAACGACAGAATGAGGATATGAGGAAAAAAAAGAAAAGAAAAATAACAACAGGATGAAGAGCAGCCTGCAGGCCGGTCTGAGGCACGGTTGGTAAAATAAGAAAATATTGGTGAAATGAGGAAAAAATGTGAACAAAAACAACAGTGTGAGAAAGAGAAGAGCTGAAGAAAAAGAACGATAGAACAAGAAAGTGAGAGAAGACAAAATAACATCTGAAGGTGAAAACTAGAAAAGTGTGAGACAATGAAAATGTTCTTATACCCCTTTTCTCATTTTCTGCTTCGGTCAATCTTTCTTTGACTCTTGTCATTGTTACATGTCACTTTTTTGTCCTCTTTTAATCCCATAAATCCTGTTTCACGATCTGTCTTTTTCTCTTTCTTATTGTTGCTCTTTTAACTTCACACCTTCAGGTACAGAAAGTATTGAAATATTTTTTAGGCCTTCAAAGTCGATCAAAGCAGGCACTTTTTAGCATATGGCAAAAACTTTCAGCATTTGCAATAACAGGCCGTATTCTTCAGGAAATGCATATCTAGTGACTTTGCTGCTTTTTGCTTTGATTCACCCATATTCACTCAAGTTATATCAACGCCACTTCAAGGCTACGTCTCAAAAACATCTGAATGCATCTGATGACAAGACGCACTACCATAAGTCACCTCTGCAGGCCAGGTTGATTCCTGGCCGAGACAAACAAGTTCACCCAACAATGTCCCTTCTGAAGAAACATCACAAAGGATTGGTTGAATATGTAAAACATAAACAAGGACTCTGGATACAGCCTGAAAAAAGGCGGCGCACACAAAGACAATAGGTAGACGCACTTTATTCCTAAAACAGAAGCTGCACCATCAGTAGCGGCACACAATTATATGTACACATATACACTCACAATTACCTAAATCTGTTATATAAAATATATAATCTGACAATGTACCTTTAATTCCTCTTCAGAGCTCATTGAGTTACTGTGCGAGAGACTCTGGCGCCGGAGCAGACGGAGGTAAGTCTCATCCACTCACTGTGTGGGACGCAAATGCCCAGGCCAGCTTTCTTCATTTGTACAGCGTGGCAATAAAAAGGTTCTGTACCCTTTGAAAAAATAATTCTAAAAGCAATCTACAGCAAATTCACTTCAACAGCTTCTCTGTACTGTGGTTGAGGAAAATTACACTTTTAGACCAATTCCTTTACAGTGAGATGTACACGCCCTCTAGGATTTGTAATATATAAAAGATATTAAGCATTAAAAATTCCACATTTAAAAACTTACAATAAATAATATATGCAGGCATTTCATTAGGATAAAATTTTCATAGATTGCAATCTACAGTCATTAAAAAGACCATTTATTTGCCTTTATGAAACGTCCCTTGAACATCCAAAATGCTAAAATGGATTCTTGGCATCTGATTGATTGATTGGAAACTTCCAGTCAGTGTTGAGTGAGATAAACCAGGGGAGGAGGAGGAACTCATCCTCCGCGTTTGTCCTGATCGGAGTGTGACGATCCGCCAAATCAAATCTCAGCATTTAGATCCCGTTAAAGAGTTCAGAGCATGTTCATGATAAAGTTGTACATTTGGTTGAGCACCACGAAGTGAACGGGCAGACAGGAGCGCCGGTCCTGGGTGGCAGGGTCACACGTCAGCCAGGAGAGGGCGTTGTATTGCTCCAGCACAAATCTGTCAAGGGGAGGAGGGAAAGGGCGGCAGCGTTAGCGGTGATGTTCAGGCTCTACACAAAGGATCACCTTTAGTTACATGCAAATATGTTCACTGTTGCGTTGACAAAGTGTTTTCCTATGACATTTAACCCTGTAACGTCTGAATAGAAGCTTACCTGAGCACATCAGACGTGTGGTTTGAGTCCAGAGGGTGGGAGTGTTTACTGTGCAGAAGCTCGTCTGATTGGACAGAAGACACATGCAGGTGCAGAGAGGCCTGGGAGAGAGGAAGATGGAAACACATGTCTTTTTAAAAATGCAGCATGCGTTCATGTTTTAGATGTATTAGCTCCATTTAAAGAATTTTTCAGAAAAGTCACTTCAAATTAGATACAGCACAGAAACAAGGACTCTCAGTTAATTACTCGTCTGTAACCGAGCAAGACTGTTCTGCTTCTCAACGGCAGGGTTTGGGGTGGCCTACCTTAAGGAAAAGTGGGCACTGGTTCTGGGCTTGAGGGCAGGCGGACCAGAACCAGTCGGGGAGTGGTCCGGCTTTGGCTGTGGAGATAAAGTAGCCCAGCGCCATCGGCTGCTGCAGGATGTTCAGGGCCTCCTCGTGGGACTCCATGCGGTCGGCACTCTGACCCTGCAAGACAACGCGGACGACCGTTAGGAAGAGACTCAGACATTACCAAGACGGAATCAACAACCTGGAACTGCGTCTCAGTCGGTCTTAGCAGCCTGGCGGTCATAATCAGAGCTGTGTTTTGGTGGAAAGGAGCTTTATAAACTGACTGACCTTGCTTCCATCTCCCCCCTGGTGGTAGTGGGAGCCAGGGGAGTGGACGGGGGAGGTGGTGGGCGAGTTGGGCAGGATGTTTATGAGGTCCGGGTCCACCATGTCATTGTCAAACAGGTCGAAGATGCCCATTCCATCAGAGCCATCTACAGAGGAGAAGAAGGGTTTGTCTCATGGAGGGTCTGAACAGAGCAGGCGTACGTGCTGTGTGAGGGGGAGCAGAGTGTGTGTGGAGTGTGTGGATCATCTGAACATACCGGGGTTAATGGGGTTGAAGTTTATGTCGATAGGCTCTGCGGTGTTTGTGTTGACCTGCACCATGGCTGAGGTGGGGAACACCAGGATGTGTGTGCAGGATGTGTCCTGAGGCGTACTCAGCTGGGAGGTTTGCATGTTGAGCGTGGTGCTGCGACCAAACACCGATCCCGTCGACACAGAATCTGAGAAACAAACAGAGAGAAAAGTCCTTTACACTTCCATTCAACGCGAAATGATAAACGCTCGTCGTGCCTCACTGAGAGTATAGTGTTTCGTCTCCATCTGCTTTTACCTGGCATGATGAGAAAGGAGCCTTGGGGCTCCATGGCAACCAGACAGGCGCTAAGGATGCTGGGAGTGTCGGCAGCAGAGATGCCACACATCCTACACGTTTCCTTCAGACGCTTACTGAGGGACTGCAGGTTCCTCCTGCTCAGGAGAATACTCCAGTCTGGATCAGGGAAGAGGACAGGAGAACAGAACAACGAGGATCAGTTTATTTCTATAACTCCATTCCACTACTCAGCGTCGCGTCACAATTACAGCAGGAAATAGAAAACAGAGAATACTGTCGCGTCTTCACATCATGAGTAATCTAATCTGAACAGTAATCTGTGTGTGTGTGTGTGTGTGTGTGTACCTCTCAGCTCGCCGTGACCCATTCTACCGAGCCGTCCAATCACCACCCTCCATGGCAGTGATGTCACCTGCACCAGGCCCAGACACCAATCCCACAGCTTCTGCAGCCCCAAGCGTCTGGCTGAGCCTTTTTTCCTGCGAGCCCTGTGCACACAACACAACACAACACATCCATCACTCACCCGGCCTCAGCTCAGGGCGGAGCCACAACCTGCACGTGGGAGAGAGGAAGTACCTGTTGGGCACGTCGATACTAATGATGCAGGTCTCCAGCAGCTCTCCATGCTGGTCGGTGCAGGAGGCCAGCAGCCAGCGCTGGTCATGAGAAAGGCAGTAGCCCACAAACAGGACGTTGTACTTCTGCGACGCTTCTCCAAACGTCTCCCCGAGCTCCGTCTGCTTGTCTTTGACCGGTGCCAGGATGAAGGGGGGCGTGTACAGACGCAGACACTCGGGCCTCTGTGCAGAGAGAAGAACACGGTTACAGTGTTAGACAACTTCCTTTAACCTTTTAACGTACTGTAACTCAAAGAGACACACGCCCGGGATGGCAAATTTACCTCGGGGTTCTTCAGCGCCATGTCGATGGCGAGACCGGGGCCGAAGCCCGTCAGAGCCTTGAAGTTGGTGGAGTTGGGCAGCGGGCGGCGACACTGAGTGAACACGGAGAAGGCCAGGGACTTGAGGTGCTGCGTGTAGAGGTGTCGCTCTCCACTGTGCACCGGCTGCAGGAGGTACTGGCAGGGAACGATCTGAAGAGGAAGAGCAGCCACATGCAGGGTCAACAACTTCAGGACTGGGATTGTGTGTATTGTTGTAATAGCTATATAAATAAACAAGACATTTAAGAGGGAAGAATAAACCTTGTGATTATACACAAGTACAACATTAACATTAATGACACAAACTACAATCTGCAGTGAAACAAACAGCTCAGACAGTTTTATCTTTTAACTCTGAAACCTGTTACTTCAAAGCATTTCCCTCCTTCTGGCGCTTTGAATCCCCTTTGGAATGTTGATGCAATTGTGTGATCAGTGTAAATCACACGTGTGGCACTTTCCTCCTCTCTTAGTCTCTCACTAATGGGTCCCCTGCTCCTGCTCGCCCTCTGTGCCGCCTGTGAAGCTGCACTGTAAGAGGCCGGCGCCAACTGATCCGTCCCCCCTCTCTCTCTCTCTCTCTCTCTCTCTCTCGCGCCATTTGTTTTTCATCTCTCTCTCTCGGCTTCTGGCTCCTCCTACCTGCACTGAGACGGCATTCCGGATGCGAGCAGGCAGGAAGTGAAGCATCTCCATGTAGCAGCGCAGCAGGCCCAGGGTGAAGGTGCTGGAGTGGATCTCTCTGTCGGCGTCCTCGTAGCTGAAGGGGTCCACGATGTAAACCACGATGGCCGGGGGGAAGGAGATGGCGTGGGATTCTCCGTCCGTGGGCTTGCCGACTTTGTCCCTCTCCATTGTGCTGACGGGAAAAAGTGAGATCTCAACTTCAGAGGGTTCATCAAGTGTGCATTTATAATATGAATGATGACAACAAGCACAGAACTGAAACATGATCTAAGTATTCTGCTCATTTCTTCCCACAATTCTTTGCATCCCATCGCTCTGTGAGGGATCGACTCTGTTGAGGGACATTTTACAAACTTGCACATTTTTGTAAGTGTTTAAGTCTCAGAGCTGAAGAGCAGCTGGTGATGTAATGCTTCCTCACCTCTCCGGTGCTTCAGTGGGCCCCTGAGGCTGGTTGGTAGAGGGTCCATTTTCCGCTCCGGTGCTCTGGGGGTTTGACTGGGGGCCGTTTTGCGTGTTGCCTTGCAACCCCGCTGTCCCAAAGGGGGAGAAGGAGCTTGGCTTGGCCGAAGCCATCCCCCCAATAGTCTGGGAGCCTGAGGAGGAGGATGGCGGCGTGCTGTTGACCTGGGCAGGCTGGGCAGAGCTGGTGCTGGAGTTTGTAATGTTGGTGCTCTGGGGTCCTGAGGAGGTGCTACAAGAGCTGGGGGTCTGGGAGGAGGAGGAGGCCACAGTGGGGCTGCGCTGGGACAACAGGGAGCCGTCCAGAGACTGCTCAGAGAGATAGGGAGCTGAAAGAGGGGACGGAGAGAAAGAGATCAGTCTGTGGCTTCATACATGGTGAGAAGGAGGTTTCTAACATGCAGGAGGAAAGTGTGTTACCTAGATCATAGCGGCAAACTTGGGCAAAGAGTTTGAGCTTATTAAAGGCTTCATTGTTGGCGTCTCTGGCAGCCATCTTAAGGAACCAGTCACTCAGAGGCTGCTCCGCCATGCTGCGGCCCTCAGTGGCACCGACCTTCAGCACGCCTTCTGAGTGAGTCTTACAGATGGGCCTGTGCTGGCCCAGCTGGCACGCCTACACACACACACAAACAGGGAATATGAAAGTGAAATCATTTGTAGAAGCATTTCCTTTAAACAGAGACGCCCCAGCCTCGTCCTGCCGGCGGCGCTGCATATTTTCCACACACACACACACCTGATTAGCTAAACCAGTTTGGCCTAACTTGATGTGGTTGAGGAGCACAGCCTTTGAACACGGAGCTGCTTTTGTGGACGTGTCAGAGCAAGAGGGAGATATTTAATAAACCACCAGGACATACCTCATACATAGTGCTCAGGTCTTTGAAGAAGATCTTGGCACGGTGGAGCAGAGAGTCGTTCTCTGGGCAGATGACGACATATCCCACATCCCTCTGGGAGCCAAAGGGATCCAGGAGAAGCTTCTCCCAGTAGGGCAGCCCAAAGGGCGACAGCACCACAAAGTCGTACTCGTAACCGACCAGAAAGGTGGGGATGGGCAGAGGCTCCGGAGACTCGTCTGTGCCTGAGGCGGGAGGGAATCCAGGTTAAACTGTCGCTCTCATAGCAATTTAGTAAGAAGATGGATGTGTGTGTGTGTGTGTCTGTGTGTGTGAGGTCATGAGGGAGGAAAATAAAGACTGAACCATCAAAACAAAGCCCTCTTAACTACTGATTAATCTCTTAGGCACACGACTCATTAGGTTTGTTGCTTGCCACATACCGTAGGATCCTCTCCCTGCCATCTTGTGGAACTGTTGCCAGGTGAGCGGTCCCTGAACGCCCCACGAGCGCACACTCCTCTTCTTCTGAATGGTGTCCTGCAGCACCGGCTGGAGGGACAACAACACCCGCAGGACATCCTGAGAGAAGAGCTTGCTCATGTCCGCTGCTGTGGAGACGCAAAGAGAGAAAAGAAAGAGAAGGTTCGACTTGAAACTTCATGTAGTACAAGAAGAGTGAGACAATCAGGCGGTCACATGATAAATAGATACTTACATTTTCGTTTTGGCCATAGATGAAGGCAGGTGCTCTTCACTAGTGTTTCATCTACTTTCCCTCCTGACATGTTGTCCATGAACTGCCTGCCGTGCTCCAGCGCCATGTAGCAGTCGTTATAACAGTCTCTCTCATTCACCCGCAGGAAAGAGCTGGAGGAGCCTGAGCTCAGCTTGGGGTATTCCACGCCCGCCATGGGGGCAAACGGGTTGGTGCACTGATCCTGCAGCAGGAGGATGAGCTCGTCCGGAGGGTTCTCCTTCAGGCTGCCGGCCTTGTGTGTGGAGGAAGCTCGCACTTCTTCGAAGCAGCGCTCGGTGTCCCGGCTGGCGTCCGATCCCCGTCCCACCACGTCCAGCTCGTCCTCCAGGAAAAGCCCTGCTAGTTGCCCGAAGCGCCGATTGGAGACGGCGCTGAAGCCACAGGTGCAGGGATACTGGGCCTCGCCGTTGTCTTTGAGATACACGCCGACGTCCGCGCCCCGGATGTTCATGTTGCAGACGCACACGCAGCAGCTGTCAAAGTTGCAGTCTTTGAACAGGTTCATCACCGACTCAGACAGGATGAGCGTGACGTAGAGGCTGTGGGCCTCGGGGATGGAGGGGACGGTGGCCGGCTCCACCGAGCTGAGGGGCCGGCAGGTGGAGGGCGTGGAGGCGGGCGAATAAAGGTCCGAGTTGTCGTATTTGAGCGAGCCCTGGACGCTCGACGGGCCTCGCGGAGTCCGCGGGGTCCTGGGCGTGCGCGGGGTCGGCACGGAGAACCGCGGCGTGGCCGGGGACGGCAGGATGCCGGTGCCGCTGTTGCTGGGCGGGGCGCTGCTGGACATGAAGGGCGTGTGGGTCTGAGGGGTGTAGGTCTGGCTGTAGTCCGGCTCCACGCTCGGGACGTTACTGTAAGAAGAGAAGCATGAGTTCAGATACATTCAGGAGTTCCACACATCAACAATCCATCACAGTCACTCAAACATCCTAAACACCCAAATAAACAACCAGGGATGGTGACAGCTGTTTCCATGATAAACTGGAAATGAAGGAGTCAGTTAATGTTTCCGTTCTGTCAATACTGTTGTTTAAGTGCCTGAATAAAAGCTTCTTCTGGGGAATGGGAGCTTCTGTGCTCGGTGAACTAAAGGGGTCAATAATGTGCTGATACAAGCTGGCACACAGTGAGGAAGACTGCGGTCTGCTGAGTAAATCTTCTCCGAGCTGCCGGCCCTGCTGACTGCACTCACCTGTCTTTGGTGAGCAGATTCACGTTGGTCACTGGGGGTATGAGGTCTATTTTGCCCAGGGTCCAGCTGGGCGTGTACACACAGTCCTCCGGCAGCTTGATGGGCAGCAGGCACTGGCTGGGCAGCGCCTTCAGAGGGGCGTACATGGAGCAGCCGATGAACGACTGACACGCCTCCGACTTGTACACGAAGGAGAAGTCCTGAAAGCAGAGACGGCGTTTACTCGTCGAGGCCGGTGGGGAACAGCGACGTAAAGCAGAGATACTCGGGACGAACGTGCGCTACCTTGATTTCAGAGGGCTTGGGGCTGCAGAAACCCTCTTCCACCTCCATCTTGAAGTGGTTGTTGATCTGGCTGCCATCCAGCGGCGTGAGGCCGGCGCCTGCCTCCAGGCTGCCGTACTCCTTGCTCCCGGTGTTCATGGGAGAGTAACCCTGCTGCTCCAGGGAGGGAGGGGTGGGGAACATCTGGTGCAGATCTGCTGAGCCTGGAGGAAAGCGGCAAAGAGAAAGGAGAAGAGTTATTGCTCTTCCTCCAGGAGGCTGGTGTACCGTCATTCGTCAGAGATACGGATACTTCAAACGGCTCCTTACTGAGGTTGGACAGGGAGTCCAGTGAAGCCGGTTTAGCTTCCTTACAGCCAAACTTGTCCTCTGTTCCGACTCCAGCTCTTTTGGATCCGGGCTGTACAGACAGGAGGGAACATCACTACATCTGCCTTAACAACAACAAAGACTTTCACATTGTGGCGGGATGAGATTTGCTTTAAAGCACTGACCGCCAGCTCGTCATCAGAATTGAAGATCTTATCCAGATCGCTGAAGGAGACGGCCAGGTCGTACTCGTGGATGAGGCTGGTGGAGGCCGCAGGTTTGCTGCCCGAGGGTCCCTGACCTTCTGCACAGGCACGCATCAGAAGAGAGACGTTTGAGAACACGACACAAAGCACTAAATCACAGAGCACGTTTCATTCAACGTCAAAGCTGAGCGACGCCGAGGGCAAAAAAAAGTTCATGCTCACCGTCGGCTGAAGTCCCGGTGCCATCTTCATTCTGGGATTAAAAAAAGGAAAGATCACAAAATTATCTTCATGTTTTAGGAACATTATCGACAGGCCGAGTGTTTGATGCAACACGATCTGCATGAGTGAATCTGCCTCAGTAACTCACTGTGAGTAGGACATCAATGGCCATTTACAAAAAGCTGCATTAGAGCAACCAAACCACAGGCATGTTGCCACTGTGCTGCTGCGTCCTGACCTGGAGTAAAGGAACTTAGAGCCAGGAATAACCATAAACACGTGTCAGCTGCAGACTTGTAAAACACCAGTTGGGAGGTGCAGCTACAACACGGCAGACACGTCATTAAAAAGGAGGCGTTCCCTTCTGGCTCATTTAGAATAAAAAGACTAAAACATCTTGTTACTCCCTTAGCAGAGGAGGATTTAAACAACTTACTTCCCTCTTTGCTTGTACAATAAAGTTGCTGCACACACACACGTGCACACACGCGCACACACACACGCACACGATGGTCACCTTGTGTTTCTTGCCGGGTTCCCTCTCGGCTCCTTGCTTGTCCTTCTTCTCCGTGAAGCTGAACTCTTCGTCTCCCTCCTCGAAGGCGTAAGGGTCGGCCTCCTCGCCGTGCTCTCCGTCCCCCGTGGCGGTGGCCAGATGACTGTTTCTCCTCTGGGCGTACGTCTTCACCAGTTCCTGGGACACCTTCAGGGGCCGCACGGAGTCCGACATCAACCTGAGAGAGAGAGAGAGAAATTGCACAGACGGAAACTCAGACACGTTGTTTATCTTTGCAGTTGCCACTGTTTCTATAATGTGATGAAGAGAGCAAAGAACCCAGAGCCGATTCTGAAACACTCACTCAGTAACAGAAACCACACTTTCTAGTCCTCCGAATCCAGGATCGTCTCGTATTTTATCCACAGGTAGTTGAGGCGTCGTCAAATTGGAGACCTTCTTCTTGGGCAGCTTGAAATACTTCCAGGGGTTGTGGGTGGAATCTTCGTTGGGATTTATGGCTGAACCCACAAAGACGGTGGGCTCCAGATTTTCATTGTAGGTCGGGGGGAAGGGCAGAGGCAGCGGCATGGGGTCCAGCGGCGGCTCCTCAGACGAGGCCTTCTGGGGCAGCAGGCAGGGCTCCGCCGGCGGCGGGTAGAAGGGCTGGTGATTGGGCGTGGAAGAGTTCTTCATGCCGCCCGCCTCGCGCTCGCCGTGGTTGCAGGGGTGGGGGCTCAGGGGCGGGGGCGGCGGGGAGCCCACGAGGTCGGCGGTGGGTCCGTGCGTGTGCAACGTGGGGGCTTTGGAGGGCGCCGTGTCCACGTGGTGCAGGCTGGGGTACGAGCCGTCGTCCGTGGCTCTTAAACAAAGCCTCTGGGTCTGCGGCTCTAGCGACTGCTCCTCGCTCACAGAGTTGCGGTGGTGGAAAGGCGTTTGGGGCCGTTTCTGCTGCTTCTCCCCCTTTTCCAGCTTCTCTCCCAGCTTGTGCTTGGGGGGCGGCTGGGCGGGCTGGCCTGAGGAGGGCGGGTGACCTGAGGTGCTGTTGGATCGCTGCTTCTGATTCTTATGTCTGAGTGAGAACAACAACACATACACTTCATATCTTCCTTTAACTTAAACTTAAAACAAATGAATCTGTCTCTTGTAAATGTAACTTCCATACCTGGAGCAGTTGCAATGTTCCCTGTGAGTCGACTCCACAAAATCCCAAAGGCCGTTCTTGTCTGCGTCGTCCTCACAGGTCCCGTTGGTCAAGGTAGTGAACTTCCTCCTGGAGAACACAGGAAGGTTTTGTCATTCGATGCTGACCTTTCACCGCTCTAATGACTTCTGAGGATGGAAAAACTGCACACATACTTGCTCCCCGCACGGTTGATGTTGTACTCCTGCCACACCGACTCCACCATCTGGCCGGCCAGCCTGCGAGGGATCTTGCCCCCGTGGAGACTGCCGGTATGAGAACTGTACCCGTCAGAGGCGGAGGAGAGTTTGAGCCACCGCTGTGCGTGCTGATAATCTACCGGGGGAAACAAAAGCAGGCGGGGCCACACGGTTAGATCCTCAGGAAATAACAGCTGATTAATGTGGAAACCATCCGCGTTTGTTTCACAGTCGCGCTGCTTTGACGCCTCACCGGTCTGAGCCTCCTCCGGCGACGTGGGAGGAGTCAGCGTGACGGAGGACATGGCGGGGTCTCGATGAGCGACCTGGCCCTGCTGAGCGCCGCACAGGCTTCCTGAAGAGTTGGCGGCGCCCTGCGGGGCGGCGGCGGGGACGTCCGATAGGGGGATGAGCACCAGGCAGGACGGGTAAACCATCCTCACCCCCGCTGGGGAGCACAATTCATTTATTATAACTTTCTGCAAAACGCATCGCGGCGACTCTTTGCCGACGTCGTTGCCGACTTACCGACGAGGACCTCGACGGCGGCCAGGGAGTCGTCCTCCCAGTCCGTGTCCTCCATCTTGTCTTCCTGGACCTCCTTGGGAAATGGGCTGATGGGGTAAAACTGCCTCCACTCCTCGATGAGCTTCTGGGTGGGGTGGTCGGACATCTTAAAGGCCTGGCCTGTGATGGTCCCGTTCAAGCCGTAGGGACTCAGGATGACTGGAGGGCGGAGAAGAGTCACAACACTTATAAAGCCACGAATAAAGATAGAACTGCTTGAAGGAGAAGTGCAAAGCGATGGAGTTCCTACCTTGCAGGGGATTGGAGCTCTGCTGCGCGAGGCTGAGGTGCTCCTCGCTCAGCCGCTGGAGAGGCTGGTGTTGCGCAATCTCCACGCTCGTACACACGTTGCTGTCGCCGTGCACGAAGAAGGTGAACGCGCACGACAGGTGCTCGCTGCCGAGACGAAAAGGAAACGAGAGTCAAGCGGGTAGAAACACGACGGGGGGAGAACATCCGTCACATTCAAATCAGCTTTTGACAAAACCAGCTCATCAATCAATAATTTCCTCTCTGCGCTTCAGCTCTCTTGTTTGGCTCCGGAGAGTTCCTGCAGCCCCCGGAGGCGTCGCAGGTTAAGAGCAGACTCTCAACCACAGACGACGCTCACTCTAAAGGAATGAGCAGCGCGGGAGGTTGGGGGGGTGGGAGGGAGGAAGGGAGAGGAAGAGGAGGGGGGAGGGGAGGATGTAAGAGGTGCAATTCCAGGCATATCTGGCCGGACACTTTGATCCGCGTCATTAAAGAGAGCTTCCAGGTGACAACTGTTGCCCAAACAGACACGCAGCAGCAGCAAATGGCAAAGGGAAGCTGTCACAGAGCCCTTCAGGCAGATGGGAGCACACCACACACACACACACACACACACACACACACACACACACACACACACACACACACACACACACACACACACACACACACACACACACACACACACACACACACACACACACACACACACACACACACACACACACACACACACACACACACACACACACACACACACACACACACACACACACACACACACACACACACACACACAACACAGGGCCGAAACCGCGCAACAAACCCAGCGAGCCCACGCAAATATGAATCATAAATACATACGGCAGATTATTATAGCCTGGCAAAATAATATCCATCTTGATTTTCTAACTGGTTGTGAGAGGCTTGGCGGGTAAACGGCACTAAAATAGGACTTGTTGACACGGTTGCTGCAAAAACCACAGTGCAGACTCAGCATTTTCCAAAGACTGCCCTGTTTACCAGCCACAGAGGCCGGGGCGACGAGCGAGACTGCCAGACGCTTGTGTGTTGGAGGTGCCGCGCTGCCGCCTCGAAACACAAACACACACTTGTAGACATCTTTGTCCGTAGACATCACTGAGCCGGCGCTACGGGCTCATCGCAACAACTCTCCCGGCGACACTAACATTCTCCGGGAGCGTCCACAGAGCTGCCGGGGGCGACGGAGCCAGAGGGCCGTGCATCACGACGCGGCTCGGTGTCAGCTCGGATGCTTTCCGCTGCCAAAAACTGCCAGACTCAAATTAGCTTCGCAGGGAACTCCTGGATTCCCCGGTTCCGTCGCTCCAACGGCAGCGAGGGAGAGACGAAGAAAAAGTGTGTCACCTCCCAGACGCACGGGAGGGAAGGAAACACGGCAGAACGCCCTGTGTGAGCTGACAAACACTGCAGGGTGTTCACACGGACAAACAAACTAAAGGAGAGACGCGCTGGACGAGCATTATGTCAGATTTCAGACGCGAGCCAATCTGGAAAATATGTCAGCCTGAGGAAGCATTAGGTAATAATCCTGTATTATTGCATCAGGTCAAGAGGAATCTGATTAAATTCCAGGAATCCAGAAGCCAAACTATAATCTAGAATTCCAGGAGGACACCAGAAGCACCAGGGCCCGAGACGCTTCACTTGTAAACGCTCTCCTGTGAGTGGAGTTCAGTCTGACCTCAGAGTTCTTATCGGGTATGAGAGCGACTCGTTCCAATCAGGGGGGGGGGGCACAGTGTCACAGTCACTTCCTGTCATTGTTACGCCGCTGCTGTAGGAAAGCCGGACACATGTTCCGTTTCAACCATATATCTTAATAGGTAAAAGATGTTTCAGACGCAGAAAGCAAACCTGTTGCCTTTAAACATCGCAGCTGCAGCCGGCGTTCGTTCCAGCAGCTGAATCCAGACCGGCGTACTTAGAACCTAACGGGCTGACGGGACGAGAAGTGGCCGTGGGAACGTTAAAGCTCAGGAACGACACCGACTCTCAGAACAATAAGGACATCTGCTTGGCGCGGCCGTCCCCGCTGCAGCGTGTGCCAACTCTAACACTTCATAAACATGTTCTTACTCTCTCAAACGCTGCGTGCACGTATGATCAAAACATCAACGTCACAAACCAAATTGTACACCGACGTCCAACTCATTTAAAGAACAGCTGCGATGCCTTCAAAGTCTTCAGTAAGACTCCAAACCATGATGCAACTCTTCTTATTGCCTATATTAAAGATTATTTGACAATTACGTATGCAGGACCTCCACTGGCTGAAGCTGAAACACGGTGACATCGCTGTGTAGTCGGAGCCTCGCAGCTACGAAGGTCCAGCACACTGCATGCTTTAAGTTATAAGGATTAAAGATCGGGTTGTACCTTTTATTGATGGGCTTCTCTTCCTTCTGGTAGGGTTTGACAAACCACTTGCCGATGCGCACAAAGCCGCGGTTCATGAGGCAGCGCTCCAGCAGGTTGTGGATGGCTTTGAACAGGAGCGTCCGACACTCGTAGGACAGGCCGCTCTCCCACTCGCCATCCTCCTCACCTGCAACACAGGGGGGAAAGGGGGGGGGACACATTAACCCGGATGCTTCTATCACACAAAACCCCACTGACAATAAAAGGACAGGCAACAAAAGTTTGACACTCGCATGGCTTCAGTTCTGTGTGCAGCTGATTAGACGACCTTTAGGTTTATGACAATGACTCCATCAAAGTATTCAGTTTATTAGTTACACACATGCAGATTACAGTCACTCAGGTGTCAAGATCAAAGAGTTATCAGACTGGATCTAAAATCTCTATACTTCTAAATCATACTTGATATTATTTTTGATCGTTTTGTCCGGATGTTACTTGTGGCAATTCTACAAAAAAAAAAAGAAAAGTGTGTGTTGTCAACAAGTAACGTTTCGGGGACGCTACATGATGGATGGTCAGTGTGAGAAGAGTTCCTGTTCACGGACTTTCATAATACAGCTGGAATAAAGACTTTAGTGTTTGTGGTGAATAAGTTTGATTTAAACTATTTTAAGTCATTTCTATTAGATTTTGTTTCATCAAAACAGCAGAAGTTTGAGCCACAGTTGAGAATTGTCATGAAATATGTGAAGCTTCTGTAGTTGACAGGATAAAGCTTCTGTTGGGTTCTCCCAGGTTCTATGGTTGACACACAACTCAGACTCCGACTACTGCTGACTTACACACAATTATCAGTGTCTCCAACAGAGACTTTGCAGGACTCACACATCCTCCCTCTAACCCGTCAGAAACCATGTGCAGATGTAAGGTGGACTTACTCGACAGCTCATTATGAATAAGCTCCGCAAAACTGGGGTCGTCCCCCCACCAGAAGAGCCAGAGCTCTCTGCGCCCCGGGGTGGGGTGCCTCCTCCACACGCTCAGCACATCTGCTGCCAGGCACCGGCTGAAGCTACACAGGATGGGGTCCTCCTCTGTCACGGGGAACAGGATGGGTGAAGATGTGGGTCCTTGCCACACAAAACGCCGCCATTTAATTCCGGTCAGATCGGCCTGAGAGAGAGAAGGAGAGAGAGAGAAACAGTGTGAGGGGAGAACGAGAGAACATGCAGAGCATCGAGCACATCTGCTGGTCACTGAATACTTTAGTAAGTGTGGATCCTGCCTCTGCACACACACAGTGACTAACTCTACACTTTGACACAGAAACTATGTGAAAAGTTAAAAATGTGAGCACTTCCATGGAAAGTTTAGCAACACTTTGTCCACATGTGATCCCACAGTCAGGCCTGGAAACACAACTGTCAACAGTAATCAGCAGCTCTGTGCAGCTATTAAGACCCGGTGACGCACCCAGGGGAGTTAATGTAAAAGCGTGTAATGTACAACACACACAGGAAACCAGAGTGGCTCATGTCCAGATACATGTGTGTGTGTGTGTGTGAGAGAGTGTGAGCGCCGGGGTGTCTCTTTAAACACAGCGCGATGTGTTGAACAGGTTCTGAATCATCAGGTCATGGAACAAATGTTAGCCGAACAATTGTGTAAGCGCTGCGTGTAAACATGCCGTCATGAGTGTGTATATGTGTGTGTGTCCAGCTGAAAGCGTCTCTGTTATTAAATATAGAATGTCGCTTTGCCAGCTGCGGGCCTGATGCCTTCACCGGGCTGCTACTGACGTTACAAAGCTTGTTGCCTGATTAGCCAAAATGGCTTTCTGGCCTCTGAGTGTGGCAGCTAACGCGAGCTAGCAGAGTCTTACCAGGCAGAAGAGGTTGGAGTGGCAGTCCTCCAAGCTGGCCCCGTTTGGTACAAAGCACGAACTCATCCTTTCACTGCGGGGCCGTGACGTTAGAGTCCATTGTCTCAATCCGGCCGCAGGAGCGATAACTGGTTTAGTTCACTCGCTGGCAGGACGATGCTCGCTTGTAATTCTCCCGTCAAAGCGCTGAGCGGCTCGCTAGCTCCAGCTAGCCGCCGCTAGGCAGATAGACAACTTCTCACCGGCGCTAGCCGCCGCTAGCTCGGTAGCTAGGCTAACGTTAGATACCGACAACTGAGAGCATCCAGCTACCCGACACATCAATCCTGTCTGAATGTATTGTCTGCTCTGGTTTAGCCGCAAGCCAGCCGCTACATAACCGCAACATCAAATGGCCGTGATTAACATGACAGAAGCAGACTAAGCTTTAACCGAACACCAGAAAAGTTCTATGCGCAGTGAAAATAAGAGAGCGCAGAGCTACAAAGTTCACCTGAAGGAGCTCAGTCCCTGGCGTGCTAATGCTACTAGCAGCTAGCTGATCTGAAACAATTTCAAAGCAAAGGAACTCTCCCCTCCCCCTGACGCTGCTAGCTGCTTAGCACGCAGGCTAACATACCACAGCTCCAACGCTCCCTACTTGTCTAGATACAACAGTTAGCTGCACCGCCCTCCATCACGGTGCTCCCACAGAGTAAACCTGCGCTTAGAGAGGACGAGACGCCAGATTCGCCTGATTAGTCATCGGCTCCTCTTATCTGCTTGATCCATGGCTCCTGCAGATTTCCATTATTTCAGTTCATGGATTGAATTCTTTAATGGCGGCCAGGAGGAGAACTCTGCCTCCCGGCTCCCATTGGCTGCGCTGCGTTCAGGGGGCGTCAGTCGGCTGCGAGCCCCATGACTTCACACTTTACCAGAAGAATACACATTCACATATACATACACCTGTCAATTAAAGTGGATAAGTAATAGGAGTAATAATGATAATAACAAAAATAACAAAAAATAATAAATATGAATGATAATAAATATAAGTACAAATTAAAAAAGTATATATAATTAATTATTTTTTATTTTACAATACTATAATTAAATAATAATGCAGGCTGCTTCCTTACAAATGCTTCATTCCTTCAAATTCTTTGTTGTTAACTAACTAAAATTCTTTTCATTTCATTTTATTATAAAAATTACAATCACAAATGTCACGATAATCTCGAATTAGACACAGTTACCACAAACACATATCAAGTTCACCTTAAAGCTATTAAATCAATAAAATGTAACAGGAAGGAAGAGTTCAGATTCAAAACAGTAACATCCAAACACACAGCAGGAACAGATACTATTATTATATCTAATTATTATACTAATTATAAAATATTGCAAGCTTTCAAATCAAGTGATGGGTGAAAGTAGAAGGAGAAAGTTTATATTTAATGAGCTTTGTGTTTGGCCTTATATTGTTTATGGATCATGTATCAATGCAGAAAGTAGCGTCTTGTGTCTTGTAGTTTTGTAAATGATATATTAACACAGTGATATATGAATACGCGTTGAATCGTGTTATCTAACCGAGCCTTTCGCTTGTGCATTGAATTATAGTGGTTGCATAAAGTATCTAGGCCAAGTGGTGCAGGCAGGATGAGGGCAGCACTGATCCCTATGGTATTTATCACACTAATGGCTTCATAATAACACTCTACTGCAATGTGCACGTGTCCTGGAACTTTTGAAATAAATACTTTTGTCAATCGGAACTGACATTATCTAATAAGAACCGTTCTTTTCTCCTTGCATTGCATATTTCTTATCATTCGGGGTATTAGATAAAACATCCAGGCACGCTTCCCCCGCCGTCATAACAGACTATCATAGCATGATTATACCTCCAGGGGGCGGAATTTCCGCGGAAGTTTACCCGAGAGATCCTCCCCAAATGGGCGGAGCGACCGATCCGGCGAGAAGTCAACAACATGCCGGAATCTGCTCAGGAAACAGAAAGTGAGAGGAGCGTGAGAGACATGGGGCAGAGCGATGGACGGGACCAGCCTTCTCACAACATCGTGTCTGTAGTCTCTCAATTCGCTGATGATAATTTAACGTTTGTGCGGGTAGGAAGCTGCTTTGTGTTCCTATCTGATCAGAATTTGACTTGGTTGTGCTACACGTAAAAGCAGAGATCCAAATGTCATTTTTTTGCACTTCTTGGACAGGTGATGTAAACAGACACCATTGAATCATACTAGACCGGCTTCCCCTAATCAGTAATCGCCCCCAAATAGCTTCTGGACTTCTCAAGATCCAGTGACTGAACTGATGCCCCTGTGCCACTACAGCATCAGTCTGTCCTCAGAGTTACTGGTATCATCTGTCATTCTGTCACATCTAAACTGTCTGTCACTCTCTTGTCTCCCACACACAGAACATAAGCACTGGGCTGGCAATTGCTGGCGTTATTGTAATGTCAAGGAGTATCAGACTGGTAAGAGAGAAAGGCCTTGTTGTGTCAGTGAATGCACCTGCACACATTACATCACATCATTAAAGCTAAAAACATTGGGGTCAACCCTCTTTGGTTTTGCTTCTTCACCTGAATCCCAAATTAAATGTTGTTGTTATTTACAAGCTGCATTTTCGGATATTTCACACCGGGACTTTCATTCCGTTTTTTTACAGATCACACAATTTCATGCAGCATCTGAGATCCCGGCTCGTTTTATCGAGAGGAACGTCAGCCTCAGAGGGAAAGTTTGTACCGTCACCGAAAAAGGACTGGAATTGGAGCATGTCCCAATTTATGTACCGGGCCTTTCTCCATTACTTTCAAGGCAAAAGGGTAAAGAGGGGATCCTTTGGAATTATGAAGGCATGCACCTGATTCAAAACACTTAATACAGTTATCTGTTGACTTAAGTGTGTCACATAGGAAGCTCCCTACATTATCTTGACCTTAAATAAAAAAGCAAGATGTTCTATTCACCACTTATAATCTTTATTGATGACATAAACCCCTCATGTTGTTTCCATTACCAGCTCAACAGCATGATAATGTACAATGTACAAAAGGCCCTGTTTCTGAAATCCAATTAGGGTTTCCCGAGGTTATACCTATACACACAATGTCAGTGTGACTCAAGATGTCATTTCTGACCTTGCCCAGAGTGGTTTTGACTTGTCAGCTTGTTCGTTACAACCAACCAGTTGTCTTATGAGATCACAGTACTCACTTAATAATATAAGCTGTCAGCTAAGGCTTTATACAGAATGCCCCATCAGCAACTTGTGTAAGAACTCACAGGAACACAACCTATTTCAAATATTACCTTTGCCCTGTTTGACTTTAGATATTCATCATTTGTGATTGCAGCTGTCACACAAAGCTAATCAACAGGTTTCTATGTCAAAGGTTTGCTTTGTCAGACTCAAGCCAAACCCAATGTATTCTACAGTTTGCACAAGCCCAGGGTAAGATAACACTCCATACGTCAACTATAACCTGAAAATGTACTTCCTTGTCTTTCTCAGGTGTGTGCGTGTCTCCGTTGGTGGTGCATCTAGCAGGGGTGGAGTTGACTCCAGAGGGGCGGGTGTGGCTGGAGAGACACTTGGTCCCTGAACAAAGAGTCTGGTTTAAACTGATCAGCCGAGAAGACAACATACTCCACTGTCTGGTGTCTCACAGCAGGGTGAGGAACGTGACAGATTAGATTTTATGTTATATATTATTAATCGATAAGTGAACTAAAAGAAATTGAATCGATAGTAATTTCATTTTCATCCATCCAGTCTGTATACCTGCTGATCCATGCAAGGTCACAGCAGGAGTCTGTCTCCACACAATATTGAGAAATGTGTTGCTGCTTTTCTCTGCCATTCAAAATGTCCCCTTTATATTTATTAACTGTTGATAAGACAAAACAAGACATTTATCCACATCACCTAGGCTCTGGGAATTTGACACTGTGACATTTGATAACCCAAACACTTAATCAGTAATGTTTAGACCGGTTATGATCAACGAAAAATGTCAAGCCAATGTCCGAAAACAATTAACCTTTCCCTTTTGTATCTTATAATGTCCCATGTGATATGATAAGTAAGACATTTTTAAATATTGTATGCCAGGAGAGACGTCAGAGTGAAACGTTTCCTCTCTCTCCCATCTCCAGCAGGGGTCAATGTGGAGCTACTGTATGAATGATGAGGTCCTGAAGCTGGGTCTGGCTCGCACTGCGCCTGTAGCCGGAGTCCTGCCCAACTCTCGCCTTTACTGGCGTCTCCACAAACGGCTTCACAGGGCGGAGGTCAAGGCTGAGAGAAAGGGGCGGGGAATCTGGAAGGAGGACAGCCTATGGGAGAGGCTCTCCAGGACGGTCAGGGAGAACCCATTTTTCAGACTGGTGAAGAGGCTCTTTAAGAGGACGTGACTGATGGATTCAAGGCAGAGGCCAGACAGGATTTTGTTGCCTTTGAGCTCTGATTTAATCAAAACATGATGTCACACTAAACCATAAAGAACACAGACCAACCACATCCAATGTCAACTGATGCATCAACACAACTACTTTGAAGAAGGACACTTGATCATCTATCATTGATGGGTCTTGATGTTACTGGTGACAGATGTGCTATGAAGACACTAATTAGTCTGATATTAACTGACTATGTACACAAGACTTTACATTCCCTGTCACATCTATGTCAAATGTCAATTGCTGTTATTTCTCCTGTAGTTTGAATTGATAAAAATGGTTTGACAAACCACCGTCTCAAATCCTGATACTAATCCTTTGGCTTTCTCTTCCCCCATTAAACCAAAACCCTAAATCCCTCTGTCTCAAGCACCGCCTCCTCTGATTGGTGTGTGTGGGACGCCCCACAAACATAAGAAGGGGGTGGGGTATGTTATTGGTGTTCAAAACGGAGGGGGGTCCACTTGTCCCTCTCTGAGATCACTGTTGCTATAGAAACACCAAATGTGAAAGACAAAGCGCATCACGGGCTAAACTCTATATTGGCCCCCCTCAGACCCCATGGGAGCCCCTGTGTGTATGTGTGTGTGTGTGTGTGTGTAGGAGTCTTTAAGGACCCGTAAAGAGGATCCTTTTAGACATAATGTGACCAAGACATTAGAGTACTTAACCAGCAATACACAAGGGAGCGGACACACAACCTTTCAAATGGATCAGATTGTAGTTTTGTAACACTATGGAAATGCTGAAATGAGAAAATGAGAAAGAAATCAACTGACAGAACAAAACACAAAACTTTTTATGACTGTGTGTTATTTGTTTTGGTAGTTAATGATTGTTGTGCATCCTGTAAAACTCTTTTTCCAACAACAAACAATAAAATACTGTAGAAAGATATGTAAGATGTGCAGGATATACGACACTACAAAAAAAACACAACATACAATAAGACAATAAATAAGAGAAAATACAATAAATAGATGAAATGCAAGATTATGCAAGGGTGCAAAAATGAACTCCGTTTGCAATAGAAATCTATTGCTAGGAATTCACCTTTTACTTCCGCGTGCTGTGGTTATTATCAGTGCTTCATCCAAGCAAATCAAAGGAGGAAGTCTGGGGAATGAGGTCAGACTGAGTGATGTATGTGTGTGACGGGGTGAGGGGGGTCCTGAGGTAATCACTCCAGTGGGCACAAGGAGATTAGAGTGGAGAGAGAGAGGGGAGGGTCAGCGGGGTAGAAGGGGATTTTGGATCCATGCACAAAGAGAGAGGAGGAGTCACAGTGTAAGGGAAAGGGAGTGAGAGAAGGAGGAGGAGGAGGAGGAAGAGGAGGAGGGGGGTTGATGAATCAGCTACTCCATCCTTTGTTGTGCAAATGTCACAAGTGACTGTTACGGCCACGGCGGCTTGTGATTGGTGGGCCGGTTTAAATTGTAAGGTGCATTTTTAGGGCTGATGGCTGTTGCTGCCAGACTTTGGACTGTCACAGTGGGGCGAGTGGGAGAGAAACCACGGCTGAGACGAGCAGCATGCGAAGTCAATGCAGCCAATGTCCACATGGGAAGAGGAGCAGCTGCAGTTATAAAATAGATGTCTCCAGGGTTGCTAGTGTGATTTCTTCTTCATGCCAAACTGTGATGTCATATACACACATATGTCTTTACATCCTGTTAAATTAACCAAAAGCTTATCATACAGTGAGAAAGGAGATAAGCATATTATTAAAGAAATAATGCAATATAGAAAAATTGAATCCAATAATAGAAATGTGTAATAATATATCAAAATATAGTATTTTCATCTTAATCTTACTCTATTTTGTCTGTGAATCCAGAGGGAGCAGCATTAGTGACTGAGTCTCTGTGGTCACTTGTGGAAAAGTGTCCCAAGGTGATGCAGTCCATTCCAGAATCCTTTCCAGTTTTTCCCCATAGCCGCCGGTCCCGCATTCGTAGTACTCATTTGAAAAGCCAGTGTGCCTGTGTTAGTGGAGGTGGGTACTTGGCCACACCAGTGAAGTTGGTGGGATTCTATTCTCTGAGCTGGGAACCAAACCAGTGGGACGATCACTGACTGGTGTGTGTGTGTGTGTCATGGAAGGAAACAACCTGAGGGGCTGGAGTTTGGGTGAAAGTGGAGAGATTCTCTAAGGAAGCTGACACGTGATCTCACAACTGGAGCTGAAGTGATAAATGTGAGTAAAGCTTGTGATTGTTTATGTGTGATGTGTGAATGAATGACAGTAGGTGTCTAACACAGATAAATCAATAAGGTGAGTCTGGCTCTAACCGGATCTGTTTGTGGAGCAGACTTTCACTTTTCAGACAGTGACAGTGTACACACAGTTCACTGTCACATTATCTTTACAATATGTAAAATACACAAATGCACCTGTTATACCTGTGACAGGCATGCCGCTATCTGTGCTGTAACACTGCAGACAGGATATGAGCTCTCAACCACATGTTAAACAGTTGTTTTGCTTTCACCCACAGCTCATTCGATCATTATTCTGTCATACAACGTGTCTCTTATCACTTGAACGAGTAAATCATTTGTGCTGCTGCTAAATCATTTCACACGCACACATTTCACATTTTGGAGTTCCTTGCCATTGTGGCTTTAACAGCAGAGATTTGCAGCAGGGCAGCATAACAAAGGCCTTTATTGCACTCAGCCGGTTGCCGTCCGAGGAAGAAAGGCGATGGGCACTCCCCCCCATCAGACAGCACAGTCCTTGGGGATTTTTCTTGATTTGATTTGAGCGCTTGTGTATGTGCGTTTGACTGGGTGAGAAAGACAGAAGATGAGATTTAAAAGAGACAGAAGGCCGAAGCCTAAACGAACCCCCTCGAAATGAGCCGGACCATCTTTTCCCCTGACTGACAAACAAGCACTAACAAGAGCGTCTTTGTCAAGTGGAACTTGTATGTAAGCTGATACAGGCGGATCGGCTTCAGGTCCAAATTCAGTTACTTTTAACGTGCAGTTTGTCTTTGCAAAGTGAGATCTTTATTCGTTATTCAGACATTTGATCTCACCTGGTGTCACCATAAACCCTCCTTGGTAAAGCAGCAGTAACACTATGTGGCTGTTCTCTCTCACACACACCCACGTATACTGTATGTTATGAGCCGTGTGTGTGCGATGTGTGTGAAGGAATGCATCAGGAGTAAAGCGACTCCCTTGTTATTATGTGTAGTGAAGAACTGTGGATAGTGTGTCAGCTCGCTGGTGTAGGGTTGAAGGAGTGGAAACGCGACTCTTTGTGGGTGCTGTGATCCTTCATGAATAATTGAAGTCTTTGGAAGAAAGGGAGGGAGGGGGACAGGGGGTTTACATCCAAATTGTGAATGTGTGTGTGTGTGTGTGTTTGAGAGAGGGAGAGAGTGTGTGGAGAGAGAGACCATGTTATTACTGTTGAAAATGAATAAATTAGGCCCTTGGTCCGCTGTCATTTCATCATATGTCAGAGTTGAACTGTTGTCGCCTCTCACGCACTCGAGCTCGTATCCGTTTACAAACACTGATATTGGAAGCCGCGTGTTGGACTCCGATCGTGCAAGCTGACATGTTTGCGTTGCCAAGTGGACACTTCTTGCGCCGTGCTGGCCTCTCTTGCCGCAGCAGGAGCGGAGGATTACCCCAAGACGCTGAGCAGAACAACGTCTGTTATTCTGCTGGAAACTGAAGTGTAAAGTGACAGTTGAGGACGGAAGGGAAAGCCGGGGGTGTCTCTGCTTGAAAATTGATCCGGGGAGTTGACATGTGACCTCGCCCACCCCTCAATTCCACGGTAAAGCAAGACGACCTCACCACCCACATGTTCAACAACACTAAACTGAGAGGAATGGACTCTGGATTGAGGAGTTAGGGGTTTTCTTGACAGTTTCTCCTCTATTTCACAACAAATGAGAAGAACGCATCCTGTAAAGTTTCACATTTTAAACAGCATCCTCAGTCTGTGAACGATGTCTATTCCTGCTTTAAATCTGGACTACATACTTTACATGCAGGGCACCTTTGCAGAGGACATTCCGCTGCAGCCTCTGTTTATGTTACGACAACTCGGCGTCTGTTGGCCTGACAACCTCAGATAGCAGCAGCGTCCATCCTGCCGCTCTGTAACGCAGCTCTGACCCCTCTGTCACCCCACCGCTCACTCTAGTCGCCTTATCAAGTTAAAGACTCACTGAAACACCACTGACTGCCTTTAGTCTCAAAGTCCTGTCCTCTTAGCTCTGCTCTGATGTTGGATGAAGGCTCACAGTTTGTTTCGTGAGTCTTTACCTTGACAGCAGTTGCTCAGCTATCGCCGCGCCAAGACTCTTTGATAATCGCCTGACAGGCTATTACAAGCTACTTATTGACTTCAGGATAGAAAAGTGGCTTGCAGGCTGCGTGTTATTAAGATCCTTATCCTGCCCGTTCGGCTGTGTGTTGTGCCCGACAGAGTAGCGTAACAATGTTGGATGTGAGCCTAAGTGTTTTATGAGTGTGTTAGTGTCACTTCTGGTTTTAGTACCGTCCCTAAGTCAAAGCTACCGCATGTGGGAAAACCATGGATACATGCAAACAGCATTACCACATGCAGATACTGCATAAATAAGCATGCAAACACACAGACTGTCAGGTTAAGTGTGTGTTCTGTTTGTCATTATTTATTATTTATCGTTAATGTTGTGTAATGTAAGAGGACGATTCATTTATGTTATTATGGTTATTTAAGCTTACTTCAGAAAGGAGTGACAGATGTCTCTATTGTCTTTGTTTCCGTGTGTCATTGGAGGGATGAAGGCACACACACGCACACACAGGCACACACGCGCACACACACGCACACACACACACACACACACACACACATATATTAGTATAATGAGGCTGACTGAGTGCTGATTGAGGCATTGATCACCTCTGACTTATTGAGTTATCTCAAACGCCACAGCTGCTGCCTCAGAGTAGTAGAGGACAGCTTAAATTGTGGGTGTGTGTGTGTGGGTGTGTGTGTATTTATGTGTATTCTAATCAAAAGGCTTATTCAAACATACTTCCTGTTAATTTAACGGGATAACCTTTCAAGCACCATTATTGATTTTCCTTATTTACACATGCAGCTACATTCAGGCAGATTGCCGTCCTGCTCTCTTTCACTCACTGCCACAACAAAGCCAGGGTAGATTGAGCAATAGGGCCTAAGAATGAAGAGAATGGAAAATTCCGTATTGTCTCTTGTTGCCCCCCAGGTGAGGTCAAAGTGCAGGTTAAGTGCAGAGAAGTGTTTAAATGTGAACTATTAACACAATAAGAAGAACGAAACAAGCAAATCCTCACCCTGAAGACGTTGTGCTGTAGAATGTGCACTATGTGGATTACTAAAACAGAAACAAAGTTTGCATACTGTAAGAGAAATTTGTTTTTCAAATGAATGTGTGACATCATCACTTGTGTCATCCGATCAGATTTGAATCCGCTCGTCTGTATTTCCCCTCTAAATGTTACTTAACTGTTGCCACGTCCTTGTGCTTTCAGATTGCGTAACTTTGGTTCTTTGTAAACATCCTCTTCAACAAAGCTTTAACTTGAGGGCTTCCCTGACCTTCTCCCTTGTTGATTCTTGAGTAGCTTTCTCTCCCTGTAGCCGGACAGACAGGAAGGAGCAGATTGTCTCGTCCCCTGGGGCTCGGACGTCCCTCAGACGGTCGCAAGCTTCTAGAGTTACACAGAGTGACACCGAGTCAGAGCAGCAGGCAGAGTGGCCTTACCGGACCTCATCACACAAATCACTCAGCTCGTATTAATGCATCTCCCCTGGTAACCTGTCATTATTGCTTTAGCACATTATCATAATCATTCACCGAAGCCTCTCTATGTAAATACACAGGTACCTGCCACCAACAATCAAGATTACAAGAATGAGTCCCTTGTGGTTCCAAATACAGACATGAGGTGTAATACAGACCAAACTCTTCATAGATAACAGCTCACTCTCACTCCCACAGCTGCAGCTTTCCAACTTGCACATTTTTTATAACCTCATCCTTCCATGTGAGTTGAGTGTTTATAGTAGATTCATATAATTTTAGCGGTATCATTACCTGACGTGCCATTAAGGCTTCTCAGTCCCCAGTCATCTTCCTCTGTTGTACTCCTGTCGTATCTCTAATTTGGACTTTGTTTGGAAAACAAACAGTCATTTCAGAGAAATTATTCTATAATTAAGCTGCGAGCCACAAGAGGCTGAGCTTTCAAAGGGACTTTACAGCAGAGAGGAGACATAAGATGAAGCGGAGTCCTGAAATCGCTGAAACTACAACACTCACATGGAAAATGAGAGCAACAGTTTCCATTATTTTCAACAAATTTCCAGTTGTTGAAAGCATAGGTAATCAGGTAAAACAGACGTCAAACCTTTGTAAGCATCTTTGTTTATGTAGTTTAACTGATATGTTTATTATGCCTCTTTCTGTTAAAGTGGATTTTCCTGGCAATGTTTGCATGTTGTAGTGTAATATTCCACACTTTTAATAACCTTACAAACTAACCAAAGGCACAGATATGATGTCATGTCATCTACTAGCACTCTAGGAGGATTTCTTCAAAGCAATAGATGAAATTTCAAGATACTGTCAAACTGGCAGCGTGTCCTTATTCCAAGCAATACACACACACTCAAGACATGCATGTCAAATTGACAGGATGGGTGAGTCTCCGTCCAAATGGTCGATCATAAAACCCAGAGATTGGAGGTAACGGTGAGGTCAAAGGAAAGCACTTTCACCTAAAGGATTTGTCAGCTTGACCCGAGATCTCAGAGGCAGAGACACCAGGTCAGCCGGCACCAGACACCAATAACTGTCAGAGAGGCTCCCAGCTCACACACATCCCTCTCCTGAGTGTGTGTGAGTCTGTGTGTGTGTGGAGAGGGAAGCTGTAAATCACACAAAGACAGACAGGCAACAGGTGTGGAAACACTAAGCAGTGAAAATAGTTGGAGGAGACACAGGAATAAAAAGCGACCTGTGGGAAGTAACTGGAAAATTGGGAATCCAAGAATAAAGGTGGAGAGAAAGAGAGAGAAGATAAATGAGAACACATGGTGAGAGAGATGTCCAGATGGTGAGAGTAATTGGACATGGCAGGTAAAGGAGAAGATCAGAGAGTTTTCATGGTAGAGAGATGTGTGTATGTGTCTGGCTACACACACACACGCACACACACTGAGTCTAACTGTGAGCTGAATAAAACCTCCACCATAAACTGCTTAAAGTGGAAACAATGATGATGATATGAAACCAGCTTCATATATCTGAGACGCAGTGAAACGTCTGGTGACTCTGTGGAGTCTCACTGTAGCAGGTCTGGGTCTGAAGGGGTCTTATGGGGTCGAGGTGTCACTGCCTTTGTTCTTCCCTCCGGGCTACTGGGCTACTTCAAAATGTTTCCCCCTAGTTTCATATTTCGTCAAACCTTATAAAATGAGCTCCATTAAAGTTGCTGTCTCTTTAAATGAATGCAACCACCAGATGTGGGATTTAAGTCACAGCCACAGGACATTTAAATTAGGATATTTGCTGTCTGTGAAAAGATAGGAAATGTTTCCTGAAAATATAACTCCATGAAGTTGAAGTTGTAAATCTCTTATTACTTTAAAGTCCATATTTGTGATGCGTCTTAAACACACTGGACTCCCTAAACTTGGCTGTCAATCACCTGAACATGAGGTGGATTAAATATTAAATTGGCCGCTCTTTCTCTTCTTTCAGAGGTCAGAGGTCACCCACAGGTCATCTCCCTCCATCCTTCCTTCCTCCTCTCATCATGAGCTCCTGGGTGGTGAGCAGGAAAGGAGAGCCGCAGTACCGCCGGCACTTCCTGACAGACAACAGCGTCTTCCACGGTGAGTCTCCCTCTCTCTCTCTCTCTCTCTCTCTCTCTCTCTCTCTCTCTTCCTCTCTCCCTCTGCTGCTCAGGGTCTTATGCATGTATGTTGGGTGGATGGGCAGTAGAGGGAGACATATCCCTACAGTTGTACCTGCAAATTTCACCTTTTCTCACACAGAGCAGCGGTGCATAAGTCATAACTCAGGCGCTTGGTTCACTAAATTCTCAGGGAACTGCTGCTGTGACATGAATATGAATGTTGAATTTCCTGTCAGCAGAACCTGATTCAGTGTCACACTGTTCATTGTCGTTCATAATCACAACACTTGCAGGTAATCTGCATAATGTTACTACAAAGTTGATTTTCCCGTGGCTCATGCTTGCTGCTGTTCCTGTAATAACCTCTCAGATTTGTAGTGGAGCTGAATATATCAGAGTGAAAGGAGAGAGTTTATACGTCTCTTTACTTGTCCAGGAAGTGGCAGTGCCAAATGCTGAATGTATTTAGATTTGGCTCAGCATAGAACTACTCAGAGTAACATTAACAGCTTTACAATGTGACACAACGCAAAACAAATCAATGTAATGTCCACATAAGGGGTTTCTGTTATTCTGTCCCCCCCCTGCATGCATCGACCTGAACACACACCTGTAGGTCATGTGTGTGCTTACCAAACTTAACCAAATTTTTACCAGACGTGCGATGACATCATACCCATCTTGATTTATTACATTTCAGACAGAGAGCTGCAAGCGTTCTAATCCGCCACACAAATCCATGACAAATCTCTGATGCCGCTGTCACACCCGCACCAGACAGACCACTTACAGTGTCACCCTGAATAACTGCAGGCAGCACCCACCCACCCACACACACACACACACACACACACACACACACACGCACACACACACACACACACACACACACACACAGTCAGTTTGCTTGACAGTGCAGGACGTCAGGGTTGACTGCTCCGTCACTCTGCTGTGCATGACGGATTGAACTGATTCATGCAAAGTAAACAACTGCCTCTATATGCAAATATGATCAATTTGACTTCTTTTTGTGGCTTCCTCTGATTTTCTCTTCCTCTATGTGTTTCATCCTTTACACACATACACTTTAGTATTGGAATTTATGTTAACATTTTCATAAAAAGTCACAAAAAGCAGCTTTTATCTCTTTCTTTTTGCACAATAACTTCTGGACAGTAATCTCTGGCATTTGGGCTCAAATGTACATGATTTGTTCAACTAATAGATACAAAAAGGCAGAATGCTAAAAGAATAATTGGAATTCCAGCATAAAGATATAATTATGAGACATTTTTCTTCACTAATTGGTTTCCTTTCATCGTTCCCTGGCTGCAGCTTTCCTCTTTCACCAACCAAAGCGTTCTGAAAAACATCTCGCGTCTTAACTCCCTTTCCTTCTCCTTTTAATACCTTTCCGCATCATTTGGTTTCTCTTCACCTCCTTCTCCTCCTTTCACCCCTTTTGGAAATGACAGAGCACCTCATGTTTCCCGTTCAGTCATGGCACATAAATCAGCGCAGAGCAGGGGTGCGATGAAGAAGGAATACGTCTGTGATCAGGCAGGTGTGCATGAGGAGAGGTTTGAAAGAAATGGAGAAATAAAAGAAATGCTTACATGCAAAACACACAAACACACACACACACACACACACACACACACACACACACACACACACACACACACACACACACACACACACACACACACACACACACACACATTGCTGTAGGTACTGGTGTTCATGCCTTATGGTTCCTTCTTATTGATTTGTTAACCTCTGGCTCTTGGGGTTCGAACCATCAGGTACGTGTATGTGTTTGTGTGTGTGTGTGTACACGTGTGTGTGTGCACGCTCTCAACGCACGCACTTGGTCACTCCATTACCGGCTCCTGAATTTAACGGCTTTAATGTGGAGCAAATGAACAATCCGATTGGCCAAAATTTCATTAGGGAAGTGACTCAACCAGGGTGAAACATCCAAGACTGGAGACACACACACACACACACACACACACACACACACACACACACACACACACACACACAATAAAAGCTAAAAGGTTTGTCCTGGTACAAACAAAAACTATTAAGCTATTAATGATGCTTAAGTGGAACAGACTGTCTGCACTGAAGATCATCTCTCTCATTTCATGAAGAGAGAGAGAGGGAGAGAGAGAGAGAGAGAGGGAGAGAGGGGGTAAAGTGGGTCATGGCTTTGGTATTCCTCCTGTCTGAGGACTTCTCCCACTAAACAGCACCCAGAGGAGAAGACAAAACAAACAAATCAACGTTCATTTGGGTGCGTAACTCAAACAAATAACTCCACTAGAGCGGCTAAGCGGAGCAGAGGGGCGCCTGTGGTGAAGCCAGAGGTCCGTGGCGTCTTCCTCTTCTCTTCCTCATCCTCACCCTCTCCGCTCTGCGTCGCTCCGCTGAGCTCGTGTGTGTGTGTGAGGACTCGCTTGGCTCAGCGCGTCTCCAGCGTGTCGCTCCCGGTGAGGACAGGATGAGCGCGCAGAGGCGGCGGGTGTGAGAGGTTTGCTGCTCTCTATCTCTGTGTGTGGACGTGTGTGTGTGGACGTGGAGACAAGAAAAGTGAACATCTCATTCATCATGGAGAAAGACACTCATCAGGATTCTTTAGATGGTGTATCAAAGCTTCTCAACGTGAAGCCCAGAGCGCATGGAGGCACCGTGTGAGGCTCACAACTCCGCTCCTCAATGGCTGAACTTGAAGTTTGCAGGAATCTGAATTTGGAGAGAGGTAAGATCTCCATGTTACGCTTGTTTGTTGGTTTGGTTGTTTCTTCGTTCCGTCTCATTCTCGGGGAGGCGTGTAGCTGCGTGCATTCCCATACACACACGTATGGCTCGGAGGCATGCCCGTGCGTAATCGAGCGATCGCGCCTGTTGTTTTGAACGAATTCAAGTATTGACACTGCTGTTGATTCACTTATATTGAGGATCGACGCCGGTGATCGTTATCAATATGGAACACTGACTGTTTCCCGATCTTTTTGAGGATAAACGTCAGAATTATGACATTGGGTTGTGAGGATTTTCCTTTTTTAAAATATGGATTTCCAGCCTGTGAAGGAGAGTTTAATGGTTGATGTTTGATGTTTGATGTGTCACAGCGGGAAACTGTCCCTGGTGCTGAAATATGCCCCGCTGTACCCGCCGCTAGGGGGCAGAAGATCTGCTCTGCCCTCAGCTCACCTGTGTGTGGCATCGCTCTATAAGGCCTGCAACCCTGCTTCATAGGTGCTCTCCCTGCTTCATAGGTGCTCTCCCTGCCTCAGCTGGGTGATAAGGCGCCTTAGAGGCTCACACATGAAAGGATTAGGATCGGAGCCCTTTTTGGTTAGATGAGCTTTTAATTGTGCTTTGAAGTTCCAGCTGCCCTCCTGCTCTCTCTCCTATGCTGTCAAAGATAAGGTCCGTCCCTCCTCGGTGCTCAGGATGCTGGACGTGTCAGAGTGTGTCCTCACCCCCTGCAGGATCAGCGCTCGTGTTTGTTTGTTGATGTGAAGGTGTGAGGGGGAGGAATCCTGTGAGTATCAATGGGGTACAAGGCTCCGTGTTCATTTTGTCAACACTTCTGCTGAGGAGCTTTGCTTGTTCCAAAGAGCTCTTGCTGAGAGAGAGAGAGAGAGAGAGGGGGAGAGAGACAGAGAGAGAGGGAGAAGAGAGGTTTAGAGGAGCATGGCTGCTAATCTCCTCCACATGGAGGAAATGGCTTTTCCAAGTCAAATGTGTTTTTTCCTCATGCATCTCTCCTGTACTGATGATGATGAATCTCAGCACGTTCTCTCTCTCTTCTATCTCTCCACGTTTGTTTCTGGCTCTGCCTTTCTGTCGCCCCAGGGCAGAGAATCTAGCAGACACCAGGGGAGGGAACACGCTGTCAGTCTCTCAGCTGCGCTCCTCTTTGTGCCATCTCCTCAGATCCTCCTCTCCTCTCCTCTCCTCTCCTCTCCTCTCCTCTCCTCTCCTCTCCTCCCCTCCCCACTCCTCCCCTCCCCTCCCCACTCCTCCCCTCCCCTCTCCTCCCCTCCCCTCCCCTCCCCTCTCCTCTCTCCTCTCTCCTCACCTGTCATATCCAATCCATCCCAACCCTCTCTGGCATTTAGGCATTCCTTTCCCACTTGCACCTGGAGCGCCACAATTTGCATTTACATAGAAATTCACTGATCACACGTAATCAGCCCCCATATGAACTCAGCCTGTGGTGCTTCGCATTTGTTCAGCACACGATGGCAGATAAATAAAAACCTTCCGCTTCTGAAAACTGCTGAGATGTGTACGGCTTTCACCATCACTTATATGAAGCCAGCACTTTGCTTTAAATACCCGAAGAGGAAGAGGAAACATCATCCATAAACACCGCCTTTTATCCTCCCTCGGCAGGTAAAAGGCTTTGTCCACATATAGCTGGGCTCCTTTAGAACTCTCCTGCGGACTCAATTGAAGCAGCGGGCAGAAGAATATAGCTGCATATATGCTGAATCTATCTGCTTTGAAGCGTTTCACTTGAGACAGTTTGCCTGTCTGGCTCTGCTCCTAAAGATACGCCAATCTAGGAATATACAGTCATCAGGCTTTAGGAAGAAGACGGAAGGAGCGAAAGGGCAGAAGATTGCAGGTGCAGTCAATAAAAACTGCATATTCAACTCACACACACACACACACACACACACACACACTCTACTCCTTTGATGTCTTCTGGCTGAACTCCTCCACTCGGGGAGCCCGCCTGTAGCATCTTTGGTGAATGTGTTATCATGCTGCAGTTGTTATTTTTATTCCGGTGCTTCTCCTCACCATCCGCCCCCGAGGGGCCTGGAAACTTGTTTGTAGCGGTGGCGAGTTGAGCGCTGCCATGAGCGTTCTTAATTAGGCAGCGTGTGTGTGTGTGTGTTAGATAAGTGTTTGTGCATTTATTCTTTTTACTCCTATTTCCTCTGCTTACATGTCCCTAATAAGAGTGTAAGCAAAAATATTTGTGACTCTTTCGCGTGTCTGGTGTAATCAGTTTTCTATAAAAAAAAGGAAATATTCAATTAAAAATTTGGTCTGCCCCCTTTTATGCCTGCCTATCTATCCATCTGTGAAAGATTGCAAATGTAATAGAAAAGTGTTTGCAGCGTGCAGAAAATGATGAGTTGCCAATTTGGAGCTCATGAATTCACTCGGTTTATTTGTAGTCAATATCAGACTGATATTGCCCATAAAGAAGAACCTGGACTCCATGTTTCTCACCTGCCACTGTCAGCCAGTAAGGAGTGTTCATATTATTATCATCGTCAGAATTAGTATGAACAGATTTGAAAGAAATTTAGGGTTGACAGTATTGGGTTAGTGACTACATTGTTTGGATTAATTGATTATTCTGCGGTTAAATTGGGTCAACACAACACAACATCTTCAAGGGTTTGGTTTGTGTAAATTGACATTAATATGAATTGAAATCTTATTCATCAAATCATTCAATCTTCTGATCATCTTATTGATTAACCAAGCAGCGTGTCTTTAGTAGTAGTGGGATGTGTTCCAGCTCCGATTCTTTATCTTTACTGTTTGCTCCCTATCCATCCGTTCTGCCGCTTTTCCTTCAATGGCAGATGAGGCGAGTTGACTCTAACCTGCCCACCAGCGATTCTCTATCTGTCTATCTGTATTAGCGATCTGATTGCCTTGGCTATTTCATCCTGCGTCTCTGCCCCACACCCAATGCATGCTGGGATAGGCTCCAGGCATCTGTGACCCTGAGCAAGAATAAGCAGGATGGAAAAAATGAATCCATGAGACATCCACTTCCTTATTTCTGATTATGATGCATGAATGAATAGGACCGACCAGCAGTCACTTTGTGTCCTTTATTACTCTTTGAGCAGGTGATTTCGTTTCGCCAAAGTATCCGTATCGCCAATATCACATCTGCACTCTGAATGTTTATCCCACCACAGTGCCGCCTGATTGTCCCAGCAGTCAAACTCATAAAACTGCGTACTTGACTATTTTAATATGATAAGCTGGCGAATGTCCTGAGAGGAAAATAGGATGAGTAGACACTAAAACATCACCCTGAGAGTAAGAGAGTGAAATGAAGAAAAATGTTACGGCGGCGTTACAGGAGTGTGTTTGCAAATTTATCATCTTTGACTTTCGCGCCTGCAGCGATACTACAAATCATGCTGTGTGTTTATCTGGTCTGTTTGCCAGTGTTTTGTGTTTGTCTATGGGATCTTCTGCACTTGAAATACAGGATGCTGAGGGTTTGACTCATTCATGAAATATCCACTGTGTGATACATTTTTACACTAATTATCAAATCAAAAAACACTCAATTACATGTTATCTCCATTTTCTTGTTTGGCCCCCTGCTGTTTGTCACCTGCTGCCTCTTCTTGTATCAATCAGAATCACTAGATAAGACGATTAAACCTGGAAATGGAGGACAAAAACTAGTATCTTTTGGGGGATATTCCATGTAAAGTGGATGCTAAGGACAAATGGAGCCGATGTCATGTCAGTATAAATGATTTTGAGAAAGACTTCATATCAACCTGACCCATTTTCCCTGAAAGACGACAGATAAAAGCACAAGCCTTCCTCGATAAGATTTCTCAATTTTCTTCTGACCGGCTTTGACGTCAACCCGCTATTATTGCCTTTTTCCCCTCTTTAGAATCAGAATCAAGAACACAGACTTGAGGCTTGATGAGGAATAATACCACAGCGCTGCATACCTTTCACCCTCTCCCTGCTCTACTCTCACCTGATTAGCACAAGCTCTGCGTTCACTCCATCAAGATTTGGTTCCCTCCCAGATCACGATTTGCCAAACAGACCTTGATTTGACTAATTCGTATGGGTAAAGCCCAGTGGGTAGAGAGCACAAATGGAATGAAACCTTTATCTCAAGAATCAGCCAGCATTGTGTGCACATTAAAGTTTAATTCCGTAATATATTCTCTTCTCAAGTACTTAAAAGCAAAGAAAGGCACTGAGTACCACAGCCACAGTGTGAGGAAGGGTTGATGCCACACGATACGACCCTTTGGCACAAACTCAGCCGCACCTTCACGTGAAGCTGCTTCTTAAGTGGGAGATTAAACATTGATTAAACATTGAATTTTTTATTTTCTTAGTCAGATGAGTGCACAAATGTTTGAGTTCTTGGCCTTTTTATGGGGCTATAAGGATGAATTCTCAACACAAAGTGACCACTGGTTGCACTGAAAGTATCCGGCTTTAGAAATATTCCATACACCGCTCGGCCTCATTTACATAAAGTTATTAATCTTTCTCTCTTCTCCCCTTGTGACTCTGGTGTTGGCGTTCAATTGTGGGGACGCTGATAATCACTTATTGCTCCCCAGTTTTGTAGAATAAATTATCTGCATGCATGGCCTGTTTCTTTGTCGGTCCAATTCCCACACATGCTTTACACTCAACATTAACATCATTAAGAGCGGTTTTTCAAAGCATACCATATGTTTATCATATATAATTATTTCTAACCCTGTAGACAGTTTCCCCTTCATTTTGCTTTGCGATGGTACCCAGCTGCTACGTTGCAACTCTTCTAGATTAATTAATTGGATTGCTAGGGGTTTTCCTGGACTCTGAACCTTTACAGCTCCTGATAGGTTGGCTCCCTGCATGGTATGTCCCTGCCATCAATGTATGAATGGGTGAGTGTGAGGTAAGGAGTCGATGGAAAGTGCTTTGGATGAAAGCCCTATGTGAGTACAGTCCGAAAATACTTCTAAGGCGTTATTGTAGCCTTTTATTATTGTCAGGCAGAAACCCATTCAGCTCTCCTGTAGGGTGAACGAGTCGACCACAACCATTCACAACAGCGCTAGTGTGGCTTTGTGTTGCTCTCTTTTGTCGACAAGAGAAAGTGGACACTTCGCACAAGTGGGTCATGGGAGAAACCTATGGGCAAAGAAGAACAGTGATGAAAGTTGAAGAGGGAGACGCCTGAGTGAAACACAGGGCAGACACATCTGCCCACACAACCCAGATGTCAAAACCATTAACTCTTACATTTCATTACGCCATCACTCATCCCTGATCCCAGTGTTGACCCAAACAAACCCAGATGATCAGCGTATGGACACATCTGCTGCACTCAATCCTCACTCGGTAAACTATATGCATCAACGCTGGCGCTGTTTCATGATGTCAACACCCGTGCATTACAGTGGCATGTTGGCAACACAGCCGCACATGTTCAAAGGGACCCGTGAGGATCAGAGAGGATGGTGGATGGGAGGAGTGAGGAGCACGGGAGGTGGAGAGATGACCAGGCGAAAGGTGGAAATGTGTGTTTTTTTGGAGTGAAGACGGACAGATGAAAGCGCTGCCACGGATATGAGTGCAGTGAAGAGAAAAATGGAACATGAAGATGGAGTATGGAGGCTCGCAATCTGAAGCCAGACAGGAGTGTCCGTCAAGTGGAGATACACACTGATCTCTCACAGGCGTGGATGTGGAGTGTGTTGCATCTTGGGACTGAGCTGAGGTCATCTTGCCTCTGTTGCTCTGAATGATCTGGAGCTCTCAAGCAAGAGAGTGAAAATGGAGGAATTTTATTCATCGCTTTGTTATCGCAGTGCTTCTTCTGGCCATAAAGCACGATCCAACTTAATTTATGGTTCTACGGGAAAGTCAGCCGTGTTAACTGTAGCGACTCTGCTGGCTCGGAACACGTTCCATGTCAGTGGCACTGTGGTCGTACCACAGAACTGCAGGCTTACACAGTTAGGTAAGTTAATGCAGTATGAGTGTGTGTGTATGTGTGTGTGGCATATACTATTTGCAAATATGACAGTTTTGCATTGCAATTTAGGCCTCTTGCATTTTTGAGTAAACATTAAATATCTTATATAAGAAACTAAACTAACCCTAATATGTATTTTATGTTTGCTTGTGTGTGTGTCCGTGTGTGTTTGTGTTTGTGTGTGTCTGCATACTGGACATATTGCTTTGTGCTGCTATTTATAGCACAGGAGCTAATGTTTATGTATCAGATTATGCGCTGGATGATTTAATCCGTCTGTGTTTTTTGTCCCCATAACATTGAACCTTTGTGTTGCTCATTACAGGCAAGAGAACATTTGTCTTGTGCGTGTTTATTTCAGAACTTTCCATCACTCATTATGGCAATACCAGCGAAAGGCTTTGAAGTGCAAATGTCTCCTTCACTTTGCCGTTTGGACGGCCAGTCAAACCAAACTGAATCACATCCTCATTAAACTTCAGCGCACAATCCAAAGTTTAGGCTCTTGATAGTTAATAATCAGAAATAAGTGAAGGGAGTTCTTCACACCTCGGCTGAGACTGCTTTGTTTTTGTTTTGTTGCTGTGTTTCATCGGCAGTAGACACGGTTGGCATCGCCGCTGTGGTGCTACCTTATGTCCCATGAATAGTGCATGAAGGATCAGGCAGATGCTGCTGAATAAGAATTTTTGTAGTTATGAATAAATTATGATAAATCTTGACTTGAGGTAACTTACAGGCATCATTTGCAGACCAACAATCATGTCTTGCATGAGATGCTGAATGATGAATGACAGATAAATTATAAAAGATGATTTTCCTTAAACACAGGATAGAAGTCACTGCTATTGAGTCAAATATTTTTTCTGTTATCAGTTACAAACGCACAGAAATTAACCTGAACGGATGGCTGAGTGAAAATCAGTTGAGATAGTAATGGAGGTGGTCTGTGTCATTTGCATGCTGTCCTTTTCTGACCTGTAAGGTTTGAAGCAGTGGTGAACATAGACTTTCTGAAGAGACTGAAATGAAAAGGGGCCCCTCTTGTCTGCTGGCTTGGTTTTATGACACTAAATTGAAGCAAAGCTGCTCACTGAACTCTTCATTAGTTTGCCTGGTATAATTTCAAAGATTTTCTCCCTCTGATTTTTCCACTAGTTACAACTAATCGTAAACATGTCTTCTAAATTATTCACTAAAACGGCTTTTCAACAGACCATTGGCAAGAAATTGGCCCTGATTGCTTCATTTTATATGTAATTTGTTTAAAGACTTGTTTCAGGTCATATGTGCATCCTGACATTCAGACATAGAGCATATGTCAACAGAAGACTTGTACACATGTGTTCCTGCATAATGACACATAATCAGGAGTCAGTGTAGTGTCTAGTCTGGCTTTTTTTTTTTTTCAAACTGACAAAGTACACACCAAGGCGTTGCATCAGCTGAGCAATTAGGGAGTCCCTGTGTGAGAGAAAATGTCTCTTGGGACATTAGGGCAAAAATGAAGCATGAAAGTGTCTCATTAGGGTGTCACTTAAGACAAAAGTGAATGGTCTCATTTTCTACAAGGTTGCTTTTACATCATAAAAACACTTATTTTCCCTATGTCACACACCAGTGGCATTGGTGCAAATTAGAGGGTAATTTGTGCTGCACAGAACTGATAGATACTGTGGTTCAAGATTACATGCAAAAACAAAGCATGACAATATCCAATATGTAGGTTAGAGCTATTTTGCCGCTGAGAGTGAGATGTCAGAGGTTTTTGGCGCAGTGCTTCTCTCTGAGCTCACGTTTGGTTCTGAATTGAAGTCCAATAGAGCCTTTTCTCTCAACTCCCCTTTTATTCTGAATGTTTGATTTGCCCGGGCTTCACAAATCCTTCATGTGCTCTTTCTTCTCTATGCCGACAGTAGGATGACTTTGTACACGTAAACACAGGTACAAGTATGTGCACAGAAACACACACCAACGCGCATTTTAAAGGTAGCAGGGTTTTGTTCTGTGTGTCTCTCCTGACGTGTCTTTAAGAAGCCCCCGTCTTTTAGAATTCTCACACACGTTTCTGTCAGGACGCAGGGATACAACTGCCAAAACCCAGATAGGTCCACAGACAACAAAGCATAAAGATTGGCACCTGGGGATGAACATTTGCATTCCCATTACACACACGGTGACAATTGGGAGGCAATGTGAAACCACAATTCCTTTCCCTGACACAATCCTAAGAGACAGAAGGTGTAGTCATAGTTTGAAACGCATTTTAACACCAAAGATCTTAATTCATACATTTTCATCTTCGTTCAGAGGTTCACAAGAAACTAAGATAGACATTGTGGTTCTTCAGCTTGAGCCTTGAAGCCCCGATCAAAGGGTAATAGCTGGCCTCTTTGTTCACACCCATAAATGAATAGAGAATTAATGCATGTTGCAGGATGAATACACAAATAGGGGAGGTGACAGATGAAATAAAATGACTGAAAGAAAATGAGATAAAAGATGGTGGTTATGGAGCGCAGGTCTCATTACAGACTCATTGGCCATTTGCCAACCAGTTGCACAAGTCCTCCTTTTTTCCAGGCTTTACCTGGACAGATGTGAGCCCCACTTCCTCTCCTCCTTTGTTCTCAATCTTCGGGCCTAACTAAATATTACTCCTCATCATCCCTTCTGGGTTGTTGGACTGCCAGCAGAAATGTCAGAGAATTGGATAGATAGAGGATTGGAGAAACAAGGGAAGAACCAAGGGAAAATGGATGAAGAGCCAATATTGAGGCAGATGAGAGTGATAGGGATGGCGACTGAATGGCCAGTTTTAAATTGTGTTATCACAAGTGAACCACCCAACCGAGTCTAGAGAAGATGATTATTCTGGAGAGATGCCTGATGTCGGCTGTTCTGCTGGCTGAATAGCACATGGATATCTTTATTCTCTTTTAGTTTTATTTGTGATATATTTCTTTATTTTCTGCTGCTGGAAGAGACACTGTTACATATTTATACGCTCTGGGAATTCTGGGAGAATGGCCATGTACACCCCAGTAGTAGAGTTCATATAATAGAGTGGAGAGGTGTCGCTGAAGGCTCATCTCACTGTGTCATGAATCTTAAACAGTGAGATCTAAATCCTGGTGTTACTGAATTTTCTATAGGCATCTTCAGTAATATACCTGCACCTGACAGCAACCGCTACTGAATCTCAATCACTTGTTACTTATTGATCAGTTTAAACCTTAACCAATTGTGATGAGATGAGAGCTCGACATCAAATAATCCATCAACCGACCAACTGCTAAACCAACCATCGACTGACACCCCAACCTATCTACTGTCTGATTGACCAACTGGCCAACATGCAGTACTACCAACCAAACAACCACCAACCACCTAACTGATGGGCAGACCTTGGCTTTATGACATCATTATCGCTGCTCGTGTATAGTAATAGCGACTATGATTATCTACTTCAACCTCTTGTGGTTCTGTAATTAAGTAAAAATGGACAATGTGGAGCTCTCATTTCCATCATATCTTGCTCTCTTTTTTAATCATGAGCGGGTTTAAAGAATGGATGGATGGAAGGATTCCATGTAAAAAACACATAATTCAGAGCAGCTTCTCCTCAATACCCAGGAACTGCTGGAAAGTCTAAGAAACCAAGGTTATTGTTTGAAGCCGATTGCGTTTCCTCTGAGTGCATCGCTGTGATCTTCACCACAGGTTGTAGGAGCATCAGTGCATTGTTGATTTGATTTATCCTGCTGCACCTTGGGAAGGGATACATATCCTTTGGGGTCATGTATGTTTATGCTCGTATGCCTTTGTGTGTATGTCTGCGTGTGTGTTTGAGCGTGATGCTATCCCCCCGGGTGAGTGTGTACAAGTCAAAGAACTCAGGAATATTAGGAGCAAAAATTTGGGTTATTGCTAAGCTTATCCTCAGGGAAGAGAGCCTACCTGCTAGTATTAGACATGGTGTATATTCTGTAAATATACTGGAATGCTTCTTGAGCCACGAGAGAATTTGTTTTAGTTGTATTTTAGCATAGCCCAGACACATGCATGCCTACAGTTTTGTGTGAACTTGTACGTGTCCTCACATGAATACAAAGATTATGAAACATTCCACAAACAAATAAAGTAGGTTTTTCTTTTATCCTCAGATCTGTTGAGTTCAGAATCATAGAAAGCCTCCCAAAGCTGAGGATGGCCTTCTAGTGCAAGAGCCGTCTGTTGGCCCGAGGACGCTGCAGCGAATCCTTTGACAAACATCCATCTTGCTGAAGTGTCCTTGAACAAATCCCAGTAGCCCGCGAGGCTGATCAGCAGTAGTCTGAGCTCTTGTCAAGTCCTGGCTGTATAACCCCGTGTACACAAGTGGCAAGAGGCAAACAAAGCCTTGTAAAACTTCTCGTTCCCAGCGTTCCCGCTTTTCAGAATTTTGGATAAGTCCATAAGTTGTATCTGTTGTCTCACACACACACACACACACGCACACACACACACACACACACACACACACACACACACACACACACACACACACACACACACACTATACTGAAATAGAGACTGGACATACACAACATAAACATACATTCCCTCTACAATCTATCTGCTTCTATTTATCCACTCACGTCTCCCTTTTATTATGATAGTCAGTCATGATGGCTTTTTACAGCTTCCCATTACTAAAACCAATAAACACATTAAACCTGTCTCACAGCAGACAGACTTGTCACAACAGATATGTGTGTGTATGTGTGTGTGTGTGTTTGTGTGTGTGCAACTAATAACATCTGTGATGCAGGTGTGCCATGGAGCTGTGACAGTGAGCCAGCTCTGGTGCTGGCATGTCAAAATGGAATGCAGCCCATTACTAATATGTGTGTGTGTGTGTGTCAAATTGAAACAGCTCGATGAACACATTATTGTGTAAATGTTGTTTCAGTGGCAGGAGGAGTAAAATCTTGAAATTTAAAGTCGTTAAGGAAAAAGAGACATCAATCCTCCTCATCTACGATACCTGGTACCTGAACTCCTCACAGCGAAGGAAGCATCAAGGCAACAGAGTAAATGATCAAATTTGGTCAATAATCTGGTAATAATCTGATCAAGACTTTATTTAAACACAATTTTGCATCATGTGCACAGATGTGCGCAAACACAACATTGTATACATACAGCCACACACACACAGACCCACACACACACATTCATTCCCCCCCGATGAACACACAAACTCTCTCTAATGAGGACAGATTCCTTGCTGTCGTCCTCGTCTGTATGCTTCCCTGGCGCCAGCTGTCACAACAAAGATGGAAAAAGTTTGAAGTTTGTTTTTATCCTTGGTGCTGCTGGGCAGTGCCAGATACTCAATCGAACTCAATCAAACACACAACCACATCTCTCACATCACTTCTACGCATCCCTCCAATCTTCTCTACTTCACAATATATGGTCCCTCTTTCTCTCTCTGGCTCTTTTTTAATGTACCGACGCACATATAATAAGAAATAAATATCTAATAAATTAAATAAAATAGATATTATTTTGAAATATGAGTGCTCTCTGTACTTCTATGACAGTGGTGGTCTCAGTGTTCCAAACATCTCTCACTGCAGCATGAAGGATATTTGGCAACATCAAATATGTTAAGACCAGAGGTGTAAAGACACACACAAAAGTATTTGTCAGTAGCCTAGTATAAATCAGTCAAAATAATCTAATCTAATCTAATTTTCATGCACTGACTCATGGTTCAATCACGTTGGGGCTAAAAATTCACACCGCAGTCTTAAGTCCCACAAATGGCTTATCAACAACCAGCACCATTGCAGTGCCACCTGACATTCAACACACCATTTAAAACTCATTCTCGTCACTTTGGCAGCTCTGACTGCAGACCAGATGCAGGCTCCACCTGTCTCAGCAGGATGTGGAGATCTTCTTCCTGTTTACAACAGAACACAGAGGCACACACATTAGCTCTGTGCCGCCGTTCCTCTCACAGTGATGAGATCTCTCCCTCTTCTCACTTCTCTCTCTTTCTCTCAGCTGCTTTCAGTGGCAGCTCAGTGGGAACAGAAAAGCTGCCCTGTGTGGCTGCACAGTCGCATCTCTGTTGCAGATTGGACTCTGACCCATATCAGCTGTTGACTGCTCAGATAATTGTGCGATACTGTCACTCAGCAAATAGAGACGGACATCTGTTCCTTTTGGGTCTTTCTATAATGCTCCATTGACTCCTATGTGTGTATGTGTTTGTGTTTATCTGCAGTGGAGCGATGCATGAGTGTGATGCAGTCTGGGACTCAGATGGTGAAGCTGAAGGCAGGATCCAAAGGGCTGGTCAGGCTCTTCTACCTGGACGACCATCGTTCCTGCATCCGCTGGAAGCCCTCACGCAAGAGTGAGAAAGCCAAGAGTGAGTCCACACAAAGAGTGCACACACTCTCTCTCTCTCTCTCACACACACACACACACACACACACACACACACACACAGTTATCGTGCTGCTACATCAGCAGCTACCTAGGGCTTTCTCCACCTCTGTCTGATCGGCCCCCTCCACTCTCTCTCTCTGCCTTTGTTGCAGTAAACCACTTGTCCTATTTTCCCCCCAGATCATGAGATGCATTTCTAGACACATTCCCTTTCCTCCTCATCAGAGCTTATTATTATTATGATAGGCTCTACTTCATGTTTTCATCATTGTCATGTTTTCCTTCTTTACCAGATTTAATAAAAGCACTGAAGCATACATCTGTCAAAAGAGTGCTCTGTGTCGTCTGAGCTAATCCTCTTAGTTCTCCCTCACTGACATGATTTAGAGAGCAACACAACTGTCCAGACTCGTTTTAGAGGAGCAAATTAAAAAAGATGGCCACCACACTGTAGGGCTTGAATTGGGCATAAAGGTTTGATCCAAAGGCGAACCTGTGAGCCAGACTTCTGTCAGTATTTACTATTAATAATACCTTATCACACCTTAACCTCTTTACTAATACACCATATATACACTCTACTGTCTCTGCCTCTGGTGGAGACACACAGAGTGCTCATCTGGCCAGCTGAGCCGAATCCTAACATGAAATTCTGAAACCGAGTGCGCCCACAGCATATCGTAGTAATGATGTCCGAATCTGTACCCGAGGTGACGCCGACAGTGTGTTCCTGGCAGCTTCGGGCACAGATGTCAAGCTCTGCCGTATGGTTACATTCAGTCCTCGCTGCAATTCAGAGATGTTATTGTGTAACTAGGGCAGAGGATGCACTTAAATGGAGAAGGAAATGAAGATATATTTAGCAAATAAGTTGATGAATAGGAATTATACATGAATGATTTCACAAAAGAAAAAAGGGAAAACAGGAGATATTAGGGAAACCCATGCAAAACAGACAACAGCAATAGTAATACTACAGTAATGAATGATTCTGATTGAATTCGACTCCAGTCATTCGACCATAATCGAGGGACAAATGAGAATAACATGCACACAAGCTTCTCTCTCTCTCTCTCTCTCTCTCTCTCTCTCTCTCTCTCTCTGTCTCCTTCACTCTCCATCATGCATTCTGTGGCAGTGGCAGGAGCGGTAAAGAAAGCATCTACCATGTCAAATTTTCACGTGTTGCTGCACTGTGCGTTCTCTCCTTCAGGGTACAGATCACGCGTGTGTTCCTCCTCTCGTGACAGCAACTGCTCGAGCTACTTAACGCGTCCTTGAATACTTGAAAGAGTTGAAGCTGTCAACTCTTAACATGTATAGATGGAGACGCGGTTCCACAGCCGACTGCAGCGGGTTATAAATGTGGAGATGTTGGCTGACTGTGATCAGCAGAGGATAAACCAGTTCCAAACCTCAATTCAGTCATTTACATTTTTGAAACTGTGATCTTTTTATGGTATCTGCTGGTTCCGCAGCTTGGCAGAAAAAGACGCAATTTCCCTGCCCATTATTTCAAATATCTGTTCAGAGACCATTGGAATGAATCAAAGGTGCAAATTGAGCCGAAACTGAGCTTCTATGATCAATAACTACTCTTCAAGATATCAATATGCTTTGCCAAGTCCTTCATCACTTCTGCTGTTTGCGTATTGATTGCTTCATAGTTGAATAAGCAAAGAAACATAGCTTTGATCTATTGAACAGTGTGCTATATAATCGACCTCACAGGGACAAAAAAAGTCGTTTGAATCAGACTGAATCGAGCGAGCATGAGAGTACATTGTTACAACAATAAACTGCAATCCAATGCCAACACAAGCCAGAGAGGGTTAATGATTCCTTGTGTCTCATAATTAATACTCCATCTTTCTCACTCCATTAGTCACCATTGATTCACTATACAAAGTGACAGAGGGCGGTCAATCGGACATCTTCCACCGACACGCAGAGGGCAGCTTCGACCAGGCTTGCTGCTTCACCCTTTACCATGGAAACCACATGGAGTCCCTGGACCTGATAACATCCAATGCAGAAGAAGCGCGAACATGGATAACTGGCCTCCGCTACCTGATGGCCGGAATCAGCGATGAGGATTCGCTGGCCAAACGACAGCGTGCACAAGACCAATATCCTTTTTGTATGGAGTTCAAGATGGTTCCACAAACCAATGAAATGTAGAAAACCTTCCAAACTTCAGCTTCTCAGTAGATGATGTGATGAAACATATAACTGGAGCTAGTCTCTCACTAACACGTACACCCACGCCAACATATTGTCGCAGAAATGTGTGGTACCACTAGAGATGAGACCCAAAATACACTTTCATCCAGTTCTAAAGGCTTGGAAACTATCAATAATAAAATGAATCTATCTTGGCTATTAAGTACAAAAATGCATAGGCAGACACTCACATGGATGCACAATAGAATATATGAATATTGTACACACTATATTCTCCTTAATGTGACTGGGACGTGGATGAAGCAGACGTATGAGGAGGCTGATAAGAACGGAGATGGTTTCCTGAACATCGAAGAGATCTACCAGCTCCTCCACAAGCTGAATGTTAATCTGCCACGCAGGAAGGTCAAGCAAATGTTCCAGGTCAGTGAATGGACACATTTCAATTAACCCACAGATACAGTGGAGCTACTAATTATTAATTCCCACCTGCAGAGTTTACATGTCGGCGTCAGGCACAAAATGGTAATAATAAGTGGGAATAATTGGACGAGCACACAGTACACTAACACACACCCTAATGATGTACGATGTGTTTCATGTCACATACATAATACATTGCTGTCACAAATGCATTAAGTAATTATTTATTCATTCTGCAAACGTTGGCAAAAATCCAACAAGCTCTGACAGTCACGTATGACAGAGCTTTTGCTTTACTTATATAAAGCTGCTCATGTATAAATATCTAAGATCTCTGACATTATTGTTGCATTTTTTATGGATGTGTTAGTAATTCAAACAGATGTGAAAGGAATATTCAATATTTATGAAAGGAGAGAAGCGTTGGAAGAACACGGCTGCAACACACTGAATAATGTCAGAAATCTACATATTAATTGGCCTTTTTTACGATGTGTTACCGCGATAAAGAAAAACACAAACACTGCCGCCAGCAACAGAAAAGTACTGTGTAAGAAATACACAATTTGATTTGTTTAATGAAATTTTTCATTTTCTTTTCACACTTGCCAACATTAAACCATTGCTTGGTATGCATGACAACCCATTTCATGTAATAATTAGATTATGCTTTTGTAGAATTATGTGACAGAAAAATAGAATCTGGCCGTTTCTAAATGAGATTTTATACTTTTATTGATCCTGACTAAGAGCATTCTTCATAATTGCATAAATATGAAGAATGCATGTGTGTCCCTAAGTCTCCAGGTGCTGTTTTTGTCTATTTGTGTCTATTTTACTGTGTATTATCATTTAAAAATGCCTGTTATTGAATCTACTAAAACAGTATGATGAAATTGCCTGAAAGAAGTCACCCCCCCCCCCCCCCCCGTGTAGTGGAGGAGTGATATATTGGAGTTGACTGTTTTCTTTGTGTGGCGGTTCATGGTGTACGAAATTACAATCATGCCTTGAAAGTCACATCTCTTTCCATTCAGGCAGACTCAGTAGCAGCATTACCACCTTTATAGCTTGTGCAGATGCTTCAAGTACACAGAGGCTGTTTGTTTTCTGTCCATGCATTTGCAATGGAGCCTATCACAGTGATTTATCTGGTCGCTTGTGTGCAGATTCTATCCGTGATCGAGGCCCGAATGCCCACAGCAGGCTCATTATAGGAGTGTGATGGAGGCATTAGCTGGTATTATTAGATTTGGTGGAGTGGCATAGGCCCTTGTGAGATCCAGGTAATATGAGAGTCTGGATCCCGGAGAGTTGACAGGGAGCAGCAGCGTGACAGGAAAAGCACTGATCAGTGCTGTGTGTCCTCAGGCTACATGTGCGGGGATATGAAGTCAGGAAGGAAAAATTGTTGGAGAGGGAATGCGTTTGTGAAAAAAGACAGATACAGATTTGGTGGTGCGCCTTTGCATTGATATAAAAGAGAGAGAGCGAGAAAAAAAGTGAAGCACGGCATGGAATTTTCAGAATGTCAGGGTAGAGTTTGACGGCTTTTTCTCTTTTGATACTGTCAAACACGACAGGTGCAGATTGAAGTGCCCCCGACACATTATATCTGCACATTTACTATTTAACATCAACAAGTCATCATTCAGCAATGGCAGAAGAAATACCAACAGCAGCATACGCAATTAAAAGTGGATCATCTTAAATACACAAGTAACAAAATGGAAAATACAAAATTTTACAAAATTTAATGAGTAGCATTTTGAGGCTTTTTCGACCTGTTCCATCATCAAAATTGAACCAACCAAAGAAACCTAAATGTGTGATAGTAAAATGTTCTTTGTACCCGAGGAAATCTCTGTAAAATCAGTCAAATCTGTACTTGGGTTCAGTATCTGAGTAGATACTTTGTACCTCCAGTGTTTTGTTAAGGGCGACCCATGGAAAGCACTATGTGGTGGGTTGGCACGTTTTGACAGTGGCCACTATTTTAAGCAGCCCCAGAAGTCACTGTGCATGTGTGTGTGTGTATGTGTGTGGTGTTAAACTGATGAGGACACCGAACAGATAACAACGTTGTCCTTATTGGATTTGTCCTCAGCGCAGAGGTCACACTGCTGATTTATTTTGAATGTCAGACAATCAGGATTTGGACATTATTTCACAAACAACCTATGCAAAAACCAGATAAGATGCTTCAGATACACAAACACATTCCAGTTAGTCCATAAATCTCTTTCATTTGCCATTTATCCCTATAACACTCAGACTCCTGTTTAAAGTTTTCACTCAGTGTGCACAACATCACTGTAGCAAGAGAGAGCAGAATTGGATCAATGTCTGTTTTTTTACACTTTAAGCATAGCAAATGTCTCAAAATCTAACCCTAAATAAAGACATTAACACATCAATCTGTATATGTCCCTTTAAAATTTTGCTTCTTCTTCTCTATAACAGGAAGCAGACACGGATGACCAGCAGGGCACGTTGACGTACGATGAGTTCTCTGTCTTTTACAAGATGATGTCCATGAGACGGGACCTGTTCCTGCTCATGATGGCGTACAGCGACAGGAAGGACCACCTGACTGCCGAGGAGCTGGTCAACTTCCTGCGCAACGAGCAGAAGGTAAGGGGCGGGGGGTCGGAGGTCAGAGAGCGCGTATAGGGACGGAACTTGTTTTTCCCCCTCAATGTCGAGAGCCAAAACACAGTGCTTTAGTTTTATAGCCTCGTCCCGTCGTCTCAGCTGTCCGCCCAGAGGAATCTGCTCCACTGAGCCAATCTATCACACCTAAAATTGGTTTGTCTCCAGGGAGCCCCTTCTCTCCTTCTTTACAGCTTCTCACAGCCTTATTTGTGCTTTTTCTGACAGTCTCTCTCTTACCTTACAACAGTGTCAGCTCTCATCACGTTATATTTACCGTCTCCAGCCTGCAGCGCCTGGCATCAGTGCTCTTCAGTTATAATGCTGCCTAATTGATATGTGAGGGGGCATGAATAATAGCAACAAAAGTGTCATTCTGTCTTTATTTTCGCATGTATGACAGGATTTAGTCACAGTTTTATACAAGTTAACACTTTTATGATTCCCCCCCCCCCCCTGTAGATGGCCAACGCGACTCCAGAATACTGTGCAGACATCATTGAAAAGTTTGAACTCTCTGACGAGAATAAACAAAGAGGCGTCATGGGGATTGAAGGTAAATTCCCCAAATGTCACTGTTTTTTTTTGTCAATGATCTTCATTTTCATCATTTCCCTGACAATTTCTCTTTCAACCCTTCTTTGTATCCTCATCATCTGCCATGCCACCATGAATTTTGTCTGTATTGGTGTGTCAGTACAACACATTTGAACCCTTTTAGTCAAATTTGACCCATTTGAAAGAATCTTCACTTTTACAGGATTGCACCGTACAATGACATCTTTCAAAAATGTCTGCAAATGGGATTCTGTCTTTGGCAAGTCTGTGAGCACGGGTTTAGGTAATGTCACGTAGGTTTAATTGAAGAGAGGCAGGAAGAAAGGGTGAGGATAGAGGAGCGTGGCTGAGAGAGAAACATTTTGGAGTGAAACAAGCTGATAGTGGGAAGGAGAAAATGAAAGTGTGACAGAAACGTGAGGAGTGTGGGGCGAAGAGATGAGAGGAGAAGGAGGAGAGGGATTAATCTGGTTGTTGCTGGGTCTGAAATGAACAGTGTGTGTGTGTGTGTGCACTGATGTGACCGAGCTGTACAGATATAATTCTATTTATAATGCGATGTGTATAACCGCTCAGTTGTTGTGGCCATGTAATTTGTATGGTTTACATTCGTTTAATCAGTGTTATGGTGTGGGCTACATTATGACAAAACCACGTTTGTTGTGTGTGTCTTGTCACAATCCTTTATTTCTACTCCTTCTTGTTCTTTTTCCATTCATTTTCCTGTTCCTCCTCCACAACCTGTTTCATTTTTCCTCCTTCTTTCTGGATGAGAGGATGCTTTCTTTCCTTTCACACTTCGTCACGCTCTACCACCTAAACCTGTCAGCACATTCAAGCCTCAGCACCACGGTCTGAATGCATCTTCTGTATGTAATGCTTTGGCTTTTCATTTAAAAATCAACAACACACACCTTCAATTGGAATGAAGACACTTGCTTAAGACGCTTATTAATAGAAAATTATGAATAGAGCTTGTAGGAGAACACTGGAGGTAGGCGAGGACTTGGGGGGAGGAGATTTGGCAAAGAGTTCTAGTTGAGATGGTTCAAGCTTGTGCGCTCTCAAATGACCTGATCTCCCTTTGTGTGATAGTTAATTAATTCATAAGTGAGTGGAGGAGGAGAGTGTGAGAGGATATTAGGTGATTGGTAGAAGGGTGGAGTTTCAGGTGTGTCTTTGAGTTATTTGAACTCTATTTAACAGCGTTTTGTAATACAATGGTTACTTTTATATTCAGTACATAACACAAGAGATGCTGTGAGTAGAAAATGATTTCTATAGCCCCTTTTCATCTTCCACCCTGACATCTGCATCTGACTTCTTGACTTTGATATTTGCAAACAGAAAACAAATCATTTGTGTGCCCGTCAAAGTGACAGCTGATCCTTCAGTAACGAGACGAGCGGGTTCCTCCACAGAACCATAACGACATTTTTCATGATGTTTTTCCTGCAGGTTTTACCAGTTTCATGCGCAGTCCTGCGTGTGACGTCTTTAACCCTTTGCACCACGAGGTGAATCAAGACATGGACCAGCCGCTCTGCAACTACTTCATCGCCTCGTCTCATAACACGTATCTGACCGGAGACCAGCTTCTCTCGCACTCCAAGACGGACATGTATGCCTGGGTGCTGCAGTCTGGCTGCCGCTGTGTGGAAGGTGATCATGCATGTCCACACAGACCATACGTTACTATGAGACTGCTGGAAATGTATGTTGAGTGGTATCATTCCATTTTGAGCTACGGATGGAATAAATTGTATGTGTGGTAAAGATGCTTATGAAAGTCCAATATTTATGGGTCCAAAGCTGAAGCCGCACCAAAATAAAGGTTTTATTTTACTGTATTTTGTGTCTCAGAAGAAATGAAAGCCAGTTTCTGATTTGGATCATAAAAAGCTATGAATAATATAAAATAAAACTAAAGAAGAACTGAAGAAAATGCGCTGTGATCGCAAATGCCAGAAATGTGTCTGAATGCTGAACTAGTACCTGAAAGAATGAAGCCTGAATGCCTGAAAAATGTTTGCATGTACCTGAAAGTGTGAAGAGCTAAGAATGCAGCTGAAGCGCCCGCCCTTTGAAGCTTCCGATTGTTTATAAACAACAGGTGCAACCAATCAAGCAGAGACACAGATCTGAAGCAGTCTGAAGGCAGAAAATGCCTGAAAACCACATGTCAAACAACTGGCTCTCGCACAAAATCTGTAACTGCTATCTGAAAACTGATTGGACCGTGAGAAGCAGGAGAAAGAGACACAGATACTGTAAGTGTTCCATATTCATGTGTCCTTTCATTTCTCTTTCTGCAGTGGACTGTTGGGACGGTCCTGATGGAGAGCCGATGGTCCAACATGGATACACTCTGACCTCCAAGATCACATTCAAGTCTGTCATTGAGACCATCGATAAATATGCCTTTGTAAATAACAAGTGAGTGGCAGCTCCCTCAGGATGTTAGCATGTGTGTTCTGGATTGTATATGGGAACCTACTGCAGGTCCAGCAATTTCATTATTCTATAGGTATTCCCCCGGGGGGAAATGGCCAAATATGTCATATAGAAATGCCGTTAACATGATTTCCTCCCTCAGTTTCCAGTCATGTGTACAAATCTCAGTGAAATGTGACTCCTGGCTTACATTCTCCTGAGCGGACATTTCTTGCTTCAGGATAGGGAGCAGAACAAAATCCGTCCACCGTTTCTGTACGACTGCATGCATGTTCTTGTGCATACATGCACATACACTCACGGCATTAGTGAATGAGTCTTTTCATCTGTACGGCTTCATTAAAAGATAAGATATGCATCAGCACATTCATGTAAAATTGGTTCACTACATGACAACTTCTTAGAAATAAAGAAATCTAATATTACAACTATCTCCTCTCCAAGTTGAACAAAGTACTGCAATATTTAGACAGCCAGGTTTGTGTTTTCAGACAAACACTGTGATTCCTGGCAGTAATTAGCACCTATTACTGAGCCATCTGCTAAATAGCCGTTCCCCCTACTCCCTGAGGGGCCACTGCTTGTCTCTGCTGGGGCCAACAATACCAAACTGAGTGGTGAAAGATGCCTGCTGCCACATTGGGTCACGTTGACATCTTCTGCATCCTGTCACAACGCGTACAAAAGTGTTCCTTTTATTCAAAGGTACAGACACCACTGGGATGGATTCAATGCGTATGATTAAACTGGATGTGTAAGTACATTTAGAAGCAGCTGGGTGGAGATTGCACCAAATTAAAATTTAGGCTGCTTCTCTTTGGATTCTTTGAGCTCATTTTCAGTCATTGATGCAGGCAATCAGCAGTCAGATAAGGAATTTATGAATTGTCTGTGGTCTGTGATTAACATAAATAGTAAACCAACAAAAGAAGGAAACAGCAGTTGATTAATTCTCTTTATATGATTTTTTTGAAGTGTATTTGTGTTTTTGAAATGAACCTCTGCATGTATAAGCACATGCACGTCTCCAAATGGAGAAATAGACACCAACAATCAATTACAGAGCAAAACGAAACGCAAAATAGGCAACACAACAATCTACATTTTATTGCACACTACAGATATGATCATATTCTATATTTATCAAACCACATATTCACTGTCCTCAAGTCCTCATGTACTAATTTAGGGTATAACTTAATGTTATCACACATTAAATTAGTTAAATATCCATCCAGCAGCATTTAAATGAAATGGTCCATCTCCACCTTCTCTTCTGTGTCTCATTTACCACCACTTGCATCTTTACACACAGCCACTATTTTATCATCATTGCCACCTGTTAATATGAGTAATGGCCTCTGGGCTGTAACAAAATGGAGTCTCTGCTCACTCCCACTTACACAGCTCATTGAGCCACTTCATTATTTCACCTGGGTGGACCACCAGGGTGCCACTGAGTCAAAATAGAATCACTCTGGATGCTGCTATGTGCCGTCTCTTTTTGTCTTTGGTAAAGATGTGACAGCAGTTCAGTCCCTGGAAGAGCGCTTGTTTTTCTGTGTGTGTGTTTGTGTTTGTTTTGTGTGATTCAGGCTATAGAGATCAGAGGTGAGAGCAAGCAGGCATCCCCTGAGGGAGAGCTGTCAGTCTGACAATCCTGACATTTGAGCTATACTGTTTGGGATCAAGTCATTTCACCTATTCGTAAATGAAAACACACGTACACACACAGACAAAGCATGACATCGAGGTGAAAAGACGCTCATGCAATTGTGTTTTCATCATTTATCTCCACTTGATTTCAAGGCTCTCTCTGCTTGAGGAACGCGGACAAATGAAATACCGGTCGAAATTGTTTTCATGCCAGACTGGTGTCATAAAATGTGATTCACCCTCGTGTCAGCAGATCAGATCAGTTCCAAGTTCATTCAAGACTCCTTTTATCACCATTTATTGGTTTTATGTGATGTGTCTTTTCAGGTACCCAGTTATTCTGTCCATAGAAAACCACTGTAGCATCCAGCAGCAGAAGAAGATTGCTCAATACCTCAGAGAGATTTTTGCAGACAAACTGGACGTGGGAGATGCACTCAGGAGAGAGTCCAAAACGTTACCCAGTCCACACACTCTTCAGGGCAAGATACTCATAAAGGTAGGCGTAAACAACAGCTTCATTTTTGAATGAATAGGCCAAATAAATTCATTTCCGTGCCTTTATTTCATTTAAGAAAGGGGAGTACTGCACATTGTTTGTTGTGAGATGGGCTATTGTTGCCATATTGTAATGGCTGCAGCACCTGTGTCCTGTGCTGTCCTTGCTTGTATTGTATTTTATTCTAATATTTATGACGGTTTGGATGAAAGTGTCTGCCATTGCGTAAATGTAAATGTAGAAATCAGACCCAGAAGCAGAATTGAACAATAGTGTAACTGTCTTCAGACTGGCTGAGAATCATAAATCAACAGCCAGAGGGCAAATAAGTCTCAAAGGGCTTTCAAAATGCAGGGAAGCTCAATTTGAGCTCAAGACAATCTGGCAGAGCACAATAGGCTCATCAATAAAGACTGAGAGAGAGGCAGGTGAGGGCATCATGTGATCAGGCTGAAGTGTAAAAACTCCAGGGTGCCAGCTGGTGGACATGTGGAGAACAGCAGAGCCTGACATGATCAGAGAGAGATAAACATAGGAGTACAAACTAGAAACCACACAGAGAATTATACTTCTGCCTCTCAATGATGAAATTTAACAGCTTATTGATAAGAGCAGTCACAACTACTACAACTTCTAATTACCACATGATCACGCGTAGTACTTCAGAAAATGCTAAAACCAATGTTCTGCTGAGGTTTCTGTTTACATGCCATACATTATCAGAAGTGCCACAGGAAAAATGGACCACAATTCTGAATGTTGACTAGATTGTCTTGTTTTTATGCCAAGTAAGATTCTCCTATAAACCCCCTCCAATTTATTACCACGGCACGGTCTATTTTGGGTTGTTAACATCAAAACATAGCACAATCAGTTCCCGAGAGAGAAAGACAGAGAGGGGGAGAGAGCGAGAGAGAGAGAGACAGTCTTTCACTATTTACAGGGCTGAACATTTTTAGAAGGACCAGATACAATTCATTATATCTGTACCGTGATAAAGGCCTGCATTGTTCCTCTGGAGAAGAAATGTTTTCAGGACTGCACAAAAGTGAAAGAGCATTATTGATTTTCTATAAAGCCCTTACTCCTCTAAGCGCTCTCCTCTATCCTTTTCCTCCTCCTGCCCTTGTCGAGAGCCTTTCACCTCTCTTTCCTGTGTGGAGCAAAGAATCAGAAGACAATAACAAAGGGTTTTTGACACTGAGAGATGGAGAAGTGGATAGACAGTTGGTGGCAGTGGCGTATGAGACGACGGTAATGTCAATGAGTGAGAGCCTCGCTGTGCAGCAGGGAACTGTGAATCTGCCATTGATTTTAGAGAGAGAGAGAGAAGCTTAGAAAATCTTAACTCCCACTCATGCCTTCAGAATGCCTCACTAATGGGCTTCCACTCTGCTGAAAGAGCTGCTCAGGGAATCTGTGACTGATTGTAAAATCTGTGTGTTTATCTGTGTGTGTATACTGCTCCCTCTGTGTATAGGTATGTACAGTGTGTGTGTGTGTACCTTTGTTTGTGTTGTATGCTTAAACAGTATGTGTCATCAATGGATGTCACTCTGTGAATAAATATTAAGAAGGAACCTGAAATTGAAACAGGACTGCACAAGATTATCTTGCATATCTATTTTATATAAGTGGAAGTGGAACACATTCCACAGTGCAGTGTAATTCTTGGAATATTGTAGTGTTGAAACTTGTGTGGGAGTATTTTTACACCAAGGGATTCTGCTGCATTTACTGCAGTCATACTGAATGTAGGTCTAATGTATACTTCATCATGCGTGTGTGTGTGTGTGTCTGTCTGTCTGTTCAGGGGAAGCGGCTGCCTGCGTATCTGTCTGCAGATGCTGAAGAAGGGGAGGTCTCTGATGATGACAGCGCTGATGAAATTGAGGATGATTTCAAACTGAAGAATAGTAATGTAAGTTAGATCTACATTAAAATGTTATTTGTATACAAACATGCATATGTATTACCACACTTACGACATCCACTCAACTCAACATATCAACTAATAATCTCTTAGCAAAAGTGCAGCAACACATTGAGATAATCATGTCTATTGGAAGAGTGCCCAGTGTATTTAATCACGTCCTAGAAAATGTCTGGCCCCTCATCTAAAAGAATAAAATACAGAAAAAAACTTCACCTCGATGTATAAAAGGTCATTTGAATTTTTTTTTAATTGCTATTAAAAATTCCTCTCAGTCAGTTCATTCAATACATGAGCCAACAACATCATACCTGAAGAAATACTCATTTGGACGGCAGCGATTTGATTTAGAGAACAAAACAAACCTCCCCCCAACTCACACGAGCCACAAGCAGAGGTTAGAAAATGGGATCTTAATGGCATTGTTGTGTTTGACGTAATGACCTGTCTAATTGGCCGCTCAAGTTTTATAGATCACCCTGATGTTTTGGAATTACCAGCGTTTAATGATGCAGATGTAACGTTCCTTTAAATTGATTGTAGCAAAGAATTTTGAAGTCGGTGTGAACAGATCAGCGGTGTAAAACACGTGTTGGAGTGGCTCGTTAATCGCATGATAATTGTGCAGCCATGTTTATTGCGTTTTACAATACTAGCAGGTTCCTCCTCACTACATTTAAATAAGGAATACTCTCCTTATTTCTTTACAGATGGTAAGATTGTGCGGTACATCTACTGCTGCCATTTTGGCTCTGTCGATGTTTCTATTCTGATAAGAGGGTTTGTATTTAGCTCATGAAATCAGTGAGATTAGTGTCAGTTTGGCTGCATGGAGTGTGGTAGCTTTCATCTACTGCAGTTTGATGGCAAAGGAAAGTTCGGTAGTCTTGCCGTGCGGTGTGTCCGATGCTATTTGCCGGACTTACCAAAGAAGTGACACATCTACACTGAAGAGAGCAACAAAGTGCCACTACAGTTGTCACTAAGTATTGTTCACTCATATCTGGTTTTGAGAATCGAGTCGATCTCCAGTTCTCAGCTTTTATTTTCCGCCACCCCTTATCTGTATTTTTGTCCTTTCATCTCTGTTCTGATCGATGCTCAACTGTCTCGCTCTCCCGCCGCTGAATTGTTCTCTCCTTTCACACAGAGCAACGGGCATCACCAAGTGGAGTCTCACATTAGAAAGAAACTGGACTCTCTGTTGAAAGAATCCCGGATCGGGGACAAGGAGGATTCGGACAGCTTCAGCATCCGAGCGCTGCTCCGCGCCACACACCAGGGCATCCAGAAGAACCTGCGGCAGGTAACCTGGGGCGGCGTGCTTAACTAGAGAGGAATAATTGGGGGGGGGGGGGGGGGGGGGGGGGGTTCAATTGCAGGACCTCTTCAGACCACCATACAGGAATCTCAACCCCTCCACCTTTGTGGTTTGCATTTCATACAAATCACATCAAAATAGACTGAAAGTAATGAGAAGCTGAACGTCTGCAGTTTTAATTAATATTTAATTTCCCTTGCTTTTCTTTTCTCTATTTATAGAGGCCTCGGTTTCTTGTCTTCCATTTTAATATAGCAGATGTTGCATAACAGCCGGGAGGTTCCATTCTCTGTATTTCTGCTTAATTGGTGCTCTCCTTCACCTCCTGCTGTCTGTGAGGCTTTTCTGTTCTCTCAGCTTTTCCTTTCCTCCTTTTTCATCTTCAGCTGTGTTTTGGTTTATTGGCTGATGTGCGTCGCAGCCCCTCCAGCTTCTGGGCTTTAGGGTTTAAGTGACTCACTGGGTGCTAATGTGGTTGTGATTAGACACGCACCAAATGATCGCCACGCACCAATATGCGTGAAAGCTGCATGCAGTCACGTGAAGACACACACACACTCATACCGGCTTTGAATATGTTCTTCTTGTCTCTAGAGCTCAAAAGGGGTTCTGAAGAAATCCCAAAGCAGATCCCTCATCAGCACCCTCAAACAGAAGGTGAGAGAGCTACTTTGCTTGATCTTGATCTGTTTTATGTGGGGTCTAAAAAAAGGTGGTTTCAGGTTAGTTGGTTGGTGGGAAAACATTTCATAGCACTTCACACACCTCCAAGGCCTTTTACTGAATCGTGTTACTATTACGTGTTAAAAGACACAGCACAGCAGCAGAGGCAGGGAAGCATTTAGTGACTTTGGAGCTCCGGAATCGGGTTAATTGCTGGTATTCAGGGTCAAATCTGTGATCTAGATGTAAATGAAAAGGTCTCCCCAACGCCAAAGGAAAGACTTAAAGCTAAAACCTGCTCTCACTACTTTAATACAGGCAACTAAGTCTTATTGATTGATGTTTTCTAAGGTTTTAACATCAGTTCTTGAGGTGTGAAAGTCTGGTAGAATGGAAAGAGCTTGAGGGAGACGTTCAGTCCTGCAGAGAGCGGCGTCGCTGTTAAACCCGTTTATATCCCCATTTATAACAAAACACTTAGAAGACACCGATTTCCTGTTAACAACTCCTGTCCAAAGTGGATGTCTGTGTCCTCCATTTATATAATTAATCACATTGGGATTATCAAAACAAACACCCACACACACACACACACACAAACACAACACACACACTCTCCACCCCCCATGATGGACGGCTTGTCACGATACCTTCCAGTGTTGAATTTTAGGGTTTACTTTCCAGCTTCAGGTGAAAGGTACTGACAGATATAGAGCGACAGCCTGCAGCTCTGTCCTGAGGCCTCACATTTAATGGGCCAGAAACATTTTCTAGCCCGGGGCCATATGCAAGCGTACACCTGTTGGCTTGTGTTGGTTTGTTTATGTATTGCCAAAGTATAAAACGCAATGAATACACAATTGTATGTTCATTATAATATAAAAATAGATTTATAGCTGGTAGGGGACCACGGGTAAACCTGTGGGACCTGATAAAGGAGTGGAAAAGGTACAGAACAAATGTCTTCCACCAGGTTTACAGCACCTCTGTTAGTATGTAGAGTAATCTAATCAAACAAATATTCATGTTGTGTACACCAGTCACCTATGGGAAGAGACGTGTGTAAGCCTCAAAGTGCTTCTTACATCATCTAACATTTAAAATGCATTTAAAAACTGCAAATATATCACGCTGTCTTCCGTCTGTTAGAGGAAGGATCATAGTTAAGATTGCTGTGCTTCCAATCCCACCCAGCAGATGCTTTGAAATGAACTCCTGCTTGTGTCCACTGGGAGATGCAGATGCACATCTAAGAGCTGTGTCGACCGGCTCCTCACCGAGTTTGTTTTCCGATGGTGTCGGCCTTTAGAGAGACGGCTAAACTGAAATTAATTGCTCAGTTTACGAGCTTCTGTTTTTAAGCTGCGATCAGCACAAGTCAAAGTTTCACTTTATAGACGGATCTCCTCTGTGTAGTTATCGGGTATCGGGTGTTGCTTGTGTATTTTTGTTTTTTTTTGCCACAAATATCCTCTCTGCGTCCAGTTAGTCTTCACCCTCATTATTTTCTACTCTTGAGTTTCTTCCCAATCCTTTTTCCACCAGTTTGATCTTTTCCCCATTCATTTCCTCCTCTCCTCCCTCCCTGTTCCCTCTTCACCCACTCAATTCTCCCCCTCGTTCTTTTATACCTCCCTCTTCGCATATTACGCATCCTCCCACACACGTATATGTGTGTGTATATACGTGCATGCAATCGGTTGGCAAGTGGCCTAAACCCTGTAATTACTGCAGCCCTCATCCTCTTCTTAGCTCCACTTTAGCTCTAATAGAGATGTTGCTCCTCTCGCAGAAACATACTTCTCACCAAATACACACGCTCTATAATTACCAGGCACACACGCTATACCTAAAACACCCACCGACGTGCACAAACATACACACAAAGGGCTACTACAATAACAGCACTCACACACTTGTCAAACATGCAAAATCAATGACCGCTGCCCACTGAGAATTCTTCTACTGCTTAAGTATTTTCTTTGTGGGCAGCAGGCCTTACATGTACTCACAGGTTGTGGGGGTGGCAGCCATATGCATATTCATATTATTTACCTCTCATCCCCTCACTTCCCATATTGTCTAGCGGTTAGGATTCCTGGTTTTCACCCAGGCGGCCCGGGTTCAACTCCCGGTATGGGAAAATGCTTTCGCTGATTGATCTATGTGGTCAAATGAATGTATCAGTGAGTAACGGGAGGTGTGTGTGTGTGTTGTATAAATACTGTAAATACACACTAACTCTCCTTTCTCCTACTTGTGTGTCCAGAGACACTCCAAATCCAGGCTGTCGTGCCACAGCGTGGACAAGGAGGAGGACAGTCAGGAGAGCTCTGACAGGGAAGCCGGAGGACAGTCTAACAGGTGACCTTTGACCTGCTCCACTCAAACACTGTGATACTCGCTGACAGCTGAGGGGGTTTGATTGTTGTCCTCTGCATCAACACGGATCTAAAGCAGTCAAACCTCACAGTGCTGCTGATCTGTGGAGACTCTTTCAAAGCCAGCCTGACCACAGAAGCACATTTCAAAGCCTTTTTTCTCTTTTCATGAAGTCTATTATAAATAATGTCAAATTATGTGACAAGAATAAGTTGATTCAAAACAGACACACGTTGAAATAATCTTACTGCACTCACATATTTTTACCTTTTAGGAAACAAGATATAATAATAAGAAGTTTATTCCTTTTGCAGTAGAGCAGTGAAGCTGTTATCATGCAGCACCAGTCACTCTCACAGCTGAATATGTGCTCTGCCTCTTGTAGCTTTATCTTCTTCAAAGCCATTTCTATGCTCTTTGTGTTGACATTGAGGTCTTTCCTAGGCGTCATGTTTGACTTTTTATTTCTGTAGAAACATCCATTCTTCATGGATTTATACTTAGATATTCCTGTTTACATTATCATTCAATTAATATTGTCACTTATGTCTTTTTGTAGTTTTGATGTAGCCTCATTCTCTCTTTGTTCACCTTCGTCTGAGCAAGAAGTATCACATTCAGCTCTCTTTCCCCTCCCCTCTCTCTCTCTCTCTGTGTATGAGCGGTCTGTCTATCTCCCGGTTTCTATCCGTGGTTGCTTATTTATGTATGCATGTCCTCGGGAAATGTCACACTAGAATCCTGCAAGCGGGCTCCTGAGGATCTATGTTGACTGACTCACTCAGTGTAACTTTGTGCGCATGACTTGATTGTGTATTGTGCGGCTCTTGTATGTTTGTATGTGCATTCGTGAGTCTTACTGCACTGCATGTGCTCTTCCATCCTTTGATGCTCTTCCCTGTGGTTGGCATGCTGCCTTGCTGATGGACAGACGCTCTCGCCTGCTATGCTATTGTTACTGTAAACCCTTAAAGGGATGCATGGGTGCGTGTTTGTGTGTGTGTGTCCTTTCCATCCATCATTCTCAGTATGAATACTTAGGGGCATATCTACTAAGTATGATGCAATTTACCATACAAGACGCACATTTCTGCGTGTTTTCTATTTAGAGAGATATTTATTAAGACTGATTATGTAAATGAGCACAGCCGCATAAAACTCTCTTGTCCTAAGAACGACAAAAGCAATTACCTTTGCCGCGACGGTGAGCATCCGTGGTAAATCAGCCGTAGCGAGACATATGCATAAATTTCCATTCTCCTCCCATTTTGTAACAGCTCTCTGTTATCATCTATAAAATTCATATGCATGAACTCAAACACACACATTTTATGGTTCCATCTTTTCTCACATTTCATAAGAGCAAACCCCCATTACTAGTAAATATGGACAAACAGTTTTTGTCGTTACCCTGAGTAAATCTGACTGAAAGGCTTCATGTTCATCATCTCACTCACTCTCCACCTTCCTTGTTTTAGGGCTGGGAGGAAGAGGAAGACGATGAAGCTGAGCAGAGATCTGTCAAACCTGGTGGTGTTTACTAACTCTGTTGCCTCTCAGGAGTGTCTAAATGAAGGTGAAACATCAGCGCTCTTTCAAATATACATGCAAGATGACACAGCATCTTTTTGAAAGCACATCCTCACTCCTAACCCACGTTTCCCTCAGGCACTCCAGGTGACGTTTTGTCCTTCAGTGAGACCCGGGCTCAGTCTCTGGTCAACCACAGAGCCGAACTGTTCCTTGGTTTCAACCAGAGGCAGCTGTCACGCATTTATCCCTCAGCATATCGCATCGACTCATCCAACTTCAACCCTCAGTTCTACTGGAATGCGGGCTGTCAGTTGGGTAAGACAGCTGTCAGTCTTTTTGACCCGTATGGAATTGGTCTGTAAATGTCAATCACTTGCCCTCGCGTTAGCCATCTGCCTGTCAATATACACCAGGAAAGCAGAGATTAATGAACACGGCTCACCTGAAGACACATTTCATCTGGGACACGCACATCACACATTTCATTTGCACACTTAGCACATCACGTGGTTTGCCAGTGTCCCGGCTCAGTCATCTGTGCAGAAGCCAACTGATGTGATGGTGATTAGCACTCACTCAGCTGTGAGACACGCATAAATAAATTAAAAGAAGATGGTAAAATGAGGACTTGGTGAATTAAATGAACTACTGTTTAATTTAGTCTAATTCAGAAAGCAATAAGGGTCTGTGAGTTTTCATAAATCTCCATAGCTGCTGTATCACAACAGAGACTCACCTGAAGCAGCCCCGATTGGGTTCTGTCTTTTTCTTTCCCTAACAGAAATAGCAAGGTAGCAAAAAAAACAGGATATGGTTTCAAGAAAGTTTTAACTTCAAGACAAACCTCACAAAGGCAAAGAACAATGACAGAGTGATGTGTAACTCCCATTTGTGTCTCTCTGTCAACTGATTTGCAGCAGAGTAATGAGCAGCTTCACTGATTATTATTTATTTCTACTACTTCAATCAGAATATAAATGCTTGTGTTAATGACAAACCACTAATGAGATTCAATTCAGACTTTCAATGGCTGAATAAACGGTGCTGGTGTCTTTTTCTCTTTCAGTGGCTCTGAATTACCAGACAGACGGCAGGATGATGCAGCTGAACAGAGCCAAGTTCATGGTGAATGGATGCAGCGGTTATGTCCTCAAGCCTCCCCCAATGTGCAAAGGTACTGCCCCGCCAGCATGCATACACACAGACACACCGCACGCACAACCTGTGAGAAACTTCTTGACCTCTTATGAGCTGTACACAGAGAAATATTGATATCCTCCAAAACTTTTTGGAACTTAGAATTGCAGTACCAGCTCTAGGGGCATGTGCTTCATCTTTACCTCTGACACGAGCTTGTGTCTTTTTTATTGTCACATAGTTGTTCTCACTGTCTGGCTGCTGGATGTTGTTTTTCTGATGTTTGTATTACTTGTGTATTTTTCGTAAACCCTGACTGCAAACCAAATGTCCCCTGGGGCAAAAATAAAGATAAAGATTTGAACAGAATTTAGATTTGATCAGGTTAGGTAGTTTTGTGCTCTCCACCCAGGAACTACAACAACTCGTAACTACCCAGGAAATTGGGCTCTCGGCTAAATACTATCACAATACATTTATTGTGAGCTATCCCTGTATGAATAAACAAATCAAAGCAACAACAACTTATGATTTCACCGTTTCCAATTCTAAAGCTATTTACAAAATGTAACTGTTGAATCAATGTATCAGAAGTAGTGAGTCCACATACATGACTAATTCAGAGGACAGTCACTTAAACTCAGCAGCCGAAACAGTAAGGAATATCTAAACAAGAAAGATTTAGCTTTTGTCCTGCTCGGTCAAAGCTTTATGACAGTTGACCCAAAATCAGAGGAATTGATACCAAAAAAAGTTTGGGGAAAAAAATCTTAAGAGTGGAAAATCTACAAGGCCCACGATGAATGCAGACAGACACAAGGAATCCAGGGTTCAACGATTATAAAATATATATTAAAGGGGTTCTTCTGAGGATCATGTCCAACCTTCACTCATTTCATGAAAATCTGTTCAAAACTGCAATCCTGTTGGTAAACACACAGATGGAAAGAGAGAAACAAAAATAGGCGAAAGCAAAACCTCCTTGGCAGAGGAAATAGCAGAGCTTGCTTGCACAACATGAATTTGCAAAAATGGAATTCCTGCTCTTCCTCTATGGTATCGGCAAAATACCCAGTATGGTAGCTAACCAACACAGCAGGAAGGCCTGAGGGGCTTTTCACTTTTACTTATTCACACAGCACAGTTACAAGTAAGAGATTAATCATTAATCAAACACAGCTTGGTTAAGAACCCACAAAAATGAACCTCAATGTTGTAAAATCCACAAAATCTGCAGTTACAGAAATGAGATTGAATGTAATTTCTTCCATTCACCCTTGCATATACTGTGTGTACACACACTCAGGGGATTTTTAGGATAAACTCTGCTGTCGTTCTTCACCTCCAGGCTCCTTCAACCCATTCAGTGATGATCCACTGCCAGCTTATCCCAAGAAGCAGCTCATTCTCAAGATCATTAGTGGGCAGCAGTTACCCAAACCACCAGACTCCATGCTTGGAGACCGCGGAGAGGTACACACAGACACACACACACTGCACATGCTCTGTCTCTCTCTTGCTGCTTTAATCTTTGAAATGTAATTAAGGAATTATTGCATTTTGATGTTTTATTGAAGTTGTTTTTTTTACTAACAGATTATAGATCCATTCGTCGAGGTGGAAATCATTGGCCTGCCTATTGACTGCTGCAAGGAGCAGACACGAGTTGTGGATGACAATGGTTAAGACCTCTCTTACACATTAAACACTTACAAGCACACACATCACTCTATAATGGCTTATTATTTATGTAATGAACCCTTTTATCATACTTAATGCCATTTCTTCGAGCCAGGTTGAATTTTTAACAATACCAGAGCTACTGATGGTGCTTTGTACTTTTGCCTGGGTTGCCCTGGCAGGATCAAAAGTCAAACTAATTAATTAGAGGCATAAAGCAAGCAGAACGGAGGTGTCTGTGGTGTCAATCCCAACATGTCCCCACAGATGAAAGCATGTAGCCAGGGGAGCGGAAAAGCCACCACTGGGAAAGATTATGGAGCGTTGAGGGCTCAATAATATTACGGGATCAATGTGAAGGGCCTTGATCTATTAAATGAAATGCATCATTATGACCAACTTGATCTTTCATCTGATTTTGATGTGTGGATGGCAAAATATATACTGTATATGTCTGTCTGCCTGTGCTCCTACAGGTTTTAATCCAGTATGGGAGGAGACGCTATCCTTCACTCTCCACATGGCTGAGGTGGCTTTGGTGCGTTTCCTTGTCTGGGATCATGACCCTATTGGACGAGATTTCATTGGCCAACGGACTGTTGCCTTCAGTAGCCTCATGCCTGGTATGTGCAGCATTCATCCAGGTTCTAGCCTGTAAATTTTTGGTGTTCTGTGTGTGTGTGAATGACACAGACCTCAGAGTTACACACTAAATCTCTCTCTCTCTCTGTATCCCCCTTCATTCAAAAGGTTACAGGCATGTTTACCTGGAGGGCTTGACTCAGGCTTCCATCTTTATACATGTGTCAGTGCATGATGTCTATGGGAAGGTAAGTCCTGTGTAGTGCAGGTATTAACCCTAGTGACAGTTTTATATGCTAAAAATACAAAAAAAAACCCATAAAAATCTGTTTCTGTCAATGCAATCCATTCAAGCTATGCTCCTTCAATTCTTTGTCTTTCTAGTGGAGCCCTCTAGTCCTGAATCCCAGCTTTACCATAATGCACTTTTTAGGATCTAATAAGGTATCCTGATACCCAAGAACGTATGCTGCATGCATACATGCATGCAGGAATGCAAAAGTGCAGTGTGTGTTCTGTTGCATCTACAGTGTGTTGTTGTATGTGACAATAAACCATTGAAACATAGTTCTCTCATATTTTGCTGGCATTAATATTACATTAATCATATTGACAACATATCATATCAATTAATGCAATTGTAATTACTTTTTTAGCAGCAATATTACTAAATATTGAATAATTAAAAAAAAAGTGAGGCTGCATGTTTCATCTGCCTAATCCATAGTGCTTTCCTGCATTATTGTGTGCTGTGTTAATTTAGGAGGTAACGCTGCCATCTACTGGCAAAATGTGCAATAGCAGTCATTGCATGTGCCGTAAGATGAGCTTGAGTCCATATCATTTTTGGTTTTGTGTGCACTTTGGGAACATGTTTTGAAGATGCACATTTTCTTTGTTGCAATTCTTCTTTAACATATTTTCTTTCACTTTCCTGTTCACTTCCGTCTGTCCTTAGGGTAATCAGCTGCGAGGTATCCGGGGTTTGTTCAGCCGATCTTCCAAATCCTCTGTTGATACACACTCTGGTGCTGCCTTAAGAAAGCGCTCCATCAGTGATCACCTCCTGCGGCGCACAGCCAGTGCCCCTGCAAAGGGACGTAAGAAGACTAAGATGGCCCTGGCAGAATCAATGGCTTCCATATCAGACCAAAAGAACAGCATGGGTGCAGCAGCAGGTGGAGAGGGGGTATCAGGAAAAGACGTGCCGACAGAGAGGCGTCCACTGCCACGGCCCCCCCTTATCCACAGGCCTATCTCCATGCCCTTAGACAGGCTACTGCAAGGGCAGCTGTCTCTCTGCTCCTCAGACAAGGAGCATCATGATATGGGTGCAGACACTGTCATTGGTGAGTATTGTGCTGGTCCCAATAAAAGCCTTAAATAATCTTGTACATAGGAATGGAAATCACTTCAAACTTACATCTGTTTTTATTTGTTAAATAAGAGAGTTGGTAAGATTTGACATTCATTAGCTTATACTAATAAACTAACCATCAGTGACTTTCGGTGTTAACTAATTATGCAATGTTATCGATACAGTTTTAGCCAAAATTGCGAGTGAGACACAATGCTTGGAGTTGACGGCTTAAGCATGACTTAGAATTGGCATTATTTTACCAGTTGCTTAAAGTAGCATGCTAACTGTAGTTACTCATTTTGCCTTACTAATCTTTATATATGTTTATAAAAAAGTTAAGTAATCATATAACGATCATATAACAGACTGTGCACTGCACTCCCTAACACCTTAACTTGCCTTTTCTGTCCCATTGTCATTTTGTTGTGCTTCTTTATAGTAGAGAACTGACTAGGATATCCCTGCAGGTAATCTGAAATATGTATTGTCTGAAGGTCTCATCACTCAAAAACATACCAGTACCACGTCCACCCAATGTATTTTGTACCAAGTGGTCTAAGGAAAATATTGCTTGCTATGATCCCATTTGACCATCTCTATCCTAAACTGGTGTTCACAAACATGGACCCTTCCTTTTTCTTTTACCACAGCCTCATTTTCCGGCTTCCCCCTCACAGTTGTACTTGGTGGTCCATTTGTCTGTGCATTGCCATTGGCTTGTATTGGCTGGGCTGTTATTTGTCGTCAGTGACTTGTCCGTTGGCTGTGTGCTCTTATGTGGCAAAATGAAAGGCTATATTTGCTAATTTCTTTCTTTCATTACCTGTGCCCACAGGACCTTGTCCCTTCAACAGGCCCAGGTCTTCTTCTGTGGACGTTCTCATTGAATCATCAGCCATTGTTGAACCTACTGTCTCCTCCCTTGCCAAGACACACATCAATAGAAATGAAGAACGCAACCAATCAGAGGAGGCTTCTTATCTGGTAATTGGTGGAGGAGAAGCAAGAACTGCAGAAGATTACAATTGTGGTTGCTCCCTTGACAATGTTGGAAACAAAGCGATGAAAAGCTGCTTCAGTAAACATGTCGGGAACAGGCAGATTAGACCAGATAAACCAGAGACATTCTCAAACAGCTCAACGTTCACGGTTGCACCTTCTGTGTCCTCTTCATCATCTTCTGCCCCTTCGTCTTCTACTCCTCTCTCACCTGTCAGTATGGGTCACTGTGATCTGAAGAGTCCCAGCACTTTGCATGACAGTGCCATCTCCAGACTCATTGATGCTGTATCCTTAGACAATGAGAATGACACTTGTGGCTCTATCTCTGCTCTAATTGGACAGTTTGAGAACACTGTTGAACGTAATGATCTTACAACACTATCTAACGGTCATAAGAGTATTGATCATACCATCAATACCACTTCCCATCAGTCAAATATCAGGTCAACTACCCCTTGTAAAGCGCTGCAAATGTTTATGTCTCCTCTCAAAAACAGCACATTGTCAAATCACATAGGCATAGTGAAAGGCCCTGTCAGTCCACAAAAGGAAGTTCAAAAATCAAATTGGATTAGTCATCATATCCTTTCACCAGGCAAAATTTCCCAGACAGGACCACCTGCCCCCCCTCTCCTCTCCAGCCCAGAAACTACTGAGCTTGAGGAGGTCTACACCATTCTGGATGAGGAAGTGTTGCTGCCTGTTTCCATGTACAACCTAAAGGAGCAGACAGTCCATCTTCAGGCAGACACGATGGGGAGCACACCTTCAAACAGCTTGGGATCGTCCCCAGTAAAGGTTTACCAAGGTTTAGGGAAAAATCACACTGTGAGTGATACACAGATAAAGAGGGGTGGTAGTGAAGAAGCAGGAACAGCAGAGGAAAATGTGTATGAGGAGGTATATGATCCCACAGGGACAATACCAGAACCAGACCGGGAGATGATGAGAACTTACATGAACTCTTCTGTAGACGATGACTGTTACCAGTTTTTCCATGACACTTCTAGAAGTGCTTTTACGGAGGTGGAGATAAACGTCGATGAGGACCCACTTGACGTGATGCTAACTTCACCACGACATGGCTGCCCATGGGGCAGGCTTACGAGTCCTGCCAAACGTCATGCTATTTACCAAAAGAATGAAGCCGCTCCTTTGTACCCCCAACAAAATCAGCCTCCCTCATATTTTAATCGTCAACACCAGGACATATCACATCCATCTCATGTAGCACATTCGCAGTGTTCATCTCAGCTAAACCAACCGTCCTATCAGCCCTCCAATCATCACCAACTCCCATTGAACTCCCAGAATTCTACCATTCACAGACCCGTTGGTTCTAGAGTTCCCAATATGAGTTCATTGCGTCAGAACAGCTACCCGATTCCTCAAAGACACCCAGAGGGTTTTCACACCAGCAGAGACTTTAGCAACTCATACACTCACAGTGTTAACCAGAACCTGAAGAGGAGCCATAAGGATTACACTGGGTATAAAGAGATGAAGAAGGAGCCCACACAGTGCTTTCACAATGGTTCCTTCTCTTCTGAAAATCTCGCTGGCCAATCTGGTGTGTCTTCAAGTCTCTGCAGTGAAAGACGTCTGCATTCCCCGACTTCTGGCTTTGACACAGTTTACAGCCACATGGACTATGACAGTGTCACACCCTCCCCAGAGTCTTCATCTTTTCACTACATCCAGCCACACATCCAAAGCCAGACTCAGTCAGACACTCTAAAACAACCACAGAACCAAAAGGTTCCCCTCATTAATACTAAGCACCAATCACTGCCGGAAACCCAACCTAATTTAGTCCCTTTCCAAGATCTTCCCCAGTCTGGTCCCATAGACTCCACAGCCCCCGGCCCTTGTAAGTCCAAGTCCTTGGGGGACTTGACCTCTGAAGACATATCATGCAACTTCCAGAGTAAATACCACATTATTAGTCGCAGTTTCATCACTCCCCACATGAGGAACCAGAGGAAAATGGGAGCTATGAGGGGAGTAACCTCACAGTCACAGTCATGTGATCCACTTACAGAACAGTTGCGTAAGCTTGTAAGTCTGGAGGGGGATGACAATGAAGGAGATAGACCCCAGTCCCCCTTGCTGGATCAGGTAGCAACATACCCACCATCACAGCCACAACCACAACAACTCACAGCTCCCTCTGCTCCCGGGGACATAGATGACGCCCCTCCACTCCTCACTCGTCGTCTTTCCTCTCGGAGCCAAAGCCGCGTCCGTCACATCAACAGCCGTGCTCGCGAAAGACAACAGGAGGCTTTAAAGACTCGAGCAGGTTTGGTCATCGATAGTGCAGCCAGTATTGGAGGAGTGGTACTGAGGAATAAACCAGCTTCACAAAACCCACCTGTTAACAGACATTCTACTGGTTCTTACATAGCAGGCTACCTCGGTCAGTTGGAGGACAGAGGGCTTCCAGAAGGAGCTTGCACATCATTACACTATGGGCACGGGGACCACTATGGCAATCGATACTATACTGATGACCCTCTTCCATCTTCAGACTCCCGCCCTGCCTCAGAGCCTGAGGTCTACTTTCTGCTCAGACTTTAGCTACTCTAACTACACCCAAAATAAAGATTGAGCAGTGATAGTTGAGGATGTTTCAATGATGACAAAAAAAATAGAAAATGAGTATATAGCTTTGTTCACACTTATTCACATCACAGTTTCTTTCCCTTGTTATAGTTAGAATCTGGGATCAAGTTTAGATCAAATATGACAAAGCATCACATAAAGTATCTTCTTTGGCTGATCTGACGGCATGAATTTCCAATATGAAATGTCCACTATCCAATAGCGAATGATTCCTCTAGCCTGACAGTGTATTGTCTCTACTCTGTTCAATGTGTAAATGTGTATGAACATTTTTGGGATCTTTGACTCCCTCAAAATTACTTCTTAGACTGATTGTACAGATATGTGTTCTCTAGGTCCCTGTGATGTACTGTCCACACTGTCTGCTTTGACTATGAAGCAAAAAAAGAAGAAAATGGTTTTAAGAATAGAGGGAATGTCCGTCTTGTATCATTTAATTGTGTAGTATAATCCACCCATCACTTTTAAAAGATGGCATTCATATGATCAAAGATCAGATGTTCAGTCTTCCTCCTTGTTTTGGTATTTCCATATTTGTGTTGTGTATAAATACTGCAGTCATTGTTTTTGAGATGGGTTTTGGTTGAGAACCAATCTGTAACCTGTACATTTGGTTTTGTGCATGTTACCTGTGAACATGTCCAGCATGACTATGCACCTGTTTATACATAGATGTTACATTACCCAACAACCTTTGCACTGAGCAGTTGAATTGGATAGGATGAAGGACACAGGCTTACTTACACTGGGTGCAATACAGTACATAAACTTCCTTGCTTGGACTTGTTGCTCTCTAACTCTATGATTTGTAGAATCTGAAACATTCACTAAAAAACATTGGGATTTTAAAGACTTTTATTTTTATAACTGCTTTGATACCAACTGCAAAAATAATCTGTTGTTGGGTTTAGTTATTTAATTTTTTCGATTTAGAGAAAAAACACAGTTACACCTGTACAGGCCCAGGCTGAAGAAAATAGGGTGTTGGCAATGCTGCAGATTGTTTTCAGTGTTACACAATCTTTATTTTCTTTGCATTACTGCTCAGAAGACTGTGAGCATTTTCCTAACAATGCAATAAAATATTGAAATATTTGATTTCAGCCAATTCATTTGTCCAAAATGCCATATGGTTATTAACAGATCTCAGAACATACAGTATATATGGGGAAAAATAATAAATACAGATTGAAAATCAAACTGATCCCGAGTTGCGTGCATGTGCGTGTTTTCCTCTCTTGACTGACATCTAAAGGTTGTAGGAGGTAATAACAGCAGGTTGGCGAAAAACAAACTGCCATGATGCCATGCAGAATCCAACTTTGTGCTCGAGATTGTCCATTGCTACCGGAATTTACCAAAATCGCATATGGAGATGCGTGTGAAAACAAACTGACCACAAGAAACTAAAAAAAAAAAAAAATTGTACACAACAAAAGCGCCATGGAATATTCGTGTTAAATTCGTATTAAAGTATCACTTTTATATGAAACTCAACTCCAAACCAATATAAAATCTATCACAGACACAGACAGGCTGCTGTTTTTGAATTTGCCACCGTATAGATGATGTGATTAAATTGTGTGTGAAATCATGACTGTCACACTACAGATAAACACTACAGAACACTACAGATAAATATCATCTTATGTGTAATACTATGGACACAGCTAGAAACAAATGTGACATCCAGTGTATCTCACAGGCCGTGGCTGATTCAAATAACATTGTTCCAACAAGAACAACACACATCTCTGTCAACTACAGTACACTACAAGTAACTTACTGCAGTTAGTTACTTGTTGTTGTTGTTTCACCCTCAGCCTTGTGGTTGTGCGCATGTGTCATCATATTTACTGTCTCCCTGTGCTTATAAAACCCGTCCAACAATTCAGTTGTGCAGAGCGGGGGGGGGGAGTTATTTTATAGTTAGGGTCTTGTTTCAGTGTTCATTGTTGTGGATATATTTGAATCAAGTCAAACATGTTTCTGTTTAACATGCGTTTCCTTTCTGCAGATAGCTGATCTGTCGACAAATTTTATGGGATTTGTTGCTGACAGAAAATGCATTAACAATAGGTGTAATAGATAAAATATGAACAAATAACATTTTGAAGTAGCTGTCAATCATATGTACATCTAACCATCCGCAAAAGCTGTGTCTACAGTATGTCTGGGTTCGCCTGGCTGCTCACTCGGTGGCTCTACTCAGCCTCCTCCCTGCTCTTCCTCTGTATGGTGGGCAGAGAGATGGGGCTGCGGGTGATTCAGGCAACATTGTGTTCTCAGTGGGGTCGTCAAAGAAATGAGGGCGTCTTCCAGGATGGAGATGTTGTAATCGGAGGTCTATTTAATCTCCATTATATACCTTCAGCTATAGATCAGGACTTCACTCAGCCACCACTTTACAAACCCTGCACTGGGTAAGTCACAATTTACACTGTGGTTTAACCCTAACCCTCTTAATACAGTAGATCATTTAAATCTTAATTTCATTTACTATTCCTCTCTCCTACGGGTTCAGTTTGGAAATATTTTCATTACAATCTGTTTACGCAATGATGTTTTCCTTGGAGGAAATCAATCATAACACCAATCTGCTGCCAGGAGTGAAGCTGGGCTACCGTATTCTTGATAGCTGCGGCCGGCACCTTTTGGCCCTGCAAGCAGCACTATCATTGGTTGGAGGAGAAAGTGCAAACTGCAACTCAACTGCTGTTCATGTGCAATCGACAACAGGTACTACTGTATATTACTTGGTATGTAGCTAAATTACTGTAACACTGACATGGTTAAATTATGATGACTTCTTTTCTTATTTACGCCACATTCCCCACTATGCCTAATATTAATTCTATTGCTGTTAATAGATGGTCAGTCTGTTCCTTTGGTCATCGGTGGTGCCTCATCTACAACAAGCAAAATAATATCCAAGTTTCTGGAGCCTCTGTCTGTTCCTGTAGTGAGTTTTATTACTTCAGAAGTCAGTCATCAAATGGGATTGTTTTAATGCAGACAAAATGATACAGAAAAATGTTATCTCAATTTTTATAACTTCTGAATGTCTTTGTGAAAACACGTTAGAAAGTTCATTTTTTTCTCTTCCTCTCAGATCAGTTACTTTGCAAGCTGCCCTTGTCTGAGTGACAGGCAGAAATTTACAAATTTCTTCAGAACCATGCCCAGCGATGTGTACCAAGCCAGGGCCATGGCCCAGCTCGCCATTAGGTTCCACTGGACATGGGTCGGAGCAGTTATAGTAAATAATGACTATGGCCAATTGGGAATAAAGGTTTCTCTTTTGCTATACTGAAAATTGAAAAAACCTATACACCAATGGGTAAACTGTAAACTGATGTAAAATCTATGTATTTGTTGTTTTTGCTTCTATATTTCAGACATTTGAGGAGGAGATACAGGGCAAAGGAGTGTGTTTGGACTTTGTAGAGACTGTCAGAAGGGAAACTATTGTGAGAGACGCCAGAAGAGTTGCACTCACAATTCAAGCTTCCACTGCAAAAGTGATTATTATCTTTTGCTGGCATACAGATATAAGACGCATATTCCTGGAATTAGATAAGAGAAATGTAAGAGACTAAGATGACAATTTGTATTAAAGTAACGCTATCGAGAATGAGACAAAGAGACTGTCTTTGTACACCAATAACTGACGCCTACATTCCATACTTCAATCAATCAATTTCATCTTGCACTTGCTACAGATCACTGACAGACAGTTTGTAGCCAGTGAGGCTTGGAGCACTAGTGAGGATCTTCTACAAAATGTTGCCCTCTCTGAAGTGGCAAGCGGTGTTCTTGGTGTGGCCATTCGAAGTTCTGCCATACCCGGATTTGAAAATTATCTCAGAAGTTTACATCCATCTCATCGTCCACATGATGAGTTCTTGAGAGAATTCTGGGAAAAGCAGTTTGGATGCCGCCCTGGAGTTAGACAACCACCAGCCAAATCTGCTTTTTCTTCACCATTGGATTCTATAAACTACCCATCTGTGTCTGACTATACATCAAATATTTCCACTACACCTCCTGCCCACAGGTCCCATCAGAAAGCTTATCTACCCCCCTGTAGTGGCACAGAGTCCCTGGATGACTTGCAACATGTCCTTACTGACACCTCACAGCTAAGAGTGACATATAATGTCTACCTTGCTGTGTATGCCGCAGCACATGCCCTTCACAGCCTTCTCTCCTGCCCTGAGAGGCCCTCCAATAACAACGGCTCCACCTGCTCATCTCCACAACATGTCAGCCTGTCAGAGGTAAATGTGACCATCTGCATCCAACCAGGCCATGATGAATATGGGATTATAATATTGATGTTTGATATGAAATTGTGCATATTGTAAACCACAAATACATATATGTGCAATATTTTGAACAGTTTACTTTAATTGTAAACAGCTTTAACATTTTGGTTCTTTCAGCTTATGAGGCACCTGAACAATGTGAACTTCACCACACCACAAGGAGAAATGTTTTACTTCCAAGGGGCTGACATTCCAGCAAAGTACGATATTGTTAACTGGCAGAAGACTCCTGAGGGCTCCCTCAAACTTGTTTTGATTGGTCGAGTGGATGGGTTTGACCTCCAGCTTAACCAGTCAGCTATTCAATGGAGCACAGGCTCCACTAAGGTACTCAGAAAAGACAATTGTGTGGATTTATATCATATACATTTAGTTACTTAGCAGGCACTTTTATCCAAAGTGACTTAGATATGAGGTTTCAATAGAACACAAACAAAGATCTAGTCCAGCGAGAACAACAAGAGTAAGTGCCAAGAAGCTAAGGTCTAGTCATCATACCAGTCATATCAAAGACAAAGCAACACAAACAAAAATTTGATCAAGAAGACAAGTGTTCTGTTCATGACAATCTGGTTTGGCTCGCTACTTAGGTTCCTATCTCCGTGTGCAGTGAGAGCTGTCCCCCTGGAACCCGAAAGGCCAACAGGAAAGGGCAACCTGACTGCTGCTTTGACTGTATCGCATGTGCTGAAGGGGAGATCAGCAATGCAACTGGTAATGTAACTTTTACACAATTCAACATTGATTCAGCACTATTACACAGTAACATTGCTGCAAGGACAAGTCAATATCAATTGCATCCATTATCAATCATTCTTATATTTCTTTAGGCTCTGTCCACTGTGAGCGTTGTCCATTAGAGTTCTGGTCCAATGATAAGCGAACTGCCTGCATCCCAAGGGAACTGGACTTTCTATCTTTTAATGAGACGTTGGGCATTACTCTGACAACAGTAGCAGTGTCTGGTGCTGTGACGACAACAGCTGTGTTTGTGGTTTTCCTGCGCTATCGCCAAACTCCGATGGTAAGAAATGAGCAATACAACAAGGAACACACATTTCATTAAAAATGACCAAATGTCCAAAATGTTAAAACTCCTCTTTAACACATTGTCAGCAAAAACTGAACATGATGAGCTTCACAAAGATCAATTATATTTCAGCAGTTACATTATATTGTATAAATACCCAAAAATATTTTGGAAATTCAATGTCCTTACAATATTTGAGATACAACTGCTTTTTGGAGGAAATTTAAGCATAAATTAAGTTTTTACATTTTCACATATTTGTCCGTTCCTCTGATTCACCTCAAGGTGCGAGCCAACAATTCCGAACTGAGCTTCGTGCTTCTTGTGTCACTCAAGCTCTGCTTCCTGTGCTCACTGGTATTCATTGGGCGTCCTTCACTCTGGTCTTGTCGGTTCCAGCAGGCAGCATTTGGGATCAGCTTTGTACTTTGTGTTTCTTGCCTCTTGGTCAAGACCATAGTGGTTTTGGCTGCCTTCCGCTCAGCTCGGCCTGGTGCTGAAGCCCTGATAAGGTGGTTTGGTCCAAGCCAACAGAGAGGAAGTGTCTGCTTCCTTACATGCATACAGGTGAGAATGTTTAATTGCTAAATTGTGAGATTCATAGAATATTGTGTTGAAATCAATATGTCTCTTTCATCTAGATCACCATCTGTGCTATATGGCTGTCTTTCAGTCCCCCAGAGCCTCACCGTGATCTTGGATTCCAAGGTTCAAAGGTTACTCTGGAGTGTGCTATGACCTCTGTGGTGGGATTTGCTTTGATTCTGGGCTACATTGGTCTGCTGGCCTGCATCTGCCTCCTTCTTGCATTTCTGGGAAGGAAACTGCCGGGCAACTTCAATGAGGCTAAACTGATCACCTTCAGCATGTTGATCTTCTGTGCAGTTTGGGTGGCCTTTGTCCCTGCTTATGTTAGCTCTCCTGGAAAATACACTGTTGCAGTAGAGATTTTTTCTATCCTGGCCTCTAGCTATGGTTTGCTGCTCTGCATCTTTGCCCCAAAATGTTTCATCATCCTCTTAAGGCCTGAGAAAAACACCAAGAAACACATGATGGCGAGATGACTCTTATCGTGTGTGTGTCTGGTAGCAACACTATCCCTCCATCTCTTCATATGTAGCCATTTAGAGAACTATACTGAAATTATACAGAGGAGGTCCCAGGTGTCCATGTCACTGTCATCTTGCTTCTTTTCATGTGGATAAGGTTTTGTATAACAATGCTTCAAATTATATGGTTGAATAAAGTAAACAAATGTATTATCTCCACACATTGTTTTGTTTGTTTAATTGTTATACAATCCTTTTTTTTTACTATTTCAACAGTTTGGCTTGCTGGCCTTGGCTAATTCAAATGTACTTGTACAATCAAGAAAAACAACACAACTACTATCCCAACTAAGTACACACAAAGTAAACACTTGCCTTGACGCAATTCTTAGTTCACCTCCTCTCTTGGGGTGGTAAGCACGTGTCTTACAACTTAACTGCAATAGGCTTTACAGCTATTATAAACACATAGCACTGCAGCACTCTGCGCTCTATCTGTGTAGAGCAGGGACGGGATGTCATTGTTATGATCCGGTTGCAGATTTAGCAATGTACGCGTGATACAATTATTTTCAAAAAGTTGAAGATGTTTCTGTTTAAATTGCACTGTATGCATTTTCATCAGTTTTCCAAACCTAATGCATTTCATATTTAGGGCTGATGTGAACTATCATTGGATATTTTATATTGATCGCACCTCTTCTATATGTATATTCTGTTGCTCAGATTCCAGTTATTGCCTTTGTATATGTGTAAACTGCATGTTTAACCATGTCTGGGTTTGCCTGGCTCCTCACTCGGTGGCTCTCCTCAGCGTCCACCCTGCTCCTCCTCTGCATGGTGGGCAGAGAGATGGGGCTGCAGGGGGTTCAGGCGACATTGTGTTCTCAGTGGGGTCGTCCAAGCAACAGGGGCATCTCCCAAGATGGAGATGTGGTTATCGGAGGTCTCTTTAATCTCCATTATATACCTTCAGCTATAGATCAGGACTTCACTCAGCCACCACTTTACAAACCCTGCACTGGGTAAGTCAAAATTATGCAAAGTTTTTGTTACATAAATGTTTTTTTTTTTTTTAGAAATGCATGGACTTGGTTTGATTTGGTTGTGTGAAACTACATTGTTAAACCTCTAAACATTCAATGAAATTTGCTTTTACAATCATGTACACATCTGATCAGTGGTTGATACGGCAGTTGATTCATAATGCTAATATAATCATCTTTGACTTTTCTACTCCCATGCTGTCAGTTTGGAACTACTTTCATTACAATATATTTACGCGATGATGTTTGCTGTGGAAGAAATCAATCATAACGATGCTGTGCTGCCAGGAGTGAAGCTAGGCTACCGTATACTTGATAGCTGTGGCCGTCACCCTTGGGCCTTGCAAACAACAGTGTCACTGGTTGGAGGAGACAGTATCAGCTGCAACTCCACTGCTGTATACGAGCAACCTACAACAGGTACTACTCTATCTAGTTTGGTATGTGACACTGAACTGATTATAATGACAATGATTGCCCTCATACTGCACAAGTATTATTTTTGTTGCGAATTTGTTCACATAATAATGCTAATTCTAATGCTGTTAATAGGCACTCAGTCTGTTCCTTTGGTCATCGGTGGTGCCTCATCTACAACAGGCAAAATAATATCCAAGTTTCTGGGGCCTCTGTCTGTACCTGTAGTGAGTTTTGTTACTTCAGACATCAAACTTCTGATGAACATAGTTAAACTAACATAGTTTGCAGTTGTCAGAAATTGCTATGACGTTTATGTACCTATAGTTAACTATATTGTTTTGTTTCTTTCTCTTAGATCAGCTACCTCTCTAGCTGCCCTTGTCTGAGTGACAGACACAGATTTCCTAACTTCTTCAGAACCATCCCCAGCGATGTGTACCAAGCCAGGGCCATGGCCCGACTTGCTTTAAGGTTCAATTGGACATGGGTTGGAGCTGTGATAGCAAACAATGAATATGGTCATTTAGGAATGAAGGTGATTCTTGTAATATTGAATCATTCGATTCATTAATCAATCAGTTAATCGTGCTTTTTTTCATTTCTACAATACAGGTATTTCAGGAGGAGATACAGGGAAAAGGAGTGTGTTTGGCATTTGTAGAACCGCTACGGAGGGAAACTGTTGTGAGAGACGCCAGACGAGCTGCACTCACAATTGAAGCTTCCACTGCAAGAGTGATCATTATTTTCTGCTGGTACACAGATGTAAGACAACTATTCCAGGAACTAGCCAAGAGAAATGTAAGAAACTCAAATGAAAAATTATAAGTTATTATATTTATAAAAACATAGAAATGTATTTATTTCACTAAACATGCTTTATTATCCATTTCACCTTGCACTTGCTATAGATCACTGACAGACAGTTTATAGCCAGTGAGGCTTGGAGCACCAGTGAAGATCTTCTACAAAATGTTGCCCTCTCTGATGTGGCAAGCGGTGTTCTTGGTGTGGCCATTCGAAGTTCTGCCATAATTGGATTTGAAAATTATCTCAGAAATTTACATCCATCTCATCATCCACATGATGAGTTCTTAAGAGAATTCTGGGAAAAGCAGTTTGGATGCAGCCCTGGAGTTACATATGCAACCTCTGTATCTTCATACCGCTCCTCACCAATGAACTTTGTAAACCATCCAACAATGTCTGACATTTCCACTACACCTCCTGCCCACAGGTCCCATCAAAAAGGTTATCTATCCCCTTGTAGTGGCACAGAGTCCCTGGAGGACTTGCAGCATGTCCTTACTGACACCTCACAGCTAAGAGCGACATATAATGTCTACCTTGCTGTGTATGCGGCTGCACATGCCCTTCACAGCCTTCTCTCCTGCCCTGAGAGGCCCTCCAACAACAACGGCTCCACCTGCTCATCTCCACAACATGTCAGCCCGTCAGAGGTAAATGTGACCACCGGAATCTAACCAACATTTGTGATATGCAAATTTTGCAGTATACTTAAAATGTTTTCTGTTTTAACGTGTTGGTTCTTTCAGCTTTTGAGGCACTTGAACAATGTAAACTTCACCACACCACAAGGAGAAATGTTTTACTTCAAAGGGGGTGACATTCCAGCAAAGTATGATCTTGTCAACTGGCAGAAGACTCCTGAGGGCTCCCTCAAACTAGTCTTGATTGGTCGAGTGGATGGGTTTGACCTCCACCTTAACCAGTCAGCTATTGAATGGAGCACAGGGTCCACTAAGGTATGCAGATAGGTCAATGGTGTGGATCTAGGTCAAAGACAAAACTGCTATGAAACCAAACGTTATTCTGAAGTATTTTGTTCATGAGAATCTGTTTGGTTCACTGCTTAGGTTCCTACCTCCGTGTGCAGTCAGAGTTGCCCCCCAGGTACCCGAAAGGCCAACAGGAAAGGGGAACCAGTGTGCTGCTTTGACTGTGTCCCATGTGGTGACGGGGAGATTAGCAATACAACCGGTAAGGAAATTATAAACTCAAACTCAAACAACAATTTTACTATGCAGAAACATTTTATTTAGTGGACAATGTAGTTTTCATATCACCCTCATTGTGTATTAATCTGGAGCTTTCCTCTTTTCTATATGTTCTCCTCTCTCTCCTATACTTGAGCCTGCTCTTCCAGGATCCCTCCACTGTGAGCAATGTCCATTAGAGTTCTGGTCCAATGATAAGCAAACTGCCTGCATCCCTCAGGAACTGGACTTCCTGTCCTTTAATGAGTCTTTGGGCATTACACTAACAACAGTAGCAGTGTCTGGTGCTGTGGTGACAACAGCTGTGTTTGTGGTTTTCCTGTTCTACCGCCAAACTCCGATGGTAAGAACCCAGAGCAATATAACAAAGTCCACATATTGAATACTGAAAATCAGCAACTGTTCAAAATGTTACAACCGCTCACACACACTGACACATTGCCTGCAATACCTGAAAATGATGACCATGTCGAAAAACATGTTTGTAGTGTAATTTTGTTTTTACGGAAACATGTTTAGATGTCCACATCTTTGTCTGTCCCAACCATTTCAAGGTACGAGCCAACAATTCCGAACTGAGCTTCGTGCTTCTTGTGTCACTCAATCTCTGCTTCCTGTGCTCACTGGTGTTCATTGGGCGTCCCTCAGTCTGGTCTTGTCGGTTCCAGCAGGCAGCATTTGGGATCAGCTTTGTACTTTGTGTTTCTTGCCTCCTGGTCAAGACCATAGTGGTTCTGGCTGCCTTCCGCTCTGCTCGCCCTGGTGCTGAAGCCATGATTAGGTGGTTTGGTCCAAGTCAACAGAGAGGAAGTGTCTGCCTCCTTACTAGCATACAGGTGAGAATGTTGTTATATTGCTAAATTGAGAAAAAATGAGATGTATGGGCTATTTTGTTCTAATTGAGTGGTTGCCTATGTAAAATAACATTTAAATGCGTCTGCTTTCTTTCATCCAGATCATCATCTGTGCTATATGGCTGTCCATCAGTCCCCCAGAGCCTCGACGTGATCTGGGACTCCAAGGTTCAAAGGTTACTCTGGAGTGTGCTATGACCTCTGTGGTGGGATTTGCTTTGATTCTGGGCTACATTGGTCTGCTGGCCTGCATCTGCCTCCTTCTGGCTTTTTTGGCAAGGAAACTCCCGGACAACTTCAATGAGGCTAAACTGATCACCTTCAGCATGTTGATCTTCTGTACAGTTTGGGTGACCTTTGTCCCTGCTTATGTTAGCTCCCCTGGAAAATATGTTGTTGCAGTAGAGATTTTTGCTATCCTGGCCTCTAGCTATGGTTTACTGCTCTGCATCTTTGCCCCCAAGTGTTTCATCATCCTCTTAAGGCCTGAGAGAAACACCAAGAAACACCTGATGGCCAGATAGTCTCATTTTGTTTTGTGTTATTCTGCCAGAGGGTCATGCCTCTTAATGTATTTGTCTGGACAACACATTAATGCTCAATCTTACCCTTTGCAATTCAGGGGTTAATCATTAAATTGTATAAGGGATAAACCCTGTGTTCATGTTAACATGTCATCAAACAATATTTCTGTTAATGTCAATGATCTGATGTTTTATAATAAGCATTATATGAATACTTTTACCTTTTTAATTGTTCTTGAAAATTTATAATATTGCTGCTTTACTTTGACATCATTAAATACTACTAGCAAGTGCTTGAGAAAGTCCCTTTACCATCAATACATTTAAAAATAAAAATAAATTTTTTGCATTCATGCGGTTGATGATTCATTTTTGAAAATGAAAATTATTACAATAAAATTAAAACAATAGATCAATTACTTTCTATTCAGTAAGTTATGCAAGGTAAACAAGGTTCATGTTCTTTTGCTTAGATAATTCTGTCTGAGCCTGCTTCACGAAAGACACGTTTTGAGTTTTCAAACATTGCACACATGACTTTCATTCATTACAAAATTGAGGAGTTGGAACTGAATGCATGTGCAAAGTGTTCACTGAAACGGAAAACAGAGCCACACAAGTTGTCTAATCTATCAAACTTACAACTTCAATGTCCGTCAACGATGGTAATGGACAGCAGGTATGGACAATAAGCAACAGGTGTAAATGACTACAACTGAGTGCTGGAAAGGCCTGTGATAGAAACATGGTGATGCAGAGTTGTGTGTAGAGTAGAGGGTGTGACATCAAGGGCATTTTTGATACATAAAATAAATCAACATGCTGAATTTACCTGATATTGGTATATTTGTTATTTACACTTTTCATCACTAGGAATCTAAATTTGTAAGATAGTCTATCCAACGTAAGTGACCCAATTCCAATCTTATAAATCCATGTATTTATCAATTAATTCAGAATCGTATTAACCACATTACAAATATGTAAAACAAAATAAAAAACATGCGCTCATACACTGAGGGTACATTATTCCCCTCTAGCCCTCTGGGTATGTACATAATGGGGTTTAATTGTTTGTGAAATGTGCTGTGATGGAGGTGAAGAACAGTGCACCTGTGGCTGTGGGTGTTTACGCTCTCCCAGACCATCAGTACCTCGTCACCTCCCTGAGTTTAGTTCAATTTCTCATTATCCTCAGAGATGATGTAAGTATTTACCCTGTTAAAGCACAGCTGTCCCATGCCTGGCGGGTGCTCTAAGGAAGGGTAGGGGAAAAACACAACATGGTTTGTTACATTCTTAATCCTCACAGGGTCCAAAACACTGTGTAGACAGATTAAATGTCTTCCTGTATGTGTTTTTTCCTCTGTTATTTAGTATATTAACTTATAATTCTATATTCCATTTACTCATACCATTTTAATATGTAACATTGTAATAGGAAGTTTACAGATGCATTTATTTATACAGATTATTTCGCTTGGATTTTTGTACATCCATTTTATTAGTAGCCTACATTTAGATTTTTTATGTTCTTTTTACATTGAGGTGCAAATCAGTTATGCGTAGTAAATACACAGCTAGATTATAGATATTGAGCAATCGTTCATTCACCATTCATGTAGCAATGTCTGCATATATTTTGAAAACGTATTGTTTTATACTGTTTCAAATGTTGTTTTATACATTCACAAAAGGCAATAGTTAAATACATTTTCATATATGATATCGTTACTGGTGACATTTAATTGTGGTCCGTTTGTATACCCTCACGACTCTGGCAGCTGTGTATGTCCCAGGTGAGGGGCCAGAGCTGTTAAACAAATTCCATAATCAGTTGGACAGAACTATCTCACACGGGGTCTCCTGCTCGAGCCAGGGATTCAAGAGCTCAGAGCCCGGGCTTACACCTGTGCGGGGCAAAATTTACACCGCAACTTCTTTTGACAATTTCCCAACTTCCTGTTTCTTAAACCAAACCAGAACTCAACACTCAGTCTACATCTGCCATTTACTGGTAGATGTTATTGCAACATGGGCAAATTATGAGATGAGGAACACAGTAATTCCATTCTGAAGAACAAAAAAGAAAGACTGACTTTTTATAAAACTTCATTGCCCGACAAAGACTCTGAAGAATTCCAGGAAAATATAGTGATGATATAGTCAGATGGTAAAGGACAGCAGATGTGAACAACAAACTGACTGATGGTCTGAGAGGCTGGTGACAGTGACACAAAGTTGTCTGTGGAGAGGAGGGTGTGAAATTTTTGTATGTTTGATACAATCCTAGAACTCTCAGTCAATATCTGTTATCTACTGGTTGATATTATTACAACATGGGCAAGACCAGAAAAAGGAGACTTTTTTGAAAAAGAAAACAAATATAAATATATATCATCGAATGCTACATTTCTCATCTATTATCAATTTCTAATCATGTACACATAAATCAGTACACCGTTTCTGGTTCATAATTAATTAGTGTTTCAGTTTCAGAAAGTAGTCACAGAAGTGTCTTAGTCAAGACGTGTGCGTCACCATGATACTGTATTATTTACCTATCGAATATGATCGATTGAACCTCAGATAAACAGATTTAATTTGAAACAGTAATCACTCACTGTCACGTCAATATTGCTTTGCCTTTACCCTAGAGAGAAGTGGGTTGCTTGTGCTTGTTGTTTATCACCCCACCTTCGGCTTTAAATACTTTATAAACAGCCAGAAGAGCACCTTTGCAGTGCAGGTTAGGGAGGTGTGTGTGCAAAGGTTTAGATGTCTTGTCTACTGTATGCTTGACTTTCAAATTATCTTTTTCTTATACAGGATTTGATTCTTTTGCAAAAGATTTCATCTTCAGTTTTTCTATTGCAAGATAGGTTTTACTGACATTTAATATATTTCAGGCATTAATTGTGTATATTCTGCCACTGACTTATTAGTTACCTGATTGTTTTTATTTCTCAAGTGTCCAGAAAGCTGCAGTGATGTCGTGGTTGTCTTGGCTCCTCAATCTAGGGCCTTCCTCAGCCCTGTCCTTCCTCATTGTAGGAATGGTGGGCAGACAATTTGGGTTCAGACCAGGCCTGCATGGGGTTCAGCCAGTGATGTGTTCTCAGTGGGGTGCACTAAGCAGCCAGGGTCTGTCTCAGGATGGAGATGTAGTAATCGGTGGGCTGTTTGGTCTTGGCCGCGAGCCTTCATCTATCAGCCCCAACTTCACTACATTGCCACGCTACAATCCTTGCACAGGGTAAAATTCTAAAAGTACTTTGATTGTGAATTCATACTGTATATTGCACATGATAGGATATCATCTGCAATTTCATGTCTGAAGAAAAAGAAAGAAATGCACAAATTCCTTGTTTTGTATTTCTCATGCATTTCTCGCATCTATTTTGGCTGCAGGTAACTATCTCAAAACACAGCTCTTACTCTGCAATACAGATAAGGTTTTTTTTCAGTATTAAATTCTGTATAAATGGCATTTATCTTATTGAATGAGAATTGTGCACTCAATAAACAAACATTAATACACTTGTATTAATGTGTGTATATATAGAACAGTAGTGAATATTCAAAGTCAAACATGTTGCATGTTTCTCCCACGCCACCTGTCCTCTGGTTTCAGTGTAGACCATGCTTCTTTAAAGTACATGTATGCTATGGTGTTTGCTGTGGATGAGATCAATCGCCAGGCTGACCTCCTACCAGAGTTAAGAATGGGCTACCGCATCCTTGATAGTTGTGGCCAACATAGAGGAAAGCAGGAGGCCTTGTCACTGGCTGGAGGAGAAAGTGGGAGCTGCAATTTGACAGATACTGCCTCCTATTCTAACATGTATGAAGAGGATATTACAGAAAGAGGAGGTATTCACTGGCCTGCTATGTCCATAACGATGATAATAGGATGATTAGTTCAATGCTGTGTTTCAAAATGAAGCTAACTTTATTGCCCATGTAAAAATGTTTTCATTTCATTTCTTCTTTCATCAGGTCAATCTGTTCCTTTGGTCATTGGTGCCGACTCATCCACAGTGGGAAAAATACTTTCCAATGTCCTGGGCCCAATGTTTGTACCTGTAGTAAGTGACCTAAACAATAATGTAGTTATCTCATATTCATTACCAAAATAATTTTCCCTTTCTCTCTCTCAGATTAGCTACTTGGCAAGTTGCCCCTGTCTGAGTGATAGGCACAAATTTCCTAACTTCTTCAGAACCATCCCAAGTGATATTCACCAAGCCAGAGCCATGGCCTGGCTCGCCATACGCTTCCATTGGACTTGGATTGGAGCAGTAGTAGCAAAAAACGATTATGGGCATATGGCATTGAAGGTATTTTGTATTAGTTGTTCTGTTGATCAAAGATGCTTGGTTTGAATTCACACCCTTAATGCTTTGAAATTTAGAAATTTTAATGCATTTCTTCTTCATGCACCTCTGTATTTCAGGCATTTCAAGAGGAGATACAAGGAAAGGGAGTGTGTTTGGCATTTGCAGAAACTGTCAACAGGGATACCATAAAGAGAGATGCCAGACATGCAGCACTAACAATCCAGGCTTCAAATGCACGTGTGATCCTGATATTTGCCTGGTATACAGATGTGAGACAACTACTCCTGGAACTTATCAAGATGAACGTGAGACTCCAAAATAAAACTTGAAATAATGAAATACACGTGTTTTGATAAATGTTTTGATAGTGACATTCTAATGTCACAACAGGTGACTGACAGACAGTTTCTAGCAAGTGAGGCTTGGAGCACCAGTGATGAACTTCTGCAAAATGCTGCCCTCTCTGAAGTAGGAGGTGGTGTCCTTGGCGTGGCTATTCGCAGTTCAGCCATACCTGGATTTGAAAATTATCTCAGAGGTTTACATCCATCACATCGGCCAAATGATGAGTTCTTGAGAGAATTCTGGGAAAAGGAGTTTGGATGCAGCCTAGGAGTTACACAATCAAAAGCAACCTCTGTGTCCTCGCCATTTAATTCTGCAAACCACCCATCAAGGTCTGACTATCCATCAAATGTTTCTACTTCGCATCCATCAAGCAGGTCAAATAAGAAAGCTTCCATACGACCCTGTAGTGGCACAGAGTCCCTGGAGAGCTTACAGCATGCACTTACTGACACCTCACAACTAAGGGTGGCGTATAATGTCTACCTTGCTGTGTATGCTGCAGCCCATGCCCTTCACAGGCTTCTCTCCTGTCCTGACAGAGACAGGCCTCTCAGAAATAACAGCTCCACCTGCTCTATTCCAAAGCAAATCAAACCTATAGAGGTGAAAATTGACACACAGAATTAGTGTGGGGTTTGATTGCTGTTCTGAAAGATACACTTGTTCTTCACAAATGCATTTACATGCCATTTTGGTTCTTTCAGCTTTTGCATAACTTGAACAATGTGAACTTCACCACACCACAGGGAGAAATGTTTTACTTCCAAGGGGCTGACATTCCAGCAAAGTACGACCTTGTCAACTGGCAGAAGACTCCTGAGGGCTCCCTCAAACTTGTTTTGATTGGTCGAGTGGATGGGTTTGACCTCCAGCTTAACCAGTCAGCTGTTCAATGGAGCACAGGTTCCAATCAGGTCATTGCAAAATAATATATTCTTGACTTACGTTAAAGACATATTTGCTATTAAACTGAATGTTTATTGTGAAACACATTAACTAATGAGAATTTGATTTGACTTTCTATTTAGCTGCCAATGTCAGTGTGCACTGATAGCTGCCCACCAGGTACCCGAAAGGCCAACAGGAGAGGGGAACCTGTGTGCTGCTTTGACTGTATCCCATGTGGTGAAGGGGAGATAAGCAATACAACTGGTAAGGAAATTACAATCTCAGACTACAACAATTTAACGATACAGAAACACTAACTCTCTCACTTTGTTCTTCCAGGATCCCTCCACTGTGAGCAATGTCCATTAGAGTTCTGGTCTAATGATAAGCGAACTGCCTGCATCCCTCAGGAACTGGACTTCCTGTCTTTTAATGAGTCTTTGGGCATTACACTGACAACAGTAGCTGTAACTGGTGCTGTGGCGACAACAGCTGTGTTTGTGGTTTTCCTGTGTTACCGTCATACTCCTGTGGTAAAAACAGAGTAATACAAGTATACACTATATATGATGATGATCCTGCTGATTAATCCAACTTTACATGTTCATATGCTTGTCTCTTTATATCACACCTCTCATGTTAAGGTGCGAGCCAACAATTCAGAACTGAGCTTCCTGCTTCTTGTGTCACTCAAGCTCTGCTTCCTGTGCTCACTGGTGTTCATTGGGCGTCCCTCAGTCTGGTCTTGTCGGTTCCAGCAGGCAGCATTTGGGATCAGCTTTGTACTTTGTGTTTCCTGCCTCCAAGTCAAGACCATAGTGGTTCTAGCAGCATTCCGCTCTGCTCGTCCTGGTGCTGGAGAACTAATGAGGTGGTTTGGTCCAAGCCAACAGAGAGGAAGTGTCTGCTTCTTCACTAGTATACAGGTGAGCTCTACAGATTTAAAACAAAAATCAACTTAAAGCTTTTATGAACCACATTCATGTAAAACTGATATGAAACATATTTGCTTGCTTTCAGATCATCATCTGTGTAATATGGCTGTCCATCAGTCCCCCAGAGCCGCGACGTGACCTGGGTTTCAAAGGTTCAAAGGTTACTCTGGAGTGTGCTATGGGCTCTGTGGTGGGTTTCGCTCTGATTCTGGGTTACATTGGTCTGCTGGCGTGCACTTGTCTCCTTCTGGCTTTTTTGGCAAGGAAACTCCCAGACAACTTCAATGAAGCCAAACTGATCACTTTCAGCATGTTGATCTTCTGTGCAGTTTGGGTGGCTTTTGTCCCTGCTTATGTTAGCTCTCCAGGGAAGTACACTGTAGCAGTAGAGATTTTTGCTATCCTGGCCTCTAGCTACGGTTTACTGCTCTGCATCTTTGCCCCCAAGTGTTTCATCATCCTCTTAAGGCCTGAGAGAAACACTAAGAAACACCTGATGGCCAGATAAATACATTGGTAATCTTTTCTTACCTGCCTCAAATTGCATCATGAGCTGTTTGTAATTCAGTTACCAAATATTGACTGAATGATTAAAATGTATTCTATTTCAAGACCACACCTGTGTGTTTTTCTGCTGCAATTGTATGGTGTTCATCACTGACTGAAGTTCTGAAAAAGACAAATAAATATCATCCAGATAATGAGTTTAGAAGTTAAGTCTGGGAAATGAGTTTGGTTGACAGCCCTTGAGTTATACAATCACACGTCTGTATCTTCATATCTCTCTTCAACACAGAACTCTGTAAACCATCTATGAAGGTCTAAATATCGATCAAATGTTTCATCTTCATCTTATACACGTGCAGCCCCCACCAGAAACCTTCTTTACCTCCCTTCCATTCGACAGACACCCTGGAGGGCTTGCAGCATGCATTTTCAAACACATTCCAACGCCACAGCTACGAGTTTGATATGTTTGAATGAAATCCTCTTAATTTTATTCACATCAACCAATCAAATCCTGAATATACTGAATACATGTTTTGAAGGTTGGGAGACACAGGAGTACACGGAGGAAACCAAAGCAGACTCCACACATTCAATGACCGGGGCCTTCCCATCGAACCAAGACTCAACAAGCTATGTCACCTGTGAATTCAGGCTTAGTCAATGCACTCCAAGTCAAATGTACTGGCAAAGTGTTATGGGTTTGAGTTCTTAATCATAGGAGCTGACAACATAGATTTTTTTTACAAAATGGATTTGTAGTACAATGGTCAATAGATGGTAGCATTCCACACAGTATTATAAAATACAATTATTGTATGCTTGCAGTCTACAGTATTTTGTTCATTGGTTTCATCATAGCAGACGTAAGAGGGTATACATTTTTTATTTATTTATTTGTGAGCCAAATGCATGATTAGCTGTCACTGACTGTCCCTTTGACCCTCAAGTTCTGGATTATTGGATAGTGATGCCCACAGGTCATAGGGCAACCTTTATTGCAGTGGCTTGAGATAGGTGTACAGTGTTGGATTGTGTGGATGGTAGTGGGTAAAGGGTCCACACCCACTGAACCCAAGTAAAGTTGTGTGGATACGATAGAGATTACACAGGAATTTCTGCTGAAGCCAATATTTATATTTTTATCTATATTTTATCAGTAAGTAATTCTTACAATACATTTTTGTTCATGATTCTGCAAACATTGAAATTATCATGCACACATACACTCAGGTTACATTATTCCCCTCTGGCCCACTGCTTGTGTATATAATGGGGTTTAATTGCTCGTGTAATGTGCAGTGATGAATAGTGCACCTGTGGCTTCGGGTGATAACGCTCTCCCAGAGCCATCAGTACCTCCCCACCTCCCTGAGTTCAGTTCAACCCTGTCATTATCCTTTGAGATGATGTAACTATTAACCCTGTTAAACCGCAGCTATCTGCCCTAGGCTTGATTGTGACTCTAAGCAAGGGTAAGTTGTTTTTTTCCCCCACCGTATTCTACTTGATGATTTGCAAAACTAGGACATGGTTTGTTTTCTTCGTAATCCTCACAGGATTCAATATACTGACAATGCAAAAAACATTAAATCTGTTATTTTTGTTATATTTATTATAAGACCTTATATTTTTCTGTTAGATTATAGTTACTCATGCCAATCAGCAACTCTTTATTTTCTGTCTCACTCTCTTTCCCCCCCTTCTTTCTGTATCAAAACACAATCTCCAAAATGTCCCATAACTGTATGCTCACTGTCATGTCAAATGCTTTCTTCAATTAAAATACATATACAAAAAAAACATTTAAGCTATTGTCAAGTAAATGATTTTGCTCAGTAGCACGTGCATTTTATCCAAAGCGCTTTACAATGACCCATTGAAACTCACATCAACTGCTCTTGATGTGCAGTTTCAATGGGTCATTGTTGATGAGCAAGACACTGAACCCCTAACTGTTATGAAGCCCTAAGTTAAGGGTTCAGTGTGTTGCTCATCAACACTTCGACAGGCTCTGTAGGAAAAGCCCGGGGTCATCCTGAGTCTGACCGCTCTACAATTTTCTTAGTCGGGGTGGGAGATTTAGTAAGTTAGTATGCTTGTAAGAATTCCAAACACTTCAATCTCAAAACGCAAGTAAAAAGTCTTTCAGTTTCTGTAAAATCCATGCATTTAGACTAACTCAAGTAATCAATTGCTTCCCCATGAAAGCGAGCCTATCTGGGTCATTAGTTTAGTGATCCATTGAACCACCTTTCAGTGATTCGGCTCGAGCAAGAAATCTTTGGGACCTGCAAAGTAACATAATTGAGACTCACTTCTGCAACCCTCCACACTGCTTCCGTTTAGACACATCAGTGTCTTAGTTTTGGAAAGTTCAGGTGATTCTTTGAAGTAATTAATACTGAGTTGCTGAGTCACAGCAGATTCAATGAACCGACATCTCAGATTATCACTGAGCATGTACACTACATGCGCAAAGGCCCCACTCCACAGGAGGAGACAGCTGCCTAAACAAACAGTAGCCTGAAAAAGTAAAAATGCAATGTTTTCATTGAAGTAAGAATGTGCCGTTCTATTGTCGGGTGGGGATTACATTACATTACATTACGATCATTTGGCAGACGCTTTTATCTAAAGCGACTTACATTACATTACATTGCCACCCTTCGCAGAGGGTTTCCGGTTCCCAAGCGGAAGCTCTACCCACTGAGCTACTGCCTCCCCTGGGATACTGTGAAAGAAAGTGATATGAATGTATTTAATCTCTTCAGATTCAGAATGCAGTTATAATCTAATGTAAGCATGACTCATCTGTGGTGGTGAGCTGGACCAAGACTAAATCATTTACGTATTGCATATGTAAATTTAACTCTCTCTGGATTACAGGTGTTCTCTATCTTTACACGTACCTAGACTCAAACAGAAATTACTCAAGGTCACGTCATTATTGGTTCCTTTTGCTTGATAGCCTGTTGACTGCCATTCCTTCGAGGGCTTGAGAGGCATTATAAATAGCCATAATGTAATCTGAACTGTGCATAATGCAACTGTTTGCCACGGTTTAGAGCTCGACTCAGTTGTAAGTACAATTACAGCTTTACCTTCCAATTGTCTTTCCCTCTACAGGTGGAAGACTTCAGACTCAGACTTTCTAACAAAATTTTCAATTGCAAGATTTCTTTAACTGACATTGATTTTGTTGTTTGTTGTACTTGTATTTATTCTGTCATTGAGATACTGGCCATTTAACTCATTTATCAAGTGTCCAGAACAGCTCCATCCATGTCTTGGTTGTCCCGGCTCCTCTCTCTGTGGCCGTCCTCAGCCCTGCCGCTGCTCCTTGTAGCAATGTCAGGCAGGCATCTGGGGCTCAGAGTGGGTCTGCGAGTGGTTCAGACAGTGATGTGTTCTCAGTGGGGTGCACCGAGCACCCGAAGCCTGTCCCATGATGGAGATATAGTAATTGGAGGGCTCTTCAATCTTGGCCATGAGCCTTTACTCATCAGTCCCAACTACACTACACTGCCACACTACAATCCTTGCAATGGGTAAAGCCATGATTGTGATTACTATATTGTATATTGTATTTTTTTTTATCAGTATCATATTATCTTTATATTATTATTTTTGTGCAATGACATTTACTTGTGTCTCCCTCCTCTCCTTCGGTCTCAGTTTACGACATGTTCGATTAAAGTATATGTATGCTATGGCATTTGCTGTGGATGAGATCAATCAAAATAGTGCCCTGCTGCCTGGAGTGAGACTGGGCTACAATGTATTTGATAGCTGTGGTCAACATGGAGGAATACAAGGAGCACTGTCACTGATTGGAGGGCAAAGCAGCCACTGTCTTCTAACAAACCCTGCCTCTTATTCTTCTCTGTATGGAGTGGAAAACAGAGACAGGAGAGGTAGTAAATAACCTGTTATGCACCTACATTAATGTGCTTCATAACACAACCAAATGGAATGATAGCATAAAGAGTGCAGTGTTGTCTTTACATTATTGCATTCCCTAACTTCTAATGTTTTACATTCTTCTAACGTTTTCATCAGGTGGTCAAACTGTTCAAGTGATTATTGGTGCTGACGCTTCTGTAACGGGCAAGACCCTTTCCACCTTCCTGGGACCAATATCTGTACCTGTAGTGAGTTGAATTACCTGAACAATGAAAAATTGTCATGCCACAATAATTCAGCATGTAATTTACCTTTGTCTTTCTCTTAGATTAGCCACTTGGCAAGTTGCCCCTGTCTGAGTGATAGGAACAGATATGCAAACTTCTTCAGAACCATCCCAAGTGATATTTACCAAGCCAGAGCCATGGCCTGGCTCGCCATACGCTTCCACTGGACTTGGATTGGAGCAGTAGTAGCAAACAATGATTATGGGCATATGGCGTTAAAGGTAATTTGAAGTTGTTGTTCTGTTCATCATAGAAGGTTTGAATTCACACCATAAATGCTTTTCAATTTGGAATTTTTAATGCATTTCTTCCTCATGCACCTCTGCATTTCAGGCATTTCAGGAAGAGGTACAAGGAAAGGGAGTTTGTTTGGCATTTGCAGAAACTCTCGGCAGAGAAAACTTTAAAAGAGATGTCAGAAATGCAGCACTCACAATTCAGGCTTCAAATGCAAGGGTGATATTGATATTTGCCTGGTATACAGTTGTGAGACAACTACTCCTGGAACTTATCAAGATGAATGTGAGAATCCAAAATAAAAAGTGAATAATGCAATGATAATGAAAATAGATACATACATAAAAAACGTTTTGACAGTGAAACTTTACTCTCACTACAGGTGACTGACAGACAGTTTCTAGCAAGTGAGGCTTGGAGCACCAGTGATCAACTTCTGCAAAATGTTGCCCTCTCTAAAGTGGGAGGTGGTGTCCTTGGTGTGGCCATTCGCAGTTCAACCATACCTGGATTTGAAAATTATCTCAGAACTTTACATCCATCTCATCGTCCACATGATGAGCTCTTAAGAGAATTCTGGGAGCAGGAGTTTGGATGCAGCCCTGGATCCACACAGTCAACTGCCATACCTGTATCATCATATCGCTCCTTAACACCGAATCCCTTACACCATCTATCAAGGTCCGACAATCAATCAAATGTTTCTACTTCACCTCCTAGATCCCAACAGAAAGCTTATTAACCTCCTTGTGGGAGTAGCCTTGGTGTTACACAATCACATGAAACCTCCGTGTTTTCTCCTTTTAATTCTGTAAACTAACCATCAAGGTCTGACTATGCATGAAATGTTTCTTCTTCCCTTGCATCCAACAGGTCAAACCAGAAAGCTTCTCTACCAGCCTGTAGTGGCACAGAGTCTCTGGAGGACTTACAGCATGCACTTACTGACACCTCACAACTAAGGGTGGCGTATAATGTCTACCTTGCTGTGTATGCTGCAGCCCATGCCCTTCACAGGCTTCTCTCCTGTCCTGACAGAGACAGGCCTCACAGAAATAACAGCTCCAACTGCTCTATTCCAAAGCAAATCAAACCTATAGAGGTGAAAAGTAGATTGTACAATACTAGAATGTGGGGTTGGGGCTGTTCTGAAAGACACAGTAGTTCTTCACATTTACTTGCCATTTTGGTTCTTTCAGCTTTTGCAGCACTTGAACAATGTGAACTTCACCACACCACAAGGAGAAATGTTTTACTTCCAAGGGGCTGACATTCCAGCAAAGTACGACCTTATCAACTGGCAGAAGACTCCTGACGGCTCCCTCAAACTTGTTTTGATTGGCCAGGTTGATGGATTTGACCTCCTGCTTAACCACTCAGCTATTCAATGGAGCACAGGTTCCAATCAGGTCATTGCAAAATAAAATGTTCTTGACTAACGTTAAAGACATTTTAAAATTTATTGCGAAACACATTTACTAATGAGCTTGAATGAAATCGTTATCTGTCTATTTAGATACCAATTTCAGTGTGCACTGAGAGCTGCCCGCTAGGTACCCGTGCAGCCAGCAGGAGAGGGGAACCTGTGTGCTGCTTTGACTGTATCCCATGTGGTGAAGGGGAGATTAGCAATACAACAGGTAAAGAAATTACAATATCAGACAAAGACAATTTACTGATCAAGAAACATTTTATTTGGAAGACAATGCAGGTTTCGTGTCACCCGCATTGTGATTGTTTGCAGAGTTTTCTACTTCTACTCCTCTACTTTGCTCCTCCAGGATCCCTCAACTGTGAGCAATGTCCATCAGAGTTCTGGTCCAATGATGGGCGAACTGCCTGCATTCCGCAGGAACTTGACTTCCTGTCTTTTAATGAGTCTTTGGGCATTACACTAACAACAGTAGCAGTGTCAGGTGCCCTGGTGACAACAGCTGTGTTTGTGATTTTCCTGTGTTATCGTCACACTCCTATGGTAACAATCCGCAAAGACAATAGAAATTATAAACTATATACAGTATGATGATAATGCTGATTGTTGATGAGTTATCTAAATTAATTCAACTTTACATGTTCATATGCTTGTCTCTTTATATCACATCGTCATATTAAGGTGCGAGCCAACAATTCAGAACTGAGCTTCCTGCTTCTTGTGTCACTCAAGCTCTGCTTCCTGTGCTCACTGGTGTTCATTGGGCGTCCCTCAGTCTGGTCTTGTCGGTTCCAGCAGGCAGCATTTGGGATCAGCTTTGTACTTTGTGTTTCCTGCCTCCAAGTCAAGACCATAGTGGTTCTAGCAGCATTCCGCTCTGCTCGTCCTGGTGCTGGAGAACTAATGAGGTGGTTTGGTCCAAGCCAACAGAGAGGAAGTGTCTGCTTCTTCACTAGTATACAGGTGAGCTCTACAGATTTAAAACAAAAATCAACTTAAAGCTTTTATGAACCACATTCATGTAAAACTGATATGAAACATATTTGCTTGCTTTCAGATCATCATCTGTGTAATATGGCTGTCCATCAGTCCCCCAGAGCCGCGACGTGACCTGGGTTTCAAAGGTTCAAAGGTTACTCTGGAGTGTGCTATGGGCTCTGTGGTGGGTTTCGCTCTGATTCTGGGTTACATTGGTCTGCTGGCGTGCACTTGTCTCCTTCTGGCTTTTTTGGCAAGGAAACTCCCAGACAACTTCAATGAAGCCAAACTGATCACTTTCAGCATGTTGATCTTCTGTGCAGTTTGGGTGGCTTTTGTCCCTGCTTATGTTAGCTCTCCAGGGAAGTACACTGTTGCAGTAGAGATTTTTGCTATCCTGGCCTCTAGCTACGGTTTACTGCTCTGCATCTTTGCCCCCAAGTGTTTCATCATCCTCTTAAGGCCTGAGAGAAACACTAAGAAACACCTGATGGCCAGATAAATACATTGGTAATCTTTTCTTACCTGCCTCAAATTGCATCATGAGCTGTTTGTAATTCAGTTACCAAATATTGACTGAATGATTAAAATGTATTCTATTTCAAGACCACACCTGTGTGTTTTTCTGCTGCAATTGTATGGTGTTCATCACTGACTGAAGTTCTGAAAAAGACAAATAAATATCATCCAGATAATGAGTTTAGAAGTTAAGTCTGGGAAATGAGTTTGGTTGACAGCCCTTGAGTTATACAATCACACGTCTGTATCTTCATATCTCTCTTCAACACAGAACTCTGTAAACCATCTATGAAGGTCTAAATATCGATCAAATGTTTCATCTTCATCTTATACACGTGCAGCCCCCACCAGAAACCTTCTTTACCTCCCTTCCATTCGACAGACACCCTGGAGGGCTTGCAGCATGCATTTTCAAACACATTCCAACGCCACAGCTACGAGTTTGACATGTTTGAATAAAATCCTCTTAATTTTATTCACATCAACCAATCAAATCCTGAATATACTGAATACATGTTTTGAAGGTTGGGAGACACAGGAGTACACGGAGGAAACCAAAGCAGACTCCACACATTCAATGACCGGGGCCTTCCCATCGAACCAAGACTCAACAAGCTATGTCACCTGTGAATTCAGGCTTAGTCAATGCACTCCAAGTCAAATGTACTGGCAAAGTGTTATGGGTTTGAGTTCTTAATCATAGGAGCTGACAACATAGATTTTTTTTACAAAATGGATTTGTAGTACAATGGTCAATAGATGGTAGCATTCCACACAGTATTATAAAATACAATTATTGTATGCTTGCAGTCTACAGTATTTTGTTCATTGGTTTCATCATAGCAGACGCAAGAGGGTATACATTTTTTATTTATTTATTTGTGAGCCAAATGCATGATTAGCTATCACTGACTGCCCCTTTGACCCTCAAGTTCTGGATTATTGGATAGTGATGCCCACAGGTCATAGGGCAACCTTTATTGCAGTGGCTTGAGATAGGTGTACAGTGTTGGATTGTGTGGATGGTAGTGGGTAAAGGGTCCACACCCACTGAACCCAAGTAAAGTTGTGTGGATACGATAGAGATTACACAGGAATTTCTGCTGAAGCCAATATTTATATTTTTATCTATATTTTATCAGTAAGTAATTCTTACAATACATTTTTGTTCATGATTCTGCAAACATTGAAATAATCATGCACACATACACTCAGGTTACATTATTCCCCTCTGGCCCACTGCTTGTGTATATAATGGGGTTTAATTGCTCGTGTAATGTGCAGTGATGAATAGTGCACCTGTGGCTTCGGGTGTTTACGCTCTCCCAGAGCCATCAGTACCTCCCCACCTCCCTGAGTTCAGTTCAACCCTGTCATTATCCTTTGAGATGATGTAACTATTAACCCTGTTAAACCGCAGCTATCTGCCCTAGGCTTGATTGTGACTCTAAGCAAGGGTAAGTTGTTTTTTTCCACCACCGTATTCTACTTGATGATTTGCAAAACTAGGACATGGTTTGTTTTCTTCGTAATCCTCACAGGATTCAATATACTGACAACGCAAAAAACATTAAATCTGTTATTTTTGTTATATTTATTATAAGACCTTATATTTTTCTGTTAGATTATAGTTACTCATGCCAATCAGCAACTCTTTATTTTCTGTCTCACTCTCTTTCCCCCCCTTCTTTCTGTATCAAAACACAATCTCCAAAATGTCCCATAACTGTATGCTCACTGTCACGTCAAATGCTTTCTTCAATTAAAATACATATACAAAAAAAACATTTAAGCTATTGTCAAGTAAATGATTTTGCTCAGTAGCACGTGCATTTTATCCAAAGCGCTTTACAATGACCCATTGAAACTCACATCAACTGCTCTTGATGTGCAGTTTCAATGGGTCATTGTTGATGAGCAAGACACTGAACCCCTAACTGTTATGAAGCCCTAAGTTAAGGGTTCAGTGTGTTGCTCATCAACACTTCGACAGGCTCTGTAGGAAAAGCCCGGGGTCATCCTGAGTCTGACCGCTCTACAATTTTCTTAGTCGGGGTGGGAGATTTAGTAAGTTAGTATGCTTGTAAGAATTCCAAACACTTCAATCTCAAAACGCAAGTAAAAAGTCTTTCAGTTTCTGTAAAATCCATGCATTTAGACTAACTCAAGTAATCAATTGCTTCCCCATGAAAGCGAGCCTATCTGGGTCATTAGTTTAGTGATCCATTGAACCACCTTTCAGTGATTCGGCTCGAGCAAGAAATCTTTGGGACCTGCAAAGTAACATAATTGAGACTCACTTCTGCAACCCTCCACACTGCTTCCGTTTAGACACATCAGTGTCTTAGTTTTGGAAAGTTCAGGTGATTCTTTGAAGTAATTAATACTGAGTTGCTGAGTCACAGCAGATTCAATGAACCGACATCTCAGATTATCACTGAGCATGTACACTACATGCGCAAAGGCCCCACTCCACAGGAGGAGACAGCTGCCTAAACAAACAGTAGCCTGAAAAAGTAAAAATGCCATGTTTTCATTGAAGTAAGAATGTGCCGTTCTATTGTCGGGTGGGGATTACATTACATTACATTACGATTATTTGGCAGACGCTTTTATCCAAAGCGACTTACATTACATTACATTGCCACCCTTCGCAGAGGGTTCCCGGTTCCCAAGCGGAAGCTCTACCCACTGAGCTACTGCCTCCCCTGGGATACTGTGAAAGAAAGTGATATGAATGTATTTAATCTCTTCAGATTCAGAATGCAGTTATAATCTAATGTAAGCATGACTCATCTGTGGTGGTGAGCTGGACCAAGACTAAATCATTTACGTATTGCATATGTAAATTTAACTCTCTCTGGATTACAGGTGTTCTCTATCTTTACACATACCTAGACTCAAACAGAAAAACCTCAAGGTCACGTCATTATTGGTTCCTTTTGCTTGATAGCCTGTTGACTGCCATTCCTTCGAGGGCTTGAGAGGCATTATAAATAGCCATAATGTAATCTGAACTGTGCATAATGCAACTGTTTGCCACGGTTTAGAGCTCGACTCAGTTGTAAGTACAATTACAGCTTTACCTTCCAATTGTCTTTCCCTCTACAGGTGGAAGACTTCAGGCTCAGACTTTCTAACAAAATTTTCAATTGCAAGATTTCTTTAACTGACATTGATTTTGTTGTTTGTTGTACTTGTATTTATTCTGTCATTGAGATACTGGCCATTTAACTCATTTATCAAGTGTCCAGAACAGCTCCATCCATGTCTTGGTTGTCCCGGCTCCTCTCTCTGTGGCCGTCCTCAGCCCTGCCGCTGCTCCTTGTAGCAATGTCAGGCAGGCATCTGGGGCTCAGAGTGGGTCTGCGAGTGGTTCAGACAGTGATGTGTTCTCAGTGGGGTGCACCGAGCACCCGAAGCCTGTCCCATGATGGAGATATAGTAATTGGAGGGCTCTTCAATCTTGGCCATGAGCCTTTACTCATCAGTCCCAACTACACTACACTGCCACACTACAATCCTTGCAATGGGTAAAGCCATGATTGTGATTACTATATTGTATATTGTATTTTTTTTTATCAGTATCATATTATCTTTATATTATTATTTTTGTGCAATGACATTTACTTGTGTCTCCCTCCTCTCCTTCGGTCTCAGTTTACGACATGTTCGATTAAAGTATATGTATGCTATGGCATTTGCTGTGGATGAGATCAATCAAAATAGTGCCCTGCTGCCTGGAGTGAGACTGGGCTACAATGTATTTGATAGCTGTGGTCAACATGGAGGAATACAAGGAGCACTGTCACTGATTGGAGGGCAAAGCAGCCACTGTCTTCTAACAAACCCTGCCTCTTATTCTTCTCTGTATGGAGTGGAAAACAGAGACAGGAGAGGTAGTAAATAACCTGTTATGCACCTACATTAATGTGCTTTCATAACACAACCAAATGGAATGATAGCATAAAGAGTGCAGTGTTGTCTTTACATTATTGCATTCCCTAACTTCTAATGTTTTACATTCTTCTAACGTTTTCATCAGGTGGTCAAACTGTTCAAGTGATTATTGGTGCTGACACTTCTGTAACGGGCAAGACCCTTTCCACTTTCCTGGGACCAATATCTGTACCTGTAGTGAGTTGAATTACCTGAACAATGAAAAATTGTCATGCCACAATAATTCAGCATGTAATTTACCTTTGTCTTTCTCTTAGATTAGCCACTTGGCAAGTTGCCCCTGTCTGAGTGATAGGAACAGATATGCAAACTTCTTCAGAACCATCCCAAGTGATATTTACCAAGCCAGAGCCATGGCCTGGCTCGCCATACGCTTCCACTGGACTTGGATTGGAGCAGTAGTAGCAAACAATGATTATGGGCATATGGCGTTAAAGGTAATTTGAAGTTGTTGTTCTGTTCATCATAGAAGCTTGGTTTGAATTCACACCATAAATGCTTTTCAATTTGGAATTTTTAATGCATTTCTTCCTCATGCACCTCTGCATTTCAGGCTTTTCAAGAAGAGGTACAAGGAAAGGGAGTGTGTTTGGCATTTGCAGAAACTCTCGACAGAGAGAACTTTAAAAGAGATCTCAGAAATGCAGCACTCACAATTCAGGCTTCAAATGCAAGGGTGATATTGATATTTGCCTGGTATACAGTTGTGAGACAACTACTCCTGGAACTTATCAAGATGAATGTGAGAATCCAAAATAAAAAGTGAATAATGCAATGATAATGAAAATAGATACATACATAAAAAACGTTTTGACAGTGAAACTTTACTCTCACTACAGGTGACTGACAGACAGTTTCTAGCAAGTGAGGCTTGGAGCACCAGTGATCAACTTCTGCAAAATGTTGCCCTTTCTAAAGTGGGAGGTGGTGTCCTTGGTGTGGCCATTCGCAGTTCAACCATACCTGGATTTGAAAATTATCTCAGAACTTTACATCCATCTCATCGTCCACATGATGAGCTCTTAAGAGAATTCTGGGAGCAGGAGTTTGGATGCAGCCCTGGATTCACACAGTCAACTGCCATACCTGTATCATCATATCGCTCCTTAACACCGAATCCCTTACACCATCTATCAAGGTCCGACAATCAATCAAATGTTTCTACTTCACCTCCTAGATCCCAACAGAAAGCTTATTAACCTCCTTGTGGGAGTAGCCTTGGTGTTACACAATCACATGAAACCTCCGTGTTTTCTCCTTTTAATTCTGTAAACTAACCATCAAGGTCTGACTATGCATGAAATGTTTCTTCTTCCCTTGCATCCAACAGGTCAAACCAGAAAGCTTCTCTACCAGCCTGTAGTGGCACAGAGTCTCTGGAGGACTTACAGCATGCACTTACTGACACCTCACAACTAAGGATGGCGTATAATGTCTACCTTGCTGTGTATGCTGCAGCCCATGCCCTTCACAGGCTTCTCTCCTGTCCTGACAGAGACAGGCCTCACAGAAATAACAGCTTGAACTGCTCTATTCCAAAGCAAATCAAACCTATAGAGGTGAAAAGTAGATAGTACAATACTAGAATGTGGGGTTGGGGCTGTTCTGAAAGACACAGCAGTTCTTCACATTTACTTGCCATTTTGGTTCTTTCAGCTTTTGCAGCACTTGAACAATGTGAACTTCACCACACCACAAGGAGAAATGTTTTACTTCCAAGGGGCTGACATTCCAGCAAAGTACGACCTTATCAACTGGCAGAAGACTCCTGACGGCTCCCTCAAACTTGTTTTGATTGGCCAGGTTGATGGATTTGACCTCCTGCTTAACCACTCAGCTATTCAATGGAGCACAGGTTCCAATCAGGTCATTGCAAAATAAAATGTTCTTGACTAACGTTAAAGACATTTTAAAATTTATTGCGAAACACATTTACTAATGAGCTTGAATGAAATTGTTATCTTTCTATTTAGATACCAATTTCAGTGTGCACTGAGAGCTGCCCGCCAGGTACCCGTGCAGCCAGCAGGAGAGGGGAACCTGTGTGCTGCTTTGACTGTATCCCATGTGGTGAAGGGGAGATTAGCAATACAACAGGTAAAGAAATTACAATATCAGACAAAGACAATTTAATGATCCAGAAACATTTTATTTAGAAGACAATGCAGGTTTCTTGTCACCCGCATTGTGATTGTTTGCAGAGTTTTCTACTTCTACTCCTCTACTTTGCTCCTCCAGGATCCCTCAACTGTGAGCAATGTCCATCAGAGTTCTGGTCCAATGATGGGCGAACTGCCTGCATTCCGCAGCAACTTGACTTCCTGTCTTTTAATGAGTCTTTGGGCATTACACTAACAACAGTAGCAGTGTCAGGTGCCCTGGTGACAACAGCTGTGTTTGTGATTTTCCTGTGTTATCGTCACACTCCTATGGTAACAATCCGCAAAGACAATAGAAATTATAAACTATATACAGTATGATGATAATGCTGATTGTTGATGAGTTATCTAAATTAATTCAACTTTACATGTTCATATGCTTGTCTCTTTATATCACATCGTCATATTAAGGTGCGAGCCAACAATTCAGAACTGAGCTTCCTGCTTCTTGTGTCACTCAAGCTCTGCTTCCTGTGCTCACTGTTGTTCATTGGGCGTCCCTCAGTCTGGTCTTGTCGGTTCCAGCAGGCAGCATTTGGGATCAGCTTTGTACTTTGTGTTTCCTGCCTCCAAGTCAAGACCATAGTGGTTCTGGCTGCATTCCGCTCTGCTCGGCCTGGTGCTGGAGAACTAATGAGGTGGTTTGGTCCAAGCCAACAGAGAGGAATTGTCTGCTTCTTCACCAGTATACAGGTGAGCTTTTTAAAAATAAATACTTTATTAACCACATTACACCATCTATTAAACTGAAATGAAATGTGCTTGCTTTTATTCAGGTTATCATCTGTGCTATATGGCTGTGCATCAGTCCCCCAGAACCGCGACGTGACCTTGGTTTTAAAGGTTCAAAGGTTACTCTGGAATGTTCTATGGCCTCTGTGGTGGGTTTCGCTCTGATTCTGGGCTACATTGGTCTGCTGGCCTTCACTTGTCTCCTTCTGGCTTTTTTGGCAAGGAAACTCCCAGACAACTTCAATGAAGCCAAACTGATCACCTTCAGCATGCTGATCTTCTGTGCAGTTTGGGTGGCCTTTATCCCAGCTTACATTAGCTCTCCAGGGAAGTACACTGTTGCAGTAGAGATTTTTGCTATCCTGGCCTCTAGCTATGGTTTGCTGCTCTGCATCTTTGCCCCCAAGTGTTTCATCATCCTCTTTAGGCCTGAGAGAAACACCAAGAAACACCTGATGGCCAGATAAATATATTGATATTTAGCTCCAATGTTTTCTTACGTACCTCTTACAAATAAACCTTAAAATGCGTTCCGAGCTGTTTGTAATTCAGTTACCAAATATTGACTGAATGATTAAAATTTCTTCTATCTCTGAACCACACCTGTGTTTTGTTCTGCCTCAATTTTATGCTGTTCATCGCTGACAGAAAACCTGGCAAATGAAAAATGAACATCATCCAGAATTCATCATCTGCATTAAACTCATTCTAATTATTTGTAGCATAAGGCAGCCATCATCCAAAACTCCAGATCTACAGCTTAGTGCTTCTGGAGTATTAATCTAATCAATTTTGGTTTGATGGTTGGGGAAGCAAGAGCACTCGAAGGAAACCCAAGCGGACATGATGGAGAATGTGCAAACTTCACACAGATAATGATGATATGATAACCAGGGCCATCACGGAACTCAAACAAAGGCTCTTTAAACTATGCAATCCCTTGATTCCAGGCGTAGTCAATGCACTGATGACCTCCAACATAATTGTGCTAGTTCAGTATTATGGGTCTGAGTGTTTAATCATACGGGCTACACAGACAACATAGACATTTCGATCCACAATGGTTGCTGCGCTACTAAAGGGCCTTAAGTTCCTGAGAATGTATGGTGCCAAAACTCCTTTTCAATGAGCTACAACAGAAGTCGTTTGAATGATGTTTTTCTTGGTCTTTAGCTTTTTGTCTATTTCCTCTCGATGGATGCTGCCAAATACTGCCCAGCTCTGCAGGTTGCAGACCTTTCTATCATTCTGTCGTACTGGGTGAAAAGTGCAAACCCCATCATTTTCCAAAACTATTTTGTATGGTCAACACACCTGATTGTCCCCCACTACCATTTTCCCTGCCAGTTGGGTAAAACTTTACTTTATGGTGCTTTTTTATTTGAACCTAATGCATGTTTAGCTCTTCCTGTCCCTTCATCCCAAAAGTTCATATTGAATCAAATATTGCACAGTGATTCTTGCAGGTCCATAGGGCAACTTTTATAACACTGGTTTGAGTTGTACCGTCACATCAAGTTGTGTGGGTACAATAAAGAAAACATGTGAATTTCAGTCCACTCCTCAAGCCAGTATTTATCATTTTATCTATCTTTTATCTGAAAATCAAATCTGCAATGAATGAATTTATGTTCATGATTCTGCAAACATTAAAAACATTACGCATACACACACACTCAGGTTACATAATTCCCCTCTGGCCCACTGCTTGTGTAAATAATGGGGTTTAATTGCTCGTGAAATGTGCCGTGATGGAGGCGATGAATAGTCCACCTGTGGCTTTGGGTGTTTACGCTCTCCCAGACCCATCAGTACCTCCCCACCTCTCTGAGTTCAGTTCAACCCTGCCATTATCCTTTAAGATGATGTAACAATTGATCCTGTTAAACCATAGCTTGCTGCCCCAGGCTTTATCAAGGCTCTAAGCAAAGGTTGGTTGTTTTTTACTTAATGATCTGCAAAATTAAAACATCTAATCGTCACGGGATCCAATACACTACAAAGAAAAAACATTTGTTCAACCCATACTTTTTCTGTTATTTGTTTTATTTCTCATAAGAGGTTATGTTTTGTCTATTAGATGGTATGAAGAGGTCCAAGCACCCTGATGCGCTCTGCCAACCATTGCATGTCGACATGGGGCCAGTTGGTGTTTAAGATGTATGGGAGAATCTTTTCTTGTATCAGACTGGCCAATAGTTGGTTTTGCTAAATGCTATATAATTGACCATTCTGAAATACTTTTGTCAATTTCTTCAATGTGTAACTTAAGAGACATTTGTGGAAATTCTTTCTTTAAATGTGCAAGGCTGCTAATGTTTTCAGCCACGACTGTGACACAAATCTGTGTCAATAGTCAACACATACGCACGCACAGAATAGACCTATCTAACACACATAGTCACTCACTACTTTATGTAGTAGTGCACAAGAGTCATCCAAATACTTGTTCAACATTTAACTAATCCATCTCACCTAATCCTTTGAGACAAACAATGTCTCAAAGGATAATCATAATGCATCATAATAAATCAAATTTATTTGTATAGACTCTATACAAATACATTTGATTTATTATGATGCATAATGATCAAGAAAATGTGGTTTCGCTTTCAATTTAGATGCCGATTTCCATGTGCAGTGAAAGCTGCCCCCCAGGTACTGGACAGGCCTACAGGAAAAGTGAACCTGTGTGCTGCTTTGACTGTATCCTATGTGATCAGCAATACCATCTGTAGTATTTGTACCTATACTACAACAACCTAAGTATCCTGGAACATATAATTAACTCACCACAAGCACACAAAAGTTTTTGAGTTTGTCTTCTGAGTATTTTAGTAGATACTGGGAATGTTGTGAGCAGTATATGATGTTTTTTGGCGTGCATAGCTTTTAACATAGGCTGTGATTCATAAAGGAGAAACTGCGTGAAAATGTGCATGCATACGGTTTTAAAAATGTGACTTTCATTGCATGTGCCATATCTGTTTTCACCGTATGCAATGATGTAGTTGGGATTCTACGCAGTATTATAAATGACGCCAAAGGACTTCAATCAATCAGACCACCAGAATATTATCTACTGATTACCTTGCTCCCACCTACAGGCCTTTTTCTCTTCCATGCCTGTACAGTTTTTCCTGGTGGTCAAAAGGAGGCTATGATAAGGGAGGCGTGGCCCCCCTTTGTGTGTCATTTTGGATTTAGTGTCATCGTTGGCCTTCAGATAGAGCATTTGCATCACGTCATACTGTCAACTGTCATACTGTTAATTTACATTCCACCATGGGCATTGCAGCAAGTATAAATACGAGCAACCACACTTGTGCTGTGCAGAGCAGGGTGTGTATGCCAGATTTAGGGTATTTCAGCAGTTGTAAGTATAAATTGCATTGTCTTGACCTCACAATTATCTTTTAATTTGACAGGTGGAAGGTGTGTGGCTGAAATATGAACTTTCTACATCTGTATTATGTGAAGATTCGGTGTAAAATGATGTGCTTTGCCTTTTTCATTATAGGAAATATTGAGAATTTTCAGATGTTTAATCTGTTGAACATCTTATTTATGTACAGTATATTATACAGAAGTATTTAACTGATTGTACGTGTACAAAACAGCTCCATCCATGTCTTGGTTGTCCTGGCACCTCACTGTGCGGCCCTCTTCAGCCCCATCACTGCTCATTGTGGGATTGTTGGGCAGCCAGTTGGGGCTGCAGGTGGTTCAGGCTGTGATATGTTCTCAGTGGGGCGCACCGAGCAGTCAGAGTCTGTCACAGGATGGAGATATTGTAATTGGCGGACTCTTTAATCTATATTATCGTCCTTCAGTTATGAACCATGACTACACTATCCTCCCAGACTACCAGCCGTGCACTAGGTAGTTATTAAATGCAAATCTTGTATTTTATTGATATGAGTACTTTCTTTTTCTTCATCTTTTTGTAATTATTATCATTATAGGTAAATCTTCAGAACGTAGCTGTTTTTTTATTTGGTGAACGTATATCAATGCTCATTTTGTTGATTAACTGACTTTCATTGAAGACATTTTTATTATATACATGTTGAAATTTGAGTAATTTTTGTTTAGCAGTGATTAGATTTACAGTCAGACATTTCTTATTTCTGCATCTCCTTCTCTCTTATGGTTTCAGTTTACAACTTGATCCATTGAAGTACATGTATGCTATGGTATTTACACTGGAGCAAATTAATCGTAACACCGCTCTGCTGCCAGGAGTGAGACTAGGCTACCGTATTTTTGATAGCTGTGGCCGACACCCTTGGGCCACACAGGGAGCACTGTCAATGATTGCAGGTGAAAGCACCAGCTGCAACTCAACAGATCATGGATCTATTTCTGATGTGTATGCAGAAGAAATGAAAGAGAGGAGAGGTACTAAATAACTTGTTGTGCACTGAAGTTCTACTGTGAATAACCCAACTAAATTAAATGATGGCATAAAGATTCCCATGTAACACTTTTACACTCACTGTCCCTCTAGTGCCTTTATCAAGCAGTCAACCTGTTCCTTTAGTCATTGGTGGGGCTTCATCTCAAACAGGCAAGATACTCTCCAAAATCCTGGAGCCGATCTCTGTACCTGTAGTGAGTTTCATTTCCTCAGGAAAAATATCGAATCATCTCCAAATAATTCAGTATGTAATCTTCTGTGTCTTTCTCTCAGATCAGCTATCTGGCTACCTGTCCATGTCTGAGTGACAGGCGCAAATATCCTAATTTCTTCAGAACCATCCCAAGTGATATTTACCAAGCCAGGGCCATGGCCCAGCTCGCCATCCACTTCCACTGGACCTGGATTGGAGCAGTGGTAGCAAATAATGATTATGGCCACCTGGCAATACAGGTGTTTGTATTAACTGATTGTGACCAAAGGTTTATAAGACTTGCACAATAATTGCACATGCCCACATTTGAATATTTCAATCAATCTCACCTTTCGTTTTGTGTTCAATGGTATATTTAAGGTATTTCAGGAGGAAGTAAAGGGTAAAGGTGTGTGTGTGGCCTTCATAGAGACCATCAACAGGGAAACTATTATGAGAGATGCCCGGCAGGCAGCACTCACAATTCAAGTTTCCAGAGCAAAGGTCATATTGATCTTCACCTGGTATACAGATGTAGAACAACTGTTCCTGGAACTTGTCCAGAGGAATGTGAGAATATGAATTCAAAATTGCATTCAATCTAATACAAACAGCAAAGAGTAATTATATAACAGTGACAAATACTGACACTTAATTTTACTGATGTTCTATTTGCTGTCTGGTTGTCACTACAGATCACTGACAGACAATATCTGGCTAGTGAGGCTTGGAGCACCAGTAAAGATCTTCTCCAAAATGTTGCCCTCTCTAAAGTATCAAGCGGTGTCCTTGGTGTGGCCGTTCATAGTTCTGAAATACCTGGATATGAGAATTTTCTCAGAAGTTTACATCCATCCCATCTTCCACATGATGAGCTCTTAAGACAATTCTGGGAACAGGAGTTTGGATGCAGCCCTGGAGTCACACAGTCAACTGCTACACCTGTATCATATAACTCCTTAACACCAAATCCTTTACGGCATCTATCAAGGTCTGACAATCAATCAAATATTTCTACTTCACCTCCTAGACTTCATCGCAAAGGTTATCTACCACCTTGTATTGGGACAGAGTCCCTGGAGGGCTTGCAGCATGTCTTTACAGACACTTCACAGCTAAGAATCACATATAATGTCTACCTTGCTGTGTATGCTGCAGCCCATGCCCTTCACAGGCTTCTCTCCTGTCCTGAGGGACACAGTGCATCCAAAAACAATGCCTCCACCTGCTCCTCTCCTCACAATGTCAGCCCTTTGGAGGTAAATGTAACCATCTCTTAATCTTACTGCACCAGGGTTAAAGGCATGCAATGAGTTTTGACCAAATCCTGAGAATCATTGAACTTCAGATTTTGCCATGGTGCATTGTAAAATGTAAATATATCCCTGATGTGTAGTATTTCACACTTGTTTTTTCAGCTTTTGCAGCATTTGAACAATGTGAACTTCACCACACCACAAGGAGAAATGTTTTACTTCCAAGGGGCTGACATTCCAGCAAAGTACGATATTGTTAACTGGCAGAAGACTCCTGAGGGCTCCCTCAAACTTGTTATGATTGGTCAAGTGGATGGGTTTGACCTCCACCTTAACCAGTCAGCTATTCAATGGAGCACAGGCACAAATCAGGTAGTCACACAGTAAATTTATTAAAGCTTAAGAAAAAAGATTATCATAACATTGACAATTATTGAAATTGAGAAGACTTTGACATACTTTAACATTTGATATGTTATGAGAATCTGCTTTGGTTTATTGTTTAGGTGCCTATTTCAGTGTGCACTAAGAGTTGCCCCCCAGGTACCCGAAAGGCCAGAAGAAAAGGGGAACCTGTGTGCTGCTTTGACTGCATCCCATGTGGTGATGGAGAGTTTAGCAACAAAACAGGTAGAGGAATTGCTTCTAAAGACAAATTAAACATATATAGCATACATATAGTTGAGCTCAAATGAAAGTTTGTCAGGTGTTTTGTTCTCTTTCTCACTCTATCAGGGTCCCTCCACTGTGAGCAATGTCCATTAGAGTTCTGGTCCAATGATAAGCGAACTGCCTGCATCCCACGGGAACTGGACTTCCTGTCCTTTAATGAAACTCTGGGCATTACTCTGACAACAGTAGCAGTGTGTGGTGCTGTGGCGACAACAGCTGTGTTTGTGGTTTTCCTGTGCTACCGTCACACTCCTATGGTAAGAACCCACAGTGAAGAGACATTGATCTGTAAATATTATCCTGTAGGCTTTGAAAGTGTTTTTGTCCATATTCTATCGACATTAAAAAAAATACTTGGCTGATAAAATGAAACTACAGTTACTATAATTCATTAATTTAACAATTTTCTCCATTTGAAGGTGCGAGCCAACAATTCCGAACTGAGCTTCCTGCTTCTTGTGTCACTCAAGCTCTGCTTCCTGTGCTCACTGTTGTTCATTGGGCGTCCCTCAGTGTGGTCTTGTCGGTTCCAGCAGGCAGCATTTGGGATCAGCTTTGTACTTTGTGTTTCCTGCCTCCAAGTCAAGACCATTGTGGTTCTAGCTGCATTCCGCTCTGCTCGGCCTGGTGCTGAAGCCCTGATAAGGTGGTTTGGTCCAAGCCAACAGAGAGGAAGTGTCTGCCTCCTTACTTGTGTACAGGTTAGATCCTCAAAATAAAGCTCTTTGAATTGAATGTAATAATTATATTACCATCCGATATGTCAGATTGATGTGTATTTGTTTTAAATTAGAACATATCTATTTTCACTCAGATCATCATCTGTGCTACATGGCTGTCCCTCAGCCCCCCAGAGCCTCAACGGGACCTGGGTTTCAAAGGTTCAAAGGTTACTCTGGGGTGTGCTATGACCTCTGTGGTGGGATTTGCTTTGGTTCTGGGCTACATTGGTCTGCTGGCCTGCATCTGCCTCCTTCTGGCTTTTTTGGCAAGGAAACTCCCAGACAACTTCAATGAGGCTAAACTGATCACCTTCAGCATGTTGATCTTCTGTGCAGTTTGGGTGGCTTTTGTCCCAGCTTACGTAAGCTCTCCAGGGAAGTACACTGTTGCAGTAGAGATTTTTGCTATCCTGGCCTCTAGCTATGGTTTGCTGCTCTGCATCTTTGCCCCGAAATGTTTTATCATCCTCTTAAGGCCTGAGAAAAACACCAAGAAACGCATGATGGCGAGATAGACTTCTCCTTCTTTATAGTCTTTCAGGGAACAAGATTGCACTTGGAAGGTCCTAGGTGTTAGTGGTTCTTGTTTATCTACTTTCTGTCCATGTAAATATCATTTGATTTTGTGCTTGGGAAAATGAAGTGAAGTAATAACTGTCAGTTGTTTTGAGTTGAGACATTTACTCCTCCATTTCTTTAATGTCATTGATTTCAATAAATAGTACACACGGATACCTCTGTAGTCATGGAGGAATAAAAAGTTAAATAAAATGAATCAAAAAATGAAATACAACAATAGTGTCTGCATGGAAAATGTTGGGGCCCATAAGCAAGTGAATACTCGATAAGGTTTTCTTAGTAAGATAACTCCTTTCAAAACTGAAATAAATCCATATGAGAGCAAAGTACAAATGCTATGAAAATGTCATCACTGTAGCCTGTCCATAACAAAGCTATATCAGTGAGCAAGTGGCCCTCTGTAATTGAGGAGACTCTTCAAAATCGCTGCCCCTCATTTTGGAGTCAGGGCACTGATTTCCAAGACACGTGTATGTTATAATGCCCATGAGATGATAGCATTGAAATACTTTGCGATGCTTTGACTCCTCAATATGCACCTCTGAATGCATTGAGTTTTGAATGACAACCTGACTTAAGATTTCTTTCATTAGACTTTCAACACGTTATGTCGGAATTTAGCTCTGCAAATATCTATGGGACACGTTTGTGCTTCCCCTCCTTGTCCATTTGTCCTTCCTATTCCTTGACACTCAGTGTTGAGTGGACGCTGCCTCTAAGGTTGATTGTAATGGTTTTGGGAAGTTACACCCTGTAAGGGTGTATTGAAATTTAACACAGAGGCCCCTATTCACCTACGTTTGGGTAGATGCATTATAAGTTATTGTTTATGGAACGATGATGAGCGATTTTAGTAACAAAAACAAGCTTTCCGATTCTCTTTTGTTGTAGTTTGTTTCACCTTTCTATCCTTATGTATTCACCTCCCTTACCTTAACTACCAGAACCAAAATTCTGATGCATTTCACAAAAAATTACTTTAAATTACCCTTCAAAATAGAGCTTAAGTTCAGTTACATGATGTTTAGCCAATATAGTCAGTAATTTTAGTCTTGTGAGTCAGCTACAGTGTAATTTGAGTTTGTTTGATCAGAGTTGTGGAGTCACACATTTGTTAATTGTTTAAAGCTTATCTCAGATCCAGCGATAGGAGAGCAGGATCCATCCACATCCTGGAAAGGCAGCTGTCCTCTGGTGACCCTTCTCTTCCGACAAACCGTCCACGTGTATTGGTCCAGTAACAAAAACCCTGCATATTGTAGATGTCAGTCAATTGTCAATTTCAAATAAAATAATCTATAAAAACGCCAACAACCACGTTTTACTTTATCTATTCATGATCCAGAAAACACATCCAGCACACACGTGTTGTTTAGAAGCGACACATATACAGAAAATCGTGCGGTTGGTTTTATAGTTCTCACAACGTCGTGAAATTTTAGCATTAGATAGTAGGCTAACATTGCGCTGGGCTAACTTCAGCTAACAAGCGCACTCACCGGAGAATTCTTTGGAAACTGAAATTTTTAACTCCGAACTGTCTGGCAATCCTGAAGCGGTGCTGAACTATTTAGGATCACTTTCCAACAAATCTGGCGTGATGTTAATTACATTTTCGACTTAAACACTTACTTATTCCTCCTCTCGGCAGGTTCTCAACGTCACCTGCTTTACGTCTGATCTTTCTCTTTCTCGCCAGCTTTGGGTAGCAAAGAGGTTGGTTTCGACTATTAACATGCGCCCTCTGGTGGTAAAATGAAGGAACTGTCGTATTAACCCTATAATGCATCCGCACCATATTGGATAAAACTAACAATGACTCATTGCTGATCTGCTCAAACTACGTGAGCAGCTCTAAATTTGTTGCTAATATATATTTTTTCAATTGTCACGACTCTCAAGTGCAGGTCAGAAATATTTTGAACCTTGTTTTTTTTTTCAACTAAAACCAGAGCATTCCATACAGACAGGTTCCAGCCAGATGTCAATCCAGCAATTCGGTTGGGTGGGTTGGCCAAGAAGAGATTCTGGAGGTGTGACCCCTTTTTGTGAGAAAATAGTGAAAATGTAAATGAGAAAGGGGTCAATGACCTTGTGAAATCCAGATTCCGTATCACATACTAATAACACAGTGTCATGTGTGGTTGTTTTTTCCCCCACTCACTCTTGAGAGAACAGTGAGGCAAAATCATTCCACCATGAGCTTAGCAGTCACTATAAATGCACACAACAGCACCTAAGTTGTGCAGAGCAGGGAGAATATGTGACTGTTTAGATATTGTAAGTACAACTTATGTTATGCTGACCTTCAAATTGTCTTTTACTCCACAGGTGGAAACATTAATTTTGTCTTTCAAAGTTATGAATGAAGTCTGTGAGGGATTTCATTCAGTTTATTTTAACTGTATATTTCCTGAATTTAATACACCTGTTGTTCATGTATAATCTCTCTAATTTTGTTTGTATTGATGCAGAACAGCTCCATCCATGTCTTGGTTGTCCTGGCTCCTCATTGTGCGGCCCTCCTCAGCCCCATCACTGCTCCTTGTAGGAATGTTGGGCAGTCAGTTGGGGCTCAGGGTGGGACTGCAGGTGGTTCAGACTGTGATGTGTTCTCAGTGGGGCACACCGAGCAGCCAGGGTCTGTCACAGGATGGAGATGTAGTAATTGGTGGGCTCTTTAGTCTTAATCATCAGCATTCAGCTCTGAACCACGACTATACAACACTGCCACACTACAAACCTTGCACTGGGTAAACTATTGAATGTGAAATCTGTCTGTTGTTTATGAGATATGATGAGAGTAGCTTTCTTCTTCTTTTTCTCCTTCTTCATCTTAAAGGTAAAGGGTCTAAATCAAGTTGTTGTTATTTTACAGCATGGGTACAAATTCTTGTTAAATTGTTACCTGACTCTAACACGTTGCATATCTCGTTGAAGACTATCTTATTATATTAATGTTTAAGATTTCAGTATTTATAGTTGAGCAGTGATTGGCTTTACAGTCAAACATTTGTATATTTCTGTCACCCTTTCTCTCCTGTGCTTTCAGTTTTGCACTCTCTCCACTAAAGTACATTTATGCTATGGTGTTTGCGGTGGAGGAAATCAATCTTAACACCGCTCTGCTGCCAGGAGTGAGACTAGGCTACCGCATTTTTGATAGCTGTGCCCGACACCCTTGGGCCACACAGGGAGCACTGTCAATGATTGCAGGTGAAAGCACCAGCTGCAATTTAACAGCTCATGGATCTATTTCTGACGTGTATGCAGAAGAAATGAGAGTGAGGAGAGGTACTAAATAACTTGTTGTGCACTGCAGTTCTACTGTGAATAACCCAACTAAATTAAATGATGGCATAAAGATTCCCATGTAACACTTTTACACTCACTGTCCCTCTAGTGCCTTTATCAAGCAGTCAACCTGTTCCTTTAGTCATTGGTGGGGCTTCATCTCAAACAGGCAAGATACTCTCCAAAATCCTGGAGCCGATCTCTGTACCTGTAGTGAGTTTCATTTCCTCAGGAAAAATATCGAATCATCCATCCTCCAAATAATTCAGTATGTAATCTTCTGTGTCTTTCTCTCAGATCAGCTATCTGGCTACCTGTCCATGTCTGAGTGACAGGCGCAAATATCCTAATTTCTTCAGAACCATCCCAAGTGATATTTACCAAGCTAGGGCCATGGCCCAGCTCGCCATCCACTTCCACTGGACCTGGATTGGAGCAGTGGTAGCAAATAATGATTATGGCCACCTGGCAATACAGGTGTTTTGTATTAGCTGGTTGCAATATAATGTTTATAGGACTTGCACAATCATTGCAAATTCCAGTATTCAATGGCACCTTTTGTTGTTTTCACTGCTATTTTTAAGGTATTTCAGGAGGAAGTAAAGGGCAAAGGAGTGTGTGTGGCATTCATAGAGAGTATCAACAGGGAAACTATTGTGAGAGATGCCCGACAGGCAGCACTCACAATTCAAGCCTCCAGAGCAAAGGTCATATTGATATTTTGTTGGTATACAGATGTAGAACAACTGTTCCTGGAACTTGCCCGGAGAAATGTGAGAATATGATTTAAAAATTGCATTCAATCTGATAAAAACAGCAAAGAGTAACCATATAACAGTGACAAGTATGCCGACACTTGATCAAGATAATGTTTGTTGTCTGGTTGTCACTACAGATCACTGACAGACAATATCTGGCTAGTGAGGCTTGGAGCACCAGTAATGATCTTCTCCAAAATGTTGCCCTCTCTAAAGTGGCAAGCGGTGTCGTTGGTGTGGCCGTTCATAGTTCAGCCATTTCTGGATTTGAAAGTTTTCTCAGAGGTTTACATCCATCCCATCGTCCACATGATGAGCTCTTAAGACAATTCTGGGAACAGGAGTTTGGATGCAGCCCTGGAGTCACACAGTCAACTGCTACACCTGTATCATATAACTCCTTAACACCAAATCCTTTACGCCATCCATCAAGGTCTGACAATCAATCAAATATTTCTACTTCACCTCCTAGACTTCATCACAAAGGTTATCTACCACCTTGTATTGGGACAGAGTCCCTGGAGGGCTTGCAGCATGTCTTTACAGACACTTCACAGCTAAGAATCACATATAATGTCTACCTTGCTGTGTATGCTGCAGCCCATGCCCTTCACAGGCTTCTCTCCTGTCCTGACAGAGACAGTCCGTCCAAAAACAATGCCTCCACCTGCTCCTCTCCTCACAATGTCAGCCCTTTGGAGGTAAATAAGACTATCTCTTAATCTTTATTGGATTGTAAAATGTAAATGTTTTCCTTATTTAATACAACTTATTCAAAATATTGTAACATTGTGGTTCATTCAGCTTTTAAAGCACTTGAACAATGTGAACTTCACCACACCACAAGGAGAAAGGTTTTACTTCCAAGGGGCTGACATTCCAGCAAAGTATGATCTTGTCAACTGGCAGAAGACTCCTGAGGGCTCCCTCAAACTTGTTTTGCTTGGTCAAGTGGATGGGTTTGACCTCCACCTTAACCAGTCAGCTATTCAATGGAGCACAGGGTCCAATCAGGTAGTCACATGATTGCTCATAACATTGATTAATTATTGTAATGTCGAAGATTTTTTTATTTGTTTTGAGAATCTGCTTTGGTTTATTGTTTAGGTGCCTATTTCAGTGTGCACTAAGAGTTGCCCCCCAGGTACCCGAAAGGCCAGAAGGAAAGGGGAACCAGTGTGCTGCTTTGACTGTATCCCATGTGGTGATGGAGAGTTTAGCAACAAAACAGGTAGAGGAATTGATTCTGAACACAACTAATACAAATTTCTCAAAACTCTCAAAATGTAGAAAATCTCTCTGGGTCAGAAAATTTAGCTCACACGCAAGGTTCCCAAGTTTCTTATTCTCTTTCTCTTTCAGGGTCCCTCCACTGTGAGCAATGTCCATTAGAGTTCTGGTCTAATGATAAGCGAACTGCCTGCATCCCACGGGAACTGGACTTCCTGTCCTTTAATGAAACTCTGGGCATTACTTTGACAACAGTAGCAGTGTGTGGTGCTGTGGTGACAACCGCTGTGTTTGTGGTTTTCCTGTGCTACAGTCACACTCCAATGGTAAGAACCCACAGTGATGAAATGGACATTGTGTATTTGCTTTGAAAGTGTTTCTGTCCATATATTTCATTAACATTAAAACATACCTGGCTGATAAAATGAAACTATCTTTGCCTTTTTATTCACTTAACAATTTTCTCCATTTGAAGGTGCGAGCCAACAATTCAGAACTGAGCTTCCTGCTTCTTGTGTCACTCAAGCTCTGCTTCCTGTGCTCACTGGTGTTCATTGGGCGTCCCTCAGTCTGGTCTTGTCGGTTCCAGCAGGCAGCATTTGGGATCAGCTTTGTACTTTGTGTTTCCTGCCTCCAAGTCAAGACCATTGTGGTTCTGGCTGCCTTCCGCTCAGCTCGGCCTGGTGCTGAAGCCCTGATAAGGTGGTTTGGTCCAAGCCAACAGAGAGGAAGTGTCTGCCTCCTTACTTGTGTACAGGTTAGCTCCTCAAAATAAAACACTTTTAATTCGATTTAAGATGTTTTGTCAGATTGATGTGTATCTTTTTTTAATAAGAACAATGCCTATTTTCACTCAGATCATCATCTGTGCTACATGGCTGTCTCACAGCCCCCCAGAGCCTCAACGGGACCTGGGTTTCAAAGGTTCAAAGGTTACTCTGGAGTGTGCTATGACCTCTGTGGTGGGATTTGCTTTGGTTCTGGGCTACATTGGTCTGCTGGCCTGCATCTGCCTCATTCTGGCTTTTTTGGCAAGGAAACTCCCAGACAACTTCAATGAGGCTAAACTGATCACCTTCAGCATGTTGATCTTCTGTGCAGTTTGGGTGGCCTTTGTCCCAGCATACGTTAGTTCTCCTGGGAAGTACACTGTAGCAGTAGAGATCTTTGCTATCCTGGCCTCTAGCTATGGTTTGCTTTTCTGCATCTTTGCCCCCAAGTGTTTCATCATCCTCTTAAGGCCTGAGAGAAACACCAAGAAACACCTGATGGCCAAATAGAATGTTTTTTCTGCCTCAAGTGTGATTTCTGCATTTTTTTTCTCTGGTGAAAACACAGAATATTTCCTCTCCTCTAGCTGCAGAGATGAGTGTAAGACTTAGATTGGACAGGGGATATTCCTTGCGTTCAAGTGTTTGTATCATCTTCTGTTCTTTGATGTGAACAATGTTTTTCTTCAATGTTTCATTTTAATTTTTTGGCTCTATAAAATCTGACAACCATTACTGTTACTCCTGCTAATACTACTCACAGCTTTGCTAAACGCTACATGCTAATGTTTTTACTGGTTTGGAAGGGCTGGGCGGTACATTCGTAGTGATTTTTCAGAGGATTTAAAATTAAGCAACATTGGTATCATTGCGATGATTGTCATCTGGCCAGTTAAGTTTTTTTTTAAGACAGAGCTGAGCTGCTTCTCAGCTCTTTGTAATGCTTTGCAGTGTTGCTAATGGTCTCTTAGTTACTCTGCATAGTAATAAAATTTTCTGCACACAGCGACAGTGCCCAGCCCTAATGGTTTGTTAGAAGTTGTGACTACTGTGCTGAATCAAACAAGAAAGCTTGACACTGATGATTTCCTTACCTGGATTTTATTAAAGAATAATGAAGTCTGTGAAATATTTGTGTGTGTGGTTCAACAAAGAAATTATATGACTTACTTAGTTCCAAACAGGTAAGTTCATCAATATATGTAGTATCGTTATAACAATTGTGTGTTAGATATTATTTGCACAAGTATCAGACGCACCGGCGGGCATCCACCTGAATTCCTTTCCTTCTCTGCACCTCACTGTAAGTGTATAATGGGATGCTATTGTTTATATGCGGTTGTGGAGATGTGGAATAGTGCACCTGTGGCTATGAACATTTACAGACCTCTCCCAGACCCATCACTGCGTCTGAGCCTGACACAACACGACTAACTCGGTTGAACTGTGCTCTCAGCAAAATGTGTTACTCTATACAGTGAGGATCCAGCCAGATGTGAAGCCAGGTGCCTTCATAATCAATAAAATAATACAATTTAGCTGCAAGAGGAAAGCAGTAGGGTGGGTTTGCCAAGAAGAGTTTCTAGGAGGCGTGACACCTTTTTGTGAGAAAATAGTGAAAATGTAAATGAGTCAGGGGTCAATGACCTCATGTGGACCAGATTCTGAATCCCATACAGTACAAACAACACAGTGTCATGCGCATGTTTTTTTCTCCCTCACTCTTGAGACAAGGGTGAGGGAAAATCATTCCACCATGAGCTTAACAGTCATTATAAAAACACACACAGCACCTAAGATGTGCAGAGCAGGGGGGATATGTGACTGTTTAGATATTGTAAGTACAACTTGTGTTATCCTGACCTTCAAATTGTCTTTTTCTTTACTGGTGGAACGATAAATTTTGTCTATCAAAGTAATGAGAGAAGTGTGTGAGGGAATTTATTCAGTTTATTTTTACTGCATATATACTGAATTTAATACACCTCTTGTTTATGTATAATCTGTAATTGAGATTCTAGTGCTGTCTAATTCTTTTTGTATTGATCCAGAACAGCTCCATCCATGTCTTGGTTGTCCTGGCTCCTCATTGTGCGGCCCTCCTCAGCCCCATCACTGCTCCTTGTAGGAATGTTGGGCAGTCAGTTGGGGCTCAGGGTGGGACTGCAGGTGGTTCAGGCTGCCATGTGTTCTCAGTGGGGCACACCGAGCAGCCAGGGTCTGTCACAGGATGGAGATATTGTAATTGGTGGGCTCTTTAGTCTACATTATCATCCTTCAGCTATGAACGATGACTACACTATACTGCCACACTACAAACCTTGCACTAGGTATATTTCTAGACTATGTTAACTTTTGAGTGTGAATTTTTAAGTAATGCATTTGTTTCGACAATGAACGAATGTCTGAGGTTTGACAGACAAACTTTTTATGCAAGGTTATAAATCAATACTTTTTATACTGGATGGTTCTTCATTTTGTGTATTTCTCTCACCTCTCGCCTGTGATTTCAGTTTACAAATTCCTCCATTAAAGTACATGTATGCTATGATGTTTGCGGTGGAGGAAATCAATCGCAACACTGCTCTGCTGCCAGGAGTGAGACTAGGCTACCGTATTCTTGACAGCTGTGGCCGACACCCTTGGGCCACACAGGGAGCACTGTCAATGATTGCAGGTGAAAGCGCTAGCTGCAACTCAACAGATGCCGTCTCTAATTTTGATGTGTATTCAGAAGAAATTAGCGGGAGGAGAGGTACTAAATAACTCCTTATGCATTGAAATTGTATTGTGTCCATTACACAACCGAATGAAATGATGCCATAAACATTCCCATGTAACACGTTGTCATTAACTGTCCCTCTAGTGCTGTTATCAGGTAGTCAACCTGTTCCTTTAGTGATCGGTGGGGCTTCTTCTCAAACAGGCAAGATACTCTCTGCAATCCTGGCGCCGATCTCTGTACCTGTAGTGAGTTACATTCCCTCAGGAAAAATATCTAATCATCTCAAAATAATTCAGTATGTAATTTTCTGTGTCTTTCTATCAGATCAGCTATCGTTCCAGCTGTCCCTGTCTGAGTAACAGGCGCAAATATCCTAATTTCTTCAGAACCATCCCAAGTGACATTTACCAGGCCAGAGCCATGGCCCAGCTTGCCATACGCTTCCACTGGACCTGGATTGGAGCAGTGGTAGCAAATAATGATTATGGCCACCTGGCAATACAGGTGTTTTTGATTTATTGTTCTGTTATATGGAGTTGGTTTTGTTAGAGTGACACAATAATTGTGTAAATACTGTGTTGACAGATTTTAATATCCATCTAATTATTTTCTTTTCACTTGTATATTTCAGGTATTTCAGGAGGAGGTACAGGGCAAAGGAGTGTGTTTGTCATTCATAAAGACTCTCAGCAGGCCAACTATTGTGAGAGATGCCCGGCAGGCAGCACTCACAGTTGAGGCTTCCAGGGCAAAGGTCATATTGATCTTTTCCTGGTATACAGATGTAAAGCAACTGTTCTTGGAACTTGTCCAGAGGAATGTGAGAATATGGAAATAAATTTGTATTAATACTAATAAATACATTTACATTATTTTGCTGACGTTTTTATTACATTTATACTGCTTTGTCCCACTGCCACTACAGATCACTGACAGACAATATCTGGCTAGTGAGGCTTGGAGCACCAGTAATGATCTTCTCCAAGATGTTGCCCTCTCTAATGTGGCAAGCGGTGTCGTTGGTGTGGCCGTTCGTAGTTCACCAATACCTGGATTTCAAAGATTTCTCAGAGGTTTACATCCATCTCATCGTCCACATGATGAGCTCTTAAGAGAATTCTGGGAACAGCAGTTTGGATGCAGCCCTGAAGTTAAACAATCAGCTGCCACAACAGCGTCTTCATCCCAATCTTCACCATTAAACTCGAGAAACAATCCATCAAGGTCCGACAGTCAATCAAATGTTTTTACTTCAAGCTCTGCCAACTTGTACCGTCAGAAAGCTTCTCTACCAGCCTGTAGTGGCACAGAGTCCCTGGAGGACTTGCAGCATGCATTTACTGACACCTCACAGCTAAGGGCATCGTATAATGTCTACCTTGCTGTGTATGCTGCAGCCCATGCCCTTCACAGGCTTCTCTCCTGTCCTGACAAAGACAGGCCTCACAGAAATAACTGCTCCACTCCAAACTACATCGACCCTAAAGAGGTAAACACGATCATCTGCATTGGCATTTCCTTTTGGAAGAGTTACCCAAATGCCATTTTTCACAGTTATCTATTTTTTAATTATGCTTTGCAGGTTTTGCAACATTTGAACAATGTGAACTTTACAACACCACAGGGGGAAATGTTTTACTTCGATGGGGCTGACATTCCAGCAAAGTACGATCTTGTCAACTGGCAAAAATCTCCTGATGGGTCCCTAAAACTTGTTTTGATTGGCCTTGTGGATGGGTTTAACCTCCAACTTAACCAGACAGCTATTCAATGGAACACAGGGTCCAATCAGGTATTTAGATTAATAGTAATAGTACAAGATTTCTCGTAGATTTAATTTTTACTGTAATTCAGAAGATGATAATCTGGTTTGGCCTTTATTTAGGTCCCTATCTCTGTGTGCAGTCAGAGCTGTCCCCCAGGGACGCGAAAGGCCAACAGGAAAGGGGAACCTGTCTGCTGCTTTGACTGTATTATTTGTGCTGAAGGAGAGATTAGCAATACAACTGGTAAAAAAAAAAAAAAACACTAAATTTTATTTAGTCAGCGCAGCATTCCAATATTATGCAAATCACCCTGACTCCTATTTTTCAATTTCAGTTTTCATCTGTTTTGCTCTTCCAGGATCCCTCCACTGTGAGCGTTGTCCACCAGAGTTCTGGTCCAACGATAAGCGCACTGCCTGCGTCCCTCGTGAGCTGGACTTCCTGTCCTTTAACGAGACCCTGGGCATTACTCTGACAACAGTAGCAGCGTCTGGTGCCCTGGTGACAACAGCTGTGTTTGCGGTTTTCCTGTGCTACCGTCACACTCCTATGGTAAGAACCCACAGTGATGACATGAAATTGAAATGTAATGTTATATAAATAATACTACACAGTTTATGGAAGCACTTGGCTGCTTAGGGCCTTAGATTCCCTTAGCTGGACATTCTTCTGCTTACAAGACAAAATACTTGATGTCCTTTTCTGTTTTTGATCCACTCTCCTTTGAAGGTGCGAGCCAACAATTCAGAACTGAGCTTCCTGCTTCTTGTGTCACTCAAGCTCTGCTTCCTGTGCTCACTGGTGTTCATTGGGCGTCCCTCAGTCTGGTCTTGTCGGTTCCAGCAGGCAGCATTTGGGATCAGCTTTGTACTTTGTGTTTCCTGCCTCCAAGTGAAGACCATAGTGGTTCTGGCTGCCTTCCGCTCAGCTCGGCCTGGTGCTGAAGCTCTGATTAAATGGTTTGGTCCAAGCCAACAGAGAGGAAGTGTCTGCCTCCTTACAAGTATACAGGTAAGACTTAACCAACCAACTCAATTTAATCAGATTCTTTGTACATTTTTTAATTAGAACAATACTTTTTTTCCCCCAGATCATCATCTGTGCTATATGGCTGTCTCTCAGCCCCCCAGAGCCTCGACGTGATCTGGGATTCCAAGGCTCAAAGGTTACTCTGGAGTGTGCTATGGCCTCGGTGGTGGGTTTCGCTCTGGTTCTGGGCTACATTGGTCTGCTGGCCTGCACTTGTCTTTTTCTGGCCTTTCTTGCCAGGAAACTCCCGGACAACTTCAATGAGGCTAAACTGATCACCTTCAGCATGTTGATCTTCTGTGCAGTTTGGGTGGCCTTTGTCCCTGCGTATGTTAGTTCTCCTGGAAAGTACACTGTTGCAGTAGAGATTTTTGCTATCCTGGCCTCTAGCTATGGTTTGCTTTTCTGTATCTTTGCCCCCAAGTGTTTCATCATCCTCTTAAGGCCTGAGAGAAACACCAAGAAACACCTGATGGCCAGATAGTTTTTTTCAGCCTCACTGACTCTGAGTTTTCACGGGTCCCTAAAATCACAGACCACCTTGAACAAAACCAAAACTTCATTTGTAAACCCCCCCCCCCATGCAAATGCCCTTCTGAAATGCTACTAAATTAAATATTGAGGTAGTTTTCTGTTGCATGCTTTTCCTGATCTGATGTTCTAATAAACCTTACCTCACTTGTTTCAATAAAACAGACAACACAAACCTGTTTCATGCCCCATTTAAATTAACACTTACTAAAACAAACTATATGGGTTAGATAAGTGCTTTCAAAATCTGCTAGTTATTTTTTCTCTTGCAGGAAATTAAGTGTTGATTCCATTAGAAATGTTCAAGTACTATAAGGGCTATAACTCATCCAAGCTTTAGGTTTGGACTGACAGTACATAACAATGCCCACTAGATAGCAGCATTATACTATTTAAGGATGGTTGTACCCTTTATGCTGTCAATGTTAATGCAAAGATGGACTCCTGCATCCTACAACTGTTGGACTACTTGGACAAATTTGAATGCATGTTCATCTTTAGTCTTTAGACCATGTTTATTACATGTACATTTCACAGCTAAATGTGATAACAAAGCTGTAAATAATAAAGAAAATTCAAAAAACAAAAAAAGCTGGGTATGGCATTTTAAAGCTGCGTATGACCTTTGACAAATAATAATTGACTAACAACCACGGATATTGTTTCAATTGTGTTTGTATGCAAATAAGTTCTTTGGAAAACAGATTCAAGCAATAGTTAATGGTACATCAGACACCAAGAAGTACACTGACTTTTACTTGAATTTGAAACAGTGCAATTCAATATATAAAAAGTAGTCACTGTCAAAATGAATTTAAGTGTTACTATTAAGTGATACTATTGTGTATTTATTTCTCTTCCCATGATCGCTTTCTTTGTGTTTCTCTCTGGTCTCAAGAGGATGATGTAGCATTTGGGTCCAAATAGTGCTACCAAAAGGCCAAAACTGGAGGCCAGGATTGCAAATATCTCCACTGCATCTGCATATTTTCCTGGGGAGCTGATATAAGCAGGGACAAAGGCCACCCACACAGCACAGAAGATCAGCATGCTAAAAGTGATGAGCTTGGCTTCATTGAAATTGTCTGGTAGATTCCTTGCAAGGAAAGCCAGCAGGAAGCTGGCAATAGCGAGGAAGCCAATGTAACTCAGCAGTGCTGCAAAACCAACTGTTGACCCAACTTCACATTCATAGACAATTTTGTCATTATAATACTTGGTATTTCTATGCGGTTTTGGTGATGAAGAGACAAGCCAAGCAGTGCAGATTGCTGCCTGGATGGAAGTAAGAACCAGAACTGTTCCTCTCTGTTGCACAGCACCAAACCACTTCAGACTGGCTCCACCTCCTGGCTTGGAGGCCTTGAACACAGCCAGCACCACCATGGTTTTCACCAGGATACACGAGACACAAAGCACAAAGCTGATCCCAAATGCAGCATGTCTCAGCTGACATGTCCATAGCCGTGGACGGCCAATGAACAGCAGGGAGCACAGGAAGCACAGTTTGAGTGACAGCAAAAGCTGAAAACTAAGTTCAGAATTGTTGGCTCGTACTATGGGTGTGCTGCGATGATAAGTATAGACTCCCAGTACAAAGGTGCTGATAAATGTGCCCAGTAAGGAGATAGCTGTCAAGCCGATTCCCAAGGGCTCATAATAGGAAAGGTACTCTGTTCTCTTAGGGATGCAAGTGTCATGCTGAGCATTGGCCCAAAAATCCTCTGGGCAACTAGTGCACTCCATGGAATCTAAGAGAAAGAGAAAGGTGATGATATTTAATTCTTGACCCTGCATGAATCAAAATAGCTGACATTAAAACTGAATCAGTGTGTAAATGTCATGCTGTAGTGAGAGTCCCTATCCTCAACGCTTTGACAATGTAAATTTGATCAAACATGAAAGATCATTCAATTAATTTGATATGGTTTTGCAATGTTGTTTATTTTTTATTTTATTTTCGAGGTTGATGACCTGATGACCCTTTGATTTACATTTGAACTGCGAAGATAATATAATAATATAATAATATAATAATAAGAGAGCACACCAACCAGTCTCATTGCTGATCTTTCCCTCAGAACAAGCGATGCAGTCAAAACAGCACACAGGCTGCCCCTTCTTTCTGGCCATGCGGGTACCTGGAGGGCAGCTCTCACTGCACACTGACCTTGGTGGCTACAAGGACAATAAGAGTATGGCTGTTATTCATATATCACTTGATACTGATAGTGTGAGGTATCCACGGGTCAGAAATCAGAGGTAACTGAATAAGCACAAGTCACCTGCTTGTTCTCAAAGTTCCAGAAAATGTTGTCCTCTATCAGTGTGAGCTCTTCACCTGAGGCCGACTCCTTCACCTCACCCACAGCCTGAACCTTTGTGCCTCCATCAGGGAGCCACAGCCAGTTCATGACATCATAGATCGGCAAGGCATCACCATTCTCATCAAATGACACTTGATCACCAAAGGATGTGGTGAAGTTGATCTTTCCCAAGTAATACAGGAGCTGGATATTTTTAATAGAGAGAAAATCTATCATGGTGAACACAGGTGTATCTCCTACCCCTAATTATGATACTAAATGTACTGTATTATAGTACATACCTACACAGCAGACGTACTACACAATAAATTATTATCAGAGCGCATTAGTAGAAATACGTTCAACATTTAACTAGATATTTTCACAATATATTTCATACCTAGATATATTGTACATTTCGATAGCCCGTTAAATTAATGCAATACAATAATAGATTATATTCACTTAGTATCATATATATAAGGGTGGATATCATAGCCATACCTGCCATGGCTCCAATTTTAGAAAATTAGCACAGCTGTTGCCACTGAAAGGTCCTCTCCCTGGCACACACTGCAGCAAGTCATGGAGGGCATACGCCAGAGCATACACAGCCTTGTACACATTGTACTCTGGTCTGAGGTCTGACATATCCAAAAAAACTGTTTCTGTATTGTCCAGGACTTCCTGTCCAGTGCACAGTGCTCCCCCAACATCCACCCACCCTGCTGGAGGTGGTGCTAATCTACACTGAAATGTGTGTTCCCAAAACTGCTTTACCTGAAAAATATTTTATGCACACACTCAGACTTTTGACTGAGATAATCGCAATGTATTATTCGACTAATCTGAGATTGTCTCACCATACTATTTCCAGAGCTGCTCTCATGGTTATCGGAAGGTCGTATTCTTAACAGGAAGTCCTTGAATCCTGGTATTTCTCCCCGGCGGATGGCAATGCCCAGTGTGCCACCCAGGTATGGCATCATCTCCGGGATTTGCAAAGTAGCTGCTGCTACCCAGGCTTCACTGGCCAACCACTGCAGGCCTGTCACATTCTGCTTTACCAACTGAAGTTGTAATATGCCGGTTTCATAAAACAGACATGAGTATCATTAATGCAGAGATGAATGCTTAGCTTCTGAATGACATACAGCAAGGACAAGTATTGAGTTTTAGTCATTATCAATACACAAACAACACTTGGTGTAAATCAGTAACTTTTATCATAAAAAGGGTTATTAGAGCCAATGACAATAACTTGGTGGCACATTCATATTACTGTTAACAAAAGAGCGATAATAGTATTAATAACAATAATAATAGTTATTATACTATTTTACTTATTTAACTAATTAGCAATTCAAAAGCCCAACCTCTTCCATGAGATGAAATATGTGGCTTTCATGTGAAAACACAATGACCACACGAGCTGTGGATTTCTTCATCACATCCCCAATCCTCCTAAATTCACCTGGGTCGTTGCTTAGGGGCAAAACCTCTGTGTAGGCCAGACAACCTGCACCAGACTGAACCAGATCAGACTGAAAGGATCGGGAGACATGGAGTCCATAGTCGTCATCACTGACCAGAAGGCCTACCCAAGTCCAGCTGAAGCGTTTTAGAATCTGAATCATAGCACGCACCTAATTAGACAGAAGGCAGAGCGATGAGTTGGTAGTTGTGGCATTCTGTCAAAATAATTACAGTATTTTTTTTTTTTTGTCATTTCGAGCCACTGTCCTTCCTGAGGAAATGCCATGAACACACTGTATCATTATCATATGTATATACAACATACAGTACAATCTGTGTTTATTTTTGTGTATATGTGTTCACCTGGAAATCATCACTTGGAATCGTTCTAAAGAAGGATGGAAAACGTTTCCGATCACTCAGACAGGAGCATGTGGCAAAATAGCTCACCTGTAAAACACACAGACTGTGAACCCTAAAATACAGTAGTGGGACTGAAAACAAATAGTGTTAAGTGTTCACATCAGACTCATTCAAAGAAATGAATGGTGGTAAGGTAGAAACTTACCATAGGCACTCTGTACAAACCTAAGATAGCGGAGATGGCTATAGAACTTGTAGAGGTAGAATCACCCACAATCCCCAGGACTGGAGGGTTCCCTGCACAGGTCTCGTTCAATTCAAACTGCTCTTCTCGTCCACTGACTAATGATAACGCAGCACGAAATCCAACTGCTAGTTTGACACAGTTATCATAAAGGCTGTATCCTAGCGTCACATTAGGTAGCAGGTTGGTGTTTCTGTTGATCTCATCAATAGCAAAGGCCATGCTCTGTGCATGTCTAAATCCTGTAATGTCAAATCTGACACAAAAATACCACTTCACACTACTGAAAATACAAGGCATTTAAAAAATAAATGTGCTAACCCTTTAACTAACATAATTCAACAAGGAGCACACTGTTAACAAATCAGATGAATAAAATGTATTTTATTTATGCTGATTGAAGAGAATGATAGTATAATCAAAGTCATTCTGTGTAATTGTGAGTAGAGACAAATCACACAAACAAGCCTTATTCCTCGGTCTCTGATTCTTATTGTATCCGTGACACACTCACCCGCTGCAAGTAGGCTCTTGTGGCTTTGAGGTAAACGACAGCTCAGGAAATATAGAGAAGAAATTGATTTCAAATAACCCTCCAAACACCACATCTCCAGCTTTGTGCATTCCATTCAGATCAAACAGTCCCTGTAACTGACAAGAAGAGGAAAAGGGGGAAGACACAGCGGTGCCAAAGCAGCAAGGCTGAAACATGAAAAACATGTGCAAGAGTGTACAAATGTCTAACAGTGCCCACATGTTCGGTCTCTCCTTTACCTATTGATTAACCTCAGTCACTTAATTTTATAGACAGTATCACAATGTTGTAATATGTGTCAGTGTTAATTCTTGTGCACCACCCACTAGTAAGGGCAGGGCCTTGTACTACATTGCATAATGTACATCATTGATAGTGTTCTCAAGTGAAACATCAACGATTAAGTCTGCATAGTAGATAAAACCTCATCAAGGCCATGTTAGCAGCTTTCCCAACTAATGCATATTATTTTGCAAATTACCTTACTGATTCATGGCACACTTGATATGTGAAATTTGTCTGCTGGTGAATGTATAAGAACAGAGGAGAGTCACAACCCTGTGTGCCCATGTAGTTTAACATTATGGCCACTAGACAGCAGCAACACACTGAGACATCAGATAAACTGTCTGTGTAAATCTGTGCATTCTTCAGTGCTTCTCTATGTGTTGTTGTATTCAGCTTCCTCATAATATCTGGGACAGGACCTGGCATATTCAACCATCCAACCATCTCAATCTTTTTGGTTTTGCAAAAAATATTGTATATGTAGATGTAGAGTGTTTGCTTTACAAGTGTTTCTAAATATTTCCTTGTGTCACCAAACGATCATTTGGATTTGCACTAGGACAGGGCAGATATAGACTAATGTGAATAATAGATGGTAAAATAATGCAAAAATGTAGTTCCATGCAATGCCACAAGGACACTCCATTTAATATATTTATTATAATATACAGTACAACTGGAAACATCTGCAAAAACATTTCTGCTGATTTTAATTCATGGACCAACAAGATTCTGTAAAAGGTTCAAAAAGAATAAATTCAAAATAACCTGTCTGACATGGTCCTGAGATTATTAAGGAAATCTCACATATCCAGTGTGCCAGAAGGCAATCACAGCATAACTGTAGCGTCATTTACAATGTCAAAATCATCCCATAACTGACATATGCCTTACACCACATAATATAAACGAGTAGTAAATTGAGAGATATGCAGGTGAATGTGAATGACACAATGTGAATGTGTTTATTTCAGAACTATGCAACTGTGAATTCACTCAGTGGGAAGGAGAGAAACACATTGTGAAGTGAACAAACGCACTGTATAGTAAAATGATGTGATAGCCTCATGCTGTTTAACTGTTATGAGCACAGAACAGCACCAGTAAGGCTGAAAACTGAAAATAAGCTGTGAGGTCAAATGTATTGCAGTGCAGACATTGGAAAATAAAGCACCCCAGTATTCACGTATGTCTACATTAACCTGGATTGTATTAAATAAACATAACTGAGCTAGTAGGACTATGGTATCAAATACAGCTAAATTGACAGAGAGGCGGATAATAAATATAAAAACTGTTCGGACAGTTCAGTTGTCATCAAAAAGTGCCTCAAGCCCAGCAGTGTTCTCTCTACATTATCCTCAAAGGCCACAACACCATAACTGCGTTTACTTAGCAGGTTTAATTCATTAAATACTAATTTTATGTATTATTGGTGCCTCGACCCATGATTGCTTTCTTTGTGTTTCTCTCTGGTCTCAGTAGAATAATATAACATTTGGGTCCAAACAGCGCCACCAAGAGGCCAAAACTGGAGGCCAGGATTGCAAATACCTCCACTGCATCTGCATATTTGCCTGGTGAGCTGATGTAAGCAGGGACAAAGGCCACCCACACAGCACAGAAGATCAGCATGCTGAATGTGATGAGTTTTGCTTCATTAAAACTGTCTGGTAGATTCCTTGCCATGAATGCCAACAAGAAGCTGAGGATAGCCAGTAAGCCAATATAGCCGAGTAACACTGCAAAACCAACTGTAGACCCAATTACACACTCATAAACTATTTTGTCATTGTGGTATTTGGTGTTTTTATGAGGTGTTGGTGAGGAAGAGACAAGCCAAGCAATGCAGATTGCTGCCTGAATCGAAGTAAGAACCAGAACTGTTCCTCTCTGTTGGATAACACCAAACCACTTCAGAGTGGCTCCACCTCCTGGCTTGGAGGCCTTGAACACAGCCAGCACCACCATGGTTTTCACCAGGATACATGAGACACAAAGCACAAAGCTGATCCCAAAGGCTGCATGTCTCAGCTGACATGTCCATAACTGTGGACGGCCAATGAACAGCAGGGAGCACAGGAAGCAAAGTTTGAGTGACAGCAAAAGCTGAAAACTAAGTTCAGAATTGTTGGCCCGTACCATTGGTGTGCTGCGATGATAGATAAAGATTCCCAGGACAATAGTACACGTAAATGTTCCCAGTAATGAAATAGTTGTCAAACAAATACCTAAGGGCTCATGGTAGGAAAGGAACTCTGTTCTCTTAGGGATACAGTTGTCTTGCTGTAGATTAGACCAAAAGTCTTTCGGACAACTGGTGCACTCTGTGGAGTCTAGAAAAAAGAGAAAGCTCTTGTCACATATTTATATTCTAAGCCTAAATGAAAAACTGCAAGACTTTAAATTGATCACCAACCAGTCTCATTGCTGATCTTTCCCTCAGAACAAGCGATGCAGTCAAAACAGCACACAGGTTGCCCCTTCTTTCTGGCCATGCGGGTACCTGGAGGGCAGCTCTCACTGCACACTGACCTTGGTGGCTAAAGGGACAGTGAGTGAGCAGTTATTACTGTTAATTTACCACAATTTTTGATGATTTGACCAGGATATTTTAAGTGCTGTCACCTGTTTGGATTCAAAGTTCCAGAAGATTTTTTCTTCATCCAGTGTGAGCTCTTCACCAGAGGCCAACTCCTTAACAACACCAACAGTCTGAACCTTTGTGCCTCCATCAGGGAGCCACAACCAGTTCATGACATCATAGATCGGCAAGGCATCACCATTCTCTTCAAACAACACTTGATCACCAAAGGATGTGGTGAAGTTGACCTTTTCCAAGTAATACAGAAGCTGGACATTCAGAAAAAGGAATTGAGAAAATCTCTACCTCATCATTGTGGTAACTACATTTTATTAACAATACTATAGCTGTTCCACTGCTCACATTTACTTTATGCCAGTGGTTCCCAAACTTTTTCTTGCCCCCCTTTTATAGATCAGAAGTTTTTCGCGCCCCCCCCTTAGTGGTTTTCTGCATGTGGGAGACTCACGTCCCCATATTTTCAGTCTCTGCCTGCTCTTACAAAACCTGAAAAGCTGAATCAGTGTGTTTACTTGACGAGTAAGAGTTGGTGCCTCCCAGATCTTCACAGGCTAAACACGCCTGATTCACCTTATCAGGTGTGGACAAAGCAGGAAGATATCAAAATATACAGTGATGTGGCTTGGAAATTAATTTCGAAATGATAAAGCAGTGGACCTTCTCATTTATTGTTGATGTGATGATGATTGATTGTGGATGAATTAAACAATAATATTTTAGTTAATATATTTATATATTATATACACTTATATACACAGAGTAAATTAACATCCCACCTGCCATGGCTCCAGTTTGTAGAAATTAGCACAGCTGTTCCGACTGAAAGGCCCTCTCCCTGGCACACACTGCAGCAAGTCATGAAGAGCATATGCCAGCGCATACACAGCTTTGTATACGTTATACTCTGACCTTAGGTTTGATACATCTAAAAAAACAGTCTTATTTGCTAGATCTTCCTGTCCAGTGCAAAGTGCTCCACCAGCATCCACCCACCTTGCTGGAGGTGGTGCAAATCTACACTGAAATGTGTATTCCCAAAACTGCTTTACCTGAAACACAGTAGACAAAACACTCTGAGCTGAACAATAATAATGACATCTCAGAAGATACAGGGTTAAAACCTCACCATGCTACTTCCATAGCTGCTGTCGTGATAAATGTCAGGGCGTATTCTTGACAGGAAGTCCATCAGTCCTGGTATTTCTCCCCGGCGGATGGCTATACCTAGTGTGCCGCCCAGGTACGGCATGAGGTGGGGTGTGTGGAGTACATCGGCTGCTGTCCAGGCTTCACTGGCCATCCACTGCAGGCCTGTCACATTCTGCTTTATCACCTGTGTATTGTCATATACCGAAAACAAATTTTCATACTACCGCACAGGTAATGATTGGTCATATGAGTGTTGTTTTATGAATACATTCAATCTTCAGTCAATATTATGGGGTTTTGTATGTTATGTCAATTAAGCACAGACACAATACAGCACACAGTGAAAGGCATGTTAATTGACTTTATATACATACTTGAACCCCTTTAACAAATAATCAAAAGGATAATACATATCAGTATATCAATAAAATATGATAATTAATTGCTATAGCTTTTTGGTAATTTCATTTGATTTCCATCTAAATTAACCCACTTGTTCCATGAGGTGCAATATGTGGCTCTCGTGTGCAAACACAATGACCACACGAGCTGTGGATTTCCTCATCACATCCACAATCCTCTTAAGCTCATTTGGGTCGTTGCTTAAGGGCAAAACCTCTGTGTAGGCCAGACAACCTGCACCAGTCTGAACCAGGTCAGACTGGAAGGATCGGGTAACATGGAGTCCATAGTCATCATCACTGACTAGGAGGCCTACCCAAGTCCAGCCAAAATGTTTGAGAATCTGCAACATTGCACGAACCTAATTGGATAGCAGAGGGAATAGTGCACAGAATTGTATTTGCTTTGAGTAGAAAATCTGTTTTACCATTTGAGCTTTAAAAAAAAAAAATATATATATAATATTTAAACATTTTGGTAATCTTAGAGCAATGCAGATAACACAAAAGCATCGTCTCATCCATTGATTCACAAAAATGATTTGTGTAACTGCCATCAACATATACATGTACATGTATACATGTATAATTTTCTTTCATGAATTCACATTTTGCATTCACTCATATGACTACCTGGAAATCATCACTTGGGATCGTTCTAAAGAAGGATGGAAACCGTTGCCGGTCACTCAAGCAGGAACATGTCGCAAAATAACTCACCTGTAAAACACAAACTCTACAGCGTAATATCCTTTGCATTGTTGAAAAATAAGTCATGACACACTGTTTCAGATTTAGAGAGCCGGTGAATCATATTTATATTGAAGTTATCTATAAATGCTTACCATTGGCACTCTGTACAAACCTAAAATTGTAGAGATGGCTATAGAACTTGTGGAGGTAGAATCACCGACAATCCCCAGGACTGGAGGGTTCCCTAAACAGCCATCGTCCATTACAAACTGCTCCTCTTGTCCACTGACTAGTGACAGCGCTGCACGAAATGCAACTGCTAATTTCACACAGTTATCATAAAGACTGTATCCCAGAGTCACATTAGGCAGCAAGTTGGAGTTCCTGTTGATCTCATCGATAGCAAACACCATCGTCTGTGCCTGCCTGAATGCTAGATAGTCAAAACTAAAACCAAAAATGAACATGACTTGATGATGACTCATGATGTCTGAACCGCATTCAATTAGGTTAATGTTGATAACAATTAAACAAGCTGAATACTCATATTATTATAAGTTATCCTTAATTCAATGTTACAAACAGGACGAAAATGAAAGCTATTCCACAGCCTCTGTTACATCTCTGACACTCACCCGTGGCAGGTAGGGTCTGGTGGCTCTGAAGTAAATGACAATTCAGGAAAGACAGAGTAGAAGTTGATTTCAAACAGCCCTCCAAAAACCACATCTCCATCCTTGTGCATCCCATGAAGATGAAACTGTCCCTGCAGCTGACAAAAGGAGGAAAGAGGGAAAGACACAGCGGAGCAAAAGTAAAAAAACATGAGTAAGAGCATACAGATATTATAAAGTGCCAACATGATTGCTGTCTTCCCTTTAGGGCCAGTGACCTTGTTTTAAAGACAGTGGTATTCCACCCCTTCTGAATCCTTGCATCATTGTTTAATTCCGCACACCACCCATCAGGGCAGGAGGAAAGTATGGGCAGGGCCTATACATATAATGTATAAATAATTAATTTGATATTGAGAAATATACTCAAGCTTTACTTGTCCACATTTGGAATCAGGAGACTCTAGAGGGAATGGACAAATGATTATATGCATTATCTTGTCGTGACTGTGTGGACTTCATTCAAATGTCCTTTAGGGAGCAATAACACGCTGAGACATTAATGGAAGTTTCTTTAGTTCTATACCAGTGCTCCATTTTGGATGGTAAACATTTTATTTATACATGGAGATTTTATTTTCTCTGATTAAAGGCAGAGCCCATTGGTTTGGGGGGGATTTTTTGTTTGATCACTTATCGCACTAAGCACACGTGTTTGCAATTCACCCTTAACCAGCATTAACCAACATCTACTAATCAAACTGTGGGCAGACGGTAAAAGGTTTTATCTTTAGTATAATTTTACCTGGTCAATATTTATGTCCCTGCCAGGTTTGTCTCAAAGGTGTTCTAGCATAGCAGATCAAGTCAGTGAAGCAGTTAAAAAGGCTTCTAACACAGCAGTGTAAAAAGAGTTAAGACCAATTCACTATAAAAGCCTTAATGATTTTGTACAGAGGCCTGAGAGAAACCCTCAGTTTGACTTTTCCTTACGTTAAAGGTTTTTGACTGTGGCCTTTATGAGAGCATTGGCAAATTCAAGGTTCCAAGTTCCAAGGTTCATAAAATAGGTTTAGGTCATAACAATTATGGTCACATGAATGAAATCAAACATTTAATCGAGAAATTGTTACATACAGAGTTGATTATAGTGTAGAGTACTGTTAAGAGATAGATAGAATGATTATATAGAAGGTCTGTTGTTGTGCTGTCTCTTGGAATGCAGAAGCTGGTGTTGCTGCAGACCCACATTGCTGTGCCTGACAGCTGACATTCTTGAACTAGCAAATAATTGTAGAAAGACTTATTTGGAGACAAAGTTAAGTTAGATATTGGACAGGACATACTCATACACCCTGGAAAGCACAAAAGCAGTATCTGCATATGGATTGATTTATGGATAATTAAAGTAATGGCATTCTAGACAGTTGTTCAACATATTTTCTGTCATGTGAAAAGGACAGAAAAAGGGAAATAATCAGTTTTCATGAAGTTTTCTTTATAGCCTCAAGTTTGATCTGACTTCCTCAATGTAAAGATATTAAAAATCTAAAAATTAAAGTTTGAGAATTATTATTTCCTTTGAAGGTCAAAAACAGATCACTGATGGGTCAATGTAAAGCAAACACAGGATCAGATAAATACATTCACTGAATAGCTACATTCCTCTATTTTCTGTGGCCCGGCCCATGATCGCTTTCTTTGTGTTTCTCTCTGGTCTCAGTAAGATTATGTAACATTTTGGCCCAAACAGAGCCACCAAGAGTCCAAAACTGGAGGCCAGGATTGCAAACACTTCCACAGCATCTGCATATTTCCCTGGGGAGCTGATATAAGCAGGGACAAAGGCCACCCACACAGCACAGAAGATCAGCATGCTGAAAGTGATGAGCTTGGCCTCATTGAAGTTGTCTGGAAGATTCCTTGCAAGAAATGCCAACAGGAAGCTGAGGAAAGCCAGTAAGCCAATATAACCCAGTAACACCGCAAAACCAACTGTTGATCCAACAACACATTCATAGACAATCTTGTCATTGTAATATTTAGTATTTTTATGAGGTGTTGGTGATGAAGAAACAAGCCAAGCAGTGCAGATTGCTGCCTGGATGGATGTAAGAACCAGAACTGTTCCTCTCTGTTGCACAGCACCAAACCACTTCAGACTGGCTCCACCTCCTGGCTTGGAGGACTTGAACACAGCCAGCACCACCATGGTTTTTACCAGGATACATGAGACACAAAGCACAAAGCTGATCCCAAAGGCTGCATGTCTCAGCTGACATGTCCATAGCCGTGGACGGCCGATGAACAGTAGGGAGCACAGGAAGCACAGTTTGAGTGACAGCAAAAGCTGAAAACTAAGTTCAGAATTGTTGGCTCGTACTATGGGTGTGCTGCGATGATGGATGAAGATTCCCAAGACAAGAGCACAGAAAAATGTGCCCAGTAATGATGCTGTTGTCAAGCAGATACCCAGGGGCTCATAGTAGGAAAGGAACTCTGTTTGCTTCGGGACACAGCTGTCCTGCTGGGGGTTAGACCAGAAGTCCTCTGGACAACTGGTGCACTCCATTGAGTCTTACAAAGAGAGAAATAGGTTGATATACATAGCTATATTCTATCTATAAGTGAAATTATAATATTTAAAAATATGGACCAACCAGTCTCATTGCTGATCTTTCCGCCAGAACAAGGGATGCAGTCAAAACAGCACACAGGTTGCCCCTTCTTTCTGGCCATGCGGGTACCTGGAGGGCAGCTCTCACTGCACACTGACCTTGGTGGCTAAAGGGATAATAAGTTATCAGTGTTACTGGTCATCCTTTTGGTGTTGGTAATTGAACCCTGCCAACTACATTTTGTATTCTCAGTGATATCGTCTTTAAATACAACTTTACCTAAATGTATTACGTAACACAACATAATACACTCAGGTTGGACTATGACACCTCATTCCATGGTCCAAACTACACAACCACACATTTTTCATGTACAGTAACTGTAATCATGATGCCAAGTGGTTTTAGTTGAGTTGACCACTTAACCTCAATGCTCTTGTTATGTGTGTATGAATATTTCCAATAATCAATGTAAACATTTTGCAGATTCACTTAATAGGAAATATTAGGAGGCAGGGTGAATAATGAGTTTCCACATAGACAACTGAATCACCTGTTTGGATTCAAAGTTCCAGAAGATTTTGGCTTCATCCAGTGTGAGCTCTTCACCTGAGGACAACTCCTTTACAACACCCACAGTCTGAACCTTTGCTCGTCCATCAGGAAGCCACACCCAGTTCATGACATCATAGATCGGCAAGGCATCACCATTCTCATCAAATGCAACTTGATCACCAAATGGTGTGGTGAAGTTGATCTTTTCCAAATAATAGACAAGCTACATGTGTTGATAAAAAAATGGACTGAGAAGAATAGAGAGAGAATACAAAGAAAGACTAAAACAAATAATGCTAAAATCATCCAGTGATTCAGCTGTCAAAAATTCTGACATGCTGTTTCCTTTCTGCTGGCAGCTGTCAAAATATAGACGTTTCTTGTCACTTCAACAAAGTTTAGCCACACATTATAAAAAGGAGTGTAAATTGATATCAAACCTGCCATGGCTCCAGTCTTTGCAAATTAGCACAGCTGTTCCCACTGAAAGGCCCTCTCCCTGGCACACACTGCAGCAAGTCATGAAGGGCATACACAAAAGCATACACAGCCTTGTACACATTATACTCTGGCCTTAGGTTTGAAACATCCAGAAAAACAGTTTTCTCTTTTTCTAGGTCTTCCTGTCCAGTGCAAAGTGCTCTAGCAGCATCTACCCATCCTGCTGGAGGAGGTGCAAATCTACACTCAAATGTGTGTTCCCAAAACTGCTTTACCTGAAACACATTAACATAAATAATCTGCTATTATTTGATTTCATAATTTGTATACAGTCATCACATCAGATTATATGGTAACACACTCACCATGCTGTTTCCATAGCTGCTGTCATGGTCACTGTCAGGATGTATTTTTGACAGGAAGTCCCTCAGTCCTGGTATTTCTCCTCGCCGGATGGCGATGCCCAGTGTTCCACCCAGGTATGGCATGTAATAGGGGGTCTGGAGTACATCAGCTGCTGTCCAGGCTTCACTGGCCATCCACTGCAGGCCTGTCACATTCTGCTTTATCACCTTTCAAACATATATCAAAAAAATGTATTGGAACAAAAATACAAATATACTCATATACTATGGATAAGTTATGTTGTGCATGCTATTACAAATGTTTGTGCAGTAACAGTGGAGTTTGGGATGTTCTGATGTTTTTAATCAGTGATTTCACTTAGTAATTCATAATTTTTTTTTAATGAACTCTCAATCCTGAAAGAAATAACTAAGTTGGTGAGAGTAAAAGCACTGTTGTTTAATTAGAATAATGACATGAATGAATTAGTGATTGTACTTATTTATTTGAAATTATGGATTCCTCAATTAACATGTATTTCAAACTCAACCTCTTCCATGAGATTAATCATGTTGCTCTCATGTGCAAACACAATGACCACACGAGCTGTGGATTTCCTCATCACATCTACAATCTTCCTAAATTCAGTCGGATCATTTCTCCAGGGCAAAACCTCTGCATAGGCCAGACAACCTGCACCAGACTGAACCAAGTCAGACTGAAAGGATCGTGCAGCATGAAGTCCATAGTCATCATCACTGACTAACAGACCTGCCCAGGTCCAACCAAAGTGTTTTAGAATCTGAATCATGGCACGGACCTAATTAGAATGACAGGAGAGGGAGACAAGCACACAACTGATTACTTTTAGTCTCAATAACTCAATATAGGTTTAATACCACACCTTGTGAAATGAAATATGCTTGATGTAATATTCTGAGCAGATATCTTCCTGACAACTGTTTAACTGCAGTCACAGTGGTTTTTTTTTCTGCATTGCCCTTTAGCTTATGAATGTTCACCTGAAAATTGTCACTTGGGATTGTTCTAAAGAAGGATGGAAACCGCTGCCGGTCACTCAGACAGGAACATGTGGCAAAATAACTCACCTGTACAAAACAAAGACTGCATTCTAACACAATGTACACAATAACACAATAACAATACACAAGTTCATAAATATACTAGTCAAGAAACACAAAATAAGCCCTTACAACTTGTACATTTTGATCACGCCGTATTCTTATGAAAATACTTTTTAGATGGTAAGGTGGAAAACTTACCATAGGCACTCTGTACAAACCTAAGACACTGGAGATGGCAATTGAACGTGTTGAGGAAGAATCACCCACAATCCCCACAACTGGAGGGTTCCCAATACAGGCTTCATCCATTATAAATTGCCCCTCTTGTCCACTCACTAATGACAGTCCTGCACGGAATCCAATTGCTAGTTTTACACAGTTATCATAAAGGCTGTATCCCAGAGTCACATTAGGCAGCAGGTTGGAGTTTCTGTTGATCTCATGAATAGCAAAGACCATAGTCTGTGCCTGCCTGAAACCTAGAACATCAAAACTAACACAAAACACAACTTTACAAAACAGAAATAACATACCATATGAAAAACATTGCAGAAAAACAGTACTTAACCATGAACATCTCACTCAGTTAGTTCAGTCGTTTAGCCAGGATACTGATATTTAACAAAACCATGTAAGCTGAAATCTATGTGATTCTCTTTGAGTTATGCCAGTGTCCTGCAACATTTAGACTAATGAACCTGATCTTTCCCAGCCTCTACTTTCTGTTAGATCTGTGACACACTAACCCATGGCAGGTAGGATCCTGTGGCTCTGAGGTAAATGACAGCTCAGGAAAGACAGAGAAGAAATGGATTTCAAAGAGCCCACCGAGAACAACATCCCCAGCCTGGTGCATCCCATTTAGGTGAAACTGTCCCTGTAACTGGCAGGAGGAAGAAATTGGGGGAGAGACAGCAAAGGCAAACGCAACATGACAAGAAAACAGCATGAAATACATATGCAAGTACAAATAGGTGTGTACAAACGACAACATGACTGTCCTCCTAATTGCTACTTCTCTGACCACAGTTAATTTTAAAGCCACTGCTATGCCACCTCCCTTTTGTTGACTTACATCATGTGCTTGCACACCAGGCTAAGCATGAGATGTAGGGGCAGGGCCTTCGATATATAGTTGCCATCAGATTTATGATGGACTGACTATGAATATCATTATTATTGTTTGCATATTAGACAATATCTCACCAAGGTCAAGAAGGCAGCTGAGTGTATTAATTTTACCATCATACAAAAGTTTACTAAAATATCCACAAGAGGACGGTGTCATACTGACACAATAAAATTAATTTTCTCCCTGTTTAGGTTTACAAACTCTTCTGTTTTAGTTTGATTGAGTGCTTTATGTAAAGTATCTGTTTGGCACCTAGTGTATGGGGATTTAACAGATATCATATATTCAGTTGCATTGTGCAATGTTATGCCTTAACCCATCAGTGGCATCAAGTAAGGTAGCAGTGAGCCTTTGTCTGAACTAATGGCTTGAGAAGCTGTTTACAAGGATAAAAGATGAGTGATGAGAGAAAACTTTCACAAATCAGATTTATTAAATATTTTAAAATAAGTATTGTAAGAAATAGTAAATATTATTTCTAAATAAGTTCCTCATGTGCTGTATTGTGGATGTAAAACACACATTATGTCTTGGTGGTGCCACGACCCATGATTGCTTTCTTTGTGTTTCTCTCGGGCCTCAATAGGATGATGTAACACTTGGGTCCAAACAGCGCCACCAAGAGGCCAAAACTGGAGGCCAGGATTGCAAATACCTCCACTGCATCTGCATATTTGCCTGGTGAGTTGACATAAGCAGGGACAAAGGCCACCCACACAGCACAGAAGATCAGCATGCTGAAAGTGATGAGCTTGGCCTCATTGAAGTTGTCTGGAAGATTCCTAGCCAGAAATGCCAACAGGAAGCTAAGAACAGCAAGTAAGCCAATGTAGCCCAGTAACACTGCAAAACCAACTGTAGACCCAACAACACATTCATACACTATCTTGTCATTGTAATATTGAATATTTTTATGAGGTGTTGGTGATGAAGAGACAAGCCAAGCAATGCAGATTGCTGCCTGGATGGATGTAAGGGCCAGAACCGTCCCTCTTTGTTGCACAGCACCAAACCACTTCAGACTGGCTCCACCTCCTGGCTTGGAGGCCTTGAACACAGCCAGCACCACCATGGTTTTCACCAGGATACATGAGACACAGAGCACAAAGCTGATCCCAAATGCTGCATGTCTCAACTGACATGTCCATAGTTGTGGACGGCCAATGAACAGCAGGGAGCACAGGAAGCACAGTTTGAGTGATAATAACAGCAGGAAACTCAGTTCTGAGTTATTGGCCCGTACCATTGGTGTGCTGCGATGATAGATGAAGATTACCAGAACAACCGAGCAAATCAATGTGCCCAGCAATGCAGCAGTTGTCAAGCAGATCCCCAAAGGCTCTTGGTACGAGAGGAACTCTGTCTTCTTTGGAATACAGCCATCCCGTTGTAGGTTAGACCAGAAATCCTCTGGACAGATGATGCACTCCATGGAGTCTAACAAAAAGTGGAAAGAAAAAATATGCACGCACCGGGATTGGTAACCACTGGTATATTCAAAGGTAAACAACATAATAACAATGCATACAAACCAGTCTCATTGCTGATCTTTCCCTCAGAACAAGGGATGCAGTCAAAACAGCAAACAGGCTGCCCCTTCTTTCTGGCCATGCGGGTACCTGGAGGGCAGCTCTCACTGCAAACCGATTGAGGCTGCTACAAACAACAGGACGGTTTTGGCTCTTGGGACATGTTTACATTATTAGATTTACGTAAGTATGTACTATGGTACAAAAACATAACCAAATAGGGAGAAATTACCTCTCTGGATCCAAAGTTCCAGAAGATTTGGTTTTCATCCAGTGTGAGCTCTTCACCAGAGGAAGCCGTTTCTTTAACCTCACCCACAGTCTGAACCTTTGTTCTTCTACCAGGCAGCCACACCCAGTTCATGACATCATAAATTGGTAAGGCATTGCCATTCTCATCAAATGACACTTGGTCACCAAAGGTTGTGGTGAAGTTGACCATTCCTAAATAATGCACAAGCTTGATATTTCGAGTAGAAGGGATCAAAAGCAATCAAATTAAAAATATTGACAATTCTGACTGTTAAGTTTAAACTGTCACAATGTATATAAACTGTCAACTTTAAGGCATAACAATACTTGGTACTAATTACCAAATCACATGACTTAGCCATATAAAGACGTGTAAACTGATATCCCACCTGCCATGGCTCCAGTCTTTGCAAATTAGCACAGCTGTTCCCACTGAAAGGCCCTCTCCCTGGCACACACTGCACCATATTATGAAGAGCATAAGCCAGAGCGTACACAGCCTTGTACACATTATACTCTGGTCTGAGGTTTGACACATCCAAAAACTCAGTGTCAGAGTTTCCCAGGTCTTCCTGTCCAGTGCAAAGTTTTCCACCAGCATCCACCCACCCTGCTGGAGGTGGTGCAAATCTACACTGAAATGTGTGTTCCCAAAACTGCTTAACCTGAAAATATGTCAAAATTCAAGTGCTAACAAAAATGCTAATATGTTATTTATACAGTATTTCAGATCACCAATGCTCACATAGATATACAGTCTCACCATCCTACTGCCAGAGCTGCTGCTGTGCTGACTGTCCGGGCGTATTCTTAACAGGAAGTCCCTCAGTCCGGGAATTTCTCCTCGGCGGATGGCGATGCCCAGTGTGCCACCCAGGTACGGCATGAAGTGGGGGGTCTGAAGTATAGTAGATGCTGTCCAGGCTTCACTGGCCATCCACTGCAGGCCTGTCACATTCTGCCTTACAACCTGTGAATTGCATTATAGTAAATAATCTATATTCAACTGAGACATGTACATTGTGTATTCTTTTTTTTTTTTCCTCTAGTAAAATGATTATTCATCCGTCAAACATTTGGACTGAATGAGCGCAAATGTTGAACCAATTTAATAAATTCTTAAATATCAATTTATTTTAACCCCAACCTCTGCCATGAGTTCAGTCATGTGGCTGTCATGTGCAAACACAATGACCACACGAGCTGTGGATTTCCTCATCACATCCACAATCCTCCGAAATTCAGTTGGGTTATTTCCCCAGGGCAAAATCTCCAAGTAGGCCAGACAACCTGCATTAGACTGAGTTAGGTCAGATTGTAAGGATCGTGCAACATTGAGTCCATAGTCATCGTCACTGACCAGCAGGCCAACCCAGGTCCAGCCAAAGTGTTTTAGAATCTGAATTATAGCACGAACCTTAAGGAATAGAAAGCGGATAGTGCAGTCATTTAATATGTGTTCAATCAAACTCCCCCTTGAAAGTTGTATTTCGCACCTTGTCTAAGCATTGCCTTTCATGTATGTTATCTGAGACCTTGCCACTCCACTAATTACACATAGAATGGGGCACTTTATACACACACACACGTACGCAGAAACACAGATCACACTATCTGCCACACGGTAAATTCACTACATGGATGAGAACAACAACACATATCAATTTTGACATGAAATAAGGATTACTGATCAGTACTACTAGTATACTAGGTATTATTCAATAAAATATGTTCATAGTTGTGAAGTTTTCATCTTGCCAATAGATATTTACCTGGAATGCGTCACTTGGGATCGTTCTAAAGAAGGATGGAAACCTTTGCCGATTACTCAGGCAGGAGCATGTGGCAAAATAACTCACCTGTGCAGAGTCAATAGAGTGCACAGAGTGTTTCTAAATATGACATTCATTAAATTACAGTGCAACAAAAGCAGAGACAAGTTTGAGGAGAGAAAACTTACAATGGGCAATTGGTATAAACCCAGCACATTTGAGGTGGCAATTGTAAAAGTTGAAAAGGAATCACCCACAATCCCCAGAACTGGTGGGGCTCCCAAACAGGTCTCGTCAAACTGGAACAGGTCTTCTTGACCACTGGCCATTGACAAGGCAGAACTGAATCCAATAACAAGCGTGCCACAGTTGTCAAAGAGACTGTATCCCAGTGTCACATTAGGAAGCAGGTTTGAGTTCCCATTTATTTCATCTATTGCAAATGCCATGGTCTGAGCATCCCTAAACCCTAGAATGTCAAAGCTAACACAAATATACCATTAAACAAAAACATATGCCATGGAAATGATAGAAATATATGAAAACATTGTTGATATGCTTCAGTCAGCGAAACTATAAATCTTGTCTTGATTATGTGTAATATCTCACACAGTTTCTTGACAGTAATTTGTGAATACCTTGGATACAAACCAGATTAATTTGTAATGAGTGTGTGTGTGTATGCGACTCACCCTTGGCAACTCGGCTGATGTGGCTCTGCAGTGAATGACAGCTCAGGAAAGACAGAGGAGAAGTGGACCTCAAACAGCCCACCCAGAACCACATCCCCAGGCTTGTGCATGCCATTAAGATGAAACTGTTTACGTAAACGACAAGATGAGGGAAGAGAGAGAGACAAAGGGAAGAAAACAGAGAAAGACAATAAACTCAATATTTGAGGCACGCGTAAGCTTAAATATGTATCAAAAAATGCCCCCATAGCTGCCCTTCTTCTGTTACACTTTGTAGTTTGTTGTAAGTATGCTTACTTAATCTTTATATGCAACCAAACTTCGCCAGCCCCTTTGCAGGCCTGTTTAGAAATTGGGCAGGGCATATTTAACATATATTAGTAGGGTACAGACATGCAGTCAGCACATGTAAATTTAAGCAAATAGTCTTGTGTAGACCACATCAGGAAGTATCACCCCCAAAACAACCCATGAACTATACTGTAGAAACTATAGTATATATCCAACTCCTGAGCTGTTCATAAACATTAGGTTATTCACTGCACGCTGTGGTTTGTCCTGCGCCATAAAAGCGACCAGATTGTGATCAATACATGTGTTGAGGAATAGCTGGTGGTCATGCCGATAACCCTGTGATGTACAACAGCATCATGATATGCAGAATTGACCCAGATGGTGTTGTTGTGGTAACATGGTTAGCAGGGTAAATTCATGTCCAGAGCTACGCTGGGATCTCACAGTTCTACAAGTTGCCATTCAGGGCATAGAAGACGCATAGTGTGACTAAAGCAATATTCAACAGTGGGGGAGAGACACCTATGAGTTTTCGTACACTGCCTGGTACTTACACAAAATAATTACACTGCCCTATTTCTGATCTTGACCTTGGGTGTCATCAGGTTGGACTTTGCACTTTGGTTTTGTTTGTTAAAATGTGTTAATATGTGGTAACATGTCATCCTCCAGTCACGTGCATCTGGTTTGCCTTGCATTTACGAGGGAATGTAAATGTGTGCTCTGTCCAAAAGACAAACTTTTTTAATTCACGGGGGGAATTTCACACCCTGTATGAATTTCCTATGTTGTCCACTAGATGACGATAAAACAGTGGGACATTTGGTTGACACAGTGTTATTTCATATTCGTTTCAACAAGCATGGATGCACACATTAGGCCAATTACACACAACAGCTGTGCACAAGACACTTTTTAATGCCAAATAAAAGTATATAGTTCAATTATAAACAATAAATTATAACCAAAAACCTTAAGTAAAGGCGCAGAGGCAAGTTTCTTCTAGGTTTATTCTTCAAAATAATCAAGTTTTAAAAGTTTAAAAGAAATGAATGTATATGGGGAAAAAATACAGAGCTCGGACAATGTTAATGGTTTCACACAGGTGTTACTTTTCAGTTTTGTTGTCTCGACCCATGATTGCTTTCTTTGTGTTTCTCTCTGGTCTCAGGAGGATTATGTAACACTTGGGTCCAAACAGAGCCACCAAGAGGCCAAAACTTGAGGCAAGGATAGCAAATACCTCCACTGCATCTGCATATTTTCCTGGTGAGTTGACATAAGCAGGGACAAAGGCCACCCACACAGCACAGAAGATCAGCATGCTGAATGTGATGAGTTTGGCCTCATTGAAGTTGTCTGGAAGATTCCTTGCCATAAATGCAAGTAGGAAACTAAGGATAGCCAGCAAGCCAATATAGCCCAGTAACACTGCAAAGCCAAATGTGGAACCGACTGCACACTCATAAACTATTTTGTCATTATGGTATTTAGTATTTTTGTGAGGTGCTGGTGAGGAGGAGACAAGCCAAGCAATGCAGATTGCTGCCTGGATGGAAGTGAGAACCAGAACTGTTCCTCTCTGTTGGATGACACCAAACCACTTCAGAGTGGTTCCACCTCCTGGCTTGGAGGCCTTGAACACAGCCAGCACCACCATGGTTTTCACCAGAATACATGAGATACAAAGCACAAAGCTGATCCCAAATGCTGCATGTCTCAGCTGACATGTCCATAACTGTGGACGGCCAATAAACAGCAGGGAGCACAAGAAGCACAGTTTGAGTGACAGCAAGAGCAGGAAACTCAGTTCTGAGTTGTTGGCTCGTACCATTGGTGTGCTGCGATGATGGATGAAGATTCCTAGGACAATAGCACAGATAAATGTTCCTAATAAAGATGCAGTTGTCAGGCAGATGCCCAAGGGCTCATAGTAGGAGAGGAACTCTGTTCTCTTAGGGACACAGTTGGTTCGCTGGGTGTTGGACCAAAAGTCTTCTGGACAACTGGTGCACTCCATGGAGTCTAAAGAAAATAGGATCATCACTTGCGTGTTTTTATATATATACGTTTTGTTTCACCCCTTTACCTCCCAATTAGGAATATTTAATATGGCCCTTCACATTGAGGTTCCTTCATCCCAATTCTGGGAATCAGTCCTGGGTCCTCAGAGGTACCCATAGGCTTCATGGGTGTCGTCTTTCAAAAGGATTTGGTCCTTAAATGTACCTACCGAGGAGAACCTCCATACCCACAAATTCTAACATTTAAGTTAGAGCCAAGATGGAAGCACAACAACTGGGGATTGGACTGAGGCCTCTAAGATGTCAATTAAATACTGCCTCATTTTATTATGCATACAAACCTGTCTCATTGCTGATCTTTCCCTCGGAACAAGGGATGCAGTCAAAACAGCAAACAGGCATCCCCTTCTTTCTGGCCATGCGGGTACCTGGAGGGCAGCTCTCACTGCACACTGACCTTGGTGGCTGCAAAAATCACAAGAGTTTATTCTGTTAAATATTTACCGTTATTATAAATTATCTCCAGGAGAGAAAAAGATATAACAAAATTAGCAGATCTGACCTTTCCAGATTCAAAGTTCCAGAAGATTTTGTCTTCCTCCAGTGTGAGCTCCTCACCTGCGGAAGCCGACTCTTTAACCACACCCACGTTCTGAACCTTAATTCTTCCATCAGGGAGCCACGCCCAGTTCATGACATCATAGATCGGTGAGGAATCGCCATACTCATCGAACGACACTTGATCACCAAATGAAGTGGTGAAGTTGACCTTTTCCAAATAATGCACAAGCTAAACATATTGAACAGAAAAGACAGAGAAAAATAAAGAAAGGAGCATGACAGACAGGATCTCTAATAAATTATAATTTTTGGCATAATTTAATTAAGAACCAAATCATAGGATTAAGGCATATGAGAAGGTGGTGTGTAAACTGTTATCAAACCTGCCATGGCTCCAGCCTTTGCAAATTAGCACAGCTGTTCCTGCTGAAAGGCCCTCTCCCTGGCACACACTGCAGCAAATCATGGAGGGCATACGCCAGAGCATACACAGCTTTGTACACATTATACTCTGGTCTGAGGTTTGACAAATCCAAAATCTCAGTCTCAATTTTACTCAGATCTTCCTGTCCAGTGCAGAGTGCTCCCCCAGCATCCACCCACCCTGCTGGAGGAGGTGCAAATCTACACTGAAATGTGTGTTCCCAAAACTGCTTCACCTGAAATGTAAAAGTTAAATGTTGGCATAAATACTGACAATGTTGTTTCCTTCTACATCCAGTCAGATACATACGGTCAAAATCTCACCATGCTATTTCCAGAGCTGCTGTGTTGGTCACCGTCAGGATTTGTTTTTAAGAGGAAGTCCCTCAGCCCTAGTATTTCTCCTCGGCGGATGGCGATTCCCAGTGTACCTCCAAGGAACGTCATGTAGTGGGGGGTCTGAAGTACAGTAGATGCTGTCCAGGCTTCACTGGCCATCCACTGCAAGCCTGTCACATTCTGCTTTATCACCTGTGTATTGCATGAAAACAATTACTTGTTCTTCTCCTCTCACTCAATTACAGAATCAAATCATTTCGACTAATGCAGTCCATTTAAAGTACAGTCTCCATTATCCAATTTGTTAAAGAAGCAGTAGAGTTTCCAGTAAGTCAGTGGATAGAACTACAAGGGCCTTCATCTTTCAAATTGTTGATAATGATGATCAGCCTTAATAGATGAAGAAAAACACAACATTTCTAACATTTTTGTAATAGTGAATTCTAATGAAAATGTATGTTAATCCCAACCTCTTCTATAACATTAATCATGTGGATCTCATGTGAAAACACAATGATCACACGAGCTGTGGATTTCTTCATAACATCCACAATCCTCCGAAGTTCATTTGGATCATTTCCCCAGGGCAAAACCTCTGTGTAGGCCAGACAACCTGTACCAGACTGAACCAGGTCAGACTGGAAGGATCGTGCAACATGGAGTCCATAGTCATCATCACTGACAAGCAGTCCTACCCAGGTCCAGGCGAAGTGTTTTAGAATCTGAATGACTGCACGGACCTAAGATAGTACATTGATTAGCGGACTGGTTTACAAATTGTATGTTTACAGTTTAAAAGATCATTAAAAAAAAAATTGTACTTTAGTTGCTTTATCTGAGACCATACAACGCCATTAATTAAACAAAGTCTGCTTTTAAGTTTCCCCACGCTGATCATGAATCATGGCATAAAGATAATTTGAGAAGAAAGTAAGGACAGCTGCTCCACATAGTTAACTCTCTCAATGCAAGATTACTTGCTACGAAAATATCACAATGCAACAGTTGCAACAATACACAAACAGATTTGTTTACAAGCTGGCCACGTGTTCTTTAAAACATGTTACATTATTCTGAAGTTGCTAAAAGATGTTCACCTGGAATGCGTCACTTGGGATCGTTCTAAAAAAGGATGGAAACCGTTGCCGATTACTCAGGCAGGAGCATGTGGCAAAATAACTCACCTGTAAAGAATCAGTAGAGATGTCAGTTTACATTGGTAAAGTCTATAGATACAATAGAATTTTTTTATTTTTTAATGTTCAGTTTATTAACACATTAGAACAAAAGCAGAAAAGAGATTTTAACACTCGCAAGGAAACTCACCATTGGCAATTTGTACAAACCCACCACATTAGAAGTTGCAATCGAAAATGTTGAGTAAGAATCGCCAACAATCCCCAGAACTGGGGGATTCCCAAAACACGTCTTTTCAAACATAAACTGTTCCTCTCGACCACTTGCCAGCGACAAAGCAGCACTGAATCCAATAACAAGTGCACCACAATTGTCATAGAGACTGTATCCCAGAGTCACATTAGGCAGCAGGTTGGCATTCCTGTTGATCTCATCTACAGCAAAGGCCATGGTCTGAGCATTTCTAAAACCTAAAACATCAAAGCTGCCAGAAAAATGCAATTAAGCACTAAAATAACAATTCATAATAACATTGATAAAAGTAGTTGTTACCTATTTCTAAAATGCATTATTGAGAAATGTTGTACTAATCTCGATGTGTCACTAACAACTCTGAAATTCACATTTAAATACATGCCAAAAACATTACACATCTTTGATCCTAATCTACGACAACCTTGAGGGCACACCACAAAAATAAACACACAGTTTTGTGCTCCGTATGCGAGACTCACCCTTGGCAAGTAGGCTGGGGTGGCTCTGCTGTAAAGGTTATCTCAGGGAAGACGGAGGAGAAGTGGACCTCAAACAGCCCACCCAGAACCACATCCCCAGGCTTGTGCATGCTATTAAGATGAAACTCTCTCCGTAAACGACAAGATGAGGAGAGAGAGAAAGACACAGGGAAGAAAGAAGAGAAAGACAAACTCAATATTAGATACACACATGAGATCAAGTGCATGTCAGAAAATGCCCCCATAACTGCCCTTCTTCTGTCTGTAATACTTACATATGCTTACCTCATTATATATGCAACCAGGTGACGTCACCCTCGCTGCTAATGAGCAAATGAGATTGGCTGGGTGGAACGTATCAAGCATTTCTGACAAATTTTCATAAACCAATACCTGCTGTGTGTCAATTTTGCAAAATGAGTACTTGGAAATCCAAACTCCATTACATTACATTACATTACCATCATTTGGCAGACGCTTTTATCCAAAGCGACATACATTACATCACCACCCTTCGCAGAGGGGGGAGCAATTGAGGGTTCGGTGTCTTGCTCAGGGGCACCTCTGAGCGGAAGCTCTACCCACTGAGCCACTGCCTGCCTGGAGCCAGGGTCCACATGCAGATTTGGCCCATTCATGACGCCATTTTGGATTGGATTTTGGATCAAATTTGACACGTGGATAGTCTGAACCAAGCAGGACAGAACTAATCTCCCATTTCTGATATTCCATCATGCTCTTCAACAATTGTCTCCCTAAATTTGAAGCGTTCTTACTGTCAGCCATTTTGGACACTACTGTTTTTCTGTTAATGCAGGAAGAAAACTCAACTTTATTGAGAGAGACAGAACAAACACATACATTACCAAGCTATTTGCTAATGCTAACAGTAACACACACACATAACTTTAATCATTTTGTTATTTCAACATCCAATGAACACAGTTTATCAGTTTTGACAGACTGTGTGTGACAAACATGGTTGCACATGTAAGGCCAATTCTGCAATTGTAGTAGTAAGTTAACATATATTTCAACATGATTGTGCACGAGAAACACAATTTTATGCAAAATTTAGGAATATAGTGTAAAATAATGATAGAATGAATTATAACCAAAAACCATGACATGTTCAGAAGCTAGTTTCTTCTATAATTATTCTTCAAAATATTCAAGTTTTAAAGTTTTAGAGAAAAGAAAATATTTCACAAATTTTCACAAATTGTCTATCAAGGGCAGAGCAACAATATATTATATCTTGCCCTGTTTTGCTTGTTCAAGTGCAACCGTTGCCTAGAGGATTTTGGTCCGACCCCCATTGGGACAACTGTGGGCCTGCTGTAAGAAAGGTGGGAGACAGACAGACAAGACAGTCTGGTCACTGGTGAATAGTACAGTTAGAAGACGTAAAGCAGAAGGAGGGAACTATTTGCATGAAAAGCTATAAAAACACGTGGGAAAGCATTGTGAGCTGTTACTGTATTTACACATGGCTGTTGTATTTACAGGCACGAGGGATGAAGATTTCAAGTCCGCACTTGGTCCTGATCATTGCTCTGGGGCTGCTTGCGCTGCCCTCAGCTTCTGTCTTTAATGAGTCTGGTAACGGCCTTACACCAATAGCCGAGCGTTTAGAGACCTGGACAGGTGCTCGGGTCAGCAGGGAGGCTTCAGCTGTAACATGTAAGCTCCAGGGTGCAGCTCGGCCACCTGCCTTCTCCATGGACGGTGACTACATTATTGGGGGTGTTTTCTCCATACACTACTACATGCACACAGTGAAGCACAACTACACCAGCATGCCTGAGCCCCTAAGGTGCACGGGGAGGTTAGTAGGATGGAGAAATGAGGCATGAGAGAATATCAGAATGTGTGAGGATAGAAATGATTTAAATAATGTGATTACAATGTTGCTGAAAAATTAGGGACAAAGCCTTTTGAAGGAATTGTGATGAACTTTGATGTCCAATTTAATCATTTCTGACTTTATTTATTAGTGAATTGATATCTTGCCTTGTAGATATTTTGGATAAATGTGAAGTTTGCATGTGTGACAAACATTAAACATATAGAAAGACTTAGATGAATTGCAGTTGGCATTTGTATTAATGAACAGCTTCAGTCTTGTGTTTAGTATTTTGGTTTACCCTTCAATGTTTGATTACAGATCACAACTTTATGCATGAATTGTAACTTTCTTTGGGTGTGAAGTTAACCTGTTAATTGTCGTTGTGTTATGAAGATGATAACCATGGCTTGATTTATTGATTATAATTGTGTCCCTGTGCAGTATGGACGTGCGTGAGCTGCGTTTCGCCCGGGCAATGGTCTTCGCCATCGAGGAGATCAACCACAGCACGGAGCTGCTGCCTGGAGTCACACTCGGGTACCGAATCCACGACTCCTGCGCCTCCGTTCCTGTCGCTATCCAAGCGGCTTTCCAGCTAGTCAACGGCGTGGAGCAGGAGTTCGACACCGGGGACAAGTGCTCTCAGTCCGGTACGATGACAGCTATAGTCGGCGAGTCTGGATCCACGCCATCCATCAGCATGTCGCGTGTCATCGGATCCGTCGGCATTCCTCAAGTACGTGTCTCTAATTCAGGACATGTCAGTCACAGTCTTGGTTGTGATTGTGTCTGTCTCCCTACAGGTGAGTCACTATGCCACTTGTGCGTGCTTGTCTGATAAACATCAGTATCCGACCTTCTTCAGAACGATCCCGAGTGATCAGTTCCAGGCCGACGCTCTAGCCAAACTTGTCAAGCACTTTGGCTGGACGTGGATTGGCGCTATCCGGTCCGATTCGGACTACGGAAATAACGGCATGGCGTCTTTCCTGCAAGCAGCACACAGAGAGGGAATCTGTGTGGAATATTCAGAATCTTTCTATCGTACGCACCCACGTAGCAGGATTCAGCGAGTGGCAGACGTCATCCGCAGGTTACTTCAGTCACTTTTTAAGTTTTGTTTTTCGCTGATGTGATGTTAAAAAGTCGATTATTTAAAACAAATATAGCCAGTAATAAGTAGTTTTAACATTTTAAACCTTAAACCTCAATTTCCATTTTTTATTTTAACTGACCTGACCCACTGCTACAGTTTAATGTCTGAATGATTCAATGTAAATGAAGCATAAATTAATAAATGGTAAATTTGAAAGAAAATTATACTTTAACGGCAGCATTGTAATGCTAAAATCGCAGTTGAATACTTTTTTCTATTTAGTGTGATTCACTGTAATCAATGGCAGTTAAAAATGTATAATAATTCTAATTTTGTCATCAAATCGTTGATGTTTTCATTTTATTATAGTGAATTTGATGGGATGTGTTTTTACAGCAGGCACAGTATTAAAAAAAAAGATCATATTCAAGGGTCTTTGATAGTTAATTTATAATCATCAATGTTTTATGACACCGTTTGTCTTTCCAGGGCCACAGCGGTGGTTGTTGTGGCATTTGCAGCTGCAGGAGACATGAGGATCCTGCTGGAGGAGCTTGCACGTGAGCCCTCTCCACCTCGTCAGTGGGTAGGCAGTGAGGCCTGGGTAACAGACTCAGATATGCTGAGGTTCAACGTCTGCACAGGGGCCATTGGGGTTGGCATTCAGCGATCTGTCATCCCAGGTCTGAGAGACTTCTTGGTGGATCTCTCTCCTGCTCAAGTGGCTGCTTCTCCAGTTCTCACCGAGTTCTGGGAGGATGCATTCAACTGCCGGTTGAAAAGAAGTCCGAAAGTTGAGTTTTTTTATGATACTTGCGTGACTTTTATGAAAAATGTGTCCCAAATGTTTGAAAGATGAATAGAAGGTGTGCAGGTAGAGAGATCGGCATTACATAAAACACAGTGAACAAAATTGCACAAGAAAGGTCTTACCGTAAGACAAACCATTGAAAATAACAATATAAACATATAAAATTACTTTTGTGCATTCTGTAGACTGAGATTCTGTAGAAGTAGTATTTACCAAATCAGAAAATGTATTTCATAAATTTTCCCCTCAGTATTTAATTTAAATAGATATTTCTTTCTTACATTTTTATATCAACAAAAATGTTGATACCAGATAATTTCAATGAAGCCAAACTCATTACCTTCAGCATGCTCATATTCTGTGCAGTCTGGATCACTTTTATCCCATCTTATGTTAGCCCCCCTGGGAAGTTCACTGTGGCTGTGGAGATATTTGCTATTCTGGCTTCCACTTTTGGACTAATAGTATGTATATTTTTTGGTAAAAAAATGTTTTACCAAATATTGAAGTTCTCAAGAGGTAACAGTTTCCTTGTCACACCAGTTCACCAGATCCTAACAAAGGTTTTGATCATGCAACAAAGTTTTCTAATTAGACCTGCCCTTGTCCCTTCTGCATTTTTAGGAGCTTCAACGGACAAGATTACATGTGATGGAACTGAAAATATCCTGAAGCTCCAGAGCCAATACAAAGACACTTCCCAGCTCCGAATCACTAACATGGTGTATAAAGCTGTTTATGCAATAGCACATGCCATTCACAATGTAGTGTGTAAGGAAGCAAACTCCACAACTCTGTGGTGTGACAGAGACACCAAGATGAAGTCCTCACAGGTCAGGTTATAAAATGATCTGTCTAATCTTGCCTCATGAAACAATGTTTGTTTCGTTCTCCGTCTCTTAAACCTCCTTCAATTCCTCCACACAGGTTCTTAGCCAAATGAAGAGAGTGAATTTCTCTCAAAATGGTTACCATGTCTCATTTGATGCCAATGGGGATCCTGTGGCCACATATGAGCTGGTTAATTGGCAGAAAAGTAAGAGTGGCAGCATTGAGTTGGTGACAGTTGGGCAGTACGATGCATCACTACCAACTGGCCAAGAGTTCAGTATAAACAAAAACATCACCTGGGCAGAGGGTGACACACAAGTATGGCAATAATTTCACACTTTGTTATCCTATCTGGTGATTGTGAGGTTTCCTATGAGCCGTGTGGTAATCTATGTTTATATGATTGTTTGTATGTACTAGGTGCCTGTGTCCGTGTGCAGTCAAAGCTGTCCTCGGGGAACTCGTAAAGTGCTGCAGAAAGGAAAACCGATCTGCTGCTATGATTGTACATCATGTCCTGAGGGAGAGATTAACAATAAAACAGGTAGCTTTTTTCACCTCATGCATATTTACATAAGCATGAAAGATGATGTCTGACCCCCTTTGTCATTTTGTTTTTTCTAAGATTCCACAGACTGTTTCCCATGCCCAAAGGAGTTCTGGCCCAGTGCAAAGAGAGACATCTGTTTGCCTAAACCTGTAGAGTTTCTTTCTTATGATGAAGTGCTCGGGATCATCCTGGCTACATTCTCAGTCGGCGGTGCCTGTCTGGCGATTGTGACAGCGGCTGTGTTCTTCCGTCACAGGGCAACTGCAATTGTCAAGGCCAACAACTCTGAGCTGAGTTTCCTGCTGCTCTTCTCTCTGGCTCTATGTTTCCTTTGCTCCTTAACATTCATTGGTGCACCTGCCAATTGGTCCTGCATGCTGCGACACACAGCGTTCGGGATCACCTTTGTCCTTTGTATCTCTTGTGTTCTGGGCAAAACCATAGTGGTGTTAATGGCCTTTAGAGCTACACTTCCTGGTAATAATGTCATGAAATGGTTTGGCCCCCTACAGCAAAGAATGACAGTAGTGTTTTTCACATTGATTCAAGTTTTAATTTGTACCCTTTGGTTGGTTCTCAGCCCCCCTTTCCCTATTAAAAACCTAACCACATATAAGGAGAGAATCATCCTGGAGTGTGCATTAGGATCAGCCATAGGGTTCTGGGCTGTGTTAGGTTACATAGGACTACTGGCTATGTTTTGCTTTGTGTTAGCTGTATTAGGCCGTAAACTACCAGATAATTTTAATGAAGCCAAACTCATTACCTTCAGCATGCTCATATTCTGTGCAGTCTGGATCACTTTTATCCCAGCTTATGTTAGCTCCCCTGGGAAGTTCACTGTGGCTGTGGAGATATTTGCTATTCTGGCTTCCACTTTTGGACTAATAGTATGTATATTTGTCCCAAAGTGTTTTATAATATTATTCAGGCCAGAGAAAAATACAAAGAAATGTATGATGTCTAAGAATATCTAAAACATTGGTCCTGTACAAATTAACTGATCATTTTGTGAATATGCATTGTTGACAACTATTTGAACTACAATGTTATAGTACTTTCTCCTGAGATATACTTGTACGCTGAAAATCTGTTGACAAATAGCTAATCCTTTCAATAAACAAGGTCATAGTGGTAAAAATGCATCATAGTGATTGCTCTTTATCCATGGAATTTGATGTTTCAATTGAAATTGCAAAAAAACAAAATGTTTTATATGTGAACAAAACAATACAAAACTATGAAGCACAAAAGCAAGATAGATGCAAAGTTGAGATTAAAATCTTTCTGCACAAAGGCCAGCAAGGCCAGAGTGTTCAACTAAGTATATTTTCATCAATCCAAAGGTTTAATCAACACTGAATCTGCTCTCTGAAAAAACTGCTCTCTGTTTTCTGTATTGTATGGAGAGTCATAAGTATGTTAATATTATCAATTAATTATTTGGTGCAAAAACAATGTATTAAATTATTAATAAATATACTGCACATTTTAGTGTTTTTTTAAATCACTTCACAGAAATTATATCAAATGATCATTTAATGTGATAATATATCTCACAATTCTATTAACAATGCATAAATGCAGCTATATATATTTATACACACACATTGATACAGTTAATAATATTTGAGCCAAAAAGACTGAGTTACTTAAATCATTTTATCAAAGTAAAATATAATGAATGACTGATGAGTCACAGGACCACAACTTTTATGTCTTAGCAGTGCCCCGACCCATGAGCGCTTTCTTTGTGTTCCTCTCGGGCCTCAAAATTATTATATAACATTTGGGTCCAAACAGCGCCACCAAGAGGCCAAAACTGGATGCCAAGATTGCAAATACCTCCACTGCATCTGCATATTTTCCTGGTGAGTTGACATAAGCAGGGACAAAGGCCACCCACACAGCACAGAAGATCAGCATGCTGAATGTGATGAGCTTGGCTTCATTGAAGTTGTCTGGAAGATTCCTAGCCAGAAATGCCAACAGGAAGCTAAGAACAGCAAGTAAGCCAATGTAGCCTAGTAACACTGCAAAACCAACTGTAGACCCGACAACACACTCATAAAATATTATATCATTGTGGTATTTAGTGTTTTTACGGGGGGTTGGTGATGAAGACACAAGCCAAGCAGTGCAGATTGCTGCCTGGATGGAAGTAAGAACCAGAACTGTTCCTCTCTGTTGCACAGCACCAAACCACTTCAAGGTGGCTCCACCTCCTGGCTTGGAGGACTTGAACACAGCCAACACCACCATGGTTTTCACCAGGATACATGAGACACAAAGCACAAAGCTGATCCCAAAGGCTGCATGTCTCAGCTGACATGTCCATAACTGTGGACGGCCAATGAACAGCAGGGAGCACAGGAAGCAAAGTTTGAGTGACAGCAAGAGCAGGAAACTCAGTTCTGAGTTGTTGGCCCGTACCATGGGTGTGCTGCGATGATGAATGAAGATTCCTAGGACAATAGCACAAATAAATGTTCCTAATAAAGATGCAGTTGTCAGGCAGATGCCTAAGGGTTCGTGGTAGGAGAGGAAATCTGTTCTCTTGGGGGCACATTTGTTTCGCTGGGGGTTGGACCAGAAGTCTTCTGGGCAACTGGTGCACTCCATGGAGTCTAACAAAAACAGGAAGTACTTGATTTACCGTACAGGACTGATTATATTTTTGAAGGACATTTTTTATTTTGAAAGTAACACTCACCAGTCTCATTGCTGATCTTTCCCTCAGAACAGGTGATGCAGTCAAAACAGCACACAGGCTGCCCCTTCTTTCTGGCCTTACGGGTACCTGGAAGGCAGCTCTCACTGCACACTGACCTTGGTGGCTACAGTAAGTTTTATCACTGGTAAATGATTTATGATGATTTTTGATTTTTAAGATGTGCCTTCACCATCTGATACTGAGAGTTATCCACAGGACAGAATCATAGCCAAATGAGGCAAAGGTTACCTGTTTGGATTCAAAGTTCCAGAAGATTTTGTCTTTATCCAGTGTGAGCTCTTCACCTGAGGCCGACTCCTTTACCAGACCCACGGCCTGAACCTTTGTGCCTCCATCAGGGAGCCATAGCCAGTTCATGACATCATAGATGGGTATGGCATCTCCATTCTTATCAAATGACACTTGATCGCCAAAGGATGTGGTGAAATTGACCCTTTCTAAGTAATACAGAAGCTGCAAAAAATGTACACAAAAATAGACACTGATACCATAGTTACTAGTTACTGGTTACTTCTGTTGTACTTTTTGGCTCATACATGGTCATCAAAAACACAGATTGTTTGGCCTAATAAGATTATGGGCTGAAAACGTATGGAGTTAATTGCTACCACACCTGCCATGGCTCCAGTTGTTGGAAATTAGCACAGCTGTTCCCACTGAAAGGCCCTCTCCCTGGCACACACTGCAGTAAGTCATGAAGTGCATATGCTAGGGCGTACACAGCCTTGTACACATTATACTCTGGTCTGAGGTTTGACACATCCAGATAAACAGTTTCCACTTTTTCTAGATCTTCCTGTCCAGTGCACAATGCTCCACCAACATCCACCCACCCTGCGGGAGGTGGTGCAAATCTACACTCAAATGTGTATTCCCAAAAATGCTTTACCTGAAACACAGTAGACAAAACACTCTGAGCTGTACATTGTACTGTTGAAGAAAAAAGTTTCTTGCTAGTTTAGATAAAAAAAAGTAACAGTAACAGTAAATTCTAACTATGTTGTTTCCACGGCTGCTGTTAGGATGTGTTATTAACAGGAAGTCCCTGAGTCCTGGTATTTCTCCTCTTCGAATGGCGATGCCAAGTGTGCCACCCAGGTACGGCATGAGGTCTGGGGTCTGGAGTGGAGCATATGTTGACCAGGCTTCACTGGCCATCCACTGCAGACCTGTCACATTTTGCCTTACCACCTATGGATTACATCATAGCAAGAAGTTCAGAAGTATGGAGGACTAAAAGTGCCAAAATTAAATAAATAAATACGCCATTAAATAATTAATTAAAATTAAAATTAATTCATGGTTCGCTGTAACACCGAACTATGAAATAATTAAATGTGCACTGAAATAATTAAATGTTTTTTTTAAATTGTATGACTTGTTTTATTTAATCAATTATTTCACATTTAATGACACCATTTAATTAATTATTGACACATTTAATTAATTAATGACACTTTTAATTAATTATTTAATGGCGTATTTATTAATTTAATTTTGGCACTTTTAGTCCTCCATACTGAAGTAGAGTTTTCTATATTCTTATATTCATGAATGTTCATGTTTATTTATTATTTTATCATAATAATATATGATGCAGGTCAGCATAAAGTGGAATTCACGTTTATCTGTTCTACTAAAAGGCCCTTTAGCAAATGATCTGTATTTATCATTGTGTAATAACTTCTGTATAATTTTAGGATTCAGATCAATAACACTGACCTGTCAAAATTAATTATATATGATCTGATATGATATATGATATGACCTCTGAAAAAATGATGATATTGTATGAATTACATATCAGCTAAGTTTAGCACTTAGTGTCAATAATGGATTCATTTAGTCATCTAGCATTTGACACTGTGTTAATAGCAAAATTGACTGAAACAGTATTTTATGCAATGTATACATAAATATTTGTATAAATACATAAAACTCACCTCTTTCATGACTTTAATCATGTGGCTCTCATATGCAAATACAATAACCACACGAGCTGTGGATTTCTTCATTACATTCACAATCCTCCTGAGCTCATTTGGATTGTTTCCTCTGGGCAAAACCTCTCTATAGGCCAGACAACCTGCACCAGACTGAACCAGGTCAGCCTGAAAGGATCGGGTAACATGGAGTCCATAGTCATCATCACTGACCAGAAGACCTACCCAAGTCCAGCCAAAACGTTTCAAAATCTGAATCATAGCACGCACCTAATTAAATAGAGAGCAGCGGGATTAGTGCCCAGGTTTGAATATACATTCACATTCACTCTTATTGAGCACTGTATGTATTCATTGCATGTGAGTGATGTAGGTCATGATGTAAAATTCATAAAATTCACAATATTAATTTTTTTCTTTCATTGTCAGTTTAAGTTGATGCCCTTTTAAAGAAATGTGGAATGGGTATAAACATACTCTTTGGTTTGTTTCTAAATTTCAATCTTGCATATTTACCTGGAAATCATCACTTGGGATCGTTCTAAAGAAAGATGGAAAGCGTTGTCGATCACTCAGGCAGGAGCAAGTGGCAAAATAACTCACCTGTCAAATCAAATCAAATGTATTTTTTTACAGCCTAATATCATATGCAATGTCTCAAATGGCTTTACAGGCCCAAAACGTGCGGTTCCAAAACAAGGAAATTCTCCAAAACCTTCATGTATAAGGAAAAGGAAGAATCCTTGGGAGAGGGAATACCAAGAGAGATTCCCTCTCCTCAAACGGCCAGGTTTGCAATAGGAAATACAATAATATAGCCAAAAGTACAAAAGGTACAAAAAACAGCAAAAGATGAATAACATGAGTCCTGAGAAAGAGAGAAAGATAAAAAGAGAGAGAGTCATATGGGATAGCCCTGATCCCGGAGCAGCACTCCAGGTAGGTACAGTAGTTGGAGGTGGCATAGACTTGTATCAAATTAGTACTGGAATATGGTTTTGGTAATGAGGAAAAATAACCCAATGACTTTAAATTAACTTGCAAAGCTGATAGACTACATATCTACTGGTTTGAATTCAGATCATCCCCAAACTGTGTGTTGGCGAAAACTTACCATTGGCACTCTGTACAAACCAAAGATACTAGAGATGGCAATTGAGTTTGTAGAGGTAGCATCTCCCACAATCCCCAGGACTGGAGGATTTCCAGGGCAGGTATCACCCAAAGTAAACCACTTCTCTTGTCCACTCAATAATGCCAGTCCTGCACGGAATGCCACAGCCAGTTTGACGCAGTTATCATAAAGGCTGTATCCCAGCGTCACATTAGGGAGCAGCTTGGAGTTCCTGTTGATCTCGTCAATAGCAAAGGCCATGGTCTGAGCCCGCCTGAATCCTAGAAAGTCTAAACTAATGCAAAGAGTATCACTTTATAATACTAAAGATTTCATTGCCTTTGTATAACTATTGCATATATTCATTTGATTTTCTGGCATTTTCATGAGAAAATGTAAATGCTTTTTTTTTAAAACCCAACACAAAAAGTTAAACACATTTGTCAAATGAAACTGATATCCTCCAGTCTCTGCTGTTTTCCCCACATACTCACCCAGTGCAGGTAGGTTCCTCTGGCTTTGATGTAAATGACAAATCTGGAAAACCAGACAAAGATTTGAATTTAAACAGCCCACCAAAAACCACATCTCCAGCTTTCTGCATCCCATTGAGGTGAAACTTTCCCTGTAACTGACAAGAGGTGGAGGAAGAAAAAGCAGAGGAAAGGTCACAAGACAACATGACATACAGATGCAGGAGCAAACATATGTCGAACAGTGAACACATGGCTGTTCTCCTATTTACTCCTTGTCTGAGCATTAAGGCTTTAAGGACATTTCAACACCACTCCCCTTTGATGACTTACATCATTGTTTAATTTTGTACACCACCCATAAGGCCAGTAGAATCTGGGGCATCATGGTTTGTCAATACATCATTGCATTACAACATTTTTGGTCATCTTCAATTCTTCAGTAATACATAATAAATCTTGCCGTATGCTGTGTAAACTCTTATATGTGAATAAAAACAATAATTACAGGTTCCAGAAGGTCAGCAAATGACCTGAGAGCTTCATTGCACATCGACCTGAACCAAGACTGCAACCTTGATTACCTAATATTCATGAAATATTAATTTTCTGTTGTTTTTTAAAATTTCTGGGTCAAAAATCAAGACACACATGCACAGAATCCATCTCCCTAACACACACAGTCACTCACTACTTTACAAACTGCACAACTGTCATTCAAAACTTGTTCAAAAATCTAACTGACTTCGATATAGAACCCCTATGGACAGGCTATCATAAATTATCATTGAAGTTGCAATAATGTAACAGTTGCATTTTCCTAAATCAATCTAGTTCAGCTGGAATACCAAGTCAACTCAACTTAATTTTGTCATATTTTAGAGGCATTTATTTTTTAGAAAGATATTTATGTTGAATGGTACTTTTTACCAGTCTCTATGCTGCAGGACTCAATTATTGGCAACGAGATAGCAGCAGAGACCACAAAACAAAAGTTAACTTTTGTGATCTGAAGTTTAATAACAATTGAAAATATATATATTAGAAAAAACTAAAAACAAAGCTGACATGGTATAACCACATGATGAACATAAAGGTACCGTTTTAAATTGTGCAACATCAGCGCAGGAAATTATGGACCGTGCCGTTTACCCCCCTGTGGCTGAATTACCTTTTGAATTCTCAGTGGCATGAGTGTGCTCAAACATAATAATACATCAACAGTAACAACATTTACATTACATTTACAAAAATTACCAAAGGATAGGAAAAACAAATAAAAATGATTAGTGCTTAATTAAGTTCTGTTCAGTAACATGGTTGCATCAATGTTTTATTCTTCCTCAGCTGTTTAATGTGCGGAAAAACACTGGTCTTGCATTGTTTGGGGGGAGTGTTTGTCAACAGTTATATTGATTGAGGGAAGCTGAAAATTGACGTGTGTGTTGTGTCTGGGTGTTGCAGTAATGGATAGATATATAATACAGATGAAAAAACATTGTTATGCCGAAGAGCTATATTTGTGTCTGAGTGGTGCCCCGGCCCATGAGCGCTTTCTTTGTGTTTCTCTCCGGCCTAAAAATTATTATATAACATTTGGGTCCGAACAGCGCCACCAGGAGGCCAAAACTGGATGCCAAGATTGCGAACACCTCCACAGCATCTGCATATTTTCCTGGTGAGTTGACATAAGCAGGGACAAAGGCCACCCACACAGCACAGAAGATCAGCATGCTGAAAGTGATTAGTTTGGCTTCATTGAAGTTGTCTGGAAGATTCCTTGCAAGAAATGCCAACAGGAAGCTAAGAACAGCCAGTAAGCCAATATAGCCCAGTAACACTGCAAAACCAACTGTAGACCCGACAACACACTCGTAAAATATTATATTATTATGGTATTTAGTGTTTTTATGAGGGGCTGGTGAGGAGGAGACAAGCCAAGCAGTGCAGATTGCTGCTTGGATGGAAGTAAGAACCAGAACTGTTCCTCTCTGTTGCACAGGACCAAACCACTTCAATGTGGCTCCACCTCCTGGCTTGGAGGCCTTGAACACAGCCAGCACCACCATGGTTTTCACCAGGATACATGAGACACAAAGCACAAAGCTGATCCCAAAGGCTGCATGTCTCAGCTGACATGTCCATAACTGTGGACGGCCAATGAACAGCAGGGAGCACAAGAAGCAAAGTTTGAGTGAGAGCAAGAGCAAGAAACTCAATTCTGAGTTGTTGGCCCGAACCATGGGTGTGGTGCGATGATGAATGAAGATTCCTAGGACAATAGCACACATAAATGTGCCCAGTAATGATGCTGCTGTCAAGCAGATACCTAAAGGCTCATGATAGGAGAGGAAATCTGTTCTCTTGGGGACACATTTGTCCTGACGGGGGTTGGACCAGAAGTCTTCTGGGCAACTTGTGCACTCCATGGAGTCTAGCAAAAAGAGAAAGGGGTTGATTTACCTGACATAATTTTTGAAGGAAACATTTTATTTAAAAAGTGACATTCACCAGTCTCATTGCTGATCTTTCCCTCAGAACAGGTGATGCAGTCAAAACAGCACACAGGCTGCCCCTTCTTTCTGGCCTTACGGGTACCAGCAGAGCAGCTCTCACTGCACACTGACCTTGGTGGCTAAAGGGACAGAAAGATTTATCATCGTTGTTCTTCACCATTTGATACTGATAGTGTTAGGTATCCACAGGACATAATCACAGCCAACTGAAACAGTAGTTACCTGTTTGGATGCAAAGTTCCAGAAGATTTTGTCTTCATCCAGTGTGAGCTCTTCACCTGAGGTCGACTCCTTTACCAGACCCACAGCCTGAACCTCTGTGCCTCCATCAGGGAGCCAAAGCCAGTTCATGACATCATAGATGGGTATGGCATCTCCATTCTTATCAAATGACACTTGATCGCCAAAGGATGTGGTGAAATTTACCTTTTCCAAGTAATAAAGAAGCTATAAAAAAATGGCAAAATGAATTGCTTATAAAATTTGATGAATAGAACATAACCCAAATAGCACTTGCACTAAAGAATACTTACAAAATATGAACATTTACCCTTTATCAACTTGATTGGAGCAACTAAGCACTATAATTTGCAACGATTCATCTATGATGTTTGCACATTTGGAAGTTCAGTATGGTTGAAATCCTGGTAACTCGGAAATTCTTTCGTCAACAGTGCATACCAAAAATAAACACCGATATCATAGTAACTGTTTACTAGTTACTACTGTTTTACTTCCTGGATCATACATACTCATCAAAAACACAGATTGATTGGCATAATAAGATTATGGGCTTAAAACATACGGAGTGGATAATTGATACCACACCTGCCATGGCTCCAGTTGTTGGAAATTAGCACAGCTGTTCCCACTGAAAGGACCTCTCCCTGGCACACACTGCAGTAGGTCATGAAGTGCATATGCTAGGGCGTATACAGCCTTGTACACATTATACTCTGGTCTGAGGTTTGACACATCCAGAAAAACAGTTTCCACTTTTTCTAGATCTTCCTGTCCAGTGCACAGTGCTCCACCAGCATCCACCCACCCTGCTGGAGGTGGTGCAAATCTACACTCAAATGTGTATTCCCAAAACTGCTTGACCTGAAACACAGTAGAGAAAACACTCTGAGCTGAGCAATAACAATGACAACACGTCAGGATGTACAGGCTACTGTTGAAGAAAATAGTTTAATTTCTTGCAAGTTCAGATAAAAAAGGAAAAGTAACACTAAATTCTAACCATGTTGTTTCCACGGCTGCTGTGAGGATGTGTTCTTAACAGGAAGTCCCTGAGTCCTGCTATTTCTCCTCTTCGAATGGCAATGCCCAGTGTGCCACCCAGGTACGGCATGAGGTCGGGGGTCTGGAGTGGAGTATATGTTGTCCAGGCTTCACTGGCCATCCACTGCAGACCTGTCACATTCTGCTTTGCCACCTGTGGATTGCATGATATCAATTTTCAGCCTTCAGTGTCACTAATGTATTGTGTACTCCAGTCATTCATGCACAGGTGTGTGCATTATTTAATGAAATATCAAATCATGTATTATTGTCCATCATTACAATTATATATTTTTTATTCCACACCTCTTTCATGAGGTGCAATATGTGGCTCTCATGTGAAAACACAATGACCACCCGAGCTGTGGATTTCCTCATCACATCCACAATCCTTCTAAGGTCACCTGGGTCGTTGCTGAAGGGCAAAATCTTTGTGTAGGCCAGACAACCTGCACCAGTCTGAGCCAGGTCTGACTTAAAGGAGCGGGCAACATGGAGTCCATAGTCGTCATCACTGACCAGAAGGCCTATCCAAGTCCAGCCAAAGTGTTTGAGAATCTGAATCATAGCACGCACCTAAGACAGCAGAGGGATTAGTGCACAGAATTAGCGGTGCTTTGATTGAAAACAGTTTCACATTGTCTACTCGTTGCCTGTCTGTCATTTTTAACACAAAGTATGTTCAATACAAATACTTTCCTTTAAGTATTTTACATGTATGTTTTAAATAAATTTCTTTTCACTTGACTAAGTATTCTACCTGGAAAGGATCACTTGGTATCGTCCTAAAGAAGGATGGAAAACGTTGCCTGTCAGTCAGGCAGGAACATGTTGCAAAGTAACTCACCTGTAAATGACAAAGACTCTGTATCATAAAATATGGCTGCAGTCATGAAGAGTAATGATTAATGGTTGCAATAATCGTACACAAAGATTTTAGATGTACTTCCAGGTCTCAGCGATGGAATATTCCATATTTATTTAAATAAATAAATCCAAAAACTGTTTGATGATAAGGTGGAACACTTACCATAGGCACTCTGTACAAACCTAAAACACTGGAGGTGGCTATAGACCGTGTAGATGTAGAATCACCCACAATCCCCAGGACGGGAGGGTTGCCAGTACAGGTCTCACCCAAGGTAAACTGCTTCTCTTGTCCACTCACTAATGCAAGTCCAGCACGGAATCCAACGGCTAGCATGCCACAATTATCATAAAGGCTGTATCCAAGAGTCATATTAGGCAGCAGGTTGGGGTTTCTGTTGATCTCATCAATAGCAAAGGCCATAGTCTGTGCCATCCGGTATCCTAGAATGTCGAAACTAACACAAAAGGTACCACTATCTACTGCTGTACATTTGATTGTATTTGTATCATAATATACACTGACTTAATTTTTGTGCCAATAACTCTTGAACAATTAATTAAGTGAGGAAACAAAAATCAAATGACTTGTGGCATGGATATATATTACAAAAATGTGAATGAGGAATTCCTCCTCTCTCTGTGACAAACTCACCCATAGCAGGAAGAGTCTTCTGGCTTGACGGTAAATGACAGTTCAGGAAAAACAGAGAAGGAATTAACTTTAAACACACCACCGAAAACCACATCTCCAGGTTTGTGTATCCCATTTTGATTGAACTGTCCCTGTAACTGACAAGAGGAGGAAAATGGGGAAGACACAGCAGAGTAAAAGCAATTAGACATCACAATGAAATGCAAGAGCACAGAGATGCCTGCAAACGCCCACATGATTTTCCTGTTTGCTCGTGTGAGTACAATCTCTAGTTTTAAAGAGAATGCAATACTATCACCCTATTTGTCAACTTGTGCTATTGTTTAATCTTACGCACCACCCATTGGGGCAGGAGCAGGTTCAGGGGCAGGGCCAGAGATACCCTTTTTTTAATTCATCCATTTTGTTTCAGTGCAAAATGCTCTGGTTGATTAGATAACCTAACTTGGTCAGAAGACTTCTGAATTAAATAAACACCAGGTAGGCTGCTGGCTCAGATGGTCTTATTGAGTGAGGTTTTTCAGACCTGTGCTGATCTTGTTGCCTGGATGTTGAGCGCTATATTTCACATTTATTTGTGTTGCACTTCCATATCAAGGGCCTGTTTAGATAGATAACTCTATGGTATTGTTATATGGAAGAGGGAGTTTCATAGCCTGGTAAACCTAGTATTAAACAGGTTACAGCATAATTATGCAAGCCATCCACTGGACATGGACATTACTCAAAGTGTATTAAAGAACATCCAGACCCTTGTGGATTGTTTTGAAATTGCCAAAGGTGTGCTGAGGATTGCTAGTGAAACGCAGTGGAGCAAAATCAAGTGTGGATCCAACTACACACCAATTACTTATATTTCTGTAAAACTGAGTAATGGAAGTAGTAATTGGTTAGGATAAGGTCACTGAATCCCTTGGCATTTCAGTTTCCTATCAAAGGTGGTCTGGATTCTACCAAAAGTCAAAAGAGTCAAGACATCGGGTTTGAACTAATGAGGCACTGACATGTACAGTACAGCACAATGCTTTTATTGAACATAATTATCAGTTTTCATTTAGGTTTAATTCCTGGTGAAAATGTCACGTGAAAGTCGGATTGCAAGGGTGAGGCCACAACAATAACGTTGGAATAGTCTTTATTAAACGCAAGAGTCCAAATGCAAGTAGTAGCGGCAGAATATAAGCCCAGAACAAAAAACTAAAACTAAAAGAACACAGGGCAGGCAAAAATACCTTGTACACTTGTAAACAATGTCAAGAAACAGACAAGGAATCCATCTAGGTAACAAGGAGCATAAACAAGAACCAGTACAGCTTACAGCCACATGGACCATCAACACTGGTGCGCTACAAGGGACAATTCAGAAGCAAAAGATTAAACTGGAAAACTTAAGCAGGTTAGATATACACTAGGAACAAACGAGGGAACGCAGATCAGGTGTTTGTATCTGGGGAGAGTAGTGTGGCAGGAGGTGAGGGGAGACTAATCGGGGACAGGCAACTAATCAGGGCGGGGCAGCCAATCAGATGAGCAGGAAATACACTTAGGGCAGGAAGTGAAGATAACAGAAACAGAAATGATTGAGAGGGGAGAACAACATGAAAAAGGAAACCTTAGAAACATTAATATGTGGGTTGTAGTTTCATACATTTCATGTCTGAGGTAGAGGCCGAGAGACAATTTTTAAATTATTAAATGTTTTTGCATTTCATTTGTAAGATAAGGGATGTCTTGCAAGGGCATTTAGACAAAAACAATTTTCATGAACCACTCTCCATAGCCTTAAATTATAGCTTATTTAAAAAAATGGATGTTTATTCATGAATAGATAAATTATAAGTGAATGTCACACATTAACTGCCTCGGACATTGTGGTACTTTTATGTCTTGGTGGTGCCACGACCCATGATTGCTTTCTTTGTGTTTCTTTCTGGTCTCAGCAGAATGATGTAACATTTGGGTCCAAACAGCGCTACCAGGAGGCCAAAACTGGAGGCCAGGATTGCAAATACTTCCACGGCATCTGCATATTTCCCTGGGGAGTTGACATAAGCAGGGACAAAGGCCACCCACACAGCACAGAAGATCAGCATGCTGAAAGTGATTAGCTTGGCCTCATTGAAGTTGTCTGGAAGATTCCTTGCTAGAAATGCCAACAGGAAGCTGAGGACAGCCAGTAAGCCAATATAGCCCAGTAACACTGCAAAACCAACTGTAGAGCCAACTACACACTCATAAAATATGATATCATTATGGTATTTAGTGTTTTTATGAGGCGCTGGTGATGAAGAAACAAGCCAAGCAGTGCAGATTGCTGCCTGGATGGAAGTAAGAACCAGAACTGTTCCTCTCTGTTGCACAGCACCAAACCACTTCAGAGTGGCTCCACCTCCTGGCTTGGAGGCCTTGAACACAGCCAGCACCACCATGGTTTTCACCAGGATACATGAGACACAAAGCACAAAGCTGATCCCAAAGGCTGCATGTCTCAGCTGACATGTCCATAACTGTGGACGGCCAATGAACAGCAGGGAGCATAGGAAGCAAAGTTTCAGTGACAGCAAGAGCAGGAAACTCAGTTCTGAGTTGTTGGCTCGTACCATTGGTGTGCTGCTATGATGGATGAAGATTCCAAAGACAACAGCACAGGTCAATGTGCCCAGTAATGATGCTGCTGTCAAGCAGATACCTAAAGGCTCATGATACGAGAGGAAATCTGTTCTCTTAGGGACACATTTGTCCTGCTGGGGGTTGGACCAGAAGTCTTCTGGGCAACTTGTGCACTCCATGGAGTCTAACAAAAATGGAAAAGGGGTTGACTTATCCCCGGGAATATACTGTATTTTTGAAGAAAATATTACATTTATTTCATAAGTAACACTCACCAGTCTCATTGCTGATCTTTCCCTCAGAACAGGTGATGCAGTCAAAACAGCACACAGGCTGCCCCTTCTTTCTGGCCTTGCGGGTACCTGGAGGGCAGCTCTCACTGCACACTGACCTTGGTGGCTGAAGGTACGGTATGAGTTATTCACTGTTGTTCTTCACCATTTGATACTGATACTCTGAGTTATCGACAGGACAGAATCACAGCCAACTGAAACAGAAGTTACCTGTTTGGATTCAAAGTTCCAGAAGATTTTGTCTTCATCCAGTGTGAGCTCTTCACCTGAGGCCGACTCCTTTACCAGACCCACAGACTGAACCTTTGTGCCTCCATCAGGGAGCCACACCCAGCTCATGACATCATAGATGGGTATGGCATCCCCATTCTTATCAAATGACACTTGATCGCCAAAGGATGTGGTGAAATTGACCCTTTCTAAGTAATACAGAAGCTAAAAAAATGGCAAAATGAATTGCTGAAAAATTTGATAGAATAGAACCATCTAAATGGCACTTACACTGAGTAGTGAAAATCCAAATAGCACTATCTGTACTTATGAAACAAGAACATTTAAACTCAATGAACTTCATTGAAGCAACTTAGCACTTGATGATTCATCTGTGTGGTTAACACATTTGAAAGTTCAGGAGGGGCAAATCCTGGTAATTACTACATTGTTTTGTCAACATTGCATTACGTTTCTCTCATACAAGGATCATAACAAGTACACTGATACCATTGTTACATAATTTACTTTTTAGATCCTATACTGCGATCAAAAACTCTTTTATAGGACTATTTGTGACAAAAGAGATGGATAATTGATACCACACCTGCCATGGCTCCAGTTGTTGGAAATTAGCACAGCTGTTCCCACTGAAAGGCCCTCTCCCTGGCACACACAGCAGTAAGTCATGAAGAGCATGTGCTAGGGCGTATACAGCCTTGTACACATTATACTCTGGTCTGAGGTGTGACACATCCAAAAAGTCAATTTTCTTGTTTCCCAGGTCTTCCTGTCCAGTGCAAAGTGTCATGCCTGCATCTACCCACCCTGCTGGAGGTGGTGCAAATCTACACTCAAATGTGTGTTCCCAAAAGTGTTTCACCTGAATGTATTAAACGCTTATTTTTAAAGAAAATAGTTGCATTTCTTGCTATTTCAAACCAAAAAGTAACAGTAAATGCCTACTAGAATATTTCCACTGCTGCTGTCAGGATGTGTTCTTAACAGGAAGTCCCTGAGTCCTGGTATCTCTCCTCTTCGAATGGCAATGCCCAGTGTGCCACCCAGGTACGGCATGAAGTAGGGGGTCTGGAGTGGAGCATATGTTGTCCAGGCTTCACTGGCCATCCACTGCAGACTTGACACATTCTGCTTTACCACCTGTGGATTGTATTATAGCCAGACGTTCAGACCACTTATGTACTTTACCAAGTATAGATTTATGATTTATATACAGGGATGTGGAGAAAATATACAGTATACAATAAATATAATACTATATTCTTATAATAGAGAATGCACAGGTTTGGATAAATATTTATACAAAGTGAGAGAGAGAGAGAGAGAGAGAGAGAGAGAGAGAGAGAGAGAGAGAGAGAGAGAAAGGGAGAGAGAGAGAGAGAGAGAGAGAGAGAGAGAGAGAGAGAGAGAGAGAGAGAGAGAGAGAGAGATTCACCTCTCTCATGAGGTGGATCATGTTGCTCTCTTGTGCAAAGACAATGGCAACACGAGCTGTGGATTTCTTTATCACACCCACAATCCTCCGAAGTTCATTGGGATCATTTCCCTTGGGCAAAATCTCGGTGTAGGCCAGACAACCTGCACCAGACTGAACCAGGTCAGACTGGAAGGATCGGGTAGCATGGAGTCCATAGTCATCATCACTGACAAGCAGTCCTACCCAGGTCCAGCCAAAACGTTTTAGAATCTGAATCATAGCACGCACCTTATTAGATAGAGGATAGAGGGATTAGTGCGCAGGTTTGAACATACATTCATTCTTATTCATTGCCTTAGAGTGATATTTGACACCATGCTGCCTCTTTGGCATTCAGTCTATTTCAGAATAATGTAATTTTTTTCTTTCATTGTCATTTTAAGTTGATACCCTCTTACAGAAGCAATTAATTTCAATTAACGTGTTTTAAAATGATAATTTTAGCCTAAGATTTTTACCTGGAAATCATCACTTGGGATCGTTCGAAAGAAAGAAGGAAACTGTTGTCGATCACTCAGGCAGGAGCAAGTGGCAAAATGACTCACCTGTAAGTGACAGAGTGATATCATACATGTACGAAAATATAGTTGTAGCTATGAAGAGGAAAAGAATAGAATTTGTTAAGATTTATTTTCTGTTCTTAGAGATTACATGGTCAAACAAATGTTTAATCTAAATCACCTGAAAACTGTGTGATGGTGATGTGGCGAAAACTTACCATTGGCACTCTGTACAAACCTAAGACACTGGAGATGGCAATTGAGTTTGTAGAGGTAGAATCACCCACAATCCCCAGAACTGGAGGGTTTCCTAAACAAGTCTCATCTATCATAAACTGCCTATCTTGACCACTCAATAATTCCAGTCCTGCACGGAATGCAACAGGCAGTTTGGCACAGTTATCATAAAGGCTGTATCCCAGAGTCACATTAGGCAGCAGGTTGGAGTTCCTGTTGATCTCATCAATAGCAAAGGCCATGGTCTGTGCCCGTCTGAATCCTAGAAAGTGAAAACTAATGCAGAAAATAAACATCAGTAAATAATAAATATACTGCTGAACATGTTATTGTCTTTGTATCATTATTACATTTATTCATTTAAGTTACCGATTTAATATGTTTTCATTTCAGAGTAATGTTTGAGTAGCACCAACACATTTGTCAAATGAAACTGATATCCTCCAGTCTGTTTTCCCCACATACTCACCCAGTGCAGGTAGGTTCCTCTGGCTTTGATGTAAATGATAGATCTGGAAAATCAGACAAAGATTGGAATTTAAACAGCCCACCAAAAACCACATCTCCTGCTTTCTGCATCCTATTAAGGCGAAACTTTCCCAGCAACTGACAAGAGGTGGAGGAAGACAAAGCAGAGGAAAAGTCATAAGACAACATGAGATGCAGGAGCAAACAGATGTCTAGTGAACACATGGCTGTCCTCCTACTTACTCTTCCTCTGAGCACCATCAGTAAAGTTTTCTTGAAATTTCAGCACCACTCCCCTTTGATGACTTAATCATGTACACCACCCATAAGGGCAGAAGCAGAATCAGGGGCAGGAATAACTCCAAGTAAGCAGGAAATCCATTATAGACCTGTCATCCACTTTGGTTTTATGGTTACTTTTATGGTTCCAGCATCCTAGAGCCAAAACACAAAACAAAACAGCATATCCCACAGAAAAAAATCAAGTGTAGACCAAGAAAGGTGACTGAACCCTTTAGAATAAGATGGATTTTAACTACCTATCAATTGTAGTCTGGATTTCAACAAAGTAACAATAGACCACACATTGAGGTTGAACTAAAGACACACCAACACATGTACTTCTTAATGCTTTTATTGACCATATTAAATCATTCATACTCCAGGCTTAATTCCCTTTTCTTGCTCAAAGGTGTCGAGTCGACAAACCTTGGGACTGATACCAACATCCATGTCAATTTCATTTGCTACTGATCAAATATTTTGGTTGCTTTTCGAAGTTAATGTCTTACAAGGAAAATAAGCCTTAATCATTCTACCAAACTTTCAATAGGATTATACTTTAAAATGACATGTATGTAAATTATTAATGAGGGGAACAATTTTGAGTGAATGTTACGCACAGACTGCATCGGACATTGTTGTACTTTTATGTGGTGCCACGGCTCATGATTGCTTTCTTTGTGTTCCTGTCAGGCCTCAAAATTATAATATAACACTTGGGTCCAAACAGCGCCACCAAGAGGCCAAAACTAGATGCCATGATTGCAAATACCTCCACTGCATCTGCATATTTCCCTGGGGAGTTGATGTAAGCAGGGATAAAGGCCACCCACACAGCACAGAAGATCAGCATGCTGAAAGTGATGAGTTTGGCCTCATTGAAGTTGTCTGGAAGATTCCTTGCTAAAAATGCCAATAGGAAGCTGAGGATAGCCAGTAAACCAATATAGCCCAGTAACACTGCAAAACCAACTGTAGACCCTACAACACACTCATAGACTATGATGTCGTTGTGGTATTTGGTGTTTTTATGAGGGGTTGGCGATGAAGAAACAAGCCAAGCAATGCAGATTGCTGCCTGGATGGAAGTGAGAACCAGAACTGTTCCTCTCTGTTGGACAGGACCAAACCACTTAAGAATGGCTCCACCTCCTGGCTTGGAGGACTTGAACACAGCCAGCACCACCATGGTTTTCACCAGGATACATGAGACACAAAGCACAAAGCTGATCCCAAAGGCTGCATGTCTCAGCTGACATGTCCATAACTGTGGACGGCCAATGAACAGCAGGGAGCACAGGAAGCAAAGTTTGAGTGACAACAAGAGCAGGAAACTCAGTTCGGAGTTGTTGGCCCGTACCATGGGTGTGCTGCGGTGATGGATAAAGATTCCTAAGACAACAGAACAGATAAATGTGCCCACTAATGATGCTACTGTCAAGCAAACACCTAAAGGCTCATGATACGAGAGGAATTCTGTTCTCTTAGGAACACATTTGTCCCGCTGGGGGTTGGACCAGAAGTCTTCTGGGCAACTGGTGCACTCCATGGAGTCTGACAAAAAAAGAAAGGGGTTCATATACTGTACACATTTATATTTTTGAAGTTAACAATATATTGTAAAATAAACACACACCACTCTCATTGCTGATCTTTCCCTCAGAACAAGTGATGCAGTCAAAACAGCACACAGGCTGCCCCTTCTTTCTGGCCTTACGGGTACCAGCAGAGCAGCTTTCACTGCATACTGACCTTGGTGGCTAAAGGTAAAAGTAAAAGTTTTTACTGTTGTTCTTCACCATTTCATACTGATAGTGTTAGTTATCCACAGGACAGAATCATTGTTAACAGAAGCAGAAGTCACCTGCTTGAATTCAAAGTTCCAGAATATTTTGTCTTCATCCAGTGTGAGCTCTTCACCTGAGGCCGACTCCTTGACAACACCCACAGCCTGAACCTTTGTTCTTCCACCGGGGAGCCACACCCAGTTCATGACATCATAGATTGGTATGGCATCGCCATTCTCATCAAATGACACTTGATCACCATAAGATGTAGTGAAGTTGACCTTTTCCAAGTAGTACACCAGCTGCAAACATGAATAATCACTTCATCAATTTAAAAAATACATGGTGTTTATCTTGACCGCAGTCGCAATTTCTGCACTAACCTTAGTTACATTTTCAAACCCATCCAGTTTATCACATGTAATATATGATTAAATCCATCATGAATTGATCAAATTAATATTATTCATCATAATTATTCTGTTGACATTACCATGATATAGGTGTCACAAGGCACCAAGGCAAATTTAATTTATTACCAGTTAAGTTGCTGAATTATCCCTACTAAACACAAGATCATCTTCTTGTTTCACTAGGATTAAAGCCAGGATTTTGATAACATCTGTAAATCACATCATTCATCTTATTTTGCTCATGTTCTGTAATGGAAAACTTGGTTGAAACCTAAGGTGCAAAACAAAAATATAAGGATAGTAATTTCATATCCCACCTGCCATGGCTCCAGTGTTTGGAAATTAGCACAGCTGTTCCCCCTGAAAGGCCCTCTCCCTGGCACACATTGCAGCAAGTCATGGAGGGCATACACCAGAGCATACACAGCCTTGTACACATTATACTCTGGTCTGAGGTGTGAAACATCCAAGACGCTACTTTCCACATTTTCCAGATCTTCCTGTCCAGTGCACAATGCTCCCCCAGCATCCACCCACCCTGCAGGAGGTGGTGCAAATCTACACTCAAATGTGTGTTCCCAAAACTGCTTGACCTGAAATTAACAATTAATTTAAACTCTTTATTAATTAATAATAAAATCACTTATTGCACATTCAGATTTGGAAGTAAATGTAAAAACTAACGATGTTTTTTCCATAGCTGCTGTTGTGGTCAATGTCTTCTTGTCTTGTTAACAGGAAGTCCCTGAGTCCTGGTATTTCTCCTTGACGAATGGCAATGCCCAGTGTGCCACCCAGGTACGGCACAAGATCAGATGTCTGGAGGACATCAGATGTGGCCCAGGCCTCGCTTGCCATCCACTGCAGGCCTGTCACATTCTGCTTTCTCACCTGTAGATTGCATTATATCCATTTTGTAAATTCAGACTTAAGTGTCACTAATGTATTGTGTCCTCCAGTCATTCATGCACATGAGTGCATTATTTAAACAAACATCAAAACATGGATTATTGTCCATCATTAAAATTATAAATTGCTAAATAAAGATATTTTTCATTTCACACCTCATTCATGAGGTGCAATATGTGGTACTCATGTGAAAACACAATGACCACCCGAGCTGTGGATTTCCTCATCACATCCACAATCCTTCTAAGGTCACCTGGGTCGTTGCTTAAGGGCAAAATCTCTGTGTAGGCCAGACAACCTGCACCAGACTGAGCCAGGTCTGACTTAAAGGAGCGGGCAACATGGAGTCCATAGTCATCATCACTGACCAGAAGGCCTATCCAAGTCCAACCAAAGTGTTTTAGAATCTGAATCATAGCACGCACCTAAATGGATAGACAACAGAGATTAGCAGATTAGTGCACAGAATTGTAATGCTTTAACTGTCTGCTCATTGCCTGTCTGACACCATGCTGTTCCATTACTGACACAGAGTATGTTCCTCTCGGTACACAATGAAATCATCTGTGTTGATTTTTTTTTTCAATATAAGGACTTTTATGTATTTTACATGTTTATTTTGATTCATTGATTTTAATCATTTTCACACGTGGAACAATTTTACCTGGAAAGCATCACTTGGTATCGTCCTAAAGAAGGATGGAAAACGTTGCCTGTCAGTCAGGCAGGAACATGTAGCAAAGTAACTCACCTGTAAATGACAAAAACTCTTTGTCATAAAATATGGCTGCAGTCACGAAGAGTAATGATGAATAGTTGCAGTCATAGTACACAAAGTCTTTAGATGTGCTTTTAGGTCTCAGAGAGGGAATATTCTATATTTCTTCAATTCAATTAATCAAAAAACTGTTTGATGGTAACGTGGAAAACTTACCATAGGCACTCTGTACAAACCTAAAACACTGGAGATGGCTATAGAACTTGTTGATGTAGAATCACCCACAATCCCCAGGACGGGAGGGTTGCCAGTACAGGTCTCACCCAAGGTAAACTGCTTCTCTTGTCCACTCACTAATGCAAGTCCAGCACGGAATCCAACTGCTAGCATGCCACAATTATCATAAAGGCTGTATCCAAGAGTCATATTAGGCAGCAGGTTGGAGTTTCTGTTGATCTCATCAATAGCAAAGGCCATAGTCTGTGCCATCCGGTATCCTAGAATGTCGAAACTAACACAAAAGGTACCACTATCTACTGCTGTACATTTGATTGTATTTGTATCATAATATACACTGGTTCAAGGTTTTGCCAATAACTCTTGAACAATTAATAAAGTGAGAAAACAAAAATCAAATAACTTGTGGCATATATTACATAAATGTGAATGAGGAATTCCTCCATTCTCTGTGACAAACTCACCCATAGCAGGAAGAGTCTTCTGGCTTGACGGTAAATGACAGTTCAGGAAAAACAGAGAAGAAGTTGACTTTAAACACACCACCGAAAACCACATCTCCAGCTTTGTGCATCCCATTTTGATTAAACTGTCCCTGTAACTGACAAGAGGAGGAAAATGGGGAAGACACAGCAGAGGAAAAGCAATTAGACATCAAGATGAAATGCAAGAGCACAGAGATGCCTGCAAACGCCAACATGATTTTCCTGTTTGCTCGTGTGAGTACAATCTCTGGTTTTAAGCGCAATGCCATACTATCACCCTATTTGTCAACTTGCACTATTGTTTAATCTTACCTACCACCCATTAGGGCAGGAGCAGGTTTAGGGGCAGGGCCAGAGATACACTTTTTTAATTCATCGATTTTGTTTCAGTGCAAAATGCGGACTTTTTGGCCTGGATGTTGAGAGCTATATTTAATATTTATTTATGTGGCAGTTCAGATAGAGTTTAGATAGATCTAAGTGGAAGAGGGAGTTTCATAGCTTTGGTACTGAAGAATGAATAACCAAGAGTAAACCACATCAAACGGTAAACCTAGTATTAAACATGGAAATGCCATCCGCTAGTAACAAATCAATCAATACATGCAAGATGTATACGCAGATAAATTCAATGTCATTCCATGCTTTGTCAAATTAATGTGACCCTGTTACAATGATAAAATGTCAGGAGTCACAGGTCTGCACACAGACACAGGTGCAGACACACACAAAGGGTTAACAACTAGTTGCAGCTGCAACAGCAATGCCTCAGTCACCACTTAATATTTCACTGTTTGGTGAGTCGGATTTAATGTTAGACAGTTTGTGCCCCTGGATTAACTGTGAGCAGAGTCAGGTTTTGGTCACAATAGTGGTTTCTAAAATGACATTACCTTTAGAGTAGTATTTGCAACAGTGCTTAATTACTAGTTAGTACAATGTGGAAAGAATTACTCAAACTGTATAATAAAAGAACATCCGGACCCTTGTGGATAATTAGTGATGGACTAGTCCAGCTTTTCATGCACATTCAAGAACACACATGGTTTTAATAGAAAAAACCTGTTCTGATGATTGAAAGTGAAACTCTGTGGAGCAAAATGAATTATGGACCCAAGGGCACACTAATTACTTCTATTTCTGTAAAACTGTATGGAAGTAGTAATTGCTTAGAATCAGGTTACTGAATCCGTTGGTATTGCTTGGATTTCAGTTTCCTATCACATGTGGTCTGGATTTCACCAATGGTCACAATAAGAGACAAGACATCGGGGTTGAACTAACGGACAGCAAACACATGTACAGTACAGCACAATGCTTTTATTGAACATAATTATCTATGTTCATGGATTCAGGCTTAATTCCTGGTGAAAATGTCACATGAAAGTCAAATTGCAAGGGTGTGGCCACAAAATAAATGTGTCTGCTGGGGACTCGGTTAGGAACTGAAAGGTCGCTGGTTCAAGTCGCAGAAGGACCAAAAAAAGGTGAAGATGGACTAGTAGCTGGAGGGATGCCAGCTCATCTCCTGGGCACTGCCGATGTGCCCTTGAGCAAGGCACCAAACCCCAAATTGCTCCAGGGCACCTGCAGGGGGCAGTCCCCTCGCTCTGCATCTCTCCATCATTACTCGTATACAGGCTATGTTGCAAGAGTGTGTATTTCGGGCGAGTGTACATGTAATTGTATCTAACTGAACGAGGAACAGAATTTATTTATTGATTTCCCTTGGTGATCAATAAAGTGTTTCTCATTCTTCTTTATTGAACTCAATCGTCCAAGTAGCAAAAGGACTCATGCAAATAGTACAGGCAGAAGATAAGCTCAGACCTAAAAGAAAAACTACAAAAACAGAGGGCAGACCTTGGAAAACACTTGTGAACAATGTCAAGGAACAGATGAGGAATCCAGCTAGGTAACAAGGAGCAAAAACAAGAAACTGTACAGTTTACAGACACATGGACTATCACCACTGGCACGCCACAAGATCCGAGGGACAGTTCAGAAGCAATGAATATTGTGGCTAATTGTCTGGAAGAGTGACATGTGACAGTAGGTGAGGGAGAACTAATCAGAGACAGGTGGAACTAATTAGGGCAGGGAAGACAATGAGATGATTTTATGTCTTGTTGGTGCCACGACCCATGAGCGCTTTCTTTGTGTTTCTTTCTGGTCTCAGCAAAATAATATAACATTTGGGTCCAAAAAGCGCCACCAGGAGGCCAAAACTGGAGGCCAGGATAGCAAATACCTCCACTGCATCTGCATATTTGCCTGGTGAGTTGACATAAGCAGGGACAAAAGCCACCCACACAGCACAGAAGATCAGCATGCTGAAAGTGATTAGCTTGGCTTCATTGAAGTTGTCTGGAAGATTCCTTGCAAAAAATGCCAACAGGAAGCTGAGGACAGCCAGTAAGCCAACATAGCCCAGTAACACTGCAAAACCAACTGTAGAGCCAACTACACACTCATAGACTATTACGTCATTATGGTACTTTGTGTTTTTATTAGGAGCTGGTGAGGAGGAGACAAGCCAAGCAATGCAGATTGCTGCCTGGATGGAAGTGAGAACCAGAACTGTTCCTCTCTGTTGCACAGCACCAAACCACTTCAGAGTGGCTCCACCTCCTGGCTTGGAGGCCTTGAACACAGCCAGCACCACCATGGTTTTCACCAGGATACACGAGACACAAAGTACAAAGCTGATCCCAAATGCTGCATGTCTCAGCTGACATGTCCATAGTTGTGGATGACCAATGAACAGCAGGGAGCACAGGAAGCACAGTTTGAGTGACAGCAAGAGCAGGAAACTCAGTTCTGAGTTGTTGGCCCGAACCATGGGTGTGGTGCGATGATGGATGAAGACTATCAGAACAATAGCACAAATAAATGTGCCCAGTAATGATGCTGCTGTCAAGCAGATACCTAAAGGCTCATGATAGGAGAGGAAATCTGTTCTCTTAGGGACACAGTTGTCCCGTTGGCGGTTGGACCAAAAGTCTTCTGGGCAACTGGTGCACTCCATGGAGTCTAAGTAAAAGAGAAAGGTGTTGATTCACATATTTCCTATATTTTAAATTAATATAGTTCATTTTAAATATAGTTCAAATGAACACTGACCCGTCTCATTGCTGATCTTTCCCTCAGAACAAGGGATGCAGTCAAAACAGCACACAGGCTGCCCCTTCTTTCTGGCCTTGCGGGTACCTGGAGGGCAGCTCTCACTGCACACTGACCTTGGTGGCTAAAGGGACAATTAGTTACTATTATTTTTCTTCAACATTTTATGCTGATACTGTTAGGTATCCACAGGACAGAATGATAGCTTAATGAAGCAGACATTACCCGTTTGGATTCAAAGTTCCAGAAGATTCTGTCTTCATCCAGTGTGAGCTCTTCACCTGAGGCTGACTCCTTAACAACACCCACAGCCTGAACTTTTGTTCTTCCACCGGGGAGCCATACCCAGTTCATGACATCATAGATTGGTATGGCATCGCCATTTTCATCAAACGATACTTCATCACCAAAGGATGTGGTGAAGTTGATCTTTTCTAAGTAATATACCAGCTGCAATTTGAATAATAATTTCTTCATTCATTAAAAAGATACATGCTGTGATGGATGGGCTACCTTGACTGCAAACTTACATTGTCAAACCAACGCATTTGATTGTATTCAACATCAATCATGAAATCTTTAAATTCATGTTTCAGTTGCACAGTAAGAGTAACACAATGTCAGTGTCACAGCTCACATTTGGAAATTTACTTATAAAAGTATTATCACAACTCAATCAAACAGGACCACATGAAAAACATAAATTAATATCCCACCTGCCATGGCTCCAGTGTTTGGAAATTAGCACAGCTGTTCCCACTGAAAGGCCCTCTCCCTGGAACACACTGCAACGAGTCATGAAGAGCATATGCCAGAGCATACACAGCTTTGTACACGTTATACTCTGGTCTGAGGTCTGACACATCCAAGAAGCTACTTTCCATATTTTCCAGGTCTTCTTGTCCATTGCATAGTGCTCCTCCAGCATCCACCCACTCTGCAGGAGGTGGTGCAAATCTACACTGAAAAGTGTGTTCCCAAAATTGCTTTATCTGAAATGTACACATATGAAGTTCATTTTCAGTCAAAATTGATTAATTGCAAATTCAGATCAGAATGTATGTTTAAAATCTCACAAATTTATTTCCAGAGCTGCTGCCCTGGTCACTGTCAGGACGTGTTCTTAAAAGGAAGTCCCTGAGTCCCGGTATTTCTCCTCTTCGAATGGCAATGCCCAGTGTGCCACCCAGATACGGCATGAAATCAGATGTCTGGAGAACATCAGATATTGTCCAGGCTTCGCTTGCCATCCACTGCAGGCCTGTCACGTTCTGTTTTACCACCTGCAGATTATGCAGATGCATTATCCCATTTATATAAATTTAGATTTTAGTGTCACTAATGTATTGTGTACTCCATCATTCATGCAGGTATCATCTTGTGTTTTACACAGTATGAATAGCAAAATGGTTGACAAAAAAACGTGAAGGGATAAATCTCTTGTGCTTTGGTGCAGTTCTAGTGTAGGTGGTGTGGGGAAGGATTAACAATAAACATCCACCTAAAGCGGAAAAAAACTAACAAAACAGGCAGAAACTAAAGAGCAGTTTGACGACACTCATGAGAGGAGAAATCAGATTCAGCATTTCATTCCATATATTTCAAGTTTCATTCCATATAAATTGATCTAACTAAATGAAATTTTCTATCATTAAAATTATGGTTGCTATTAATTTCAAACCTCATTCATCAGGTGCAATATGTGGGTTTCATATGCAAACACAATGACCACACGAGCTGTGGATTTCCTCATGACATCCACAATCCTCCTTAATCCACGTGAGTCTCTGCTTGGGGGCAAAATCTCTGTGTAGGCCAGACAACCTGCACCAGACTGAACCAGGTCAGATTGAAAGGATCGGGCAACATGGAGCCCATAGTCATCATCACTGACCAGAAGGCCTACCCAACTCCAGCCAAAGTGTTTTAGAATCTGAATCATAGCACGCACCTAAGAAGATAGACAGCAGAGGGATTAGTGCACAGAATTGGCTATTCTTTGACTGAAAAAAATAAGGTTTCACATTGTCTGCTCGTTGCCTGTCTGTCATTACTGGCACAGAATATGGGTACACAATACAATAATCTTTCTTTACTGCTTTACTGTAAGAATTTTACCTGGAAAGCATCACTTGGTATTGTTCTAAAGAAGGATGGAAAACGTTGCTGGTCAGTCAGGCAGGAACATGTTGCAAAGTAACTCACCTGTAAATGACAAAGACTCTGTATCCTAAAATATGGATGTGGTCATGAAGAGTAATCATTAATGGTTGCAGTCATAGTTCACAACGTGTTTGCATGTACTTTCAGTTCTCAGAGATTCTATATACTGTATCTTCCTTTTAATTAATCCACAAAATGGTAAGGTGGAAAACTTACCATTGGTACTCTGTACAAACCTAAGACACTGGAGATGGCTATAGAACTTGAAGAGGTAGAATCACCCACAATACCCAGGACTGGAGGGTTCCCTGTACAGGTCTCACCCACTGTTATCCACTTCTCTTGTCCACTCACTGATGACAGTCCTGCACGGAACCCAGCTGCTAGTGTGGCACAGTTATCATAAAGGCTGTATCCCAGAGTCACATTAGGCAGCAGCTGGGAGTTTCTGTTGATCTCATCAATAGCAAAAGCCATGGTCTGTGCATGTCTAAATCCTGCAAAGTCAAAACTAACACGAAAAGAACCTCTATATAGAAAATGCTATTGTACTTTGGAATGTATTAGTATGTGTTAGTATTTAAAAACAACCTAATCTATTATTTGTGCAAAGAACTATTCAAAGTAATTAAAAATATGAGAAAAGTGATTAACATGTCACATGAATAAATTCCATCTCTGACAAACTCACCCATGGCAGGAGGAGTCTTTTGGCTTTGAGGTAAATGACAGTTCAGGAAAAACATAGAAGAAGTTGATTTTAAAAATCCCACCAAAAACCACATCTCCTGCTTTGTGCATGCCATTTAGGTGAAACTCTCCCTCTAACTGACAAGAGGAGGAAACTGGGAAAGACACAGCATAGGAAAAGAAATAAGACACCACCATGAAATACATGTGCAAGAACACACAGGTGCCTTCAAACGCCGACATGATTGTCTGCGTTTGCTGCTTCCCTTTACCCAGTCTGTAAATTTAAAGACAATGCAATACCACCCTGGATACAGAATGTGAATTTGGACCAATGGTTAATTTGCACACGACCCATAAGGGCGGGAGTAGAATCATGGGCAGGGTTTACGATATACTGAATACATTATTTCATTTTGTTTTTATGAATAATGTTAGCATTAATTAGGTATCCTCTCAACAACCAGAAGGCTTTGGACTTAAGTGGCTACCAGAAATGCAGCTCTTCAGACATGTGAGTGAGTTGAGTGAGCCTGAATTTTGAACAATAAATGTAACCTCTCTCCCTGAACCAGACCATGTTCACCAAGTCTAACCAAGTCTGTTAGTGTCAATTGTTGTTCAATTGTTTCCCATAGTGGGTTGCTCGCCCCCTAGGGGGGGACACAGAGCTACTGCAGTTCAGTTCAGACTAAACAGCCGCCCAAATCTCAAATATTTAATTGCTGTGCATTAGCTCTGTACAACTCAGACGGGTAAGACTAATCCTGCCCTGTGAGCACTGAAACAACAAGTCCCTCAAAACTACTAAAGTAATCGCTCAAAGAACAACCAGAGATAGATTGAAGTTTACTTTACTTTAATTGCCAATTTAATCACCAGGTACAATCATAGCCGATCAAAATTACATTACAATAACAAACGGCAACATAAAAAAGGTTATCAGTTATGAGTAAAATAACAGGTCAGATACACATATGGATAAAGTTAGCAAGCAGCAGAGGAGATAAGACAGTGTACCATGGGAGTTCAAAGACTTGATTGGTTAGGAAACCTGTGTGATCCATCTAAATAGTAATTACTGACCTGTGGCCTCCAACTGGCTAATTGAACATATTTTTTGTTTTAGTCAGGCTTACATCTTTAAAGAAGAGTAGGTCTGTAAAACTGTATGTGGGTTATTCATAAATGTGTTACACAGACAGCGTGGTACTTTTATGTCTTGGTGGTGACACGACCCATGATCGCTTTCTTTGTGTTTCTCTCAGGCCTCAGCAGAATAATGTAACACTTGGGTCCAAAAAGCGCCACCAAGACACCAAAACTAGATGCCAGGATTGCAAATACCTCCACTGCATCTGCATATTTTCCTGGAGAGTTGACATATGCAGGGACAAAGGCCACCCACACAGCACAGAAGATCAAAATGCTGAAAGTGATGAGTTTGGCTTCATTGAAGTTGTCTGGGAGATTACGCGCCATAAATGCTGATAGGAAGCTAAGGACAGCCAGCAAGCCAATATAACCAAGTAAAACTGCAAAACCAACTGTAGAGCCGACAACACACTCATACACGATTTTGTCGTTGTGATATTTAGTGTTTTTATGAGGGGCTGGTGAGGAAGAGACAAGCCAGACAGTGCAGATTATTCCCTGGATGGAAGTTAGAACCAGAACTGTTCCTCTCTGTTGGATAGCACCAAACCACTTCAGACTGGCTCCACCTCCTGGCTTGGAGGCCTTGAACACAGCTAGCACCACCATGGTTTTCATCAGGATACATGAGACACAAAGTACAAAGCTGATCCCAAATGCTACATGTCTCAGCTGACATGTCCATAACTGTGGACGGCCAATAAAAAGCAGGGAGCACAGGAAGCACAGTTTGAGTGACAGCAAGAGCAGGAAACTCAGTTCTGAGTTGTTGGCTCGTACCATGGGTGTGCTGCGATGATGGATGAAGATTCCCAAGATAAGAGCACAGATAAATGTGCCCAGTAATGACGCGGTTGTCAAGCAGAAACCTAAGGGCTCATGGTAGGAAAGGAACTCTATTCTCTTAGGGACACAGCTGTCATGCTGGGGTGTGGACCAGAAGTCCTCTGGACATCTTGTGCATTCTGTGGAGTCTAAGTAAAATAGAAGAGGTGCTGAAAATACAGTATTACATCCTTGAAACTACATCATTTTAAAATTAACACCAACCAGTCTCATTGCTGATCTTTCCCTCAGAACAAGGGATACAGTCAAAACAGCACACAGGCTGCCCCTTCTTTCTGGCCATGCGGGTACCTGGAGGGCAGCTCTCACTGCACACTGACCTTGGTGGCTACAGGGACAATAAGATGTATTGCTTAGTCATTCTTCATCATTTGATGTTTGACAATGTAAGTTGCAGTTACCTGTTTCGATTCAAAGTTCCAGAAGATTTTGTTCTCATCCAGTATGAGCTCTTCACCTGCAGATGCAGATTTTTTAACCACGCCCACTCTCTGAACCTTTGTGCTTCCATCAGGGAGCCAAAACCAATTCATGACATCATATATTGGCAAGGCATTACCGTAATCGTCAAAAGATACTTGGTCACCAGATGATGTACTGTAATTTACTTTTTCCAAGTAATACATAAGCTAAATAAACAAGATAAACATTTATTTTATTTTTGAATTTGCTAAAGTCAATGTTTTGTTGAGTCAGAAAAAACTGAAAATCTTCTATGTCCAAATCGAACGTAATGTCTGGGTTTTAGTCTACATGGTTATGAAACAACTCAGTTCACAATTCAGCTAACTGGTAAAAGAAAGGTTATTTTAGCAAACTAGCTAGCTACAAAAGATATTAACCAGGGTATATCGCTACCTATGAAGCTAGAATTATCTCGCTAGCTAAACCTGTTAGCCTGGAGAGTGTCACATAGAGACAGAAAATTATTATGTGATGTCTTTTTGTAATTTTTACAGTAAAAACATTGTTGTTTATATACTCTATGATAGGAAACCCTGTTGCATGGTGGTGGAGTTCAGGGCCAAAAAAGAATTGTACATATAAACCACACCTGCCATGGCTCCAGTCTTTGGTAATTAGCACAGCTGCTCCCACTGAAAGGCCCTCTTCCTGGCACACATTGCAGCAAGTCATGGAGGGCATATGCCAGAGCATATACAGCCTTGTACACATTATACTCTGGTCTGAGGGTTGAGACGTCGAAAAATTCCACATTTTCCACATTTCCTAGATCTTCCTGCCCAGTGCAAAGTGGTCCTCCAGCATCCACCCACTCTGGTTTAGGTGGTCCAAATCTACACTGAAATGTGTGTTCCCAAAACTGCTTTATCTGAAATGTAATTTCAAAAACACTGTCTTAACAAAAATAAGAATAATGAAGGTAATTTCAGATAAGATTGATTGAATAAATCCTAACTATGTTGTGGCCACTGTCAGGGCGTATTCTTAACAGGAAGTCCCTGAGTCCTGTTATTTCTCCATGACGGATGGCAATGCCCAGAGTGCCAACCAGGAACGGCATGAAGTGGGGGGTCTGAAGCGCAGCGGATGTTGTCCAGGCTTCACTGGCTATCCATTGTAGACCAGTCACATTCTGCTTTACCACCTGTGAATTTGGGAATTGTATAAATCCAGTCGGTGTCCTTAGGCCTATGTCATTTATTAAATCAGAGACAAATAAAGATAAAAGAAAAAAGAAATACAACCTCTTCCATGAAGTGAACTAGGTAGCTCTTGTATGCAAACACAATGACCACACGAGCTGTGGATTTCTTCATGACAGCCACAATCCTCTCATATTCACTTCGTAGGAATGTGGTGGTCGGCAAAACCTCTAAGTAGGCCAGACAGCCTGCACCAGACTGAATCAGGTCAGTTTGGAAGGATCTTGCGACATTGTGTCCATAGTCATCATCACTGACCAACAGGCCTGCCCAGGTCCAACTGAAGTGTTTTAATATCTGAATGACAGCACGCACCTATTTCAACAGAGAACATAGGGATTTAGTGCACAGGTTTGAATATGCTTTACAGGAAAATCTAAACATCTTGTTTATATTGCACCTTCTGTAATACATTAACTATCACACATATAACATTTTATCTGACACCATGCATTTTGGTCTCTGATTTTACCTGGAAATCATCACTTGGAATTGTTCTGAAGAAGGATGGAAAGCGTTTACGGTCACTCAGGCAGGAACATGTGGCAAAGTAACTCACCTGTAAAAGACACTGACTCTGAATCCTCTAATTTTGGTTGCAGTATGGAGAAAAATTACAAAGCAACACATTTACTCATTCTAATTTGTATTACCAAAAATGATTCAGGAATTGTTTGATGATGAGATGGAAAACTTACCATAGGCACCCTGTACAAACCTAAAACACTGGAGATGGCAATTGAACCTGTAGTTGTAGGATCACCCACAATCCCAACAACTGCAGGGTTCCCAGTACAGGTGTCATTCAATATAAACTGTTCATCTTTCCCACTCACTAATGCCAGTCCTGCACGGAATCCGACTGGTATTTTGATGCAGGTATCATAAAGGCTGTATCCCAGAGTCACATTGGGCAGTAGGTTGGAGTTCCTATTGATCTCATCAATAGCAAAGACCATAGTCTGAGCATATCTAAATCCTGCAAAATCAAAACTAACACAAAAATATTGCAAATTGCACTTCAAAGTACTGAAAAATAATTAAGAATACATTACCTACCAACTACCAACACACAAAACTATCACTTTCACTATCACTATCGCATTGTGTTGTAAATTTCAAAGTTTTAAAAGAAGAAAATATCTCTCGTGCGATAAATACTAATAAATACTAATATATAAATGGCTTCTCTTGTACCCTTACACACTCACCCGTGGCAGGTAGGGTCTGGTGGCTCTGAGGTAAATGAAAACCCAGAAAAGACAGAGATGTATTGGATTGGAAACAGTCCACCAAGAACAATATCCCCTGCCATGTGCATCCCATTTAGTTCAAACTGTCCCTGTAATTGGCAGGAAGAAGAAACAAAGGAAGATAAAGCAGAAGAAACGTAGTAGCACAAGAGCATAGAGATGTGAAAAACAGCCCACATGATTGTTCTTCTGTTTAGCTTTCTTCTGAGCTCTGACCTAATTTAAAAGACCTTGCTATGCCACCCCCTCTTGTTGACTTGCATACACCCATCGAGGCAGGGCCTGAAATACTTTTGATATCACATTTATATGGATGGATATTGAAGACTGAATTGTCTAAACATTACAAGTGCTTGTCAACAGCCCCTAATATAATTATCAATGACAGATCTCAATGTTTGACATCCCGTGAAAGTTGCATGATTTTAAAGATTGTGGGTTTTCAATTATGATGAGGAATTATGAACTAACAAAAGCATATTAGGAACCTTCATTGTGAATCATTAATGAATGACTTACACATCAGAATTTATTTGATCAAGATCATGTTTCTCAAATATTGCAAATTTCACTCTTCATCTATCCCTCTAACTGCTTGATGTTCAAAGTAATAAAAAAACACTTTGTATCTTCAAACAGATTGTGTTAATCCAGGGATGTAGCAACACATGGGTTGTCTTGTTTCTGAGAGGAATGCACAGATCACCAATTTTTTTTGTAAAAAGACAAATTTAAAATAGCCAAAATTGGTCTCGGTTGTCAAATGTTTTGATTTATAAATATGGAAAATGTTCCCTCAATGTGGAGTTGGCTTCATTGGATTATAGCTGTGTTAAATCCATGGTGTACTTACTGTACTTCAAAGGCACACTGCAGTGAAAAGCCAACCATCAATGGATTCATTATACGTGCTTATCCTGTGCAGGGTTGTGGGGGGACCTACCTCCTGAAATTGGCTATGTATTTAGTTTTTAGTGTATTTATTATTATTATTATTTATTATAATCATTAATTTTAGTTAGATTTTGTTGACATGAACCATGCACAACATTGTCAGCGTCCTAAGTGTCGAACAGCTAAAGAGAAGCTCCATATTAACGAAGCGTGAATGCATTTTCAAATCAAGAGTTGTCACTTTCTTGAAGCTTTATTCTCCAGGAAATGTAACAAAGAAAGATGTACACATCTTGTTTGTGGATCATTCATGAACGGATACATGCTGAATGAATGTACAATACAAAATAGAGGAGCTACTCTTTTACTGAGTTGGTGCCCCGACCCATGATTGCTTTCTTTGTGTTTCTCTCAGGCCTCAATAAGATTATATAACACTTGGGGCCAAACAGCGCTACCAAGAGGCCAAAACTAGATGCCAGGATAGCAAATACCTCCACTGCATCTGCATATTTGCCTGGTGAGTTGATGTAAGCAGGGACAAAGGCCACCCACACAGCACAGAAGATCAGCATGCTAAAAGTGATTAACTTAGCCTCATTGAAGTTGTCTGGAAGATTCCTTGCTAGAAAAGCCAACAGGAAACTGAGGACAGCCAGTAAGCCAATATAGCCCAGTAACACTGCAAAACCAACTGTAGACCCAACAACACACTCATAAACTATTTTGTCATTGTGATATTTAGTGTTTTTGCGAGGGGCTGGTGGGTAAGAGACAAGCCAGACAGTGCAGATTACTGCTTGGATGGAAGTAAGAAAAATAACTGTTCCTCTCTGTTGAACAGTACCAAACCACTTCAGACTGGCTCCACCTCCTGGCTTGGAGGCCTTGAACACAGCCAGCACCACCATGGTTTTCATCAGGATACATGAGACACAAAGCACAAAGCTGATCCCAAATGCTGCATGTCTCAGCTGGCATGTCCATCGTTTTGGACGGCCAATAAAAAGCAGGGAGCACAAGAAGCACAGTTTGAGTGACAGCAAGAGCAGGAAGCTCAGTTCTGAGTTGTTGGCCCGTACCATGGGGGTGCTGCGACGATGAATAAAGATTCCTAAGACAAGAGCACTAATAAATGTGCCCAGTAATGATGCGGTTGTTAAGCAGATACCCAAGGGCTCGTGGTAGGAGAGGAACTCTATTCTCTTAGGGACACAGCTGTCCTGACGGGAGTTGGACCAGAAGTCTTCTGGACAAGAAATGCATTCTGTGGAGTCTAACAAAAAGAGAAAGAATGTTGAAATACAATATAACATCCATGAAACTACATTATGAAATTGACCACCAACCACTGGCATTGCTGATCTTTCCCTCAGAACAAGGGATGCAGTCAAAACAGCACACAGGCTGCCCCTTCTTTCTGGCCATGCGGGTACCTGGAGGGCAGCTCTCACTGCACACTGACCTTGGTGGCTAAAGGGACGGTATAATTTATCACTGTTATCTATTTCATACTATTAAACATAATCCTGAACCTTAAAACATACAACGCTAATATCTGAATAAGATGCAGTCACCTGTTTTAATTCAAAGTTCCAGAAGATTTTGTCTTCATCCAGTGTGAGCTCCTCACTTCCTGATGCTGATTTCTTGACTTCCCCCACAGCCTGAAGCTGTGTGCCTACATCTGGGAGCCACAGCCAATTCATGACATCATAGATTGGCAAAGCATTGCCATTTTCATCAAATGACACTTGGTCCCCAAATGATGTTGTGAAATTGATCTTTTCCAAGTAATACATGAGCTAAATGAACAAGATTTATTCATTAATTTAAAATTGTGTTTGTTATTGTGACAGAATATATGCATGTGCTTTGTCATGCATAGCACTTTGTGAAAAATATTGATATTTCTGCCAGCAGGTGATAATATGCAGGACATCTGCAGAAAGATTTTTAAGTGCTTACTTCTCAACATTCTTGATACTGGAAATATGTTCACCTAATCTGGATTAGACTCCAATATAAACTCATGACTGAAACAATGTCATAGCTATTTTGCCAATATTGTATATTAGGAACCCCTGCTTAGTTGGCAGCTCATGGCATGATTAAGAATTCAGGTCCAAAAAAGTACTGTAAATATGAACAATACCTGCCATGGCTCCAGTCTTTGGTAATTAGCACAGCTGTTCCAAATGAAAGGTCCTCTCCCTGGAACACACTGCAGCAAGTCATGGAGGGCATACGCCAGAGCATACACAGCCTTGTACACATTATACTCTGGTCTGAGGGTTGAAACATCCAGAAATTCATTTTCCACTTTTTCTAGGTCTTCTTGTCCCATGCACAGTGCTCCACCAGCATCTATCCACCCCGCTGGAGGTGGTGCAAATCTACACTGAAATGCGTGTTCCCAAAACTGCTTTACCTGAAATATAATAAAAATCTTTGCGTGAACAAATGAACAAATTATAGTTTAGGTAGTTTCAGATAAGAATGTAAGAATAAATCCTCACTATGTTGTGGTCATTGTCAGGCTGTATTGTTAACAGGAAGTCCCTGAGTCCTGGTATTTCTCCCCGACGGATGGCGATACCCAGTGTTCCACCCAGGTACGGCATGAGATCGAGGGTCTGGAGCGCAGCAGATGTTGTCCAGGCTTCACTGGCCATCCATTGCAGACCAGTCACATTCTGCTTTACCACCTGTGGATTGTAACATACGAATTGTAGAAATCTACAGAGAAATGTAGTTCATAGTACACCGCTCAAAGAAATTAAGGTAAACTTAAATCCGACATCAGATCTTCATGAATGAATTATTGAAGTTGAAAATCTTGGCTGATGTACATTGTATACTTTTTTGAGATCAGAATGACATCACAAGGGACAATGGAAACCAAATCATCAACCTATTGAGGGATTCAAAAACACACCAAAAATCTAAGTAAATAATAGAAATCACAGGCTGATCCGTCTTGCATGAATTTCATCATGGCAACTCATAATGTTTCCCGCGTGCCACTATGCACTCCTGACAATGTCTTAGCATGCTCTGATCAGTTGGCGGATGGTGTTCTTGGGGATCTCCTCCCAGACCTGGATCAGGGCATCAGTAAGCTCCTGGACAGTCTTTGGTGGTACTTGGCGGCATCGGATACACCAATACATAATGTCCAGACAATACCAGTAGTGACAAGAACACTTGCAGAACACAAAACTAGAGAAGAATCAGTTGGGAAAAATATATCTTCTAAATGGAAAGATTGGTATCCCTAAAGTTTAACTGAATTGATGTTATACTGTGATGATAAAGCATTCCGTTGATTTTTTGGGAGCAGTGTATTAGGAACTAGAAATGCATTTCCTGAAGAAAATGTGCTGTAGTCGTAAGTGCTGAAAGGTTTTGCAGAATGCTGAAAAAGTGCCTGAAAAGATGAAGAAGTTACAAGCATTTGTAACTGACCTGTAACTGAGCTTAAGTTCAAATACTTTTAAGCTGCCTTTTGTTTTAAAACAGGTGCAGCCAATTAAGCAGAGACAGAGGTGAGTCAGTCTGAAGGCAGAAAATGTTTGAAAACCACATGTTGGACAACTGGCTCTCACGCAAAAACTGTAAGTGCTAGCTGACAAAGGTTTGGATCATGGGAAGCAGGAGAACTTCCTGAACATAGGTATATAGTATGGTCCAAATAGGCCAGAAAAAACAAAGAACCGGCAGGTTGAAAAAGATGTGAAAGATTTTTCTCACCTGAAAATTTAACATTGGGCTAGATGAGGAAAATTGAGGACCAGTTTTCACTTTAAGACAGAAAGAGCAAAAACTACATATTATAGTTTAACAAATAATTTATTCTGGAAGAGGACAAAATCCTATGTTTCTATGTATGTATTGTTTGTGAAGTGTCAAATCTGAGTTGAGCATGTTTTTGAAGTTGAAATTTCCAGCAAATGTTTTTGAGTGTGCGGCTCTCAGCCAATCAGCTACAAGTTGCCTCCACTCTAACAGGACACAATACACCCTAAAAAAGAGGTTCAAAATCGGGAGTATTTTGGAATCACCAAATCTAAAAAAAAACATGAAATATTTGAAAATGCAGAATAGGTGGCTGAAAGCCTGGAGTCTGAAGGCCTGAAAAATTGTCTGAATGGTTTCTTTGCTTGAAAGTATGAAGAAGGAAGAAGGGCGTGATGCCATGAAGAGACCGAAGGAAATTTGAAGTGATTTGATTGGGTTTTGATAATGACTTTCCAGCAGAAAAATGCTGAATTTTTCTGAAAATATGAAAGATATGAACACCAAACGTAATGGCCATAATTTCCTGAATATTTTGAACAGTTTGATTTGGATGATGTCTGTTGGTTGAAGTATGCATAACTAGTTGTGCCAACTAAGCCTATGGAGGAAAACAAAAGAACAACACTGTGGTTGCTGGAAGCAAGTACACAAGACTGTTAACTGTGTACTGTTACTATAACATGCCTTCTAAAAACAAGATGATTAGTGCCAGAGCAAGCGTGCCTCAACAGGGGAATTGCATTCATTGTTATACTTTTTCTCCTCCTAGTAGCAAACCAAGCCATGCAACATTAAATGATTTGTGGTTTTCTGCAAACAAATAATGTTATGATCCTTACACTATAATACTCCGACTAAATTGAATAAGGATAATAGAAAGAAAAACTTAACCTCTTCCATGAAGTGAACTAGGTAGCTTTTATATGCAAACACAATGACAACACGAGCTGTGGATTTCTTCATGACATCCACAATCCTCTTAAATTCACTTGGTTGGTTTCCCCAGGGCAAAACCTCAGAGTAGGCCAGACAGCCTGCACCAGACTGAACCAGGTCAGTCTGGAAGGACCGTGCAACATTGTGTCCATAGTCATCATCACTGACCAACAGGCCTGCCCAGGTCCAGCCGAAGTGTTTTAAAATCTGAATGATAGCACGAACCTATTTCAACAGAGAACATATGGATTTAGTGCACAGGTTTGAATGTGCTTTACAGGAAAATCTAAACATCTTGTTTATATTGCACCTTCTGTAATACATTAACTATCATTCATTTTATCTGACACCATGCATTTTGGCCTCTGATTTTACCTGGAAATCATCACTTGGAATTGTTCTAAAGAAGGATGGAAAGCGTTTACGGTCACTCAGGCAGGAACATGTGGCAAAGTAACTCACCTGTAAAAGACACTGACTCTGAATCCTCTAATTTGGTCACAGTTTCGAGAAAAATTACAAGGCAACACATTTACATAAACGTTTAACTTGTTGTGTTCATTCTAATTTGTATTACCAAAAATGATTCAAGAAATGGTTGATGATGAGATGAAAAACTTACCATAGGCACCCTGTACAAACCCAAAACACTGGAGATGGCAATTGAACCTGTAGTCGTAGGATCACCCACAATCCCCACAACTGGAGGGTTCCCAGTACAGGTGTCATTTAATATAAACTGTTCATCTTTCCCACTCACTAATGCCAGTCCTGCACGGAATCCAACTGGAATTTTAATGCAGGTATCATAAAGGCTGTATCCCAGAGTCACATTGGGCAGAAGGTTGGAGTTCCTATTGATCTCATCAATAGCAAAGACCATAGTCTGAGCATATCTAAATCCTGCAAAATTAAAACTAACACAATAATAACAATTCAAAGTACAGAAAACTTAATTTAAAATACATTTCAAACTACTAACACACAGAACTGTTGTAAATATATGTCACTGATTGAACAGTTTTCAGGCATATGCGGCTAGTGTGTAGTAAATGTCCAGGTTTGGAAATTAAAAAATAAACAGGGCTATATCTGTTGTACCTTAACACACTCACCCGTGACAGGTAGGGTCTTCTGGCATGGAGATAAACGACAGCTCAGGAAAGCTAGACAAGAATTGTATTGGAAACAGTCCACCAAGAACAACATCTCCCGCCACATGCATCCCATTTAGGTTAAACTGTCCGTGTAATTGGCAGGAGGAAGAAACAAAGGAAGATAAAGTTAAAGAAATGTAGTAGCACAAGAGCATAGGGATGTGAAAAACAGCCCACATGATTGTTCTTCTGTATAGCTTTCTTCTGAGCTCAGACCTAATTTAAAAGACATTGCTATGCCACCCCCTCTTGTTGACTTGTATCCACCCATCGAGGCAGGGCCTAAATACATTTAATATCACACTACTTAATGTGAATGGATAATTAAATACACATTCTTTTTGACTTTTTATCCTCAGTTTATATGCAAGGTTAAAGGTTTACAATTATGTTCACTGCTGGATCGTCTGATGTGTTTCCTGTTCCTGATGCAGTTAGATCCAAGTGTTCATTTGATACTGTGTCAATGCTTAGATTTATTTTTGCCACTTTGGACCTAGAACCTTGCCTCTCAGTAAGCCTTTTGGTTCAGTTTTCTTTTAAAACTGCTCTAAAGGTCCTCTGCAATAATCTTTTGTTGAGTCTTCGTGCTTGCATTCAGATTTGTAACTGGTTTAGATACCTCATCATAAGTACATGGGAATCATAAGTTAATAACAATCTTTACTTAAGGCTTTTTAAATATATCCCAACTAGCTAGCAGCTAGTATTGGTCAGGATCAGGTTGGACACCATCGTTGTCACACAAAAAGTTTCTCTCAACTCTTTAGATTTGTTGAATTTCTGCTTTAATCAATCAGATCTTTACCAATCTCACAATAAGGAAAATACACACTCTGCCTGAACTAAAGACAAACTGACACTTTTACTTTTCAATGCTTTCAGCAAACATGCTCTCTTTAATCAATAACAGGCCAGACAAAATATATGGTAGAACCTCCTTTAAAAATAATAATAATCGAGTAAATTGTTTAGATACTTAATCAAAATCAGTTTAGAAGCGAGATCAGATAATGACTTGGCAGCACAATTCTGAGCGTAAAACGCATTTTGTTTTTCATTAATCATTCTATACAAACTGTGATTCCTTCATTCAATCATGCAACCAAAGTTCTTCAATTTGAAAAAATATTGTTGCTGAGTTACCTCTGAACAGACACAACATTACATTTATGTCTTGGTGGTGCCACGACCCATGATTGCTTTCTTTGTGTTTCTCTCAGGCCTCCATAGGATAATAAAACACTTAGGTCCAAACAGCGCCACCAAGAGGCCAAGACTAGATGCCAGGATTGCAAATACCTCAACTGCATCTGCATATTTGCCTGGGGAGTTGACATAAGCAGGGACAAAGGCCACCCACACAGCACAGAAGATCAGCATGCTGAAAGTGATGAGCTTGGCTTCATTGAAGTTGTCTGGAAGATTTCTCGCAAGAAATGCCAACAGGAAGCTAAGAACAGCCAGTAAGCCAATATAGCCCAGTAACACTGCAAAACCAACTGTAGACCCAACTACACACTCATAAACTATTTTGTAATTGTAATATTTAGTGTTTTTACGAGGAGCTGGTGGGTAAGAGACAAGCCAGACAGTGCAGATCACTGCCTGAAAGGAAGTAAGAAAAATAACTGTTCCTCTCTGTTGCACAGCACCAAACCACTTCAGAGTGGCGCCACCTCCTGGCTTGGAGGCCTTGAACACAGCCAGCACCACCATAGTTTTCACCAGGATACATGAGACACAAAGCACAAAGCTGATCCCAAATGCTGCATGTCTCAGCTGGCATGTCCATCGTTTTGGACGGCCAATGAACAGCAGGGAGCACAAGAAGCAAAGTTTGAGTGACAGCAAGAGCAGGAAGCTCAGTTCTGAGTTGTTGGCCCGTACCATGGGGGTGCTGCGACGATGAATAAAGATTCCTAAGACAAGAGCACTGATAAATGTGCCCAGTAATGATGCGGTTGTTAAGCAGATACCCAAGGGCTCGTGGTAGGAGAGGAACTCTATTCTCTTAGGGACACAGCTGTCCTGACGGGAGTTGGACCAGAAGAACTCTGGACAAGTAATGCATTCTGTGGAGTCTAACAAAAAGAGAAAAGATGCTGAAATACAATATTACATCATTGAAACTACATTATGAAATTGACCACCAACCACTGGCATTGCTGATCTTTCCCTCAGAACAAGGGATGCAGTCAAAACAGCACACAGGCTGCCCCTTCTTTCTGGCCATGCGGGTACCTGGAGGGCAGCTCTCACTGCACACTGACCTTGGTGGCTAAAGGGACAGTGTAATTTATCACTGTTATCTATTTCATACTATTAAACATAATCCTGAACCTTAAAACATACAACGCTAATATCTGAATAAGCTGCAGTCACCTGTTTTAATTCAAAGTTCCAGAAGATTTTGTCTTCATCCAGTGTGAGCTCCTCACTTCCTGATGCTGATTTCTTGACTTCCCCCACAGCCTGAAGCTGTGTGCCTACATCTGGGAGCCACAGCCAATTCATGACATCATAGATTGGCAAAGCATTGCCATTTTCATCAAATGACACTTGGTCCCCAAATGATGTTGTGAAATTGACCTTTTCCAAGTAATACATGAGCTAAATGAACAAGATTTATTCATTAATTTAAAATTGTGTTTGTTATTGTGACAGAATATATGCATGTGCTTTGTCATGCACAGCGCTTTGTGATAAATATTGATATTTCTGCCAGCAGGTGATAATATGCAGGACATCTGCAGAAAGATTTTTAAGTGCTTACTTCGCAACATTCTAGATACTGGAAATATGTTCACTTAATCTGGATTAGACCCCAATATAAACTCACGACTGAAACAATGTAATAGCTATTTTGCCAATATTGTATATTAGGAACCCCTGCTTAGTTGGCAGCTCATGGCATGATTAAGAATTCAGGTCCAAAAAAGTACTGTAAATATGAACAATACCTGCCATGGCTCCAGTCTTTGGTAATTAGCACAGCTGTTCCCAATGAAAGGTCCTCTCCCTGGAACACACTGCAGCAAGTCATGGAGGGCATACGCCAGAGCATACACAGCCTTGTACACATTATACTCTGGTCTGAGGGTTGAAACATCCAGAAATTCATTTTCCACTTTTTCTAGGTCTTCTTGTCCCATGCACAGTGCTCCACCAGCATCTATCCACCCCGCTGGAGGTGGTGCAAATCTACACTGAAATGTGTGTTCCCAAAACTGCTTTACCTGAAATAAAATAAAAATCTTTGCGTGAACAAATGAACAAATTATAGTTTAGGTAGTTTCAGATAAGAATGTAAGAATAAATCCTCACTATGTTGTGGTCATTGTCAGGCTGTATTGTTAACAGGAAGTCCCTGAGTCCTGGTATTTCTCCCCGACGGATGGCGATACCCAGTGTTCCACCCAGGTACGGCATGAGATCGAGGGTCTGGAGCGCAGCAGATGTTGTCCAGGCTTCACTGGCCATCCATTGCAGACCAGTCACATTCTGCTTTACCACCTGTGGATTGTAACATACGAATTGTAGAAATCTACAGAGAAATGTAGTTCATAGTACACCGCTCAAAGAAATTAAGGTAAACTTAAATCCGACATCGGATCTTCATGAATGAATTATTGAAGTTGAAAATCTTGACTGATGTACATTGTATAATCTTTTGAGATCAGAATGACATCACAAGGGTCAATGGAAACCAAATCATCAACCTATTGAGGGATTCAAAAACACACCAATGTGATAGAAATCACAGGCTGATCCGTCTTGCATGGATTTCATCATGGCAACTCATAATGTTTCCCGCTTGCCAGTATGCACTCCTGACAATGTCATGGCATGCTCTGATCAGAATGCTGAAAAAGTGCTGAAAAGATGAAGAAGTTACAAGCATTTGTAACTGACCTGTAACTGAGCTTAAGTTCAAATACTTTTAAGCTGCCTTTTGTTTTAAAACAGGTGCAGCCAATTAAGCAGAGACAGAGGTGAGTCAGTCTGAAGGCAGAAAATGTTTGTAAACCACATGTTGGACAACTGGCTCTCACGCAAAAACTGTAAGTGCTAGCTGACAAAGGTTTGGATCATGGGAAGCAGGAGAACTTCCTGAACATAGGGATGTAGTATGGTCCAAATAGGCCAGAAAAAACAAAGAACCGGCAGGTTGCAAAAGATGTAAAAGATTTTTCTCACCTGAAAATTTAACATTGGGCTAGATGAGGAAAATTGAGGACCAGTTTTCACTTTAAGACAGAAAGAGCAAAAACTACATATTATAGTTTGACAAATGTTTTATTCTGGAAGAGGACAAAATCCTATGTTTCTATGTATGTATTGTTTGTGAAGTGTCAAATCTGAGTTGAGCATGTTTTTGAAGTTGAAATTTCCAGCAAATGTTTTTGAGTGTGCGGCTCTCAGCCAATCAGCTACAAGTTGCCTCCACTCTAACAGGACACAATACACCCTAGAAAGAGGTTCAAAATCGGGAGTATTTTAGAATCACCAAATCTAAAAAAAACATGAAATATTTGAAAATGCAGAATAGGTGGTTGAAAGCCTGGCGTCTGAAGGCCTGAAAAATTGTCTGAATGGTTTCTTTGCCTGAAAGTATGAAGAAGGCAGAAGGGCCTGATGCCATGAAGAGCCCGAAGGAAATTTGAAGTGATTTAATTGGGTTTTGATAATGACTTTCCAGCTGAAAAATGCAAAATTTTTCAGAAAATATGAAAGATATGAACAACAAATGTAATGGCCATAATTTTCTGAATATTTTGAACAGTTTGATTTGGATGATGTCTGTTGGTTGAAGTATGCATAACTAGTTGTACCAACTAAGCCTATGGAGGAAAACAAAAGAACAACACTGTGGTTGCTGGAAGCAAGTACAGAAACAAGATGATTAGTGCCAGAGTAAGCGTGCGTCAACGGGGGAATTGCATTCATTGTTATACTTTTTCTCCTCCTAGTAGCAAACCAAGCCATGCAACATTAAATGATTTGTGGTTTTCTGCAAACAAATAATGTTATGATCCTTACACTATAATACTCCGACTAAATTGAATAAGGATAATAGAAAGAAAAACTTAACCTCTTCCATGAAGTGAACTAGGTAGCTTTTATATGCAAACACAATGACAACACGAGCTGTGGATTTCTTCATGACATCCACAATCCTCTTAAATTCACTTGGTTGGTTTCCCCAGGGCAAAACCTCAGAGTAGGCCAGACAGCCTGCACCAGACTGAACCAGGTCAGTCTGGAAGGACCGTGCAACATTGTGTCCATAGTCATCATCACTGACCAACAGGCCTGCCCAGGTCCAGCCGAAGTGTTTTAAAATCTGAATGATAGCACGAACCTATTTCAACAGAGAACATATGGATTTAGTGCACAGGTTTGAATGTGCTTTACAGGAAAATCTAAACATCTTGTTTATATTGCACCTTCTGTAATACATTAACTATCATTCATTTTATCTGACACCATGCATTTTGGTCTCTGATTTTACCTGGAAATCATCACTTGGAATTGTTCTGAAGAAGGATGGAAAGCGTTTACGGTCACTCAGGCAGGAACATGTGGCAAAGTAACTCACCTGTAAAAGACACTGACTCTGAATCCTCTAATTTTGGTTGCAGTATGGAGAAAAATTACCAGGCAACACATTTACATAAACGTATGACTTTTAGTGTTCATTCTAATTTGTATTACTAAAAATGATAAAAGAAATGGTTGATGATGAGATGGAAAACTTACCATAGGCACTCTGTACAAACCCAAAACACTGGAGATGGCAATTGAACCTGTAGTTGTAGGATCACCCACAATCCCCACAACTGGAGGGTTCCCAGTACAGGTGTCATTTAATATAAACTGTTCATCTTTCCCACTCACTAATGCCAGTCCTGCACGGAATCCAACTGGAATTTTGATGCAGGTATCATAAAGGCTGTATCCCAGAGTCACATTGGGCAGAAGGTTGGAGTTCTTGTTGATCTCATCAATAGCAAAGACCATAGTCTGAGCATGTCTAAATCCTGCAAAATTAAAACTAACACAAAAATAACAATTCAAAGCACAGAAAACTTAATTTTAAATACATTTCAAACTACTAACACACAAAACTGTTATACTGTAAACTGTAAACTGTAAATATATGTCACTGATCGAACAGTTTTCAGGCACACGCTAGTGTGTAGTAAATGTCCAGGTTTGGAAATAAAAAAATAAACAGGGCTATTTCTGTTGTACCTTTACACACTCACCCGTGACAGGTAGGGTCTTCTGGCATGGAGATAAACGACAGTTCAGGAAAGGCAGACAAGAATTGTATTCCAAACAGTCCACCAAGAACAACATCTCCCGCCACATGCATCCCATTTAGGTTAAACTGTCCCTGTATTTGGCAGGGGGAAGAAACAAAGGAAGATAAAGTAAAAGAAATGTAATAACACAGGAACATAGGGATGTGAAAAACAGCCCACATTATTGTTCTTCTGTTTAGCTGTTTAGTCCTTTGAGCTCTGACCTAATTTAAAAGACATTGCTATGCCACCCCCTCTTGCTGACTTGTATCCACCCATCGAGGCAGTGCCCAAATACATTTAACCCTCATGCCCTCTTTGGGCATTTTTGGGCATTTTTGCCATCTTTTGCTTTTTGAGTTGTGGATAACTTTTGGCTTGAATTTTTGCAAAAAGTCTTATATCTAGTCATATCTTTGAAAACCATTGTCGTTTTTTCTTTACTGTCTTTAATACTCTTTTCACGAAGTTTGTATACACTCGACACACTCGTGGCAAAAAAAGCCACGCACTTAAAAACTACTATAAAATCATCATACATCAATATTTTTTTCTACTTTTTTTTTTCATAAATCTCTTAAGCAACTTCTTAGCTGATCAAAACTACTTAACATTCGATAATTTTCAGGATTTTAACCCTTTAAATGCCTGTTTGAATACTTGAAGGATTTCATTATTTATGGCAAAAAAACACAAAAATAGTAATCAACTAACAACTAAATAGTAAATGGATGGGGCTTTGGTGGTGTTTAGAGTCTTAGATGTGTCAAGATTAGTAGTAAAATTTATTTGATTGCATCAGTATTTTTTATGTCGTATCAAATACTCAAACTGGACACCCTCGAGGCAGAAATGGTACCATTGACTTCCATTGAAACCACACTTTTCTTCATAATGAAATGCTGACATTAGAGAATTCATGATTTTATAAAAGAATGGCAGAGAGATTAGAAAGTGTGGTTTCAATGGAAGTCAATGTTGCCATTTCTGCCTCGAGGGTGTCCAGTGCAATCAAATCAATTTTACTACCAATCTTTGACACATCCAAGACTCTAATCACCACCAAAGCCCCATCCATTTACTATTTAGTTTATGGAAAATAATGACCTTTTTGTTTTTCTAAAGGTCCTCTGCAATAATCTGTTGTTGAGTCTTCGAGCTTGCATTCAGATTTGTAACTGGTTTAGATACCTCATCATAAGGGTGGGGGGGAGTAGCTCAGTGGGTAGAGCTTCTGCTTGGGTATCGGAGGGTCGCCGGTTGGAGTCCCTGCCGAGGTGCCCCTGAGCAAGGCACCGAACCCTCAATTGCTCCCCCCTCTGCGAAGGGTGGTAGTGTAATGCAATGTAAGTCGCTTTGGATAAAAGCGTCTGCCAAATGCTGGTAATGTAATGTAAATGTAATAAGTACATGGGAATCATAAGTTAATAACAATCTTTACTTAAAGCTTTTTAAATATATCCCAACTAGCTAGCAGCTAGTATTGGTCAGGATCAGGTTGACACCATCGTTGTCACACAAAAAGTTTCTCTCAACTTTTTAGATTTGTTGAATTTCTGCTTTAATCAATCAGATCTTTACCAATCTCACAATTAGGTAAATACACACTCTGCCTGAACTAAAGACAAACTGACACTTTTACTTTGCAATGCTTTCAGCAAACATGCTCTCTTTAATCAATAACAGGCCAGACAAAATATATGGTAGAACCTCCTTTAAAAATAATAATAATCGAGTAAATTGTTTAGATACTTAATCAAAAGCAGTTTAGAAGCGAGATCAGATAATGACTTGGCAGCACAATTATGAGTGTAAAACGCATTTTGTTTTTCATTAACCATTCTATACAAACTGTGATTCCTTCATTCAATCATGCAACCAAAGTACTTCAATTTGAAAAACAGAAGACACAACATTACATTTATGTCTTGGTGGTGCCACGACCCAGGATTGCTTTCTTTGTGTTTCTCTCAGGCCTCCATAGGATAATATAACACTTAGGTCCAAACAGCGCCACCAAGAGGCCAAAACTAGATGCCAGGATTGCAAATACCTCAACTGCATCTGCATATTTGCCTGGGGAGTTGACATAAGCAGGGACAAAGGCCACCCACACAGCACAGAAGATCAGCATGCTGAAAGTGATGAGCTTGGCTTCATTGAAGTTGTCTGGAAGATTTCTCGCAAGAAATGCCAACAGGAAGCTAAGAACAGCCAGTAAGCCAATATAGCCCAGTAACACTGCAAAACCAACTGTAGACCCAATTACACACTCATAAACTATTTTGTAATTGTAATATTTAGTGTTTTTACGAGGAGCTGGTGGGTAAGAGACAAGCCAGACAGTGCAGATCACTGCCTGGATGGAAGTAAGAAAAATAACTGTTCCTCTCTGTTGCACAGCACCAAACCACTTCAGAGTGGCGCCACCTCCTGGCTTGGAGGCCTTGAACACAGCCAGCACCACCATAGTTTTCACCAGGATACATGAGACACAAAGCACAAAGCTGATCCCAAATGCTGCATGTCTCAGCTGGCATGTCCATCGTTTTGGATGGCCAATAAACAGCAGTGAACACAGGAAGCAAAGTTCGAGTGACAGCAAGAGCAGGAAACTCAGTTCTGAGTTGTTGGCCCGTACCATGGGTGTGCTGTGCTGATGGATGAAGATCATCACTACAATAGCACAGATGAATGTGCCCAGTAAAGATGCAGCTGTCAAACAGATACCCAAGGGCTCGTGGTAGGAGAGGAACTCTATTCTCTTAGGGACACAGCTGTCCTGACGGGAGTTGGACCAGAAGTACTCTGGACAAGTAATGCATTCTGTGGAGTCTAACAAAAAGAGAAAAGATGCTGAAATACAATATTACATCATTGAAACTACATTATGAAATTGACCACCAACCACTGGCATTGCTGATCTTTCCCTCAGAACAAGGGATGCAGTCAAAACAGCACACAGGCTGCCCCTTCTTTCTGGCCATGCGGGTACCTGGAGGGCAGCTCTCACTGCACACTGACCTTGGTGACTAAAGGGACAGCAACATTTATTGCTGTTATTCATTTCATACTATTAAACAATAACCCTTTGCTGCACCCTAAGCTGCAGTCACCTGTTTCAATTCAAAGTTCCACAAGATTTTGTCTTCATCCAGTGTGAGCTCCTCACTTCCCGATGCTGATTTCTTGACTTCCCCCACAGCCTGAAGCTTTGTGCTTCCATCTGGGAGCCACAGCCAATTCATGACATCATAGATTGGCAAAGCATTGCCATTTTCATCAAATGACACTTGGTCCCCAAATGATGTTGTGAAATTGACCTTTTCCAAGTAATACATGAGCTAAATGAACAAGATTTATTCATTAATTTAAAATTGTGTTTGTGTTCGTGACATAATATACACATAGACTTTGCCATGCACAGCACTTGATAATATGCAGGACATCTGCACAAAGCGGCAAAGTGCTTACTTCCCAACATGCTTGATACTGGATATATTTTCACTTCATCGTCCTCTGACTGCAGTAGAAGCTCACAACTGAAATGTGGAGTTCCATCTTCATAAACATGTTTACCAATTTTTATTTACTGGTGGTCATTTGAGAAATGCATTGAAATGATGTGCACACAATATTCCACTGATCAAATGGGTCAAAGCAAATGAATATGTAACATTCAATAAAATCAAATCACTCAAATAAATTTTTTTAACGGTCACAGACAGAATTTGGACATGTATTCATCATTGGATCATTTACAAAATGTCTTCAGCCAGGATAGTGATGTAATAGTTATTTCTGCCAATATTGTATCATAGGAAACCTTATTTACATGGCAGCTCATGGCATGATTTAGAATTCAGGTTCACAAAAGTATTGTAAATATTTACCACACCTGCCATGGCTCCAGTCTTTCGTAATTAGCACAGCTGTTCCCAATGAAAGGTCCTCTCCCTGGAACACACTGCTGCAAGTCATGGAGGGCATAGGCCAGAGCATACACAGCCTTGTACACATTATACTCTGGTCTGAGGGTGGAAACATCGAAGATTTCATTTTCCAAGTTTCCTAGATCTTCCTGCCCAGTGCACAGCGCTCCCCCAGCATCCACCCAACCTGCTGGAGGTGGTGCAAATCTACACTGAAATGCGTGTTCCCAAAATGTCTTCACCTGAAATATATAAAAACAAAACTATGTGTTTGCATAAACAGTCACAACTGAGTACACTTTGATAGGATTGTAAGAATAAATCCTTACTATATTGTGGTCACTGTCAGGACGTACTCTAAACAGAAAGTCCCTGAGTCCTGGTATGTCACCTCGACGGATGGCGATGCCAAGTGTGCCAGCCAGGTACGGCATGAGGTGGGGAGTGTGAAGCAAAGAAGCTGTTGTCCAGCCTTCACTGGCCATCCACTGTAGGCCTGTCACATTCTGCTTTACTACCTGTGGATTGTAAAACAGTAATTGTATAAATCAGTTCCAATAATATAGTTTATAATAAGCCTATTTTGCTAGTTTGTAGCACAAAATGTGTTATGAACAATTGTCACATCACAGAAGTCTGTCACAGTCCTATTTCTGACAACAGTTTAGCCAAGTTAGCCACCGTTATTATTGTCCATTCAGTAGTTTTTTGGCTGGTACAGAGTATTCAATGTATAACCACGCCTTCTAAAATAAATGAATCAAATGCAAGGAAAGAGTGCAAATAATCACAGAAATCTTGTCACTTGGTATACCTGTACATTTCACAGGACCTAACCAAGCCATGCAACAAGTGTTTGTTTGCTGTTTTCTACTGTGTGTAGAAACAGTTTGAGCATTTTCGTTACTTTATCATATTATCGCAAATACTCCAATGGGATTTTTTTCCCCCCAATTTCATGGAGGCCTTCTATTAAACTACGCCTGCTTGGTAAAAAGGAGTGCTGGATAACTCAATTACTTATGGCTAATGTATATGGATATTGTGACCAGTGGCACTCGAACCGAAAAGCTGATACGTTTCATTTAAAAAGATGAAGTCATTATCCTTACACTATATACATTTTATTAAATTATGGATGAATAAAGATAAGAGAAACTCAACCTCTTCCATGAAGTGAAGGAGGTAGCTATTATATGCAAACACAATGACCACACGAGCTGTGGATTTCTTCATGACATCAAGAATCCTTTTAAATTCACTTGGTTGGTTTCCCCAGGGCAAAACCTCTAAGTAGGCCAGACAGCCTGCACCAGACTGAACCAGGTCAGTCTGGAAGGACCGTGCAACATTGTGTCCATAGTCATCATCACTGACCAACAGGCCTGCCCAGGTCCAGCCGAAGTGTTTTAAAATCTGAATTATAGCACGAACCTATTTCAACAGAAAACATAGGGATTTGTGCACAGGTTTGAATGTGCTTTACAGGAAAATCTATTATATCTCATTTTATATTTATATATTTCATCTATTGTGAAGTCATTGCCCATCATTGATTTTATGTGACTCCATGCATTTTAGTCTTGGAGATTACCTGGAAATCATCACTTGGAATTGTTCTGAAGAAGGATGGAAAGCGCTTACGGTCACTCAGGCAGGAACATGTGGCAAAGTAACTCACCTGTAAAAGACACTGACTCTGAATCCTCTAATTTGGTTGTAGTATGGAAAAAAATAACAAGGCAACACGTTTACATAAACCTATGACTTTTAAATGCTGCTGAAATTCCAATTCTTAAATTGTTCCAGATGGAAAACTTACCATAGGCACTCTGTACAAACCTAAAACACTGGAGATGGCAATTGAACCTGTAGTTGTAGGATCACCCACAATCCCCACAACTGCAGGGTTCCCAGTACAGGTGTCATTCATTATAAATTGTTCATCTTTCCCACTCACTAATGCCAGTCCTGCACGGAACCCAACTGGTATTTTGATGCAGGTATCATAAAGGCTGTATCCCAGAGTCACATTGGGCAGCAGGTTGGAGTTCTTGTTGATTTCATCAATAGCAAAGACCATAGTCTGAGCATATCTAAATCCTGCTAAATTAAAACTAACATAAAAGTAGCACAAAGCAAAAACATATTTAAGCAAATGAATTTAAAACTGCAAACACACAAAGCTGTCTCATTTTAAATATATACAGCACTGATTGAAGAATTTTCAACTAGGCATTTGTTGCTACTTTTTAAAGGATTTTATAGTCACAGTTGTAAGTATAGTTAATTTAAAATGATGCAAAGACGTGTGTAGTAAATGTCCAGGTTTTAAAATAAAAAAGAAACAGAGCTATTATTTTGCAGTTATTTAAGTTTTTCTGGTCTCTACCTTCTGTTGTACCCTTACACACTCACCCGTGGCAGGTAGGATCTTCTGGCTTGGAGATAAACAACAGCTCAGAAAAAGCAGACATGAATTGGACCGGAAACAGTCCACCAAGGACAACATCTCCTGCCTTATGCATCCCATTTAGTTTAAACTGTCCCTGTAATTGGCAGGAAGAAGAAATAGAGGAAGATAAAGTAGGAGCAATGTAGTGGCACAAGAGCATAGAGATGTGAAAAACAGCCCACATGATTGTTCCTCTGTATAGCTTTCTTCTGAGCTCAGACCTGCTTTAAAAGACTGCTATGCCACCCCCTCTTGTTGACTTGCATCCACCCATCGAGGCAGGGCCTGAAATACATTTCATGTTTAAATTAAGTGAGATGAAATACATTTCATCTCACTTAATTTGGATGGAGAATGAAGACAGTAGTGTCTAAACATTACAAGGGCTTGTCAACAGCCCCTGATATAATTATTAATGAACGATCTCAATGTTTGACACCTCAAGAGAGTTGTCTTCAATTATGATAAACTTGCAAATAGCATATAAGGAACCTTCAGTATGAATCATTGAATGATCATGAATAATATAGACATCAGAATTTATTTGATCAAGATCATATTTCTCAAATATTTTAGGTTGCACATTTTACTCTTCTTACTACACCTATCCCTCTTTACTGTTTGACATTTATATCAATACAAAACATTACAAGACCATTTTGGATTTGGATCCTTTTTTGATGCCCTGATTACTGCAAAGCAACACAGGAGAGCCAGATCTTCAGGAAAAGACATCGCAGTTCACCGGGGTCAGCCCTATGTTCCCTCAGCCCAATGGTCCCACAGCCCTATGTTCCCTCATTTCTAAGATATTTTTAAAAATTAGGCCCTATGTTCCCTCAGCCCTATGTTCCCTCATTTCTAAGATTTTTTTCAAAAATAGGCCCTTTGTTCCTTCAGCCCTATGTTCCCTCATTTCTAATAAGGGTTAGGGTTAGGGTTAGGGTTATCTAATCTAAGAAATGAGGGAACATAGGGCCTAATTTTGAAAAAATCTTAGAAATGAGGGAACATAGGGCTGAGGGAACATAGGGCTGTGGGAACATAGGGCTGAGGGAACATAGGGCTGAGGGAACATAAGGCTGAGGGAACATAGGCATGCTTCCATCAGGAGTATCAAGAACAACAGCTTGGCCTTTTTGGACTGTGTCATACACATGGAAGAGGACGGGAACCTTCAAATCGAAGTATACAGGAAATCCACTCACACAAACCAATACATACCATACCTCTACTACTCTTCAATTCTCACCACCCAAAATGTGTACTTTCCCTCTTTGCACTCTTGCCACTGAAAGGTCCTCTCACTGGAACAAACTGCTGCAAGTCATGAAGAGCATATGCCAAAGCAAACAACCTGAACCAGACTGAACCATGTTAGACAGAAAGGATCGGGTAACATGGAGTCCATAGTCATCATCACCGACCAGAAGGCCTACCCAAGTGCAGCCAAACCATTTGAAAATCACAGAGGGATTAGTGCACAGACTTGAATACAAGTTTGCTGAAAAGATCTCAAGTGCAGGTTTTATGTTACACTTTTCACTATTCACTGGCTGTTGATAGATTTGTGAAAGCAAAAAAATTTTGCTTTGGAAAGGCTGCACCTTTTTCATTTATTGGTTATATCTTATCTCACACACTCTAGCATCTGTAATGAGGATATGGCAGTTATTCAAAATACAACATTTCATGTAGGTTCAACGGCGTATGCTTGAATTAAAGTTTGCTATCTTTGCAGGTGAAATGTTGCCCTAAACTGTTGTCTCTGCCCTCTATGACCTTTATTGAGCAATTTAGATGGAATAAATGGCAGCAACAGAGAGCTCTAGTGGTGAATGCAGGGCAAGGCAGGGTCTGACAGGTTTAGTGAATGTGTCAATATTAAGGAGACTGACAAGACAGTTATATAGTTAAACCAATTCACACTGGTGTGACCACACATCAAACATTCCATATTGCTTGGTCTTGGTGTGCACACTTATTCAATGTTATGTATTAGTGAAAGGTGTCTCTCTCTCTCTCTCTCTCTCTCTCTCTCTCTCTCTCTCTCTCTCTCTCTCTCTCTCTGCCTGTCTTTGTTTTTAAATCTGATTGGTCTATCCATTTATGAGTCATATGACCTCCCAAATTAAGCAAGTGAGCAAGCTGGTTCATCACCCTTTAGAGACAGTTGGAGAATCATCTTCTCCAAAGTACCTACAGTCTTCATGGGGTCAATATGGACACTGCATTTAACTCTATGTGGGGCTTATCCCTATGCTCTGCTTTGGGTCTTGCTGAGCCTTTTTTTCCCAGCGTTCTGTGATGTTCCTCAGGCTATGGAAGAAAGTAAAGAACTAAACTTGGAAGGTCTGGTGGAAGTGGAGAATGCCATTGAGAGACTGATAGTAGTAGTAAAAAATGGATCAAAGGCTGCTAACATTAGTTCAAGTTTACCTCAGTGTGTGAATATGGGAGAGAGTGATGCTCTGGCTCTGCATTCGGACGGGGATGTGGTAATTGGTGGGCTGTTTCCTTTGCATTACTTGGCTCCTGAGCCACATCACAGCTACCACACTAAACCGCAGCAACCAATTTGCAGTGGGTGAGGGTGAAGACACACACATACTCTATCTGTCTTTCTTTCTCATTCATTGAAGGAATTGAATCGCTAATTTTCAATGTTGTATGGTCCCTACAGTATCTACAGATTCTGATTTAATGACATTTGATGACCATAAAAAGTCTCATGATCAGCCAATATAACATTTCTTCTGACTATTTCATTTTCTCCAGTTTCGACCTCAGAGCTTTCCGTTGGATGATGACCATGGTGTTTGCAATGGAGGAAATCAATCGTAATTCAAAACTGTTACCTGGGGTTAAACTTGGCTACTGGATCATGGACAGCTGTGACCATGTCCACACCAGCCTGAAAGCTGTTCTCTCTTTAGTTAGTCACTCCATGGCTGTGAAGGGCGAGATTGTAAAAATGAAACGTAGTGAAGAAAGATTAAATGTGGCAGAAGTTGGGGGTACTAGAAGAGAAAAAGAGACAGCAAATGTAACAGATGAGCGTATGGAAGCAGATATGCAATCTAAAAATGTACGCTCATGCCTGTCCGGTTCTCCTGTCCCTGCTGTGATTGGTCTCGCATCTTCTTCCCCTACCACAGCTGTTGCTCACACTGTTGGCCCCTTCGGGATCCCACTAGTAAGAAAGCACCAGAAAAGCAGAATTGTGTGCAGGTTAAAATAAAATAGTGCATATGCAAACCCAGAAATGTGTGTTTTTATAAAATGGCAAAGAAACACATTATTCTCGTGCACAAAAAATAATCTCAAATATTACTGGTGGTTATGTTTGTTAATTAATTCCTCCATCAATCAACACTTGTTTTTTTCTAATAAATCACAAATCAATGTTTCCTTGAAAAGCTCTAATCACACATTTTAGGATACATTTTGAAAGCTTTATCTCCTTAGGTGAGTTACTTCGCCACATGTGCCTGTCTCACTGACAAGCATCTATTCCCCTCTTTCCTGCGGACTGTGCCAAGTGACCTCTTTCAAGTTGGAGGTCTTGTTCAGCTTGTCACCCACTTAGGCTGGCGCTGGGTGGCCACAGTAGGGACCCCGGTGAGGTGAACACTTGCATTGTTTCTATTTTGACTTGTATATGTATTTGTTCAACAGATTTACACTCTCTCTTTCAGGATGTCTACAGTCACTATGGTATCCAAGCTTTTTCTAAAGAGCTGAAAGAACAAGGTGGGTGCCTGGCTTTCCAGCTCACTATCCCAATATCACCCACGGTGTCAGAGATACAAGAAATGACGGACAGGTTGCAGAGTCTAAGAGCACAGGTAGTGGTAGTGTTTGCAACAGAGGGACAACTGCTGGGACTGTTCACAGAGGTGAGCTCTATGTTATAACAGTCTTAGCCATAGACATATGGTAATGTATGAACAGTATATGTCCAAGATGTTAAAAACGTTAATAATGTGAGATAGATAAATATATGTTATGTTACATTCATCTATTGCTCTTGGTGATTGTCTTCAACTACAGCTGGCTCAGAGGAATGTTACAGGCATCCAGTGGATAGCCAGTGAAGCTTGGGTGACTGCTCGCCTGCTGACCTCACCACACTTCCATCATCTGTTAGAGGGTACGCTGGGCTTCTCCTTCCCTGGCATCCAGATCCCTGGTTTGAAAGAGTTCCTCTTGGAAGTCCGCCCATCACCCAAGCCAGGAATGGAATTCGTCAACATGTTCTGGGAAGAGCTGTTTGGCTGTAGCCTGGAGTTTGAGGGAGAAAGATCCAGTGGAAATTCCACAGCCCCCAGTCACAGTTCTAAACCTGAATCTCAAACAAATTTTGGATCGTCAGTTATGTTCCCTGGTGGTAAAACAAGTACTTTTAATGAGTCAGTTGATGGAAACTATAAAGATGCCGTCAGAAAGCCAGCATGCACTGGTTCAGAAGATCTGAGACACACTGATAGCACCTACACTGACGTGTCTCAAGTTCGCATATCCTACAATGTTTATAAAGCTGTGTATGCCATAGCTCATGCTCTTCACAATGTATTAGAATGTGATTCTGAAGGACACAAAAATGGAAAGTGTGAGAACAAATCCTTTCATTCTAGACAGGTGGGTTAAAGAATTTCAAAATATGTTAACCAATATATTGTCATTGAATTTTTTAATCATTTTATCTGTATTTCTCTCTAATTTTATATAGTTGTTGGAGCATCTGAGGATAGTAAATTTCAGCAATCAGTTTGAAGAGAAGATATATTTTGACTCCAATGGAGAGCCTGTCCCCCTCTATGATGTCATTAACTGGCAAAGGGACACCAAGGGTGATATTAGGTAGAATTATGTTACCTAATACAATACATTACAAGATCTGTTTATATAAGAGCAAAATGTCCCCCCTTATTCAATGTTATTATAATTATTTAAGCGGTGATTCCAAAATGGGAAAGTGGTATGATGCGAGAAAATCATATCCAGTTTATTGTATAAAAGTAAAAGCTCTTTGTGATCAACAATCAACGAAAATAATTTCATCTGTATTTAGGTTTGTCAAAGTGGGAAGCTATGATGGTTCAGCTCCATTGGGGCAACAGCTGCAGCTGATGCAGAGTAATATTATGTGGACAGGAGGCCAATCACAGGTGTGTTAGATGCATCCCCATTTAAATGCTTCTGTCAGGTGACAATGAGATAAGGTTTTTTTTGTTTTTTTTAATCACATTTTAGTATACTTAGCTTGATGCCTAATATTACCCTTTTCGGTCATCATTCTCTAGGTACCTGTGTCCCAGTGCAGTGCTCCATGCCCTCCTGGCACCAGGCAAGCCAGGCGGCCAGGAGAGCCCCACTGCTGCTTTGACTGCCTGCCTTGTGCTGATGGAGAGATCAGCAACCAAACAGGTAGTCTATACTGGTTTCATATTTCATAGACTACGGTTCCTGTAAGTAGTTCATTGGAAATATCATGAAGCAGGAAAGTAGTGAAGTGCTCAAGCATGTTGTGCAGGTTTTATCTTATGTACATGAAGTAAAGTGCCATTTATTCTGTGTCCTTTTACTGCATCTCTCCTCAAAGGTTCTTCTGAATGCATAAAATGTCCTGAGTACTACTGGTCAGACAAATACAAGGTGGAGTGTATAGCAGGGTCGGATGAATTCCTGTCTTTCTTTGAAACCATGGGCATCATCCTGGTAACACTCACACTTCTGGGTTTCACCCTGACTGCCATTATAACTTCTGTCTTTCACCGTTTCCGCTCCACACCCATTGTGAGGGCCAACAACTCAGAAATAAGTTTCTTGCTTCTCATATCACTCAAGCTGTGTTTCCTATGTTCCCTGGTATTCATTGGTCAACCATCGGTGTGGACATGTAGACTACGCCAAGTGGCATTTGGGGTCAGTTTTGTCCTCTGTCTGTCCTGCCTTCTTGTGAAGACCATTGTGGTTATCTTGGCCTTCCGGGCAAAGTTACCTGGCTCCAGGGCTCTGAAGCTGTTTGGTCCCTCCCAGCAGAGGGCACTGATCCTCTGTACAACAGCTCCTCAGGTGGGAGGGTGGGCAACATCTGGATTTTACACCATTAATTTACAGTAAAGAAGTGTTGACTTGTTTATGCATGTAAATAATGTAGTTTGCAGGTTTGGAATAATCAATTGGTGTTCATTTATCTCCAGGTTTGTTTCTGTGCTGGCTGGCTTTTTGGTGCACCCCCCTTTCCATTCAGAAACCCAACTTATCAAGCCTCAACTGGAAAAGTAAGAGTCACTCAGATTTTGGATATCTGTTATCAGGACTTTTAGCATTGAAACGTCACATGTTTTTTATTGAAGGCAGTATTGGGGTTGCATTACAATTAACGTGATTATTGAAACTTTTTGTGAATTTTTTTTTTAACAAAGAAAATAATAATAATGAGTTATATGTAGTTGTACATATTTGTACATTGTCTATAAAAGAAAAGTTATTGTGACATAAATGTGACCCAGCTAGTTAGCTAGTAGAAAAAGAAAAGAAAAAAAGAAAGAAAAACATTGCAATGTCAAAGATACCTGATTAATTAATCAGTCATTTGTTATGTTAAGAGAAAATGGTCAATTTAACTTATATGAGACACATTCATTTTATTCATTACAGGCTGCACTGATTATTTTAATTATTTTTATGTATTAATATTTTGTCGGTAACATTTATTTTATGAATATTTCACACGATTAGATTGTTGTGGAGTGTAAGGAACCATGGCCTCCTGGCTTTTACCTGGTCCTGGGCTACATTGGCCTCCTGGCGTCCCTTTGCCTCATGCTAGCATTCCTTGGACGCAAGCTACCTGATACTTTCAATGAGGCAAAGCTCATCACCTTCAGCATGCTGATCTTCTTGGCTGTGTGGCTCTCCTTCATTCCAGCCTATGTCAGCTCTCCTGGGAAGTACACTGTGGCTGTGGAGATTTTCGCTATTTTAGCATCCAGTTTTGGACTGTTGCTGTGCATTTTTTTGCCCAAATGTTATATCATTTTACTGCGACCTGAGAGAAACATTAAGAAGGGTATGACAGGTACATCTGTTAAATGAATGTATTAATTGCATGTGTCTCAAAAAAGGAATTAGATTGTGACATTTTGGAGCACAAAACTATACACTTGGAAGTTTTACAAGCCATTTTGAATGTTACTGATGTAAACATATAACATGTTCATGTTCGTTTATTGAGTTGTATTTTCATTTTGATTAATACATTTTGTGATTCAAAATGTTAATTCTAATGGTACAAGTGTGTACTTTAGTTGTGAGCGTCACTGTGTATCTGTGATGAATATATGTAGAGTTATACTGTAAGCATAAAACATTAGCGAGGTCGGTAACTTGGGAAAATGTAAGTAACTTAATTAAAGCTCACCACTTTTATAGGGCACTTGAATCCTCATGCTCCCTCCTTTTCAGTTTTTCAATTCCATTCTTGGAGTGATTTATGTTTCTGTGTGCAATGCAACTCCATAATGACTTAAACTAATCGAACTTTCTCTACAAATACAATTGCTGAAAGTCTTGAAAAGGCAGCACCGCCACCAGACAATCAGATCAATAACTCAATTGACCACTCTCACCTGGAAACAACGCTTTCATAATGAAAAGAACAATGGAGCACAAATGCAATCTAAAGCATAATAAAGAAGCAGTTTATTAACAGTACAGATGAGCCGTAAAATTATTGCTTCAACAGATTAACAATTTCTATATGTAGTTCTATCACAACAAAAGCATGACCATTATATATTTCTCAGTGTTTATCAGTATTTCACTTTTATTTTTTTCAAACCGAAGAAAAGTAAACCTCCAGCAGCACAATAGAAATGACAAACGCAGAAAAAGCAGTGAAAATAACTTTTAATCACATCTGTACTATTCACACAGAACTCATTCACATGGGATACTCCAATGTCTGTGCTCTGTGCATGCACATTCACACCAGACACATGAACTTGATTTTTGCTTGGAATTAATAATAATGCAATTGTTGATTAACAGCTTGTTAACAGCTTGTCATCAATCTTTATGAGTTTTTAATCTAAATTTTTTTTGGGCTGATTTTCACCAGACTAGACAGACCATATCATCAGGTGAGGTGCGTTTCCAAAATATGCTTACTAGGTCATTTTCAGTGTAATTTTTACTTTACAAATGATAGACCTGGCAGAGTCAAACTGAATACCCATGTGAGAAAAGCTTATGATCCTTACATTTTTTAAGTTGCTGCATGTCATTTCTTTTCTTTTCCCATGAGGTGCTGTTTAGTATTCTTTTCTGATTTCAATAAAATAATGTAGCACTTTGGAAAAAACAAACACGACAATAATCCAAAACTGGAAGCCAGCATAGCAAATGTCTCTACTGCATCTGCATAATTTCCAGGAGAGCTGATATAAGCAGGGATGAATGCCAACCATACAGCACAAAAGATCAGCATACTGAAAGTGATGAACTTGGCCTCATTGAAGTTGCCTGGTAACTTGCGGGCCAAAAAAGCCAGTACAAAGCAAAGACAAGCCTGGAAGCCAATGTATCCTAGAACACACCAGAATGCAAGGCTGGAGCCCACACTACACTCCAAGATGATCTTTGAACGTTCATATTTCAAATTTCGGTATGGAAAAGGAGGAGCATCAATGAGCCAAGCAACACATATAATCACCTGGACTATGGTACAGCTGAAGATAATGACCCTCTGCTGCTTTGGCCCCAACCATTTCATGAGGTTGGTTCCTGGCATGGTGGCAGTGAAAGCAGTCAAGACCACAAGAGTCTTTCCCAGGATGCAAGAGATGCAAAGGGAAAATGTAATGCTAAAGGCAGTGTGGCGCAACATGCAAGACCAGGATGTTGGCTCTCCAATAAAAACGAGAGCGCACAGGAAACAAAGTGTCAGAGAGAATAGGATGAAGTAGCTGAGCTCAGAGTTGTTAACACGGACAATGGCGGTGTGCCTATGATAGAAGAAGACAGCAAAGACAGCTGCAGTGAGGCAGGCACCCCCCGCAGAGATCACGGTCAGAGCTATACCCAAGGAATCATAGGCCAAGAACTCCACCTTCTTAGGAATGCAGGCTGTTCCAGCTTCATTTGACCAAAAGTCTTTGGGACAAGATGTGCAGTCTATGGAATCTAAAGATGAAGGATGTTTTGATTTAATTTACATTGAATTCCATACTCTAACTCAATGTAATATCACATTAATGTTATTTGTTAACATTTACTTAAACTTACTTGTCTGATTGCTAATTTTGCCGCTGTCACATGGTACACAGTCAAAGCAGCACACAGGCTCCCCACGACGGACAGCCTTCCTGGATCCTGGAAGACAGCTGGCACTGCATACAGACAACACCACCTGGGGAGAAAATGGGCAATATTGGCTTCAAGCTCAGTAATACTTGGTGCTATGTTTCCATGGTAAATGTGTAGGAAATGCAGCCAGAAAAAAACATGGAGAAGAATCTTAGCTCTAAATTGTACATTGTTGACATCTTTTATAACTTATTTATGAATGTACTGTTTACTACAGTTCTTGTGTGTATGCATAATATGCATCTGTTGCTGTAACAGCTACAATGTTCATAGTAGGTACAGCATAACTCTCAGTCGTTTATTCGGTCCAGACAGGTAGCAGGTGTGTGTATGGGACGAGATGGTGTACTGTGAAATGTTGGGGAAAATGAACAATATTAACAGTGATATCAAGAAGAAGAAGCAAAATGAAAACCTCACATAAATAAATTTAACTAAACTTTAACTTTTTTTAAATAATACGTTGGTTAGATTTCATATCAAATCCAGATTATCCTGTCCTCCGAACTCACCTCCACCTCAACCTACAGAACTTCAACAGTTGGCATCTGATGTGTGTAAAAACACAGTGTGAGCAGCTTGCCTCACTCTGATGGCCTGCCCACATTATCCTTTCCTCCTGGATCACCAGCTCCTCTCCAGCAGGCTTGGTTCCATCAAACAACCCAACGTTGACAAACTCAATTTTCCCGCCTGCACCTCTCTGCCAGTTGATGATATCATAATATGGTATAGAGTCGCCCTTCAGGTCAAAGTTCACTTCCTCCCCAGCAATGTTAAATGCTACTTCCTGGAGATAGTGTTGGAGCTTGAACAGAAATAAGTTTTATATGCAGCAGAATATGTACATATATTTTGAAAGAGTTGATGTTTACAATAAAATGATATACCTGCCAGGGCTGTATGTTGTTTTCAGCACAAGAATTGTTGTGGAAGGGCCCACTGCCTGGGTGACAGAGAAGAAGGTTGTGTAGGGAATGTGCAATGGCATAAACAGCCTTATAGACATTGTAGGATAATCTGGGGCTGGAAGTATTCATGTAGGCTGAATGTTGCTCCAAGAGAGACTCCTGTCCCGAGCAGGGAGGCAACTTGGAGCCAGCAGAGAGAGAAGAAGAGCAGCCATACAGAGCCCCCCATAGCTCCTGCACTAGTGGATTGTCAGGGTCAAACTGGGGGTTTACTGTTTGCAGGTAGTCACTGAGCCTTGGGATATAACCTCGTCTGACTCCAAACCCAATTGTTCCCCCCAGGTAGGGGTAATACTCGCTCCCTGTAAAGACAGATGCTGTGACCCAGGCCTCGCTGGCCACCCACTGGATTCCAGTTATATTCAGCTTCATGTAGTCCCTCAGAAATGGAGTCATCTCTCCCTCAGCTGAAAATACTACCACCACCTTTGCACCAGAGCTACGCATCACCTTTACAGAGCGAACAATGTTGAAGACAAAAAGAAAAGCATGAAGATAAAAAAAGCAATTCAAAGTTTAAAAGTATTTAAAAATACTTTGTAATATATAATATAGTATATGTGCTTTCTTATGCCATAACGCATTTCTTTAATGAGCCTTTGTATCTACCTGCATAATTTCCAGAGCCCTCTGGCGATTATACAGCAGAGGAATCATTACTTGGTATGCTACACACACTCTGGTCCCCTGTAACTCCCTCAGTAAACCTTGCACGGCAAAGCGTCCATATTCATGATCCCCTCGCAGCAGCCCAACCCAAGTCCATTTGAAGTGTACCAGCAGCTGGGCAATGGCCTTTACCTGGCAGTTAGAACAATTGTGACTAGTCAATTTGCAGATAAAGACTTTAAATTCATTCATTTATGACAGGATGTTGGTTTTGCTAAAAAAAATTGCATTATTTTACCTTAATGATGTGAATTTATGACACTATCAAAAGACTTAATAGGGAAGGAAAGAGGTTGGAGAATTTATTTCAGTGTGGTGAAACGTAAAATTTTCAAATCATCTACAAGCATTACAATCCCCCAAAGTGGAAATTCAACGTTTTACACCCTCACAAACACTAAACATAAAACACATAGAATTTTGGATTTATTTTGTTCTGTCTGGAAATCCTTACCTGAAAATAACAACGTGACAATAATTTATGATATAGATACGTTGCTGAAACTGAGGAAGTCTGACCTGATAGTCATCATTAGGGATCACTCTGAAGAAGTTGGGAAACTTTCTTCTGTCACTGAAGCAGGCGCAGGAGGAGAAATAGCTGATCTAAGGAAACAATGATTGATAGTGATAGCACATTGCAAGTTACCTTTTTGTACAAAACAATGTACTTTATGATTCCATAGCAAAATAATCATCTCTACCATTGGGATTTTAAATGGCTGGAGGATTCTTGACACAACAATGGACTGAGCAGAACCAGACTCCCCAACGAGAGCGAGGAGAGGAGAGGCACCAGTGCACATGGGAGCCTGTGCTTCGTTCAGTCCGTTCAGCACAGCCAGAGCAGCCCTCTGGCCTGTCAGTGGATACGCACAGGAATCATAGATTTTGTAACCTAGTGTAGAGTTTGGCAGGAGCTCTTTATTCTGGTTTATCTCCTCCACAGCCAGTCTCATAGTCTGAGCCCACCGGAAAGCTCTGGGATCAAAGCTGTAGCTCAGTAAACACACATACATGCACACATAATACACACAATGAAACAGCAATAACTGAAGAAAAAGTAAAGTAAAGGCAGTAATCCCATTTCTTTTTAACTTTAGATTCCAATCTATATTACTCACCCATTACACTTGACAGCTGCTGGTCTATACGTGCTGTTTAGATCTGGCATCTCCTGGTTGTAATGAAGGGGAAAGATACGGTGGCCGAGAACCGCCACCGCTGCAAATAAAAGAAGCGCTACAAAAATAAAAAAAGCTGGTGTGCAAAAATTAAAATCTGGTGCAAAAATAAAAAAGGCGATGCATATAAAAGAAAGTCTGCAAAAAAGAAACGCTACTGCAAATAAAAGAAAGTCTGCAAAAAAAAAAACGTCGGTGCAAAAATAAAAACGTCGGTGCAAAAATAAAAACGGTGATGCAAATAAAAAAGCCACAACGGAAGTGGGTTACCGGGGACTGTTTTTGCCGATGCACCTGTGTGAGTAGAAGACGACGCCGACGCACCTGTGTGAAGAGAAGAGGACGACGACGACGAAGAAGAAGAAGCTACAATAGGAAAACGAACTAGAAAGTAAGTGAACATGATAGTGTTTAATGTCGCTACGTGTACTTTTTAATGTGTTATTTGGTTAGGCCAGGTAACCCCAGGTTTGAAGTTGAACTGGAGAATGCCGGTGTATTGTTAGCTTCGGCTAACACGGGGAGACCACTAACGAGTCCGGCCAGATGTCAGTTTGACATCATAGCTGGAGTTTGAGTTATTGGATGACATCATTTTGTTAGCGTGATGACATCACGAGTCCGGCCAGATGTCAGTTTGACATCATAGCTGGAGTTTGAGTTATTGGATGACATCGTTTTGTTAGCGTGATGCCATCACACTCATTTAAGTAGCTTCAGATTCAAACAGCTTCAGCAGCATTGGAGACACACTTTCTGGACCGACATCTGACTGTGACTCTGTGAGTGAGCTCGTCTTGTGGTGACCATCTACAGTGAAGACAGGTTATTACTGTCGTTGTTGTTGTTGTTTGTATCATTAATAATCATGCTAACAATAATCTAAGGCGTGGGTAACAAAAGTTATGTGGATGAATGAAGTTTAAGCTGTGTGGGGTGGCCAGGGACCTTTGAGAAAGTACCATGACCATAATGTCATATTGAATCCTAAACGTGACTGTTTTTGCTTTGTCATTTACCAGGTCATGTTTTGTCCATTCTGTGGGGTGAACCTTCCATCCGTCCTGGTATATTGTGGCTCATGCTGTAGAAATGTCAGGTTCCTAAGGAGTCTTCAAGATGAAGGTAAATTTCTTTCTGACAGTTAATGAGGTTCTTAAACATGATGGATTGCAATGTTTTTTCAGAGAATATACTGTCTGTTAGTCATGAATATACCACTTCTTATGGTGAAATCCATAACGGAGGCATGTGGAATACAATGAATTTGAAGACATGAAAAATTAAGAAAGTTTCTTAGTCTAGTAGGCTACTGATCCCTGTAAAAAATCCTATGCAACAATTTTGAGTGTTTTGCACTGTGCTACTTTTATATAAAGACATTTTCAATTAATTAATTTTAACAAGTACATTGAATAGCTTGATTCCTCAATAACTCTAATCACTAACTACCATGTCACCCACACATGATAATCTAAACAATCTCATTTATTCACCTCTGTAAAAATTGAAAATGTTTATTATGCAGTTCATCATTTGGCCTCTAATATAGTGTTCTCCGTCCTACCCCTCAGGTCCTGAAGCTAGTACTCCAGTGGATGAACTTATCCAAAAATATTTCACAGAGGGCCATAGTTATGAAATAATAGTGGACTTACTGAAAACCAAACACAACATATCAGTCAGTTTTCGCAATCTACAAAGAAGACTAAAACATGCAAGCCTGACCAGAAGGATCAACTACACTCCAATTGCTACTGTGCAGGCAGCTATTTCCGAGGAGCTAAAAGGATCAGGCCAGCTTTTAGGGTATAGAGCGATGTGGCAGATTCTGAAACAGAAACACTCTCTTGTCGTCAGACGAGACGATGTGATGCGCCTAATGGCAGAGCTGGATCCATGTGGAACAGAGAATCGCTGCAGACGTAGATTTGTTCGAAGGGCATATCATTCAATGGGACCAAACGAAACCTGGCACGTTGATGGGTATGATAAATTAAAACCTTTTGGAATTGCCATAAGTGGCTGCATTGATGGCTTCTCCAGAAAAATTATGTGGCTGAATTGTGGAAAGACCAACAACGACCCTTCAGTAATTGCTCAAAACTACATCAACTGTGTAGTTGAGTATGGAGTTTTTCCAAAGCGGCTCCGCACAGATTGCGGCACTGAAAATGGAATAATGGCCGCCATTCAATGTACCATGAGATCAGAGCATACAGACGAGTTTGCAGGAGCTAAAAGCCACATGTATGGCACTTCAACATCCAACCAGCGGATTGAAAGCTGGTGGTCCTACTTCCGGAAACAAAGGTTTCTGTCACTTTTAATTTATTTATGTTTTACTTGACCCTGGATTATTGTATTTGCTGTATGCATTTATATTATTTCTCAGGTCCTATGTACATTGCTGTGCTTTTTAAAGGAAAGGGTATATTGTAGTGAAATCTCCAAAAGGCATGAGTCAGTAGTAAGTAGACTTGTACATTAATCTTAACCTCTTGAAGAATGATGACCTGGATGAATTTGTGTTTTCTATCTAGGAGCCAATTTTGGATGGATCTGTTCAGTGACTTGAGGGAGAGGCATCTCTTCAATGGCAGCCCTGCACACACAAAGTTGGTACGACACTGCTTCCTGCGAGTCCTGCAGAAAGAGCTGGATGAATACAAGCTGTACTGGAATACTCACACCATTCGTCCTGTTCACCAATCCCGGTGCCCATCTGGTAAACCAGAGGCAATGTATTACGTACCTCAAAGGTGAGTATCAAAGAGTTTCCCTGATAGTATTTTGGATTAAGTTAATAATTTACTAATAATTATACTAATAACGGGTCTATGGGGGGGGATTTCACCTCCTGGAGTCACCTTATTTATTATTTATTTTGTTATTAATTACGTCAACTGAAATAATGTGGTGCTCTAAAATTTGTGCTCTTGAATGCGCTTAAATATTTTGTAACATTTTGATTATAAAATTTAAGATTCACAATAAAGTTTTCCCTCATGTGCAGTGCTTTCTCTAATATTTGATACTTAGTTTAACCTAAGATCATTGCTTGTCTTTGGGTCTCTGCATCCTTGTCCTGTAAGTAACTCTGGAGATAATTGGAATGACCATGAAAGTAAAACTTAACAGGAAACTTAATGATGTGTTGCTCAGTGTGAACACTTTTCTGTACTTGCTCCTAGATTTGATGGGAGCAATTGTGGTTTCCCAGCATCTGCCCAAACCCTGAACCACATCACCAGCATCATGCCAGTGCCCGCAACTCCTGCTGGGGATGAGCATGAAACTCTCTTTGGAGAACTGCAACGACAGAGTGGTGTAAGAGCTCCTTTGCAGTGGGAATCAGCTGTAGAGAACTACATCACCCTGAAAAACATGTCTGGTCTGTAAAAATTTTAGGGACATATTTGTGTTGTGACAACACCAAAACAAACTTCTTTTTATGTGTTGTATTTGCTGTATGTCATTTTCCTCTCTCCCCTGTCATTTTGCAGACGCTTTTGTCCAAAGGAACGTACAAACGTCTGTAATAAAGTTGTCTATGCCTGAAAAAAAATCTTTGAAAAAAAAAGAACAGTCTGTAGTTTTTTTTTGTTTTTTTTTATAGAAACAAGCACATATTGTAACAAATCTGCATTAAAACTACAGTAGTGAGTGAGTGGCAACATTAACTTTTACCACAAAAAAGTTCAAACTTAAAAGCACCCAAAGCCGGGGGAATTCTTGATACCAAAATCCATGTTGGCTTTGAAGGCGCCATAAGTGTCCAATAGAGGAAGCTTTAACATGTTGCCACAGGTATTTGCCATTGGGAATCTTGACGAAGATATGAATTGCAGGCATGGCAGAGGACTCAGACCAGCTGGAGGCACACATGGCACACCTGCAGCGAACATCAACACCTCCTCCAAGGTCACGGAGCTCGCATCTTCTAAAAGTAGAGAGCATTGAAATCAATTGACAGTAAATACTATCTACATCAACACTGGAACTTTCCATAATTTGTGTGTATAAAATCAGATGAGCAAATTGAGTAACCTTCACAATCAAGAAGATAGTCAGCCCAGTAAGTGATAGCTTTCTCTTCCTGAGCCCTCCTGTTGCTTCCCTGTTGACTTAGTTCAGGCTGGAACAGATTTTCCATCTCTGCAGCAGATAGCCTCACATCGGCATGACAGAGAGCAGGGGTCAGGACCGTCGGATGCTGCTGCAGAGCTGTCAGAAACTGCAGACTTTCAAGTCCAGCCTTGAATCTAAAATACAATAAAATATGCATGTGAAGTTACATGTGTATCATGTAGAAGCTAGTAAATGGGACAACAGCAACACATTTTTTCATAATTATTTAAGTGACAACAATGAAATACGAAAATCCACCTCTCAATTGCAGAGCTGTTCCTGTGGATGATGTACCACTTCAGGTACTCCTCTACAATCTTCTCTTTTTCCTCACATGACCTGACATGCCTGAAGCACCCAGCAGTCTGCAACATGGCGCTGTTCTGTACCATCAAGTCCTGAAGGATTCCCAATGAGGGTGCATTCTGAATCTAAAAGAAGATATAATAGAGTACTACACATTTCAAATATGACTAAGTAATTATAAAAAATGGTAAAGGATAATTTGAAAGAATGGTTTAAGTGGGCAAAACTGTCCCATTACTCTTATTCTAGAATTTCACACCCTTCTATCAAGTGTACTCATACCTCTTGTAGGACTTTCCCTATCTCCTCATCTGTAATGTCTTCTACAGATGCCTTGAAACTGGTCTGCCCTGAGATGTAGCTGACAAGATCCTGTGACAGAAAATTGGGACCTGGTCCACCATGTACGATGGACACAGCAATCATCTTCCCTGCTAAATAATACTCATCCTCTACGATAGCTGTCCAAGGAAATTCAGAGTAAAGAAATATTAAATCAGTTTCCATATTTAAAAACACTGCATGGCTGAAATATGTTTTTTTCTGTAAGACATTATACAAAACAAAACCTGTTGAATTGTAGACCAGGTAGCGGCTCTCTACAGGTCCATCAAATATGGGCCGTTTGTTCAGCTCTTTCATCAGAAGTGAGAGGAATTCTCTCTTGGGGCCACCTGTATCAAGACCTTCCTCAAGTCTCCCTTCATTGTCAGAGAATTTTACGAGGATGTCTTTATTTTCTGAGAATGTTGCCCTTTTAAATCCTCTGACTGCTCCATTCCAGATGTCTGAGCGACAGATGTTAAATCTGCTGACAGCTTGATGGTCAATCTTGATTGCTAGGTCTGCAGTTATCTCAGAAATCGATGGCTTGTCCACCCTGTCATCAGATAAATCATGACCATGTTACATGGTACACGATAGCAGACATCTTTGACCAGGAAAAATAACAACCACAGTTGAAGTTAGCGTAACTTTTTTCTTACCCTGTATCATCTGGAATGTCATGACTGCACTCAACACTATCCGAGTCATCCTCATTCTCTATTACAATGGGCGCATACAGCTGAGTATATTTGCTGAGAAATTGACACACAAATTTACATTGTTGGTGTTTTCATAATTGAATAATTGAATTATAGAAAGGAAAGTATAATACCTATAGCACGTAGTTTCCATCACACCTCCTGATGTTCCTGGGCCCTCTTGTGAGTCAGAAAGTAAGACCTGAATCACAAAAGGGATAGGACAGGTAAGTTGAAGTATTTTAAGTCATGGCTATCAGAGGGCTGATTTAGAAAGAAAATACTATTCTAATGTACACAAACATGGATCTCTAGGTCAGAGTGTGACACATTATTTTAAGTAGTTTAAGCCTTGATTGTGTGACAATATTTTCAGACAAGGCTAAGTGTGAACGATAGACTATGTTTTGGAGCTACAATTACCAGAGCTGCTGAATCAGTGCTTGACTCTCCATCTGCAGGTTCCCATATCTGGAAGTAAAAAACAATATATCAGTGAGCACTTGATTGACAGAACTAGAGCTGAACAAATTTGAACATAAATATTGAAGTTTGTAAAATATGTGTAGGCCAGGACACTGCAACATTTACCGTAATTTAAAATGCTATTTTGGCACGTTTCATCAGAAAAATATGGCTTCTATGTAAAATCTAGAAACATTTTCATTTTCAGACAGAACTAACAATATAATCAATGTAAGACACAACAAATGTGGCACTCACCAATGTATCAGCTGCACTGAATTCTGCAGAGCTTGGACTCATGATGATCACCTCTGAATCCGACGAAGTGGTTTCCTGAGCTGTGAAATACAAGAACAGGTATAAGAGGATTTTAGACTACTCAGAACAACAACTTTTCTTGACAAACAAATCATTTTAAAAAGCTCTTCTTGGTTGGCAATTCTTTCACAATTACTTACAAGACGTAGAGAAATCTTCAGCTGTACAAATGTACAGTGTGATGCGTTGGTAGGCCTTTCCAAATGCCTCCTTGTACGCTTTAAGTGTGAAAGGTACTTCTGTTCCTGGTACATAACTTATCTTTGTACCGTCAGGGTAGAGAAGTACATAGGGACCACCATGTAAATTTCTGTGGAATGCCTTCAGTTTTTGCTCAGCAGCTCTTTGCAATTCATCAGCATCCAACTCTGGTCGCACCAAGAGGGGAAGTACTGACCCTCTAACAGTCTTCAGTCCTCCATCTTTCAGCCGCATAAGGCCTACTGAAATCTACAGAGAAACATTGAAATGGCGACTATTAACTAGATCAGTGACACTATAAATACATGACAGAATGGACTGTCAGCAAATTATTAGTCTATCTCAGCAAAAAGGTTACCTTCACAACCGTCAGGTTGTCTTTTGATGGAGCTTTTTTCTTTTTAAAACATGCTCGTCTCTCCTTCTCTTTTAGACTCCGAAAAGTCTGAAATGACTCCAGTACACTTCTTACAGGAGCCTCTGCTTCAAATAAGAGTCAAATCAATCATCAATAAGAAATAACAGAGAGACATACAGTGTTCTCACTCATACTCATTACGTTTATAGAGTGTAAATTACCTAAGCCTGATTAAAAAGAAAAGAATGAAAGAAGCATTACCCCCACTTGTGCCAGGTGTGTCATCATCAACATCACACAGGAATTTGATGCCCTTGCCACATGAACAGCAAAATACTGGTTTCGGAGGCTGCTGGTGTCCACAAAAAGGACAATACATTATGATCTGCAAAAAACAAACAAAAAAAACAAGTATCATTAGGTTGCTTTGGACTTAAATTGCATGAACATTTTAGCCGTCAGTTCAATACCTCAATCTGACATTATGGTCATGGTACTTTCACAAAAGTCCCTGGCCACCTCACACAGCTTAAACTTCACATTCATCCAAATAACTACTGTTACCCACGCCTTAGATTATTGTTAGCATGATTATTAATGATACAAACAACAACAACAACGATAGTAATAAGCTGTAGCCGTCAGTTGTTTCCACTCTCGTTAGTGGTCTCCCCGTGTTAGCCGAAGCTAACAATACACCGGCATTCTCCAGTTCAACTTCAAACCTGGGGCTACCTGGCCAAACCAAATAACACATTAAAAAGTACACGTAGCGACATTAAACACTATCATGTTCACTTACTTTCTAGTTCGTTTTCCTATTGTAGCTTCTTCTTCTTCGTCGTCGTCGTCCTCTTCTCTTCACACAGGTGCGTCGGCGTCGTCTTCTACTCACACAGGTGCATCGGCAAAAACAGTCCCCGGTAACCCACTTCCGTTGTGGCTTTTTTATTTGCATCACCGTTTTTATTTTTGCACCGACGTTTTTATTTTTGCACCGACGTTTTTTTTTTTGCAGACTTTCTTTTATTTGCAGTAGCGTTTCTTTTTTGCAGACTTTCTTTTATATGCATCGCCTTTTTTATTTTTGCACCAGATTTTAATTTTTGCACACCAGCTTTTTTTATTTTTGTAGCGCTTCTTTTATTTGCAGCGGTGGCGGTTCTCGGCCACCGTAGAAAGATCCCTCCGATAACATAGTCTCCCTCGGCCACAAAGCCTGGCTCAAAGCTATTTTGCAGAGTGCACATGTCAGCTGCAGACGTTGGTGGAGAGGTGTGGACTGGGGTGGGAGCTAAAGGGTAAATAAAAGGAAAGATAATGAGGGCATACATATTGTTATGCAACCCAAACAGGAAGAGGACAAGGAATGACACCTTTATATGTGTGAGTGGTCTGTATTTGTGTGATTTCTACCTTGTTATTTTCGTAATGGTGCCACTGGATTGGGTGTTATCAGGCCCAGCCCACCTAATTTCTCCAAATAGTATGATGAAGAAAATTAAAATGATGCAAGGAGATTTCATCCTACTGTGAACCTTGGCACAATACTTACCAATACGTACCAATTCAATTAAATTTCATAAATACAGTGCCAAATCACAATTAAAGTTTTCTTAAGGCACTTTTCACATAAAGCAGGTCTAGACCATCTAGACCTGATTAACTGTGCCAAAGGGCTTTGCTAAACAAATAAATACGTCAAGGGAGCTTGTTAGTACACATATCTCTACCAAGGCTGAATATGAGAGGACAACATTCGTTTTGTTCTTATTATGAGGTTATCATAGCCAGTAAGGGTTTAAAACGAAACACACTTTTAGCCTCAGCTGCATTGCTCTGTCTTAAATGTATTCCTATACTATATAGTTTACATAGATTATGTTTTTATTTAAAGCGAATCTAGTAACTATCATGCTATCATAGTGTTTTTTGATTATCTAAATGTCTGCATGGTGATAATTTAAGAATATATACTGAACGCAACAGCCAACTGCGCCTGAGCCTCTTTAATGTGACGGCGCGTTCACTGAAGGCGTCACGTTGTCGGACCAAACTCCCTCACACAGAGTTGAGTGAAGTCTCAGCTACATTAAGCTACATCCCCGGTTGAGGATGCAAAATTGCTGTTGCTGTTATGAAATGTCCAAAGCACTTATTCATTCCTCACTGCAGACATTTAGTCAAACTATATTAAATAGAGGCACATCAAGTTCAGCCTCATTAGTTTTTGTGTGGCAATTGAATATTTGGAAAAATTATTGGAGATGTTGAGCTTTGGAGCTTGTTGAGGTTTTGAGCAAGTGCTACCTAAATCAAATTCAAATTTATTTGTAAAGCCTAATAGTGTATACTATATCTCAAAGGGCTTTACAGGTGCCCAGAGCTCTAAGGAGAAAACTCCCAAAAACCTTGATGAATGAGGAAAAGGGTGCATTTCCAAGAGAACATGACACGCATTTCGCCATATGCACCATATCTTGATCTGACTAATGGCCTTGAGAGTACTTCATTTTTTGTAACAATGACTGCTGTGTGGATTGCTTCTCTTGATCAAGAGCCTGAAATAAATAAATTCAAGTAAACAGAACATCTGACTCCCTGACTTTTCTTTAGTATGCATACACGATACTGATATATTTCTGAAAAGTGAAAAAAGGACCAATCCTTTGTGTCAAAACCAAGTTACACTATATATATCCAGACAATCAATATATCGTACATATGTCAATATATTCAGACAATTTGAAATGGGTCTTGAGAGTGAGAGCACTGTCATCCACCCAATGTAGGGTGTTACTTTTAATGATGTCATAGCTATCTGGGCGGTCCTGGCCGATCTATGCACAATACCTTCTTAAACCACAAGCCTGAAATTTCACATTTATTTTCATGTCACCAGTGCAAAGACTCACCACTTTCATTGAAGCTTGAGTCAGTGATGGCATTCTCAGCTACAAATCTTTTTATGCTGCTCTCTTTCTTTTGGGGCAGGTTTGGCTCAGCTGTTACCAAGGACAACTGTGTTTACATGGGGGAAGAGGAGAGAAACAGTCTGTATGAAGATGGAGATGTAGTTTTGGGGGGATTATTCCCTCTACACATTAGTCCTGTGTCTTCTCTGGCTACATACAGAACAAAACCACCACCTCATTCATATAAGTAGTAAGTAAATAATGACATGTATTTGATAATGGTTGACATATGTGTATACATGGAATACAATGTACTGTGTTTATATATGTGTGTTGATTCAGGATTGCAACATAATTAACTGCTTTTCAATATATTGAACAGTTTCCATTCCCGTGCCTTGAGATGGATGCACACCATGACTTTTGCCATCAAAGAGATCAACCAGCGCACTGATCTCCTGCCACAGCTCAAGCTGGGTTACCACATACGTGACAGTTGTAATTACATACCTGTGTCTCTGAGTGCGTCTTTGCTCATGGTGAACGGCCAGCCTGAGAGAGTCTCCAGAGCCACAAACAGAAGTTCAGAATTAAGCTCTAATAGAGGTTGTGCTGCTAATCACAGGGCATTGTCCCCAGTTATCATAGGAGACGCTACATCTGGGGTGTCAGTGGCTATTCTGAGAAGTTTGAGCTCTTTCCACATTCCTCTGGTAAGACTGCAGATCTCTTAGTTGATGTGTTTTTGTCATTGTAAAGCAATACACTACATATCCTTTATTCTCATACCGATATAGGGCTCGGCAAATATCTGTATATAGTAATTTACTTCTTAATAATTAAATCACAACTCCTTTTGTCATGTCAAAATCACAAGATCAGCAAGTCCTATGCTGTGAATGGTGGCATTGTCTGGTGAAATTTGATGCTTTGATTCAACATATGTCTTAGGTGCTGACTAAAGTGTGAGACTTACCTATTGTTTACCACAATACCAGGTGAGCTATTTTGCATCCTGCAGTTGTCTGAGTGACCAAAGGCAGTTCCACACATTCATGCGCACCATGCCTAGTGATGTCTTCCAGATCAGAGCCCTGGCCCGCATGGTTAGTTACTTTGGCTGGACCTGGGTGGGGATCATTGGTATGGAATCTGACTATGCCCGCTTTGCCATCCAGCTCTTCCTGCAGGAATCAGTGCAGTATGGTGTGTGTGCTGCTTACACTCACTTCTACCCTGCAGTTGTGAATCAGCATGCTCTAGATGAGATTCTGGATGTTATTCAGGTATCTCTACATTATTTCTATATAAAGGGGTTGCCAAAGTACCAGGGGGCTATTGTTGATATTCAATACAATACAATAGACTTGCAAAAGTATTGAATTATGAACTTTGGTTGAACTGCATTATTGTACTATGTAGCATTTTCTTTACATCAACACAAAATATGTGCTAAAATGTTGTGATAGATAGATAGATAGATAGATATATAGATAGATAGATAGATAGATAGATAGATAGATAGATAGATAGATAGATAGATAGATAGATAGATAGATAGATAGATAGATAGATAGATAGATAGATATTACATTATTAACCAGTGTTATTTTCTGCTGTAAAGGTGGCAACTGCAAAAGTTATTATTAACTTTTCTGGTGAGTCAGACCTTCAGATGGTTCTGCAAGGTATCAAACTTCGGAACATCACTGGATTGCAGTGGATTGCCAGTGAGGCTTGGGCCACAGGAAAATCACTCTGGGAGGATTTTGGTGATATCCTGACTGGAACACTTGGATTTGCCATTCGTGGGGTTGAAGTTATTCCTGGTCTGATGGAATACCTAACTAGCGTCAAAGCATCTGACATGAATAGGTCAGCTTTCCTGGCTGAATTTTGGGAGGAGTTGTTCAACTGTAAATTGAATGGGTCTGTAAACACGCACTCTCATGAAGTCAAATACCAAGACAGAGCCCCCTGTAAAGGAACAGAGGATTTAAATGATCTTTACTCTCCTTATTCTGATGTGACCCAGCCAAGAGTGTCTTATAATGTGTACAAGGCTGTATATTTGGTGGCCCATGCCCTTCAAGACATGAGTAACTGCATTTCTGCAAAGGGGCCCTTCCCTAATGGCACGTGTGCGGACCCCAAGAACTTTAAGCCATGGCAGGTGAGGCCTCCATTTCACTGACGAATGGGTATTGTCAAGCTTATTTGTAAGTCGAATAAAGTGGTAGAAATGACTACAATAACCTTATAACCTACATAACCTGTTTCTGTTTCCAACTCAGTTAATCCATTACATGAGGCAAGCAAAATTTTCTACCTTTGGTGAGAAAGTCAACTTTGACCAGAATGGTGACCCAATTGCTTACTATGATCTCATGAACTGGCAGAGGAGACCTGATGGTTCACTAGATTTGGTTAAAGTTGGCTTCTATGATGCCTCATCACCTGCTGGACAGAGCCTGTCCATTAATGATTCTATCATTCAGTGGCCTGTTGGGAAACAGGTGTGTTTTCTCAAAACAGGCTTGCGACCGTTTTTATTTCCCAGACTGTTCTGCATACTCTTAATCAACATATTAGCCAATGTGTTGGTAATACTTTGCAAACTAGTTGTTGAATAAATCCTTAGTTTACACCAATTAAAGAATCAAAGGATGCATTGCAAAAATTTCACCAACCAAATAAGGGGACACATTTACATATTAGTTACATTACATATTACTACCTAATATCGTATAATTGTGATAATTTGTAGTTAGGTGTGATAGAGACTGAGTTGTAATCTGATTACTCTATAATCAGATCTGTCATTATATATATTTTTCTAAATGAGGATATTGCACAACCTCTAGTAGAGATCATTTATCATACTCAGAGGCTTAATTGATTGAAATCAGTGTCTGGGTGGCTGCCCTCTGCCTCTCAGCCTGCCCGGTCTGTCTGCAGTGACAGCTGCCTTCCAGGTACCCGAGTAGCCAGGAGGAAGGGGGAACCCATCTGCTGTTTCGACTGTGTCTCCTGTGCTGAAGGGGAAGTCAGTAATAAGACTGGTGCGTTGTTTTTTTTAGTTATTGAAATTGAAAGTTGTTGCATTAGGTGAACCTGTCCAATGAAGGAGTCTTGCAATAATCCCTATTTTAGTGTAATGTGTGGTGTTATATTTTTGCATTACACTCAATATGTTCTCAAAGTTAACATTATATCCAACACCTCACTGCCAGTATCAACAAAACTGAACAATATAAGAGCCACATGGGTAGGTTTTATTGCTGGGCTAAAGTACTGAATTCCATTAGACAGTGCAGGAGTACCCATGTGTAGATTGACACAATATCATTTAAATAGGGCATGAGTGTTACTCTTGGCTAAAATCATATTGCTTTTCATCATTTCCTTTAGATTCTTTAGAGTGCTCACGCTGCTCAGAGGAAACATGGCCCAATGAAGCTGCAGATCTCTGCATCCCAAAGATTGTTCAATTCCTCTCATACCATGAGTTAATGGGTATAGTCCTGTGCATTGTATGTGTCATTGGAGCTTGTATTTCCCTCTCTATCCTCACCTTATTCGCCAGATACAAAGACACACCATTAGTTCGGGCCAACAACATGGAATTGAGTTTCCTTCTTTTGTTATTCCTTGCCATCTGTTTCCTTGTTGGCCTGTTGTTTATCGGTGAGCCTTCAGACTGGCTTTGCCGTATCAGGTATCCAGTATTTGGGATCAGCTTAGCACTCTGTGTTTCATGCCTCTTGGCTAAGACAGCAGTAGTGTTAATGGCCTTCAGATCTACACTGCCAGGAAGTCATGTCATGAAATGGTTTGGACCAAAACAACAGAGAGCAAGTGTACTTTTGGGAACAGCTGTCCAGGTAATATCACTTTTCAGTGTGTTGAAGTGAACAATCTATTTTGCCCCAGTGTAATGCTACAAAATAAATGTTTTTTCAATTGCACTGATCAAAAAATCTGCTGCATGTTTTCTTTGTTAAGGTGATAATCTCTCTTGTCTGGCTGCTCAGCAGTCCACCTTATGCCAACCGCAACACAGGTTACCTCAGTGCTACCATTATCATCGAGTGTGTTCCTGGCTCAGAGGTTGGCTTCTGGTGTGTTCTTGGGTACATTGGCATCCTTGCCTGCATGTGCTTCCTAATGGCTTTTTTGGCTCGAAAGTTGCCAGACAATTTTAATGAAGCAAGGTTCATCACTTTCAGTATGCTGATATTCTTTGCAGTGTGGATTACTTTTATCCCTGTTTATGTGAGCACAGCTGGAAAATACACTGTGGCGGTCCATATTTTTGCTATTTTAGCTTCAGCTTTTGGCCTCCTTTTTTGCATTTTTGCACCAAAGTGCTATATCATAATTCTGCAACCAGAAAACAACAACAAGAGAAACATGATGCATCGATGAATATGTGACTACATGTTACCTGTATATTATTGAAGAGGTCCAAGAGAACCATCTGAATGATTGGTCGTATTTGCCTCTTGAGGTGAGGTGTTGTCATTTCAAATATGACAGCATGTCATATTTGAAATACTCCATTCCACTCCACCACCGCAACTGGGTTTGTTTATATGAGGAATTTAACTTTTGATCTAACATTGCTGCTACGATAAAGGCAAATACAATGTGAAAAATAAATCAGAATCATTCAGTAACAATACTATACGAAATGATTTCCTTCCTGAATATATTACTACTAAAATGTAGAGAATGAAGTGGTACTCATAAGCTTTCACAAAATGGCTCAAGCAATAAGAGAAGAAAGGTTTTATTTTAGGTCGAAAAACTCTTAAACAGTATCAGTCGAATGACTGATTTATATTAACAAATCATTTACATGTTACAATAAAAAGTAATTTGTTTTAAAAAAACATGATTGTATGTATGTAGGAATTATATATTATATATTTAATGCAAAATTACACTTCATATTCATAGGCATTTCAATGCTTTGACTGTGTTAGTTTGTGAAACATTGTCAAAACGAATGAAAATGAAGGACAAAGCAAAGCAACGACAAAAGCAAAAACTGCAATTGACATGGTGACAAAATATCAGAAAAGATACTCTAAAATTGATTTTTTAAATTGTGTAGGATTTGTGATGCCAAACAGATACCACTAGCAAAAAATACACTGTTGTGATTTTTTGATAATGTTTTAAGATTTTGGGTATTTACATTACTGCATGGATTGTTAAATTAATAAAGCCTTTTTGTCATATTTTCCCCATGATGTGCTTCTTGGTATTTCTTTCAGGCTTGATCAGGATTATGTAACATTTAGGTGCAAAAATGCTCAGCAATAAGCCAAAAGCAGAGGACAAAATAGCAAATATCTCCACAGCTACAGTAAACTTTCCAGGAGAGCTGACATATGCTGGGATAAAGGTGATCCACACTGCACAGAATATCAGCATGCTGAAGGTGATGAATTTGGCTTCATTGAAGTTATCAGGCAGCTTCCGTGCTAGAAAGGCCAGAACCAAACACACTATTGCAAGGAGCCCAATGTAGCCCAGGACGGCATAGAAAGCTGCCTCAGAGCCAGTGTTGCATTCTAAAACTATCTTTGTATTGCTGTTTCGGAAAACCATGTCTGGAAAGGGTGGGTTTAATGTAAGCCACAACACACAGATCACGATCTGAATGAAAGTGCATGATCCCACTATGATCCTTTGTTGGGCTGGACCAAACTTCCCTGCCAGTTTGTTGCCAGGAATGGTCGCTTTGAAAGCTGTCACTACAACAACAGTTTTTCCCAATACACAGGAAATGCAAAGTGCAAATGTCACTCCAAAAGCTGTGTGTCGCAACATGCAGGTCCAGACTGTGGGCCTCCCAATGAAAGTGAGGGGACAGAGAAAACACATAAAAAGAGAAAACAACAAGAAACAGCTGAGCTCAGAGTTGCTGGCCTTAATTACAGGGGTTTCTTTGTACCGGATGAACACAAACATTGTGGACAGTGACAATAAGGCCCCAAGTAGGGAAACCACTGTGATTGCTATTCCCATTGGTTCATGATATGACAGGAACTCAATTGTTTTAAGAATGCACTTGTCTCTCTTTTTATTGGACCAGTATTCCTGTGGGCAAGTTGTGCAGTCTGTTGAACCTGTTAAAAATTAAAAACAAAAACGATTTAATTTCTGGATTGATATTGCAGACACAAGTGACAAGTTATATTACCTGTGGTGTTAGCTATAGTTCCGTCAGCACATGGGAAACAGTCAAAACAACAGATCGGTTTTCCCTTAATTGGAGCTTTTCTGGTTCCCACTGGACAAATATTAGAGCACACTGATTTTGGGACCTGAGAAAAAATGTGGAAAAATGTTAAATGTTCAGGTTTTTATGTTAACATATTCAAATCAGAGACAATAAGGAAGGAGAGCAACAAGCTTATTTGGTGTAAGAATTTCTTTTTTTTTTACCACTCTCCCTGTCCTCCACACTATGTTTTCCTCCTTGATGCTGAGCTCATAGTCCTTGTTAGCAGTAGAAGAAAAGTGACCCAGTGTCACATGCTGCACCTGCCCATCTATCAGCTGCCAGTTAATAATATCATAAGAAGCAGGAGGGTCGCCTTTCTTATCAAAGAACACAGTGTCGCCGTAATCATTTTTAAAATTCACTTTATGTAAGTGATCAGTGACCTGAAAAAAAGTTATAAATATGTTTGGTAGAAAAGACACCTTAACATTTTTCTATTTTCGTTAAATGTCAATAACACAGAAAAACAAGTTCAATGACACTTAATTAGTAAGTAGCACATTCCTATTAGAAATAAAATGAAAATTTAGGGCTTGCAGTATTCCTTACCTGCTGGGGCTCAATTTCTGATATGTTTAAACATGGCTTCACTGCCTCCCCTCCGACTGGTTCACAGAATACTAGATGATGAAGGGCATGTGCAATAGCATAAACTGCTGTATACACATTATAGGAAACTCTTAGCTCTTTGACATTGAAGAATACGTGTTGGGAATTCATTAGTGACTCATTGCCTGTACATATTCCATCCTTAGTTAAAATATGTGAAAGTTGCCCAGGTAAAGGGGGTCTGCAGCCAACCAGGACCTCCCAGAAATCCCCCACAAAGGCTGCACCTGGGTCTGTATAAGGGCTAATGTTTGTAAGGAATGGTTTTAGCTTTGGCATAGCCATTTTCTGTACAACAAACCCTATTGCTCCTCCAAAGGAGCTGTAGATTTCAGTGGTGGAGGGTCGTGCAGCTGTTATCCAGGCCTCACTTCCAATCCACTGAATATCTGTAATGTTCTGTTTCACGACTTCTTTCATCAAAGGGTAAAGGTCACCCTCTGGAACAAAAGCCAATATTACTTTTACAGTTGTTTGCTTGATCATTTCCACAACATCCAGAATTTTTTCCATTTTATATGTTCGTAGAACTGTGCCGACAAATGCAACACAAACTCCAAGCTTTTTTACCTCCTCAGTAAAGGCCAGTATCCCTTGCCGACCATAGTCATTGTCAGACTGTATGGCTCCAATCCACTGCCAGCCAAAATGTTTGACCAGGGCAGCTAAAGCTTTAGCCTGGTAGTAGTCACTGGGGATTGTCCGAAAGAAAGTAGGATATTTAGTTTTGTCACTCAGGCAGGCACACGTAGAGAAATAACTGACCTGTGAAAAGAAAAATTTGAAAATGAATTTAATAAAGATGTGACAATACAATCACTACACAATAATAAAAAACACTGAATACTAATGCAATGGTGAAAATGCCCCAATTGGAAAATGCTTTCACATAAACCGCTCAAATCTTTCTTTAAAATTCTTCTCATTTCACTTCTTACAACTGGCACTTGAAATGGTCCGAGAGTTCCAGCCACAGCGATGGACTGAGAAGATCCTGATTCTGCTATTAAGGCAGATATGGGTGGAAAACACACAGAAGTGGATTCTGTCTCCTCTATGCCACTTGCCAGTGTCAGTGCAGCACGTATTGTATTTGTAGGAGATGCACAAGAGTTGAGGATCCTGTGGCCAAGAGATATGTTTGGCAGAAGAGTTGCATCTTTGTTTATTTCCTCAATTGCAAATATCATCACCTGGGTCCATCGAAAAGCACGCAGATCAAATCTACAATAGATGAAGGTAAAAGATTGCAATGTAAAATTACTGATTCAAATGTACATGCAATGGTGAATTAAAAGATGAATACAGTTCTGCATGCATATACTATGAACCTTACCCTGCACAGTGAGCTCCCGGCGGCTCCCTCTTAAATGAAGAAGTGCTGCTTATGTCTTTGTTGAAAACAGGGAAAATTCCCCCAATCATCAGGTCTCCCTGTTTGAACAAACTCGGCATGTTAAACCTGCCAAATGCTTCACAGCCGAAAGCAGTGTTCAAGCAAATGACTGACAAAGAGAAGAGTGTGGATTCCAGAGGATGCATTTTTTATGAGCAATGAGTGCACAAGTCCTAAAACTGTGCAGCATGCAAAAACATGTGCTCACTTCATAAAAGGTTTGTCTATTTCCCACTGGGCACAGTTATCTCGGATTGGTAAAGGGTGGCACAACAGGGAATGGTGGTTGTTGTTTTGGCTTTGCTAGCATTGATATGTGTGATCTATGTCAGTTTTTAATGTGGGCCCAGTTACTGAACCATTGCTAAAATCCACCAATATTCAGCAGTTAGGTGAAATTGTTGAGGGTTTCAAGTAAAAAAATGTTTTACATTTGAAATAAACTCAAGTCAATAGTACGAAGCTTTGACTAATTTTTTTTTAATTCAGCTTGTAAGAGTAGAAGCTTCAGCTATCAGCTTTTGACCCTACATATCAAACAAGATTACTGTAAAATAATTGACTGGGTCTTTGCAGGCAATAATCATGTATTGCACACAATGACAATGGCTGTAACTGATGATTAAACAATGCATGTAAGGAATCTCCTTACCAAATTTCTCCCAACAAATTCTCTCTGCGCTCAATCCAGAGTTGGTCAGTTCATTACTGTTAAAGTGACAAAGTGCACTTTTGTACCAGCTGGGAGTCTAAAACTCTTCTTTATACAAACATTATGACAACAAACACAATAAATTCCAATAAACAGCCATTTGAATGCTTTATAAAATTGTTTGAACAACTCATTAAACCACATCAAACGAGTCAACAGCCTGCCCAAGCACACCAGTAGCGTTTAGCTTTGCACCATGCACACATACTGTTGGAGGCATCGCACAAACAGCAGCAAACAAAACTGTCCTTTAAACTTTAACATGGCGTTATAACATTCTCCCAGCCACAACACAGCTAAAATATGGAATACATTTGCACACTCACAGTCATTCTGAAGCTTGAATAGTCCTTCAACTATAATCCAAAGACACAGAGATCAGTGTTTTTGCTGTTTTCTCTAACATCGCACACATGCTGGTCTGACAGAGAGAAAACTGCAAAATCACCTCTTGTGGACGTAACCTATTTTGATTGACGTTGGTTTCATCCAATAGTAGAGCTTCTATGCTTTCTAACCATCCAACATCGTCCCGGATGTGTTTTAGAGTGTTATGATGCATGACGTCATGCTTGAGATTTCAAGGGCCAGCGGTCAAGGCTTGAACTTGCCAGATTTCGAGTAGGTGGTAAGTTGGAAAGTAAGGTTTTGTGCATTGATTCTGCAAAAATGTGAAATATAAAACACATTTTTGCCTTCCTGAAGAGGCTTGACTACTACTTCTCAGAAAATGACCACTTTGATAGTAAAACAGGGTATTATAATGCTTCTCAGTGTCTTTTCATGGATCAAATTTGCGACCTATTCCATCATGAGTTTTTGGAGGACTCTGTAGTCTTAATGTGTAAAAATTACTCTTACTATTATTATATGCTTCCACTATTGTGTAATCATTCAGAAGGGTACATTAAAGAACTAAGCTGTTGGATAATACCTGATGAATGATGCCATGATGTTGTGTTAAATAATTATCATATAAATAATTAATAGCTACATAATTACATAAAGTAAACATTTTGCCAAATCAATCAGTATAACAGAAAATGATACAGGCAGCAAGTGAACATGCACTACTGTGCACATAGATTATCCAACAAAGAAGTGTCCCTAACAATGGCATATACTTTGTACATACAGTGCATGAAGTCCATTATGTCACATCAAGCAAGTGTGATTTTGAGGATTCAAGTAATTGATTTAGTGGGAATTTAGCAATAATTTCATTTTATTCATTTATTTAATTTTCGCTGTTTTAGTCAAAATTCTTCCCCATGACATGCTTCTTGGTATTTCTTTCAGGCTTGATCAGGATTATGTAACATTTAGGTGCAAAAATGCTCAGCAATAAGCCAAAAGCAGATGACAAAATAGCGAATATCTCCACAGCTACAGTAAACTTTCCAGGAGAGCTGACATATGCTGGGATAAAGGTGATCCACACTGCACAGAATATCAGCATGCTGAAGGTGATGAATTTGGCTTCATTGAAGTTATCAGGCAGCTTCCGTGCTAGAAAGGCCAGAACCAAACACACTATTGCAAGGAGCCCAATGTAGCCCAGGACAGCATAGAAAGCTGCCTCAGAGCCAGTGTTGCATTCTAAAATTATCTTTGAACTGCTGTATCGGAAAACCATGTCTGGAAAGGGTGGGTTTAATGTAAGCCACAACACACAGATCACTATCTGAATGAAAGTGCATGATCCCACTATGATCCTTTGTTGGGCTGGACCAAACTTCCCTGCCACTTTGTTGCCAGGAATGGTGGCTTTGAAAGCCGTCACTACAACAACAGTTTTTCCCAGGACACATGAAATGCAAAGTGCAAATGTTACTCCAAAAGCTGTGTGTCGCAGCATGCAGGTCCAGACTGTGGGCCTCCCAATGAAAGTGAGGGGACAGAGAAAACACGTAAAAAGAGAAAACAACAAGAAACAGCTGAGCTCAGAGTTGCTGGCCTTAATTACAGGTGTTTCTTTGTATCGGATGAACACAAACATTGTGGACAGTGACAATAAGGCCCCAAGTAGGGAAACCACTGTGATTGCTATTCCCATTGGTTCATGATATGATAGGAACTCAATTGTTTTAAGAATGCACTTGTCTCTCTTTTCGTTGGACCTGTATTCCTGTGGACATGGTGTGCAGTCTGTTGAACCTGTTAAAAAAGAAAAGATGAAAATTAATATAATTTCTGGTTTGGTATGGCAGAACGGTGACAAAGGTTATATTACCTGTGGAGTTAGCTATAGTTCCATCAGCACATGGAAAACAGTCAAAACAACAGATCGGTTTTCCCTTAATTGGAGCTTTTCTGGTTCCCACTGGACACATATTAGAGCACACTGATTTTGGGACCTGAGAAAAAAAAACATGTTAAATGGTCAGGTTTTATGAACACCTATTCCAGCTTATTTGGTGTAAGAATTCCTTTTTACCACTGTCCCTGTCCTCCACACTATGTTTTCCTCCTTGATGCTGAGCTCATAGTCCTTGATAGCAGTAGAAGAAAAGTGACCCAGTATCACATGCTGCACCTGCCCATCTATCAGCTGCCAGTTAATAATGTCATAAGAAGCAGGAGGGTCGCCTTTCTCATCAAAGAACACAGTGTCACCATAATCATTCTTAAAATTCACTTTATGTAAGTGATCAGAGATCTGGAAGGGTGGATACAGAGATTTTGATTTGATGAGTCAAGGATTGTTTTTTCAATATTTGAAGATATTTCTTTCTTTGCTCTTAAGTGTTCATATTAATTACATTTCAATGCTTCTTGACACATAACTTGTTTATATTTTCATTTCTTAGTGTAAACTTGCAGTGTTTCTCACCTGTTTGGGTTGAATTTCTGATAAATTCAAACATGGCCTCACAGCTTTGACCCCTGCTGGTTCACAGAATACTAAATGATGAAGGGCATGTGCAACTGCATAAACTGCCTTATACACATTGTAGGACACCCTCAACTCTGAGATGTCAAAGAATGCATCTTTAGTATTTAGCAGTAACTCAGAAGCTTTGCATAATTTTTTCTTTGTTTGATTTCTTGAGACTTTTCCAAGTAAAGGGGGTTTACAGCCAGTCAGGACCTCCCAGAAATCCCCCACAAAGGCTGTACCCAGGTCTGAATAATGGCTTATATTTGTAAGGAATGGTTTAAGCTTTGGCATAGCCATCTTCTGTACCACAGTCCCTATTGTACCTCCAAAGGAACGGTAGGTTTCAGGTGTTGACAGTCTTGCAGCTGTTATCCAGGCCTCACTTCCAATCCACTGAATTCCTGTAATATTCTGTTTCACGACTTCTTTCATCAAAAGATAAATGTCAGTCTCTGGAATAAAAGCCAGGATGACTTTGACAGTTGATTGCTTGATCATTTTCACAACATCCAGATATTTTTCCAGTTTATATGTCCGATAAACTGTGCCGACAAATGCAATACAAACTCCAAGCTTTTTAACCTCTTCAGTAAATGCCAGGACTCCTTGCCGTCCATAGTCACTATCAGACTGTATGGCTCCAATCCACTGCCAGCCAAAATGTTTGACCAGGGCAGCTAAAGCTTTAGCCTGGTAGTAGTCACTGGGGATTGTCCGAAAAAAAGTGGGATATTTACTTTTGTCACTCAGGCAAGCACATGTAGAGAAATAACTGACCTGTGAAAAGACAAATATTAAAAGGAATTTCACTAAACAAGCACTGACTTATCACTATTACTACATGAATTCAATGTTGATATTATACTTAAAGGCTTAAATATTAACATGAAGAGTCTTATTTAAAACATTTCACATCTTACAACTGGCACTTGAAATGATCCCAGGGTTCCAGCCACAGCGATGGACTGAGATGATCCCGACTCTGCTATTAAGGCAGATATTGCTGGAGGACACGAAGAAGTCGATTCCTTCTCTTCTGTTCCACTAGCCAGTGTCAGTGCAGCACGTAGTGTATTAGGTGGAGATGAACAAGAATTAAGGATCTTGTAGCCAAGAGATATGTTTGGCAGAAGAGTTGCATCTCTGTTTATTTCCTCAATTGCAAATATCATCACTTGGGTCCATCGAAAAGCACGCATATCAAATCTACAAAAGATGAAGGAGATAGATGGCACTGTAAAATGAAACAACATCTGATGGGCAATGGCTAGTTGAAAACATAAATACAGTCCTGCATGCAGACATAATAAACTTTACCCTGTACATTCTGCTCCAGGTGGCTCCCTCTTAAATGAAGAAGTGCTGCTTATGTCTTTGTTGAAGACAGGGAAAATTCCCCCAATCATCAGGTCTCCCTGTTTGAACAAACTCGGCATGTTAAACCTGCCAAACAATTCACAACCAAAAGCAGTGTTCAAGCACATGACTGACAAAGAGAAGAGTGTGGATTCCAGAGGATGCATTTTTTATGAGCAATGAGTGCACAAGTCCTAAAACTGTGCAGCATGCAAAAACATGTGCTCACTTTATAATAGGTTTGTTTATTTCCCACTGGGCAAAGTTATCTCGGATTGGTAAAGGGTGGCACAACAGGGAATGGTGGTTGTTGTTTTGGCTTTACTAGCATAGATATGTGTGATCTATGTCAGTTTTTAATGTGGGCCCAGCTACTGAACCATTGCTAAAATCCTCCAATATTCAGCAGTTAGGTGAAATTGTTGAGGGGTGCAAGTAAAAAAAATTTGAATTTGAATTAAACTCAAGTCAATAGTACTAGGTTCGATTAATTCTCTTTTACTTCAGCTTGTAAGAGTAGAAGCAGATTTTGAAAAAGGTTAAAAAAGCTGTTCATGGCTGGGAATGTGACACCCACTTTTGCGTGATCACTGTTGTGTATTGTTTTGTATGCTTGTATATATGTATATTCATTTTGCATGTGTGAGTCCACATTTCGTTTAGATTTTGATTTTGTTGTTTGCTGTTTGTGCATTGCTTATTGAAACCAACAGGAGGCACTTTCCATTAGTTGAGAGTCTGTTTGCGGCAGTCATTTTGCGGCTTATACGCACCTGTGTCATTTTCCCTCATTCTGCTGAGTGATGCTGAACGACGCAGACGTGAAGTGTCTCAATAGTTTGTGTGCTTCGCAGGTTATTATCGATTTGACAACGAGAATTATAAAATGTATTTGGTGTATTCTACTGGTAAATAAAGATTGATTCTGCTGAGTGATGCTGAACGATGCAGACGTGAAGTGTCTCAATTGTTTGTTTGCTTAGCAGAACAAATAATCTCTTAACACGGTGTTGACAAGATACCTGTAACAGGAACACTATCAGCTTTTGACCCTACATCTCAAATAAGAATACTGTAAAATAATTGACTGGGTCTTTGCAGGCAATAATCATGTATTGCACACAATGACAATGGCTGTAACTGATGATTAAACAATGCATGTAAGGAATCTCCTTACCACATTTCTCCCAACAAATTCTCTCTGTGCTCAATCCAGAGTTGGTCAGTTCATTACTGTTAAAGTGACAAAGTGCACTTTTGTACCAGCTGGGAGTCTAAAACTCTTCTTTATACAAACATTATGACAACAAACACAATAAATTCCAATAAACAGCCATTTGAATGCTTTATAAAATTGTTTGAACAACTCATTAAACCACATCAAACGAGTCAACAGCCTGCCCAAGCACACCAGTAGCGTTTAGCTTTGCACCATGCACACATACTGTTGGAGGCATCGCACAAACAGTAGCAAACAAAACTGTCCTTTAAACTTTCACATGGAGTTATAAGATTCCCCCAGCCACAATACAGCTAAAATATGGAATACATTTGCACACTCACAGTCATTCTGAAGCTTGAATAGTCCTTCAACTATAATCCAAAGACACAGAGATCAGTGTTTTTGCTGTTTTCTCTAACATCGCACACATGCTGGTCTGACAGAGAGAAAACTGAAAAATCACCCCTTGTGGACATAACCAATTTTGATTGACGTTGGTTTCATCCAATAGTAGAGCTTCTATGCTTTCTAACCATCCAACATCGTCCCGGATGTGTTTTAGAGTGTTATGATGCACGACGTCATGCTTGAGATTTCAAGGGCCAGCGGTCAAGGCTTGAAATTGCCAGATTTCGAGTAGGTGGTAAGTTGGAAAGTAAGGTTTTGTGCATTGATTCTGCAAAAATGTGAAATATAAAACACATTTTTGCCTTCCTGAAGAGGCTTGACTACTACTTCTCAGAAAATGACCACTTTGATAGTAAAACAGGGTATTATAATGCTTCTCAGTGTCTTTTCATGGCTCAAATTTGCGACCTATTCCATCATGAGTTTTTGGAGGACTCTGTAGTCTTAATGTGTAAAAGTTACTCTTACTATTATTATATGATTTCACTATTGTGTAATCATTCAGAGGGGTACATTACAGAACTCAGCTGTTGGTTTATACCTGATGAATGATGCTATGATATTGTGTTAAATAATTATCATATAAATAATTAATAGCTACATAATTACATAAAGTAAACATTTTGCCAAATCAATCAGTATAACAGAAAATGATACAGGCAGCAAGTGAACATGCACTACTGTGCACATAGATTATACAACAAAGAAATGTCCCTAACAATGGCATATACTTTGTACATACAGTGCATGAAGTCCATTATGTCACATCAAGCAAGTGTGATTTTGAGGATTCAAGTAATTGATTTAGTGGGAATTTAACAACAATTTCATTTTATTCATTTATTTAATTTTCGCTGTTTTAGTCAAAATTCTTTTCCCATGACATGCTTCTTGGTATTTCTTTCAGGCTTGATCAGGATTATGTAACATTTAGGTGCAAAAACGCTTAGCAATAAGCCAAAAGCAGAAGACAAAATAGCGAATATCTCCACAGCTACAGTAAACTTTCCAGGAGAGCTGACATATGCTGGGATAAAGGTGATCCACACTGCACAGAATATCAGCATGCTGAAGGTGATGAATTTGGCTTCATTGAAGTTATCAGGCAGCTTCCGTGCTAGAAAGGCCAGAACCAAACACACAATTGCAAGGAGCCCAATGTAGCCCAGGACAGCATAGAAAGCTGCCTCAGAGCCAGTGTTGCATTCTGAAACTATCTTTGTACTGCTGTATCGGAAAACCATGTCTGGAAAGGGTGGGTTTAATGTAAGCCACAACACACAGATCACTATCTGAATGAAAGTGCATGATCCCACTATGATCCTTTGTTGGGCTGGACCAAACTTCCCTGCCACTTTGTTGCCAGGAATGGTGGCTTTGAAAGCTGTCACAACAATAATAGTTTTTCCCAGGACACATGAAATGCAAAGTGCAAATGTTACTCCAAAAGCTGTATGTCGCAGCATGCAGGTCCAGACTGTGGGCCTTCCAATGAAAGTGAGGGGACAGAGAAAACACGTAAAAAGAGAAAACAACAAGAAACAGCTGAGCTCAGAGTTGCTGGCCTTAATTACAGGGGTTTCTTTGTACCGGATGAACACAAACATTGTGGACAGTGACAATAAGGCCCCAAGTAGGGAAACCACTGTGATTGCTATTCCCATTGGTTCATGATATGACAGGAACTCAATTGTTTTAAGAATGCACTTGTCTCTCTTTTCGTTGGACCAGTATTCCTGTGGACATGGTGTGCAGTCTGCTGAACCTGTTGAAAAAGAAAAGATGAAAACTAATATCATTTGTGGTTTGGTATGGCAGAATGGTGACAAAGGTTATATTACCTGTGGAGTTAGCTATAGTTCCATCAGCACATGGAAAACAGTCAAAACAACAGATCGGTTTTCCCTTAATTGGAGCTTTTCTGGTTCCCACTGGACACATATTAGAGCACACTGATTTTGGGACCTGAGAAAAAAAAACATGTTAAATGGTCAGGTTTTATGAACACCTATTCCAGCTTATTTGGTGTGAGAATTCCTTTTTACCACTGTCCCTGTCCTCCACACTATGTTTTCCTCCTTGATGCTGAGCTCATAGTTCTTGTTAGCAGTAGAAGAAAAGTGACCCAGTATCACATGCTGCACCTGCCCATCTATCAGCTGCCAGTTAATAATATCATAAGAAGCAGGAGGGTCGCCTTTCTCATCAAAGAACACAGTGTCACCATAATCATTCTTAAAATTCACTTTATGTAAGTGATGAGAGACCTGGAAGGGTGGATACAGAGATTTTGATTTGATGAGTCAAGGATTGTTTTTTCAATATTTGAAGATATTTCTTTCTTTGTTCTTAAGTGTTCATATTAATAACATTTCAATGCTTCTTGACACATAACTTGTTTATATTTTCATTTCTTAGTGTAAACTTGCAGTGTTTCTCACCTGTTTGGGTTGAATTTCTGATAAATTCAAACATGGCCTCACAGCTTTGACCCCTGCTGGTTCACAGAATACTAAATGATGAAGGGCATGTGCAACTGCATAAACTGCCTTATACACATTGTAGGTCACCCTCAACTCTGATATGTCAAAGAATGCATCTTTAGTATTTAGCAGTAACTCAGAAGCTTTGCATAATTTTTTCTTTGTTTGATTTCTTGAGACTTTTCCAAGTAAAGGGGGTTTACAGCCAGTCAGGACCTCCCAGAAATCCCCCACAAAGGCTGTACCCAGGTCTGAATAATGGCTTATATTTGTAAGGAATGGCTTAAGCTTTGGCATAGCCATCTTCTGTACCACAGTCCCTATTGTACCTCCAAAGGAACGGTAGGTTTCAGGTGTTGACAGACTTGCAGCTGTTATCCAGGCCTCACTTCCAATCCACTGAATTCCTGTAATGTTTTGTTTCACTACCTCTTTCATCAAAGGGTAAATGTCAGTCTTTGAACCAAAAGCCAGGATGACTTTGACAGTTGATTGCTTGATCATTTTAACAACATCCAGATATTTTTCCAGTTTATATGTCCGATAAACTGTGCCGACAAATGCAATACAAACTTCATGCTTTTTAACCTCTTTAGTAAATGCCAGGATTCCTTGCCGTCCATAGTCACTATCAGTCTGTATGGCTCCAATCCACTGCCAGCCAAAATGTTTGACCAGGGCAGCTAAAGCTTTAGCCTGGTAGTAGTCACTGGGGATTGTCCGAAAAAAAGTGGGATATTTACTTTTGTCACTCAGGCAGGCACATGTAGAGAAATAACTGACCTGTGAAAAGACAAATATTAAAAGGAATTTCACTAAACAAGCACTGACTTATCACTATTACTACATGAATTCAATGTTGATATTATACTTAAAGGCTTAAATATTAACATGAAGAGTCTTATTTAAAACATTTCACATCTTACAACTGGCACTTGAAATGATCCCAGGGTTCCAGCCACAGCGATGGACTGAGATGATCCCGACTCTGCTATTAAGGCAGATATTGCTGGAGGACACGAAGAAGTCGATTCCTTCTCTTCTGTTCCACTAGCCAGTGTCAGTGCAGCACGTAGTGTATTAGGTGGAGATGAACAAGAATTAAGGATCTTGTAGCCAAGAGATATGTTTGGCAGAAGAGTTGCATCTCTGTTTATTTCCTCAATTGCAAATATCATCACTTGGGTCCATCGAAAAGCACGCATATAAAATCTACAAAAGATGAAGGAGATAGATGGCACTGTAAAATGAAACAACATCTGATGGGCAATGGTTAGTTGAAAACATAAATACAGTCCTGCATGCAGACATAATAAACTTTACCCTGTACATTCTGCTCCAGGTGGCTCCCTCTTAAATGAAGAAGTGCTGCTTATGTCTTTGTTGAAGACAGGGAAAATTCCCCCAATCATCAGGTCTCCCTGTTTGAACAAACTCGGCATGTTAAACCTGCCAAACAATTCACAACCAAAAGCAGTGTTCAAGCACATGACTGACAAAGAGAAGAGTGGGGATTCCAGAGGATGCATTTTTTATGAGCAATGAGTGCACAAGTCCTAAAACTATGCAGCATGCAAAAACATGTGCTCACTTTATAATAGGTTTGTTTATTTCCCACTGGGCAAAGTTATCTCGGATTGGTAAAGGGTGGCACAACAGGGAATGGTGGTTTTTGTTTTGGCTTTACTAGCATAGATATGTGTGATCTATGTCAGTTTTTAATGTGGGCCCAGCTACTGAACCATTGCTAAAATCCACCAATATTCAGCAGTTAGGTGAAATTGTTGAGGGGTGCAAGTAAAAAAAATTTGAATTTGAATTAAACTCAAGTCAATAGTACTAGGTTCGATTAATTCTCTTTTACTTCAGCTTGTAAGAGTAGAAGCAGATTTTGAAATAGGTTAAAAAAGCTGTTCATGGCTGGGAATGTGACACCCACTTTTGCGTGATCACTGTTGTGTATTGTTTTGTATGCTTGTATATATGTATATTCATTTTGCATGTGTGAGTCCACATTTCGTTTTGATTTTGATTTTGTTGTTTGCTGTTTGTGCATTGCTTATTGAAACCAGCAGGAGGCACTTTCCATTAGTTGAGAGTCTGTCTGCGGCAGTCATTTTGCGGCTTATACGCACCTGTGTCATTTTCCCTCATTCTGCTGAGTGATGCTGAACGACGCAGACGTGAAGTGTCTCAATTGTTTGTTTGCTTTGCAGGTTATTATTGATTTGATAACGAGAATTATAAAATGTGTTTGGTGTATTCAACTGGTAAATAAAGATTGATTCTGCTGAGTGATGCTGAACGATGCAGACGTGAAGTGTCTCAATTGTTTGTTTGCTTAGCAGAACAAATAATCTCTTAACACGGTGTTGACAAGATACCTGTAACAGGAACACTATCAGCTTTTGACCCTACATCTCAAATAAGAATACTGTAAAATAATTGACTGGGTCTTTGCAGGCAATAATCATGTATTGCACACAATGACAATGGCTGTAACTGATGATTAAACAATGCATGTAAGGAATCTCCTTACCACATTTCTCCCAACAAATTCTCTCTGTGCTCAATCCAGAGTTGGTCAGTTCATTACTGTTAAAGTGACAAAGTGCACTTTTGTACCAGCTGGGAGTCTAAAACTCTTCTTTATACAAACATTATGACAACAAACACAATAAATTCCAATAAACAGCCATTTGAATGCTTTATAAAATTGTTTGAACAACTCATTAAACCACATCAAACGAGTCAACAGCCTGCCCAAGCACACCAGTAGCGTTTAGCTTTGCACCATGCACACATGCTGTTGGAGGCATCGCACAAACAGCAGCAAACAAAACTGTCCTTTAAACTTTAACATGGAGTTATAAGATTCCCCCAGCCACAATACAGCTAAAATATGGAATACATTTGCACACTCACAGTCATTCTGAAGCTTGAATAGTCCTTCAACTATAATCCAAAGACACAGAGATCAGTGTTTTTGCTGTTTTCTCTAACATCGCACACATGCTGGTCTGACAGAGAGAAAACTGAAAAATCACCTCTTGTGGACATAACCAATTTTGATTGACGTTGGTTTCATCCAATAGTAGAGCTTCTATGCTTTCTAACCATCCAACATCGTCCCGGATGTGTTTTAGAGTGTTATGATGCATGACGTCATGCTTGAGATTTCAAGGGCCAGCGGTCAAGGCTTGAAATTGCCAGATTTCGAGTAGGTGGTAAGTTGGAAAGTAAGGTTTTGTGCATTGATTCTGCAAAAATGTGAAATATAAAACACATTTTTGCCTTCCTGAAGAGGCTTGACTACTACTTCTCAGAAAATGACCACTTTGATAGTAAAACAGGGTATTATAATGCTTCTCAGTGTCTTTTCATGGCTCAAATTTGCGACCTATTCCATCATGAGTTTTTGGAGGACTCTGTAGTCTTAATGTGTAAAAGTTACTCTTACTATTATTATATGATTTCACTATTGTGTAATCATTCAGAGGGGTACATTACAGAACTCAGCTGTTGGTTTATACCTGATGAATGATGCTATGATATTGTGTTAAATAATTATCATATAAATAATTAATAGCTACATAATTACATAAAGTAAACATTTTGCCAAATCAATCAGTATAACAGAAAATGATACAGGCAGCAAGTGAACATGCACTACTGTGCACATAGATTATCCAACAAAGAAATGTCCCTAACAATGGCATATACTTTGTACATCGAGTCGAGTGGGTAGAGCTTCTGCTTAAAAACCGGAGGGTTGCCGGTTCAAGTCCCTGCCGACGTGCCCCTGAGCAAGGCACTGAACCCTCAATTGCTCCCCCCTCTGCGAAGGGTGGTAATATAATGTAATGTAAGTCGCTTTGGATAAAAGCGTCTGCCAAATGATCGTTATTATTATTATTATTATTATTACATACAGTGCATGAAGTCCATTATGTCACATCAAGCAAGTGTGATTTTGAGGATTCAAGTAATTGATTTAGTGGGAATTTAACAACAATTTCATTTTATTCATTTATTTAATTTTCGCTGTTTTAGTCAAAATTCTTTTCCCATGACATGCTTCTTGGTATTTCTTTCAGGCTTGATCAGGATTATGTAACATTTAGGTGCAAAAACGCTTAGCAATAAGCCAAAAGCAGATGACAAAATAGCGAATATCTCCACAGCTACAGTAAACTTTCCAGGAGAGCTGACATATGCTGGGATAAAGGTGATCCACACTGCACAGAATATCAGCATGCTGAAGGTGATGAATTTGGCTTCATTGAAGTTATCAGGCAGCTTCCGTGCTAGAAAGGCCAGAACCAAACACACAATTGCAAGGAGCCCAATGTAGCCCAGGACAGCATAGAAAGCAGCCTCAGAACCAGTGTTGCATTCTGAAACTATCTTTGTACTGCTGTATCGGAAAACCATGTCTGGAAAGGGTGGGTTTAATGTAAGCCACAACACACAGATCACTATCTGAATGAAAGTGCATGATCCCACTATGATCCTTTGTTGGGCTGGACCAAACTTCCCTGCCACTTTGTTGCCAGGAATGGTGGCTTTGAAAGCCGTCACTACAACAATAGTTTTTCCCAGGACACATGAAATGCAAAGTGCAAATGTTACTCCAAAAGCTGTATGTCGCAGCATGCAGGTCCAGACTGTGGGCCTTCCAATGAAAGTGAGGGGACAGAGAAAACACGTAAAAAGAGAAAACAACAAGAAACAGCTGAGCTCAGAGTTGCTGGCCTTAATTACAGGGGTTTCTTTGTACCGGATGAACACAAACATTGTGGACAGTGACAATAAGGCCCCAAGTAGGGAAACCACTGTGATTGCTATTCCCATTGGTTCATGATATGATAGGAACTCAATTGTTTTAAGAATGCACTTGTCTCTCTTTTCGTTGGACCAGTATTCCTGTGGACATGGTGTGCAGTCTGCTGAACCTGTTGAAAAAGAAAAGATGAAAACTAATATCATTTGTGGTTTGGTATGGCAGAATGGTGACAAAGGTTATATTACCTGTGGAGTTAGCTATAGTTCCATCAGCACATGGAAAACAGTCAAAACAACAGATCGGTTTTCCCTTAATTGGAGCTTTTCTGGTTCCCACTGGACACATATTAGAGCACACTGATTTTGGGACCTGAGAAAAAAAAACATGTTAAATGGTCAGGTTTTATGAACACCTATTCCAGCTTATTTGGTGTAAGAATTCCTTTTTACCACTGTCCCTGTCCTCCACACTATGTTTTCCTCCTTGATGCTGAGCTCATAGTCCTTGTTAGCAGTAGAAGAAAAGTGACCCAGTATCACATGCTGCACCTGCCCATCTATCAGCTGCCAGTTAATAATATCATAAGAAGCAGGAGGGTCGCCTTTCTCATCAAAGAACACAGTGTCACCATAATCATTCTTAAAATTCACTTTATGTAAGTGATGAGAGACCTGGAAGGGTGGATACAGAGATGTTGATTTGATGAGTCAAGGATTGTTTTTTCAATATTTGAAGATATTTCTTTCTTTGTTCTTAAGTGTTCATATTAATAACATTTCAATGCTTCTTGACACATAACTTGTTTATATTTTCATTTCTTAGTGTAAACTTGCAGTGTTTCTCACCTGTTTGGGTTGAATTTCTGATAAATTCAAACATGGCCTCACAGCTTTGACCCCTGCTGGTTCACAGAATACTAAATGATGAAGGGCATGTGCAACTGCATAAACTGCCTTATACACATTGTAGGTCACCCTCAACTCTGATATGTCAAAGAATGCATCTTTAGTATTTAGCAGTAACTCAGAAGCTTTGCATAATTTTTTCTTTGTTTGATTTCTTGAGACTTTTCCAAGTAAAGGGGGTTTACAGCCAGTCAGGACCTCCCAGAAATCCCCCACAAAGGCTGTACCCAGGTCTGAATAATGGCTTATATTTGTAAGGAATGGCTTAAGCTTTGGCATAGCCATCTTCTGTACCACAGTCCCTATTGTACCTCCAAAGGAACGGTAGGTTTCAGGTGTTGACAGACTTGCAGCTGTTATCCAGGCCTCACTTCCAATCCACTGAATTCCTGTAATGTTTTGTTTCACTACCTCTTTCATCAAAGGGTAAATGTCAGTCTTTGGAATAAAAGCCAGGATGACTTTAACAGTTGATTGCTTGATCATTTTCACAACATCCAGATATTTTTCCCGTTTATATGTCCGATAAACTGTGCCGACAAATGCAATACAAACTCCAAGCTTTTTAACCTCTTTAGTAAATGCCAGGATTCCTTGCCGTCCATAGTCACTATCAGACTGTATGGCTCCAATCCACTGCCAGCCAAAATGTTTGACCAGGGCAGCTAAAGCTTTAGCCTGGTAGTAGTCACTGGGGATTGTCCGAAAAAAAGTGGGATATTTACTTTTGTCACTCAGGCAAGCACATGTAGAGAAATAACTGACCTGTGAAAAGACAAATATTAAAAGGAATTTCACTAAACAAGCACTGACTTATCACTATTACTACATGAATTCAATGTTGATATTATACTTAAAGGCTTAAATATTAACATGAAGAGTCTTATTTAAAACATTTCACATCTTACAACTGGCACTTGAAATGATCCCAGGGTTCCAGCCACAGCGATGGACTGAGATGATCCCGACTCTGCTATTAAGGCAGATATTGCTGGAGGACACAAAGAAGTCGATTCCTTCTCTTCTGTTCCACTAGCCAGTGTCAGTGCAGCACGTAGTGTATTAGGTGGAGATGAACAAGAATTAAGGATCTTGTAGCCAAGAGATATGTTTGGCAGAAGAGTTGCATCTCTGTTTATTTCCTCAATTGCAAATATCATCACCTGGGTCCATCGAAAAGCACGCATATAAAATCTACAAAAGATGAAGGAGATAGATGGCACTGTAAAATGAAACAACATCTGATGAGCAATGGCTAGTTGAAAACATAAATACAGTCCTGCATGCAGACATAATAAACTTTACCCTGTACATTCTGCTCCAGGTGGCTCCCTCTTAAATGAAGAAGTGCTGCTTATGTCTTTGTTGAAGACAGGGAAAATTCCCCCAATCATCAGGTCTCCCTGTTTGAACAAACTCGGCATGTTAAACCTGCCAAACAATTCACAACCAAAAGCAGTGTTCAAGCACATGACTGACAAAGAGAAGAGTGTGGATTCCAGAGGATGCATTTTTTATGAGCAATGAGTGCACAAGTCCTAAAACTGTGCAGCATGCAAAAACATGTGCTCACTTTATAATAGGTTTGTTTATTTCCCACTGGGCAAAGTTATCTCGGATTGGTAAAGGGTGGCACAACAGGGAATGGTGATTGTTGTTTTGGCTTTACTAGCATAGATATGTGTGATCTATGTCAGTTTTTAATGTGGGCCCAGCTACTGAACCATTGCTAAAATCCACCAATATTCAGCAGTTAGGTGAAATTGTTGAGGGGTGCAAGTAAAAAAAAATTGAATTTGAATTAAACTCAAGTCAATAGTACTAGGTTCGATTAATTCTCTTTTACTTCAGCTTGTAAGAGTAGAAGCAGATTTTGAAATAGGTTAAAAAAGCTGTTCATGGCTGGGAATGTGACACCCACTTTTGCGTGATCACTGTTGTGTATTGTTTTGTATGCTTGTATATATGTATATTCATTTTGCATGTGTGAGTCCACATTTCGTTTTGATTTTGATTTTGTTGTTTGCTGTTTGTGCATTGCTTATTGAAACCAGCAGGAGGCACTTTCCATTAGTTGAGAGTCTGTTTGCGGCAGTCATTTTGCGGCTTATACGCACCTGTGTCATTTTCCCTCATTCTGCTGAGTGATGCTGAACGACGCAGACGTGAAGTGTCTCAATTGTTTGTTTGCTTCGCAGGTTATTATCGATTTGACAACGAGAATTATAAAATGTATTTGGTGTATTCTACTGGTAAATAAAGATTGATTCTGCTGAGTGATGCTGAACGATGCAGACGTGAAGTGTCTCAATTGTTTGTTTGCTTAGCAGAACAAATAATCTCTTAACACGGTGTTGACAAGATACCTGTAACAGGAACACTATCAGCTTTTGACCCTACATCTCAAATAAGAATACTGTAAAATAAATGACTGGGTCTTTGCAGGCAATAATCATGTATTGCACACAATGACAATGGCTGTAACTGATGATTAAACAATGCATGTAAGGAATCTCCTTACCACATTTCTCCCAACAAATTCTCTCTGTGCTCAATCCAGAGTTGGTCAGTTCATTACTGTTAAAGTGACAGAGTGCACTTTTGTACCAGCTGGGAGTCTAAAACTCTTCTTTATACAAACATTATGACAACAAACACAATAAATTCCAATAAACAGCCATTTGAATGCTTTATAAAATTGTTTGAACAACTCATTAAACCACATCAAACGAGTCAACAGCCTGCCCAAGCACACCAGTAGCGTTTAGCTTTGCACCATGCACACATACTGTTGGAGGCATCGCACAAACAGCAGCAAACAAAACTGTCCTTTAAACTTTAACATGGAGTTATAAGATTCCCCCAGCCACAATACAGCTAAAATATGGAATACATTTGCACACTCACAGTCATTCTGAAGCTTGAATAGTCCTTCAACTATAATCCAAAGACACAGAGATCAGTGTTTTTGCTGTTTTCTCTAACATCGAACACATGCTGGTCTGACAGAGAGAAAACTGAAAAATCACCTCTTGTGGACATAACCAATTTTGATTGACGTTGGTTTCATCCAATAGTAGAGCTTCTATGCTTTCTAACCATCCAACATCGTCCCGGATGTGTTTTAGAGTGTTATGATGCATGACGTCATGCTTGAGATTTCAAGGGCCAGCGGTCAAGGCTTGAAATTGCCAGATTTCGAGTAGTTGGTAAGTTGGAAAGTAAGGTTTTGTGCATTGATTCTGCAAAAATGTGAAATATAAAACACATTTTTGCCTTCCTGAAGAGGCTTGACTACTACTTCTCAGAAAATGACCACTTTGATAGTAAAACAGGGTATTATAATGCTTCTCAGTGTCTTTTCATGGCTCAAATTTGCGACCTATTCCATCATGAGTTTTTGGAGGACTCTGTAGTCTTAATGTGTAAAAGTTACTCTTACTATTATTATATGATTTCACTATTGTGTAATCATTCAGAGGGGTACATTACAGAACTCAGCTGTTGGTTTATACCTGATGAATGATGCTATGATATTGTGTTAAATAATTATCATATAAATAATTAATAGCTACATAATTACATAAAGTAAACATTTTGCCAAATCAATCAGTATAACAGAAAATGATACAGGCAGCAAGTGAACATGCACTACTGTGCACATAGATTATACAACAAAGAAATGTCCCTAACAATGGCATATACTTTGTACATACAGTGCATGAAGTCCATTATGTCACATCAAGCAAGTGTGATTTTGAGGATTCAAGTAATTGATTTAGTGGGAATTTAACAACAATTTCATTTTATTCATTTATTTAATTTTCGCTGTTTTAGTCAAAATTCTTTTCCCATGACATGCTTCTTGGTATTTCTTTCAGGCTTGATCAGGATTATGTAACATTTAGGTGCAAAAACGCTTAGCAATAAGCCAAAAGCAGATGACAAAATAGCGAATATCTCCACAGCTACAGTAAACTTTCCAGGAGAGCTGACATATGCTGGGATAAAGGTGATCCACACTGCACAGAATATCAGCATGCTGAAGGTGATGAATTTGGCTTCATTGAAGTTATCAGGCAGCTTCCGTGCTAGAAAGGCCAGAACCAAACACACAATTGCAAGGAGCCCAATGTAGCCCAGGACAGCATAGAAAGCAGCCTCAGAGCCAGTGTTGCATTCTAAAACTATCTTTGTACTGCTATATCGGAAAACCATGTCTGGAAAGGGTGGGTTTAATGTAAGCCACAACACACAGATCACTATCTGAATGAAAGTGCATGATCCCACTATGATCCTTTGTTGGGCTGGACCAAACTTCCCTGCCACTTTGTTGCCAGGAATGGTGGCTTTGAAAGCTGTCACTACAACAACAGTTTTTCCCAGGACACATGAAATGCAAAGTGCAAATGTTACTCCAAAAGCTGTGTGTCGCAGCATACAGGTCCAGACTGTGGGCCTTCCAATGAAAGTGAGGGGACAGAGAAAACACGTAAAAAGAGAAAACAACAAGAAACAGCTGAGCTCAGAGTTGCTGGCCTTAATTACAGGGGTTTCTTTGTACCGGATGAACACAAACATTGTGGACAGTGACAATAGGGCCCCAAGTAGGGAAACCACTGTGATTGCTATTCCCATTGGTTCATGATATGACAGGAACTCAATTGTTTTAAGAATGCACTTGTCTCTCTTTTCGTTGGACCAGTATTCCTGTGGACATGGTGTGCAGTCTGCTGAACCTGTTGAAAAAGAAAAGATGAAAACTAATATCATTTGTGGTTTGGTATGGCAGAATGGTGACAAAGGTTATATTACCTGTGGAGTTAGCTATAGTTCCATCAGCACATGGAAAACAGTCAAAACAACAGATCGGTTTTCCCTTAATTGGAGCTTTTCTGGTTCCCACTGGACACATATTAGAGCACACTGATTTTGGGACCTGAGAAAAAAAAACATGTTAAATGGTCAGGTTTTATGAACACCTATTCCAGCTTATTTGGTGTAAGAATTCCTTTTTACCACTGTCCCTGTCCTCCACACTATGTTTTCCTCCTTGATGCTGAGCTCATAGTCCTTGTTAGCAGTAGAAGAAAAGTGACCCAGTATCACATGCTGCACCTGCCCATCTATCAGCTGCCAGTTAATAATATCATAAGAAGCAGGAGGGTCGCCTTTCTCATCAAAGAACACAGTGTCACCATAATCATTCTTAAAATTCACTTTATGTAAGTGATCAGAGACCTGGAAGGGTGGATACAGAGATTTTGATTTGATGAGTCAAGGATTGTTTTTTCAATATTTGAAGATATTTCTTTCTTTGTTCTCAAGTGTTCATATTAATAACATTTCAATGCTTCTTGACACATAACTTGTTTATATTTTCATTTCTTAGTGTAAACTTGCAGTGTTTCTCACCTGTTTGGGTTGAATTTCTGATAAATTCAAACATGGCCTCACAGCTTTGACCCCTGCTGGTTCACAGAATACTAAATGATGAAGGGCATGTGCAACTGCATAAACTGCCTTATACACATTGTAGGTCACCCTCAACTCTGAGATGTCAAAGAATGCATCTTTAGTATTTAGCAGTAACTCAGAAGCTTTGCATAATTTTTTCTTTGTTTGATTTCTTGAGACTTTTCCAAGTAAAGTGGTTTTACAGCCAGTCAGGACCTCCCAGAAATCCCCCACAAAGGCTGTACCCAGGTCTGAATAATGGCTTATATTTGTAAGGAATGGTTTAAGCTTTGGCATAGCCATCTTCTGTACCACAGTCCCTATTGTACCTCCAAAGGAACGGTAGGTTTCAGGTGTTGACAGTCTTGCAGCTGTTATCCAGGCCTCACTTCCAATCCACTGAATTCCTGTAATGTTTTGTTTCACTACCTCTTTCATCAAAGGGTAAATGTCAGTCTTTGAACCAAAAGCCAGGATGACTTTGACAGTTGATTGCTTGATCATTTTAACAACATCCAGATATTTTTCCAGTTTATATGTCCGATAAACTGTGCCGACAAATGCAATACAAACTTCAAGCTTTTTAACCTCTTTAGTAAATGCCAGGATTCCTTGCCGTCCATAGTCACTATCAGACTGTATGGCTCCAATCCACTGCCAGCCAAAATGTTTGACCAGGGCAGCTAAAGCTTTAGCCTGGTAGTAGTCACTGGGGATTGTCCGAAAAAAAGTGGGATATTTACTTTTGTCACTCAGGCAGGCACATGTAGAGAAATAACTGACCTGTGAAAAGACAAATATTAAAAGGAATTTCACTAAACAAGCACTGACTTATCACTATTACTACATGAATTCAATGTTGATATTATACTTAAAGGCTTAAATATTAACATGAAGAGTCTCATCTAAAACATTTCACATCTTACAACTGGCACTTGAAATGATCCCAGGGTTCCAGCCACAGCGATGGACTGAGATGATCCCGACTCTGCTATTAAGGCAGATATTGCTGGAGGACACGAAGAAGTCGATTCTTTCTCTTCTGTTCCACTAGCCAGTGTCAGTGCAGCACGTAGTGTATTAGGTGGAGATGAACAAGAATTAAGGATCTTGTAGCCAAGAGATATGTTTGGCAGAAGAGTTGCATCTCTGTTTATTTCCTCAATTGCAAATATCATCACCTGGGTCCATCGAAAAGCACGCATATCAAATCTACAAAAGATGAAGGAGATAGATTGCAATGTAAAATGAAACAACATCTGATGAGCAATGGTTAGTTGAAAACATAAATACAGTCCTGCATGCAGACATAATAAACTTTACCCTGTACATTCTGCTCCAGGTGGCTCCCTCTTAAATGAAGAAGTGCTGCTTATGTCTTTGTTGAAGACAGGGAAAATTCCCCCAATCATCAGGTCTCCCTGTTTGAACAAATTCAGCATGTTAAACCTGCCAAACAATTCACAACCAAAAGCAGTGTTCAAGCACATGACTGACAAAGAGAAGAGTGTGGATTCCAGAGGATGCATTGTTTTGAGAACAATGAGGGCACAAGTCCTATAACTGTGCAGCATGCGAACATATGTGCTCACTTCATAAAAGGTTTGTTTATTTCCCACTGGGCACAGTAATCTCGGATTGGTAATGGATGGCACAACAGGGAATGGTGATTGCTATTTGAACTTTGCGAACATGAATCTACCAACACTAACATGCACGCAAATACAATACACATTCAGATCTCAATTTCTGTGTGATTTATTTCAGTTTTTAACGTGAGCGCAGCTACTGACGCCTTGCATACATTCATAAAAATTCACAAAATCTCTTTTAAATTTATCCAATATTCAGCAGTTTAATGAAATAATTAAGGGGTGCAATATCTTGAATTATTTGTTTTAATTCAGATGTTTCACAAGTGGAAACTGTTTTTGAAATCGGTAGTACAAATCATGTTAATGGCCAAGATGCTATCAGTGTTAAACCCGAAACATCAAACAAGAATACTGTGAAATAATTGACCAGGTCTTTCCAGTTAGCAACGATGTATTGCACACGCACTGTCAATGGATGTAGGTGTTGATTATAATTTTGTGAGTCATAATGTAACAATGATTTCTGGATAATATTCATCCATGTATTTCGTTTTATTTTGAGTGGAAGATCTCCTCTCTTTCCGAAATGACAGGTTTGGCAAGATTATGACAAGATTAGTTGATCATTGGTTTAGGAGCGCATGGTTGGTCCCTATTGGCTTGTCAATCAAAGTCAAGTTCCGCCTCGCGCCGAAGGTAGAAGTGTCGCTCAGATGCCGATAGTCAAACGTCACGATAATGAGAGCTATACATCATGAAAGTATTTCTAAAAAAAAGTGAAATTTCTATTAATTTCTATAAACAGACACCAAAAGGGTGGCGGAGCAACTAAGAGAAACTGGCGAAGGACCCGAGACGACTCCTGGATAGAGAACACGTCTAAACTATCTTGGTGAGTTAGCGCTTGAAGCTAAACGAATGTGAGCTAACCTAGGATGAGCTAAGTGTGGCTAGTGTTTTGCGCCTGGAGTGTCTGCACGCGCTCTCTCTAGCTGTATCAAGTTGATGAAAGTTCATGAAAGTTGAAAGTGTTCCTTCACTCTCTGACCTACATTCATTGTCTTTTGATGTTGATTCTTTGCTTCTTTGTGATGTAGCTGCCACATTTTCATTTAGTGTTCACTGTTGATATATGTACTTTATAAGGAACTTGAAGTGTTGTTGGGGTAATGCGTTTTGTGATGAGCCAAAGACGTTTTGAGAAAGACGTTTGTCGTGTAGCCTCTGGGCTAGAAGAGGAGTGTGTGTGTGTGTGTGTGTGTGTGTGTGTGTGTGTGTGTGTGTGTGTGTGTGTGTGTGTGTGTGTGTGTGTGTGTGTGTGTGTGTGTGTGTGTATATATACTATAGGGGGGTATTATTATATATTATAGGGGGGTAACTTCCTCTTCTATGCTGGGGGCTCTGAGTGTCATGGGGTTCGGCTGTTAACAGAGGCATGTGTCAGGATTTGATCCATGATAAATGCTCAGTCAGTGGTTTGGCCTTATGAGGCTGCATCCACATCTGGCCCTTTGGTGTATAGTAGGAACTGGCATCTAATCACCGCAGTTTACATGTATCATATTGGGGAAATTACGTTTGGTATGGTAACTGATGGAAAAGTTGTCGCTGATTTGTAGCTGGTTCAACAAAAAAAACCTTGTTGACGCAGACTCAACAGGAGAGAGCTGTCGTGTCCACAATGGGAAAACCTCCTAAAGAAAGGCCTTGTTTGGTGCGTTGCCGGTGTGATGGAGAGCAAAGCAGAGTTCTAGTTGAACCTAGGCTCCAAAGACTGTTGAATATGAATACATATAACTTGTATCAAATTATTGTGCATTTCAAGATGAATTCTAACTATTTGGTTGAGAATGGGGGGGAAATAGGACCTGGTTTCATTTTGTTATATTTATTCATAGTATGCAGTGTACTGTACAATGATTTCTTGAGAAGTCACATTAGGAACATTTGTTTGAAATTCTAAAACTACAGCTTTATAGTTTTCTGTGGTTATTAGCATTCATATTTACGCATTATATTTAATTTTTTTATTCATATTTTTCCCATTACATGTTTTTTGGTATTCCTTTCTGGTTTGATCAGGATTATGTAACATTTAGGTGCAAAAATGCTCAACAATAAGCCAAAAGCAGAAGACAAAATAGCAAATATCTCCACAGCTACAGTAAACTTCCCAGGTGAGCTGACATATGCTGGGATAAAGGTGATCCACACTGCACAGAATATCAGCATGCTAAAGGTGATGAATTTGGCTTCATTGAAGTTATCAGGCAGCTTCCGTGCTAGAAATGCCAGAACCAAACACACTGTTGCAAGGAGCCCAATGTAGCCCAGGACTGCGTCAAAAGCAGCCTCAGAACCAGTGTTGCATTCTAAAACTATGTTTGCATTACTATTTCGGAAAACCATGTCTGGGAATGGTGGATTTAATGTCAGCCACAACACACAGATCACTATCTGAATGAAAGTGCATGATCCCACTATGATCCTTTGCTGGGTAGGTCCAAACTTCCCTGCCACTTTGTTGCCAGGAATGGTGGCTTTGAAAGCTGTCACAACAATAATAGTTTTTCCCAAGACACAGGAAATGCAAAGTGCAAATGTCACTCCAAAAGCTGTGTGTCGCAGCATGCAGGTCCAGACTGTGGGCCTTCCAATGAAAGTGAGGGGACAGAGAAAACACATAAAAAGAGAAAACAACAAGAAACAGCTGAGCTCAGAGTTGCTTGCCTTAATTACAGGTGTTTCTTTGTATCGGATGAACACAAACATTGTGGACAGTGACAATAAGGCTCCAAGTATGGAAACCACTGTTATTGCTATTCCCATTGGTTCATGATATGATAGGAACTCAATTGTTTTAAGAATGCACTCGTCTTTCTTTTCATTGGACCAATATTCCTGTGGGCAAGGTGTACAGTCTGCTGAACCTGTAGTATATAAATACAGAGCATTTATTCTGCTATTGTTATTTAAAAATGTTTGATTATACCCATTATGAAAATGTTGCATATATATACTCAACATATACAAAATTAGATATTTTTCGGTTATGTTACCTGTGGTGTTAGCTATAGTTCCATCAGCACATGGAATGCAGTTAAAACAACAGATGGGTTTTCCCTTAATTCGCGCTTTTCTAGTTCCCACTGGACAAATATTAGAGCACACTGATTTTGGTACCTGAGGAAAATAAAACAGCGTTTGAACAATGTCATTGTGGTGAAGCAAAGAGCTGGGATCACCTGTGCTTCTGAATAACTATCAATAAATCATTTTTTGTGGGGCACAATGAACTTGTCGGAGAAGATGTCTTTACCATTTTCCCTGTCTTCCACACTATGTTCTCCTCCTTGATGTTGAGATCATAGTCCTTGTTAGCAGTAGTAGCAAAGTGACCCAGTATCACATGCTGCACCTGCCCATCTATCAGCTGCCAGTTAATAATATCATAAGAAGCAGGAGGGTCGCCTTTCTCATCAAAGAACACAGTGTCACCGTAATCATTCTTAAAATTCACTTTATGTAAGTGATCAGAGACCTGTAATGGAGGATAAAGAGATGTTGATTTGATAAGTCATGATTACTTTTTGACATTTTCAAGTATTTTTATCTTTGTTAGCATTTCTTTATATGAACAACATTAGGAATCGATGCTTCTTGACACATTATTGGTTGTAAATCACTTGCGGTATTTCTCACCTGTTTGGGTTGAATTTCTGATATGTTCAAACATGGCCTCACTGCCTTTACTCCAACTGGATCACAAAATACTAAATGATGAAGGGCATGTGCAACTGCATAAACTGCCTTGTACACATTATAGGACAGTCTTAATTTTGAGACATCAAAGAATGCATCTTCCGTGTTCAGCCGTAGCTCAGAACCTTTGCATACTTTTTTCTTTGCCTGATTACTTGAGAGTTTTCCAGGTAAAGGCGGTCTACAGCCAGCCATAACCTCCCAGAAATCCCCCACAAAGGCTGTATTTGGGTCTGTATAGTGGCTTATATTAGTAAGGAATGGTTTTAGCTTTGGCATAGTCATCTTATGTACCACAGTCCCTATTGTTCCTCCAAAGGAGTGGAAGTTTTCAGGTGTGGACAGTGGTGCAGCTGTTATCCATGCCTCACTTCCAATCCACTGAATTCCTGTAATGTTCTGTTTTACGACTTCTTTCAACAAAAGATAAAAGTCATTCTCTGGAACAAAAGCCAGGATGACTTTAACAGTTGATTGCTTGATCATTTTTACAACATCCAGATATTTTTCCATTTTGTACGTACGCAAAACTGTCCCAACAAATGCAATACAAACTCCAAGCTTTTTGACCTCCTCAGTAAATGCCAGGACCCCTTGCCGTCCATAGTCATTGTCAGACTGTATGGCTCCAATCCACTGCCAGCCAAAATGTTTGACCAGGGCAGCTAAAGCTTTAGCCTGGTAGTAGTCACTGGGGATTGTCCGAAAAAAAGTAGGATATTTACTTTTGTCACTCAGGCAGGCACATGTTGAGGAATAGCTGACCTGTGAAAAGAAAAATGACAAAAGCAATTGCAGAAAGTGAAAAAGAAGCAGAATCATGATGATTCATAAGTGAAAATGCCCTAGTTGACTCATGCATTAACATACAGTAAACGGCTAAAATATTTTCTTGTCTTATTTCACTTCTTACAATCGGCATTTGAAATGGTCCAAGGAGGCCAGCCAGAGCTATTGATCGAGATGATGCTGATCCTGCTATTAAGGAAGATATTGGTGGAGGACACTGGGTGGTGGATTTGCTCTCCTCTCTGCCACTAGCCAATGTTAGGGCAGCACGCAATGAATTACTTGGAGATACACAAGAGCTAAGAATCCTATAGCCAAGAGATATGTTTGGCAGAAGAGTTGCATCTCTATTGATTTCCTCAATGGCAAATATCATCACCTGGGTCAATCGAAAATAACGGCTGAAAAATCTGAAAGACAATTTTTTTTAGTAGATCATATTAAAAAATTACAGAGCTTGTAGCAATGATGATAATTTAAGATGTAAGAAGAGTACATATCAATTTTGGAAACGGTATACAAAATAAAACTTACCCTGCACACGCCACTCCAAGCGGCTCCGAAGTAAACGTATTAATGCTGCTAATCTCTCTTATGAAAACGGGGAAAATACCCCCAATCATTATATCTCCTTGCTTGAACAAACTCTGCTTGTTAAACCTGCCTAACATTTTACAGCCAGAAGCTGTGTTCAGGCAGAGGACAGACAAAGTGAGGAGTGTAGAATGAAGCAGATGCATTTTAGTAGCAATGAGAGTGCGATGCTTAAAAGTAGATTGGTTTGAAGCGGACATGCTTACTTCATAAAAGCTTTTTTTATTTCCCACTGGGCGGAGTATTAATGGTTAGCACAATGGGGAGTGACTGCAGTTTTGCCTGTACAAAAATAGATAGCACGCCCGCACGCACGCACGCACGCACGCACGCACGCACGCACGCACGCACGCACGCACGCACGCACGCACGCACTCACAAAAGACTGCCCTGACCTGAATTTTGTTTCTGGTTATTGGTGCGATATACTGTAAAACATAAGACAACAAGACAACAACAATGCAAATAAATTTGAAAACACAGAAATTAAATAAACTTAATTGAATAAGATTAAATATGCAAGTGGCTTTGGAAATGATGTAGTCAATAGGTTGGTCATAGAGGTTCCGACGTTTCAAGAAGTTTGAGGACCAGACGTATGTGAAGTTGAGCCATGAGAAGAAAGTGTTGTTCGATCATCGGTGTCGTTTGTTGCAGGTTAATGATTTTAATTCTTTGCGTGAATTGGAGCTACTAGAGAAATAAAAGAATTGTCTTCTTGAACGGATTGTAAGCCACATTAATGAGCACAAGGTGGCCAAGGTGTCTGAGGCTGCGCTTCTTGCCGATGAATACGTTCTGACGCACAAGGACAGTTATGATAATCCACATTTATCTCTCTGGCTTTTCTGCACCCCGGCTCTTAATGCCACAGGAACTGGGCACTGATGTTGGCATAAACACGGAGAAAAGAGAGTGTGGTGCTAAGGGAGAGTGACAGGGTTGTTTTTTAATGTAAAAAGCATGGTCACACTGTCAACAGCTGTTTTGCTTTGCACAGTGAAATCAAATCTCCTAAAGCCATTTATTTGTTAAAAACTGAATGCTCTCTTGGTCAGTCCCATGGCGGTTCAGGTCGATCTGCCTCGTCTGACCAGTCATTTCGAGTGCTGAACTGTAAAAATGTTCGTCTTCTTTATGACACTGGTATCCGTTATTGGACCAGGAGTGGTCCTAGCACTGTGTTTCAAAATATGTGAAAATAGCATTTCAAGATACGTTTTAACTATAATGCGAATGGGGATAAGAAAGGACATGGTTTCATGTTGCAAAATATGTATTCATAATATGCAATGTAAAGTACACAGGTTTCTCTAATAGTGAGTGGCATGAAGATCATTTGGTTTGAAAGAGTAAAAATACTGAGCATAGTTTTCTGTGATTACTAGCATTAATATTTACCCAATAAGTTTAATGTTCTCTAATGTTTTTATTCATATTTTTCCCATCACATGCTTCTTAGTATTTCTTTCTGGCTTGATCAGGATTATGTAACATTTAGGTGCAAAAATGCTCATCAATAAGCCAAAAGCAGAAGACAGAATAGCAAATATCTCCACAGCGACAGAAAATTTTCCAGGAGAGCTGACATATGCTGGGATAAAGGTGATCCACACTGCACAGAATATCATCATGCTGAAGGTGATGAATTTGGCTTCATTGAAGTTATCGGGCAGCTTCCGTGCTAGAAATGCCAGAACCAAACACACTGTTGCAAGGAGCCCAATGTAGCCCAGGACTGCATCAAAAGCAGCCTCAGAGCCAGTGTTGCATTCTAAAACTATGTTTGCACTACTGTATTGGAAAACCATGTCTGGAAATGGTGGGTTTAATGTCAGCCACAAAACACAGATCACTATCTGAATGAAAGTGCATGAGCCAACTATGATCCTTTGTTGGGCAGGACCGAACTTCCCTGCCAGTTTGTTGCCAGGAATGGTGGCTTTGAAAGCTGTCACAACAATAATAGTTTTTCCCAAGACACAGGACATGCAAAGTGCAAATGTTACACCAAAAGCTGTGTGTCGCAGCATGCAGGTCCAGACTGTGGGCCTTCCAATGAAAGTGAGGGGACAGAGAAAACACGTAAAAAGTGAAAACAACAAGAAACAGCTGAGCTCAGAGTTGCTGGCCTTAATTACAGGGGTTTCTTTGTACCGGATGAAGACAAACATTGTGGACAGTGACAATAGGGCCCCAAGTAGGGAAACCACTGTGATTGCTATTCCTATTGGTTCTTGGTATGACAAGAACTCGATTGTTTTAAGAATGCACTTGTCTTTCTTTTCATTGGACCAGTATTCCTGTTGACATGGTGTGCAGTCTGTTGAACCTGTAGTAAATAAATGCAGAGCAATTATTTTGCCACAAATTTTGAATATAATGTATATACAAGAAAAGATGTTTATGTTTGTATCTTATGTTGCAGTTTTTCATACTTTTTTAGTTGTATTACCTGTGGTGTTGGCTATAGTTCCATCAGCACATGGAATGCAGTTAAAACAACAAATGGGTTTTCCCTTAATTGGAGCTTTCCTAGTTCCCACTGGACAAACACTGGAGCACACCGAATTCGGTACCTGAGGATGACAAAATACCATTTTTGCAATGTTATGATGGTGCAGTCTAATTTGCTATATATAAGTATATTATTAGGGCACAATGAACTTGAGTGTGTGATAGAAAATAGTCGGTTTTTACCACTTTCCCTGTCCTCCACACTATGTTTTCCTCCTGGATGCTGAGCTCATAGTCCTTGTTAGCAGTAGAAGAAAAGTGACCGAGTGTCACATGTTGCACCTGCCCATCTATCAGCTGCCAGTTAATAATGTCATAAGAGGCAGGAGGGTCACCTTTCTCATCAAAGGACACAGTGTCGCCATAATCATTCATAAAATTCACTTTATGTAAGTGATCAGTGACCTGAAAAGAAAGATACGTTAATTTGGTCTTTTTCTATCTTTGTAATTAATTCATTGTATTAACTACATTTTGAGTCTATGCTTCTTGACACACAATTGAATTTAAACCTCAAATATTTTATTTATCGTGGTCTTGCGGTATTCCTTACCTGTTTTGGTTGAAAATCTGAAATATTTAAACATTGCATCACAGCTTTTTCCCCAACTGGTTCACAGAATACTAAATGATGAAGGGCATGTGCAACTGCATAAACTGCCTTGTACACGTTATAGGACACTCTCAACTCTGAGACATCGAAAAATGCATCTTGCGTGTTCAGCAGTAACTCAGAACCTTTGCATACTTTTTTCTTTGCCTGATTACTTGAGAGCTTTCCAGGTAAAGGCGGTCTACAGCCAGCCATAACCTCCCAGAAATCCCCCACAAAGGCTGTATTTGGGTCTGTATAGTGGCTTATATTTTTAAGGAATGGTTTTAGCTTTGGCATAGCCATCTTCTGTACCACAGTCCCTATTGTTCCTCCAAAGGAGTGGAAGTTTTCAGGTGTGGACAGTCGTGCAGCTGTTATCCATGCCTCACTTCCAATCCACTGAATTCCTGTAATGTTCTGTTTCACAACTTCTTTCATCAAAGGGTAAATGTCACCTTGTGCAACAAAAGCCAGGATGACTTTAACAGTTGATTGCTTGATGATTTGAACAACATCCCAAATTTTTTCTATTTTATATATCCGATAAAGTGTCTCAACAAATGCAATACAAACTCCAAACTTTTTGACCTCCTCAGTAAATGCCAGGACCCCTTGCCGTCCATAGTCACTATCAGACTGTATGGCTCCAATCCACTGCCAGCCAAAATGTTTGACCAGGGCAGCTAAAGCTCTAGCCTGGTAGTAGTCACTGGGGATTGTCCGGAAAAAAGTAGGATATTTCCTTTTGTCACTCAGGCAAGCACATGTAGAGAAATAACTGACCTATGAAAAGACAAAATCAAATGCAGAAAGTGATAATCATAAACCTTTAATCAATGAAGACTAGTTAAATTTTTGAAAATGCCCTGATTGAATCATGCATTATCATAAACAACTCAAATTATTTGATCATCTCGATTCACTTCTTACAATCGGCACTTGAAATGGTCCAAGGAGTCCAGCCACAGCTATTGAACGAGATGATCCTGCCCCTGCTATTAGGGCAGATATTGGTGGAGGACACTTGGTGGTGAATTTGCTCTCCTCTGTGCCACTAACCAATGTTAGGGCAGCACGCAATGCATTAGCTGGAGTTAGACAAGACTTAAGAATTCTATAGCCAAGAGATATGTTTGGCAGAAGATTTGCATCTCTATTTATTTCTTCAATGGCGAATATCATTACCTGGGCCCACCTGAAATAATCGCTGACAAATCTGAAATAGATTTTCATAACAGATCATATTGCAAATTAACAGAGCTTCTGGCAATGATGGCAATTTAAGATAAACAATTGAGCTTGTATGAGGTATGGAGGAGGAATTTAACACAATATAAAACTTACCCTGCACACTCCACTCCAGCTGGCTCCTTAGTAAATGTATTAATGCTGCTTATCTCTCTACTGAAAATCGGGAAAGTACCCCCAATCATTATATCTCCTTGCTTAAACAGATTCTGTCTGTTAAATCTCCCAAATAGTTTACAGCTAGAAGCTGTGTTCAGGCAGAGGACAGACAAAGTGAAGAGTGTGGCATCAAGCAGATGCATCTTAGTAGCACGGAGGGCACAACAGCTAAAAGTATATTGGTTGTAAGTAGACATGCGCCTACTTCATAAAAGCTTTGTAGATTCCCCAATGGGCACAGTTATTTGTGGTCCCAAGGTGATGCAATGAGTTCGCAAATTTCATTTAATAAACTCAGTTCCTCTTTGTCTTGAAAGAACAGTTAAACACCAAATTTGTTCCTCTCTCGCTCTCCCTCTTTTTGCCATTGCCTCTTTGCACCTATGTCCAGTGGTTTGTCACGAACATAGGTTCTCGGTAATTACTTGGCACTTGTCCTCTCTCAGGACAAGAACTTTGCTTTTGTTGTATTCAAATCTAAATTGTCTGTTGTTTTGGATAAAACATCTGCGAAATGAGTAAATGTAATTAGGGCTGCACTTAACGATAATTTTTTCAACAATCAATCTACAGTTTTTTTTTTTTCGATTAGTTAATTAATCTATAGATTATATTTATTACACAATATATCAATGATTTCCCCCAAAATAAATCAAATTTATCTCGTAAATATTTTCAATATTTTCTATACATGAGACGCAGGTCAATATGCTCTGCGAGCAGTCGGTCTGACGGGCGATGGGGGGGGGGGACGCAGGTCAGTTTGAGCTTCCACACGTCTGCTGGCAAAGACCTTGCGGCTCGCAAGACGCAGGTCAGTTTGAGCTGCGTGTTCGCCACCCCTGTCCTAGTGCCTCACGCTTGGTGGGCGGGGACACAAAGTGCTGCCGCCTTTACAACGCGCTCTGCGATGCTTTCACTTGAGTCCGTGGGACTTTTCGCCGCAGCTTGTTCTCCAATTGCGTGCATGCTTTCACCTGGCGCTTACATCATCATGACGCGTCCGCGCACAGTTATGCAAATCGACATATTTACGTAATCGAGTAGTCGATTGACGCGTCACCCCACCCCTAAATGTAATGTACATGTAGTAAAGGTTGGCATGACAGGAAATAACACATGCTCACACACTCAAGACTGACCTATTTGTTCGTAAAAATTCAGTAAAATATCTGCTGTGATTGAATTGAATGTTCATTTTATGAAATATGCAGAAGTATTTGTTTTGGTGAGTGTAATCTTCATACCTTTTCCGTCAGTGCAGCATTGCATGTGGAATTTGAGGCAAAAATTGTGCTTTTCCATGTTTAGACCTCAGACTTACCAGAGGCTCTAAGCAACTCAGGTACAAACTGGATGTAGTTTCCCCTGAGAGAGGAGACACTGTAGGTTTTTTTTTTTCCCATTTAGACACGGGGGTGAAGTCTATTGTAGGCTAAAGCTGTTGGTTCATTTGGGCATATGTGAAGACCGCAATCGCACTCGGGTCTGGGCCAAATCAACCGGTCTGAGACCGGCAAGAGAGGGTGACCCCCTGCCCCGCTCCCTCCTTGAACTACCACCGTAATGTGCTGGAGGGGTTTTCGTGCTTGCGCGACCTTGGTAGCTGTGTTGTTGGGGTCATTTTCACTGTTAGGTTCACTGAGGGAAACTTATCAGAGGTGAGGGTCCGGATTAGGTTTGGTTCAATAAAAAAAAACGTATGAATTATGAATGACTAGACGGAAATAACTCAACATAGCTGTCTGAATGAGGAAACCTCCTTGAGCGAGACGTGGGAGGGGAGCTTGTTTGGTGCGTTGCCAGTTTTGTGGCAGAGCAGAGTGCCAGGTTGGACTGACCACTGCCTACAAAGACTGTGTTGAATATTAATTGAGATATGTCTCAAAATAATGTGGATATCAAGTGTTTCAAGATACATTTTAAAATCTGGAGGAAGTATTAGGTGGGGGGGGGGGGGGGGGGCAGACACCTGGTTTCATGTTGTGAAGTATTTATTCATATTATGCTTTGAGACAGTACAGTGCTTTCTTTAGTACTTACATTAAGGACATTTGGTTTTCTACAAGTAAAACTACTGATTGCTACTTTTTGGGATAATAACCAATAACTAGCATTCACATATTCCCAATATATATGATGTTCTTTAAATTAGTTTCTGATTCATATTTTTCCCATAATGTGCTTCTTGGTATTTCTTTCTGGCCTGATCAGGATTATGTAACATTTAGGTGCAAAAATGCTCATCAATAAGCCAAAAGCAGAACACAAAATAGCAAATATCTCCACAGCTACAGTATATTTTCCAGGAGAGCTGACATATGCTGGGATAAAGGTGATCCACACTGCACAGAATATCATCATGCTGAAGGTGATGAATTTGGCTTCATTGAAGTTATCAGGCAGCTTCCGTGCAAGAACTGCCAGGACCAAACACACAATTGCAAGGAGCCCAATGTAGCCCAGGACTGCATCAAAAGCAGCCTCAGAGCCAGTGTTACATTCTAAAACTATGTTTGCACTACTGTATTGGAAAACCATGTCTGGAAATGGTGGATTCAATGTCAGCCACAACACACAGATCACTATCTGAATGAAAGTGCATGAACCCACTATGATCCTTTGCTGGGTAGGTCCAAACTTCCCTGCCATTTTGTTGCCAGGAATGGTGGCTTTGAAAGCTGTCACAACAATAATAGTTTTTCCCAAGACACAGGATATGCAAAGTGCAAATGTCACTCCAAAAGCTGTGTGTCGCAACATGCAGGTCCAGACTGTGGGCCTTCCAATGAAAGTGAGGGGACAGAGAAAACACATAAAAAGAGAAAACAACAAGAAACAGCTGAGCTCAGAGTTGCTGGCCTTAATTACAGGGGTTTCTTTGTACCGGATGAACACAAACATTGTGGACAGTGACAATAAGGCTCCAAGTAGGGAAACCACTGTGATTGCTATTCCCATTGGTTCATGATATGACAGGAACTCAATTGTTTTAAGAATGCACTTGTCTTTCTTTTCATTGGACCAGTATTCCTGTGGGCAAGGTGTACAGTCTGCTGAACCTGTAGTACAAAAATAAAAGCATTTATTTTTCGTGCTTGCGTGCGTGCTAGACATTATATACAGTATAATGTATATGTGTGTGTTTGTACATAAATTGTTTTTGTCATTTTAGTATGGTGTACATGCTATACATATTTGTTCACGCTTTTTATATTACCTGTGGTGTTGGCTATAGTTCCATCAGCACATGGAATGCAGTTAAAACAACAGATGGGTTTTCCCTTAATTCGAGCTTTCCTAGTTCCTACTGGACAAATATTAGAGCACACTGATTTTGGTATCTGAAAAAAACAAAACAGTTTTTGATCAGCTCCACTTCTGATTTGCTATAAACAAGTATTTAAATAGGGCACAATGAACGTGAGTGTTTTAGAAATTGCTGTTTTTACCACTTTCCCTGTCCTCCACACTATGTTTTCCTCCTGGATGCTGAGCTCATAGTCCTTGTTAGCAGTAGAAGAAAAGTTACCCAGTGTCACAAGCTGCACCTGCCCATCTATCAGCTGCCAGTTAATAATGTCATAAGAAGCAGGAGGGTCGCCTTTCTCATCAAAGAACACAGTGTCACCATAATCATTCTTAAAATTCACTTTATGTAAGTGATCAAAGATCTGAAAAGAATGTTGTAGAGATGTTAATTTGATGATTTGTGGATTACTTGTTTGATATTTGCAGATATTTTGTCTTTACTACATTGTCATATTCACAACATTTTTCAATCAATGCTTATTAACGTAACTGGTTTAATGACAAATTGTTTACTTTTGTTATTGCAGACATGCAGTATTCCCTACCTGTTTGGGTTGAATTTTTGAGATGTTTAAACATTGCGTCACTGCTTTTCCTCCAACTGGTTCACAGAATACTAAATGATGAAGGGCATGTGCAACTGCATAAACTGCTTTGTACACATTATAGGACATTCTTAATTTTGAGACATCAAAGAATGCATCTTGTGTTTTCAGCAGTAACTCAGAACCTTTGCATACTTTTTTCTTAGCTTGATTACTTGAGAGTTTTCCAGTTATAGGCAGGCTACAGCCAGCCATAACCTCCCAGAAATCCCCCACAAAGGCTGTATTTGGGTCTGTATAGTGGCTTATATTAGTAAGGAATGGTTTTAGCTTTGGCATAGCCATTTTCTGTACCATAGTCCCTATTGTTCCTCCAAAGGAGTGGAAGTTTGTAGGTGTGGACAGTCGTGCAGCTGATATCCATGCCTCACTTCCAATCCACTGAATATATGTAATGTTCTGTTTCACAACTTCTTTCATCAAAGGGTAAATGTCACTCTGTGAACCAAAAGCCAGGATGACCTTGACAGCTGATTGCTTGATCATTTTCACAACATGCAGATATTTTTCCATATTGTATGTCCGCAAAACTGTCCCAACAAATGCAATACAAACTCCAAGCTTTTCAACTTCCTCAGTAAATGCCAGGACCCCTTGCCGTCCATAGTCAGTGTCAGACTGTATGGCTGCAATCCACTGCCAGCCAAAATGTTTGACCAGGGCAGCTATAGCTTTAGCCTGGTAGTAGTCACTGGGGATTGTTCGAAAAAAAGTGGGATATTTACTTTTGTCACTCAGGCAGGCACATGTTGAGGAATAGCTGACCTATGAAAAGAAAAATGCCAAAAGCAATTGCAGAAAGTGAAAAAGAAGCAGAATCATGATGATTCATAAGTGAAAATGCCCTGGTTGACTCATGCATTAACATACAGTAAACGGCTTAAATATTTTCTTGTCTTATTTCACTTCTTACAATCGGCATTTGAAATGGTCCAATGAGTCCAGCCAGAGCTATTGATCGAGATGATGATGCTCCTGCTATTAATGAAGATATTGGTGGAGGACACTGGGTGGTGGATTTGCTCTCCTCTGTGCCACTAATCAATGTTAGGGCAGCACGCAATGAATTACTTGGAGATACACAAGAGCTAAGAATCCTATAGCCAAGAGATATGTTTGGCAGAAGATTTGCATCTCTATTGATTTCCTCAATGGCAAATATCATCACCTGGGTCAATCGAAAATAACGGCTGAAAAATCTGAAAGACAATTTTTTTTAGTAGATCATATTGCAAAATTACAGAGCTTGTAGCAATGATGATAATTTAAGATGTAAAAAGAGTACATATCAATTTTGGAAAAGGTATACAAAATAAAACTTACCCTGCACACGCCACTCCAAGCGGCTCCGAAGTAAACGTATTAATGCTGCTTATCTCTCTTATGAAAACGGGGAAAATACCCCCAATCATTATATCTCCTTGCTTGAACAAACTCTGCTTGTTAAATCTGCCTAATATTTTACAGCCATAAGCTGTGTTCAGGCAAAGGACAGACAAAGTGAAGAGTGTAGCATGAAGCAGATTCATTTTAGTAGCAATGTGGGTAGATTGGTTTGAAGTGGACATGCTTACTTCATAAAAGCTTCTTTTATTTCCCACTGGGCAGAGTATTATGCTTAGCACAATGGGGAGTGACTGCAGTTTTGCCTGTACAAAAATAGATAACACAGTAACACATGTGCATTCACTCACTCTTTCACAAAACACTGGTCCTTTAATTTGAATTGAACTGGGTCATCCAGTAGATTGCAAGATAACATAGAAAAGTGTTGTAACATGCATGCAACATGTACAAGTGTGGGATTATGCTTAGGGTTATATAAATCACATATGGCTGTATTCAGAGTTCAGACATGCATGTATAAGTGGGATTTAATACAAAAGTTTAGGTCTTCCATGTTCAGACTTCCGACATACCAGAGGACTTAGACCAGGGGTGGGGTGCTGTCCGTGATTTTCGTTGAGTGGGGGGGATTGTAACGGAGTGTAACCCACATTAATGAGCACAAGGTGGCCAAGGTGTCGGAGGCTGCGGTTCTTGCAGATGAGGGCTGCAGTTCTTGCAGATGAATACGTTCTGACGCACAGGGACAGTTATGATAAACCACATTTATCTCGGGGGCGCAGCTTTTCTGCATCCCGGCTCTTTATGCCACAGGAACTGGGCACTGATGTTGGCGTAAAGACTGGGGGAAAAAGAAAGTGTGGGGCTAAGGGAGACAGTTGCGCCACCAGGGGAGGGGCAGGGGTGGCCGTGCCCCCCTAACCCCAATGGTCCCCCCACCAGCCACTTGACTTTCCATCACTCACACTATTTCCATCACTCACTCTGCCATATCACCGCTGCCATTGGTTTTGAAAGAGTAAAATACTGATTATAGTTTTCTGTGATTATTAGCATTAATATTTTCCCAATAAGTTTAATGTTCTCTGATGTTGTTATTCACATTTTTCCCAAGACATGCTTCTTAGTATTTTTTTCTGGCTTGATCAGGATTACGTAACATTTAGGTGCAAAAATGTTCAGCAATAAGCCAAAAGAAGAAGACAAAATAGCAAATATCTCCACAGCTACAGTAAACTTTCCAGGAAAGCTGACAAATGCTGGGATATGGGGAATTTGGCTTCATTGAAGTTATCAGGCAGTTTCCATGCGAGAAATGCCAGGACCAAACACACAATTGCAAGGAGCCCAATGTAGCCCAGGACTGCATCAAAAGCAGCCTCAGAACCAGTGTTGCATTCTTAAACTATGTTTGCACTACTGTATTGGAAAACCATGTCTGGGAATGGTGGATTTAATGTCAGCCACAACACACAGATCACTATCTGAATGAAAGTGCATGATCCCACTATGATCCTTTGCTGGGCAGGACCAAACTTCCCAGTTTGTTGCCAGGAATGGTGGCTTTGAAAGCTGTAACAACAATAATAGTTTTTCCCAAAGTGCAAATGTTACTCCAAAAGCTGTGTGTCGCAACATGCAGGTCCAAACTGTGGGCCTTCCAATGAAAGTGAGGGGACAGAGAAAACACATAAAAAGAGAAAACAACAAGAAATTGCTGAGCTCAGAGTTGCTTTCCTTAATTTCAGGGGTTTCTTCGTATCGGACGAAGACAAACATTGTGGACAGGGACAATAAGGCCCCAAGTAGGGAAAACACTGTGATTGCTATTCCCGTTGGTTCTTGGTATGATAGGAACTCGATTGATTTAAGAAAGCACTTGTCTTTCTTTTCATTGGATCAGTATTCCTGTCAAGTTGTCCACAGTTTTTCTGGTCTGTTTCGTCTAATTTCCCTGACTTGAATTAAGGACTGCCTTCAAAAGACAGCAGCAAAAGACAATGCCCCAGACTTTCATTGTCACTCTTCTCTTGTCGTCATCCCTCATGCGGTAGGGTCCAAAGAGATCCACTGTCGTGAACTCAAAAGGTTGTGCAGGCCCATCCACTCATCATGACCTTCATCATTAGACTCCCGAGCTAGCAGTGTGGACACCCGCGAGTCGTATGGTAGGATTGGAACAGCGGTGTGGTCCCCTTTGAAACTTTGCACTCTTCCACCACAGACTAGGAGCCCAGAGCCCTGTTCTGTATAGACTACAAGCTTGTCAGTCGTGGTACTTTGGAAATTTCTTTCCCTCACCGAGATGGCCCTAGCAGTTAGGACTGCCTCCCACTTTGGTCTCCTCAGGGCTCGGTTGGCTCCAAGGAACTTTTCGCTGCTCTCCAGACCCACACAATGATCTTGACAAGCCTGGTCAGGTCACTGAAGCGCTTGACGTCCACTGGGCTCTGGACTGCCGGACCCGCAGGTGGTCTTCTTTGTTCTGCTTGGACCTGATCCTTGCTCTGTTCTGGTTTCACCGTCTGGGCCCTTGTCAGCGCGGCAATGTAGGCTTTCTTCTGCATCTTGTTTATGCTCTCTCTGGCAGCAGTTGCAATTTCTTTAGGAGATTTAATTGGCCATTCACTCACAGATATGCTCAGAAACATTGGCCCTTTTTGCCACTCGGAGTCTGCGTCCAGGTCTCTGAGGCTGCCTCCTCAAGTCAGCAATGTTTTGCAGACCAGGGACCCACCACCAGTCTTGGACTTGGGGATTGCTTTGGATTTCTCCAATCCGATTTGCAAAGAAGGTTTGGTAGCCCTAGCTCTCTCGCTGTATTGCACCAAGGACGGTCCGACTGTCAACAAAGTCGATTCACTTTTCAACTTTGATTCTTGTGTGCGTCTCAAAGTACCTCTTCAAGCGGGAACCAAACATGGCTCCACACACCTCTGCTTTCACGGCATCGTCCTTCTGATCCAAAGGGGTCAGTTTGGCTTTGGACTCCACCAGCTTGATTATGGGGTTTTGGTCAGACGTCCACCTCAGGTACATCACAGCCCCTTAGGCATGTTTGCTCCCATCTGAATATGTGACTGCCCATGGCTCACCTTAATAACACGTAGCGGCCAGAGCCCTGGAGAACCTGATTTTGCCCAGCTGGACATATTCTTCAAAGAGCTCAATTGCATGTTCCCTCAGTCCATCTGAGAGCGCAATGTCTCATGTGTCCTTGGCTGGAGTCACCAAGCCGCCTGACTGAGTAACTCCCTTCTCGTCAGGGGATTCGGGCTCTGAGGCCGCACCTGTTCTTGAAAGAGGTTCTGGCCGAGCCTCATCTTCCTCTTTTTGTTTGAGAAATTAACAGAAGTCAGTCATGATATACAGCTTGTCATCTTCAACAATGTAGCCAAGGCCAAGAGCTTTGTTGTCTTTGTCACCCATTTGATTTGGAAGGACCATGGTTCCGGCTTCGACTCTCGGCCCACCATCTGGTACGTCAGGAGACTCTTGCCTCCCACTTTGCCCAGAGAACACCCATGGTTTAAGCTGAAGACCTCCAGCCTTAAGGATGTGCTTCACATTTGCAGTGATGGCTCTCAGGTGGCCAAGGTCGTTTTGCGATGTGAAGAGGTCATCTACGTAGCTGTCCCACTGGAGTACCTGGCGCTCCTCTTCAAGGTGCATGAACTGAGGGAGGTTGGAGGTCTCCCGCTGCGGGATACATCCTGCTGGCTTGTCGCCGATGTTTACCCTTGTGATTGCATATTCTCCCAGTCTCGCTTCAGGGACCTGTGCAAGTGCACTTCAGGGTCTTTGAGCCAGACAGAGTTGTACATTACATTACATTACATTACGGTCATTTAGCAGACGCTTTTATCCGACTTACAATAAGTGTGTTCAACAAAGGTAGATAAAAGAACTTCAGGTCACAAGAAATCGTAAGCGCATTTCCTTCCTAAACCAACAGCTAAGAGCATAACTAGAGCTAAAGTAGAAGTGCAATAAGTTAGGTACTATGATGAATGAGAAAAAAGGACAAATTAGAAATGACAGATTAGAAAACAAAAGCATCAGAAGAGCTAGGACAGAGTAGATGATGTCCTAAGAGGGAGGATCCGGGTAGTGTTTCTTGAAGAGATGGGTCTTCAGCCTGCGGCGAAAGATGGGCAGTGACTCTGCTGTCCTGACATCAGTCGGGAGATCATTCCACCACTGAGGTGCCAGAACAGAGAAAAGCCGTGACCGCATCGATCAGGCGAAGGGGGCCGCTGAGCGCCGGGGCAGCCAGCCGCCTGGAGGCAGCAGAGCGAAGTGGTAGGCCGGGGGTGTAGGGCTTGACCATAGCCTGGAGGTATGAAGGAGCTGTTCCTTTCACTGCCCTGTAGGCTAGCACCAGAGTCTTAAACTGGATGCGAGCAGCTACGGGGAGCCAGTGTAGAGAACGGAGAAGGCAAGTTGTGTGGGAGAACTTGGGAAGGTTGAACACCAGACGAGCAGCAGCTTTCTGGACGAGCTCCAGAGGTCTGATGGCGGAAGCCGGGGCGCCAGCAAGGAGGGAGTTGAAGTAGTCCAGGCGGGAGATGACAAGAGCCTGGATCAGCACCTGCGCTGCCTTGTCAGTGAGGAAGGGACGAATCCTCCGGATGTTGTAGAGGAGGAAGCTGCAGGAACGCGTCACCGAAGCGATGTTTGCCGAGAACGACAGTTGGTCGTCCAGGGTCACACCCAGATTCCTCGCGGTCCGAGTAGACGTCACCACGGAGTCATCTACGGTGATGGCCAGGTCTCGGTGCGGGCAGCCCTTCCCCGGGAGAAACACCATCTCAGTCTTGTACATCTTTTATATGTCACCCAAAGCAGCATACACTCCACCTTGGAACCTCAGGAGAACCGCACGGATCGGATTGAGAACGTCTGGACCCTTCCTTACTACTTCAAGTTCCCGCTCTTCAGCAAGGGTCATCTCCTTGCCACCCGGCTGGCAGTTTCCATAGCGGCAGCCTCCACACCTTGGTTTACAGGCAGCGCTGATGCTATCCCACCTCCACCATTCCAGGAAGTCTCGTTGGTGGTAAAAGTTGTTGACTCCTGGAAGTTGCAGCCATTTTGACTGTTAAATGACAGTTGTGCTGAGGTCCTGGAAGGGAACTCCTCATACTGCTGCTGTCCTCATTGACCTGGCGAAGTGGGTTTTGGATGTATGGGCGGACACAGCAATACACTCGAAGAGGTCCTCCAACGGTCTTCCCCAGTGGTCCATCCCACAGCACGAGGTCTCCAATGACCCTGATGCGTTAGGGTGCCAGCTTACCCTCTCTGTGGCTTAACAGCAGGCTGATTTCCTTGGGTCTTGTTAGCTCATTGGCTGGGATGTCAGGAAAGAACTTTTGCAGTTGTCTTGTTGTTAAACCTTTGTGGACATCTGCGATGTTGTCCAGTCCATAGCAAACCAACTGGTGGGATTGAAGGATGCCCTTGGCGGTATTCACTCTGATCTTGAACAGGTACCTCTTCGTCTCCACATGGACCTTCATCCCCCTGACGCCATGGACAACGAGTGTGATTTCCTCACTTCTGAGGTTCAGCTTACTTGCAGCTTTGTGGGTGATGTAGTTTGTGTTTGGTGCCAGGTCGATCAAGGTTATGATCTTTTGTCCGGCATTGGCTGTGACCTCAAGGAGTATCACTATGACTGGAAGCTCCTGTAGACCACCCTCTATGAGAAAGCTTGTCTGCTTTGTCACTGTGCTGAGGGTTTTAGAGGCTGTGTTTGAGAATGCATCTTGGCACTGTTTTGCGAGTTTTGGGGAGAGCTTGCTTAAGAAGTCTTCCTGGTCAGCAGTGTACCTTTTCCTTCCTTCCCCTGGATGGCGTCCACTCCTTTTCTGCCAGCACTGCTCCTTGCATCAGTATTTGGGCACCGGTAGAAGTGATGCTTGGGGCCGTGTCCATCCTTGCAGTCTGGATGCCCACAAAGAAAAGTGGGTTTGCAGAACGCCAGGTCATCATGGACTTCAAGGCCCCTCTCACATGCCCCGAGTTTCTTCACTGCAGCATTCCTCTCTGCTGGCTTTAGTGTTCGAACCCGCTTACAGAAGTACAGCTTTCTTCCGTGCTTTCCATCGCTGCAGACAACACACCCTGCACGGGCACCATCAGCCTTGGTGGTCTTTGTCCTGTCGTGTCTTTGCTCGGGTCTCGCTTCTCTCCTTGGCTCCTCATCCCTCAGTTGCTCGAGTTGTTCATAAATGTGCTCTTGTTCTTTCAGGAATGCCAACAGACTGTCGAATCTGTTGTTTGGGGCAACAGCATTCCAGCTATCAGCGACATAGACAAGCCGTTCTTTCTTCAGGTTTTCAGGGAGCTTACTATCGATGGACTTTGTGACCAACTGGTTCGTGATTGCCCCCATGTCTCCCAGGTCGCTCAAATCTTGCAGCGCTTTCTCAACTGCTTGAATCAATTCCACAATCTTTCGTGGTTGATGACTTCTCACTGCTGGCATTTTCTGCAATTCTTCTACAATTTCGATGGTAATGATGGTTTGGTTTCCATAGCGATTTTGAAGAACGCGGAAAATGTCTTCTGCTGCGTTGTAGGTGGACAGCCTGAGGTCTCGGGTGATCCTTTCATCCAGGCTGTCCAACAGCTGGAATTTCTTCACCTCTCTCGACCCTGTGGGCTCGCCTTCGCCCTCGGGTCTGAGCCAAATCAACCGGTCCGACCGGGGAAGAGAGGGAGACCCCCTGCCATCGCTCCCTCCCTGAATTATCACCGTAATGTGCTGGAGGGGTTTTTGTGCTTGCACGACCTTGGGAGCTGTGTTGTTGGGGTAATTTTCACTGTTGGGTTTACTGAGGGAAACTTATCAGAGGTGAACTGGTTTCATGTTGTGAAATATTTATTCATAATTTGCTTAAAGACAATACAGTGGTTTCTTCAGTAGTTACATTGAGGACATTTGGTTTTCTACAAGTAAAAGTACTGATTGCAACTTTTTGTGATAATAACCAATAACAAGAATTCACATATGCCCAATATATACGATGTTCTTTAAATTAGTTTCTGATTCATATTTTTCCCATGATGTGCTTCTTGGTATTTCTTTCTGGCCTGATCAGGATTATGTAACATTTAGGTGCAAAAATGCTCATCAATAAGCCAAAAGCAGAAGACAAAATAGCAAATATCTCCACAGCTACAGTATATTTTCCAGGAGAGCTGACATATGCTGGGATAAAAGTGATCCACACTGCACAGAATATCATCATGCTGAAGGTGATGAATTTGGCTTCATTGAAGTTATCAGGTAGCTTCCGTGCAAGAACTGCCAGGACCAAACACACAATTGCAAGGAGCCCAATGTAGCCCAGGACTGCATCATAAGCAGCTTCAGAGCCAGTGTTACATTCTAAAACTATGTTTGCACTACTGTATTGGAAAACCATGTCTGGAAATGGTGGGTTTACTGTAAGCCACAACACACAGATCACTATTTGAATGAAAGTGCATGAGCCAACTATGATCCTTTGCTGGGCAGGACCAAACTTCCCTGCCATTTTGTTGCCAGGAATGGTGGCTTTGAAAGCTGTCACAACAATAATAGTTTTTCCCAAGACACAGGACATGCAAAGTGCAAATGTTACACCAAAAGCTGTGTGTCGCAGCATACAGGTCCAGACTGTGGGCCTTCCAATGAAAGTGAGGGGACAGAGAAAACACATAAAAAGAGAAAACAACAAGAAACAGCTGAGCTCAGAGTTGCTGGCCTTAATTACAGGGGTTTCTTTGTACCGGATGAAGACAAACATTGTGGACAGGGACAATAAGGCCCCAAGTAGGGAAACCACTGTGATTGCTATTCCCATTGGTTCATGGTATGACAAGAACTCGATTGATTTAAGTATGCACTTGTCTTTCTTTTCATTGGACCAGTATTCCTGTGCACATGGTGTGCAGTCTGTTGAACCTGTAGTACATAAATGCAGAGCATTTATTTTACCACAAATGTTGAATATAATGTATGTATAAGAAAAAATGTATATGTTTGTATCTTATGTTACGACCAGAAATCTGTCTAATATAGGGAAATTGTGTATCTTTTTTTAATCCTCTACCATTTATACACTGTCATGTATCTGACATAATCAATACAATTACATATTGTGAACATGCTTTATGCAGTTTTCCATACTTTGTAGTTGTATTACCTGTGGAGTTGGCTATTGTTCCATCAGCACATGGAATGCAGTTAAAACAACAAATGGGTTTTCCCTTAATTTGAGCTTTTCTAGTTCCCACTGGACAAATATTGGAGCATACTGAATATGGAACCTGAGGATGACAAAATACCATTTTAGCAATGTTACGATGGTGCAGTCTAATTTGCTATAAATAAGTATTTTAATAGGGCACAATTAACTTGAGTGTGTGATGGAAAATAGTCAGTTTTTACCACTTTCCCTGTCCTCCACACTATGTTTTCCTCCTGGATGCTGAGCTCATAGTCCTTGTTAGCAGTAGAAGAAAAGTGACCCAGTGTCACATGCTGCACCTGCCCATCCATCAGCTGCCAGTTAATAATGTCATAAGAAGCAGGAGGGTCGCCTTTCTCATCAAAGAACACAGTGTCGCCGTAATCATTCTTAAAATTCACTTTATGCAAGTGATCAGTCACCTGAAAAGAAAGATGTGTTTTAGATAAGTTAATTTGGTGTTTTTCTATCTTTGTAATTAATTCTACATATTAACGACATTTTGAGTCGATGCTTTTCAACACACAATTGAATGTAAACGTCAAATATTTATTTATACTTATCTTGGACTTGCGTGTTCCTTACCTGTTTTGGTTGAAAATCTGAAATATTTAAACATTGCATCACAGCTTTTTCCCCAACTGGTTCACAGAATACTAAATGATGAAGGGCATGTGCAACTGCATAAACTGCCTTGTACACGTTATATGACACTCTCAACTCTGAGACATCAAAAAATGCGCCTTGTGTGTCCAGCAGTAACTCAGAATCTTTGCATACTTTTTTCTTTGCTTGATTACTTGAGAGTTTCCCAGGTAAAAGGGATCTACAGCCAGTCAGAACCTCCCAGAAATCCCCCACATAAGCTGTATTCGGGTCTGTATAGTGGCTTATATTTGTAAGGAATGGTTTTAGCTTTGGCATAGCCATCTTCTGTACCACAGTCCCTATTGTTCCTCCAAAGGAGTGGAAGTTTTTAGGTGTGGACAGTCGTGCAGCTGTTATCCAGGCCTCACTTCCAATCCACTGAATTCCTGTAATGTTCTGTTTCACAACTTCTTTCATCAAAGGGTAAATGTCAGTTTGTGCAACAAAAGCCAGGATGACTTTAACAGTTGATTGCTTGATAGTTTGAACAACATCCAGCATTTTTTCTTTTTCATATGTCCGATAAATTGTGCCGACAAATGCAATACAAACTCCAATCTTTTTAACCTCCTCAGTAAATGCCAGGACCCCTTGCCGTCCATAGTCACTATCAGACTGTATGGCTCCAATCCACTGCCAGCCAAAATGTTTGACCAGGGCAGCCAAAGCTTTTGCCTGGTAGTAGTCACTGGGGATTGTCCGAAAAAAAGTGGGATATTTACTTTTGTCACTAAGGCAAGCACATGTAGAGAAATAACTGACCTGTAAAAAGACAAAATCAAATGCAGAAAGTGATAATCATAAACTTTTAATCAATGAAGACTAGTTAAATTTTTGAAAATGCCCTGATTTAATCATGCATTATCATAAACAACTCAAATTATTTGATCATCTCGATTCACTTCTTACAATCGGCACTTGAAATGGTCCAAGGAGTCCAGCCACAGCTATTGAACGAGATGATCCTGCCCCTGCTATTAGGGCAGATATTGGTGGAGGACACTTGGTGGTGAATTTGCTCTCCTCTGTGCCACTAACCAATGTTAGGGCAGCACGCAACGCATTAGCTGGAGTTAGACAAGAGTTAAGAATTCTATAGCCAAGAGATATGTTTGGCAGAAGAGTTGCATCTCTATTTATTTCTTCAATGGCGAATATCATTACCTGGGCCCACCTGAAATAATCGCTGACAAATCTGAAATAGATTTTCATAACAGATCATATTGCAAATTAACAGAGCTTCTGGCAATGATGGCAATTTAAGATAAACAATTGAGCTTGTATGAGGTATGGAGGAGGAATTTAACACAATATAAAACTTACCCTGCACACTCCACTCCAGTTGGCTCCTTAGTAAATGTATTAATGCTGCTTATCTCTCTTCTGGAAATAGGGAAAGTACCCCCAATCATTATATCTCCTTGCTTAAACAGATTCTGTCTGTTAAATCTCCCAAATAGTTTACAGCTAGAAGCTGTGTTCAGGCAGAGGACAGACAAAGTGAAGAGTGTGGCATCAAGCAGATGCATCTTAGTAGCACGGAGGGCACAACAGCTAAAAGTATATTGGTTGTAAGTATACATGCGCCTACTTCATAAAAGCTTTGTAGATTCCCCAATGGGCACAGTTATTTGTGGTCCCAAGGTGGTGCAATGAGTTTGCAAACTCCATTTAATAAACCCAGTCCGTCAGAGAGATTAGCCGTCCCTTATTGTGTGTGTGTGTGGGGGGGGGGGGGGGGATCGCACTCGGGTCTGGGCCAAATCAACCGGTCTGAGACCGGCAAGAGAGGGTGACCCCCTGCCATCTCTCCCTCCCTGAATTACCACCGTAATGTGCTGGAGGGGTTTTCGTGCTTGCGCGACCTTGGTAGCTGTGTTGTTGGGGTAATTTTCACTGTTATGTTCACTGAGGGAAACTTATCAGAGTTGAGGGTCCGGATTAGGTTTGGTTCAATAAAAAAAAACGTATGAATTATGAATGACTAGACCGAAATAAACAGAACATAGCTGTCTGAATGCGGAAACCTCCTTGAGCGAGACGTGGGAGGGGAGCTTGTTTGGTGTGTTGCCAGTTTTGTGGCAGAGCAGAGTGCCAGGTTGGACTGACCACTGCCTACAAAGACTGTGTTGAATATTAATTGAGATGTCTCAAAATAATGTGGATATCAAGTGTTTCAAGATACATTGTAAAATCTGGAGGAAGTGTAAGGGGGGGCAGGCACCTGGTTTCATGTTGTGAAATATTTATTTATATTATGCTTTAAGACAGTGCAGTGCTTTCTTTAGTACTTACATTAAGGACATTTGGTTTTCTACAAGTAAAACTACTGATTGCTACTTTTTGGGATAATAACCAATAACTAGCATTCACATATTCCCAATATATATGATGTTCTTTAAATTAGTTTCTGATTCATATTTTTCCCATGATGTGCTTCTTGGTATTTCTTTCTGGCCTGATCAGGATTATGTAACATTTAGGTGCAAAAATGCTCATCAATAAGCCAAAAGCAGAACACAAAATAGCAAATATCTCCACAGCTACAGTATATTTTCCAGGAGAGCTGACATATGCTGGGATAAAGGTGATCCACACTGCACAGAATATCATCATGCTGAAGGTGATGAATTTGGCTTCATTGAAGTTATCAGGCAGCTTCCGTGCAAGAACTGCCAGGACCAAACACACAATTGCAAGGAGCCCAATGTAGCCCAGGACTGCATCAAAAGCAGCCTCAGAGCCAGTGTTACATTCTAAAACTATGTTTGCACTACTGTATTGAAAAACCATGTCTGGGAATGGTGGGTTTACTGTTAGCCACAACACACAGATCACTATCTGAATTAAAGTGCATGAACCCACTATGATCCTTTGCTGGGCTGGACCGAACTTCCCTGCCAGTTTGTTTCCAGGAATGGTGGCTTTGAAAGCTGTAACAACAATAATAGTTTTTCCCAAGACACAGGATATGCAAAGTGCAAATGTCACTCCAAAAGCTGTATGTCGCAGCATGCAGGTCCAGACTGTGGGCCTTCCAATGAAAGTGAGGGGACAGAGAAAACACATAAAAAGAGAAAACAACAAGAAACAGCTGAGCTCAGAGTTGCTGGCCTTAATTACAGGGGTTTCTTTGTAGCGGATGAAGACAAACATTGTGGACAGTGACAATAAGGCTCCAAGTAGGGAAACCACTGTGATTGCTATTCCCATTGGTTCATGATATGATAGGAACTCAATTGTTTTAAGAATGCACTTGTCTCTCTTTTCACTGGACCAATATTCCTGTGGGCAAGGTGTACAGTCTGCTGAACCTGTAGTACAAAAATAAAAGCATTTATTTTTCCACTGGATTTTCATTTCATAATTCACAATTTCACATGTTTGTGATGTTTTTCTTTCTGGTTTTTGTCATTTTAGTGTGGTGTACATGCTTTATGCATTTTTCCATGCTTTTTATATTACCTGTGGTGTTGGCTATAGTTCCATCAGCACATGGAATGCAGTTAAAACAACAAATGGGTTTTCCCTTAATTCGCGCTTTCCTAGTTCCCACTGGACAAATATTAGAGCACACTGATTTTGGTACCTGTTGAAAACAAAACACAGTTTCAGCAATGTGATTTTATTGCAGTTAACAATCAGCTCCACTTCTGATTTGCTATAAATAAGTATTTTTATAGGGCAAAATGAACTGGAGTGTGTGAGAAAATGTCAGTTTTTACCACTTTCCCTGTCCTCCACACTATTTTTTCCTCCTGGATGCTGAGCACATAGTCCTTGTTAGCAGTAGAAGAAAAGTGACCCAGTGCCAAATGCTGCACCTGCCCATCTATCAGCTGCCAGTTAATAATATCATAAGAAGCAGGAGGGTCGCCTTTTTCATCAAAGAACACAGTGTCATTGTAATAATTTTTAAAATTCACTTTATGTAAGTGATCAGAGACCTGAAGAGAAAGTTGTAGAGATGTTAATTTGATGATTCATGGATTACTTGTCTGATATTTGCAGATATTTCTGTTTTTACTACATTGTCATATTCACAACATTTTTCAATCATTGCTTATTAACATGTAACTGGTTAAATGAAAAATGTTTTACTTTCTTATTGCAGACATGCAGTGTTCCTTACCTGTTTGGGTTGAATTTCTGAGATGTTTAAACATTGCATTCCTCCAACTGGTTCACAGAATAATAAATGATGAAGGGCATGTGCAACTGCATAAACTGCTTTGTACACATTATAGGACACTCTTAACTCTGAGACATCAAAGAATGCATCTTGTGTTTTCAGCTGTAACTCAGAACCTTGGCACACTTTATTCTTTGTTCGGTTGCTTGAGTGTGTTCCAGATAAAGGCGGTCTACAGCCAGCCATATGTTCCCAGAAATCCCCCACAAAGGCTGTACCCGGGTCTGAATAATGGCTTATATTTGTAAGGAATGGTTTTAGCTTTGGCATAGCCATTTTCTGTATCATAGTCCCTATTGTTCCTCCAAAGGAGTGGAAGTTTTTAGGTGTGGACAGTCGTGCAGCTGTTATCCAGGCCTCACTTCCAATCCACTGAATATATGTAATATTCTGTTTCACAACTTCGTTCATCAAAGGGTAAATGTCATTCTGTGAACCAAAAGCCAGGATGACCTTGACAGTTGATTTCTTGATAATTTCCACAACATCCAGAATTTTTACCATTTTATACGTCCGATAAATTTTCTCAGCAAAGGCAATACAAACTCCAAGCTTTTTAACCTCCTCAGTAAATGCCAGGACCCCTTGCCGTCCATATTCATTGTCTGACTGTATGACTCCAATCCACTGCCAGTCAAAATGTTTGACCAGGGCAGCCAAAGCTTTAGCCTGGTAGTAGTCACTGGGGATTGTCCGAAAAAAAGTGGGATACTTATTTTCGTTACTCAGGCAGGCACACGATGAGAAATAACTGACCTGTTAAAAGACGGATACCAAAAGTAAATTCAGTTGTATCACTGATTACTAGTGAAATTGTAAAAATGCCCTGATTGAATCATGCATGAACACAAACAACTCAGTCTCTTTCACGTCTTACAACTGGCACTTGAAATGGTCCAAGGAGCCCAGCCACAGCTATTGATCGTGATGATCCTGCCCCTGCTATTAAGGCAGATATTGGTGGAGGACACTGGATGGGGGATTTGCTCTCCTCTCTGCCACTAAACAATGTGAGTGTTGCACGCAGTGCATTTGCTGGGGATACACAAGAGCTAAGAATCCTATAGCCAAGAGATATGTTAGGTAGAAGACTTGCATCTCTATTTATTTCTTCAATGGCAAATATCATCACCTGGGCCCATCGAAAATAACGGCTGAGAAATCTGAAATAGATTTTGTGTAATAGATAATATTGCAAAATGAACAATGTTCTAGCAATTATGACATTGAAAGATAAAGCACAAGTGGAGCATGTATGAAGTTTGTAAGAGTCAAACATTATAAAACTTACCCCGTACACTCCACTCCAGGTGGCTCCCTAGTAAATGTAAAAATGCTGCTTATCTCTCTACGGAAAATAGGGAAAGTACCTCCAATCATTATGTCTCCCTCTTTAAACAAACTCTGTTCATTAAACCTGCCTAATTGTTTACAGCTAGAAGCTGTGTTTGGGCAGAAGACGGACAAAGTGAAGAGTGTGGCATGAAGCAGATGCATTTTAGTAGCACCGAGGGCACAACAGCAAAAAGTATATTGGTTGTAAGTTGACGTGGCACCTACTTCATAAAAGCTATGTTGATTTCCCATTGGGCACACTGTCAGATTAGTAATGGCTGGCATAACATGGAATGCCTGCAGTTTTGACTGCATAAACATAGTCATCACAGTAAAACACACACATACATATAAGAACAAACACACAAGACCTTTTTTTCTGTGTGTTTACCTGTAGTAACAATTTCTAGCAACCTAGCAATATGATATATTTCAGCGGTTTTATTCTTTAGAAAATGATATCTAGTGTTTACTGGATGTAAAATATGTCAGTATCTGTTGGGGCCAGCTTTTGCTCATCTCTCTGTGTGTGTGGGGAGAGGGGTGGTTTCAGCATGATTAACGCTTGTGTGGGTGAGGTACCCCAAAACTTTCCAAGGCGTCATGGGATATGATATACCTCCTGTACAGTCCTGGTCTACCCGTGGTCTCCTCGGTGTGGCAGCTCACTAGTTAAAAACAATAAAAGAGAAAAAGATCTCTCATACTTATGAGATACTAAGTCATGATAATGACATACTAAGATGTTCCAAGATCTCACCCTGTTGACTTCTGAAGCCAGATTTCTTCTGTGCCGCAAATAAGTATTGCATAGTATATTTACAGAATAACAGGCAATCAGAATAACAAATGGAGATCATACTCTACTCACAATTTGTATCATCCAACTCAACATCAGAAGAATTGCTGGTGTCAGGTGCAGGGCTACACTATATTCACAGGTTGAACAATGTGTTTAGAGCCTAGAATTTTGTCTAGCTCGGAAAACCAGGGATACTCGTCCTTTTCCTCCCCAGAACTCCACTACTGCCAAGACTATCTTGAACTTTCATCAGGACATCAGGCTGAAGTATGCTTTTCATGCTTAATAGCCCTGAGGACTGATTGAATTTCCTTTGATGGTAATTTATATGCACTTTGCATAACTAAATACGTATAAAATAACACTACAATATCTCAATTAGCAGACGCTTTTATCCAACACAGGCAAAGATCTAGTCTGATAGAACAACGAGTTAGTGCCAAGCTAAGTTCTAGTTAAACAACAGGACTTACTGTAGGTGCCAAAAGGCAAAGTCTGGTGGAAGTAAAGAGATGTTTTTTTTTGGTTTAAATGTTGATTGTGTTGTGTAATGTCGTTAAAAATTTAAATGAGCAAAGCACCGTGGTTTGTGTGGTAAAATATTTATATTAAACACAGCAAAGGCTTGTGCATCTTTATACCAGACTGTACAGGAGAGTTGGTTCATTTGTTTTATTTATACTGAAGGAAAGCACACACACAAAAGCAACACACTAATCAATTTTGAAGATGTTATGAGTTCAAAGGTTATAAACATACATCTGTCAACTAAAATGATCTATTTATTGATTTTATGTGAGTGGGGATATAGAGCTGTCGTATATGCTGCTCCAGGGTATCCCAAACATGCTCAATGCTCACAAAACTAATCTATAGTCTTCAATGAATCATGTACCAAACGATACCATAGAACTATTTGATACAATATGTGTGGGATATTTATGTTAAGGTTCTCTAGTATTGTATTCCTGTATATCCCTTTCTTCATGATAAAGCACATTGAAACTAGAGAGCCACTTAAATCATCTTCTACTATGGAAAACATTTTTTGCAATCTTTTTTTTTTTTATATTATTTTTCCCATGACATGCTTCTTGGTATTTCTTTCTGGCTTGATCAGAATTATGTAACATTTAGGTGCAAAAATGCTCAGCAGTAAACCAAAAGTAGAAGACAGAATAGCAAATATCTCCACAGCTACAGTAAACTTTCCAGGAGAGCTGACATATGCTGGGATAAAGGTGATCCATACTGCACAGAATATCAGCATGCTGAAGGTGATGAATTTGGCTTCATTGAAGTTATCAGGCAGCTTCCGTGCTAGAAATGCCAGAACTAAACACACTATTGCAAGGAGCCCAATGTAGCCCAGGACGGCATAGAAAGCAGCCTCAGAACCAGTGTTACATTCTAAAACTATCTTTGTATTGCTATATCGGAAAACCATGTCTGGGAATGGTGGGTTTAATGTCAGCCACAACACACAGATCAGTATCTGAATGAAAGTGCATGAGCCAACTATGATCCTTTGCTGGGAAGGACCAAACTTTCCTGCCAGTTTGTTGCCAGGAATGGTTGCTTTGAAAGCTGTCACAACAATAATAGTTTTTCCCAAGACACAGGAAATGCATAGTGCAAATGTCACTCCAAAAGCTGTGTGTCGAAGCATACAGGTCCAGACTGTGGGCCTTCCAATGAAAGTGAGGGGACAGAGAAAACATGTAAAAAGTGAAAACAACAAGAAACAGCTGAGCTCAGAGTTGCTGGCCTTAATTACAGGGGTTTCTTTGTAGTGGATGAAGACAAACATTGTCGACAGTGACAATGAGACTCCGAACAGGGAAACCACTGTGATTGCTATTCCCAATGGTTCATGATATGACAGGAACTCAATCGTTTTTAGGATGCACTTGTCTTTCTTTTCATTGGACCAGTATTCCTGTGGACATGGTGTGCAGTCTGCTGAACCTGTAGTACATAAATACAGAACATATATTTTGCCACCAGATGTTGTATTATAAATATTTCTGTTGATACCCATTATGTTAATTTGTTATAAATTAATCCATATACAGAAATGTTATGATATATTTATTCTTGGACCACAAAACTGAAAGTAAAACATGGGTATGCCATGTATTTCTTACACTTTGATTAATCTTAGTGTTAACATCTATTTTATATTGTGTCCATGCTTTATGCAGCTTTCTTCTCACATCTCTTTTAAGTTATATTACCTGTGGAGTTGGCTATAGATCCATCAGCACATGGAATGCAGTCAAAACAACAGATGGGTTTTCCCTTAATTCGAGCTTTCCTGCTTCCCACTGGACAAACATTGGAGCACACTGAATTTGGTACCTGAGGATGACAAAATACCATTTTAGCAATGTTATGATGTTGCAGTCTAATTTGCTATAAATTAGTATATTAAAACGTTGCACTGTTTTATCAATAAACACGTTTTTATTCAATATTAATAGAAGTTAGTATTCTGAATGAACATAATTAGAATGTTTTTACCAGTTCCCCTGTCCTCCACACTACTTTGTCCTCCTGGATGCTGAGTTCATAATCTTTGTTGATAGTAGATAAAAAGTGACCCAGTGTCACATGTTGCACTTGACCATCTATTAGCTGCCAGTTAATCATTTCATATGAGGCAGGGGGGTTGCCCTTCTCATCAAAGAACACAGTGTCCCCGTAATGATTCACAAAATTCAGCTGGTGTAGGTAGTCAGCAATCTAAAGATTCATATCATAGAAATTTTGGGAAGAAATGTATAGTGAAATTACTTGTTTGCCATTTGTGTGTTCATATTAACAAGATTACCTTTTAAAATCAATTGTATTGCCACATAAATAGTAGCTTTTGTAATGGAGAACTATCACTAATTCTCACTTGTTTTGGCTGAATGTCCGATAGGTTCAAACATGGCTTCATTGCTTTCCCCCCAACTGGTTCACAGAATACTAATTGATGAAGAGCATGTGCAATTGCATAAACTGCATTATAGACATTATAGGACACTCTGAGCTCTGTGACATTGAAGAATACATCTTCTAAATTTGTTAGTGATTCAGTGCCAGTACATATTTCAGTCTTTGTGTGTGTACCATTGATTTTCCCATTTAAAAGTGGTCTGCAACCAACCATAATCTCCCAGAAGTCACCAACAAAGGCTGCAGTTGGGTCTGTATAAGGGCTTATGTTCTCAAGGAATGGTTTTAGCTTTGGCATAGCCATTTTCTTTATCATATACCCAATCGTTCCTGCAAAAGAGCGGTAGATCTCAGGTGTGGAGAGTTCTGCAGCTGTTATCCAAGCTTCACTTCCGATCCATTGAATTCCTGTAATGTTTTGTTTCACTACCTCTTTAATTAAAGCGTAAAAGTCATTCTCTGCAACAAAAGCCAGGATGACTTTGACAGTTGACCTCTTGATCATATCCACAACTTGAAGAATTTTTTCTGTCTTGTATGACTGTAAAACTGTGCCGACAAATGCAATGCAAACTCCAAGCTTTTTAACCTCCTCAGTAAAGGCCAGAATTCCATTCCGGCCATAGTCATTGTCAGACTGTATGGCTCCAATCCACTGCCAGCCAAAATGTTTAACCAGGGCAGCTAAAGCTTTAGCCTGGTAGTAGTCACTGGGGATTGTCCGAAAAAAAGAAGGATATTTACTTTTGTCACTCAGGCAGGCACATGTAGAGAAATAACTGACCTGCGAAAAGAAGAATACATGAGAATAAATTGGAGATTAAAAATCAATTTTACAAAGTCACAGAACAAGCCCAAGTTAATTACTATGGAACCACAGAATAGCATGGTGCACTGATTGAAACATACAGAAAAGTACAGAATGTGTATATGAATAAATATCAATTAATACTGTGGATTTCACTCAGCAAAACATTCAGAAATACAGATGACCAAGAATATCTGCAAGTACTGCACCGATTTCCCTATTTGTGATTAAGTGTTTTTCGTTTTAGTCAAGGGGCACTGAATTAAACATGTATTAACACAGCCAGATTAAACATTTGTTTGTAGCATCTCATTTCACATCTTACTACTGGTACTTGATATGGACCAAGGGTTTCAGCCACAGCTATAGACAGTGATGATCCTGACTCTGCTATTAAGGCAGATATTGGTGGAGGACACTGGGTAGTAGATTTGTTCTCCTTTACTCCACTGGCCAGTGTCAGTGCAGCACGTAATGCAGTTGTCGGAGAGCCACAAGAATTAAGAATCCTATAGCCAAGAGATATGTTTGGCAGAAGAGTTGCATCTCTGTTTATTTCTTCAATTGCAAATATCATCACTTGGGCCCATCGAAAAGCACGCTGTACAAATCTAAAGAAAATGTTAAGATATATTTTAAAATGAGAGATCTTGTATTTACAATGATGAGCATACAACTGAGTTAAGCATATAAGCAGTGTAGAGGCTGACATGAAAGAACTTACCCTGCACACTCCACGCCAGGTGGCTCCCTCGTGAATGTATTAATGCTGCCTATTTCTTTTGTTAATACAGGGAAAATGCCCCCCATTGATATATCTCCCTGCTTGAACAAACTCGGCATGTTAAACCTGCCTAATAGTTCACAGCCAGAAGCTGTGTTCAGGCTGAGGGAAGACAGAGAGAAGACCGTGGCTATCACCAGATGCATTTTTAAAAGCAATAAGGGAAGAACTCTTCCAGTTATATTGGATGCAAGCTGACGTGGTCACGTTAAATGTGTGTTCAAATCCCACTGAGACAGCAAGCGCAGATTGGTTAAGCCTGGCCGGCAGGGAATTACTCCTGTTTTGTCTGTGTAGAAGTCTGTCTAGAAGATGAAAAGGAATAATAAACCTGCCGTTGTTATTTGTACATTTATAGGAATTGAGATTTTTAACAACTCTGTCACTTTTGGCCTTTGGTATGAGCAAAGCTATATTTGTCATCTCTTTAATTTGGCTACGACTACTAAATGACTACTCTCATTCATTCACTGATGGCAGACTTAGAGTGAGTTTACACCCTATTCATTTTGATTAATCCACCGAGTGGGAGCATGTAGAATCAGAAGAGCAAAGGACCAAGACAGATTATTTGTGCAAGACCAAATGAAACAACAAATGAAAGGTTAATATAAAATTCCCTTCCTGTAATACATTTAATATGACTGGACCAAATATTTGGAAAGGCCTATCTTCAATTCTTCTCTGGCTCTTATTGCCGAGATGTCTGTAAGCGTATTTGTATTTCGAAATGCCCCACCTATCAACAAAGGATAAAAGGCACTCATTCAGTCTGACACATTTATTCAAAACATCTAAACATTTATTACAGCAATGGCTTATGTATCTAATGTATTTCTCTAACAATTCCTCAAAGTATGTTCTTTAGAACTGTCATTAACAAATTGAGAAGTAATAAGTTTGTGATACATTTTTTTACCCATGTTTTATTTTCACAATCCTTCATATTTTTCCCATCACATGCTTCTTGGTATTCTTTTCTGGCTTGATCAGGATTATGTAACATTTAGGTGCAAAAATGCTCATCAATAAGCCAAAAGCAGAAGACAGAATAGCAAATATCTCCACAGCTACAGTAAACTTTCCAGGAGAGCTGACATATGCTGGGATAAAGGTGATCCATACTGCACAGAATATCAGCATGCTGAAGGTGATGAATTTGGCTTCATTGAAGTTATCAGGCAGCTTCCGTGCTAGAAATGCCAGAACCAAACACACTGTTGCAAGGAGCCCAATGTAGCCCAGGACGGCATAGAAAGCTGCCTCAGAGCCAGTGTTGCATTCTAAAATTATCTTTGTATTACTGTGTCGGAAAACCATGTCTGGGAATGGTGGGTTTAATGTCAGCCACAACACACAGATCACTATTTGAATGAAAGTGCATGAGCCAACTATGATCCTTTGTTGGGCTGGACCGAACTTCCCTGCCAGTTTGTTTCCAGGAATGGTGGCATTAAAAGCTGTCACTACAACAATAGTTTTTCCCAAGACACATGAAATGCAAAGTGCAAATGTTACTCCAAAAGCTGTGTGTCGCAGCATGCAGGTCCAGACTGTGGGCCTTCCAATGAAAGTGAGGGGACAGAGAAAACACATAAAAAGAGATAACATCAAGAAACAGCTGAGCTCAGAGTTGCTGGCCTTAATTACAGGGGTTTCTTTGTACCGGATGAAGATCACCATTGTGGACAGTGACAGTAAGGCCCCAAGTATGGAAACCACTGTGATTGCTATTCCCATTGGTTCATGATATGACAGGAACTCAATTGTTTTAAGAATGCACTCGTCTCTTTTTTCATTGGACCAGTATTCCTGTGGACATGGTGTGCAGTCTGTTGAACCTGTGTAATGGGGATATAAAACATTTTTATTCTCCAGACTCCAATGAATACAACTGTGAATGCATGCATTATGGAGATTAAATATATAACCAGGTATGTTTTTTTCTGTGTTATATGTTCATATGTGTATACATTCAGGACTTTATAATATGGTTATTATCTATGAAAATAAATGCAAAAATACAGCCAGCTGTTGGCTAGGTCCAAGCACATGCTGTAGTCAGAGCAGTTTGGAAGTTGAATTTGATTTTGGGCCAAAATCTCTTTAATCTCTTTGCTAAGTTTGGTTGCTATACCTCGTACGCTTCCTGAGCTCCGGATGCTTTTACTGGAAAATAAAAATAAAAATTTCAATAATTTGAGAAATTCTAGGAGGTTCCCAGCACTTCCTCGTTGGATCCCTAGTTAAATTCTTGTTTGTATATTTGGCATATGGTAGAAGTAACAGGCATGTATGGAAACGAAACTATGGTATTTTATTTACCGGTAGTAATTTAGGTTGGTGTACATGCTTTACATATAACATACTTTACCTGTTGAGTTAGCTATAGCTCCATCAGCACATGGAATGCAGTCGAAACAACAGATGGGTTTTCCCTTAATTTGAGCTTTTCTGGTTCCGACTGGACAAAAACTAGAGCACACTGATTTTGGGACCTGAGGAAAAATGCAATGATTTCTGCCATGACATTGTGCTGTAAATACAGTAATTAGGGCACAATTATCTTGAGGAGCAATAAGCCTAGTGATTTTTACCTCTTTCTCTGTCCTCCACACTATGTTTTCCTCCTGTATTTTGAGCTTGTAGTCCTTGTTGGCAGTAGAAGAAAAGTGACCCAGTGTCACATGCTGCACCTGCCCATCTATCAGCTGCCAGTTAACAATATCATAAGAAGCAGGAGGGTCGCCTTTCTCATCAAAGAACACGGTGTCGCCATAATCATTCTTAAAATTCACTTTATGCAAGTGATCAGTGACCTGAAAAAAGTTAAGAGTTAAAATTTACATTATGTTTGAATCAACACGTATTGACGTACACTAATGGTAATTGACTGTATATCTCACCTGTTTGGGCTCAATGTCTGATATGTTCAAACATGGATTCACTGCTTTTCCTCCAACAGGTTCACAGAATACTACATGATGAAGTGCATGTGCAATAGCATAAACTGCAGTATACACATTATAAGACACTCTTAGCTCTTTGACATTGAAGAATACATCTTTGGAATTCATTAATGACTCTGAACCGTTGCATTTTTTGTTCTTTGTCATAACGGCCAAGAGTTTTCCAGGTGAAGGGGGTCTACAGCCAGCCATAATTTCCCAGAAATCCCCCACAAAGGCTGCACCTGGGTTTTTATAAGGGCTAATACTTGTAAGGAATGGTTTTAGTTTTGGCATAGCCATCTTCTGTACCATAGTTCCTATTGTTCCTCCAAAAGAGCGATAGATTTCCGGGGTGGAAAGCTGTGCAGCTGTTATCCAGGCCTCACTTCCAATCCACTGAATATCTGTAATGTTATGTTTCACTACCTCTTTCATTAAAGGATAAAAGTCATTCTCTGGAACGAAAGCCAGGATGACTTTAACAGTTGATTGCTTGATCATTTCCACAATAGCCAGAAATGTTTCTGTCTTGTATGACCGTAGAACTGTCCCAACAAATGCGATACAAACCCCAAGCTTTTCAACCTCCTCAGTAAATGCCAGGACCCCTTGCCGTCCATAGTCATTGTCTGACTGTATGGCTCCAATCCACTGCCAGCCAAAATGTTTGACCAGGGCTGCTAAAGCTTTAGCCTGGTAGTAGTCGCTGGGGATTGTTCGAAAAAAAGTGGGATATTTCCTTTTGTCACTCAGGCAGGCACATGTTGAGAAATAACTGACCTGTGAAAGAAGAATACTATCAGAAACTGTGTGAAGAGGCCACAAAATATAGTGAGTACTGCCTTATTATTATAAAATCAAAAATTATACAGGGATAATCTATTTATATGAATACATTTTCATAAAGCATCTCAGTTAATGTCTTACAACTGGCACTTTAAATGGCCCAAGTGCTCCAGCCACAGCGATGGACTGAGAAGATGCTTCCTCTGCTATTAAGGCAGAAATTGTTGGAGGGCACATGGTGGTAGATTCTGTATTCTCTGTTCCATGAGACAGTGTAAGTGCGGCACGTAAAGTATTAGTTGGAGATGAGCAAGAATTGAGGATCCTATATCCGAGAGATATGTTTGGGAGGAGAGTTGGTTGTCTGTTGACTTCATCAATTGCATAAATCATCATTTGGGCCCATCGGAACGCACGCAGGTCAAATCTAAAAAAGATTTTAATTATTAGATAAACAAAGTGCAGAATGTTTTAAGTGTATAAGAAACAGATCCTGCAAAACTTACCCAAAACACTCAACTCTGGGTGGCTCCGTCTTAAATGATGTAATGCTGCTTATTTCCTTGTTGAAAATTGGGAAAATGCCCCCAATCATTATATCTCCCAATGTGAACAAACTCGGCATGTTAAATTTTCCAAATAGTTCACAGCCAGAAGCTGTGTTCAGGCAGAGCATAGACAAAGACAAGAGTGTGGCATCAAGCAGATGCATTTTTGCAAATGATGAGGGTACAACTCTTGTAACTATTGTGGATGCCAGTAGACATGCTCTCTTCATAAGAGGGTACTTCATGTCCACTGGGCATAGCAGTCTCTATGCCCAGTCGACAAAAAAAGTAATCACTGGGCATAGCGCACACACACACACACACACACACACAAGCGATACAGGATCACACTGCAAGGGTGGAAGTGAAGGTAATAGATAATAGAAAGATAATTCTGAAGTAACAACAACTTCGATCTAGTCAAACAATGTAATCAAAGTTTAGTTTAAGGACTAATGTCTCAACAAGGGACATCAAGTATCTTTCAATTTTCTTTCAAGTCCAGTGAGGCATGGGAACATTTTTTGGCTCATTATCGGTGACTCACACTGGAACACAATGATAGTGGTTGGTGGGATGGTTGGGGGCTGTTTGCTGACTAACAAATGACTAATAAATGCTTGGACCCCAGCTTACAGTAGGGGGCAGTGTTATATTCATCATTGGTGACAAAGGACTGACAAAGTATAGGTAATGTTTTTTGGGGCAGAAAATGAAACACTTGATGAGGAAATGCACGCACTTTATTCAGATATTAATCCACAGCAAACAATACTGTTATTAAAATGATGAAAAGCTAAATGTGTCTGTATTCATGATTATGGATTTGCTTGATTAATTCGGCAAGTGATGCTTATACACAGTTTGTATATAGTGTATAGTGTTACATAATGCATTAAGGAACATGCGTAGAAAACCTTAGCCTCTAACGTTGGAAGATATTTACTAAGACGGTATAACATGAATTACAAAAATGGCTCGTGCATCTATAGTACGTGTTGCACTATAGACTACAGTAGGTTCATTTGTTGTCACATTAGGAGGATTTGCGGTAGTGGATTATAACTATTTAAAGAGTTTTGGGTGGTATTTTAGCCATCATATGCTTTTTTGAATTACGTTCTGGCTTGAATATGATAATGTAACATTTTGGAACAAATATGCATATCAGTAAGCCAAAGCTTGAGGCCAAGATAGCAAATATTTCCACAGCAACAGTGAACTTCCCAGGAGAGCTGACATATGCTGGGATGAATGCAATCCATACAGCGCAGAATATCAGCATACTGAAGGTGATCAGTTTGGCCTCATTAAAGTTGTCAGGCAGCTTCCTAGCGAGAAAAGCAAGTACAAAACACAAAAGAGCAAGCAGTCCAATATACCCCAACACAGCCCAAAACCCAATTGGAGAACCAAGGGCACATTCTAAAATGATTCTTTCTTTATAGTATTGCATATTTTTCTTTGGGAAAGGAGGTTTGGTACATAACCAAATTATGCAAATCAGGACCTGTATGAGAGTGAAACCCAGAACACTGAGCCTCTGCTGAACAGGCCCAAACCATTTCATCATATTACTCCCTGGAAGTGTGGCTCTAAAGGCCATTAACACCACTATAGTTTTCCCCAGAACACAAGAGATACAGAGGACAAAGGTGATCCCGAACGCTGTGTGCCGCAGCATGCAGGACCACTCAGAGGGCCGGCCTATGAAGGTCAGAGAGCACAAGAAACAGAGCTTTAATGAGAAAAGTAGAAGGAAGCTCAGCTCAGAGTTGTTGGCTTTTACAATGGGAGTTTCCTTATGTGTCATAAAAATGATGGATGTCAGGAGTGATAGAAATACGCCAACACAGCTAAATATAGTTAACAGCGTCCCCATGAGCTCTTTGTGTGAAAGGTATTCTGTTGGTTTTTGAAGACACCTGTCTTTCCTTTCATTTGGCCAAAATTCAGGTGGACAGATTAAACAGTCTGGTGAATCTGTAAAAGACACAAATCAATACAAGGGCTTGAATCAAGAAGAAATACAGCTATTATTAATTATCAGTTATTGGTTCATCAACCTCTCCTATAATTCTATTGCCAGTTGTAGGTGTTCTTATCAGCATTCACATAATTTGACATCCTTACTCACCTGTACTGTTACTAATCATTCCTTCTGGGCACTCAAGGCAGTCAAAGCAGCACACAGGCTTATTCTTGTTCACGGCCTTTCGAGTCCCTGGTGGACATGGTTCTCTGCAGACAGACCTGGGGACCTGATCAGGAAGAATAACCAATTTTGAAACAGATTTATCCAACAATATTGAGTCAATACATTTTGAAAAAATGATTATAGGAAATAATTATTAGATGGAAGGATTCATGTTTCCTTGCCTTATTGTAGTTTCCACCCCAAGTTATTTGGGCATCAGTTTTCACATTGAATTTCAAACTCTCTGGTAAAGAACTGTCATATTGTGCAATATTAACAATCTTAACAGAACCGTCATCTTTCATCTGCCAGTTAACTAAGTCATACTTTGCTCCCGAGTCTCCATTTTCATCAAAGAAAACATTGTCCCCACTTGATGTAGTGAAATTCACCAACTTCATGTGCTCCACCACCTAAAGAGAGACAAATGGTGCAGTTTTTTCAAAATTTGTGTTTTTTTCTTAAATAAGATAGATAGAATATGAGATGATCATGTCACAAATTATTTTACATAAATACAAACAAATTAAGTTTGAAACATGAAAATGATACTTCACCAAAACTGACTTGTTTTGACTGAACATCTTTCTTGTTGATACATTCCTTTCCTGTGATGGGATTTGATCCATTTTTACATTGCAATAGGAGATGAATGGCATGTGCCACTGAGTACACAGCTTTGTATATGTGATTCACAACTCTGAAGTCTGTCTCATTTGCGTAGTCATTTGAGATGGTCCTTAGGTCCTCTGTGCCATCACACATATTAGTGGTATTTGAGTAAGAGAAGCTGCAGTCAAAAAACTTTTCCCAAAATGCTTTAAGTATGGTACTGTGTGGTTCATCGGATGGTTTCAAGTTTAGTAAGAATTCAGCAAGCCCTGGTATAGATGCTCGAGGGAGGGCAAAGCCTAGTGCTCCCTGTACGATTCCCTTTCTCTTCAGGAGAGCAATGTCTGCTTTTGTGATCCAAGATTCACTGCCAATCCACTGTTTTCCTGTTATGTTTTTCTCCTCTATTTTTGCCAAAAAGTCTTTAGTGTATGTTAAAGACAAGAACAACAGGACAACATTTGAGGAGGAGCCCCTCAGTGCCTCTACAATCTCTGTGAAATGTCTTTTAGATGAACGGGCGAAGCGTAGTCTGTATTCAACACATATGCCCTCTTTTGCTGCCTTCTTTGCAAATTCCTCTGTTCCTTTTTCTGAGTATGAGCCTGCAGAATAAATGATCCCCACCCAGCGCCAGTCATAGTATTTCATAAAATAGACGAGAGCATCAACTTGGAATTTGTCACTCGGCACAGTTCTGAAGAATGTTGGATAGGATTTTTTGTCACTCAAACATGCACAGGTAGACAGGTGGCTCATCTTAAAAAAACAAACAAGAAAAGATAGCCCAATTACGATCAATCATAAATAGTTTCATATCAGTTTTTTGAGACAAGGATTACTGAACAATCAGGACAGTCTATTTGAAATTATTGCAGTGATAACCACGCCTATGTCCTTCTCACATCATTTTTTGTCTGCAATACATTGTTTGACACTCAACTTATTCTGCATAGTTAAAGTTTCAGGCACCATTTCAATTTGAACAAATTCAGCTTTTTTGCCAATTCTAGCAATGACCTGGTTTCCATAAGATATTGATTATTTTAAACAATATTTTCGGCTTTCACCTTAAACATGGACCAATCCCAGCGCGGTTTTGTTTTTACAGACATGCATTTTCTTGGTTTCCTACATTTATTTACCTGTAGAATGGAAAATGGGCGAAGTATACGGTTAATGTCTTGACTTATTCCAGAGGATGAATGCCCAAACAGGGCCTGGATCTTACTTATGCAACCTTGTTCTTTTGATTCCTCTCCATTAATTGCTTCTGTAGCTGCTCGTATAAGATTTGCACTTCCACAACCGTTATAGACTCTGTAGCCCAGAGTCACTCCAGGGAGAAGACTTGTATCTCTGTTTATCTCCTCCACAGTAAAAATCAGTGTGCGGGCAATCTTCAATTCCCTGTTATTCAATCTGTAGAAGCAGAAGTATGCAGGTTTTTACAAGCGATGAACATAAATCTTTTAAGTTTAAAATATTGACATAAAGCATGATTTTTTCGCCCCCAATAATAGTTTAAATGGATCATAATCATACTTACCTTTTGCAATATGTACTTGGCAGAGAATGGTAGCCGTTGTTTCGTAATCTACTATTACTACTCATAGAAAAAACTCCAGCAATAATAAGGTCACCATCTTTATCAAATTCCAGGTACCCTGTCTGTCCTATCAATTTGCATGTTTGGTTTTGTGATTTGATCTTTGCCAGAAGAGTGAGTAAGATAAGAATCATCCAACTCATCATGAGCCACCTCCCTTCACTGATCAAACCTAACCAGGGAGAAGATCTTCAGGGCTTTTCATTTTTTAAAGAAATCACCAGCCAATGAGAAAACATTTCCATTTCTCACCGGATGTCTTACATGTGACTCAAGCTGAGCATTATTTACACAGTGAATTATGCAGATAATTATGCACAGTGCAGAAGGTGATCATGTTGATTGACATTCACAGGAAATTACATATTTCATTCTTTTTGTAAACACCTACAAAGTACTTTATATTATGAATTCTGAATAGGCTTGTGATGTTAGGATCATTAGACAACTGTTCATGATTAAGTTATTATTTTTATTATTATCTGACACCGTTTAGTCCAGGGACCAGGGACTTGGGCTTTCTGCCTTAGACACCTGACGAAAGAATAACGTTCATCCTGAGACACTGCCTAAACGTGGGAAGTAACCAAAATAGCTTAGCTGTTCGGAGGTTGTCACTACACATGCGTTTTTAGTGTATGTATTGGCGTATAATACATAAAATGGCTAAATGTATTGATAGATATGGATCTTGTTTGCTTAATTATGCACTGATGCTTGAACAGAGTATTTTTGTGTAATTTAGTTACATGAAACATACTGTACACCGTAGGGGAAAAGACAGTTGGGAAATGGGAATTTGTTGAATGAGAATGTAATCTTGCAGATTTTTACTTAAACACTCCTGGATCTGCACCTAACTCTTTACCGCTCTGGTAAGGTTCTTGCCCTTTGTTCTGAATTAAATCCACAGAACTCCCTAACTATGCGTTTGAGTTAAACCTTCTACCTGTGAGTAACTTCTAATGTAGATTTAGCCCACATACAGTATTTAAATATAATCGAATATATGAAGATAATGACTACAAACTCTGGTTTGATATACTAACATTTATTGAACAAGGCATAACTTGCATTACAACAATGGTTTGTGCATCTACAATATGTCTTGCACTATAGACTAAAGTAGGTTTATTTGTATTCACATTAAGAAGGTTTGCTGTAGAGGATTATAACTATTTAAAGAGTTTTGGGTGGTATTTTACCCATCACATGCTTTTTTGAATTACGCTCTGGCTTGAAAATAATAATATAACATTTTGGAATAAATATACATATCAGTAAGCCAAAGCTTGAGGCCAAGATAGCAAATATTTCCACAGCAACAGTGAACTTCCCAGGAGAGCTGACATATGCTGGGATGAATGCAATCCATACAGCGCAGAATATCAGCATACTGAAGGTGATCATTTTGGCCTCATTAAAGTTGTCAGGCAGCTTCCTAGCGAGAAAAGCAAGTACAAAACACAAAAGAGCAAGCAGTCCAATATACCCCAACACAGCCCAAAACCCAATTGAAGAACCAAGGGCACATTCTAAAACGATTCTTTCTTTATAGTATTGCATATTTTTCTTTGGGAAAGGAGGTTTGGTACATAACCAAATTATGCAAATCAGGACCTGTATGAGAGTGAAAGCCAGAACACTGAGCCTCTGCTGAAAAGGGCCAAACCATTTCATCATATTACTCCCTGGAAGTGTGGCTCTAAAGGCCATTAACACCACTATAGTTTTCCCCAGAACACAAGAAATACAGAGGACAAAGGTGATCCCGAACGCTGTGTGTCGCAGCATGCAGGACCACTCAGAGGGCCGGCCTATGAAGGTCAGAGAGCACAAGAAACAGAGCTTTAATGAGAAAAGTAGAAGGAAGCTCAGCTCAGAGTTGTTGGCTTTTACAATGGGAGTTTCCTTATGCGTCAAAAAGATGATGGATGTCAGGAGTGATAGAAATACGCCAACACAGCTAAATATAGTTAACAGCGTCCCCATGAGCTCTTTGTATGAAAGGTATTCTGTTGGTTTTTGAAGACACCTGCTTTTCTTTTCATTTGGCCAAAATTCAGCTGGACAGATTAAACAGTCTGGTGAATCTGTAAAAGACACAAATCAATACAAGGGCTTGAATCAAGAAAAAATACAGCTATTATTAATTACCGTAATTTTCGGACTATGAGACGCACCTGACTATAAGCCGCAGAAGCTAAATTGAATGATGTGTACATATATAAGCCGCACTGGACTATAAGCCGCCGGTTTTTTAATGTTTAATTACCATATGTAAGGGTTCGTGCACAGAGGGGATTGTCGGGAAAGAGGCGGCTGTTTGAGGAAGCTCCCATTTATTAACATTTCAACAAACAAGTTGCATATTTGCATAACGTTTTCAAGTGTTACCATTTAGTGCAATAGTAGCTACAGAACATGTGCTATGCTGTGTAAACTGTACTGTATCACATAGCGTTTCAGACACACAAACTTTTCAACTTTCAAACTTAAACGGTGCGCTCCCAGCGCACGTACCGGCAGTGATCTACAGCAGTGGTCCTTGGCATGAAAAAGATTGAAAACCACTGATCTACATTATAGCCTACAGTAGTACCATAACAAAAAACAAAGCTTACAGCGCTTGACGAGGCAATATCAATGGCTAAATTAAATGTTTATTTAAAAGTGCAAAATAAAGTGCCTGTAACACGACAGTAAGCGCGTAAGCCTAAAGTTGCAGTTTGCTGCTTAAAATATACGGTAATCAGCCTACCAGAAAAGTCATTAATCCTCGTCTTCATCTTTTAGGCTAAGGTGCAGTACACGGCCGCCTTCCAGAGGACTGTAACCTGTAAAATCCATAGATTTAGGAATTCCCCTAGTGGCCGTTAGCTGTAAAAATCCATAGATTAGCCGCACCGTTATATGAGCCTCAGGGTCGAAAAATGGGGAAAAAGGCGCGGCTGAAAGTCCGAAAATTACGGTATCAGTTATTGGTTCATCAACCTCTCCTATAATTCTATTGCCAGTTGTAGGTGTTCTTATCAGCATTCACATAATTTCACATCCTTACTCACCTGTACTGTTACTAATCATTCCTTCTGGGCACTCAAGGCAGTCAAAGCAGCACACAGGCTTATTCTTGTTCACGGCCTTTCGAGTCCCTGGTGGACATGGTTCTCTGCAGACAGACCTGGGGACCTGATCAGGAAGAATAACCAAAAAAAAACTGATTTATGCAACAACATTGAGTCAATACATTTGGAAAAACAAATGATTATATGTAATAAATATTAAATGGAAGGATTCATGTTTCCTTGCCTTATTGTAGTTTCCACCCCAAGTTATTTGGGCATCAGTTTTCACATTGAATTTCAAACTCTCTGGTAAAGAACTGTCATATTGTGCAATATTAACAATCTTAACAGAACCGTCATCTTTCATCTGCCAGTTAACTAAGTCATACTTTGCTCCTGAGTCTCCATTTTCATCAAAGAAAACATTGTCCCCACTTGATGTAGTGAAATTCACCAACTTCATGTGCTCCACCACCTAAAGAGAGACAAATGGTGCAGTTTTTTCAAAATTTGTTTTTTGTTCTTAAATAAGATAGATAGAATATGAGATGATCATGTCACAAATTATTTTACATAAATACAAACAAATTAAGTTTGAAACATGAAAATGATACTTCACCAAAACTGACTTGTTTTGACTGAACATCTTTCTTGTTGATACATTCCTTTCCTGTGATGGGATTTGATCCATTTTTACATTGCAATAGGAGATGAATGGCATGTGCCACTGAGTACACAGCTTTGTATATGTGATTCACAACTCTGAAGTCTGTCTCATTTGCGTAGTCATTTGAGATGGTCCTTAGGTCCTCTGTGCCATCACACATATTAGTGGTATTTGAGTAAGAGAAGCTGCAGTCAAAAAACTTTTCCCAAAATGCTTTAAGTATGGTACTGTGTGGTTCATCGGATGGTTTCAAGTTTAGTAAGAATTCAGCAAGCCCTGGTATAGATGCTCGAGGGAGGGCAAAGCCTAGTGCTCCCTGTACGATTCCCTTTCTCTTCAGGGAAGCAATGTCTGCTTTTGTAATCCAAGCTTCACTGCCAATCCACTGTTTTCCTGTTATGTTTTTCTCCTCTATTTTTACTAAAAAGTCTTTAGTGTATGTTAAAGACAAGAACAACAGGACAACCTTTGATGAGGATTCCTTCAGTGTCTCTACAATATGGTTTACATTTTCAGATGAGGGTGAGAAACGTAGTCTGTATTCAACACATATGCCCTCTTTCTCTGCCTTCTTTGCAAATTCCTCTGTTCCTTTTTCTGAGTAGGAGCCTACAGAATAAATGATCCCCACCCAGCGCCAGTCATAAAATTTCATTAGAGAGACGAGAGCATCAACTTGGAACTTGTCACTTGGTACAGTTCTGAAGAATGTAGGATAAGTTTTTTTGTCACTCAAACATGCACAGGTAGACAGGTGGCTCATCTTTAAGGAAAAAAAGAAAACATACACCCATTAATTTAAGTGATAAAGCAAGCATTAACAATACGGACACTATTTTTCTCTGCAATTACTTTCCGACATGTCCTACCTGTAGAATGGAAAATGGTCTGAGAATGCTGTTAATGTTTGCGCTTACTCCAGAGGATGAATGCCCAAACAGGGCCAGGATCTTACTTTTGCAGCCTTGTTCTTCTGCAGCTTCTCCATTAATTGCTTCTATAGCTGCTCGTATAAGATTTTCACTCCCACAACCGTTATACACCCTATAGCCTAGAGTCACTCCTGGTAGAAGGTTAGAATCTCTGTTGATCTCCTCCACAGTAAAAATCAGTGTGTGGGCAATCTTCAATTCCCTGTTGTTCAATCTGTAAGGGCAGCAGAATGTAGGTTGTCACAGGCAATAAACATCTTGTATATCACGTAAGTTTAAAATACTGACGTAAAGCATACTTGGACCCAATAATTGTTTAAATGCTCACAATCATATCAACTTACCTTTTGCAATATGTACTTGGCAGAGAATGGTAGCCATTTCCTTTTATTTTACGTATACTACTCATAGAGAAAACTCCAGCAATGATAACATCACCTTCTTTTTCAAATTCCAGGTACCCTGTCTGTCCTATGTATTTGCATGTTTGGTTTTGTGATCTGATCTTTGCCAGAAGCGTAAGTAAGATTATAATGATCCAACTCATCATGAGCAACCACCCTTCACTGAAGAAACCCCCAACCAGGGAGCAGATATTTATGGCCAAGCCAGCCAATGAGAAGACATTTCCATTTCTCACTGGATTTCTTACATGTGACTGCGCAGTGCAGAAGGTGATGCATAATTCTACTTGGGGGGAAAACACGTTTGGGTGGGAAAATTGGAATTTGTTCGATGTGGACGTACTGTTCCAAAGGTTCCTTTCTATTATCCACTCAGACCTCAATCAAAATGTGTTTTTCACAGTTTTTGTTATTGTTAGTTGTTGCTCAAGCTGTCAGCTTTTGTTCAAGTGTTTACGATTTTAATTCAGAATCATGTTGAACCATCTCAATGCTTGACATAGACATTTGATCTTGTCAGGTCTAAGTGTCATTTAAAGCAGGGGTCCCCAACCTTTTTTGGGCCACGGACCGGTTTCATGTTAGTCAATCCTTTCACCGACTGGCATTCAAGGGGTGGGGGGATAGATATGACAAAATGAATTTAAGATAGGTGATAAGATACTTCTTTGTCAAATCACATGCAATGCCAAACAACGTTATCACACGTAATTCGACTTGTATATTGCACACAGACACACACACACGCAAGTAAAATAATATGATGCAAAAAAATGTATAGTGCATAAAAAATAATGCTTTACACATAGTTAGTGGGAGCCCTGGGCTTGTGTGTCTGCAACGAGCCGATGGAATTTAGGGGTAATGGGAGATAATGACACCCTAAGTCCTAGTCTTATATCCAGCCTACTCCGTGATTTAGTTTTGGTCACTGCCACTGCAAAAAACCCTGCTTCACAAAAAAAGATGTTGGGAACGGAAGCAGGGCTTTCAGTGCTTTTTTTGGCAATATTCTGGCTTGATTTTAATCCAGAACACCGGCAGAGTTGTTGTCTGAAATACATTTTTAAGGCGACCGTCATTTGCAATATCCAACAGTTGCTATTCTTCTGGCACGGACAGGCTCGATTCATCTGCTTTGCTTATAAATGGGTCGTGGACCCATGCTTTAGCAGTTTGTGGGTTTTTCCGTAGTTGGGAAGTCCTGCTTGAACTCTTTTAAAACCAAAGACAGGTGAATCAGCACGGAGAATGATGGCTCAGCCTTAGCCTCTTACAAAATGCCAAAGTTTGAAACTTAGACAGTTGTGATTTTCCCCCTGAAGTGACAGATTAAGTTCATTTAGCAGGTTGAATATGTTGCACAAGTAAGCGAGTTTTGCGACCCATTCCTTGTCACTGAAATGTCAGTGGTGAGTTTTTTTCTGAAAGAAATCTCTGCAGCGGCTCTCGTAACTCAAACACACACTGGCCAACAATCTCCCTTTGGATAGCCATCTTACTGCTCTGTGTAAGAGAAGGCGTTTGTAGCCTGCGACCATCTCCTCACAAAGCTGCTCAAACAGACGCGAGTTAAGGGCATGTGCTTTGATGTGGTTAATAACTTTGACGACATTATTTAATACGCTGTTCAATTCAGGTGACTTTCTCCGGCTAGCCAGAACTTCCCTGTGAATGACGCAGTGCGTAGACTCACATTCAGGTGCAACTTCCTTAACCCGAGTAGTTAAACCAGAAAGCCGGCCAGACATCAGTGGCGCCACCGCGGCCCGCCCTGGAAAATCGCTGGCCCCCCCACCGGCCACCTGACCTTCCATGACTCACACTATCGCCAACTGCCGTTGCCGGCGCATCGCTGCCGGTGCACTCACCGTTGCCGGTGCACAGTACACCCGGTGCACTTGTCGCGGCACTTTCCACTGATCTAAAGTATGTTTGTAAGTACCTAAGGAGAGAATTTGACATTGGCACCTCCCAGTTCTCTTTCTGAATTCTACTTCTAATCAGACCATTAAAGAGACATATTATGGAGGATGAAGAGGCATTAATTGGAGCTTTGTTTTGTGTGCATGGAAGCTACTCCAGTTACCACATGAAATCTGTTAAATAATCACAAAGATTCAGATTTTGTGCATCCAGTTCACCATTTCCCCACTGTGCTGTAGTTTCTGTACATTTATGTTGTCCATATCCATCCATATCCATGTTGTTAACACACACACATAAAAAACTGGTAAAGACATACAGTTCTTATTTATTTGATCTGAAAGTGTCAGGATCTGTGTGTATATACATGATCTTAAATGTGCCTGAGACATTTCCATACAAACAGTGTATTACAATTAGAACAACCCATATACACGTTTTCTTTGCAGTGGAAAAAAAATCTATATAATGTGTAGTAGAACACACAAAATATTGATTACATTGACCTGTTATGGACTTCATAAAAACCTGGCAAGAATCAAATCTCATACATATATGAATGTGATATCTCTCTTGCAGCCACATGAGAGACAGAACAACAAGGTGGTGGAAAAATTAAATTATCGATCATAAGTTTATAATTTTAGGTTCAATATGATGTACAGAATCCTGCTTGAAAATCTACTTTTTTTTAAACTGACCTGTTGATTTTAATAACCAGTGTATACTTTATTGGAACACCGGAATTCGGTTGACAGGTGACCAGTTGCACATGTAAGAAAACACTCAAGACATTCAGTTTAGTTAAGGAGTGTAGTAATGTGTGTGAGACAAGGGCACAGTACAGGGTAGCCAGGAGTTCAGTCTGCCAAAATACAGCCCAGGATCTTAGTCGAGATCCTGTGTTACGCTCAGTAATGATACTTTCAAAGCAGAGCTTCACATACTTATTATGAACAAGAGGAATGACAAAAGTCAACCATAGCAATATGACAGTAAGCGGCAGAACAATAAACTGCTGCTGGGCGTAACAAAACAGTTTGATGACATTATGCACAGCCCGACAGGCAGATGATGCCTGCACTGTTCTACCCAGGGCACAGCAGAGACAGACAACAAAATGAATCCCAACACCTATGCAGGACCAGTCAGATGTCAAACTGGAGCTGGCTGATGCTGACAAACAGTATAATGTCAGAGTCAAAAGCAACACTGCAGTGTGTTTACAGCCTTGAGCAGGATTTGCTGTGTTGGGTGAAATTTTTATTCTGGCTATACAGACTCCAAGTGTTAAGACAGAAACCAAAAGATATCTTCCAACCCATCTGCTGGCCCCTGTAGGCTGCTCACTCTCCACAATGTTTGAGTACACTGTGTGTGGAGGAAATTTGATGACATCTGAAAAAAAAAACCTTATTTAACATTTTGATTTGATTTTGAATACATTTTATAAATTAATTCTATTTTAGTATATACTGAGTATATACTTAGTATATACTAAAATAATTTATATTCATTTTGGCACTTTTTCACCTTACCTGATTGTGTAAGAAATGCCTCTTTTGAATGTTGTGTTGCATAGAATTTCGCTGGCATCCGCTGTTAAGCAGATAGAAAAAATAAATGTGTACGTATACACAAAGACATATCACTTATACACAAAATGTGTGTACAGTCATCGCACAATATTCTATATATGTAGTTTATCAAGTCACTGTTACCTCACATCAAATAAATCTCCAACACTATCTGAAGTATTCTGGTCCTCTGCGTATGTCACTGTCTGATGTATGTAAATGCGTCTTATTTTTAATTGTATAAGCACACAAATGTTGCCTTTCCTGTCCAATATACACTCAAACTTCAGTGATAATCATATATGAAACCTCACATCATCCATGATTGTCAAAATAGTTTTGAAGTTACTGTTTGCGCAACCTAACCTGCACGCAGCAGATCCTGAGGTCAGCCCTCTTTAATGCACTATCAGACATGGAGCTCACCTGGTTTTCAAACAGTGTGAAGAATTCTAGAGTTTCCTCACAGAGCGAACGTCTTTGTTGGATTTTGTCCATGTAGATGTACACACAATCCACTGTGTTGAAGTGGTCCGTTAAAGCAAATGCAATGATGTGGGAGCAGGGCAAAGGATTGATAGTTCTGTAAATCCTGTGTGTGTTGTGATTATCAATATTTATCTGCATGAAGGAACAATACAGACATAAGATTATTTCATTATTTCATAACAAATTGTTGTCATAATTCTACATCAGTGTGCTGCTATAAGATTAAGATTATATCAAATGCATTCTATATGCCAAACGGTAATGTCACCTTTATCAAAGTAAAAAAACACTCGTCTTCAGCTGAAAAAAACTCCCAGAATTCCTGAATTTTCCTTTTGCACCCACAATCTCTGTCCATGGCCTCTTTATCTCTTAGCAGCATTGTCTCACTGCCAATAAAGACTATTACGTTTACTGTCACATAAGAAGAGAGGGGGGAATCTCTTGACATCCCCGCCTGATACCCAACCCAGGCAAAATTCATTCCAGGTGATCTATAATAAAAAAAAAAGATACAGAGGAGATACAAGTATCACAGAGATGTCAAGCCACGTTCACATTTCCGAAAATAATGACAGCATGTAATTACCTTCATGCCTTCCATTAACCTCATCATCATTTTCAAAATAAACAAGCAAAGTGAGAAGGATAATAACCCAACTGAGAGAGTATTATCCTGCATATAATTACTGTAAAAGATTTTTTAATTGACTCAATCTCCTATATGCTCCTCCAGAGATTTTTTTAATTGTCTGTCGAGGTCTCCCACATTATGGTGTTTAGGTCCCCATAATGCAGGCTGGCTTCCCTGCTGAGAAAATCATTCAATTACAGGCTAATTGCTGTTAGAAATGTGGGAAACCAAGCGAAGGCATCTAAGTTCTTAGTTATAACAAAACAAGAGATACAATTTCAAAAGAGAAAATGAGTCAGTCACTTAAAAACAATCACAGAAATACTCACTTGTCACATATTTGGAATTGTGTATTGCTACAAATAAGGGCATTTGTATACGAGCCATTTGAGCTGAAGCCTCTTGTCTCTTCATCGCGCCCAGACGGACTAAGCTCAGTCCATGGATCCAGGCAGAGCCATGTGCCAGACGACACTATCCAAGTGAACAGTGTGAAGAAGACAAATGTGACTGGTGTCATTTCAGAGCTTCGCCTTTGGCACGGTCAGGATCCAAGGAAGGATGTGTTTTATAGCTTCTTCTTTGCTTCCCAGGAGGAAAGTCACCCACAGTTAGCTACAGTGACACTTGCTGGGTAAACCCCTAAGTATGAAGTTTTTACTGGATTACACGAAGTCGGTTATTCTGATTGATTTAGTTTTGCTATTTGCTGTAATTTTGATGGATCTGAAATGAAATACCGCAATATTGTTAATGCTATTGGTTACAGCCCTTCCCCACTTTCCTCAAACTGGATAGTGTGTAAATCTTGAAACGTCTTAATCTTAAATGCTTTCCACAATTTTGTTTTCTTATCTGGGATTTCTATGATATCCATTTTATCGTTTCCACATTGTATCCCTCTTGTGTTTGTTCAGTAGGCCTTCCCTGGTTTAATAAAGGTTTCTCATCTATAATGCAAGGCTTGATTGATCTTTTCTGAGCCCAGTAGAGACAGATTTTAGAGCTTGACTGGTGTGCGGTTTTCATTATCCACTGTTGACACATCTTTTGGAGATTTTGTGAACAGGCACTAATGTGCTGTATATTCTGTCAGGCACCTTTGGAATTTATCTTAAATATGTACAATCAAGCACAATTAAACAGCTTAGAGCTTTTGTAAAGGTTATTAAGCAAGACTTCAGGGAATATTGATTAGAGTTGGTTGCATTAAAATAAACAGATCACAGACACGTTGGTTAAACTTCTGATGAATTTATTTGATGAGTGGTGATAAAAATCAATGTCTATTGTTTAAGTATATTTATTTAAATGAGAAAGCAAATTGTAATCTGATAGTGGACAGATCACATGAAGACACACCAACAGGAACGCACAAACACTACAATAACAGAGTATTCAATAATTTCTTTCTTTTGTGGTCTTGACCATCAAATGCTTTTTTGTATTTTCCTCAGGTTTAAGTAAAATTATAAAACATTTAGGGATAAAAATACAGAAAAGTAGTCCATAGCTTGACGCTAGAATTGCAAAGATCTCAACAGCCACAGTGAACTTCCCAGGGGAGCTCACATACGCTGGGATAAAAGTGATCCAGACTGCACAGAATATTAACATGCTGAATGTGATGAGTTTAGCTTCGTTAAAGCTATCCGGTAAATTTCGAGCCAAAAATGCAAGTATAAAACATAACACAGCCAGGAGTCCTATGTAACCCAACACCGCCCAGAACCCCACCGCTGACCCCAAAGCACACTCTAGAATAATCCTCTCCTCATAGTGTTGCATATTTTTGAAGGGAAATGGAGGGCTGATTGTTAACCAAAGTATACAAATCAGGACCTGTATGAGAGTGAAACCCAGAACACTGAGCCTCTGCTGAACAGGCCCAAACCATTTCATCATATTACTCCCTGGAAGTGTGGCTCTAAAGGCCACTAACACCACTATAGTTTTCCCCAGAACACAAGAGATGCAGAGGACAAAAGTGATCCCGAACGCTGTGTGTCGCAGCATGCAGGACCACTCAGAGGGCCGGCCTATGAAGGTCAGAGAGCACAGGAAGCACAGAGTCAAGGAGAAGAGCAGCAGGAAGCTCAGCTCAGAGTTGTTGGCTTTGACAATGGGAGTTTCCCTAAACTGGAAGATCACCAATGCAATAACAGTTGTCAGAATCACCCCTACGAGACAGAAGAAGGTTAGAATGATTCCCATGATCTCTGTGAAAGACAGAAATTCAGTTTCTTTCAAGATGCACGTGTCTCTCCTGGTATTCGGCCAGTAATCAATTGGACATTTGAGGCATTCCATTGAATCTATTATAAAAGAGAGAATGAATTTGAACTCCAGTCAGCAAGACACAGTGATGTCAATAATTGATATATTGCAATGTTTCTGTTCCCTTGTGTTCTGTATCGTACCTGTGGTGTTGCTGATTTCTCCATCTGCACACAGCACACAATCATAGCAGCAGACAGGTCTTCTTTTTTGCAGGACTTTATGCATTCCCGGGCGACAACTCTCACTGCACACTGACACGGGGACCTAAAGTGCAGAAATATGTAGAAATGCTGTCATTGCCATTTTGACATTTTTCCACTTGGTATTTTGATGTTTGTTAAAAATCATTCAACAGAATCGTATACATTTTACCTGCTGTGTTTTATTCTCATGGTTTATGAAATATTATGGATTATGACATTGTGACCAATAATCCAACAATACGAGAACAATATGAAATAGGAATGTACCATATGATGTCCTCCTCCCCAAACTATCTTCACACCATTCATCTTAAACTGATGCTCGTGTGGCAGAGTGGCGTCAAAAAACCCAACAGTGGCTACATTCATGGTCCCTGAGTTTGCACTTTGTACATTTATGAGGTCATATCTTGCGGGTGGACCTCCATTTTCATCAAAGAACACTCTCTCCCCCTGGTTTGTTGTAAAATTGATATTCTGTAGGTAATGTAGCACCTGTGGATGAGAATGCTGGCTTAGAGATGCACACATGTTTTGTTATGTTTTCCAATTTCAATCAGAATTCTGTGGGATTGGGATGAGATAGATTACTGCAATCAAAGTCTGTGGTTTACTTGCTCACCTGCCATGGTAGAATGTGTTTAGCGTCTGCACAGGTCCCATTGGTGAAGGGCCCCTTACCCTCCTCACATGTGAGCAGGTCATGGAGAGCATGAGCCACTGCATAAACTGACTTGTAGACATTATGGGTAAATCTCAGCTCAGAGACATCAGTGAACTGTGAATTGACATTTTGTAAGCTCTCAGAGCCGCTGCACAGCTTTCTCCGCATCTGTGCGGTGCTCCTCAGAGAGCAGTCAAACACGTCTTCCCAGAAATCTCTGAGAAACTGGCTTTCAGGGAAATGTGAGGGGTGAAGCCCCCTGAGGTGCTCCTCCAGCCCAGGGATGTGAGCTCTGCTGACAACAAAGCCCAGCGAGCCCACAAGGATGCTGTGACCCTCGCTGTCAGTCAGAGAGTGATCTGTGATCCAAGCATCACTGCCAACCCACTGCAGTCCTGTAACATTGTGTTTGTACAACTCAGCTGCCAGAACCTTTATTTCTCTGTGAGACATGAAGGCCAAAATTACTTTAGAGGTGGAGTGCTTAATTACTTCAACCAGTTTTGTTAACTTGTGAAGGGGGTCTGTTTGCTGAAATGCCTTGTAATACTCTATGCACACCCCCTCCTCTTGTGCTGCTTGTATAAATGCAGTGATTCCGCTGATGCCGTAGTTGTCTTTGTTACTTAATGTCCCCACCCAAGTCCAGCCAAAGTGCTTGATCAGCTTTGCCAAAGCTCTGCTCTGGTGTTGGTCACTGGGAATCGTTCTGAAGAAAGATGAGAATTCCTCTCGGTCACTCAGACACTCACATGTTGCAAAGTGGCTGATCTGTGTAATATTAGTTCAAATAAATAAATACTCGTCAATAATATAATAATAAATATATTCTGTAACACAACTTAGTATTAATAGCAGACAAATGTGATGATTCAAGATCTTGTGTGGTGTCTTGACTTCTTATACTTATAAAATAAGCATTGCAAGTCAAACTGTGTTTAAGAATAATACTTTGAATATGCTCTTTCAGTCACTACATTTGTAAATTTCAATTATTTGCGTATGGTTTAAATAAGAGATAGATATTTACCACTGGAATGTGGAACCCTCCAATAATCTGTGCAAATCCCATTGTTGGTTGGGAGCCAGAGTGGCCTAGCACAGCCAGAGCAGTGTCAGACTTGGTACAGTTCCGCTCATCTATAATCTCTCTCCGTCCATTAGCTAAATCTATAGCAGACCTGATAATGTTTGAAATTCCACAGGCATTGTATATTTTGTAGCCCAGAGTGTGGTTGGGAATAATTTCAGGATTTTGATTGATTTCCTCAATTGCAAAGATCATGGTCTGTGCAAATTTGAATTCTCTTGTATTAATGCTATAGAAAAAACACATTTGTTAGTCCATTATTGTTTGATTTAAACAGAAATATGTTGTAAAAAAGTTGTAAAAATCACAGCACAGAAAATCTTGTAATCAAAGATGCATACTCACTTTATGCACTTGGGAGAACTGGGTATGGTGTTGAAGCTGGGCTCACCCACTCTGAAACCAGTGTGAAAGGTGAAGATGCCTCCCACTATGAAGTCTCCAGCCTTGGTCAGCTCAGGCGGTTGCGGCTTCCCCAGCAGCTGACAGACAGGCTTTCCTCTCTCGAAAAGCAGAGTCAAGATAAGCAGCTTTAGCAGCAACATGGCTCTGCACTGCATGTTGCTGAAAATGACACTCCAGTGCCCTTTATAGTGCTAGTATGACTTGGTTCATGTCTATTTGTCCGTGGACCCTTCAAACCAGCTGATTCAGGACGAGAAACAGATGAAGCTGATAATCCTGGAAGAAAAAAAGGGGTGTGGTTTGAATGATTATTGACAATTACGGGAAAACACACTCACTAATGTGCATTACTATTAAAGCAAGAGTATATCTGCAAAAAATAGGAAGGGTCACATGCACACAACTATAGTATGACACTGGTATGCTTCAGATTTCTTTTAGATTTTTTTTTTAGGATGTTAAGTACAAACATTATATATCACATGATATATGTGTTATACTGAGTACTACCTCATCAGGATAGTAAATATGGTGAGAGTTGGTGAGGTTGGTTGGTCTGAAGTTACCCCTGGTGATGTCTTCTGATATCCAGAAAGGGTCATGGGATAAATTGATGTTTGTTCTTTTAAAAATGAATGAAAGCATCAGCAGCCTACAACTTTTGGGAGCTAAAATTGAGTCAAACAAAAGGCCAAGAAACCCTGAGCAATGAGCTGTGTGGTTGCAGCTAGCCAGGTAACAGATAAAACACTAAAATGAAGACACTTTGATCACATAGAGAGCTGAAATCACACCCAGTAGCATTTCATACCATGGGCACAAGTGTAATTTGGGATTACACAGCAGTTTGTCAAACATATGATTAACAATAATACAAAACTGCGACTGCAACTTGTGCCTTCTTCAATATATAAATCAGAAGTCACAATAATACTTTTCTGAACAGAAAGCAGATCTTCAGGCATGTTGAACCACTTGTTGATGTTGAACCGGCAGATGTTTGACATCTCTCATGCCACTTTCCATCCTAAAAAGCTGAGTTTTTAGATTTTAGACGGAACCAAGGGGCTCAGACCCTATTTTTCCGCCGATTTGTTGTGGCAACGTTACAAGTGTTGAATAATTCCCTTCCAATTAGTTTGGGCTGCCAACTAATTTCAATTTGGTGCAAATACTGAGATTGGTTGGAAATGTTTCCAAGAACTAGAAATGAGTCACCTTCCAGAAATATGTAGGACTTACAACCGGAATGTGCAATCTCTGTGTGTGGTATTTAAACATCTAACAACTAAGATTGTCATGTTATTATATCAAATCATATTATTTTGTACTATAACATTATAAAATATTGGTTTAAGACACAGTAGTTGCTTTGGAATCAAACGTGTACAGTGGGCCTCAGACAGACAGACAGACAGATGGATACAAAACAATAAAAACAAACATGGTCTTAACTGATTTCAAATTTAATGATGTGTTTTGACGTGGATGCTGATTAATTTAGACACAAGCTTCTGCTCGAGATGATATGCCATCTGCGGTTGATGTTGTTGTGTTCAGGGAAGCAACAGTGTTGCAGTGTTTGATCTCCTGTGTCTAAAGCTGCTCTCCCACTGGAGTAAATCTGCTGTGTAGTCACGGCTCCCTGACACCAGATGAGGACTTAATTATCAGTCAGTGTTATTCTTCTCTGTTTTTGTTATGCGTGTAAGTGTGATCTTTTGGATTTCCAAAGTATTGCATCATTGTATAGTCAAACGTTTAATGAATACCCCTGTCAGTTGTGCTGTTGTTTTGAAACGGTCATATTGTAGTTGTATTCTTTGTATCTCTTGGGGTTGAGGAACAAACTTATGAACTTTGATTAACTTTGAGTAAATTACAAACTCAATCTATTTGCCTTGCATCTATTCAAAAATGTCTATCTGGACTCACACTTTTCCTGCTTCACTCCATCTTCTCAATGTTTGGTTGGTTAAGGAAAACTTTTGACTAATAAGTTAAAGAGAACATAAACACCCCTTTATTAATCTCACATATGATAAATTCCCTGTTTTAGACCTGTGCATTTATAACATGCACACACACAATGCAATACACACCCACATCCGAAACTGCGCCCCTCTCCTACACACACATGCACTGGAGGGGGCACCGCCGGCAGCCAGCACTCATGGAGCAGGTTGGGGGTTCGATGTCTTGCTCAAGGGCACCGAAGGCAGTGTCAATTTTTGGCAACTCTTAGGCTGTTGCCACTGCCGCCCCTCTAATGTTGATTAGAACTACTAAATGCAAGGTTCTGTGAAATGTGTTGTTCTGAGTGCAGTAAACCTCAGCTGCATGACTTTTGCGAAAATTATTTAACGTGTCATTTTTGTGCTGTGACTTTTAAGGACACAGACAATTCCTATAACAAGGAAAGCTGCACCGGGGCAAAAGTGGAATGATTTTGACTCAATGTATCGTTTTTTTCCCGGTTTGAAATGTTCTTGAAGACCTAGTATGAGGTTACATTTGTTTGGATATATTAAGATTATAAACTAAGGATAGAGACAATACCCACTGGACTGAAGAGTAAAGTGAGACAAAATGAACAGGAGAAAGGGAGCCGTACATGTCAGATAGCTTCATTCATATTTAATAACTGTAATATCATAGCTGGCAATGCATGTAGTGTATGTATGTATGTATGTATGTATGTAGGCATAAACTGTAGGAGTGCTGCTAATTGTGTTTATTGATAAATGGATAAATGCTTTTTTGAGTTGACAAAATTTGATGTTCAGAGTCACAAAATGGCAGAACTGGTGAGAGCATTAGGAACAAAATGATGACATGGAGCTCATGGGAGCTACAGGGTTACATCAACTAAAGCAAGGGTGGGGAACCTCCGGCTTTTTGATCCGTTTGATATATAAAACAACAGAATTGTTTTAATGCTTTTATTTATTAATGATTTATATGCAGAAATACACAATTTTACCTGGCAGAATCTAACACAAATCATACCTTGGTTATAGGAGATGAACTGCGGTATTAAAAGCACAGCAATACAATAACATTACAAATAATTAGGGAACAAACAATATGTGAAAAAAACAACTATATTTAATAACGAATATCACTATTAGATGACTTTCCCATGATGTGTTTCTTTGTGTTCTGCTCAGGCCTCAACAAGATGATGTAACATTTAGGGAGGAAAATGCAAAACAGAAGCCCATAACTGGAAGCCAGGATGGCAAAGATCTCCACAGCCACAGTGAACTTCCCAGGAGAGCTCACATATGCAGGGATGAAGGTGATCCAGACTGCACAGAAAATCAACATGCTGAAAGTGATAAATTTGGCCTCATTGAAGTTATCTGGCAATTTCCGAGCCAAAAAAGCAAGTATAAAACACAACACAGCCAGGAGTCCTATGTACCCCAACACCGCCCAGAACCCCACAGCTGACCCCAGGGCACATTCTAAGATGATTCTTTCCTTGAAGTGCCAGAAATTCATGAATGGAAAAGGAGGACTGATTGTTAACCAAAGTATACAAATCAGGACCTGTATGAGAGTGAAACCCAGAACACTGAGCCTCTGCTGAACAGGCCCAAACCATTTCATCATATTACTCCCTGGAAGTGTAGCTTTAAAGGCCATTAACACCACTATAGTTTTCCCCAGAACGCAAGAGATACAGAGGACAAAGGTGATCCCGAACGCTGTGTGTCGCAGCATGCAGGACCACTCAGAGGGCCGGCCTATGAAGGTCAGAGAGCACAGGAAGCACAGAGTCAAGGAGAAGAGCAGCAGGAAGCTCAGCTCAGAGTTGTTGGCTCGTACTAGTGGGGTTTCTTTGTGGCAGTAGAAGATGAGTGTTGTGATCACAGTCAGAAACATTCCCAGCAGGGAAAAAAAAGCTAACATTCTTCCCATTATCTCGTTAAAAGCTAAGAATTCGATTGCTTTTGGGATGCACATGTCTCTGTGCTTGTTGGGCCAGAACTCCAGTGGACATTTCATGCAATGTATTGAATCTGCAAGTAGAAAAAAACAATTTAGGGAAAAATGTCAGCATATACACTTACACAGTGTATTGAAATCAAGGATTGGTGCTAGTGTTTTGTTTAGTTACCTGTTAAATTGCTAATCTCGCCTGATGGACATGGTATGCAGTGATAGCAGCAGACCGGCTTCCCCCTCTGGAGGACTTTCCGATTTCCTGGGCGACAGCTCTCACTGCACACTGACACAGGCACCTGCCACACACAGGTGCAAGACTGATTATATGTACAGTTCAGCAAGCATAGAATTCAACAGCTATATAGCACAATTATAATTACAATCTTTGGCGCTTTACCTCATTCAACCCACCGCCCCAGACAACTGATATATTACTCATGATAAACTGATGGCTCTCAGCTAAGGAAGCATCATAGATGCCAACTGTAACTCCTTCCATGGTTCCTTTGTTGGTCATTTGTAAATTAACAAGTTCATATCTTGCAGGTGAGTCTCCATTACTATCAAAATAAACTCTCCCCCCTTCCTTTGTGGCAAAATTCACAGTGTTGAGGTACTGCAAGAACTGGTGAAGAAATGTCAACTTAAAGTGAAAAATGGCACTTATAACAGTAACCACTCTTGTAATGATTTACTCAGCTAGTGGTTTCTCACCTGCCATGGCAGAATGTGTTTAGCGTCTGCACAGGTCCCATTGGTGAAGGGCCCCTTACCCTCCTCACATGTGAGCAGGTCATGGAGAGCATGAGCCACTGCATAAACTGACTTGTAGACATTATGGGTAAATCTCAGCTCAGAGACATCAGTGAACTGTGAATTGACATTTTGTAAGCTCTCAGAGCCGCTGCACAGCTTTCTCCGCATCTGTGCGGTGCTCCTCAGAGAGCAGTCAAACACGTCTTCCCAGAAATCTCTGAGAAACTGGCTTTCAGGGAAATGTGAGGGGTGAAGCCCCCTGAGGTGCTCCTCCAGCCCAGGGATGTGAGCTCTGCTGACAACAAAGCCCAGCGAGCCCACAAGGATGCTGTGACCCTCGCTGTCAGTCAGAGAGTGATCTGTGATCCAAGCATCACTGCCAACCCACTGCAGTCCTGTAACATTGTGTTTGTACAACTCAGCTGCCAGAACCTTTATTTCTCTGTGAGACATAAAGGCCATAATCACCTTGGAAGTGGCGTGCTTAACGATCTCTATTAACCCCTGCAGTCTGTCAGCCGGCCCTGATGATGAAAAGGCTTCAGAATATTCAATGCACACTCCATATTCTTGTGCAACCTGGATAAAATCAGCCATGCCATTGAGGCCATATCGATTTTCCACAGCTATGGCACCAATCCAGGTCCAGCCAAAATGTTTGACAAGTTTGGCCAGGGCTCTGCTCTGATAGTAATCACTGGGAATCGTTCTGAAAAATGTAGGATATGCTTTTCTATTGCTCAGACAGGCACAGGTGGCAAAGTGGCTGATCTGAAAAAAAGAGACAAATAACTCAGCTGCAATGTTTTTTTTGCAGGAAACTATGTAGATTACTGTTATAACAACAATTACATATGAAATAACATTTTTGTTGAACGTGACATAATGGACTTATTTCCAACAACATGCTATAAACTGAAGTCATTGTCACATGTGAGTAAGTTGATTCGTCTACTCACCACAGGTACATGAAACCTGCCAACAATTCGTGCAAAAGCAACAGTTGGAGCTGATCCTGAATGTCCCAGGATGGCCTGAACTGTGCCACTTGTGCATTCATCATTACTGACTTCTGTGTTTTGTCCACTCACGAGTGCAAGTGCAGCTCTTAATATGTCCATATTGCCACAGTTATTATAGATCTTATAACCAAGTTTAATATTGGGGAGCATCTCTGGGTTTGCATTGATCTCATTAATTGCAAAGATCATGGTGTGAGCAAATTTAAATTCTCTAACGTTGAAACTGTGGGGTAGGAAGCAATATTAGATTGTTACAAACTTCAAAACATTTGATATAGAATGAAACAGTATCAGATTCAGATGTTTCAGTCAGTTCAAACATGTAAACATAAATTAGGAGCAGTACATACTTTTTGCATTTCCGTGCTTGAGGCATTGCCTGAAATGTGTTAACAATATAATCCTGCCCTGTGCGAAATGAGAAAATGCCTCCAATCATAAGGTCGCCATCCCGGGCCAGTTCAGGGAGCTTTGCTGACCCCCGGAGTCGGCACATAGAGTTTCCCCTTCCGATGAGCAGGGCCGAGAGGAGAAGCCGGAGCAGTGGCATAGCTCTGCACTGCTCTGCGGGGGGGGCAGGCCAACCGGACCCACATCTCGGCAGCCGGCCTTTATATACCCTCAACCCCAGGGGGAAGGTGTCATGGCGTATCAGCCTCAGGAGACCAGCAGACAGCAAGCACCTGTTTATATTAAATATCTAGCCAAGTCACAAAAAAATCTTTATTTTCAACTGTACATGATGTTTTGAGTTTTCTCTCACCTCATCAAGAATGTAGATTGAAATTAAACAGATCATTCATATCCTGTTTATATAGACGTATATCTGGACATCCATACTGTATGACATGTTATAAATACATGTACTCTGATACACTTTATTGTCCTAAAAGCACTTTACATTGCAAAGTTTAGCGCAAAAATAGTAATAGACAAAGCAAAACATTATTGATGACATCTATTATATTTTGTATCACTGTGTCACTGAAAAATAGAATGATTTTAAGTGGAACCTGCTGTAGTGGAAGTATCTGACTGGCATTCTGAATACACCTCAAGATATTAGTACATCTATTATTATTATTATTCATTAGTCAGTCAGAGTAACTGAATTAATAAAAACAAAATGAACAGCCTTAGGTTCAGTTCTTGATCATGATGCTCTTTTTAGTATTTTTCTCTGGTTTCAGTAAGATTACATAACATTTTGGAGCAAATAAGCAGAAAAGTAAGCCAAAGCTAGAGGCCAAGATTGCAAATATTTCTACAGCAACGCTGAACTTCCCGGGCGAGCTCACATACGCCGGGATGAAAGTGATCCAGACTGCACAGAATATCAGCATGCTGAAGGTGATGAATTTGGCTTCATTGAAGTTATCCGGCAGCTTCCGTGCTAGAAAAGCAAAAATAAAACATAAGATAGCCAGGAGTCCTATGTAGCCGAGCACGGCCCAGAAGCCTACTTCTGATCCCAGAGCACATTCTAGAATGATTTTATCTTTAAAGTGCTTAAAATTCTTAAATGGAAAAGGAGGGGAGATTGTTAACCAGAGGATACATATCAGAACCTGTATGAGAGTGAAAGCCAGAACACTGAGTCTTTGCTGAGGAGGCCCAAACCATTTCATCATATTACTCCCTGGAAGTGTGGCTCTAAAGGCCATCAACACCACTATGGTTTTCCCCAGAACACAAGAGATGCAGAGGACAAAAGTGATCCCGAACGCTGTGTGTCGCAGCATGCAGGACCACTCAGAGGGCCGGCCTATGAAGGTCAGAGAGCACAGGAAGCACAGAGTCAAGGAGAAGAGCAGCAGGAAGCTCAGCTCAGAGTTGGTGGCTTTGACGATGGGAGTGTGCCTGTATCTGAAGAAAACAAATGCCACAGCAGCAGTCAGACATGTTCCTAACAAAGAGGCAGCGGTGAGCAGTGCCCCCATGATCTCTTCATAGGAGAGAAACTCTGCCTCCTTCTTCACACAGTCATCTCTTCTCTCATTAGACCAGAATTCAGGATGACATCTCACACAGGTGATCGAATCTACAAAACGACAAAAGAAAACATGTTAGAAGTGATGACAACACTTTGCTGATGTAACATTACAAGGTCACCAGATTATATGCAGCAACGCTTTGTGGGGGTGCGGAGTTCCCATGTACACCTTTTTCTGAGCTTCTTTGGCTTTTCCCCATCGCTCACCCGCAGCCTCTCAACTGCACTCTCTCTCTAACTAGTTTGTTCTTTTGTAATTTTATCAACCGTTTCATTCTGTAACTGATAGCTCCTACAGCTACAGTTAGCCACTTTGGCCCGGTTCTCTGGTAGCTTTTGCTTGGTTATGAGGATCATTATAATTATCATTTTGTATCACACATCATCATCTCCAAACATTTCTGACATTATCAGAGTTATTTTATTCATTTGACTTATTTATTACTAATTTGTTCCAATTAATGGGCAAAAATCACAAAATGTAAATTCTCTACTTGTATTGTTATATACTTATTATGTGTTTGATATACGTCTAATAATGTCATTGAAATAAGTTTTAACCATCGTTATTTCCATATATTTATTAATTTAAGACACTGCAGTATGAAAACTCATCTGTTTGGTAATTTTGGGACCGAAAACTGTTTCATCTAAAACAGATGAAACCATTGAATAACACCAGAGTACCTGTAATGTTGCTGATTTCTCCCTCTGCACATCTTATACAGTCATAGCAGCAGATGGGTTTTCCTTTCTGCAGAACCTTGCGTGTCCCTGGGGGGCAACTCTCACTGCAAACGGACGAGGGCACCTGCATGAGCAAAGACACACTATAGGAAAATCACCTTCAGTTTGGTGTGTTGCCTTGACAAGTGATCGTTCTGAATGGAAATATTGTGATCGTGAACTCCGCATGTTGGCGTTAATATAACTCACACAGGAGCTCACCTGTTTAGAGTTCTGTGCCCAAATGAGGGATTTATTCTGTAAATTCAGCTGTTTGTCAGCAGGTAAAGATGCATCATAAAGACCAACGATAGCAAAGTCCACCATGCCATTTTTCCTTGGCTGCCAGTTTACAATTTCATACTTTGCAGCCGGGTCTCCGCGTTCGTTAAAGTAAACCTTCTCCCCTTCCTTTGTTTTGAACTGAATCTTTTTTATGTGCTGCAAAATCTATAACGATAGATAATAATTCAGTCTGTGACATCGCCAACCTTGCGGCCCGGTTATGCTTCAATAAATGCGACAAACAATTATCATTAAAATTTAATGTGTCATCGCCCAGCACAAAATTTGTAAGTTGTGCTTTTTATGTTCAACTCACCGTTAATGGATTTAGCTTCACTTTGTTGCTACACGTTTTGTTACAGCCAAGAATTTGATGGAGTGCATGGGCCACAGCATACACTCCTTTGTAGACATTGTTAAAAATGGGCATGAGTGACATATCAGTGAAGCTGTTTTCTTCTTCAGACAGATTTTCGTGTCCAGTACAGTATCGCTGATTGCCCATAGTGGCCTTGTTTTGCTTGAATTTACAACTAAACAATGTCTCCCAGAACTCTATAAACAGTTCCCCACTAGATGAATTCAGTGGCTTCACATCCAACAGAAACTCCTTCAGGCCTGTGACATGGGCTTTGGGGATGGAAAGCCCTATAGCACCATCCAGGATGTGATACCTGTCAAGGGCAGCAGTGTGGAAATCAGAGATCCATCCTTCAGTGCCTACCCACTGGTATCTGGTGAGGTTGTGGCGGGCCAGCTCATGTATGAGAATGTCCAGATCCATGTGAGAGAGAAAAGTCACAATCACACGGGATGTGGACGCCTTGATAGTGTTAATTATCCTCAGAATCTTGTCTGGTGGATCTGTTCTGAAGAAGGACAGAGAATATTCCAGACAGATGCCCAGCTGCTGGGCAGTTTCTGTGAATGTAGCCATTCCATTATTGCCATAATCATCATTGGTTCTAATTGCACCCACCCAAGTCCAACCAAAGTGCTTCACCAGCTGGGCTAGGGCTCTGCTCTGATAGTAGTCACTGGGAATCGTTCTAAGAAAGGATGGATACTTGACCTTGTCACTGAGACAGGCACAGGTGGCAAAGTGGCTGATCTAAGAGATGAAAAACATATTTGCATAATTGCACTACAACATTTGCATCAACATTACTGTATTTTTACAAAAATCTACCCACCATCGGGATATGAAAGGGTCCTATTACAGTTGCTATAGCCATGCAAGGAGAGGAAGAGGTTTCTCCCATGATGGCCTGTACTTGAGCCGGTCTCGTGCAGGGTGCTTTGGAGGGTGCAGATGCCTCTTCATCATCATTGGCCAAAGCCAGAGCGACCCTCACTCCTCTTGCAATGGAGCCACAGGCATCATAGACCTTGTAACCCAGAAAGATCCCAGGCAGCAGGTCTGTGCTGTTATTAATCTCTTCAATGGCAAAGAACATAGCTTGGGCAAACTGGAACGCCCTGAAATTCAAACTTGAAACAGATAGTTATGAATAAGAGAATGCTTGAAATAGAAACAAAAGGGTGGAAAGTAAAATTTGAGGTGATGTATAGTTTAATCCTTTTCATCTTCTTTATTTGAGCTGTAATAAAGACATTGCTACACTCAACCTTGTGCAATTTACCTTGTGCACTGCAGTGGCAGAGGTTTTTTCATGTAGGAATCCTGTCTGTCTTTCCAGCTGCTGTGGAAAGAGAAAATTCCACCCAAGATAATGTCCCCATCCCTCGACAGCTGGGGGCTCTCAGGCTCTCCTATCTGCCGACACACCGGTTCCTCTGCTCGAGAGAAAGACGCCACCAAGAGCAGCTGGAGGAGCGCCCAACCTTGCTCTGGCCACCTCTGTGTGGACGTCATACTATCTGCTGAGTGGCATCACACACACCATAGCAGGATCATAGGCGCTTTGTGCAGGTATTTATATATTTTGAAACATCATCAGAAACAAATTAAAAAAAACAATGCTGTTCCATCTCTGTGGACCCAAAGGGTGGAGGGAAGGGAGGAGCACAGGTGAAAAAAAAGTTTAAACGGTACACTATTATATATATATACAGTATATAGTAGAACAGTGGTATATGTGGTATCAGACAATTAGATCCACTCACTCAAATTATCCAATTGATTATTTCAATTGTATTTTTGAAGGTGTGTTGTTAAATTGAAAGAGATGACAATTGTGCAGAATTGTGCCTTAAACTGATTCAGTGAAATATTCCTCACATCAGATTTGCATGCAGCATTTGGATAGCGTATGTATAAACCACAGCGATGTTATACAAGAGCTCTCTCATGATATGAGACCTCTGTGGATACATCAGAGGCCTCAGATGGAGAATTCATGTGATCTGATTTTCCTGATGTGAGTGTACCAGCTAAATCCAAAGACGCTATCTATGAATCTGAGTGTTACAAGGAGGGGAATTGCTTTGTTCAGTTTGTTTCTGAAATAATTATAAATGTACACAGTAGCACTGACGGTAATGGAGACTCCTCAGAGAGTCGATGTCTAAAGTATACATTACATTACATTACATTACGATCGTTTGGCAGACGCTTTTATCCAAAGCGACTTACATTACATTATATTACCACCCTTCGCAGAGGGGGGAGCAATTGAGGGTTCGGTGCCTTGCTCAGGGGCACCTCGGCAGGGACTCGAACCGGCAACCCTCCGGTTCTTAAGCGGAAGCTCTACCCACTCGACTACTGCCTCCCATGTTACAGTAGATCAGATTCAAACTAAAACGGATGTGAGCCTAACTGAGCCATGAGCAGGTACTTTTCAGAGACTTGTGTTGCTCTGAATGACTCTCTCTATATATATGTACTGACTCTCACTGGCTTGAATATTTCATATACTGTCTACTGTCAAACATTATTTGAACTGAATGACTGATGACAAGCAACAGTGACAGAATGGTTGCACAAAAGCATTTTATTTCTTATCATATTTTACACAATATATTGAATATACATATAAGTTACATTCCACACACATTGACTGACACAATGATCACTTATATTTACATCTGGTAAGCTGCTGATGCATTCTGAGACAATTACATTTCTGTGTACATTCTGCTACAAACTATTATATATGTATTTATATATATTATTAGAATATATTACAGTATGTACACTTTTGTACTATTATATCTAGGATATTGTGAAATTTCTGCATGGGTTTGCTCTGTGTGCTCCCTTAACCCCCACCATCAAAACATTGTATATGCCCCTGCCATCGCCCCTGACCAAGGCACTAGGCTGAAGAGCTGGAGTTTCCCTCCATGGATCAACAAACTATAACTTAGATATCTATTATTAACTATTTCTTAACACAACACAATAAATAGTGCTCCAAACCATTTCAAGTACACGGTATAAATGCAAACATTTAAAAACAACTTCCAATTCTAACAACTATCATAAGATACAACATATTCACAAGTTTTCATGATGTGAGAGAAAGAAGCTGTCACATTAAAGATTTTTGCGTTCTTATTAATTAAAAAGATATCAGCTCATGTACAATCGTTTTACTATATCTTGAGTCTCTAAAATACATTTAATTACAGTGTGATTTAACTCAGTGTGGGATGGGAATTGTAACTATAAAATATTATTTATTTATTTCACAGCTATATATATTTAGCACCTTCCAGACGTAGAAAACAAAATAAATAGTGAAGAATATATCAAGAAATTATTTCAAAGAGTTCTTGGTGTCACTTTTCCCATCAAATGTTTCCTGGTATTTTTTTCCGGTTGCAATAACATAATGTAGCACTTAGGCAAAAAAATACAAAATAGCATTCCATAACTGGAGGCTAGAATTGCAAATATCTCTACGGCCACAGTGAACTTCCCAGGGGAGCTCACATACGCTGGGATGAAGGTGATCCACACTGCACAGAATATCAACATGCTGAAAGTGATGAATTTAGCCTCGTTGAAATTATCAGGCAGCTTCCGAGCCAAAAAAGCAAGTACAAAGCACAGCATAGCGAGGAGGCCTATGTATCCCAACACCGCCCAGAACCCCACAGCTGACCCCAGAGCACACTCTAGAATAATCCTCTCCTTATAGTGCTGCATATTTTTGAAGGGAAAAGGAGGGCTGATGGTTAACCAAAGTATACAAATGACAATCTGTATGAGAGTGAAACCCAGAACACTGAGCCTCTGCTGAACAGGCCCAAACCATTTCATCATATTACTCCCTGGGAGTGTGGCTCTAAAGGCCATTAACACCACTATGGTTTTCCCCAGAACACAAGAGATACAGAGGACAAAGGTGATCCCGAACGCTGTGTGTCGCAGCATGCAGGACCACTCAGAGGGCCGGCCTATGAAGGTCAGAGAGCACAGGAAGCACAGAGTCAAGGAGAAGAGCAGCAGGAAGCTCAGCTCAGAGTTGTTTGCTCTGACAATTGGAGTGTGCCTGTAGTGGAAAAATATCAGAGCTATAGTCATTGCCAAGCACGCTCCAAAAACAGAAAAGGTTACCAGCAGTATACCCATCAGTTCTCTGAAGGTGAGGAACTCAATAGCTTTCAAGTCACAGTTATTCCTGTCTCCGTTGGATTTGTACTCAGTGGGGCATTTGTCACATTTCACTGCATCTGAAAGCATAAAGATGTTTAGGCTGTACAACACACACATCTTCAGATAGACCAGTAAAGTGCTGACAGCGATTTTGCCCAACAGAAACATGATCAAGGCTAGAGTAAAGGCTAGGAATCCTGCTGTCTCACTTGTGCTGTTGCTGAACTCCCCGTCAGCACAGGTGATGCAATCAAAACAGCAGATGGGCTTCCCCTTAACAAAGGCCCGACGGGTCCCTGGCAAGCAGCTCTCACTGCAAACTGACCTCGGCACCTGCATTACAGTAAAAGTGTTAAATTAACTTGCAAAAACGGCCTATAAACACCTATAAACAATGCACCAGGGACAATATTTACTACCGAGATAAAAAGATATCACTCAAAGAACACCCACCTCAGTCCTATGACCGGCCCAGATGGCTTTTACACCTGCCTTCATGTTAAACTGCTGACCCTCAGGCTTGGAGGCATCGTAATAACCAATGGTCTCAAAGAGAATGTACCCTGTCTCATCCCTCTGCCAGTTTACCAGGGCATACCGTGCCGCTGGATCACCCATTGCATCAAAGAACACGTTTTCACCAATCTTAGTAGTGAAATTAACCTGGGTCAGGTAATGCAGCACCTGCAGAGACACTCGTGTTAAGTGCATTATCATTCAATTGTACCTTTGTTATGTAAAAATCATCATATACTTAGATTTACCTGCCACGGTTGAAAGTTTTGCCTGTCAGCACAGGTATTGTTCTCAAAAGGCCCTTGTCCATCTTGGCAGGTAAAGAGCAGGTTGAGTGCATGAGCTACAGCATATGTGGCTTTGTAAACATTATTCAGTAGACTCGCATCTGAAACATCTGTGAAGCGTGAGTTTGTGTCCCACAGAGACTCCTTCCCAGTGCAGGTTGTGACTGAACCCTGAGCTTGAACCTGAGCTCGGGGAATCAGTGTGCAGCCAAAGACCGTCTCCCACAACTCTACCAATCCCCGGTCCCCAGGCCTTGTGGAGGGCCTACTGTTAGCTAGGAACTCCTGCAGTCCAGGGATATGAGCATTGAGTGCAGCAAAGCCCACAGCCCCCTGAACAACAGCATAGTTGACTGGAGAGGCAATGTAGCGGTAAGTGATCCAGCCCTCACTGCCCACCCATTGGAGTCCTGTCACATTTTGAGCATGAAGCTCTTTGATAAGAATGTCAAGATCAGTGCCGTCAGCAAATGCTACAATGACCTTTGAGCTGGATTTTTTAATGATGTCTACCACTTCCAAGAACCATTTCCTGGGGTCAGTTCTGTAAATGGCCACTGAGTATTCAACACACACGCCTTCCATTTTAGCTGCTTTCAGGAAAGTAGCCATGCCACCATTTCCATAATCACTGTTGGTTCTGATAGCCCCTACCCAGGTCCAGCCAAAGTGCTTTACCAGCTTTGCCAGGGCTTGGCTCTGGTATAGGTCACTGGGAATAGTTCTGAAGAAAGAGGGGTACTCTCTTCTGTTGCTAAGACATGCACAAGTGGCTGAGTGACTGATCTGAGACAAACATAGAAGAAAGTAAGGAATTAGCTTATGTCCACGATGAATTTATGAATTCACCAAAATTGCATGCGATATATATCATGACAATATTACAGTTTCACATTGTGTCTTCACATACTCACCACAGGAATATGAAAAGGTCCCATGGTGCGTGCGATACCTATTGTAGAGGTGGATGTAGTTTCCCCAATGACAGCGTGTACAGTGGAGAGCTTGTCACAGCTGCCCCCCCTGTCATTATACATATTCATCAGGTCTAGCGATGCTCTGACGGACAGAGGGATACTGGGGCAAGAGTCAAAGATCCTGTAGCCCAGTGTGACTCCTGGCAGAAGTTCTGAGCTGTTGTTGATTTCCTCTATGGCAAACATCATAGTGTAAGCATACTGAAGCTCACCTGGATCCAGACTGAAAGACATAGAGGGGGAAACAATTTGTGACAACCTAAGACACAACTTAAACAATGCAACATCAAGCATAGATACGTTAAACAAGTTGTATTTTCTTACCCTTCACATTGGATGCTTCCCGGGTTGATCTGGAGAGTCGGATTGACACTCACTGGATTCTGATGGAAGGAGAAAATGCCTCCAATTTTGATGTCTCCCTCTTTAGAGAACTGAGACACTTCTTTGGTCCCGTATGTTTCACACACATCTTTCTCTCCTCTGATAGCCAGGAGGGAGAGCAAGAGCAGGTCTGCAATCAGCAGCATTGCTTTATACCTGAACAGGCCTCTTACTTCCACCGGCCTGCGAATCAAAATATCTTGAAACCAGACATTTTATAGAGTTCCTATCCATTATCACAATGCCCGCAGGGTCACATGCGACCTATGTGTCATATTTCTCTCGACCAATGACAGAGCTTGGGATTTCACTGATAGATCCACTGGCCAATTAGATAGTGATCAACAATAATTCATTCAGAAACCCGGGAATCTCTGCAGGGATGCCGGTCTTATTTATTTATTTTTTAGGTTGGAGTGTTTAATTATTATTTTTATAAATGGAGACATTCAGAGAACAAAAGCATGGAGTAGTAATAGGAGAACGAGTAGCTCAAAACCAAAACCAAAACCATATTTCACTAAATCTATGTTTTGAAATAGATATGGATTGATTGGTTTCAGGATAAGTTTTGAAATAAATTAGCATCACACGCATCACCATCCTGTAAACCAAATGATCTAACCAGGAAATCAATTATTTGTAATCAAAGTCCTTTAACTGTAGAAGCTCTGCTAGATCAGGTCAAATGTGTTCAATCCACAGTCACGGCACTGTGTGAAGCAGTTACATTTATTTCATGACAGAACAGCTGTGTTTTTTGAAGGTTAATAGATAGTTTCCCAGACTTATTGAATAAATATTGTATGTTTAGGAAGAAACTTTCAAATTGCACTCGTCTAACATTAATATCAGTGATTTAGGGTGATTTTTTGTTAATGTTTCCCCATCATGTGCTTTTTGGTATTTCTCTCGGGTTTCAATAATAAAATATAACATTTTGGTGCAAATATGCAGAAAAGTAATCCAAAGCTAGAGGCCAGAATAGCAAATATCTCCACAGCCACAGTGAACTTCCCAGGAGAGCTCACATACGCTGGGATAAAAGTGATCCAGACTGCACAGAATATCAGCAAACTAAATGTGATAAATTTGGCTTCATTGAAATTATCTGGTAGTTTTCGTGCTAGAAAAGCTAGGATAAAACATAATATAGCCAGGAGTCCTATATATCCCAACACAGCCCAGAACCCGATAGGAGATCCCAGATCACACTCTAATATAATCTTTTCTGCAGCATGAGCTGTATTTTTATATGGGAATGGTGGGGCGAGAGTTAACCACAGCACACAAACTAACACCTGCAGTGAGGTACAACTCAGAACACTTGTTCTCTGCAGAGGAGCAGAACACTGCGGAACTGTGTTTTTCGGCCTTCTAGCATTAAACGCAACTACTACTGCTATAGTCTTAGCCAAGATACAGGACATGCACAGGGCAAAGGTGATCCCAAACGCTGTGTGTCGCAGCATGCAGGACCACTCAGAGGGCCGGCCTATGAAGGTCAGAGAGCACAGGAAGCACAGAGTCAAGGAGAAGAGCAGCAGGAAGCTCAGCTCAGAGTTACTGGCTTTGACAAGAGGCGTGTCTCGAAATCGAAAGAAGACGAACAACACCAGCAGCGTTAAACTTGCTCCGAACAGTGAGACAGCAGTTAAGAGGGCCCCCATTGTTTCTTCAAAAGACAGGAACTCAATCACCTTTGGAACACACAGGCTGTGATCTTCATTCGACCAGTACTCCAGTGAGCAACGTGAACACTCTGCCGAATCTGAAACACAAACACGCAGCACTGAAAGGTGTGATCATACAAACAATAATAATACTCATAATGATACAGTGTAAGTTATTATAAAGATGGAAGGTGAAGTTAAGGTTGTAATAAGTGGATTCGTATAATATTTCATTTTAATAACTATGCCAAAAGTGTGTTTTGTCTACACACCACTGGAGTTGCTGATCTCTCCAGCAGCACAGGCAATGCAGGAGAAGCAACAGATAGGTTTTCCTTTAATCACAGCTTGTCGGAAACCCGGCCGGCAACTCTCACTGCACACAGACTGCGGCCTCTGCAACAACACCATGCCTCATCAGCCACTCACACGCCTTCATGGTTTCCTATCTCTTCATTTAGTTGCATAGTTTTAGTTACAATTTAGTCACATATTATATATACATTACATATTTACTTTAATTTGAATTGTACTTACAATAGATGCGAGTGAAGACTAATGCAGTAAACACAAGCATGGAAACTCAATCATTCCACATCGTTCTTCCTTGTGAAATATGATGGCTTGATGCAATTTCTATGACTAACACTAATCACTTAGAATCACTGGCGCCACGTGGTTGGTGGCGAATATATTTGTTATACTATAGTTTTTGTGTGTATAGTGTGTGAAAGGGTCGCTGCTGCTAGGGATATGACATAGACAGATGGGTATAAGACAAACTGTGAAGTCTCATTAGATGGCTAAACTACTCATTAGATATGCCTTTCACACTTCTCTTAATGAGTTTCAGGGTAATGTTAAACACACTTCTGCAGCGGAGGATCTTTAATCATTCACACGTCAAATGGAAGGAAATAATGTATATATTGGTTCACACACTGTTCCATCGCCACCATATTGAAGAGTAGGATAATGCCACACCATTTAGCTGGGGTTGATGTAATACCTGCAGGTACTTGGCAGCCCATGTTATGTTGATTCCGTTCATGGTAAACTGCTTTCCATCGGGCAGTGAAGCGTCGTAGCTCCCTGCGGTCACAAACACAGGCTCTCCTGCTTGGTTTCTGTGCCAGTTCACCAGCTCATAGGCAGCTGCAGGGTCTCCGTTCTCGTCAAAGTATACTCTTTCTCCTGATTGAAGAGTGAAATTCACATCTTGGAGGTTTTTCAAAACCTGGCAATAAGATATTAGTGAAAGCATTGAGTACAAAAACGTTGTTCTCAATCCATAGTTATTACATTTATCACAAATTCTATCCCTCACCTGTTTTGTGTCATATGTCTTTCTCCAAACACACAGCTGTTTATCTCCATTTTGTCTACAGTTCATGTTATGTATAGCATGAGCCACAGCATATACAGCCTTATATACGTTGTTAGATATTCTCAGCTCTGATACATCTGTGAAAGGATTGTTGATGTCCACTAGACTCTCGGAACCAGAGCATGACTTGACCTGAGTTTGACTGTGCTGACTGGAGTGAAAACTACAGCCAAATGTGGCCTCCCAGAACTCTCTGAGTAGTTTGTTCTGAGGTTCTTGACTTGGGTTAACTTGCAGAAGGAATTCTCGTAAGCCCAAGATCTTTGACTTTCTGATAGTGAACCCCAGAGACCCTGTCAGAATGCCAGAGTACCTTTTTGTGGCCAAATGACCTGCTGTTATCCAAGATTCACTCCCAACCCATTGCAACCCCGTGACGTTCTGTTTCAAAGCTTCCTCGAGCAGAATGTTCATCTCACCCTGGGCAAGGAAGGCAACCAAAACACGAGCACTGCCTTCACGGATCACTCTAACTACCCTAGCAGTGTGTTCTAAGAGGTCAGTCCTGGAAATGGCCTCGGAGTACTCAATACAGACCCCCTCCTGGCTTGCAGCTTCAATAAATGTGGCCATGCCATTGTTACCATAGTCATTGTCACTTCTAACAGCTCCAACCCAGGTCCAGCCAAAGTGCTTAACCAGTTTTGCCAGGGCTCTGCTTTGGTAGTAATCACTGGGAATGGTCCTGAAAAAGGAGGAGTACTCCCGTCTGTTACTCAGACAAGCACATGTAGCAAAGTGGCTGATCTAAACAGAAAATCAGAGGAAACACATTGTAATGCTTGAGCAGTGGAGCTTGATATTGTAGTGCTAGCTTTTATACTATGACTCAAGTTAAACATTATCCAGACAATCTATATCTATATTTAGAAACTAGTGAGTTCAAATAAACATTTCATAATCATTTCAGTAACAAATTCTATTTACCACTGGTATTTGAAAAATTCCTGAAGTTTGTAGCATCACAATGGTGGACGAGGACTCAGATGCTCCAATAACTGCATGAACAGATGACTGGCTGGTGCATTTTTCCTCCAACGTGCCCTCCTGTCCATTCATTAGAGCCATGACTGAACGCATTGAAGTCAGCGTTGAACCACAAGTGTCAAATACCTTGTAACCAATTGATATATTAGGGAGTAGAGAGCTGCTGTTGTTGATCTCCTCAATGGCAAAGAGCATTGTTTGGACAAAACGAAACTCTCTGAAATTAATCCTGGAGAATTTAGGGATAGCTGTCAGAGTTTGTCCGACTTATTCTATAAAAGCAGAAAGGAGACAACATGCAGTACCTGGAACATGTGAGAGGTTTTGGGGTATCCGTGAAGGGCAGCGAAGGTATGGAGATTTCGCTATAAATGGAGAAGGCTCCTCCAATTGTTATATCGCCTTCTTTAGACAGCAGGGGGAATTCTGGGGCCCCCAGCATGTAGCAGTTTGCATCATCTTCCTCAGCTCCAAGGGCTTCCATCACGATGAGCACAAAAAGCAGCATTGCATACACACTATTAAACATTTGGAACAAACAGGCACACACACACGTACACACAAGCCTGTAGACTGTTATCAGTCGCTGACAAACAGGCCCCCTTTAATGGGCAGAGCCTTGTAGTACAACAAATGATGAGTAGGTCCTTTTATCAAGTCTGTCAGAGTGATGAGGTCAGACTGCGTTTGCTTCTAGGATTTGTAACGCACAAACTACAAGTTAACCCAGTGGTTCCCAAACTTTTTTTTACTTTTTTTTTGTTGGGGCATTTGGAAAAACTTAAGGAGGCCTTATGGTGCAACAGGTAAGGAAATAAAGCAGGGGAGGTGAACTATGAATCTTTATTTTAGAGGAAATATGGACCGTACAGTCATCAATGATATAGTAAAATGAGTGTAGATTTTGAACTGATGAGGAGAACTGCAACTGTTGATGTCCTGTAGACAGCTGGTGATGGGAGAATGTGACATGCAATATCAGGTTACGACTGTAGAAGTGTGTTGTTAAAAAATAAATCTTTATTTATTGTACCTCTCTCATTGCACTATACAAATTCAGTATAAAAACACCTTGAAGTTTTGCACATTTTCATTTTGTTTAATTAATATTTTCACTTTGGCTATTCGTTACACTTTGAAATGTATCAATTTTATTTCTCAGTTATGGTAAATTGTTATTTTTATATTACATAAATATAAACAAAAATATGTATCTTAAAACATCAAACTATTCAACCTAAGTACATATATTTTTTTAATTATTCAGACTGAACTGCATTATTTCTTTCCCATTAGATGTTTCTTTGTGTTCAGTTCTGGTTTCAGGACAATAATTAAACATTTTGGTGCAAATATACAGAAAAGTAGCCCATAACTTGAGGCTAGAATTGCAAAGATCTCCACAGCCACGGTGAACTTTCCAGGAGAGCTCACATACGCTGGGATAAAAGTGATCCAGACTGCACAGAATATCAACATGCTGAATGTGATACATTTGGCTTCATTGAAGTTATCTGGTAAATTTCGAGCCAAAAAGGCAAGTATAAAACATAACACAGCCAGGAGTCCTATGTACCCCAACACCGCCCAGAACCCCACAGCTGACCCCAAAGCACACTCCAGAATAATCCTCTCCTCATAGTATTGCATATTTTTGAAGGGAAATGGAGGGCTGATTGTTAACCAAAGTATACAAATCAGGACCTGTATGAGAGTGAAACCCAGAACACTGAGCCTCTGCTGAACAGGCCCAAACCATTTCATCATATTACTCCCTGGAAGTGTGGCTCTAAAGGCCATTAACACCACTATGGTTTTCCCCAGAACACAAGAGATGCAGAGGACAAAAGTGATCCCGAACGCTGTGTGTCGCAGCATGCAGGACCACTCAGAGGGCCGGCCTATGAAGGTCAGAGAGCACAGGAAGCACAGAGTCAAGGAGAAGAGCAGCAGGAAGCTCAACTCAGAATTGTTGGCTTTGACGATGGGAGTTTCCCTTTTCATTGAGAATAGAGTGGCCACAATTAACGTTAGTACTACTCCAAAAACGGTGAAAAATATGAGGATTTCCCCCATAACCTCAGTGAAGGACAGGAACTCAACACTTTTCAGTATACACACATCTCTGTTCTGACTGGACCAGTATTCCTCAGGACACTTTGTGCAGACACTAGAATCTGTAATGGAAATTCTGTTACTAGTTATAGGCTTGAGTCACTTACATGAGAAAAACATAAGTCAGAGAATTTACCGCGGCAAACTTTAACATGATACACAGCGTATGACATGTGAACCTTGTATGTACATCACTGTATCCACCATATTTCAGGTGTGTGGTACATATACCTGTAGTGTTGCTGATTTCACCTTCTGCACATTTAACACAGTCATAGCAGCAGACCGGCTTTCCTTTCTGAAGGACCTTACGAGTTCCTGGAGGGCAGCTCTGACTACACACCGACACGGGCACCTGAGACAAAGAGGAAAGAGTTAATACTGAATGATTTATAATATCATCTTGAATAGATATTCCTGTCATCCATGATAGTTACCTCAGTCTTCCCCTCAGGCCACGTTATGTCTCCGGTTTTGAGGACAAATTTCTGTCCAGGAGGTAAGGAGGCATCATAATATCCCACAGGCTTAAACTGGACCGAGCCGTCCGATCCACGTTGCCAGTTCACCACCTCATACTGGGCCACGGCTGCACCAGTGCGGTCAAACCACACCTGGTCTCCATTCTTTATGGTGAAATTGACCTTCTTTAGTGAGTCCACTACCTGAAAGATGGACAGGAAATATGTCAGAATATATGTTCCTTTATCTGAGAATTCAACATTTTAGCATATTCACCTGCCAGTGCATAACTTTGACAGCCTTGTCACACCCCTGACTGCTTGTGCACTTGAGTATGCTGTGCAGTGAGTGTGCCACAGCATAAACAGCTTTGTAGATGTTCGTGGAGTATCTCAGCTCTGACACATCATCGTTGTAATCTTTGAGAGTCATCAGATCCAGATTTTCTTTGCAGGGTTCTGTCGCTGTCACATTCTCTCCATTTCCATTCTCTTCACACTGAAATGCCTTTTTCCAGAAGTCTGTGACTAAAAACTCAGTCAAACCACTGATATTGGCCTTCTGTACAGCAAAACCCAGAGAGCCCCCGAGTACATTAAAGCTGGTGGGAGTCACGAGGCTGTCAGCGGTGATCCAGGCCTCCACACCAACAAACTGTAAACCTGTGATGTTGTGCAGACTCAGCTGCTCTAGGAGGTTGTTCATTTCCACGTGGGCCAGGAAACCTACAATGACCCGGGCGGTGCTCTTTCGAATCACCTCTAACACCTTCATCAGTTTTTCCGGCTCTGTCCTGTGGAATTTCTCAGTGTACTCCACACACACTCCCTCCTCCTGGGCTGCGGCTAAAAAGATGGCCATACCATTGTTGCCGTAATCACTGTCACTGTTGATTGCCCCCACCCACGTCCAGCCAAAATGTTTGACCAGCTGGGCCAGAGCTCGGCTTTGGTGGAGGTCGCTAGCGATGGTTCGGAAGAATGACGGATATTCCTTTCTGTTGCTCAAACACTCACAAGTGGCGGAATGACTGATCTGACACAAAAGAAGCAGAGAGATTGTAAATGACACAAAAATGTTATACACATTCAGTACACAACTTATTTTGACGTCCCCCTTACCACTGGTATTTGGAATGGTCCAGTAGTGCGTGACAGCACAATAGTTGAAGAAGATTCAGACTCCCCGATGATGGCATGAACAGCTGACTGGCCTGAACAGCTCTGTCCTACAGCCGTTCCATCACCATTCATCAGGGCCATCACCGCACGCATAGAGGATAATGTTGAACCACAATTGTCATAAATACGATATCCGATGGAAACATTGGGCAGAAGAGAGTCAATGCTGTTGATCTCCTTGATAGCAAAAATCATTGTCTGGGCAAATCGAAACTCCCTGAGGTTGACACTAAGACAAGAGTGACATACAAAATATTTATGCCTTCACAACCACACAAAAAGTTTCTCTTATTTTACAGTACACAAAATTACCTAGAACAAGTGAGACGTTTTGGGGTGTCAGTGAAGGAAAGCTGAAGTTGTGTGATTTTGCTGTGAATGGAAAACGCTCCTCCGACGATGACATCGCCCTCCTTAGACAGCAGAGGAAACTCTGGGCTCCCCACTATGTGACAGAGTGGAGCTTCTTCCACTGCTCCAAACTCCACCACGAGCCCCAGAACAAACACCCACATCACCTTCCACTCCAGCATCCTGATAGGAGGGAGATGCCTTAGAGATGTGAAATGTCCCAGTTTATAATCTTAGCAGACAACAATGCTCACTGGCCTTATATTAGCCAATCAGAGTCAAGAGGGGGAAGTCGTAACCATGGATGGTCATGGATTTAATTTGATTTAATTTAATTTAATTTTTTCATTCGTGCAGAGGCTATTCAGAAATATAATCTGGTGGTCAATTTTTTTCTAATTGCAGTAATTGATAAATTAAAATGTTGTATTTATTAGCTTTAAGTCCTCAGAAACAATTGCATGTATACTATTAAATTATTAACATTGGATTTACATATGACAGTGTTGTTGGCCCAGTGTGAAAATTGTAGAGAGGTCTACTGAATTTACCAACCAGGCGACGGACCTCCAGGCAGCCCCCTCACACAGAATACTATATTAGTTAAAACAACAATTCTGCTCACCTCTTTATGGCCATTTCTACGCGGGGAGACGCACCCCAGTTCCATCCCCCCGTGTGGCAGTCTAGCAGGTTGCTCTTGTCAATCCTGTTCGTGACGCCAATATATAGTATTTTTCAATTATCAATTTACGAAGACAATTGAGAGGCTTCTTCTTTTATTCAATCATACATGAGAGATGTATCACAAGTCACAGTGAATTCATACACTGAGTTATTCCTAGAGCAAACACGTTTTTTTTAATATCAGAGTGTATCAGGGTGGATGCCTTTCCTGTAAACATTTCCTTACTATTGTTCTATTGTAACTCCTGGCTGCCTTAGCAAACATGACACAGTGACCTGCCAAGATATAATGTTGTTCCTCTCTAATAAGGATTCTGGTAGGACAATTATGCCAAAGACAAAACCCCCACAAACAAATCAACAACAATTTTAAACCTTCTGTACAAATTCCTCGTACTTTCTAACTCAGCCTCCAAAAATATCAAATTTCTCCTTTGGAAAAACACTCACAAAATGAAAGACAGACATTGTTGAGACACATTGTACTTACTTACTTATACACAATTAACCAGAAGATGAATTTGTACCTGTTTTGTAAGAAAAAAAGAAATTGACTACTACTACTTGTGACTGCAGTATATTTGCAATACTTTCATAAATATTGTTGAGTGATGAAATGAAAACATATCTTAAGTGACGTTCATATGGATCAATACCAGGCAAGAGGTGAACTTCATGTATTGGAGGCTTTCATGACAACAGAAGAATGAGCACAAATAGGAATAAACACTTTCAGACAGGATTTTATATGCTAAATTAATTTAAGCATCGTATCCAAGGCCCTCCAAAATAAAAACTTTTGATAACCCTAACCCTAAACGTTTTATTGACTCAATGCTGCTAATCTTGCAAAATCGAGTCCCAATATTATGTCCTCTGTTCTAACTTCACCTCTAAACCTTTGATTATTCATTTGTGGTGTTTTATAACAGTAAGCAGGAATATATGTTACCTTAAAGTTGTTTTTCTCTTTCTTCTCTTTCTGTGCTTTCTTTCTTTCGTTCCTTCCATCTGTTTTTCCCTCGTGCATGTTGTCTGACTATCAAACTATTAGTGAATGATAGATACAGTAAATGTGTTTGTGTGTTTACACAATAATCATCCATATCCAGAGTTTAGTCATAAATGATTTTGGCACATTTATGTATAATTTCCTCCAATTTTCATGTCACTTTTCGTGAATTATGCATCTGGATGAGGGAATTAAAGTTACACTTTTGACATTTGCTCATAACAAACAAATCAACACACCTGCATTAGTACAGCACTGAGCCGTGTGATATTTAATTTGCTGTTATTGTTACTTTTCAGCCTTAGGGCCCATTAGGTCTCCTTTAATTAGAAAGAAACTGTTGTTTGTGTGTTTTTACAGCTGTTTGTCAGTTTATGAAACACTTTAGGGCTCTCCTGAGGATATACCATGCAGGACCTGATTAATAGGAACCCATCTGCTGAACTTGAAGCTGCCTTTTGACTTGACAATGACTTCCAGCACAGACACTAACAAGCTAACAGACTCCCTGATGTCTCCTGCTTGTCTCCACCTCTCAGTCCTCAGTGTCTACTGGAAACTTGCTCCAGGGCTGTTGCATCATGATCCCCTAGAGATCTCCACCTGGGAGCTGCAGGACTTCAGTTCAGAAACTTCCCTTTGACCGTAACATCATCATTTGAAGGTAGTATTGTTTAACAAAGCAAATGCACAGAAAAAAACAAAATGCTGCAGCTCTGTTTTCAAAGCAGAGGTAAATATCAGTTTAACAGTTATTCACAGTTTCAATATTTTTTACCTTAAACCAAGAGAAGAGCAAATTCTGTCCGCCATGACAGTCTGATGAGAATCGTCAAATTAAATTAGCTTTTGAAGTAAACCACAAGTTCATCTGCAAAAACACCTTTTTTGATTGATATATTAAAGTAATATTTCTATTCTGCATTTCCACTCATATCAATCACACTTTAAGTGAGTGTGTGCGTGCGTGCGTACGCGTATTATGGATAAGAACATCACTTTGACTGATTGAACTGGTATTATGGCGCCGTAACATTGCTGCCCTGTGCTGACCCCATTTGTTAGTGTAAGAGGGGCACGCAAGACACATTTCAAATTGCCGCGTTTGCATGGTGACGTGTTCGCATGTGTGATTTGACACCAATAAAGTTTTATCTTTGCTATATCAATCTATTCTATTCTATTTTCTATTACATAGTACGATAAAACTTCTTTCACCATTTTATTATGAAGACAGAGGTATCTTAAACCTTATTATTGATTTGTTGCATCTCATAGTGACTAATGCTCTGGCTGGCTGGCTGGCTGGCTGGCTCTCTCTCTCTCTCTCTCTCTCTCTCTCTCTCTCTCTCTCTCTCTCTCTCTCTCTCTCTCTCTCTCTCTCTCTCTCTCTCTCTCTCTCTCTCTCTCTCTCTCTCTCTCTCTCTCTCTCTCTCTCTCTCTCTCTCTCTCTCTCTCTCTCTCTCTCTCTCCCCCCCCAAGCACGCAGCACACACGCCTGTCTTTGCTCTCAGTAAACACTGCTCACAGTTAACTAATTTTATGGGCTATGTTGCCATCTGCTGGTCACATTGTGGAATGGCTGTAGAGCTGAAACCAATCCAGTCTAATCAGCACACAGTTCAGGTGAATCCCATCTCCACTCATCATCCTTGAGCTGCTACTGCAGGTCCAGCTGTGCTCAATCAAACTGATTGGACTTGGACACACACAGCTGAGAGTTCATGTTGGAGCAGAAACCAGACCAGGCGGTTGTTGGAAAATAAATGGTTACATTTAGTAGCATGCAACTGCAGGCAGGTGGTCCAAAGGGCAAAGGTCAAATAAATCAGCAATCAAGGGACAGTACAAAAAATCACTGAAACCTAATATGCAAATCTGTCAGTAAATATACTGCAGGGAACAATCAGACAGCCTCACTTTATCCTACATCTGTGATCTGAAGATCAAATATTATAAGGGTTTGACAAGTCCAATGTTATCATAGAATAGAGCAAAATAAAATAAGCTCTCTATAAATCTCACCAGTACAACCCTAAACTCAGACTTATTTTTCTCCAGTGTGGCCACCGATGCACTTTTGAGATAATGGCTCACAGATTTTCTGAAGTTGAGATTTTGGTTTAGAGAAGTGATTGAGAGTGAGTACAATGGAGAGCAAAGGTCATGTGATGAAGTGAGCACTGATGAGGCTTTCTATAGCATGAGAAAAGGGTACGGAAGGTTCAGGAAGAAAGTGCCAACTAAAACTGTGTACATGTACATGCACACGATACTCTGATGTGTTTCGTCTCTACAACAGTTGAGGAAACAAAGCGAGTAAGGCTCACACATGGGCAAAAGCCGAAACCATTACTGTTACTATGAATAATCTGATGTTGATTTTGGACAATTTTAGTCCAATCATGGTGTCTAAATGAATATAATCAACGTTTAGATGAGCGTTTAAATGTAATGATGATGAGGAGCTGTGTCCCAATGTGCACTAAACAGTCATTTCAATGCTATTTGTAACTTTGTAATCAATTTTGGAAAGCATCAGTCCACTACTTAGGGTCCTTACGTGTATGGTATATATTTTCCCTGTATGAAAAAATTGTGGACACGCACACACGCACACACACACACACACACACACACACACACTAATTTGCTGTCTGCTTTGGTGTGTCAGCGTTAATTGTGAAATCTGTCGTCACACAAATCCATTTCCTGTTAGAACGCAAGTACTGTCCAACTGTCGCACACTTCTTTGTAAAGTACTGAACTATTAAAAATGAGTGGACGAGTCTATAGTATTAGTGTGTATTTGGCACACAGCTAAGGTGGGTGCTTTAAAGTCAGTAGTTGTGTATAAGCTTTTGCAACAACTGTGGATATAAAAGGATCTACAGTAAATGGAGACCTGCAGTCCAGATGTCAGGTCCATATTAGTTTATTGGATAATCATCCAATTGATTGCCGCAATAAAGACTTAGTTTAACATCCAATGACCCATTTAACCCGTTCTGCTCCAACAGTTTATTATCTAGAGCCTATATTTGTGGACATTCTGCACTGAATCTATGTATTTTTTGAAACACGGTTTTCTTGAATGGATACATTGACTAAACTCCACTTGTGAGGTACACTTTCAGTATTACTAAGGATTTAACATCAATGAGCACTGGGTGATGTAAATGAAATATGAATACTTCACTAACCAACATCTGCGTTTTGATGAAGCATCTGGAGTTTACGCCAGATTGCAAGTTATTAGTACTGAATATATCATTTATTTTTCAGTCTAGACTTGATTTAGCACGTCATATTTCAAGTTTTTGTTGCTTATCTATATTAGAATCTTTATCTATCATTTATTGCAAATGACGCCTGTCTCAGCAGTAGCAGCTGGCGGTGACTAATGATCTTGCTGTTTTCTTAAGGATCTCCTTCAATTAAACCTTGAGATTAATTATTTTCCCAGACGACACCTGGTGAGCTCGCTTCTCCAGATGTCATCGGCCTTGTCGGAAACATTTGCCTGTCTTTGCTTGCCCGGCAGCCCCCTTGCCCCCCCTCCCATCAGCCACTTGGGTAAGCGGTAAATTGGCAGGTTTAGCATGACGCTGTTCCCCCGTCTGGTATCTTCACAATAACAAGTTTAACTGCTTCCCAAGTGTGTGGTTACGCTTCATTTCACATTGTTGTTCGTGGCTGATTAAAACGACACTTAATGCTCACAGGTAATTTTCCTGTTACACAAGTTCACAAACAAGTCGCACACTCCCTACACACACTCCTCAGGGGGGCTGTGTCTTATAATTATATTTCTGAAATGATTTACTGACAGATAGACAATAAAGTTCACAGCCCCAGTGGTGGATATTTACCTGCAGCAGTTTGAATATTTCAATATAACATGAAAAGCTGTTTGGCCTCATGAAATAATCATGAGATGAGAATCCATCTATAACTGTGTGGTTACTGTCATCTCGCAGTACAAACTCCCACACAGAAAGCAAAAAGAAATCACAATGTAGGTAGCCCTGGAGTTCAATAAAGTCATTTTTAAGAAAATGCAATAAAACACCTGAGTAGTCTGTTCACAGGAAACACAGAAATATCAACAGATTATTCTCTGAAAAATAAAACCAACAGCAGCACAACTCGACTGAGACGAAACAATCATAGATAAACTAAGAACAACAGTGATAATCCTGACATCCTCCTGCATCTTTTCTCCGTATCTGTTAAGGATTAAAGATGCGTTCAAAACTCTTTGCATGCTGCTGAATCAGCATCATCTCAGTCACACACTAGTGTATATTGTATCTTTGTAGCCATATTTGTCCATTAATGTGCTGACCTGTCCAACCTTTTGAGTCTTTCAGTCTGCCAGGTTTGGATCCATGACAGGACTCTATCATGTGATACACTGTATATCCAGAAACACCATGTGCCCTAACCTCATAATGTTAAGGAAGCATTGGAAATATAACGGATTCATTCAAAATATATCGCCTGGATCCTCCACTGGATCTGATGTCTTATTATTTGGAGTCTTGCTAATACCTAATAACATATATTGAATTTTTGTTCCACTGTTTCATTTTGAAGAACCAGCTGCTTCATCACAAAGAGATGTAGCACGTTAGCGATGACCTCATTCATGGTGATCACATGGTTTCTGGCACCGTGAAGAGAGCCAACGATTCTCCTGCCATTACGCGTCTTCATTAAAAGTCGATACTGTGTCACAAGAGTGACATCACTTCTTTTTAAGTAAGATTGAAACTTTATTAGTATTGATAAAATGATGTTAATCTTCATTTTGCAGCTAATTTACCTTTGTCTGTTTTGTCCCAATGTTGCTTATTTAAGTTTTTAGTTACAATAAAATGCTTCATGCTGCAAGGTTTAGTTATGATACATTACTGACATACAACTGACATTTCAGTTTGTAATATTTGTATCAGAATTGTGATGACCTCATTCAACCTGGAGGCTCCATAGATCAAAGTGAGGCACATCAATCGCTGGCCAACTTAACGCTGTTGCTTCCAAAAACAGCCTGCAACAAAACATTTAACACCAAAATCTTACCACTTGAACTAAAGCCATATGGGCTGTAGATGATTTGTCTCCACGTGCCCACATGTTGTGATGCTACGACCCAGCCGGTGTTCAACACACAAACACACAAACTTATCATACAGTCTAACACAGATTACAGCAAAGGTGTTATTGTTCCAATCTATTGTCACCAAAGCTGGTTAGCAGAGGACGCACGTACAACGCTCCCACTCACATCCAATACATCCATCCATACATTATCTATCACTATTGATATGGATGATAGGGGTGTAGCTTATCCACACTGTGAGGCACAAGTGTTGTGGTAGAAGGTGATAGAAGGTTGTGGGTACGCTAACCACTGCACCACTGTGCCACCCATCATCCAATTGAAATGCAATTGAAAGTTGCTGGTTAAAAATAACTTGCCTAGAAAAGCATTGTGTGTGCGTGTGTGTGTTGATTGCAGATATCCATCTATTCTTTCTTTCTTTGTATTCAACAAGTATTGATATGGGTGATATGATACGGTAATGTTGTTACATTTGTTGTGGTCATAATACCATAACGTGCAGTATGTCATCAAATGTTGCAACTGCTAAAGAATTTGAGCAGGACTTGATGATGGACTAACAGGCACACAGATGAGTCATGAGCGTGTTGAGGTCAATAACCAATAAGAGAAGAGAGCCTGGTCTAAGCCGGGGGGTAGTTTGCTAAATGTCCACGAGATGGCAGTGACTCGATAGCTTTGGCATGCCCTTGTTAGGGTGCACACTGGAAAGAGATGACGATGATGTAATGGCCTCTGAGGGCATTAGACACCAAAGTGATGGATTTGTTTTGTTGTTGTTGAAATGTAATTTCTAACCCTCACAGACTAACCTTTGAGGAGTACAGGTTGGAAATATCCTTTAAGATTCTCTAAGACGACATAAAGAAGCCAGTTGGTCCGGACTTAGTTGCGAGGAATTTCAGCTGTGTGGAATAGATCTAAATGGTTTTATCATGAGACAGCCATTATTAAAAGCACTGTGGGGTGACTGCTCAGCCCCAGTGTTCACCCAGAGGGGCCAACGCCATGATTGAGACACTTTATTGTATCACAGACTGAACAGGAATCCGGCTCTGTCGAGGGAAATAAAGTCAAGTAGCTTCCATCCCACAGGCGAGGAGCTTCACACTGATGTCTCTTTAGTGGGAGTTCGGCCATGCGGCAAATAGTTTCATTTGCCTCTGCAAACTTGATCTGCTCTGATCTGGCTCATGAGTGTGTGTGGAAAGCAGCGGCCACAGAGTGCAGATCGATGTGGATATTTAAACTGTCACTGATCTCCATCTTCCCTATCTACAGGTCTTCCTTTGCCTTGGGGGAGACTGCAGTCCTCGTCCCTTTCATTCTTTGTAGCAGCTATGAAGTGTGTGTGTTCTGCGAGTAGAATTGCCTCTATTTCCTGCACGCACATGCCCCCTCTCCCATCCCTTCTAGGACGCAATCATGAACACGGAACACCACAAAATCAGAGGACACTTCCTGTCTCAACACATTGGTCAAGGACTCGGGTCTAGTTAGACGGAGGTGTTTGTGACATTTCAAAGAGGCATGTGGTTCATGTTTAAACTCGTCTCACGCATAGAGACCCCCACAGGAGACCCTCAGCAGGCTGCTCTTTGTGGTCTGAGCTGTAACCAAAAGTCCTTCCCCCACATCCTGTATTTGTTGCGTAATTACAATTCCGGACTGAGAGACCCACAAGCCGGATTTCTAGCCTTTGGATAAGTTTCCACTGATTACTCAACAATACCAGGATTGTTAGGCTGGTTTATTCAGAATGATCAGTTACTGGGAATAAATTCATCTGTCCATCATCATCATCATCATCATCATCATCATCCTCCTCCATCCAGGGCAAAGACAGTCAGTCTATCCCAGCACTCTGGGTGAAAGACATCCTTGTAAGTCTCTCACAGGACACACACACACACACACACACACACACACACACACACACACACACCCATATGAACTCATTTTACAGTCGTACCTGCGGGCACCTGCGAGTTCACATTAATTGGTGGTGTACCGAGTGTGGGAGGGAACCAGGGCACCTGGAGAGAACTCAGGCAGACATATGGAGGGAATGAAAACTTGCAGAAAAACTCAGATTCAAACCCCAGAACCCTCTGGATGTGTGGGGTTGCCAGTTCTCACCCTGAAGCCACTACGCATGCCAGAAATAGATCAAATCTTGAACTCGCCGCCGTTCCAGCTTACAGCTCGCTTGTTTACTAATGGGGCCCTCGGAGCTCGGCCACATTGTTAACAACGCTAAGACTCAAATTTGAGCAAGCTTGCCAATGATTTGTCCCTAAATACAAACTGGTGTTCTTGGTCTCTCTAGCTCGATTAAAATGTAGAATATAAAACATATTTTACTTCATCATTGCTGGAAAACATATTATGCAACATTATGAAATTTAATGAACAAATCTTTCCCTCTTACTGTCGAGACAAAGACAGCTCAGTATCTTTGTACTCTCTCTCTTTCTCTCTGTGACTCACAATTGTATCATCTCTCCTATGGATATTGCACTGAAACAGAGTACATAAATCAATTATAGAAAAGATATTAAAAAAATTGTTTGTAAAAGTTGTATGTGGCTACATGATTGGTTCTAGATGTACATGTGCTTAATGATGTATATCTAAGTCTGTGCTGCCTCTGTATATGTATATTATGTTTGTAAATATTAGGAAACAAACAGGAAATGATAAGAGATTAGCTGTCCAAATAGCCGATATCATAGTTTATAAGTTATACTTCATCCTACTCGACATTTATCTTTCAATGACTCTCCGTTTGAAATTAATATGTGTGTTTACCTGGGATTATGTGATTTTTCCTACTTTTTGTTTTTTTCACAACTATTTTGTGATGTGTCGGAAATGTATCATTAAATCAAATCAAATCAAGTAGAATACAGTGGAACATCTGAGACATCTGTTGCGCCCCCTGGAGGATCACCATGATTCCACTGCACACATGTTATTCTGTTCCTCTAATCAGCCTGTTTCCAAAACATGGACGCCAACCTTTTCCCCCCTGAGCCTCAGATCATCCGCGGTATCGACTCACGTTAGGATCGGTACGCTGATCTGCTCTGTCCTCACACGGGGACGTATTAAGAGAGTGAGAAATGTCATACGGCCTAAGGCGGGGTTTGAATCTCTCTGCCGTCTCTGTGGTTACTTGTTGTGTCGCCTGCGGTGTTTTTTCATAATGATGCACTCGCACCACTAATGACTCATTAACTTCATTAATGTGTAACAAACTGCACATTTAAGGTGTTTAACCTGAGAAGGAAAAGTACTAACACCAAAATGATACACACTTAGCAACCTACAATGTGTGTGTGTACGTGTGTGTGGTTGATAGGCACATAATGCCTTGGTGGCCTTAGTGGAATCTGTCTGTCTGCTCGTATCACTGAAGGTTGAGTAAGGCCAAGTGAGGCATGAAATTATGTTTTGGCACAGCTTGCATCTCTCTCCATTATGGTCAAATGTTCATCTCGGGTCCCGGTTGTCATTGTTGTTGTTGTTGCTGTGAAACCAAATGCTTTTCTCCCCATTGATCAGACGACCATGGAGAATAAGCTCTGTTTGATGAAGTGTGTAAACGGCGATCAGGCAGGGAATGCGTGTGCGTGTGCGTGTGTGTGTGTGTATACGTGTGTGTGCATATAGTATATATATATGTCAGCCTCTGTCATTTGACATTCAAGGCTCGGCGGCTTGTCAGTGCGACGCCTTCAATCGTTGCTCAGCGCTCCAAGAGAAAACTGCTGTGACTGATGAAAATGGATTAAAAAGAGGCCGCGACATCTTTCTCTGCGTTTTACATCACACCTTAATGAGATTTTGGAATTTGTACTTTTTGCTCAATGTTTTGGACGATGATACTTCTAAATGTCAGTTAATATTAGTTCATTTCTTCTGAACTGACAAATTGCTTGTGTATTTGTATGGATCATCAAAGCGTCTATTAGTAGGAGTTGTACACACACAGAGTGGATTAGGTTCACGTTTCATGATGAGGCAGGTTGGGGGGAGATCAGGCTCAGACCTCTGGGTTGTTACGCTCCTCTGGTTGGGGACTTCCCCTCTCGTCCAGGCTCAGTCATGTAGGATAATCCCAGGTTCTACATCTCTGCCTGTGCTGCAGAAGAAGGGGGATGTGTCCCTGGGTGGGCTCTTTTCCCTCCATGATATGGTGGTGGAACCTGATCCATCCTTCACCTCTGTGCCTCCTCCCACACAGTGCACCAGGTACGTTTCATCTTCATTTCAGGCAACTAATTACACAAATGTTTAAGCAATTGCAATCTTTGTTAACATCAATCCAACCCCCAATGGTGATTCGGCACAATCTTCGTTTCCATGCTTGATTGCGTAGAAGAGCGGGTGGCCTTAACTGCTTACTTCTTTTTCCAGATTTAACTTTCGCACATTTCGCTGGATGCAAACCATGATTTTTGCCATTGAGGAGATCAACAAAGATGGCAAACTCCTTCCCAACATCACGCTGGGGTATAAGATCTACGATTCGTGCAGCACTCCTTTCCAGGCTCTCAAGGCTGCGATGGAGTTGATGGGAAACGAGAAGGCCATAGGGGGCGAGGAAGAGGAGGTGACTGAAGGTATAGGCAGGGATTGTAGTGGGACGGTACCAGTGGTGATAGGAGATGGAGGCTCTACTCAGTCTCTGGTAGTAGCTCGTTTCCTGGGGGTCTTCAATGTGCCGCAGGTGAGAGAGTGAGACACTTTGAGTAAAACTTAAAGATGATTAGAATGTGTGTAAATGTGTCCGTTCCTTATTTCAGGTGAGTTATTTCTCCAGCTGTGCCTGCCTCAGTGACAAGAAGGAGTTCCCTGCTTTCTTAAGGACGATGCCCAGCGACTTCTTCCAGGTTAGAGAGGCACAGAGACTGAAACCAGCCACAGGAACCAAATCAGTCACTGAACGCAAATCTCCCTCCCTCTCTCTCTCTATCCCTCTATATCTCCCTCTCTCTCTATCTCCCTCTCTCTCTCTCTGCCTCACTTCCTCTCTATCTATCTATCTCCCTGTGTCTCACTCTCCCCCTCTCTCTCTCTCTCTCTCTTCCTCCCTCTCTCTCTCTCTCGCTTGCTCTCTCTCACACTCTATCACTCTCCCTCCCTCTCTTTCTCTACCTCACTGCCTCTCTCAGGTTGATGCACTTGTACAACTCGTCAGGCATTTTGGCTGGACGTGGCTGGGAGTGATTGCAGGCGACGATGCCTACGGTCGCGGTGGTGCTAGCATCTTTGCGGATGCGGTTGGTCACTTTTACACCACAGTGCCATCATGTCTCATGTAGAGGATCAACCAATATCAATCCATTGATGATAACACACAGTCTGTGAAACATAATATACAATGTAATGCTATGTTGTGTACCTTGTTGTGCTTCGTTCTTAGGTTCGTGAGTTCGGTGCTTGCATTGCGCTCCATGAGGTCATCCCTAGAAACCACGCCAAGAGCAACATCGCCGCCATCATTTCCAAGATCCGCTCCTCTGGGGCTGGAGTGGTTCTGGTGTTTGCTGTGGAACAAGACGCAGCTGCGTTGTTCGATGAAGCTCTCAGGCACGAGGCCTTTGCCCCTAAGTTTCCATAGCACCACATCATTTACAGCAGCATAATCCAACATTTGCTGTTTGTTTCCAGTAATTGGGATTCAACGTGTCGTTTGAATCGTTTCATCATAATCTTGGTTTTAGGGAGGGGCTAACAGGGATCCAGTGGTTGGCCAGTGAGGCTTGGAGCACAGCCTCCGTCCTCTCCACCCCAACAATGTACCACCACATCTTGCAGGGCTCTATGGGGTTTGCCATACGCCGAGTGCACATTCCTGGTTTGCGAGACTTTCTGCTTCGCCTGCATCCCTCAAACCCAGACGCTCTCCAGGATCCTTTCCTGGTCCCGTTCTGGGAGGAGGTATTTGAATGCAGCCTGAGTGCACAGCCAGAGGGTCAGGGACAGGCTGGGAGTGGTAGACGGCAGTGTTCTGGCACAGAGGAGCTAGGGAGTGTGGAGAACATCTACTCAGATGTATCACAGCTCAGGATTTCCTATAACGTGTATAAGGCCGTGTACGCCATTGTTCATGCGCTCAAGGCCATGACGAGCTGTGAGAAAGAAAACGGCCCATTTCCTCTGCAGGCCTGTCCCGACGTAAACAACATCCAGCCGTGGCAGGTGCGCTTCCAGGCTCAGTAATTTAGTATCATAATGGGAATTTACAGATTGAGGAGTTCTGTGTTCTGACGACGTCGTGCTCTCTCGTTCTCTCAGCTGCTTCATTACATGAAACAGGTGAATTACTTGACCTCATTCGGCGATGAAATCACGTTTGATGAGAATGGCGACCCTGCAGCCATGTATGACCTGGTTAACTGGCAGTTGAGCTCAAACGGGGAAATGGAGTTTGTAACTATCGGCCAATTTGATGAGATTACAGTAGCGCACAAGGAAAAACTCCAGATCCAGGAGGAGAAGATCATATGGAATGGCAACCAGACCAGAGTAGGTATCTCTGCAAAGTGAGCAATGTCTTGTACATTTTCCATTAGTTGTTTTGAAGCTGTGAGGTGAGTGTGTTGTGATCAGGGCAGTGTGCATCTCTTATGTCTCTCAGGTCCCCTTGTCTGTATGCAGCAGCATTTGTCCCCTCGGCACCAGGAAGGCAATCAGACCCAACTTCCCTATATGCTGCCATGATTGTGTTGTCTGTACAGATGGGCAGATTAGCAATCAGACCGGTAAGAAATGACTTTATGTCTACATGGACTTTCAGCCCAGCCCTGCCAAAGCCACATTACTGCAACTAAAGCAACTCTATCATTTAATCAGATGCCATAGAGTGTCTGCGCTGCATGCCAGAGTTCTGGTCCAATGAAGACAGGACAGCCTGTATCCCAAAACAGGTGGAGTTTGTCTCCTTCAGCGACACCATGGGCGTCACCCTGATGGCCGTTGCCCTCCTGGGCTCCTTCTGTACCTGCGTTGTCCTCATCATATTCTCCTTTCATAGAAACACTCCCATAGTCAAGGCCAACAACTCTGAGCTGAGCTTCCTGCTGCTCTTCTCCTTGACTCTGAACTTCCTGTGCTCTCTGACCTTCATAGGCCGGCCCTCTGAGTGGTCCTGCATGCTGCGACACACAGCTTTCGGGATCACCTTTGTCCTCTGTATCTCTTGCATTCTGGGGAAAACCATAGTGGTGTTAATGGCCTTTAGAGCCACACTTCCAGGGAGTAATATGATGAAATGGTTTGGCCCTGCACAACAACGGGTGATCATAACCTTATGCACGCTGATCCAGGTGAGGACTTCTGGGTTTTTTTGGAAAATTCAAAGATAGGCAGGACTTGATTTAAAAATCCCTTTTTGATAAGGACATATTTCTCCTTACACAGGTAATAATCTGTACTGTGTGGCTGGTTGTTGCACCTCCCACTCCTCACCAACTGATGCCACGGGAAAGCGCTATAGTAATTCTCTTGTGTGACGAAGGTTCTCCCCTGGCGTTCGCTCTTGTTCTGGGGTACATCGGCCTCCTCGCCTGTCTCTGCCTTCTCTTGGCTTTTCTGGCAAGGAAACTCCCAGACAACTTTAACGAGGCCAGACTCATCACCTTCAGCATGTTGATTTTCTGTGCCGTGTGGGTGGCCTTTGTCCCTGCCTACGTCAGCTCCCCGGGGAAATACTCCACAGCTACAGAGGTCTTTGCTATCCTGGCCTCCAGTTATGGACTGCTGGGCTGCATCTTTGCCCCAAAGTGTTACATAATCTTACTAAGACCAGAAAAGAACACGAAGAAACACCTGATGAATAAGGCTCCTGGTGGAAAATATTAGATCATCTATTGTAAACACCTTTGCTGTTCACACTCTGTCAATATACAGGATTTTGTGCATCTGCCAAATGACTCCAGATGGATCCAGTCCAGTATGACACTGTAGTTCGTTGATGTGAACATTTCACCACCAGATGGCAGTACTGTGCTGTTAATGTTGCCATCTGTCATTCATTATGTCCCAGCAGTAAATACACACAGCCATACTAATCACAGAACCTCTCCAAAGTCTTGTGTTTTTTATTCTCACTCTCTATTCTCACTTGATTGTTAAGTAAAAATGCAAGTAAAGAAACGGTCTGATAGTTTGCTTCTGGTGGGATATTCATGATGAACAGCTCCACTCTGGATCAGAATGGGTTTTGGCAGCAATGTCCATGCTGATTTGACCTGAGATAGAGTGATGAGGGCCGAGGGTCTCTGAGGTGCTCTGTGGAAATCCCAGCTGTCATTGGTTGATTAAACACTCATACTCCAGAGGCCGATACATATACACATCACGCCTGGCTGTTCACTGCAATAACAAACCCAAACGTTTTTTTTCTTCTCCCACAGCTGCTCTCAGACTGAAATTGATTATCTAGCGCCGATTGATCTGTTTTCCTGCCAAGGCCGAGGAATGATTTTTGAATGTTACTTATCGGAGACAGACTGAGGGGAAAGATGAGGGCGAAAGTAAAACAAAAAAGAGTGAAGTCACCTCGTTGTGTAAAGCTCAGCGTTTGTGATAACGTGTTGATGTAGTAACGTTATTCACTTTTCCCAAGGTGTTCTCAGTTATTCACAACATCACCGCCGTGCAGCTATCAGGATGTCAGAGCAGAACAACACTTCTCTTGTTGTTTTGTATTTCGGGACAAGAAAGGTGGCGGGTGAAAAGGCGACAACGTATTCATTCAGCGACAGCTTGATTTATCCTCATTGCCAACTTTCTTCCCCTCTCTTTACCTTTTGTGTCATCTTGACTTGGCCTTCTCTCTGCCTGCAGAGTTTCAACGGCAGTAAGACGTCACCTTTGTCTCCCGCAGCTCCTTTTTGTTTCCGTCGCTGTTGTAATCATTCAGATCACAGCGTCCGCCTGATTCAGTTTAATGAAGCCTCAATAAAGCTGCCTCAGTTGCAGTGCTAATTAATTTAGTATCAAGGAGATTCTGTAATGTCTTTAATCAAACGGATGGGCTATCAAATTACAGGCACATACAAAGGACGCATCCCTGCTACGAGAGATAAATTAAGACAAACCAAGGGAATTTTATGGGGAGGTGGAGTGTAAATCCAGAATTTACAGAAAAGACTTCTGATAAGTACAGAGGAGGGATGTGTGCAGACATGGCAACCCAATAGGTTTGACAGAGGTGATGAAAAGGGGAGGGAGACTCAAAGTTGTAATAACTTGGGTTAGCTTTTCCTCAGAAGGAGCCATGGTTGTGCTCCAGAAGGAGCTATGGTTCTGTCCTGTTCTGTCTTATCATCGTTGTGATTTATAATGTCAAAGGGACACAATGCTGACCAGGTGTTATCCTTTACTGGCGAAAGACATGCCCATACAGGCACACACATACACACACTAGTTAAAGGCAGTTAGTGGAATATGTGTTTAACAATGTTGAGAAGAATGTGAAGAATTGTGGTAAAAAAACTTAGGGTTGGGATAAAATAAAAGGCATGGGTCAAGGGTGCGTAGACAACGAGAGACTCCCTTTGCAATTATGTCCTATATAACATTGATTTGATCATGGACAACACAGTTAAGTTAAGAATAGTGTATTCTGCCTCTATCTGAATCTAAATTTGAACGCTCATTTTCTACACCCTTCAACTCTTAGAGACCATTCCCAGTTTGACACAGGCTGTGTCCGGATCAATAATATTGATCAACTTAACTTACAGTTCAATCCTAGTGGTTGTTTGAGGACTTTGTTGACAATTGATGGATGGATGAATAGATGGATATACTCATGTGTATAAATGTGATTACTCTGCAGATATTGTCTGTATTTGAATTTTCCTTTCATTTTGTTTGTTCATCATTCTTTCTTTTTTCTTTGCAAAAGAATCCTGGTTTTCTACATCATTTAAGTTTCCCATTGTGACTTGAGAGAGGATGTCACAGAAAAGATGGACTCCATAGAAACTGCAGCAGAAAGTAATTGCCTCTGCCACAATCATGTTATTCATTGAGTTTAATGTGGTTGCTTCAATTATAAATTATATGGCACTGATGGGCTAGACGGCCCAGAATCCCTTGAAATGAGGGGGAAAAAGCCACAAATACAGATGATTGTTTTTTTATAAAAGTTAGCATCTCTATGCTAATTTAATTCGGTGTCAGATTCGTGATCCGTGGGAGTCCTGATGTTGGAAATCTGAGGAAAGATTATGTGAACAAAACCTAATTAAGAGACATCATCACAGACGTTCCCACATGGATGAAAGTGTGAGTGTTTGTATGTGTTCACACTCATTTCTTTGGGTGTGTTGAGAAGCTGTCAGACCACAATCAATGTTGGCGCTTAGAATTGTTTTATTATCGCTCTCCGTTTATGCAGATGTACAGTGCTGAAGAGGTTGACACATTGGATTTCACAGCTTCCATTGAGTCGGTACACGTAGTTTAGCCTCAATGCCTTGGACGTAATGTGTTTGATCACACAGAAACGGGAGATCCACCAGATTTGATCGGATTAAGCACAATGCTAAGGTGATGAAACCATTGGAGTTTTAATGAATCATCTTATAGAGCAAAAAGCATGAAGCACTGTGGTGAACAAAAGATTTGAAGCCTTTTGTACTTTTCAGGTTTTGTACGTCTCTATCTGTCCATCCAGTGTCTCAGGCCTTAGAAGGATAGATAAAACGCTTAGGGGCAGAAACGCACAGCAGGAGGTCGTAGCTTGAGGGCAGTGACAGTGAACAGGGGGGAGAGCTAATGAAGGCACAAAGGCCCTGCAGACAGAGGAGAAGACGAGCATGCTGAAGGTGAGTCCGTTTCACCTCGTTAAAGTCGCCCAGGAGTTTCCTCGCTGGGAATGCCGGAGAAAGAAGAGACGGGCCAGCATGTCAATGTAGCTCAGGACACCACTTAGACTCCAGTGATCCAGAGAGAAAGAGAGAGAGACTAAAGGGAGAGAGGGGAAAAGAGAGAGAGTCAGAGGGAGAGAGCGTTTTCCATTGACATTCTCATCTCATTGCAGATGATGCTGAACAAGGTGATTGGTTAAATACTTATTATTCTAGAATTGATTTCTTCTTCCCAATTATCCACTATCCGCTTTTTGTTTCAACAAATGACATTAATGCTCTCCTCACACGTCTTGTTGCTGATTTGCCCCCCAGCCCACAGCAGGCAGGCAGAGCAGCACATGAGCCGCCCTTTCTGTCTCTCTTTCTGTCTTCCTGGTTTCATGGGGGGGGGGCAAGGATAGCTACACACACACACACACACACACAGAGGCATAGGAGGGGCGAGAGGGAAGAAGCAGAGAAGGGCAAACAACGATCCAAGGGAGAAAGGGAGAAATGCAGTATGAAAGCTGCTGCCTCCAGCTCACTTCTCCTTGTCCATGTTAAATTGGACGTCAGATACAAATTGGCCAACAGTGACAAACTGTATCGTCCCTTCAGCCGTCACCCACCAGACAAATGAGACAGTCGCCATTCTGGTCAAAGTTCAGCCATTCGTTCAGTGGCGTAGTGAAGTTGACCTCGTTTCATCTTGACAGAGAGAAAAAGGTTTCATCCCACCTCAGGCTAAATGATAATGACATTCCTCGTCCACGGCATCCAGACGCTACAGAGATTTATTTACGTTGATGGTTTGCAGCCAGCTGACGTCTCGACAGCAGCCAGGAAGAGACTGTTCCCCGGCTGACAGTCCAGCACGTTCAGCAGCAGCATACACTGTGTACAATCAAAGGTGATTCTCAGCTGGGACATGTCTGCATATGAACTCTCGCCAATTCCTACCCACAATTCCCACAGAGACTGAAGGAAAGAACGACCACATGCATAATGGAAACCAAATTAAGAGACACAAATATTACAGACTTGGTGTAATAGAAGGATATCCTGTTTTGTTTACCTATGACCTCTGAGCCTGAGCATGTTTGCCCTGATGATTTCCCTTCCGTGCCAAACTTAAGGGTGCACCCAAACAATTCTTCCCAGAGTCCCCTCATGAACAGCTCAGAGTCAGGTGAACTGAGGTCTGGGTCAAGACAAGTCAGACTGGGAATGTTGTTGGCCTTCCGCAGAGCAGTTGTCCCTGCCAGAGAGGGAATATTCACAATGCACAGCTTCAACAATCCTCTGCATGAGTGTCTTTGGATTGTACTAGGAACGAAAAAGGAAAGGTAGTAAAACCCCAGAGAGGGAAATTCAGAGGAGGAAGACAACTGTAGGAGAGAGAGAATGACACAGACGGAGTAGAGTAGAAATAAGGACATACATTGAAACATACAGTATGTTCAGCTTCAGAATCAGGCAGCACCTGACTTTGTGTAAGGCCTACACACACACTGTCCGTCTGTTCCTTTGAGCGCATCCAGTAACGTCTCAATCCCAGATCTGCAGACACCAGCTCCACTCCAGCAGCTGCAGCAGCTCAGCTATGCCTGCCTGCCTGTCTGCCCTCCTGTTATCACTTAGGCACACACTGGGGGCTAAGTAGCTCACCTGTGAAGATTAACAGAGGTAGAGATAGAGCAGCAGACAATAAGAGGTAATAAGTTGAAGACACGATAAGCCGATTAGGTGGACAGCATTAGAAAAACCTCCAGTTCTTACTGTGTTTAAATCAAACCCCCTGAGGGCGTCTGCCACAACAATGGAAGCTGACGTCCATGCATCCCCAACAATAATTGGCGCTGTAGGCACACGTCCATGTACAGTGTTTGCCAAATAAGCCTTTTGTCCAGTTACCATGGTCATGGCCGCTGACAGGGTGCTGCTCTCTGCCAGACAGGTGTCGGCTGCCAGGTAGCCCAGAGTGAGGTGAGGTAGCACCCTGGGGTTACTGTTCATTTCCTCCAATATAAAGATCAGGGGCCTGACGCCGCAGCGGTCGGTGCTCTCTGTCCCTCTTCAACCCAGGTGAGAAGTTTAATACGAGCAACGGGACACGGAAGAGTAGAATGAGACAGCGAGATGAAGAAGTGTCAGAAATAGGGGAAGAAAACATTAAAGTCTTTCATTTTACAGGAAGCATATTGGAATGAAATGATCTCCACATGGGAGGGAATTCCGATTTGGATTCATCAGGAGGGGTGAACATGAGTTTGTTAAAGACCGGAGAAGGGAACTGGGTTGAGTAATTTGAAAGTAACGCGGTAATGGAGCAAAACCAAAGTGTGTTCATTTGCACTGCAGGGGATTATGGTTTCAAACACATGCTGTAACTAATTTCACACCACTTTATCGACATTAGCTAATGACACGCATGAGCTATTATTATTATTATTGTATTTCATCTCTGAAATCAGGCAGAACAAACAGCCAAATGAGCACAGTCTGGAGATTTCACAGACGGGGCGACAGAGGTGGACTTCCACATTACTGCCTGGGATTTGGATAATGAGGTCATCACTTATCACTTCACTTCATTTAATTTCTTTATCCTTCAGAACTCACCATATTGATGGGGATTATATATTATACAGTATATGTACAGTACTCATGCTTGTGTGTGTGTGTGGGTGTGTGTGTGAAGGTACAATTAGCCAGAGGAATACATTAGAGGGGTCTGTTCATGATGAGAGGGGTTAGAGAGTGAATGGGAGAGCTGTCATTTTCAGGAGCAGACCCTGTCATCCACAAGTGCTCATCCAATTACACGCCGAGTGTGTGTGTGTGTCGTTCCTCCGCTCTCCTTCCCTTGCTCTCATTTTTTTTGCCACACTCTTCGCTTACCAGACCACCTGATGCCTCTCTTCCTCTCCTCGCCCTTTTTCAGCTCTCAGAGAGCTCCCAAGTGTGAGCCCCCTCCTCTGCTGTCCTCCTCTCTATTATCCTCCCCTTCTCCACTTACACTTTAAGTCACGAGTGCACGAGTTGGTTCAGAGTCCAGCGCCACATATTACATTACTTATTGCTTGACTATAAAACGAACGACTTATGCCGGCCCATTCCATTTCAAACCGAATGTCTTTACTAAAATCACTGATACAAGAGATATTCGAATCCTTCACTTTAATACGTAGAGTGTAGTATTGCAGTACAAATTGTTTGTATTTAAATGGAACTGAAGCTCTCATATTGACCCCACTGAAGATACAGTATGGGCATCTAGTGGCCTCCAGAGACAGAAGCATCAGGCCCAGCTGCAGCTTAGGGTCCATCACAGCTGGGACCGGGTCCATAGGGACAATGATGTGACCCGGAAATGTGACGTGTCTTGATGAGGAAAAAATGAAGTCGATGCAATTCTATATATAAATGTTTACGTGAGGAGATCAGGCCAGGCTTAGTTGGGACTCATGGAAGGATGAGAATGGATTTAGTTCCCAGCCTGCAGATTGATCCCAGGCTGCCCTGCCAGTGCCAACATCAACTGCCCACAGCACAGACCCCGGCACTGCACACACAACAACAGCAACATTAGAATGGGAAGATGTGCCAAGTCCTGGAGAGGTAAGGATCTCACATTCCTATCACATGAATGAGGAAAACATGAACTTCACATCCTCCCAACACATTGTTGATGTTACTGTGTTTGTGTTTCTAGTTATGGATCCAACAGATTCGTCCCATAGACTCTTCTCTCTTCTGCTGATGGTTGGTTGGATTGTTGGTTGCTTAGCAGTCATCTACTTTGTCTTCATCTTTGCTTGGGTAAATGCATATTTTACCTCTTTACATCTTTTTCTTTTGTAAACAACTGGTTGCAAAGGCTGAGCTGAGGCTTCAAATGTAATGTGTGGGAGTGCATCACATCTGAAACCTGTTTAATGCACTCCTAAGTGCCCTCTTTGTGGATCCGGCTCAATGTATGTTGCTATTTACAGTTTCCATGCAGTCAATATGTAATGACAAGCAAGAATAAATAATTAAGGGAAAAGATGATCAACATTATAATGCTCATCTTCAGGGTTCAATCTTAGTCTGCACGATCTGCAAATGGATCCTGTTTTTCTTTCTCCAGCAGGAAAGAGGAGGATGACTTGTACTCAGAAATGAAACTCTCCTCCCGAGGGACGCAGGGAAGAAAAGGCTTTTGCTGTTGGAAATATACGGTTCTCTTTTATGTAAAGTCCTTTCACAAGAATAATTCCATGTCCTGCCAGAAATGAAAAAGACATTTTAATAAACATTTCTGCCAATGCATCCATTTCCATTTAATACCCTATATTTCACCACCCCGTTATGCTGTGAATGAGATCTCTTTCAGGCATTGTGCATTAAAAGCCATTTACCTGAACATTGCATAGACGGCATAATACGAACACCCACCATAGTCCCCTAAACAGTTGTGTAATACAGCTCACTTTGAGATTACCACACTTCACTCACACAGCAGTCTCTTTTCAAAGCTAAAGTGGAAGAGCAGAGATTTTGTAACTAAGGGGTGCTTAATGAGAGTACACCTGTGTGTGTGTGTGTGTGTGTGTGTGTGTGTGTGTGTGTGTGTGTGTGTGTGTGTGTGTGTGTGTGTGTGTGTGTGTGTGATCATATCATGTGTGTGCGTGTGTGCGTGCATGTGACACAAGCTTGTGCTCACTCTGCATATTAAATCCAGACTGCTGGACTTAAATATTATTAGGTGTTAGGACCGTCAGTGTCGTTACCATGGTTACCACAATTCCTGTGGAGTGTTCTTCCGATTGAATGCAGAGCAAAGGATAATGTGAGGAAAGTTAAGGATCAGCTCTGTCCACACTGGTACTCATAACAGGATTTGTTTGGCTGATTATTTGTTTATCAAATGTAAGCACTTGATTAACCTGCTGGAGTCTGAATTCAGTTCTAGGGGATTCTTCTTTTATGTTATGGTCTGCTTATTGAGGACTCTAGAAAATCAAGTCTAACAAATAAAGTTGTTTGTGTGCTGATGTGCTCTACGTTTGGCTTCTTCTGCACAAACAAGCTGTCCAAATGCTAAAAGAGTGAATCACCATTTGATGCCTCGCTTATTGTTGACAGCTTTGTCGCAAATGTTCACATTTATACAACCTGTCTTCCTGTCTCATAATGTCTACTAAATGACTTTTACAGAAGACGTTTTTGGGTGGAAAGTCACAAATTCAGTGAAAGCTATAAGATTACTAGCGGCTCCAGAGCACTATCACATAGACAGCTCACCTCTGACTGGACCTGAGACTCAAACCTATCGCCACCCGCTGCTCCAGCACACGGTGGCATCGTTCACACATCGTTCTGGCTCCTGCATACTTTGGGGACATCATGGTAGCTAACAGAATAATGAATTCAGACTGAAGCTTTCAGGGAGGCGCCTCAATCAGGGCCCATTTGTCACATTATCATAATCTCACAATGTGTTTTGCTCCCCTGCAAAATCACCACAAAAAGGAAAATATCCACATACAAACTCAAACCCAAATGATGCCACAGCCATGACGTGTAGACATGATATAGTTGAGAATGTCATTTTGGCAGAGTATACATAAAGACACAGGGTTTGCATATGGATCAATTTACAAAATCCATTGGAAATATAAGGAAAATAGTGGTAAGAAAAATCCCCTGCTTGCCCTTTATCATACATTCATTTAACTACATTTCATATAGTTAAGGCAAGTAAACTCCTTTATTCCTATATTCATGATACTTTTTTCACATATGTACTTTTATTTACAAGCAACCGTTGAAACAGTGAAGTACTAGGAAGGCTGAAGTTTATTCTTCCAACACTTCTCACATCTACCACATCTTAATCTTTCACATCATCATACTAGTCACGCTCCGCTTCCAATAAATTATAAGGGGCACCAATTTATTATGAAGTCTGATTTAGTTAAATGATGTACTTACATTCTCAAGAACATTGAAGTAATTTAATATCAATGTTTTTCTCGCCCATTTCACATGTATTCATTATCGTGAATGTCATTATATAATTTAGAAGCAGAGGCCGTGACCTTCTTGTCTTTCCCCCCTCTCTCAGTTGTTGTATGCAGGATGAATGCCGTCTGAATGTTCCCATAAATAAACCAGACGTATCTAAGCGTCGGCGGCCTCCCGTCGGGCAGACATCTAAGCACCTAGCTCGCCATTACGGCAAAGCCTCCACATCTGTAACGGCAGCACTGTTTGCTTTAAAGAGCATTTTCAAGGCTGCGTTTAATAACAGGGAATTAGATTGTTTGGTTGGCACTGCAGGTTGAGCCGCAGCCACTTTGCAGTAAGCAGAGACTCGACTCAGAGCACATTTGGTGTCATGTTGAATATGTGCACAAGATGTAAACATAATCTTACGTGTATTTCCTCTCAGTCTAGTGAACCTCTCTACCGCAGTGGGTCTGAGTCAACACACACAAACATACACTTACTCACACACTGACATTAAAGCTGGTATTACTTTTTGGCTTACGAGAAGTGTTAGGTTGTTTGTAATTGGCAGAATGATAATGTGTTTACGTTTATCGTTAACCTTTGCCAATCCGTTACCTTCTGGAACGTTCCTGCCCTCACACAGATCATTATGCGGCTCCGCCACATGGTGCAGTGTAAGACCAGGTGTTCCAGGTGTGGCACATTAACATGCATGTGGTTACTGGCACAATGGAACACAGGCGGAGACATGTGGCTGCAATAATTATAATAATAAATATTATTATTATCATAGCTTTTTGTAGTAGTGCTCGTAGTTTTGTAGTAGTAGTCGTAGTATTGTTGTTTTAGAAGTGGTAGTAGTGGCAGCAGTAGAAATGATTTTTGGCACTGTGCTGAACTCACTGTTATAGTTCGAGGCTCTGTATGCCGTTTGTTCCAAGCCCTGATGGCTGAGAGGGCAGAGCCAGGTCTCCTTCATCAGACTCCAACCTGGCTTTGACCCACCCGCCTTTGGCATGAGGAGCTGAATCTGATGCTGCTGTACGGACTGAGCTTCGGAAGTAATCATGTCAATTCATTGATTTATTTCGGAGACCTGAAGCTAAAAGTGGATTAATGTGATTCTGTTGTGTGAAGATTCTCCATGGGTAACAGGGTTTGATGCAAAATGTACAATGGTCCAAATGTGAGCGGCTGAAAGAGCAAATGGCTCTACGCAGACCATGAAATAAGATAAATGCACAAAGTGGCGATCTTGTTTTAAGAATTTCACACTATGAAAAGATTCTGGCAGCAGGCTTCACAACATCTCTCAGTGTATGTCAGCATGTATTTTTCACAGTGACCAGCCATTTGAAACGGATCAGTGTATCAACTACACATAGTGATGCAATAAACTGCTGCTGTGCCTCCGGATTACACGGTGCAGTGGGAGCGTCAAAATGGAAAATGAAATTAAACCCAGAATGTGACTTTGAGAGGCCGGCAGATAAAGTTGAAGGAGTGTGACAGAGCCAGAAACCGTGAAGGTGCTGTGGAGTCCATATAAGCCCAACCTGAGGCAGTTCATTAACTCTGCTGAGGTGTTTGGTCTGATTGTTAGCAGGACCACTCAGAAATGTCCCCCACTGGCTTTGATGAGCCTTGGTAGAGGGGTGGATCAGGACCCAGGAAGGAACCCATTAAATATTGGTGCTGATCCGAAAACCAGGGGCGGATACAATATTCATTTAATGATCCATTATGTTTAGGGAAATTTTTCTTGATTTTTGGCAACTTCTGCTAAAGTATTACACCAGTCTGAATGAAAACTCAGACCTATCTGTCCCATGATGTGTCCATAAATAGGTGCATTTTCAAGATCTGGGTACATTTTACACTGTTACCTTGCAGCCACGAGGTCCTGGGTTCAAATTCAAAGTCGGCCTCGATCTTTTGTTTGACGAGAACCTAGACGGAATGCAGAACTTCACCACAGAAGTTCGGCATATTCTTCATTAGAATAAAACAAATCATGGCTCGTTCAACCTTGGCAGCGGTATAAACATTGATAAGGGTTTTCATGGCGACAGGGTCACCTTAAACCAGAGCAGAATTCCTCAAAAATACTGATTCATGATTGCAATTTCTTTATGGGCAAAGGATCGATTTCTAATTATCTGCTGAAGGTGTGAAGACAGATAAGAGTGAGTGAACAAACCTGCCTGCAAAAGAGAATACATGTTATTAAAGAAGGTTGTTAAAGCTTCAACATAAGCATTTCTTCCTCTTAATGTTGTTATTCTGATGCGATCACATGTGAACAGTATACATGTGTAGATCAACCACAGGATGTCACTGTTTTTCATCAAGTATAACGTGAGTACATGAAGCCTGTGAGGGATGAAACAGGAAGGAACAGAAACATTTTCCCTAAAGGAACCTGAAAGTGTAAATGATCTTGCAGTATTCTATTGATTATGACAGAAGTGATAGAAGCATATAGGTTATTAAGTTGGCACCCTATAACACACACAACAGGTTTACAGGCACTCAATTTAATCAAATACACAAACACTCTGTACTCTTTGTTGTCTGTTCATTTGCTGCCTGTGCATGTGTGATTTTCTTCTGGAATCATTTCAACAACATAAAAAAGCAATAATAACAATAATGAGCCTTTTTGAAATGCACGCAGAGCTTCTAAAGCGATGTAATAACAACAAAAACCTTTTTCGTAGCAAAGAAAATGTGAACACGCAGTAATCGGAGGCCTTCAGCAATGAGAGGACGTCGAGGACACACTTCACAATAACAACCCATTTCCCCATCAAGTGTGCAGTAACTCAGTCCTCCCCCCTCCTGAAACACTTACTCATGATCCCTGTATGTAATTTGCACCTGTGACGTGTTTACGTGTGCAGATGGGAGCTTTAGTGTGTATGTGTGCGCGCTGGGTGTTACGCTTCCCTCTCATATTCCATGCAACGTGTTAAAAGACCACGCATGTCACACTCACACTGACAAGACATTCCGGAGGACACATGCCCCCCCAGGGTCACCTTAAAGCCACACGAGGGGGGAAAACCCGAGTCGTTTTATGACTGAACCACAAGAATTTGATACGGAGAGCAACAAACATACCTAGAGATTTCAAAGGGTTATGTCTGATTTAGATTTTTTCACGCCTCCCTCGCCGGTTGCGCACAATGGTCCAAAGTTCATGCCCTCACTTACTCACTCATGTCAGCACCCAATCCCCCAGCCCTCCCCTCCCCTGTCCTCTGGAACACGCTGAGGTGTTGTAATGCTAGCCGTGATGATAGCTCACCGTGTTGTTAATTACAGGGAGGGCGAGAGCACGAGGGCGGGCTGTGGCGTGAACCCTCGTATATCTGCCAGAGTTTCTCAACAGCCCAGGCAGAGCGAAAAAGGGCCGAGCCAAGGCGGGGAAGCACTCAATGCTGCGCTCATATTGAGCTGTAACTGGGACTTGAATGGGTCTTAAGGATATGGAAATTATTCACACACAGTCACACAGAATGCTTTTTCTTTTCTTTTTGCCTGCATCCCTAAGGTGTAGCAGCAAACGCAATCTGCTGTAGACTTTCTGAGTCAAGCTGTTCGAGCTATTCCACCTCCACTCTGCCATATTTGTGACATTTTACCAGGCGCAAAACAAATCCACTTAAAAAATATGTCAGCCGGTGGTGCCGAGCAGAGGTAATGCACTTAAATCAGAGCTGTTTACGTGCAATGCAATGTAAAACCGGCAAAGAGATTTAATTGTGCATTTTGTAGCCAAATGCAAAATAGAAAATAAGGGTCATGAACTCAGGAGGGGCTTTGCATGGCGACTGCAACTCTCCAAACACTCTTCAGAGATCTTTTTTGGGACATTTGGCTTGAAAAATAGGCTGCATATCTGGCGCCCTTACCTTGCTGGCAAACCGTCCCCGGATTTCTGTCTGGCTCTCTCCTCCACTGCTGAACCTCATTCAGTTTGGTGTTTTTTCTCCTCTCTCCTCTTCTTCTTCTTCTTCTTTAAGTGTCCCTGAACGTATGCCTCTCCAGTTTTCTCCTGGGAGCGGAGAGCCTTCACTGAGCCGAGACATGTGCTCGCTGCTTCTGTGCAGCATGGAAGGACGTTTACCAGCAGGCAGGCGGGCGGGCGGGCAGGCGGGCAGGCAGGCAGGCAGGCAGGCAGGCAGGCAGGCAGGCAGGCAGCCAGGCAGGCAGCCAGGCAGGCAGGCAGGCAGGCAGGCAGGCAGGCAGGCAGGCAGGCAGACAGACAGACAGACAGACAGACAGACAGACAGACAGACAGACAGACAGACAGACAGGCAGGCAGGCAGGCAGGCAGGGAGAGAGACCATAAAGATATTACACAGATTTTCTATGCTGGTCCTTTTACTAACGTTATACATTAGTCGCTATTCCCCACACGCACAAGTCCAATTAGAGTTACGGCTAATGCTGCTTTTTAAATTAAGTTATGGCCGATGTTTTCTCTCGTACTAACAGAGGGAAAGAGGCTCATGCTGCACGCTGAAGTGCACACCAGGGAAAACCGGGCCGGTCCACACACTGAGGTTTTATATCCACTCAAAATCACTTCATCTATTTCCCACTGGCAAATGTAAACACACCTTATAAGGTCAAAGGTTTACAGTTAAGAACGGTCTTGGGCTCATTTTATGGCTGATTTTCCTGTGTTGCCATCTTTTGTATTATAATTATTCTCTTATATTACTAGAGAAGCCCAGTTCAGAATCTGTGAGATCATTCCCGCCTCTAGCAGCTCCTGTTGGAACCCTCGCTCCTCTCTGAAGACGCACACACAATTATTGACCACAGCATTTAATTTAAAGTTTTATTTTGAAATCAAATAAAAATAATGAAAGACAAAGAAAAGATGATTCTTATCAGTCATTATAAAGTATCTAAATACAGGCAACTGAGGTATATCTGTCTGTCTTTCTATGGGTTGTATGTGTGTGTGTGTGTGTGTGTGTGTGTGTGTTAGAGAGAGAGAGAGAGAGAGAGAGAGAGAGAGAGAGAGAGAGAGAGAGAGAGAGAGAGAGAGGGAGGAAAGGGTGGACCTGCAGACACTGATGGTGCTGCGATCAAAGAAAGGCAGAGACAAAGTATCACAGCGTTCTGTATGTTACATTTCTTTAACATAACAACAAAGTCACCAGAAGTGAACGAGTCCTGAACCCAAAGCCTCCGAGTGCCTTCAGAGATGCTGCTGTGTGCTTCTGACGGGATCATGAGGCTCGATCACAGTTCAACCAGGAGACACACTCTTCCCCTCACAGCGACGACTGACAGCGTCACGTGTCGATTGACGTGCGCTTCAGTGTGTGGGTGTGTGTGTGTGTGTGTGAGAAAAGAAAGTAATAAAATGTTGTCATGTCATATTGAGAAATCACAGCTATACTTGACAGACTGCACTTTTCCCTGCACTCTCACACACACACACGCACACACACACACACACTCGCCCACACACACACAGATCATGTAAGGCTTAACCATTTGTTTGAAATATGCAGCGATCATACCGATATACAGAAACAAAGACAGGATAACATGCAAAAGACACACACACACACGCACACACACAAAAGGCTTAGAGAAATGTATTGAAACAGGGGTTGGATGTGTATGTTTGGTGCTGTGTGTGCGTGTGTGAGTGTGTGTGTGTCGATTGTCAGCTTGTTGATTTATGACCAGCTGTCGTCTTTAAAGGCAGAAACTTCATTTCAGTTCATGTGAACAGCAGCCATCTGTCCAGGCAAATGAAGTTCTTTCAACATTAAACACTAAGCTGTCGTGTTTGTGTGTGCATGTGTGTGTGTACGGTATATGATTACAGTTACACACCTACTGCTATATTCCACCATGGAGTTTTCTGTAATAATTTAATCTAATCTAATCAATTAATTAAGTGTACTGCGTATTAACAAAGAGTACATCATGAGTACGAAGTGATGTGTGTGTGTGTGTGTGTGTGTGTGTTTGTACATTTGTGTTAAGGCAATGAATTGGTAATCGATCATCATCAGATTGATAATTGTCCTCCTGGATTATGCAATCGGAAACTTACTGTCTGTCGTACGTTTCCTCCTTCTTCCCTCACACACCTTCTTCCCTCACATACACACACACACCATGTACACAGTGTATCCAGCAAACAACTACAGAATCCCATATATTCCTTCCTTGTATACAGCTTAGTCAGCATTTTGGCTTTGATCGCAGCTCAGCATGTAAATGTATTGTGTGTATGTGTGTGTGTGTGCATTTGTCCGCCTCTCACTTGCACACATGTACTGTACACACACCCACACACGCATACATACACAGAGGCACACATGTTTTACACGTTTACACGATAGGTGATGGAGAGGAAAGTAAAAACACAGATATTTGCAAGTGATGATCAGGAGTGATTGTATCCGGTGTGAAGCAGAACAATCAGGCTGAGTGAGTGGAGCACAGCGGGTCACAGCTGTCTGTCTGTCTGTGAGGGTGTCAGTCCACCGCCGCCGCCGTCTTCTGAGGGAGTCCATACTGCAGAGACAATCCACCAACCCCGTGGCCCATCGAGTAGAAAAAAAAGCACGAGAGGAGCTTCCACACCCTTAAACCCTCCAAGAGTGTTTCAAGAGTCAAGAGGGGAGGACGGGGGGGACGGGGACGACCTGTGTCCAAAACGACCCCCATCCTGGCTGCATCACCACACGCGGCAGATGTTGTCCGGTACCATATGGCCTTGCTTCTTGCATTTGTAGGCGTTGGCAAACTCTGGAAAGTTCTGCAGTGAGCCCAGGACCCTGTGTGAGACGGAAGGGGAAAGAGGTTGAGAGGTTTTGGTTGGAGTGTAAATGGAGTCTGAGGTGTTTCACTCTGGCTGCTTCATATTTGATGTTTGGGTTGTTTGAAGGAGTTACACTCTGATCTTTTTGTTGCTCTTTCTTTGCCGTCCTACTGGAATTTTAGAAGGTCAGACGTTCAAAAAAAAGTCTTCACAACAAGATGAAAATTTAATACCCACCTGAAGCTATTTGGCCAAAGAGACAGAAATGACCAAGAGATAACGAAAAGCAGAGAGGATGATGGGTAGTTTGAGTTTTGGTTATTGGATTAAAATCTGTTACTGCCTGATGCTTTGATTGCCTGAACGAAGCCCCGCTGTGCATTTTCTTCTGTCTGTTTGTTGCCGTCCTTTGCGGTTTTACAGTTTTATTGAAGTTGTCTCAGCCCATTATTTCATCCAGGCTTAAAATGAAATATTCATTTGTTTGGAATCATTCGCAGCAGGAAAAAAAAGGATTCTACCTGAACTTCCCTGGACTGTGCACGTCGATTTTGATGGAGTTGACTGCTTGCTCGGGCCGGTGCGTTCCACACCACACCTGGAGAAAAGGAGGAGGGAAGAACATAAGGTGCTTTAGATCGATAACTACCAAGCTGTGTGCCGAGTGCCATGCTGCAGAATTTTTAATTCATGTATTTGTCCATCTGTCCAGTACCTGAGCAAAGTTAAGGAAGAAGAGCTGGTTGTGGGAAAGGTCGATGCCGGGCAGTGGAGGCTCCTCTCCGTGCTTGCACACATAGTTCTGGTAAGCCTGCAGAAGAGACACGACACAAAGTTTCCATCTTCTCTCCTTCCATTATACCTACAATGGTGCAAGAATCACTTTGTTTTGGCTGATTATATCGAGCTTAGGGATAACTGTGTACGTCTGCTATGATGGATTAGAAGATTCCCCCTCTGACTCCACAAGCAGCTTCACTATCCAGCAATTTGGGTCTAATTTCTAATTATATTCCATCTAAATGTACTATGGCTGCCTTGAAAGGCAACAGGGTGCAGTTTGCTTTTTGTCTGTCCAATATCAACACAATTTAATCACATAAACAGGGAAAACAGCACAAACTTTCACTTTAGGAGGGCTGACAGGATTTGTGTGTCCTTTTTTTTGTGCAATTGCCATCACTCCAGGGACATCTCAATGTGATAACAGCGTGCACTTTCTCTGCCCGCTCCCACGCATAAATCAAAAAGACTATTCAGGAGTAGATGTCATGTATGTTCCTCTGTGTGTTTACTCTGAATATCAGCGTAACTCACTCTTGCAACTGCGGTCATAACAAAAATATCACGTCCTTCATTGTTGTGTTTCTGTGCTTAATGAGCCGGCAGCTGACAGTGACAAACTACGGAGCCAAGCTTCTCCCCCCCGCCTGTAAATCAGCACTATAACAACATTAGTAATCATTAAATGAGTTTCATCCTTTGCTTGAGGGCTCATTACCTGATATGCCTGTCGTATCCCTCCATTGTCAGCAATGTTCTCCCCAAGGGTGTTGTTACCGTTTAACTATGAAAGGGACATGAGGGAGAAGGGGAAAGAGAGACAGAGAGGGAGAGAGAGGGAGGGAGGGAGAGAGAGAGAGAGAGAGAGAGAGAGAGGGGGAGAGGGAGAGGGAGAGGGAGAGGGAGAGAGAGAGAGAGAAAGAAAGAAAGAGAGAGAGAGAGATAGAGAGAGAGAGAGATAGAGAGAGAGAGAGAGAGAGAGAGAGAGAGAGAGAGCAACTGTAATTTTTCTTCGTATTTCAGCAAATCACACATGATTCCAGGAAAAAAGCATTTATCACTCCTGGGCTGCTTCGGAAAGCTTTCTCCTGCGGGACAAAGGAACCATTGTTCAAAGCCCCCCTCTACAGATGAAGAGAGACAACGGGGGAAAGAGACCGACACGTCAACACAAAATATTAAAGACACCTGACACACTGAAGAGATGAGGCTGCAAAACAGCAGGAAGGCGAAAAACTCTAGAAACAGAGAGACTGAACTAATAAAAGCACCTTTCTGTTTGCTATTTCAAACCTCGCAAAACATCTTTGAGGGGGGACAAGAGGAAGACTTGACTTACATGAAGGCCGTTGGCTAAATCCCAGGAGAAGTTGCCGTACTGGTCCACCATGCACTTGGACAGCTGCAGGAACCTCTGAGTGGAGTCTGCGGTCCACCAGTCCTTCAGGTCGCCGTCTTTATCGTAGTTACGACCTAGTAAAGAGCATGAAAGAGGCTTTAGTTGAAAGGATTTTGGGCCACTTTGGGTCAGCGGGCGACCACAGTAAACTGCCTTCGACGTCCTGAGGTGGCAGCTTGCCGAGACAGAGCAGAATGAGGTCGCTCGTGGCCTGATTTTGAATTTTGCTCTTTGAATTTGAAATTATGCTCTTGCGGGAAAAGATAATCTCCAGCGAGGCGTTAAGCTTAACAAAACTGAACGATGGTAAGAAGATTAAACATTCCGCTCCTGATCAATGAAGCCAATTTTTAGAATCCAGCGGTGTTTCCCTGGATTAGGAGAGAAATAATCTGACTGGAGGAGCCGAGGGAGAGGAAGTGTGGAGAATCTCACCGTTGTCGTCGAAGCCGTGCGTGATCTCGTGGCCTATCACCATGCCGATGCCGCCGTAGTTGAGAGACTTGGGCTGGCCTTTGCTGAAGAACGGGGGCTGGAGGATTCCCGCGGGGAACACTGACGCCAGCAGAAACAGGGTCACACTCCAAATCTGAAGGTTGTCCAATTGTGTGTGTGTGTGTGTGTGTGTGAGTGTGTGTCTGTGTCTATGTGTTACCTATTTGGTTTCGACTGGACGAGTAGAAGGCATTGACAACAGCAGCTCCAGTCACCCACCTGAGAGAAAGAGTTAAAGAATTCAAAATTGGATGAAGGATATCGGCCTTCCGTGGTTATTTATACACACTCTAATATTAGTAAACATTCCTACAAATGCTGCTGTACTGAGCAGGAGGCTGAACTGTATCTGACATGTAGGAGTTTGTGTGGGAGAATGTGAAGGCACAGCGCTAAATCCAGTCACGCCGGCATCACCAGAGAATGAGGAGCTATTTATGATTAGTCAATTAAGTACATACATGCACATAGAAAGTGTTGAAACATCTGGAACAAGCATGTGTGCAGCGGATTTAAATAGCACCGGGTGGAAATCTTACTCCTCTTTATTGACTTTGACTCTGAGTTTCCGCAGGCGTCTCTTTTGCATGTACTCCAGGTTCTGTAGGATGTTTTCAAAGTACTCCTCTGCATTGTAGTTGAGCTATCACACACACACACACACACACACACACACACACACACACACACACAGAGCCGGAGAAACAGGGGATTAGCAGCGATGGGAGCTATCATCACCAGGTCATATATTCTCTAGTGAAACCTCATAAAAAGTGTAGATTTCATGCAGATGTTGCTCAAAGAGCGGATACACCCGCAGCTGAAATGAGCCCACGCTGACAGAAGAGAAACATCCATAATAATAACTCAGTAGACACTCACATCTTTGTATTCTTTGTTAAGGTAGTCGTCCTTCATAATGTTGTCGGAATAGCCGATCCGTTCGCGAATAGCTCGGGCCTGCAGGCAGAGATCAGATGAACAATTTGACCTCCTCTCTCACACCGGCACAGCACAGTGAAGTCCATTAGACGTTAATACCTTTTCCTCTGCTGCTTTCTTGGTCTGTGCGTCCATCCAGGTCAGATCATGAAGGTTACTGACAAACACCGCTCGTATGTCATCAATCATTGCCTCCATCTGTGATAACCACACACATACACACACACACACACACACACAGAGGGAGAAAAAGGGCCAAGAGTGAGCGTCAGTAAAATGTGTCGTTCAGACCGACGTCCTGCCATCTCTGATATGGGAAACATCAACAATAAACTGTCATTCAAAGCGACACAGCACAAAATGTTATCCACTCCTCGGCGGCGTGGGAGTTTTTCCCTCACTGGCGGGTCAACAGAGCATCTGGTGAAGAGCATAAAAACATGTTGCTCCACATTATTCACCAGAGGCATAAAAATATACCGACCTAAATTAGGCCCTTTCATGTAGAATCATATGGTTCTCCTTCTGTCTGTGTTATTAAGCAGCCGGACCACTGAGGCGCCTATCACTAAATTGTGTAATTAACTTTCTATAATTCATAAAGAGCAGTAGAAACATTTTTTAAAAGCCTTTTTGAAATGCAAATACATTCAGTCGGCATTTAAAAACCACGGTTTATGAGCGCAAGTAAAGACAAGTACAATGTTCATAAAGTTATAACGAGAAACTTTTGATTTACTAAAGTGGTTTGTCATCTTGCTGTCTTAAGGATTCTGCAGGTGTCTGCTGTGCTGCCTGCACACTTGCACTCGCTTCATAAGTGGAGATTATGAGAGAGAGTGTGTTTGCGTTGTCTTGGCACTGGAGTCTTAAATCAAGCTGTCTCTCTCTCTCTCTCTCTTTGAATTGGCTCTCCCAAGGTTTCTTCCTTCATTACCTTATATGTTAAGTATTTTCTAGGGAGTGTTGTTGGGAGTTTTACCTTGTCTTCTCACAGAGATTTGATCTAGTGTGGGAGCTGTTTGTTTTTGTAGGCGTGCAAAGTTGTTGTATGTAATACTAAACTATACAAACTTGACTTGACATGTCCTCGAGAAAAAAAAGGTTCAAGTCTAGTCACAAGGAACTCCACGCCTTGTAATCATTAGGGTGATGTATTTAGTGATGTGGTTCTAAGATCTGTATTTATGACTGATAAATTACTTGAAATGAAGTGACAAGTCAGTGTTGTGGTCAGTGGTCAAGTTGGCAAATTGATGGCGTCAAGTCAAAGTCCACTCTAAGTCATGTGACCATTGGATTACAAGTGCTGCTACCAAGTCATATTCTTCAGTTTCGGAATAATAAATATCTTTATCTTTATCTCTACATAGTTTCTTACATCTTTATCATATATTTAGATGTCTTGTATCATGTTTGGAGCACTTACTGTCTAACTGAAGTCGGGCCGCCTGCCTCATGTGGACATGAACAAACATGCAGTAGACCACTAGGCTCCTCGGTTTGACGGAGCAAATAAATATAAACTTATCTAACTTAACACGTATTTCTATGATAACATACTCGCATAGATTTTCTCATTTAAATGCAAATTTACACAGCAAGGAGCTTCAAAACATTTCATCAAATCATCCATCTGGATTCCTTGAGTGACAGTATTTTACAGAGACAGACTGACATGATGTGTAATGCTTCATATGCAGGTCATACTGGACTGCACCGTGGTATTTATGCCACATTTCTACTTCCAAAACGACACAAAAATGACTTGGAATCACTACGGAATGTGGACCTGAAGAAAATAATGGAAAAGTGATGACAAAATGTGCCGGACTAAAGACTAATGAAGGTCACTGCTGCGGATGTTAGTAAGCTTGGCGAGTTGGCAGAGGCGTTCCTGTGTGTCGTCGTCTCAGCACAACACACCACACAATCACTCAGACAACACACTGCAGTCAGCCACACACCAGTGGGGACCATCCTGACCAAGCTTTACTGTAAACCTTTCAGCAAACCGAGTGTGTGCCTGTGTGTGCATGTGTATGTTTGCATTCATTTGCTGAGGTTGTGTGTATTTACATTTTATTTGTCTGACAATATTGGCTTCACTAATAAATGGCTTAGTTGCCATTGGCATTCGAGATACTAACACTACTTAATCTTTATGCATCTTGGCACGTTTACCCAGCCTATAAATAAAACACAGATAAATCTTTGCTTGAAATCATAATAAGGATTGTAAAATGGTTGACGCATTCAACACACACAACTGTAGATAATGTAGATTAATATGAGCGGGAGTATTTCACTACACAGTACACACACATACACACACGCGTCAGTATATACTTAAATGAATATGCACACACACACACACAAACATATGCTGGATGTGATGTTAGACCCACACACGCTGGAGTGGGCAAATTCCATAAAATGACAGAGATCTAGAGTGTGTTAGATGCTCAGCATTATGCGACGACACACACAATCTGTTTTACATACAGTTGCGTGCCAAGAAGCGTGCCTATGCACACACACACACGCATATACATATACACACACAATCCAGATTAACAGAGTGGGTTGTATGGCCATCGTGATAAGGATGCCATACAAACACACGACTGCAGTGGTTAAATGAAACCGCAGATGAAGAGGAAATTAAATGATGGACTTGATCTCAGATTTAAGATGAATTCAATGGACTAACACCCTGATGCTGTTTTTAGGTAGCGCAGAGACATTCCTACTCCTCTGTTCCTAATCCTCTCCCAAGGGTCCACACCAAGATTTCACAGCATATTTCTACAGCACAAAATGATGCTTTAACTGGTCAAATGTATTGCAATAATCTAGTCTAATAAAACTAATCTAATCAAGTTAATCTAAACTAATCTAGTACATGTAATGTAATGTAATCTGATCTAATCTAGTTAATCTAATCTAATCTGATTTGTTCTAATCTAATTAATCTAGCTAGTTAAACTAATTTTATCTAATCTAATCTAATCTAATCTAATCTAATCTATTCTAGTTAATCTAATCTAGTTAATCTAATCTAATCTAATCTAGTAAATCTAATCTAATCTAATCTAGTTAATCTAATCTAATCTAGTTAATCTAATCTAATCCCCTACTGACCAGCTCTTTGCTCTTTTCGGAGAAGGCCTCCTCCACGTACAGCCTCCCAACGGCGTTGTCCATGTTGTTGTTGACGTACAGTGCACATTGCCGCCACACCGCTGCCTCGGAGGTCGTACCCGACAGAGCCTGCAGGGGGGCGATACGAGGCGACATCAGATCAGAACACAGAGCCGGACTAAAATTAACGACGTACGGAAGGCAGATCAGAGTTTTATATGCAGTTTATTTGCGGATCGCTGGTTTCAGGCAATAAAAGTCAAATGAAAAAGATGAGAAGATTTGGAAAGATGGGGGAGGAAGATAGAGAGATGACGGGCTGTCAAGAGGTTCAGTGTGGGTTCACCTTGCGGAAGGCTTTCCTGGTGTCTCTATACGCTCTGCTCAGGCCGACAACCATGTTCATCGCAAAACGCCAAACCACGTAGTTCTGTAGGTCCCTGTGCGGAGAAGAAGAGTTCAAAGAAAGGACGAACGCACCCACGCCAGCACCAATAGGAGTTTCACACAAACACACACAAACCTCTTGCCGTATTTGCCCAAGATATGGTTGAGCCTTCTGTAATAGTTGGGGGAGTAGTTTATGACCTTCTCTGTGTCTGGAATAGTGATGTTGACAGTATCCATTATCTTAGCGGTGAAGTAACTCCAGTTGAACACCTTCAGGACGATCCCAGAGGTAGAAACAAAACAAAACATTAGAGGGAGGTCAGGGAGGCGGTGGCAGACAACGCATTCCGACAGATTTAGACTTTGACGCCACCTGCGATTCAACCTCTAGGGTGAAGTTGGCGTTGAGATCGCCCAGTTCCATCTTGTTGTAGAGCAGCACCGGATTGTTTCGGTCCTCAGGGGTGTCGGTGGCCTGAAGGGAGGGAAAGACGAGGAGCGGAGGCTGAGAATTAAGGCCGCCTTCAAAGTTTAACCTCCCCTGTTTCCTGACGCCCGCATGCAACTGCGGTGCGGCGGTCAGGAAGTCCCCCTCCTGTGAGATGTGGGAGGTAGAACAGTGCGAGCAAAGTTGAAACCTGCCCTTACTTTATTCCCTAAAACTGTACTTTCTTTGGCTTTATCTTCGCACATTTTATTGCCATTTAAATGCGAGACCCCACCCGCTGTGACGACGTTATAGACAATCATGTCCCGCTTTTATGTTTCACTCGTATCTGTTTCTTATTGCTTATTTTAATCCTTGCTCTTTTATACATATTCGCCATTATTTTATGACTAACATCGCACTTAGCGAAGCACTTTGAGTCTGCATTTGTATGAAATGTTGTTAATAAACTATCGTAATAAACTTGACATTGACATTGACATCGAAGGAAGGTTGTTTGTCTCAATTGTGCCTCTTTCCTTCCACTTCGGCTTCAAAGTGGAAAAAGACGTTTGCTATAAAAGGAGAAGAGAGCAGAGTGGAAGATCGGGCTGCAGGAATGAGTAAGTGTTTGTGTGTGTCTGTGTCTGTGTGTGGAAGTGATTACACAGGAAACAAATACTGTACGCATTGTCAGTGAGAGGCAACATCTCTTCACTTCAGCTTCTCAAACACACAAAGAGACGCTGGAGGAGGAAGTTGTGTGTTTGGTTTGAGTAGAGTCACACTCACGTTGGCGATGTCGCGTTCCAGCTCCATAACTCTCGTCACCTCCTCTCTGATGTGGGTTTCATTGATGGCCAGGCCCCGGTCAGTGCGGATCAGCTTAGCCAGGTCAGTCATAAACTGCACATAAGCCTGACATGCCTATCTCACACACATACACACACACACAGAGAAAGGGAGAGGGAGAGAGAGAGCTAAAAAGAGAGATTTGTTCTAATTAACAGGAAGAAAAGAGGTCAGTGGTTTAATCCAAACCAGTGACCAGCAAGCCAAGTAATTACACTCTTACGCACACACACACATTCAGACGCAGACCCACACGCACAAACACTCTGCTCCCCTCTGGCTGATTGTGAGTTTAGTGTTGCTCTCTGAATATCAATGTTAAACTGTAGAGTGAAACCAGAGCGGAGGACGTCTCGGCGGATCACACACATCTGGTTCGGGTTGGGACGCTTACAAATCCGCTCTGTTTTCCCTCTTTGATTTTAATCATCACTTACCGCCTTGGAGAACCTTTAAACACAAACCCACACACACACACAACTAAACACTGTTAAATCTTGTATTGATGTTTCTACTGATTCCCTTTTCGTGGAGGGTAAACAGAAAAATGAACATCGAGTTTCCATCATGCATCCGCTGAACCTAATAATTACAGTGCTGGTGTGTGTGTGCATCAGCGTGTGTTAACTGTGAACTTTGAACCCACCTCTGCGTAGGGCCCTATGCAGGCGTAGTAATCTCTGGACAGGAGGCCGAGGCTGGTCTGCTGGTCAAACTGATGAAGAACAAGACGACAGCGTAAACATTTGAATATTTATGAGACAAATTCAATCCAAGCATGCGACTCCTGAGGGGATGGGTGAGACGGATGGGGATGATCAAACAGAAACACCTGTTTATCCAAAGCAGATTGCACGCCGGGGGGGCGGGGCGGCGCCTGTGTATGTACGTGTGCGAACGTGCGTCTGTGAAGAGTTTATAACATTAAGCGTCGTAAATAACAGTTACTCAAGCCTTTATCGCCGCATTAAACATCTGCCATAAGACATCAATGAAAATCAATTTTCTGTTGCCAGGTTTTATTGTGTAAAATTCCTTTTGCTTGTCCTTCTTTGGCAGGTTACTTTGTTTTTTCTAATCCCTGACATATGGACAGAAAAGCCCATTCATTAACAACAATCTCATTAACATTTAAACTGCAGACTTGATGAACACATTTCTGTTGCTGCTATCCATCACGGTGGCTTTGAACTTCTTCAGCCTCCGCACAGCCGAGGACATCGAAAACCGGGATAAATGTTGAATAAACACAGAGAAGTCACAGTAAATTAGAGCCTCTCTATACTGTTTGTAGAACTTATCAATCAACCTGTGCTGCAATTAGTTTGGTTGCACACCTACATGAATGATGTGCGAGGTGGAGTCCCTGTCGTCGGTGCCCACAAAGAAGTTAACCACGAGTTGAGTTCCGTACTTCTCGTTCAGCCTGGCGATGGTGTCCTCCAGCCTCCACGCTTTGCCTGGAGAGGATGAAGAAGAAGAGCGTGAGAGTGAGTCTGAGCGAGATAGTGGGAGACATTGTGACGGTGACAAAGGAAGCTTTACCATAGGTGGCCTCCCAGTTGTCCACGGCGATGGGCCACTCGAAGACGTCAGGCAGCATGTGCAGCAACGGGGATCCGCCTCTCGCCTCGATTAGACCTTAAACAAACGCACATCAGGACAACAAAACATCTCTTATTCAACATAGATACATTTGCTTTACATGAATCCTTTAATCTCCTGTAATCTATCATAAGTAATCTATACGTTTTGGGTACATTCATGATCATATTGCCTTTTTTAAGAGGCGGATACCAAAGTTACTACACTAGAACATCCACATCCTTCATGTGGTCACACGTGCTGACCCTGAATTTCCACTTAACATTTGTTATTTCCTCATAGTATGATTTTATTCTTGAAATCTCTCTGTTGAAATCTCATAAAAAAACAACATTCCAACATTAACCCTAATACTCAGTGGCAATGAACAAATTGCTGTTTATTTTATTGTTAGAGAATCATTTCCTGGAATTAATCCCTAGACCAGTGTGTGTTGACATAATATAATTTTAAGCTACTGTTCATTTATCTAGAGTATTTTCATTTTGGGAGATTTTGTACTTTACTTTATTTCGTGGCGAGCTGTGGTTTTGTGTTAGTTTGTCGCCGTTGTTAGTGGTGAAAACCTTGGACCATTATTCACAACAACTACTTCTACCTTTGATACTTTTGAATAGTGAACATTGTACTGCTAATACCTTAGAGGTAGGAATTTCTTTCGTACAGTGGTATTTGTTCCCCTTTTCTCTCATCTGTGCCATTTAATCCTTGATGTAAACACAACATTGGCTCAGTCTGACTCACTCTCATTGGTGCAGGACCTGTAGAGGGTCTTGGCCTTGGTGAGAGCGACAGCTTCCCCTTCCACTGTCCTCTCCAACACACCTAAAGACAGAGAGAGAGAGAGACGCATAGCCGGGATGAGAGGACAAACACGGAGGAATGAGCAGAATAATGAGCAGGGAGAGGAGAGGGAGAAGGAGGGAAGGATGCAGGCTAATTAGCGTGAGGTGCAATATGGAATTTGTCATATCTGTGGATCCGCAAACAGAATCCAGATGTGATCCAGATGCTTGTAATTATCTGTGGATTACTCATTTAGGCGTTTTGTCCCTGGCTGTAGGATAAACGCTCCAGAAGACACAAGGGGGGAACAAACAAGAAAACAATCGATGCGAACGCACGCAAGTTGTGAGGAAAACAACTTGAGTCATCTTCAGAGGTGGCCTGCACATCACACACACACCCTTACTCCGTTGTTTGATTTATCCCTTCCAGACAAAAATGAGATGACAGCTATTTTATGGCAGGAAACTATTGTCAACAAAGGCTGGAAAAACTGTAACATGATATTGCCTGCATCTGTACACACGTACACACACAGGCAACTTTAACGCAACCAAATCTTTGTTTTTTTGCAAATGTAGCTTTTTCACGATTCTGATCAACCAGACTGCACCAGCTGACAATGTTGCCTCCTGTACAACTCAAACCGTTCAAACTGACCTTTGCTAGCAGGGAATTAATGTTTTGATTGGGTTGATCTATCTAGGTCGTCTATGGATTTGAAAATGGCAAAAACCTTCTACTGGTATTCTCACAAAAGTAATTCGACTCGTGTTGTAATATAAACTGAGGAACAGAGGAAATGTCTAATTGAATTCCGACCTCTAATTACTCAAACAGCCTCCGTTTATGTGACACGGTGAAGTTGTATAAGTTAACAGTGCTATCAGTGTCTTTATAGGTGTGTCTCCAATATTGCATCAGTGCTTGGGTTGTTTCCTTCCTCGTAAGCTTGTTTGTTGCCTCACGAGTAAAGCACAGAGGTCAGTGCAGAGATCAGACATAAAACAGAGCAAAAAACCTAAACGCTGTTGCTGGTTTCCTTCCCTGTGCTCATGGCCTCTTTCACACCGGCTTCGAGGATACAGTGGCAGTTAGTTCAGCCTTGGGCAAGATGTGCGTTTCCCAGAACAAAATCAATATGAGCAATAAGTGTTGAAATGTAAACGCTCAACCTGGTGAGAACACGACGATGACGATGTCAATATGTTCTCTCAAACAGCCTCCAGACACGAAACTACTTAACTGTCATCTGCTGTTGCAATTGACTTCCACTGAAAATGAGGGTCCACAATCAAAGTTGTGTCTAAATATGCACGCTGTCAGTTCATTAATCTTCACTCAAAGTGTTGGGATGGTTGTTGTTTTCTTAAACATTGCCGTGCTGCAAGCAAAGACACATCCCCACTCAACAGGTTTGTTTCAGCAGACGTTGTCAGCCTGGGTATGAGATATACCATCTCACCGTCAATCACTGCCAAATACGCTCATAAACAGATACTAACGGAGATTAAGTAGGCATTGCCTACTGGTCAGGAAAACAGGAAGTGATGTCGTGTATTTCAGCAACCAACCGTATGTGGCATTGACAGCAAAATTGTGACCTTCGCTTCTATGCCCGATGTCAGATCTAATATTTGCTGGCTATTCTCTGAGTAAATCCATGCTTGTTACATGCAGACAAACGTAATGGCAAAGGGGTCAAACAGAGAGTGAGGCAGTGGCGCAGGTGAAGCATCTCTGAGTGCGTTCACAGTTGTCTGAGCAGCTGGGTGGGTGGCATCGCCAACAAAGAGACCCAGATTGAAAAACACAGTTGTTTTGCAAATGTTTGTGAATCTGAGGAATTACAGAGAGAAATAGCAGCAAGAGACGACGGAAACACAAGAGAGAGAAAGTGGAGAAAGATCTAAAAGTTCTGCCATGTCAGAGATTCAGAGCTCAACTGCTGAGTGAGTCACCCCAGCATCAAGCGGATCTCTGTGGTTAAAGCAAAGAGAGCCAGAGATTTGGACAGACTTGGATATGATCCTCGGCAATCCAAGACACCTGTGCACGGCGCGGCGGCACAGCCCAACGCGTAAACACTGAGTCCCGCTACAGTTAATCTGAAGAAAGAACTTCAAGCAACAAAACATCATCATTATGTGTCAAACAGGAGACAGGAAAGTTTTCAGTCCTACAAGTGAAGTTCTGGACTGGAGTCAAGTCAAGTTAGCGAGCCAGAGTCAAGCTGTGCGAGCAGCGTGGGCAACAATGGCTGCAGTAATTGCACGAGCCCCCTTTTTCCTCTGAGATTACAAAAGAGGATTAAAAGGGGAAACCTGCTTATAGCTTTCAGTTTAGCAGATAAAAACAATGAAGTAATCACAAGCGACACACAATACTTGAGCAGCACTCCATACATGCCTTGGTTTCGCAACACATACACAAACCCCATTAAAGCGTTGATTGATTGTGTTCCTAATCCAGTCAGTGTGTGTGTGTGTGTGTGTGTGTGTGTGTGTGTGTGTGTGTGTGTGTGTGTGAAAAACGTGACTTGCAAACTTAAGGAATCAATTCCAATAGGAACAACCCATCAGAAAAATGAAAGCGCTGAACTTTGACAAAGCCATCAACCACACACACACACACAAACACACACACACACACACACACACACACACACACACACACACACACACACACACACACACACACAGGGATACATGTCACATATGAAGGTTGCAGCTCTGTGTATGTCTCAGGATCGATAAAGAAAAGAGGGCTACTCTGACTCTAACTCTCAGAGGATAACGATAATGAAAAGTAGAACATTGTGCACATATTTATTGTTCCGCTGAGCTCATTTTGGCACTAAGCATCACATAAAATACTGCGGAATTTGTTTTGTTTCCTGGGTTTTATTTGACCGGCAGTAATGAATAAGGAACATTCACATTGATGATTGTTCAGTACCTCTTGGTTTAGCAGACAAGGACAAAACTGAAACAAACAGAAAATCCAGAATAATTGTACGTTCACCTCAAATCCGTCACCACAGCAACTTTCTTTCAGATGTTTTTTTGCTTTCATGTTATGTGTTTGTGCCATTGCAGTTCTAGTCATTTCTTGTAGCCAGAGTGGTGCAGACCTCCAGCTGTGTTTACCGCTCTTCCTCTCCGCTCATGCCGACAGTGAAGCTCTATTTCTGGGTAAGGGGAACTTCATACTCTGGGGGGGCATATTTTATGCCCATGGGGAGGGGTTTCCTCCGGGTGAGGACAGCAACTATCCCCCCTCATATTTCTTCCATTTGCCCAGTGCTGCACGATCACTGCCTGGCCGTTATTTCAGTGAACCTGGACATCCCCTTAATCATCCAGGGTTTATCACTGTTTATAGCAATCATTTATATTGATTATTGATCGCCCTGGATTGGGACCACAAGGGCATGAGTGATTAATGTATTTTCACCTCATGTGTGTTTTAAATGCTCTTGCGCTGTTATTGAGTAATTCCTCACCGCATTAATCTTGGATGTGTGATAATGAATTAGCTCCTCCTGCTCATTGCCTCACAGTTGTATTTCACATCAGCCTTTTTCTACCCTTTCATTTTTAATCCTCCCTCTTTTTTCTCATTACCATGTGTGCACTATTTATGTGCTCATTTAATCTTAATGAAGTCCTGAGACTGGGACCCTTCACAGGGCGCTTCCTGCCAAAGGGCACAGATCTTGTGTGTGTGTGATTGGATTACTGACTGCCTGGTGCTAATGTGTTACCACAGCAAAGGCTTAATCTCTCAGTCTCAATCTGTGTGTGTCTGTGAGTGTGTGTGTGTGTGTGTGTGTGTGTGTGTGTGTGTGTGTGTGTGTGTGTGTGTTTGTCTGTGTGCACGTGTTTGAGTTTGGATCTGAGAACGGATTCAGAGTTTCTCTCTCTCAACACTACCATTTTATTCTTGACTGCCTTTCCAAACAATGTCTCAATTGTGGCATTTTCAGTGCGGCTGGTCACAGATTTGCTGCTAATTTATCATTCTGAATTATATATTTATATTACATTTTTTTCAAGGCTTAAGAGGCTGAATCAATAGGCTGGATTTGTTTTGTTATGCAATCAGTGGCATAAACATAGAAACACAAATTACACTGTAAGGCAATTAAACATTACAAAGGTTACACGACTCAATACAACAGCCCTGCAATAAAAAGTTGTAAAAGTTAGTTGGGCTCTAAAATGTTTTGATTTTATTGTTCAGTACAGTTTAGGTTGTAGTTATTTGTGTTGTGTTGGAGCGAATTCAATCATGTGTGTAATCTAATATTTTGCACAAAGTGGAGACCCAAGTAAACACCAGCAAATAATACAGACCAGGCACAGAGAGCACCAGAGCAATGATTCAACCTCTCAGAGTGCAGGAAACAAACAAAAGCATTTCATCATGGCGCCGCCACAGCTGACTTTTACCCTATATTGCTTAATATCATAACAAATACCTTCTCCCTCTTAGTGGAGACCCTGCTGTAAAGTAATGTGCTCTCAGTGGGGGAAGGACATGCATAAGTAAAGGGCTGCTAGTCCATTCATATCTATGTGAAGCTATTACTGCAGCCAGCAAAGGGCAGAATAGACATCAGCTCGTTGATGTGAAATCGATGAGACAGACAACAATTATTTCTGCTGTTATCGATTTAAATTGGGTATATAATTGCGGTTTAATTTAACCCTTATTTCTTGTCTGGTTAACTCAGAAAAAATGTGAGCAACCCTCGTGCTTAAAGATTCAGGGCTGTTGACAAAGACGCAAGCATCCTGTAGTGTGCAGAGAAAGCCCTTTTATATCCCTGCCGGGAGCAATTAAAAGCGAGGACCTCTTCTGTTCAAGGGTTAAAACAAAAGAGTCGGGCAGAGTAAAGCAAGGGCTAGAGGAGAACACGAGAGGGTCAGAGCAGAAATCACGAGAGACCAGGGAAGGAAGAATGTCTGAGCGTCATCCTGAAAGGAGCTTGAGCTGCTGTAACAGGACATGTTCTTTCCATTTCCCTTATCTCCGCATCTCAACAAAGACAATGAGCGTTACACTCCTGATCCAAAAAACACATTTGGATGTCCGATTGTGAAAAAGCACGCATACATGAAAACCTGGAAGTATTTTCCCGTTTCCTTTTGTTTTTTCAGCATCGAATATTGAATGAAACAAAAAAAATCCCCTTTGTAAATGCTGCCATGAGAATAATTGCGTACTACTATATTGGGAAAAACAGGATCCAGTAAGTGCGGGTCAAACAGAGGCAATGCACATCAGGGAGGGAGAGGGAAGGTTGGAGTTACACACCCTCATGCAGTTATTAGGGCCGAACATACCGAGAAACATGCCGTCTTGTTCTAATAATAAACTGACCTACATTTAAACAAAATGGGAATAATAATTAGAGGATTCATCTATTCTTCTATTTGTCATAAGAAACAATGCTTCTTCAAATGTATCTGGATCTGCACCCAATTACACCTATTGACCGTTTATTATGGGATGGATAGATATGCCTGCTCTTCTCATTGTGTGAGTTCATGTATTGCTCTTGACAAAATTGCCAAAAATGATATTCAACACTCTATATGTTGCAAACTCCCTGGATGCACATCTGCATTCATATTTAATGAGGTCTTCACCGAGGCGATCACCTGCCTTCCAGCGGGTTTCGGCGAAATTGCTTCAGCTTCTTCACAGTACTATCTTGCTTTTGTCCTTCATGACAAGTTGCACATTGTTAACACGGTTAAATTTGTGTCTGTATAGAACAGCAATGACCTTTCGTCTGCCTTTGCTTTCGTCTAAGCCTGTTTTATGAATTTGAGAAGGTGCCTCTTTAATTAGGTGAGTTGTCCCTGTATATAAACGATCAACCGCAATACTCAGAGGGGAAAATCTCTGGCAGGAAGACCTCTTACTTATCTATGAAAGTAATATCTACTCCACTGGCTACTCCTCCATAAACTTCCTGTGCTCTACCCGATGCGGCGTTGGCTGTAAAAATACCGGTAAGCTGGGGAGATCGTCCGGTCCTTGTGGGGAGACCGAACGCTTTCATATTGTCCGTAAGCATTCGAACTGGCAAAAACATCTCCAATTCATTGTATTTATGTATTCTTCATAATGCTTTCATTGGCTGAGAATTCTTGCTTTCGTATCCTTCTTATTTTACTTGGCCAGGAACCTGCGGTGTGCTATCTTTATTTGATATTTTTATAAAGAATACACCATTTGTGGTGTTGTGCAAGGGCTCAGGATGGAATTTTGACATCGGGGAGTCTGAGTGAATCCGCTCCATCTCCAGAAAGAATTTGTGTGGCACAAGCTGTGTTTCACGTATTGTCGACAGGAAAAATAAGCAGACATTCCTTCTTTTTGTTATGCCACAGGATGGATGCCAACTGCAAACATCTCTACGTTAATGATTTTGTTAGGACTCCAGAATTCCCTGCGTTGCGTTAAACTGGTTCCCCTGTGTTCAGCAGGAATTCACTCTGTACAATGAGACTTCTGACCCCAGACCTGCAAGGCGAAGCTCACTGGATGCAGAATCGCAGCAGAATGCACAAACGGCACACACAAACACACACACACAGCGCTGACACATGCATGGAGGTTAGCGTGAAGATGTCTAGCACACACTGTTTACACTCCCTGGTTTATCCGCAGTGCTTTTCACAATAAGCCATCAGCCTCGTGGCGTTTAACCACTCATCCCTCCACTTATCTTTTCCAAAGTCAACAAGATTTTTTTATTTCATCCTCTTCAAACTGTTCTTTTCCTCATTATACTCTCCTCCTGACTGTGTCGCTATGCGAAAGGTCACGGTCAAATTGTGCAAATGACTAATTGGGCTCAGCACGCCACACCTGTGCAGGGGGAAGGGGAGAAACCTTTACACAGAGGTAGAGACACACACACACACACTGTTGTTACAGAGACCAGGTCGCAATTATGAATCATTTATGGCTTTTTACAGCAGTGGAGGACAATCTAAGGCATTTACAAGCAACCACAAATCTAAGCAGGGAACCACACACCCGTACACACACACACACACAGATATGCTGCCTTTTATTACTGTCAAGCAGCCTGCAGCTCAGGGCTTTCCAGGTGTTTCCAGGCCCCTGCAGCTGTTGACAGGAAAAGGATCTCTCCATCAGCGGGCGGTCATATCCAGGCAGGCGGCAGCAGCCAGCCCGGGGACCAGAGGTCACATGTTTGATGTCACATCCCAAAGCAGAGGTCAGAGTTCTGCTGAGGCCTCGCACTGCTGGGGCCAATGCTGCCACATCCATCAGTCATGAGGAATGACTCCACTCTGAGCGTGAGTCGGAGTCTTAGTTACTACTGTAAGTGGAGGGGACAAGCCGTTCTGGCCTCAGCTGTGCATCAGCTCAGCTATAATCTTAAATACACAACTTATTCTCTCTCGCTCTGTCACACACGCGCAGAAACACATACAAAATCACGTTGAAATGTGTGTGCTGCACAGTGTGACACTTGCCTTCTCTACAGGCTGAAAAACGCTCTTCCGATGCCAACATCTCCAGCTCAAATCAAGCTCAAATAAATGTGAAAACACTTTTTTCTAACCACACAAGCTTGTCTGGAACACTCACTTACTCTATTCACGCTCTGGCTGTCACAAAGCAGCAGCGGTGGCGGATGTGCGTGCTTAGCCCTTTCCTCCCTGTTTTGATTGCTTGTTTGGCGTTAAATTGAGCTTAATGTAACACACAAGCAGAACAGACAGAACGCATCACGACTGCCAGAGTGGCAATTGTGACCAGCTCGACAGTGAGCGGCCATTTCAGACCACCTTTGACCACCTAAACAGAGTTTTCAAAAGAATCCCGTCAAGGGTTGACGTAGTTGTGTAGCTGCTTGTGTTAGCATTGTGCTAGTGGACATTTAACAGCATGTAATTCTCTACTAAAACTTCACGAACCTCACAAACCATTAATGTAGAATGGCAATCTAATCATCTTTGCTCTGTTAATAAACTTTAAGGACATTATATTCATCTTTTATCTCTCACAGAGATTAGTATGATATTGGCACGTAGCCTAGCGTAGCCACCTGTTTGTTAGCTTCATATTATCAGGTATTAAATGCCACGTATTCTGCACTTTTCTTTGTCATTTGTGGTTGCTGCACTTTCTTTGACTCAAGGAAGTGAAAAAAAACAGTGAGTCTGTTTTCCTTTTCCTTTCCCTAATTCTTGTTTTTTTTCACTTTGACAGTCACCAAAGGATTCTCTGTGCAGGAAAACCCCTGATCAACAAGCATGCAGCCTAAGGGAACAAGCAGCTGAAGGTAAGCAGCCATTTATTCTTTTGAACGGCCGGTGCTGTTACGCGGTTAGGAGCAATTAAGTCAATCATTGTAAAGATCAAGCGGCGTTCTCTGCTCGGTGTTTGCTCATTAGCCACAAAGGAGTATTTTCCTCCTCAGCTTAGAGACAAGCCGCAAATATCACCACAAATCAGCTGTGCAACACATGAAATGAAGAAGGCGGCGTGCACACTATGAAATATACCGTGTTCATAAATCCATATTGGGTCACAAAGGGAACCCTTGTTGAGTCATGTTTATTTTCTGTTTCCCCTCTGCAGTGTGATTTGCAGGCACTTGTATTTCTGTCACTGTTGGTTAAAATGTGATGACTCCACACTGGAGGGAAATCCACACGAGGCAGTAACAGTGTTATGGTATCATATATATTTCACTAATGCTGCCAAACCACTGTTTAATTTAATGAACAGCCTCTCGTTGGAGATCATAAAAGCCGGTGAGAACAGAACAGAACAGACCAGAATAGAACAGAACAGAACAGAACAGAACAGAACAGAACAGAACAGAACAACAACAGAACAGAACTTGAGGTCCTTCAATTAATCTATATTTGTACAATTCCAGACAATGACCTATGCTGCACGTGCATCTCAACATCGTGTTCAATTTCATATCTGAAATTAAATTGTGTGTCATAAACGACTAATCAAGAACAAACAGCACCAGGAGACAAGATAACGTCCCAATATGGGGGACAGCAAGATTGGAGATATAAAGCGTCAGAGGCTCGTATAAATTAGCTGAGTCCGCAAGACAGATTGCAATATAGACCGTAGGTTTCCTTCTCCTCTAAGGATTATTCTTCCTCACTTGTCTGACTCGCTCGTCTTCACTCTGTCCCGTTTCTGCCGTCTGTATTAACTGCGACGGTGTTGGCATATAAATTGCGCATTTATGGCAGATGAAGAGCTTTGGTTGTCCATGAAAAGTTTGCACCCACAGAAGATTTACTAGCAGATGTCTACAGGGTGCTGCAATGGCCTTCTCACAGACAACATGAAGTATGAGAGAGATACACACACACACACACACACACACACACACACACACACCTATAGTCACATATATTGTGAAATCATCCTCTGCATTGCTAAGAGATGTAAACCTGATATAAACACATGCAGACATACGGATTGACGCCTTCAAGTTCAGCCTGAATAGAGTGTGAACACAAACACACCGACACACACTCTCTCTGATAATCCAGGCGGTAGTGACAGACTCTCAGCTCTAGTGGGAGACAGCTATGTGTGATATCTATGGAGCCAGAGCCCCCTGAAGGACAGGCCTCTTTACCTCATATACTGAGCCAGCTGAATCAAGCTGATCTCATTCTGACTGAAAAAAATGCTAACTGCTCCAGGCCAAAAACAGTCACGGAAACATTGAGCGCCGCTGTTATCCATTGCCTTTTATGTGTGTGAATCTTTGCGTGGGTGCGTGGATCTACGTGTGGTTGTGTAGGTGTCTGACCTTTGAGGACCACCTCCATTTCGTCTCGTAGGATGTCAAAGGTGCTGTATCTGGAGCTGGTCTCGGGGATGATGTTCTTTTTGAGCCAGCCTCCACAGGCGTACTGATAGAAGTTATCACAGGGATCCACGCTGGCGTCCATGTTCTCAATGAGACGTGATGCTGCGCGGACAGATGAGAAACAAGCTCTCAGAACAGAAGGAAGTACGTATGTGAAGGTACTATCAGATACTGCAGGCTGTAGGACATTTATACGCTGAAACAACGATCCAATTAACTGAAAACGAATAAACTCTAATGAGCAATTAACCATTCCGGCATTAATCAAGTAAATAAGCTAAACGTGCATTGGAAGCAGCTTCTCAAATGTCATTATAGACTGTTTCTTTCAGTTGAAATAAGCCCTTTAAAGGAGTTGCTTTGATTTTGAATCATGAGTTCAGGTGTATGTGTGTAAAGACATTTCTTTCTAAAGCACAGAGATGTTGCCTAACCTACATCACCGAACAAATCATGACATTGGAGACTCGCAACCTGTGCTTTTGCGGGGTGTACGACCTCATATGCGGCCTGTTTGAGACATATGGTGTGGTGCTAAAAGATGCAACAGCCCTTTGCCATCGCAGCAGATGTGAGCACTGGCTTTCTAATGAGAGTATCACAAACCTCCCTTGGCCTCTTTTCCACAATGGCTAATTAGGAAGGAAGAGCAGGCGAGACTGTGGACCGTCCTAATCTCTGCATACAGAACTAATAATACAATTCTAGCAACAGAGTCCAGTGACACATTTTAACAATCAAATATGTTGTCATTGAGTTAATTACTCATTAAAACGACACATTTTACAGCTCTCATTTTTAAGTAATTCACTACATGTCACTAGCAAGGAAACAGTTTCCAGCAATGTGTTGGGAGATTAGGTAAAGAAGACTGGGTAAGATGGAGATGACATGTCTGAGAGATTTCCTGTAACTTTGCTGTCACTCAGACTTGGCTGAGGTGGGAAACTAATTCCTCCAAAGTGAGGACAAACTGTTGTCAGAACCTGAGCGTTGTTATGAGGGTTCCTCCAAACTGTTTTTACAAGAAAAGGGCTGTGAATAAATGGGACAGGGAGAGAAATTCAAATGTGTGTTTTGATGAATACACACTGCACAAGAAAGAGGCGACTGTGTTTTATACCAGACTGGAGTCCTCTGATAACATTTTAATAATTCTTATTAATCTTATCGTATATTTTATTCTAACTCATCTGAACTCTCAGATAATTTATCCTGTGCTTAAAGCTCAATAACAAAACTCATGAAGAGATTTGTTAACTTTGTGCACACATATCCCTGAATACATCAACCATTGGAGTTTAGAGATGTAGACTTTCTTCTCCTCCTCCTCCCCCTCCTGATGTGTTCTAGAATAGTGTGAGCGATCAAGCAGCACAACTACTTTCCAACTTGGTCCTCTGGTGCAGTTGTTGAGCACCGTTTCGAGGGAAATTAGAATATTGAAAGATGGCAGCTTCAGTCTCATCAGGTATGCCTGTTTGGACAGCTGAAGGGTCCAGTTTGAAGCCCCTGAGTGTTAATTTTCTTTCTCTGTCATCCACTGAGACAAATCAAAGCCTCCAGAATGACAATCAGAACAAACACACACACACGGTGCTTACCTGACTGCGTGCAGTCAGCTGTGGTGCAGACTTCATCTAAAGGAAAAATGCAAAACAAAATCATTAGTCAGTAGGATTCATGCAGTCATCAGTCATCATGTCAGATTCCTCCTCACTTCATTCTCTCTCTCTCTCTCTCTCTCTCTCGTTCTTTCTGTCTTTTTTCCATCTCCTTCTTCTTTCTCTGCTTCCTCACTCATACAAAAATAAGTTCTGTCTCCTGCTTCACTCTGTTAAAAAATATTTGGATGCCAATCAATCTGTCTATCAAACTGAATTTGACGCACACAGACACAGACACACACACACACACACACACACAGACACACACACACACACACACACGTACGCCTATGAACTGTCGTGACCTAAACTGCTTCACGAGGTGTAAGAAGACAGCATGAACAAGCACGTATGTCACACAAACAGCGAAGGTCGTTTAAGTTTTTGCTGAAATGGCAGCTAAAACATTTATCAAGCATGAGTCACTAAGGTATCATTAACTCAACACACAGCAGCGCAAACATGCACACACATGCACATCACATACTGAAGTAAGCCAACGCAAAACAGCAAACACAGACTGTCTGTCTGATGTATAAATAATGAGTAACGGTTGCCATATCATACAAGTTCATTGTGTTCTTTTCCTGTTGGACTTGTTCCTGATGTCGATAATACATTTATAGATGATTAATCACCTTTGTGACATCTGTGAGAACTAATCAGATCAATTTGAATACTTATCTGAAAACAAATATGATATCAAATTACTTAACTGTTTTTCATGCAATCAATCAATCCTAAGCTAATCATTGATGATCATAATGACACCGATGCGTTGATCTGAAGCTGGCTAGCAAGACTGTTTTCCAACTCTGCAACTCAACAATGCTTTGCGATTTAAAGTTATGTGAAAAGCACTTACAGAACCTTTCTACAATCAGCTCTTTGTACCCTGCCGTCTTCTTACGCTGCGCTTTAAAAGCACAAGTCAAGTCCATTTTATTCACCTGGTCCAAATTGCAGCTCTACAGATGCAACAAATCATCAACTACAGGCAGGAGTACAGTTTAAAGGAGCTTTCTTTGAGAGCTTCCAAAGCTTTACCAAGCACATGAAAGCATCAGATCTACTGAAACGAGATTTAAGACCCATTTCACCTTCTGCACGGAGGGACAATAAAGAGGAATAGCCTTGGAAACATGTGGGCTCATTTTACGCTTTGGCTCGCCGGTTTGACACACTCACCGCCGCTCTTGTGTGTAGCGAAGAGGATGACAAGAGCTAAAATGACAATGAAGAGCAAGGAGACGATGGTAATGAGTCCAATCTCCAGAGAGGTCCAGCGGGGCTTCTTCGCCGACTTGGGGGGGTTGGTCTCCATCATACTCAGGTCTCCTTCTGCTGCCAGCTGTACAAACTCACCTGAGGAGACATATGATGAGAAAAGAGAGATCCAGATTTTACATGCAGTGAAAGTCATTAAGACACACCGAGTAAATAAAGTTACTAAGATAAGATCTGCAGGGCTGCAACAAACCATTAGAATCACTTTTTTCTAATAGATTATTTTACAAAATAGTGACAAATGCCTTCATAGGTTGTCAGGGTCAAACTGGCCGTTCTGTCTAAAAATGCATTTGGTCTATTCAGCATTGAAAAAGGTTATACTGGGGCATTTCACACACACAATCTTGCACAATCACACACACATACACACAAGTTTGGACAATATTTATTTGAAATTGCTGTAATCTCGGATTAATTCAGAAAATGTCACCGCATTCTGAGGTACAATAAGCAAAAGCACACAGAAAGAGTGAGAGAAAGAAAATAAGCTGCTTGAAAAGGCAGCATTTGGTGAGAGATAGAACATTAAACAGGAGAAACTTCTTACCGTCTAATGGCAGAGCACTTTCCACAAAACACGTTTAAAGAGGAGAAAATAAGGGAGACCTTTCCTCCGCGTCTCTCTGAGTATTGTTTTCCTTTCTAGGGCCAAGTGCGAACTTTACAAAGTTCACGTAACAAGCAGTTAAGTCTGTCTCTGCAGGCAATTAATGCTTAATCCTTCGCCAATGCCACACACACACACACAGAGAGAGAGAGAGGCAGTACAGTGTGACACATGCTCTCACACACACTTTTACAAGTGCCTATGTAGATCGGTGGGTCTGCTCGCATTGGCTGAGATGAGAATACACAATAACAACCACAGGGCAAAGTCTCTGTACGTTCCTTGGAGGAAGTAAACACACACGAGTGACTTTACATACACACACACACGTACATCAGCTTGACACATATGTCAAATATTCACTTAGAGCCCAATGTGATGCTGGTTAAAGTCATTATCAACGCTGGTAATTGGTCATTACTGTATACATCACCACAACACAACAACTTCATATGTGCCCCCCTTACACACACACACACACACACACACACACACACACGAGAGTGGTGACCATGCATGTAATGGATACTACTCCTCAGTGTGTGTGTGTGTGTGTGTGTGTGTGTGTGTGTGTGTGTGTGTGTTGGGCAGGGGGACTAAATAGATGGTGGCAGTAAAGTGACAGAGTGAGAGCGCAGAGCGAGGTGATGAGGCGGCACAATGACACGAGTCAAACTTTCAGACAGCTCCTGGCCTTCTGGGAGCAAATATTTTGTGTCAGCTTTTGCGCCTCTGTTTCTCTTCCTTGCGAGCAAACGTGTCACAGTGACAGCAGCGAGGAAGAGGCCGCGCGTTTTATATAGCCTGTTGTTGGAATGCTGACAAACAGGGTGCCGAGGAACGGAGCGACGCGGGTGATTATTAAAAAGGCGTCGGACACGGAGATGAAGGGAAGGAATGTGAACATGAGTGTGTGTGTAGTGTGTGTGTGTGGGGAGGAAGGCGGGGAGGAAATAAGGAAAGAAAGAAATGTGTAAAAACAGTGTGGGACACTCAGTGCTCCTAAATCATCTGAAGTAAGTTGAGTTCGCACTCAGTATGCTGAGGCGTGTGAGATGTGAATTGCTTTGGCACACGAGTTCTTTCCTGGTTGCTGTGTGCACAACTCGGTGAGGAATACGGATCAGTCAGCCAAACCCTTAAAGCGTGTAAACACAACCACACACACACACCAGAGCAAGCTTTTCTTGTTCGCTATCAACTTCCTCTGAGGACATTGGTGTGTGTGCACACCAGTGTCCAACAGCTGCATGTGAAGAGTTCCTGTTTCATGTGTGTGTGTGTGTGTGTGTGTGTGTGTGTGTGTGTGTGTGTGTGTGTGTGTTGTTTTAGGTGACGTTGGTTGAATGTTTTATTCACATTTATCGGTTTACTAAGTATGAAACCTTTAAATTATGAAGTCTCTCTTCAGCTGCTTGATATGTCTGAAACACAAACAGCGCCCACACCTTTGCCAGATCTCACACACCGCTGTGAAATTAAACGCATCACTCACCCGGATACCTGAACGCACCCGCGATTCACGCACAGGCACGCGCCACAAGAACGAACTTTTTTTTCTCCCTTCTCTTCTGTGTGAGCCTTGAACGCATCGCGCACCCAATTAAGTCTGACTAAGTTGCGCGATGTGTCCTACTTTGACTCAAAATAACATCTTCTCCTCATGCGAGCTTCAGGCTTGGATCAAATCACTTTAAAGCGATGTACAGAGAGGAATTGAGTAAAGTGTATCAACCCGATTGAAACAAAGATGATCACTGAATTCGATTGGATATCAGGGGGAGATAACGTTTAAAGGCTTACGACGCTAAAGTCACTGTGTCAGGCCGTGAAAGTGTTCGCTATCAGACTTGTACGTGAGAGTAAAGTGCGGTATGCGTGACGGTCTGCAGCAGGAACATAACGCAGCTTCATGCGTGCCAGCTGCTCCTCTCCTGTTGCACACCGGGAACTCCAGCAGAGAGGGAGAGGGGGGGAGAGAGAGGATTGGAAGAGAGAGAAGGAGAGGAAGAGAGGGGGGGGGGGGGGGGGAGAGAGAGAGAGAGAGAGAGAGAGAGAGAGAGAGAGAGAGATCAACTGGTGCATATGCTGCCCCGTGTCACACTCTCATGAACGCGCAAATGCATAATCAGACACCTCTCAACACACACTCACACGCGCGCGCGCACGCAGGTACCCGGACGTTCGCACACACACATACACACACTCACACTCACTCACTCACACACACACACACACACACACACACACACACTCAAACACACACACGGCGTGCGTGAACGACTTACCAGATGTGTCGGGAAATTTTCGGTCGATAGTATATATGGGCATCACATCCACTGATCAAACATCCATCAAAATCCACAAAGGGAGCGCGAACTGCTGATCGATCCGTGGGCAAAACCTATATGTCCACCTCGCTGGATTTGAACGCACAGTCCGATCCCGCCTCTCTCTCCTTCTCCTTCTCCCTCTTCTTCTCCCTTCTTCTTCTTCTTCCCTTGCCTCTCAATTTTAAGAGTGCGAAATTCACACACACACGCACGCACAGACACACACGCGCGCGCGCACGCACAAGATCTTCCACTTAGAACTACCTCCCTGTGCCTAATTTACCCAAAGGAGGAGGAGGAGGAGGAGGAGGAGGATCGCTGGAATCCCGTCAGGGTCCCCTCTTTGCGCGGATTGAACGGTCAGCTGTGTGAACGTGGGCACGTTCACGATGCCTCTGACATTAAAGTAGCCCCGCGAAGTTCCCGTTTACCGAGTCGTTGCCTCCTCCGGTGTAGGGCGGCGTTTAGAGGCGAACACCACCACCACCACCACCCCACTCCACCCCCCTCCGGCAGCTGCGCCCAAGCGGCTCCGGGCGCAGGTTGAGGTGGATGATGAAGGAATGGAGCTGTAACTTCTCTCCATATGGGGTGTGACGCTATGGAGACCCGGGTATTCACACCTGGAGGCACTTTGGTGGTTTGGTTGTACAAGTGGACTAATTATAGGGACAAATCCCGCCTGGAGCTCTGAGTTCAAACTCATCTTATGGCTCCTTTTATATTCTGCTCCACCTGAGTGATTAACACGCAAAGTAATGAGAAAAATAGATTTTTAAAGCTTTGTTCCTTTTTTTTATGGCTCTCTCCGTGCTCTTTCATTACTCCTGGGTGGCCGATAGTCGAGGCTCTGCTGCGTTTCTGCCTCCAGTAAATTGATAAATTTCAGATAAAATAATTGATTCAGTTTTACATCAAGCAGACACAACACACTCCAACACACGCACACACACACACACACACACACACTACCGCATGTTAATGCAACGCTTTTCATTAATGTGGATGTGTGTGTCATCGCTGCATGGAGTGTTTGAATATATTTACAATGAAATGAGGTGAAAATAAGCTGACTAAGCAGATTGTGTGTGTGTGTGTTTGTGTGTGTGTGCTTATATTCACGTAAAGATATCAACGAAGCAAATCAAGCAACTGGATCGATTTTGTCTTAATTTGTAACGTTACACATTGATGAAGTAGTTTGCTAATTAAAGCCTTTGACCTTGGATCCTTGCGGAGGTGAAGGGTCGCTGTCCTCGCTTTAAGGCTGAAGCAGGTATAACAGCTTTATCCTAAATGGAGCCGTCGCCCGGTTCAGCCTTCTCATCAGTGTTTGATTCTCCCACTGGACCGCTCCAGGATCGTTACTTTCACACTGGACAAGGAAACACGAGACAACCCAATGAAAATCCTTCCTCCACACGCAATGTACCTGTCTGCCTCACTGATTAGCTGCACTTACTGTTGTCTGTTGCTCCCTCCCCTCGCTCTCTTCCAAAGTTCACCCAAAGGTCACCCGCGTCGTGGCTATTAATTGGGGCAAACAGGCTCTAAAGGTGAGAGTTGGCAGCGGTGTGTGAAGATGACCTCATCAGGGAGTTTACAGGATGCAAGGTTGCTTCTTACTACCCGACGGTCACGTGCAACTTTATACACTTAAGCATCTTTGTGCCGTAACCTCGCCTGCACTATCACTCATTAACGGAGACATTTTACGGTACCTCATAAAAAGCGACACCCTATCAAATACGATGACACACTTGCCATTTTAATTATTATAATTTCACTATTTTCCTCAAGTATCTTGGAGTACGCCCCCGAATCATTTCATCACAGCCGCGCTCTTTCATCTCTGCATGTGCTCTCATTACCGCTCCATTGTCAGTTACGTCTAAACTAAGAAAGATGACTGCTTGTGCGAGCCCATTACCGTGTCAATCTGTCACACGCCGCACGTCTCGCCGCGTCTGAGAATGAACAGTGTGATTTTCCAGCGTGGAATCTCCATCTGGGGGAGAGGCTTTATAGGAAGGGCTTTTTGACAGGACGCTTCGCCGATGCATCCGTAACGTCTTCACGTTTTGCCCGCAGTGGAGCCTCCATGTTGACTCCGGCCGGGCCCGGCGCCTCCTCTGATGGTCCTGGACTCAGCGCCTCCTCTGCCGGTCCCGTCCGCTCGCTTTGTTTCTCTGTGTGCTCAGCATGTTATGGACTCCTGGAGAGTATTGGATTTTAATTTCCCTGAGCCTAGGGTGACACAGGTATTAAACATTTAGCTTTTATTGGAAAAGTAAGTTCACAGAAAGACACACACACACACAGGCACACACACATATGGCAGCCTGTTTGGTATTAGAGCCTTGGCATCACATTCTTACGTCTTGCTGTATTTCTCAATCAAGTCAAGTAGTCGTATGCACATTCACACGCACACACACACACACACACACACACACACGTACTGTACCAAGCTGCATGTACGTCAGTGGGATTTTTCCTGGGTAATCAGAAGCGTGTGTTCTTCATTTCGTCACATTAGACGCCATTTATATTAAGGGAAATAAAGACATCTGTGGTGATTCATCTTTACGGTTCAGGGTGACATCCTTGTGGTTCTGATTCCAACAAATCGCCATCAATGTCAGAGATGTGAGCTTGTTCCAAAGGAGCGCATGCCATGACTAATTTGCAGTTCTGCATTTGGTGTACATGTGTTTGTGAATCACAGAGACACAATGATGAACAGCGTGTTTGTCACAAGGTCATATGTTTCCTCTGACGTGAAGCTGAACTGTGAGGAAGGCGAGATAAGAAGGTTCTGGTGCCGGTTTCAAGGTCACACACACACACACACACACACACACACACACACACACACAAACACACACACAGATTGATCCATCCAGCACCTCCCTGCAGGAACTGCCAAGGGAGTAACTCTCCTATCAGCAACAGACGGGCTGTCCAGTTCTGCTGTTTGTCCACATGGAAACAAGCACACACACACACACACACACTTGGAGAGAGAGAGAGAGACTCTATCAGGATGATACAGAACTGCAAAACCACAATAGGCACCCACACACACACTCGTGCACAGACACACTATTAAAGTCACTGTGCTGTCACTCAGACAGGACTGAGAGGCTTTCAGCTGATGGTGAAGCGGATGAAAGAGGAAGAGTGGGGGGGAAAATGGAAAGAGTGATATGAAGAGGGAGATGAAATTGCCGACATATAACCGTATTTCCCGCCTTGGCACGAGCGGACGAGACATTCTTTTACTTCGGTCTGTTATCTCCCGTTAAACTGGAAAAAATGGGATAACGTTTTGTGTGTGACTGTGTGTGACTGTGTGTGTAACTGTGTGTGTTTGTGTGGAATGAGGTGTGTAGGGTCCAAGGATAGGAATGTCGCTACTGCAGTCACCAAGGTCATTTCTCTGATTTGTCGTTTTGTGCAACTTCATGATACTGGGGGCGCTTGTTTGCTTCCACCGCTGTGATTTACGTGGGTGGAGTGAGTCAAATAAAAAAAAGGGGCAGGTAAGTACACACATGGGTCAGGGTCCCAATATCAGAGGGAAGCTGGGCGATCAAATCTTATAGACAAACACAAACACACACACACACGCACACACAAACACACACGCACACACACACAAACACACATACATACCTAAGTTTCAATGGTGTTTTTTTCCTGGTTGACTTTGACCTTGAAGTCTTAGAAGATATCTTATGAGCTCTAGGTACGCCTGCCTCGCCACACGAGGCGCTGTTTCCCCCACTGTTTCATTTATCACCAACTCTTTCCCACGCTTGTTTAGGCAACGCTTTTTCCACTGCCCGTTGGAATGTATAAGACTGAAAGAGGAATGACAGGTGACGGATGTCTGTGTTTGAGCTTCACATGTGGATCAGATAAGCACGCGCGTGGCGAATTCTCCCGTGAGATCGATCAGGCGACCGTGCCTCCATGTGCTCAGCGGAATGTGTCCACATTTGTCAATTTTCTCTCAATAACCTGCTCTCTCTCTCTCTCTCTCTCTCTCTCTCTCTCTCTCTCTCTCTCTCTCTCTCTCTCTTTCTCTCTGTCTCCGTCCCCCTTCTCTTTATTTGCCTCTGCACGATTCATGCAGATGTATGAATATATTGATTTAAAGTATAAAGTTTCATCGCTGGTATGTTTAGCTATGCAGCTTTATGTAAACGATGTCTTTATTCATCACAGCTTGCATTTAAATAAACATTGACATTCTCTCTCTTCCACACAGGTAAAAAACACACACACACACACACACACACACACACACACACACACACACACACACACACACACAAACACACAAACACACGCACCTAGGAAAACACTCTCGCGTGCTGACAGCTGGGGGTCAAAGCAGGTCACATTGTTTTGCGGCTGGAATACCTTTGATGTGAGACTGTGTACTCATTTACCTGGGTCGCGTTCCACCGCCATTCCAGCTCGCAGAGTCCAGGTACGAGTTGTTCTCACCGCATAAAGGCCTAGAACACTTTGCGGTGGAGAAAGTGCAACTCTCAGTTCCATTCATTTCTACTTCAGCTATTCTGAATGTATTTCTTATTAAAAACTGTTTCCCCCTGGGACCATGTAAGCACTCAGCGCCGTGTGTAATCAGTGAAACGACATATTTGTGCGAAGCGAGGACGTTTGTGCAGAGACGCAGAGGGAAGGAAACTAGAAGCGACTGTGTGTCTTATGTGTGTTTCTGTGTTTGCGGGCGTGTCAGTATTTCCGCGCGGCTCTGCACCAGACCCAGAAGAATTCTCTCTGATAGCTCTCATCTGTCACGGCCACTTAGCATGCCTGTGTGTGTTCCTCACCCCCTGGCACCCGCTGCCAGACTCTTTAACACTGATAAAAACACGACACGGTGTCCCACGACTGTACACTTTGTCTTAGCACACAAACTGCTTGACAGGGGGGTTTGTGTATGAGTGTGTGTGTGTGTGTGTCTGTGTGTGTGTGTGTGTGTGTGTGTATTTGCTTTTGGATTGAAGGAAATCTTGAGAAAGTGCAGGTATGTCACTCACAAATACTTGAAGCGTGAGTCAGTGGTTGTCACCCCTGGCCCAGGAAGTGTTTGGAAATCAGCAGAGAATCAAAACTCTGTCATTCTGTTATTGTGAAAATTCCCATAAAATTGATGAGTTATGTTTGGCAGAAGGGGACGATAACAACCTGCCAAAGGAGATCCAATCGGGTCGATCCGTCGGCACCAAGATGAATGCGAGTCTCATCGGCAGACGTCATTATCCCGTCATTCTCCACTTTGCGTTTTCGTGCAAGATGTGAAAGGTGGAAGAAGGTGGAAGAAGGTGGAAATCTGCTCTGGTGGTATCTTGTGTTGAGGAGAGAGAATCGGGAAGGGCTACATTTCCCTCTCAAGCTCTTTGTTTGCTTCTCATTACGCTGTCGACGCACCGCTGGGAGAAGTGAAGCTCAAACTGGGAGCGACGCAGAAGACGCGGTATTACTTTTAACAGCCCCTCATCTCTCCCCAAAGTGGAATTTTGCATCAATTTTATTCTTGCCACGGTAAAACCCATAAACACATTTACCTAAAGCACACCGCAGCCATTACAGTTGGCAGCTTGTAGATGAGGTGGAACTTGGTTGGAACTGACTCAGATGACATGGAAACTAAGAAAATAACTTTTTTAAATAACTGCTCTGACGAATACCTGAAATCACACTGCTGATGCGACTTCCTGATTCTGCTAGCTATTTCAATCCGCTCACAATAGATACGGAAAATTGCCGTCCCGCTTTTCTTTTTGTGAATAATCCCCCACGAACGATCTTTCAATAGGAAAGATATCTGACTGATACCATTGTAGCGTAACTACGTAGCAAATCCCTGCTTTACCTAAAGAGGTTTGCAAAATGTGGAAAAAAATGCACTGATGTGAAATTAGAACTGAGATAGATTTGAGCTGAGTACACACTCAAACAAGTACAAGTAGCACATACAGAGCAGGTACTTGCAGCAGTAAGAGCGCTCATCTCTTTACCTTCCACCCAAACCTCAAGTTTGCCCAATCGATTTTGATTATGAAACATTTTCTATTCCTCCCTTGAGCGTTCACTTCTGTTGTGTTTTCTCGTCTGTCACTACATGTTTCGACAGCAATCTGGGTACGGCATTGTGTGGGCGCACAGCGACGCATATACAATTCTCAGTGGAATTAATTGTAATCCTAAAACTCACAACAGGGTTTGGGAAAACAGGAATGAATGAAAGACCAGTAGAGACCAAATTTAGGGAAGGTTTTGTCCACAGAATGCCTCCAGTATTCAGTTAATACTGTGGGTTTTGGAATTTGGACTGCATGTGTGACTCATCTCCTTGTGTCCTAAAAGTACTTTGCCCGACTTGTTTAAGAAACAACAGCACTGGCTCGTGTGGACATTGTTTCCTGTGGTTATGTGCCCTCTGTCCGCTGAGAGGACGTCTTCCAACAGTCCTCACATGCTGAGCAGATCCACAAAGCAGCACTGCAGTGTGTGCACCTCTATTTGTGTGTTCATTCTTCTCTCCACTGACACAAATTCTCCATCATTTCATTCTCTATTCCTCTCCCCACAAACATCTTTGTCATCTTTGATCCCCGGTCTGTCAGTTTTTCGGCGAAAAGCGAGCATAATGTTGATTGCTGAAATTTACACAGCAGGTAAAAGTGTCTTGCTTATTCAGTCGATGAAGACGAAGCACCAGGCTTGACTGGTTAACACTGATTCAAAAGGCTCTGGCTGCTATCAAAAGCCTCTTCCCTTTCCTGCGTAAAGCCACTGCCCTCTAATGTTCTGTAATGAAAGCACAAGCCCTGGATGGCCCTCCTGTGGACAAAAACACTTGACATTTTTTATTTTCCCTGGATTTGGTGAAGAGATCAGAAACAAACTCCCCAAGATAATAACTCTTCTGCCAGTGGATTTGTTGGGGAGTTGCAGCTTCTACAGTGTTTTGATCAGCGCTCTAGTTCGACTGTGTGTATGCATGAAAGCTTTCACTTCGACCTGCTTGTAAGTGTTTGTGTGAGAGCTGAAATCACTCAAATGAATCTTTCAGCATCTTAACACCATGGGATCTGTTTGCTTCAGACATTTAGTGAGCAAATGTTTATTTAATGACAAATTTCATAATTTACCCCCGCCACCACGGCCCGAGCTGATGTTTATCTCCAAAAAATACGCTATTTTCCAGCAGAGCCGCTAAATAGATTTCAATGCATCAATTCCTTTGAGGCTTCCACGCCCGTGTTTGTATGCCAGTCAGCGATGTCAGCGCGTCAGATGAGCCCAGATGTGAGAAAGAGGCGCTAATGGAAACTAATGAATGTCTCCAGTCTGCTCATGAATGTAGTAATAACAAACACACACATGGGCGGCCAGGAGAAGTGAGTCATGTATTAGTCAAATACATACATACACACTTGTCTCTCATAGGTGTGAATAGTTTGTAATCAGATGTGTGTGTGTGTGTGTGTGTATGTGGCCGAGCTCTCTCCAGATGATGACCTCATCCTGTTCGGTCGTCCCAGGCTCCACTTCCCCTCACTTGAGTTATATGAATGAAAGTCGTCCTGACAGTCCGTACGAAAAAAGGAATAGGTAGTTGTTTAAAAATGGATGAAGAGCAAGAGGAAGGTGACGCCCCTCTTGCCGCAAGGTGTAAATGCAAGCCTCTGAAGTCATCATCCAGACACTGAGAATGCGCTATAATGCAAAGTTGTCAGTTCAGTGCTATACACTGATCTATATCCTCCATTCCTCTCTAACCATTGAAGCTTATTGTGAATATGACTTCATGTATCATAGCTGTGAGTGTGTTGTATGTGTTACTGTTCGTCTATATTATGTGAGTGTGAACTAACATCTGTGCATTTATATGATGTGGTGTTTTGTCTAATGGGTATTGTCTTTATGTGAATGTTAGCTATGATGTAATGCACCAGAGGAGCATTTATCACATTGCAGGGATAAAACAATATTTAACATCTGATCATCTAATTTTGAGTTATGTATTATTATTACTTTATTAGTTGTTGAATAATGTGGTGTTCTCTCATCATAGCCAATAAACTAAACCCAAACAGAATCCTTCATCACCTTATATTTCTTATTAGCCCATTGAGTCATGCAACAAATGACAAATGTCCATTTTGCTAACATAAATATTGCGACTACATGCATTCCTGGTTGCTGTTTTTGTGACCATGAAGTTAAATTACTGAGCTACACAGGCTACTTTCCTCGCCAGACATTTTTATGACAGGTAATTGATTCTATTAGGAGAGGAATGCTGGAGGAATTCATTATGCGGATTAGTGAGGAGCAGGTTGCTGGAATGGAGAGAGAAAGAGAAAGAGAAAGAGAGAGAGAAAGAGAGAGAGAGAGGGAGAGAGAGAGGTTTAATGAAAGAAAGATGATTTGCTGTATTTCCTCACAGTGGAATATCCTGACCCACCTGAACCTCTGTTTGTGTGTGTGTGTGTGTGTGTGTGTGTGTGTGTGTGTGTGTGTGTGTGTGTGTGTGCGCGCGCGCGCGTGCGCGTGTGTGTGGTTAAGTCTGACAAACTGCCATCGTGCGAACAAACCACGAGAAACAGAAACTTTGTCTTTATCAGGCAAACGTGTTGTTCCTAAAGCTGAAATTGATTTTGTTGTATGCCAGCTTCAGGTGAGGTTTAGGGGGAGGAAACACCTGCTTCCCCTTTATTGATTCCTTCTCCACCGCTGTGTTTGACTCTGGCACCAGCTGCTCTCTCACAGCCAACAGCGGCACAACAGGTCCCTCTGGTGGACAAAACCCCTCTGTCAAATTACAAATACGCATCAGTTGACTGTGAGTACATGTGTGCGCTCCTTTAATGGGAACTATTAGCAGGCAGTGAAGGCAACATCACCAAGAGAGATGTCTGATGCAATCACACTGGTAGAAATACATAGTTACAGCCCCCTACAGGACCCTGTGCAGACCCCTGTAGCTGCTGCTGTGGTTGTATTTATCCTTTAATAGTTGATAACATCGATGATGCCATCAATTCTTAAGCAATTTAAAGGAAAAATGCCACAAGTACTCAAACATACTCATACTAGTTATACAAATATGACAATATGTAAATTTGCAGCAGCATTTGCATGTATAATAGACAGCGAAAGAGAGCAAGGGGAGGAAAGCAAAACATAATGATTACAAACTCACTGTTCACATGGAAACAGGTGCTTTTGTTAACTATGTTTATGTTAATTTACTCAGTGTTTGAAATTACATTCTTACAGTCTCGTCTCTTGGTGTACACAAACACACACCTGCACACACAGACACAAAAGAACAAACATCTAACATTCAGCGTAGTTTTATTACTTCTTTCTGCTGTGATTGTGTCCCTTGAGTCAATGCATCAAAAGGTAATGGACATGTGCGTCCTTCAAACACGCTGCCGACATGTATTTTGTAAGAATGCCCTTGAAGTGTGCGCAGATGTGTGCTCACTTAAATCCACACACACGTTTTTACTCAAACATGCTGACGTACACATATTCACACACTTGCACACAGTAAGTGTCTGGCACAAACACACAATACAGCACTAGCAAATGGATTTTAATAAAGTGCAAAGATATTTACATTTGCTCTGCATTTGAATGTGTTATACATTTTAGTCAAATTTGGGTTTTGGACAAGGGGTTCAGGTTTTGGATCAGATTTGCTTTTCAATTGCGAGTTCAGCTCC